>NC_045618.1:44323836-45658836 GCF_009829155.1 Mustela erminea
GCTCCCTCTCTAGATTCCGGTCCCCAGCTTTGGCCCTCAACAGTGTCCCTGTCAGTCCCCTTCTTGTCCTGGCCTGGCCCCTCATGCTGACTTCCCTCCCATATGCCTATCTTTTCCAAAGGTGGGTGGGAAGGAAAGTGATACCTCCACACCCTCACTCAGGGGCACAAGACAAAAGCCTGCAGCCATCTCTTTCTGCTTGAGAGAAGACTGTGGGCTTCCTTAATCCCGTCCCTAGGAAATCCTCTCTGGTGCAGCTGGGTGGTGGGGAACCAGTCCGGGGTCACAGTTCCGCCGCAGTCTGACTCTGGGGGTCTTTAGGATTGTTACTGGATGCATCATTAGCTGCTCTCCTGCTTCTGACTGCTGCCCTGGAAGGTGATGGAATATCTCCTCATGCATTAACCATGCGCAGGAGAGGGCTGCTGGAGCTCCATTACCCTCCCCTCCACCTGTGGCCCCAGCCCTTCCTCCCCGGCCATCTGGATTGCCATCTTGATTGATTAACAAGGGTTCCATTATGTGAAGCTGCCACAAGCGCCCCTGGGGTGGGGGTGCTTGGAACCAGTTTGTTGGTCTATATGGAGGTCTTTTGAGATTTGGGCACAACATACTGTCATACTCATCAGGACCCCTGTTTTATGGGCACATGTCTCCAGCTAGGACAGCGTCTGCCATCTTCTTCATGTCCTATAGAAGGGGCTTTGGCAAGAAGAATCACAATTCAGCAGTTTTGATAAACCCCCAGAGAAGATCATCCTGGGCCAGTTCCCGGGGTGGGAGCTACCCACCCCTACTTGTGAATTACCAAACTCAGCCACAAAATAAAGGCTTGCTAGTTTGCAGAGGGATTGGCACAGCTGGGAGAGAGAACCGCAGATCAAAAGCGCCTCCTCTTTCCAAGTATCAGTGGGTAACAAAGAAATTGGCAAGCCCCTGCATTCAAAGCCTCTGGCAGAGGAAAATAACTCAAAATTGTGAATTTTGGTCGAAGTGCGGAGGTCTGTTGCCGGGATCTGGGCCAGAAGGGAGTGAGTGGAGGGAGGCTCAAGTCTGCTGAGTTCCTGCCGGGGATCAGAGGCTGTGCGGGCAGTATCGCGGGCGTTACCTCACTGCGTCTGGACCGCGGTGTCGGGGCAGGTGTCTCAACCCTTATTTGTCAGGCGAGGTAGCAAGTTCAGAAAGGTGCCAGAGCGCGTCCACAGCTCACGGGTGGCGTTGGCAGAGCAGTGATTCACCCTTGGCTGTCCGGTTCCGAAGTCCACCCCCTCTCCTGGTTCTCCAGTTTCTCCCCAGTGCCTCCCCGGCAAGTGGGAACCATGAAGGCATCTTAACGCATTAAAACAAAATTGGAATAAAAAGCTTGAGAGCAAGTACCTCTGAATAAAAAATAGTTCGAATAATCTGTATTTTATGGAGGGTCTCGTGAGGCGTCCATGCAGGAGGGAGCAGTAATTGAGCCTAAAAACACATTATGTTGAATAAACCTATTCCCTCAAGGAGGAGCTGTTGTCATTGGACACTCCCACCACAACCACGATCCCTGGGTGTGGGGGAGGCGGGGGTGGACAGGGCCTAAAAGAGACACACCATCGGGAGGTGAATCACAGGGATCGGAAACCTTGCCTTGTGGTCCTAGCACCCAACTCCGAGACTCTGAGGCCCCCTTACCAAGGTTTGGTTGCCCGAGGAAGGAAAAAGTTTATGGGACCTTGCGCCCGGAGCTATTTTAAACTTTACTCTTACTTTTTAATTTAAGTATTAGTTTAGTACAGTGTTATATTAGTCTCAGTTGTACAACATAGTGATTCAACAATTCTCTCATTACTCAGTGCTCATGATGTTAAGTGCACTCCTTGTCCTCCCTATTCCCCCGGCCCCATCCACCTCCCCTCTGGTAACTAGCCATTTGTTCTCTTTAGTATATGTGCTGCCGAAGCGAGCATTTGTTCTCTTTAGTTAAGAGTCTAGTTTTCTGTTTATCTCTTTTTTTCTGTTTTGTTCATTTTGTTTCTTAAACTCCATAGATGACTGAAATCATGTGGTATTCATCTTTCTCTGACTGACTTATTTCACTTAACATTAAACCTTCTAGGTCCATCTGTGCTGTTGCTAGTCATAAGATCTTATTCTTTTGAGTGGCTGAGTAGTATTCTATTCTATATTTACACCACATTTTATTTATCTGTTCATCTATGGTTGGTCACGTGAGTTGCTTCCATATCTTGGATATTGTAAACAGTACTGCAATAAACATAGGAGTATATATATCTTTTCTTGTCTTGTCTTGTCTTTTTCTTTTTCATTCAAGACAGGAGGACAGAGGAACAGAGGGAGTGGGAGAGAGAGAATCTTAAGCAGGCTCCACATCCAGCGCAGAGTCCCACATGGGGTTCTGCCTCACAACTCTGAGATCACGACCTGAGCCAAAATCAAGAGTCGGACACCTTACCTACTGAGTCACCCAGGTACCCCTACATATATCTTTTTGAATTAGCATTTTGGTCTTCTTTGATACTGGCTACACAGTATAGGAATTACTGGATCATATGGTAATTGTTTTTAATTTTTTGAATTAAAAACACTGCTTCCCACAGTGGCTGCACCAATTTGCCTTCTGCCCAACAATGCATGAGGGCTCCTTTTTCTCCACATCCTCACCAACACTTGTTATTTCTTGTGTTTTTGATTTTAGACATTTTGACAGGTGTGAAGTGGTACCACCTTGTACCGCTGTTTTGAAGAATCACACTATTATGGTTTATACTAGCAATAACCGTGACAATGGACTGAATGTCTGTGTCCCCCCACAGTTCATATGTTGAAATCCTGACCCCCAGTGTGATGGCATTTGGAGGTGGGGGCTTTGGGAGGTAATTAGGTGATGAAGATGGAGCCCTCCTGAGTAGGATGGGTGCTCTTATAAAAGAGGACCCACAGAGCTCACTTGCCTGCCTTCCACCATGTGAGGACACAACTGGACGTGGGCAGCCTGGAAGAGGGGCTTCACAAGAACCAGAAGGCACTTTGACATCGAATTTCATAAGCCACCTAGTCTGTGTACTTTGTTGTAGCAACCCAAACAGACCACGACAAGCATTCTTTTTCGGCTGCTCTGAAAGCCATCTGAGACCATGCTGGGGATTTCAGCAGTGGTAGATGGTAGACAACTCAGTTATGTGTGGTGGTGAAGGGCTGGGAGGAGAGGGGTACAGAGATTCTCAGAGCCTGAATGTTCAGAGAACAGCAAATGGTATCGGAAGGCAGAGTGAGATGTAGACTTACCAAAGGAGCAGACATCTGGAGAGAGAAGAGGGAAGGCATTCTGAATACTTCTCATTCCTACCTGCTCACATCCTGGCCAGATCTACTGCCAAGTAAATAAAGCTCAGGAGCAGTTTAGAGCAGCGTTATCCAAGAGAACTTTTGGTGATGATGGGAAGGTTCTTAATCTGCGCGGTCCAGTATGGTGGCCATTAGCCATACATGGCTGTTGAGCACTGGGAATGTGGTTAGTGCAACTGAGGAATCACACTTTTATTGAATTTGAATTAATCAAAATTTAAAATTTAAACAGCCACATGTGAGTAGTGGCTCCCAGATTGGATGTCATAAGAGGAAACTAACCTAAAAGTTGGGAAAAGTATGGAACATAAGCTATGTCTAAAGGGGGTTAGACTTGATCAGGCTCCGCATTGCAAAATAAGCAGCCCTGGGCATCCAAGGCAAGGAAGGAAATTCCAGAGAAAGGCATGTGACTGAGAGGGGTAGACGAAGCCAGCCTCACTAGCTTGTTCTTCCAGAAAGAGCCCTATTCGTTCAGCATCTGGAAGTGGACCAGAGGGATGTGGCTCCCGGGTATGCGACTGACCTCCAAACTTGATGCAGGTTCTGGGAGGCACACTGCTGTGCAGGAGACAATGTGACTTGGCATGGAATCTTCTTTGATAGCAGGCCCATTCTGTCCCTGCCATTTGATCCCACAAGCTGAGAGAGTTGCTGCCCACTCTACTATTTCCTGGATTCCGTTATGTACCTTCTAGAGTGTACCAACTCTGTGATTTCTCCTTCCTTCCCATCTCCCGCCCTTTTCCCCTTTTCCCCTTCATCCCTCCCTTCCCCCTTCCTCCTACCCCCTTCCCCCCTCCCCTCCTTCCCCCTCCATCCCCCCACTCCTTCCCCTCCTTCCCTCCCTTCCCCCTCCCCTTCTCCCCTACTTCCTCCCTTCCTTTTGTAAAAAACTTGATGCTGTAAAATGGGATTTATTAGAAGGCCCTAAATTTTGCTCTGTAGGTCCCATTATCCTAACAATGGCCTCTCTCAATGAACGTCTCTGACATCTTCGCCTGAGGCCTGCAACTGCAGTTACCGTGGCCAGGTTTGTTTTCTTCTCAGACCCATGTAGGGTGCAGTCTGTAGGCCATCTTAGAAATCAATGTGTCCAGATCCCTTACATTCTATAATGTAAGGAAGCTCAGAGAGCAAGACTCACCCTTGGCCTTCCTGCAAATTGGTGGGGAGAGATTACAAACTGCCCAGGACACACCCAGGCCTTCCCCAGGCAGAAGCCACTCACCCTTCCTGGTAGGGTTTTAGTGTTCCCGCTATCCTGGTCTCCTCCAAAGGGTACCCTTCAGCCTGTGTGCAGGGATACAGCTCAAAGACTTCAACTCCCAGCACAGTCTTCCCTCTCCATCCAAGTTTGCAGGCTCCAGTGGGGGTTGGAGCACCGAGGAACCCCACTCCCCACTGTGCCCCATTCAGAGCACTCTTCTTCTTGCGTAGTGCTACTAATCCAGGACAGCCCTCTCAGACTGCAATGCGTGTACACATCTCCTTGGGAGCTTGTTAAATTACACATGCAGATTCACCAGGTCTGGCATGAGGCCCAAGACTCAGCAGTGCTAACGAGATCTCAGATAATGCTAAGGCACCGGTCCACGGACAACACTTTGAGTGGCGAGGCTCTAGACTCATGCTTTAGTCCTAGACAGCTGGAGCTGAAAGGGACTGTCAGAGGCCCTGTTCTCTAGAAACAGAGCCTGAGCCAGTGATTCCTCTAAAAGTGCTCTCTAGAGAAACTTGTGAGACAGTGTAGGATGAGACTGGGGAAGAAGCTAAGCACAGAGGTGGTTCAGATGAACTCTAACCTCATCCTGGTCCTCAGGGAAGCTCTGGAACACAAGTGACACCACAGAGGTATTCCTGAGCCCGGGGAGCTGGGGTTTTGCACCAGCAACAGTCAGTCGTTGACCATGGCGGCTGCAGTGAAAAAGATAGAACCTCCCAGTATGGCCACGCATTTCCAGGGTTGGTGGCTCCCATTTGGCCAAGGGCAAGTGTCCACAGAAGTATACAACTGTGAGCCATCAGCATCCAACACTGATAGCAGCTGGGGTTGTGTCCTTCCACGGTCTAGGGGATCTGGGCAGGCCACCAACAGTCTCCTGCGAAGGCTCAAAGTCTTCCAGGCCAACTGCCCCATGTCAGATTTTATCTTTGAAAGTGTGTATATGTACAGACAAAAGGAAACCTAGAAATGTGTGTACTAAACTGTTCATAATGATGACCTCAAGTTGACTTCCTTGAGTTTTTCTCTTTCAAACTTGCTCTAGGGAACATGCATTAATACCAAGCAACAATCAAAGGAAACCAGTGATACCCCACCCAGCTCAGGATCTTAGAAACATTTTTCTTTATTTAATAACTATTGATTGTCTGTTATGATCATAGAGCTGTATGGTTTTGATCAATATCCATAATGCAATACTAACGACAGGGCAGTCTGAAATGCAATTCATGGCAAAGGGAAATGATGGGCTGTTTGGTATGATTTTAAGTTGGAATTTATTTAGTTGTTTTTTATTTTTGTCCAGTTCTCTGAAAATTGCCCACCTACATAGCAAATGCTCTGGTAACAGGAACAGCCCATTCATCAACCCGTGGTTTAACAATGAGAATGCCTGTGCCTGACATGGGTCTCTGGGTCTCGGCAAATGGACAGATAGAACTCGGACCTCCCAACTGATGCCGGGTCCCAAAGACCACACAGCCTGTTTGTGTGCCAGGAGCAATTTTCATTTTGAGGGCTTCCTCTTTTTCGTTTTTTTTGCCACTGCTTAATTAAGCAATCAGGTTAATTGAGATTAATGACTGGCTATTTAATAGGGGTTAATAAGTTGCCAAAACTTCCTTGGGTTTGGGAACCCAGCTCAGAGCTGCAGAAACGCTCCCTGGGAAAGTTAGAGATAGGGTGGAGTTAAGCCTCTACCCTCGGGCCTCTCTGATTTTTCTGTGGGTTGTTTCTTTTCTTTCTTTCTTTCTTTTTTTTCTTTTTTAAAATTCTGGTACAATTAACACACAGGGGTGTATTAGTTTCAGGTGTTTAGTACAGTGATTCAACAATTATTGTTTAAGACAATAAATTCAACAGTTTAATCAGTGCTCGTGCTGAGAAGTGTACTCTTAATCCCCTTCCGAATTTCACCCATCCCTCCACCCACCTCCCCACCAGTTCGTTCTCTGGATTTCAGAGTCTGTTTCTCTCTTTTTTCTTTGCTGGTTGGTTTTGTTTCTCGAATTCCACATATGAGTGAAACGATGTGCTATTTGTCTTTCTCTGATGCACTTATTTCACTTAGCATAATACTCTCTAGATCTATCTGTGTTGTTGCAAACGGCAAGATTTCATTCTTTTTTCTGGCTGAATAATATTTCTGTGGGTGTGTGCGCGTGTGTGTGTGCGCGCATGCGCGTGTGCACCACATATCTTTATCCATTCATCTATGGTTCCTTCCATAATTTGACTACAGTAAACGATGGTGCCAGAGACATAGGGGTAGATATATCTTTCTAATTAGTGTTTTTATATTCTTTGCATAAATACCCAGTATTGGAATTATGGTGCTTCTGTTTTTAATTTTTTTGAAGATCCTCCCTTTTCCACCGCGGCTGCACCAGTTTGCATTCCCACCGCAGTGGGAGGGAGGGTTCCCACTTGGGAGGATGTGAAGGGTTCCTCCTTGGGTTGCTAACAAGCAACACTTGTTATTTCTTGTCTTTTTCATCTTAGCCATCTGACCCTTGTGAGGTGATGTCTCGTTGTGGCTTTGATTTGCATTTCCCTGATGATGAGTGATGTGGAGCATCTTTTCATGGGTCTGGTGGCCATCTGGATGTCTTCTTTAGAGAAACGTCTGTTACGTCTTCTGCCCATTTTTAAGTTGGGTTATTTGGGGTTTTTTGGTGTTGAGTTGTATAAATCCTTTATATGTTTTGGATACTAACCCCTTATCAGATACATCATTTGCAAATATCTTCTCGCATTCAGTAGGCTGCCTTTTAGTTTTATTGATTGTTTCTTTTGCATAAGCTTTTAACTTTGCTTTCTTTTGCATAAGCTTTGATTGTTTCTTTTGCATAAGCTTTTAACTCTGGTGTAATCCCTAGTTTATCTGGCTTTTGTTTCCCTTGCCTTGGGGAATATCTGAAAAAATGTTGCTATGGCTAAAGTCAGAGAAATTCCTGCACATGCTCTCTTGTAGGATTTTTTTTTATGGTTTCCTGTCTCACATTTAGGTCGTTAATCCATTTTGAGTTGGTTTTTGTGTATGGTGTAAGAAAGTGGTCCAGTTTCATTCTTTTGCATGTAGCTGTCCAGTTTTCCCAGCACCATTTTTTGAAGAGACTTTTTCCCAGGGCATACCCTTGGCAACCTTGTCAGAGATTAATTAACCATATAATTGTGGGTTTATTACCGGGCTTTGTATTCTCTTCCCTTGATCTATGAGTCTATTTTTGAGAAAGTATCATACTGTTTTGATTACTATGGATTTGTAGAATATCTTCAAATTTGGGACTGTGATGCCTCCAGTTCTTTTTCAAGATTGCTTTGGCTATGCAGGCTCTTTTGTGGGTCCATATAAATTTTAGGATTATTTGTTCTAGCGCTGTGAAAAATGCCGTTGGTATTTTGATTGTGATTGTATTAAATGTGTAGATTGCCTTGGGTAGAGTGGACATTTTAACAATATTTGTTCTCCCAATCCATGAGCATGGACCGTCTTCCTGTGTGTTTGTGTCATCTTCAATTTCTATCATCAGTGCTTTATAGGTTTCAATTTATAGTCTTCCATCTTGGTTAAGTTTATTCCTAGGCATTTTATTATTTTTGGTGCACTTGTAAATGGGATTGTTTTCTTATCTTCTCTTTCTGTTATCTCACTGTGTATGATGTATACACTCATATGTGTAAGGTGTATAGAAAGGCAAAGGATTTCTGTATATTTATATTGTATCCTGCAACTTTGTTGACTTCACTGATCAGTTCCAAGAGCTTTTTCGTGGAGCCCTTTGGGTTTTCTATATACAGCATTGAGTCATCGGCAAATAATGTAAATTGTACTTCTCCCTTGCCAATTTGGATGTCAAGTCTCCTTGTTTCATTCTCCATTCTCTGGCCTTCTGGAGGCAGTGGGATGCTGAGGGCAAAAAAGCCTGGGGGAGAGAAAACTCCTGGGTTCTCCAGGCTTTCAACACTGCTTTCCGGGTGGTGAAGCCCTACAGCTCCTATCTGTGCCACAGCCAGTGACCTCTCTGAGCAAGGAGCACAGCCCCACCCCATGCCCAGAGGCTGGGTCCCCAGCTCCTAGGTGTGCCCAAGGGCCTGGACCCCTGATGAATGATAAGGAGACTCCAACCCTAACTGCTTCTGGGTCTTACACCGGATCTCTCTGAGAAGAGCTGTTAACAATTGCTGATGCCCCAGCCGTACCCCAGAGATTTTTATTTAGTTGGTCTGGTCACTGGGGGACCCTTTATGTGCAAGTTTCCCAGATGAGTCTAACATGCAGACATTGATTATGAGATCGGGGGATATTTTTAAGCAGGGCAGGGTGTAGGAAAGAAAGAAATTGAACCACAGTCCCAAGAAACCCCTGACACAGAGGGGTTATCAGACTGAGAGGAAGATGGGCAATGAGAGCAGGATTGGAGATACACGGAACGGTGGCTGCCCTCCTGTGTGTCGACTGTGGAAGGACTTTGGCTGACTTTTCTCATCCCCAGTGGAAAAAGAACTGGTGATCTGGACTTTTCTGTCCTTTTTTATCTTGACTGACCCCCTTGACTCTCAGCAAAGGCCTCACAGAGGAGGCCATTTGTCTATGGTAAACTGCAGGCAGGCTGCACACTTTGATGAAAGGAAGGTTGCACCCGCTGCCACCCAGCCCTCTCCCCAGGTGGCAAGGCTCCATCCCCTCCTGCCCTGCAGGGGTGACATGGACACCAGAGCTGGACTCCAGAGGTACATGGAATAAGTATGCCGTGGGCCGGGTAAGGATTCTAGGGTTACCAGACCCAGGCCGTTTCCCCCTCCTCCCTCCTCCCAAACAGCAGAGGCTTCACAAATCTTAATTGTGTGGCTTTGGGGTCAGAGACCTTTGGAAGGAGGTGGGAGCTGTGCCTGCGGAATTCAATGGACAGGGAAAGCTACACTGACTCTTTGACTCTGTAGGAGCAGCAAGAACTATTCTAAAAGGGGAGGGAGAGGGGATGATGAGAGGAAAGTTCCCCAGAGTTTGGGGGGACTTCCAGGGGTGCTGAGAGATCTTGGCCCAGCTGTCCTGCTCTGATGAGAGGGCAGGGGCACACAGATATAAGCACACAGCTGTCAGTGTTTTATGATGCTTCACGGATGTATGATCCTCTTAGATGTTTCTCAAGAGATGGTGGGAATAATTTAAACTGCTCTTTGGTTAAATTTGTATGTAGGACCGGTGTTATTTCTGAATGCAGCACTTTGTGAAGGAAAGCCAAAGCTCAGACTGAGAATCCCCAGTTTATGGGGGACAGATAGCTCCCAGGGGCAGGCAAGGACTGAACTAATGACCTAGTTACAAATACCCAGCAACACGGTGCCTAGCACTGAAAGGCAGGCACTAACTAAGTCCTGGATCTCACTACACCGTCCTTGCCAAAGCAGATGCCCCAGGACCACGTCTTAGCCTAGATGCACAACACAGGATATACTTCTCTAAGGGGTGACTCTGAGAGTGAGCCATCCACGCCCTGGAAGCTGATGGAGGTTTTGTGGGATCCCAGGAAATGGCTTAAGGGCAGGTGTGACCTGGGTGGGCGGGAGTGAGTAGAGTCACCCAGAGCCAACATTGTAGCGTGAGGCTTCTGGGCAATTCACTCTGAGGGACAGCATTTCCCTGGCAAGGACAGACCCCCAGCAGCTTCCCCTAGGAGTGGGCGCTCAGATGATGTCTGCAGCCAACACTGGTGAGCCCGCAGCCATCCCCGTCCCTGGCTCCCTCTGACTCTCCTTGCAAGCTGGGCCTCGGCCCCACATTGGGTGCTTTGCGGGGATGCGGTGAGCTGCCATCGGTCCCTCTGAGAGCAGTGACTGTAATTTGGCCTGGAGAGAGTGGCCATCCAGATGCAAACAATTTTGACTTTGATGTGAGCAGAATTACAAAGAGTCGTAAAAGGGGCCTATGATTTGGGCTGAAACCCTGCCAGCGAAGTCTGATCCCGGCCCTGGATTTATTTCTAAAAAGAAATTCTTGAGAAGTCAAAATCCTTAATACCGGTTGGCAGCAGACTGCAGGATGGACCCCTGCTTGGCGTCTCAGCCTCATCCTCCACCCTCACCATGTCCTGGCGCCCACGTGAGCCTTCCTCTGCTCCTCAGACTGACCAGGCTCTCCCAGCCTTTGCCACACGGGGCTTATTCTACCTGGAAGTCCCCCTCCCAGCATCACCTTTCGCCTGACCAGCTCATGCTCTTGTCTCTAGTTCCATTTAAACATCACTTCTCCAGGGAAGCACACCTGACATCACCCTCCAGAAGAGTCTCGAAGTCCCAATGTCCCTGTTCATGGCGCCCATGCCCGTCCTTCTTTGCATGTACCCCCTGTTCACTTCTATCCCTATTTGGGTGATTACTTCACACCCTTCTCCCCTGTTAGTCTGCCTTCTCCACAAAGACAGGGGCCATGACTCTCCTGCTCAGCCCTGCATTGGGAGCTGGCACAGGACAGGCACGGGGCCGGATTCAGAGCACATTTGTTAAATCCACGAATGAATGAAAAGGAGCTGCTTTTTCAACAGGACGTATTGTGTTACAGAAAGAGTGTGGTTACCCAGCGTCCCTAGGTGGAGAGCTAGGTGGGAGACCTCCTTACCGGAGGAATATCTATACTTTGGGAACCCTGAAGCTTATATCATTTGGGGGGGTCCCTTTGAAGAAAAATAATATAAAATAATTGTGCTATACACTTGACAATAGCATGACAGGGGAGCATATGGGCCAGGCCACTCTGGGGACTTGTGGGTGAGGGACCCTACAGCTGAAGCCCTGTTGGCCTCCTGGTCAATCCGTACCCCTCTGGCTCCAAGTGAGGACGACCCAGGGTGACTTCCAGAACACTCCCGTTGACGCAGATCTTTGCGGTGTAAGAAGCAGACGGAGGCCTGCATCCCCAGCAAACCCTCTCCCCTCCCATTCCTGAGCCTCAGCCCTGTCAGTTAATTTGTGTCCTGAGAGGTTAGAAGTTTTGGGGTGAAGGATGAAAACACACAGAGTCCCTTCAGGGGGCTCCAAGCGCCCCTAGAAACTTCATCTACCTATAGTCCCCCATCCTGCCTTTAATCCCTTTACTGGGGGTGGAGATCTGCATAGGGTTTCCTGGCTAGCTCAGTGCTTAGCTGAAGAAGAACCCCCTGCAACCTTCTGGAACTCTCTCTATGGGCAGCCCTCTCCTCTCCTCTGCTCTGTGCTCTGAATCTTCAGCTCTGTTTTCTCAACTCCAGGAGACTGCTGGCTCTGTTTGGGAGCCCTCCCCACATTGCAGCCTGGACCCGCTCCAGACAGCAAACTGGAACACCTCATTTTGTGACCTTCTCCAAGGGTCACTATCCTGAATTGCCTGTTATTGTCCAGTATCTGAAGACCATCGTTTCCTATGTTTTGTCTGGCTTTTTTTTTTTCCCCCCAAGTTGTATTAGGTAAGGGGATAAATTCAGTTCCTGTGGTTCTGTTTTGGCCAATAATGAAAATCCATTCCATCCATTTTCAGGAAATTATCTGCCAAATACAAGTGTAAAGACCAGAGTTTGTAGACCCGTCATTCTGCACAGTAAAAGTGGCGTCCCTCAAAACAGCTAGTTTAACCTGGGAGTGCTTCTCCCCGAGAGGCCCATTGTACCTCGGGGAGCGGCAGGTGAGTGTAATGGGTGCCCCCTCCCCACTTCACCACACAGAACGATACAAAGACATCTGCTTAGGGGGTGAGACGTAATATAATTCATAATTTTACTACTTCACCGGGACATTCATAACTGCAACTGGCTTTTCCTTTCTTTTTTTTTTTTCCAGTGAGTGAGTGCGCAGCAGCAAAGAATGACGGGTGTGTCCACTTGGGGCACAGGCTCGGGTCAGGCTAGGGGGCAGCCACTTCATACCCACCTTTGCCTTTGCACGGGGGAGGAGGGGCGATGCGAATAACAGAATAACCAGCCACCGTGCTGTTACGAAAATACCTTGGGCCTCTCTGATCCTAGGAGGAAAGAATCTCAGGGACTGCCCCAGGGTCTGTGGAACATTCTGTGAGAACGGCTAGTTGGGCTTACCCCAAGGAACCTCCAAACTACTGGTTTGTCGGACCTGAGAGAGGAACAGCCTCGCCATGGATGGGTAACAGCTTTCTTGGTCTGTTTCTTGTTTTTCAAAATGAGTTTTCCCCATTGTTTGAGCTTGGTGGCATTTCTCTTGTCCCTGCACTTGGTTTCCACCTCTGGAGCCAGGACTCAGGGTCCCAAGGCAGCTGCTTGCACCATCCCTGAGGAGGAAGACCCCAGCAACTGCTCATGATTTTGGTTCATTCCAACTGAGTGTATCTGTGGACATAATAACAATAGTCAACATTGGTAGGTTCCTTGTTCTGTGCTAAGAAGTGGTCAACATTATCCCTCATGGTCTGTTTACTCCTGACGGGCCGGAGGCTGAGCCTGCAGGTCTCTACTGAGACAGGGCCTGCCCTGGGAAAAACAATCCAGAAATTACCCCTTCCTTTCATGCTGTGCCTGAGACATGTGTGAGTGTATGTGTTTTCATTTATTGGGTTTTTCTTTTTTTAATTACAAAGTAATTCATTCTAGGAAGTAACAAATGTATTTATTTTCTTATGTGTGTTTTAATTTCCTCTCTGAATTTGCTCAATGGCAACGAAAATAATGAAGTCGAAATTTTGTACAGTGTGTTCTCAGAGCTGGTAGCTATTTTCCCACTCTTTCTGAGGAAAGAGTGATCACATGCTACCTTTCACACCTATCAGACTTTTGTTGGAATAGGCTTGTGTGTATACTGAATGAAAGCAGGAGTCCAGACTTGTTAAAATAATGTCCCAGAAAAAAAATTACAATGTCCCAGGAGTTACTGACTAAAAGCGCCTGAGAAGAGGTGTCTTCATGGCTGAAGAAAGAGGGTGGGGGGGGCGGGGAAAGAGGTGTCACCCCTGTACATCCATTTCAAGGATGGTCAAATGAAGGTTTCCAGATGTGAGAGGACATGGGTGTCCAGGAATGGTGCTTCTTATACACCTCTCTTCTCAGTGGTAGACTGCCCTACCTGCATTTTTTTCAGTCCTTCGTCACATGGTTGTCCCCTGGAGTCATCAGAGGGAAAAGTCCTACCCCAGGCCTACCTTCCAGCCTAGCCAGGTGTGTACGGTGGCTGAATCAGATAGACCTGGATCCAAATCCTGCCTCTCACTTCCTAGCTGGGTGCCCTCGAGAAATTACTTCCCCTCTCTGAGCCTCAGTTCCTCACCTACAAAAGGCATAATAATAGTACCTCACTTGCCGGGATGTTGAGAGAATGACTTAGGACAATTTAGGTCAAGGGCATAGCACAGTGCTTGCACACTAAACCAGGGGCTGGGTTATTGTTGTTGCTTGTAGTGATATCAAGCTTCTGGTAATTCTCTGGAACAGGGGTTGGCAAACTACTACACATCCAGCCCTTGGCCCGTGTTTGCATGACTGGGGAGCTAAGAATGGTTTTTACACGTTCAAAGAGTTGTAAAAAGGAGGAGGAGGCTGAGGAGGCGGAGTTAGAAGAAAGACTGTATTTACTGTATCACCCTTTATAGAAGAAGTTAGCCAACCCCTGCTCAGAAGCCCAAAATAAGGAGCTTATTTTCAGATAATCAACACCAACCCCTGCCACCACTGTCCTCTCAAATGTTTCCATCTGAGAATGAAGAATTAAATCGGACCTAGGCACCTCCCCTGTGGAGCTTTAGGAGACCTAAATTTCCCAGGTCTGGGTGACCCCTTCCTCTGGCCAGTTTCTCCACATTACACTCTCTGGACACCTTCTCCTGTCCCTGCAAACAGGCATTACGCATCCAGAGGACAGGGACCATCTGTTAGATTCTGTGTCTGTGCAACCCCTTAGAGCCTATTATCCTAATCATAGTAGGTGCTCAGTAAACATTTGTAGGGTGGTCAAACTGATGATCTAGCAGACACTAACAGTCTGCCCACTTGCCTGATGCTCCTGTGATCCCACTTGCCTGATACATTCAAAACCTCTGTATGTAGCAGACAGGCAACAGCTGGGTACCCATGTCGATTCCTGGGGTCTCGAGGCAGCATGTCCATAATAGATGCTTCATTGGTCCCTGGTAAACACAGTGACCAGCCCCCACTAAACAGTTGATAGTCTGAACTGGCTTTTCTTGGCAGTGTCCTCCCTAGCTTGGTTTATCTCTGAGCACATTCCTTGGTCACCAAAGCCAGATCTGGGAGGCAGCCCTTGCTAGAAGTGGACACATGGGCTGGCTGCGGTAGCTTGAGGAAAGACAACCAAGGAAAACTGGGTGCCAGGAGGCAGCAAGCATTTGTGTACCTACCTGGCTACTGCTACAGATGGATAGACAGAGGAATGAGGGCTTCCAACAGGATGGGCAACCAGCGGTGAATGTTCTATGAATACAGCACTACCATCCTTGACAAACTAATAGAGCCCATTTCCAGATGTGGTGGGCAGGCTGTAGCTTCCTGGCGTGGAGTTATAAGCACCCCACATGTTCTTTAATTTAATCCACACAACTGCCCCCCACCCCCGCCGCCAAATACTTACCACCAGTTTACAGATGAGGAAACCGAGACTCAGAGAATGCTTTGGCCCACAGTCATATGGCTGGTTAGAGGCAGAGGCAGGATTTGTCTCCCGGTCTGACAGCAAAGCTGTTCTCGAAACTTCCCTGAGAACCCACCTGTGTAGGAGACACCCTGCCAAGTGCTGCAGAGACAGGAAGGGGATGGATGTCAGGCCCTAGCCAGAAACAGCTTACCCTGGGTCACGAAGACAAGATCTGAAGGTTGGGGTCTGGGGGAAGTGCCCTCTCCCTTGGGATCCCAGAATACTTCATGGAGCCCGTGGACCGGACCACCTGCAGGGCTATGGGCCAGGCAGCCCTGCTAGGGGGCCGTTTGAGGGCAGGGGTGGGCAGGAATGCCCAGAGCAGGAAATCAGACGGTATCCTGAACCCACCCTGATCCTAGACTGATCAGACCTGGGCAGGAGCCAGCAATGAACTCATTTCCCCCAGGCTGGCTCAGAGCTGTGTGGAAAGGGCCTGGCCCAGGGCTTGGGGCTCAGGCTCAGCCCCCTTTTCTGGTTTTGTAATAACTCATCCCTCTGCTGCTCCAGCCCTCCCTAAAGTCTTCCCTAAAGTCTTACCCCTGCCCAGCTGCCTTGTTAGGTGTGAAGGGACCCTCCTGCTTCAGCCAGGACCCTGATCTCCTACTGAAAGACACAGC
Organism: Mustela erminea; assembly: GCF_009829155.1. Classification (NCBI taxonomy): domain Eukaryota; kingdom Metazoa; phylum Chordata; class Mammalia; order Carnivora; family Mustelidae; genus Mustela; species Mustela erminea. The sequence goes on from NC_045618.1 coordinate 44,339,671, forward strand.
CCGCCTAGGCATGACAGCCCAGAACCAGGGCTCAGGGCGTGCAGCACTGGTGATCCCTTCCTGGGCCTGGGGACTAAAAAGTCAAATAAAAAGCAACCCCACAAACATCCTCTGCAGAGTAACAGGAAATTGTTTTCCTCCAAAGTTCTTAGCAAGCATTTACCCAGTGGTGATTATGGTATTGTTGCTGGCTTTCTTATCACTGGCTTTCTTTGACGTCCCTGAGGCTTTCTCAAGTGGTTTTCTTCCCCTTTCTCCACTCTTTCCCTTCCTCCTTCCTCTGTAGCAGGGCATCTTCGGACTTACCAGCCCTCTTGGCTTCCCCTCTGCCTACTGCCCCAGGCCTCAAAGCAAACCTGCCCTTGTCTCATTGCATCAGAGCCAAAGGCATCCCCAGATGGCCAATTCTGTGAGTTAATCTGCTAAACAGGCGCATGCTGACGGGTGACCGGGTGACCGGGACAGGTGGGTTCCTGCTTGGCATCTCACGCACATAGCAGGGGGGAAGACACAAGGCCTTCCTTTAGTATTTCACTGAGCAACCATGTAGTGCAAGGTCCTGCCGGCGACTTTGTCGGTGTCCCCCAAAGCTGAGAACGGTGCTTAAGGAAAAGATTTAAAAAGACATCCCCCAGGCCTAGTTCTTGTGTCTGTCTGCCTTTGCAATTTTTCCATGTTTTTACATTTCAGCCATTAGTCCTAACTCCTGGCATCAGGAACAGAAAAAGGTGGCAAAGGCAAAAACAAAGAAAGCTCACAGAAACCCAAACTTTATATGAAAAAAGAGATGAGGTGTTGAGCTGTGGCCTTGGGACCTTTTCCCTTCCTGCATCAGCCCTAGTGGGGAGAAAGAGGGCTAAGGATGCGGTTGGCCCCTGGTTAGAATGGGTAGGGTATTATAGAAAACCCCACCAGAGGCCTGGCCGTGGAGATTCAGATGAGAGTCTGGCTGGTGTTTTCCACATTAAGCAATGAAAATTGATGAGCCTCCTCTCTTCTCAATCCTTGGAAAGCCACATGCTTCAGATCAGATTGGGAGCTGCGGAGAGGAAAGCCTGGGGATTCACACCAGCATAAGGAGAGATCCTTCTTACCCATTGGTATGACTCAGCCCTGTGCCATGATAAACTTTCCTTGTTGTTTCTGGGCGGCCCGTGGCAGGGCTTGCTTTCCTGCCCTGGAAAGGGACCTGGGAGCTCTCTCCACTTCCTGCAGGCTCCGCTCTCTCCCCTGCTTCCAAAATTCTTGGGAGGGGGCCCAGAGCAGAAGCCAAATTGATGCAGGTGATGCCCTGTGATGTGGCTGGAGCCCAGAAACACAGCGTGGGCACAAGTCTTCTCAGGGTCTTAGCTGTCAGAGCGCCTACTGCTGTGTCCTGGAGGGGGTCCTGGGGTAGATGCGACTTCCCAAGTAGGAAGGGCCACTGAGGAGAGCATATTGCTGAACTGCAGAATAGACAGGTTTCTGTTCCCCTGCTATTTCCTTTCTTCAAAAAGCTTGGACAAGTTTTCTTTATTTTTTTCTAATTATGTAAATAATATATACTCTATCATTTTTTTAAATCAGACAACACAAAACGAGGAAAATTACAAGGGAAGTAAAAATTGCCTGAAGCCCCACACACTCAGCTGTCACCACCAAATGGCGACTATCATTTTATTTGTTATACGCGTCTGCACGTGAACACACAGCTAACATAAATGGGGCATCCCTCATGCTGTTTAATCACTTTGCCAGGCTGTTTCTGTTCAGGTTTGGTTCAGTTTGGTCTGGTCTCATCTGTTTTAGTCTGGTCTGGTCTGCAGTTGACTGGTTTGGTTGGGTTTAGTCTGGTTTGGTCTGGTTTGGACTGGACAGGTTTAGCCTGATCTGTTTTGGTATGATTTGACTGGGCTTATTCGGTCTGGTCTGGTCTGGTCTGGTCTGATTGGTTTGGTTTGATTTGGTTTAGTCTGATCCGACCTGTTCTGATCTTGTCTGGTCTGGTTTGATTTGGTCTTCTCTGGTTGAGTCTGGTGTGATCTGGTCTGATTGAATTTGGTTTGGTTGGGCTCAACTCCCCATTCTCCGTCCTTGCTGTGCCCTCTATGTTACCTTGTTTCACGTTCATTCAAACATGAGGGCATTTGGAACATGGCTCATTTCATAAACCCTGGGACTTTGCTGTATAGACATTATCTCTGCACCTTGCCTTTTCCATGATACACCCTGGCAACCCCCTGACTCTGTTAGTACAAAACCAAGCCATTCTACTTAATGACAGCCCAACATTCCGTGGTATGTAAATATCCTATTAACCCAGCCCTCTGTCCTTCAAGAAACTGTGGCCCAATTTTTGGTATTAGGCCACTACACACGTGTCTCAGCCAATGACGGTGTGTCATGCACTCCTCCAAGGACAGCATTCATATAAGTGTGCTACCTTGTGGCCCAGGCGGCAAATTAATATCATCCCACAGCTAGTCTGACATTCCAATACTTTTACTCCTGTAAGATGCACACCCAGCTCTGAGATTGCTGGGTCAGAAGATAGGTGTGTTTTTACTTAGAATCGGTGTTGCCCGATCAATCTACATTTCCCTTGGCAGGGGATGAGTAAAAATGCCCACCATCTCTCAATTCTAGTCCTCAGTGATATCTCACTGTTACTTTATGTTGCATTTTCTAGACTAGTATTGATACTATGTTTTCATATGTCCATCAACTTGACTTGCTCTTCTATTTGTCTATTTGGAGTTGCTTTTCTGTTGCCATTGAGCTGTTTCTTTGTTGAACTGATAAGAATTTTCTATTAGAGATTTTAATCCTTTGTCATCAGGGATGCAACCCCCCTCAACTTGAACATTTGCTTCCTGATCTTGTTTATGATATCATACATTAATTTCAAGTTTAGTGTAGCATTTCATATCTTTTGATGTATAGCTTTCAGACTTACCATCTTACTTTAAAAGGTATTGTTATTTCCTAAATGATATACATGCTTTCCTAGATTTCAAGTTTTTTTGCTTTATTTTTTATATTTAGACCTTTAATTGATCTTGAATTTCTTTTTAAGTACAGCATAAGGTAAGGATTCATTTTGATTTTCTTTCACATGGATGGCTAGTGATGCCATCATCTTTTGTTAAAGAAACATTCATTTTCAACTGAAATAAAATATCACCTTTGTCATGTATTATAGTCACTAAACTGTGACCCTCCTGGTACTTTTTTGTTGGTATTGTTTCATGTTCTAGACACTTATTCTTATGCCAATACTATGTTGGCTTTGATTGCAGAGTCTTTGTGTTATGTTTTAATATCTTGTAAGGCCCTCTAGGATTGTTTTTCAGAAGACAGAGGAGCCACTGAAATTCTAATTAGAATTGTATTACATGCTTATTATATTAAGTTTTCCATCCAAGAATACAGGATGTCATTCCATTTGTTCAGCTCTTATTTAGGACTTTTAATAAGATGTTATGTTTTTTTTTTTTCATATAATTCTTGTTATCTGTCTTATTAAATTGTTTCCTAAGTTTATTATAGCTTGGATGCTGTTATGAATGAGTTACTTTCCATTTCTGTGTATGGTTAGTCTATTCGTGTAGGAAAAAAGCTATACCTCAAAAGAAAATAGTTATCTCAGTACTAAGTGCCAAATTTCCTTATTAATTCTGTCTTCTTTTTCCTTAACCGTAGAGTACTTGGGTTTTCTAGATATAATTATAGCATCATTAAAATGGGCAATTTAATCTTTTTCCCAAAACTGTATACAAATTATTTCACTTTCTTGTCTTTTTAAAAATATGGTTAACATAGTGTTCTATTAGTTTCAGCTATTGATTTGGCAGTTTTCTACATTACACAGTGCTCCCCACAATGCCCCTTTCTTACCTTCCTGTACCCATTAGAACCCCCAAAACACTGTTGAATGGTAGTAGGGATAATGCACACTTCTGCCTCATTTCTGATTTAAGTGGAAATGTTCTTAAGGTATCACCATTTATAATGTTTGCTTTGGGATTGGGATAAATAGCAGTTATCATATTTAGCTATTTCCTTCTCTTCTTAGGACTTTTATTAGGGAAGGCCTCTGAATTCTACTGAATGCCTGGTCAGCCTCTACTGATCTGATCATGTTAATGATGAATATAGAAGTAGAAACATATATTAAATATTTGCCTTGTATTACAGGAGTAATACACTTTGACTCAAAGCATTTACCCCATATATGTAAGAATATGTCAGTTCTCTATTCACAGGTTAGATTATTTTTTTATTTCATACTAAATTTTTCAGATTTTATATATGAATTTATGGTATTGACCCGTTCAATTTTTTTCTCTCATTGTGCTTATTTTTGCTTCAACATTTCTTCTAGCTTTTCAGAAAAAAAAAAAAAGGTACACATGCATTCGCCTATAATTACTGATTCCTTCCACATCCATGCTTATACCTCAGGGTTGGTCTTCTGAATTTGGGTCTCCTTTTTTTGCCTCTTGGTCACTTTTTTTTTTTTTTTTTAACTTTCACTGGGCTTTTCAAAAGCTTTCTTTTCTTTTCTTTTTCTTTTTTTTTTTTAAGATTTTATTTATTTATTTTACAGAGACATAGCGAGAGAGAGAACACAAGCAGGGAGAGTGGGAGAGGGAGAAGCAGGCTTCCTGCTGGGCAGAGAGCCCGCCCGATGTGGGGCTCCATCCCAGGACCCTGGGATCATGACCTGAGCTGAAGGCAGACACCTAACTACTGAGCCACCCAGGTACCCCTCATTGGGTTTTTCAAACAAGAATGATGTTTATCACCAAGATCTGGCTACTTTAAATCTTATGTACACATTTTTAATAGCTGAAGCAATGTGGCCACTCTGCCATCTTGACCCCCGATGACTGACACGATTCCTTAGGGGTCCTGAGTCTTTGATCAGAAGTGATGCCACCAGCGTGACCAAAGAGACCCCATGAGACTGTAAACTCCTTCCAGATGAGGACTCTGGTGCCCAGTTCTGGGCAGAGGGCCGGGCAGTGCCGGCACCCCAGGAACACTGGGAGGAAGGATGCAAGAGGAAGGCAGCCAGTCCCCTAGACTAGTCCTGAAGAAATGGGAATGGGAAGAAGAAAGAGATGAGGATTGACTGAAATATTTATAGAGCACTTGATACATCACAGGAACTCCATGGGCAGCTCTGATTAATACATTGCAGCACACGTCTTTTCTGTCTTTGTGTCTGTGCAAATACACATCATACAGGCACATGCACACAGTAAAAATGCATGCTGAGTCCCAGTACAGTTCTAGAATAAGGAGTGAGTGCTATTATCTCAAGCCAATGTGCAGGAACAGAGCTCAGCTTGCTTTCTGCCCCCTCCATCCCACACAAGGCATCACATCCTCTCCCTGATGTTCAGACAGGAGCCTACCTCCCACATCAGGGTGGGAGCTCCTCCTAAACTCACCAGGGGGCTATTAAGTGGATAGGATCAAAGAAAACCTAGAGTAGGTTTTTTTCATTAAATGTGACCCATACATCCTACATCTTCTACTTTGGTGCAGTGATATTTGTTAAAATGAAGTAGAGTTCACTCTTCCCAGTGTCATAGGGCATACCTACTCTATGTGCCTTCCAAGGATATTGTTTGAAGTTAGACTACCCACACAGGCTGGACAAAGGGAAGTTGAGACTGTTGTTCTGTCTTGTCTGTTCTCATAGCATTCTGTGAGGAACCTCCATCCTGTCACCCCATTCTGATATTTATAAAATTATACTATCTAAAATGTGTGCAATTTTTTCATCATTTGGCTATGTTTCTGTCTGTCCCACAAGCCTTGAACTTCTTATTCAGCTTTCATGGCCTCGAGTTAGATACAGAATGGATATTTTCAGTATTCATTGAACCGCTGAATGAATGAGTGAGCGAATAAATGAATGAGTGATCTCCTAACCAAGCTAGAAGGTAAAAGGGAGCTAGCCCTGAACTAAAACCCAGATCTTGTAACCCCCAGCCCAGTCCACATATTTCCATCCTTTCACGGGGGAAAAAATGGGACCTCGTATCAAAACCAGTCACTGTCAGCCCTGTTCATCCATTCATTCATTTAGCAAATAGATATGAGCATCTGCTGCATGGCAGGGGCCGCCTCTAACAGTTGCACACCCAAAAGGAATGGGTGCTGGCCCTGACAATGGTATTATCAGAGTCCAAGTGCTCCAAGACATGCTGCCCAGGGGCAGGGGCCCACTAGGTTTCTCACCCTGCTCCAGCCAGCCTGATATGAGAGTCAGGATTTGGAGGTGGGGGATGGGAGGGAGAAATATCAGTCCAAGGATTTCCTGTGCCCCAACCCCTTTTGAGTGCTGCACCACACGTCCTCAGGTCCTTCCTACCACCCCCTCAGCTTCCCTAGGTTCCTGACTGTTGTACCTAATCCAGGTTGCCTGCCTCAGGCTTCAGACCTTTCCCTCCTCCGGGAAGGATCTAAGCCTTCCTGTGCCAGTTCCTCTGGTCACCTCTCACATGCCTCTCTTCCCACGTGCGTCAATTTCTTTGCACATTCGACCTTAGGTTCTGCTTATCCAGTACTTATCTTATCTTCTCTACTAGATTATCAGCTCCGTGGGCTCAGGATCCATGTCAAATTCATCTTTGTATCCTCAGCAGTGCCTGACATGCTGCCACATAGTGGGTATTACTTGATCCTTATTGAATAAATAAGTGAATTAATGTGTAACATAAGGGGAAGATGTGATCTGGGGAGATAAGGATTAGAGGAAACAGAATCAATTGCTCAACATAAGAAATAAACTAGAATGGTGGTGGGGGGGAACAGAGGAGAAAAAGAGGAAGGCAGAGAACCAATAAACATGGCAAGAATCTGAGGGAATAGAAATAGCCAGGGGACTCTTTAAGAGCAAGAGAGTCTGTCTGGTGTTGGAAGCTGTGGTCTCTAGGGTGTGATGGAACATTGTTCACTGTAGGCTCAATCTTTAGTGAAATATGCTGCCCTCCTAGACACCTTGTATGGATGGGTCATGATTTCTGTGGGAAGCCACAGAAATGGAGCTGAGTCACACAACTGGAGTGAAGCCAGAGAGAATGGTATGAATCTTCAGAACAAATTCAGTGGAAGCTGGTACTCAGAGCTCAGGGTGATGAGGAAAAACCCAAGCTCCCTTTCCCGTCAGATTCCATGGGAAAAGAAGGGAGAAGAATGGGCAGAGGTTCCCACCACACATGGAATGAGGTTGAAGCTATTTATTTCATCTTAAAGGCCAGGATACTTGATACCTGGTATATGAATGAATGAATGAATGAATGAACGAACAAATGATAAATTAATTATGGCTAATATGTTAATGTACTATAGTGGCTTAGTGTCTTAGAGTCCTTAAAAAAAAAACAAACAACTTTTAAAGAGCATTGGTGTCTCACACAGTGGCCTCAGGGTCCATGAGAGAGATGCTTTTGAGCCAAGGCAGTTATTTTGGAGCTCATTAAATTTATTGGCCCTGATTCCAACCCTGATTCAACCCTATCTTAGGTCACTGTCCCAGTGAAGCCATAAGTGTGCAGCTCGAAGTGCCTGATCATTGTCACATGCTGAAAACTGACCTAGTGAGAATGGCAAGGAGCTGGTCATTAAAACGACCTGACTTCGAACCCTAATTCATGAGTTTAAGCAAGTCATGTACATCTTGAGTTTCTGTTTTCAAACCTGTCAGGCTGTGGAAATGCCACTGTCTCCACTAGGACAGTGTTGTTGGAAGGTATGAACCAGAAAATTCCCTGGGAAACCCAATCAAGGAAATGTCTCAGAGCTTAGCCACTCGATTCTTCCTTGGGCACAGACCACATTTTACTTCTAAGCACAGTCCTTGTTCTCCTTGGGCAATCTTTATTGGGTTCCACCCCAATCCTAAAGAGAATGGGAAAATGCAGGTTGGATGTGTGGAGGTTATGGAAATGGATGCACAAGCACCTGGCTTCAAGAAGAGAAGACAGAGAACAAAGAAGGTCACAGGGTGGGAATCTGAAAAACTCTAAGGACAAAAGATACTGAGCTATTTATAGGGCTATAAAGCTCCGTCACCCCATAAAACTTAATAATCTCTAAAAGTATCTCTGGGGAGGTAGAGAGCAGCTGAGCTGTTCGGGCCAAGTCGGTGATGGCTCGAGCCAATTACTCGGTCCTTTCTTAGTGCATGAGCCCAGGCCACAGACAAGGGCTTGTGTTCACAGGCATGGCTTTGAGTCAACAAGAAAAGGGGAAATTGCACTGTGCAGTGTTTACTAAGGAAGGTACAGCTGAGGCGTATTTTAGAAAGACTTTAAAATGGTAGCAGGGTGACATGGGGAGATGGTGCAGACCTGGATTCTAATCCGGCTCCATCCTAACCGGGGCACCAAAGGGTACAGGTAACATCTCCGAGCCCCAGTCTCCTTATGACCACAGCAGGAATGATGAGAGCTGCCTCACAGAATTGTTGAGTGGCTTAAATGACATAACACAGACGGCAGCCAGCGCCCATGTTGCCCTGAAAAGATTGGGTTTCAGTAGCAGATCTGATGGCACGATGCTGGACAAATTACCCACCACAGCATAACTATTCAACTATCATTTCTACCTTCACCACCACTGCATGTGCGGTTTCTCCATTCTCATGAAGAGACCCAGAAGCAACCACTGATCCTCCATGCAGGAAAGCTCCGAGTTCATAGACCACCTCCCCACTGGCCTCTCTTCGGGGCAGCTTCTCTCCCCGGCTCATGGTCCTGCCATCCTCCGCACTCCTAGCTGTTTGTCCATCCATACCTGTTAGTCAGGCTCTCTTCTCTCTGTGGGGATGGTGTTCTATGATGGGTAAGAGAGCTCCGTTGCCTTCAGGCAGACCAGGTTCAAGCCTAGATGTAGCCTTGGCCAAGATATTTGACCTTACTGTGCCTCATTTTCCTAATCCGTAAATAGGGGGTAATAAAATACCTCATAGGGATAGTATGAGGATGAGATGTGTTGTTACATGTGCATTTCTTGGACCAGTGCCTGTGGACCTCGTAAGTATCATCAAATATTAGGTAGTTTTTATTTGAGGATAATATAGACATATGTGTGTGTATCTTATGTATGTGTACATATAAATATACATGTAAATACCATGGCACCTCGTACAAATGATACTATGCATTTTATGAATAACTGAATGAATGAATGAAAGTAGATGGTCTGGGAGAAACTCTGTTTCAGGGAATTGCTGGTGAGGTTTGCTAGAGAGGCCATGACCTTTCCTTTCTAATTAACAGGCTCATGGAGGCGGGGAGAAGGTTGTGGGGCCATGGACACTGAAGTCCTTTCTTGATTTTACAAGGCTCCCTGTCTCGTGCGGGCACAGAGGAGGAATTCAGAGTATTGGAGACCCTCACCCAAAGCATTCAGGCGAGGAATTCCATCTGCCATTCTGTATAAACAAACAACACAGCGGGGCTAGTCCCTTCTCTCCACAGGAAACCACTTGTTCCCGGATTTTGTTTTTGCCCTCTTCTGCCTTCACAGATGATAAATGTGGCTTCAGAAAGCCAGAGGTACATTTTTCCCCAGCCATCTCAGGAGACCTTCATATCCATGGGAACCCCGCAATTACAGGGAGACTTGGAAAGGTGCCCATGAGTCCCCCATCAACCGTTCCCCCCACCCCCCAGAGCTGGAGGCCTGGGAGCCATAGTTTAATTCCCATCCCCCTCTGCTCAGATGCTGAGGGGGCTGGGGAGTCTAAGTGACCCACTAAGAGCAGAAAGCAGGAGCCAGACAGGCTGGGATTGAAATCTCAGTGCTGCCACATTCTGGCTGTGAGAAATTCGGCGCATCACTTCAATTCTCTGAGCCCACACGCCTACATCTGTGAAATGGGGACAATACCCCTACCCCCTGGGCCTGATGTGTGGGTGAAGTGACAGTCAGAGTGAAGCACTGACACCTGCTAGAGAGGGTCGATGTGTGCCACTGTCTTTGGCCTACGCAGGAATGTACGGTGCCCGGAAAGACCTGTGTCGTGAGTCAGGCCTCCCACTATACCACTATACCAGCGTTCATTCATCCTGAAATTTGTGCACATCCTGTAAACTCTTTGCCTCAGTTTCTTCTCTGCAACATGAGGATAAAAATAATCATCCACCTTACTTCCCAAATTTACAAGAAAGCCTAAAAAGTTACTTCGTGTATTTTAGAAGTTCTTCAAAAGAGTGAAAACAGTTTGGCGTGTTTTTTGGGTTTTTTTTTCTAACATACCAAGACCAGAGTTCCTTTAAATTAAGCAAGATGGGCACTGTGGCCTTTGATTCATCAAAGTGGACCACCTCTCGTAAAAGAGACTTTAACTCATTAGAGCCACATTCAGAGAAAAGACTTCATGGCTTGAATTCTCACTATAGCATACGTGGCTGACAGCAGATCCTTGACTGAAAGAAAATTTTGATAGAATAGAGCAGGGAGTGAATGTAGGGAAATCTGTAGGCTCAAAATGTGCCCCACAAGGGGCACCTGAGAGCTGCAGAAGCATGGCTTAACTCATCTGTCACCTTTGGGCTGGTCCGGACACACAGCTGTTCTAATTCCTGTGTTGTGTTTGTCCTGCTTCAGGACCAGCTGCCTCCATCGTTTATAAATGGAGAGGCAGGAGCTGGTTATTATGAGGTATCTAATTTCAAAAACAAGTGTTCTTGCTACAAATATTCTAGCAACAGGCAGCCTGGTGTCCCCAGTTTACCTAAATCCAGGACAAGTGTCCCTGCCAATCTCCAGCTATCCACCTCTCCGGGCAGATCGACAAATGATCACGGAGGGTGAAGAACGGCGGGTGGCCACAGCCGCCTGTGTGCGGTGTGCGGCGTGTTCTCCATCCTTGCTCTGAGCCCTCAGAGCTCCCCGGCACGTGAGCCCTGTGATGGCAGTTCCTGACTCTTGTCATCGGGTCCAGCTGATGAGCTCAAAGAATGCACCAGAGAGAGCCAGGAATGTCTTTGTCTGACTTGGCAAGTGGCTTTCCTGCCCTGCAGTGGCAAGGGTGTGGGGGTGGGAAATTATTTTTGTTTCCTCTGGAAATGGCCACCATGGCCAGGACCAGGCACAAATCCTTTAAGCGCCCTAAGGGAGATGCGCCTCCCTCCAGAGGATAGAGGGAGACTTGGCCACGCTTGTTCCGGAAACCAAACTATCTCCCAGGAACCATTCTACCTGTGATCTACAGACTGAAACCAGGAGGACCTAGCTGGATGAGAATGGATCTGCCTTGAATCTCATCACTAGAACTTCCCTTGGATGTTCAGACATCTCCAAGGCTCTGCCACCACAGTTGTGGTTGATCTACTTTCCCAGGGGTGCTCCATCATTCATTCATTCATTCATTCAGGCATTGGCCGCATACCTGGCCCACTATGTGCCAGGTACTGTGTTCACAGACAGGGGAGGGAATTATAGGAGGAGCCCAATTGCATATCTCAGTTTCCCTTCCCTGATGCATGAGGAGGTGGGAAGGGGACAAGGAGGTGATTACTGTCACACTGGCCTCAGGGAAATGCTTCAACTCCTGTGGGAAACACGCTATCCTCAGTTCCCCTCTGCAGAGGTGAAGCAGGTTGAACCCTTCTCCAGGGTTTCAATTAAACTCTAAAAGGACAGTGAGGCAGGGAGAGGAGAGATGGAACCATGCATTCCACTGCTATTTGTTCAACAGCTGTTCAAAGAGCCAGGATGATGTGCCAGGCACCGTGCCAGCAATGGGAAAACAGGTGTGGAAGCGCGGAGTGCTGACGGTAGGGGGCTGGATACGCTCAGGAGGCGAATTCCCAGGTGGTCCGTGGGTTTCCCGGCACCGCCCTCTCGCCCCACCCCTTCCTTCTATTGCCAGCCATTTTATTAAAAAATGAAAGCCTAACCTAATTTGCTCCCCCATGGGAGCGAGAAGGACCTGTACTCTCACAGGCTAAAAAGTTCACACCAGCAGGCATAATTAACTAGTAGTTGTCATGAAAATGGAATGTGATTAATTATGCACTTTGAAACTGTTCAAGTCCACTTCCATCAAAATTACTTCTTGAAACTATGGCGTCAGAAAGCCTCTACACATCCTTGACTTGTATTTGAGTCATTTGTACTTACACACTAAATACCATCTATAAAACAATTATCAATTTGTGTGTGTGTGTGTGTGTGTGTGTGTGTGAGAGAGAGAGAGAGAGAGAGAGAGAGATGTATGAATGTGTGGCCCATTGTTTGAATGTCATGCACAATTGGTGTGTCCATCTCTAAGTGCCACACATCTGGAGTTGTGGACATGGTTGTGGACGGAGCCACCAGAGCGAAGTGTGCAAGGTGCCCGCATTCGTTGTCTATGTCTATGTTCATGTCTTACATGAAGAGTCACCCCAAAACATAGCAGCTTAAAACAATAATCACTTAATATTTCTCGTGATTTCTGTGGATCAAGCATTTGGGAACAGGTCAGCTCTAGGTCCTGGCTCATGGTCTCCCATGACGTTTCCATCCAGTGTCAGCTGGGACTGTGCCTGAAGGTTTGACTAAGGCTGGAGAGTCTGTATTCAAAGGGGCTCATCCCATGACTGGCGTGTTGACGAGGAACATCAGCCAGGGACCCACTCCTCTCCATGTGGGCCTCTCCAAGGGGCAAATTGAGTGTCCTTAAAGTATAGCAGCTGGCTTCATCCAGAGTGAGCAATACCAGAGACCAAAGGGCAGTGCCTTTTAGGACCTCTCTTTGGTCTAAACTGTTATTTTTACGAGACTACTGGCCACAAAGGCAGCGCTGACTCGGTGTGCAAAGGGCCACCACCAGGATGCATCATTACAAATGCTTCAGACTCAGTCCTCTGCTGAGCAACATAAGCAGTAGGACATTCCCATTCACCAAATCCCTGAATATATCACCAAAACTATGTGTAAATGGACACACTTTAGAGAATTTTGTAGCAATAAAAGTAGACAATGCAAAAACCCTGTCGAACATCGCTGGGGCTGTTTTTGAACATTCAGAGGTCTCTTGACTTCACTGCCCACAGATAACCACCGTTAACATTTTGACATATGTCCTTTAAGGTCTTTTCTATGTCCTGCCCGCTGGCTCCCCTCCTAACAACATTTAAAGAGGTGTATATCTGTCCTGTCGTAACAAAACTTTTCCTTCTCCTCTGTTCCCTTCAGCTTTTCCCTTATCTCTCATAGCCCCTTCACAGCCTAACATCTTAAACACTTGGCTTAACGCCTCATCTCCCAGCTGCTCCTCAAACCACTTAATCTAGCTTCAGGCTCAACTACTCCACATTGTCCCTGCCAAAGTCAACAGTGACCTTTTGGTTGCTAAATCTGATGGATACCGTTAAGTCCTTTTCTTATTTGACCTCTTAGCTCCATCTAATGCCACAGTCTCCTTTCCCTGGTTTTTCTCTTGCTTCTCTGACCACGCCCTTATCAGTCTCTATTCTGGGCTCCTGTTCTCTTTCCCCTTAGCTGTTGGGGTTCCACGAACCTCCGTCCTGGACCCCCTCTCACTCTACACACGTAGCCAAAGGAGCATTGCCCATTCCCATGCTTTCATTCACCAACTACAAGCTGGTGCTTTTTAAAATCTATGCCTCTAGCTCAAATGTCTCTCCTGAGCTTCAGGCCCACATAACCGACTGCGCAATGAGTAGCTTTATGAAGATCTCACACTCACCTGTTGAAAGCGAGATTTATCATTTCCCCCAAACACATCGGCTCCTCCTGTGTTCCCCCATCTCAGCAAATGACACCTTTATCCACTCCAGGAGCCCAGGCATGAATTATGCTTGACCCTCGCCCCTGTCCTTCGTGTCTCCATCCATCAGTCACCATGTCCTGTGGATTCGATCTCTACTACAGCCCTAGAATCCATTCGCTTTTCTTGATCTCCACTGCCAACTCTCCAATACCACTCCCTGTCACCACCTCCAGCTCTTAGCTCATCTCCCCGTGTCCCGTCTTGCCCCATGATGTACTTCACTCTTCTATCAGGGGATGTCTTGGGGGGTTGCACATGTCATACTTTTTTTTTTTTTTTAAGATGTAGCTACTTGAGTTCTTTCTTAGGCCGGATTGTTATTTCATGATGTTAATATATTTGAATCTAAGGTATGTTTTACAAATAAAACATCAGGAATAATCATCTGATTCCCTTCTATACAGAACAAATCTATCTCCAAAGTCCTACGCGGTATAAATTCAAGGGGGGTGGAGGTTCCAGTGTGTTTCCGAGAGTGGGCCTACCACTCCTCAGCCTGACAGAGTCCTCCCCAGCCCAGTCCTGCCACATCCAGCCAGCTCCATTCCCACCCACACACCACTCTTTGTCTTCTCCCTCATTCACTTTCTTAGGCATCTGGTTGTTCCTTTATTGGGTATTTATTTAGTACTGGGGCCAGACCAGGCACTGTGCTAAGGAATACCCCCATTTTGACCAGTTTGTACCCTCACGACACGCTCCATCCCATCTCCCAAATGCATTCGATTTCTGGTTCTGGGCCTTTGTGCCCCACCATCCCACAACCCATAATCTCCACTTTTATCCCCTCCTCCATCCTTTGAAGGCAGTCCTTTTTACTGGCCACCCCAGTCTACAGTGATCCCTAGACTTTTCTTACCTCTTCTCTCATTTCAAATAATCACCCTTTCTGGCATGCAATTTAATTCTTTCTCTCTCTATGTTCTAGCAATAGCTATCCTCAGCTCTATCAATACTGTCTCCCCATCTAGACTGCAACCCCCCAGAATCTTATTATACATGTTTCCCTCTCTGGAGAACTAGTTAAGTAGTTAATTATTTGTTAATAGCTGCATAGTGAACTAGTTAATCACTTTACTTCTCTGAACCTTAAGCTCTCTTCATGTGTAGGGCTGGAGATTCCAACATCATGTCTAGGACTGTAATTCCAACATTACAGAGTGGTTGTGGGAACGCAAATGTGATACCAGATGAGAAAGACATCGCACTGTGCCCGGTACATAGAAAGTACCCAGTCAATGTTAGTTCCCAGCTCTTCAACGTCTGATCCTGAGCTGAAAATATAGTGACTTCAAAGCAGTTATTTGCAGAAGGAATGAATGAGTAAATGAATGACAAAGAACTGCAAGAAAAAAATAATGCATTCTAAACACACCAGAATGGCCTTTTCAGAGAAATAGAGGGCCTTTCCTTGGCTGGCATGAGAGACATTCTGCCAGAGGGAGAACTATGGAGGAAATAGCTCCTGCTTGGCTCGAAGATCATGAAATGTTGATTAATGGGAAATCAAGTTTGATCTGGGTATTTCTGCTGTAGTCAGCTCATTTTTTCTAAGTTTGACTGAGTCTGAGTTTGTGATCTGTCAGGACTCCCAGAAGAAAGTGTCAGACAAGTGTTTCTTATAAACTGAAAAGAAATTCCTGTGTGAATTAATTTTCATATGGCATAGGCCTGGCTCAAGGCTCTATAAATAATGAGACTATGTTGGTTTCAAAGCCCAGCTATAAATATTTATTCCCACACTGCCACTGGTGTTTGTAGAAATTTCCTTTTCACTAATGGGCATTCCATTTGTTTTGAGAAAGACATAAAACTGTCCAAAAAGCACTGAAAGGTCATGACATAAAAGGTCATTGGTTGGGGGGGGGGCATTAAAAGGAGGGAGTGTCATCTCCAGATGCTGACCATTTGGTTTTCTACCTTCATACCTTGAGTTCATGGTATTAACTCTGAGTTTTTTGTGGAGGGAATGGTTCTATGGTCTGCTATGGTCAGCAATGACAATTAACCCCTCACTCCCCATCTTCACTGCAGAAAGTGACATTCATTTTGCATTTGTCACCACAGACATGGCTGAGATTTCCTGTCTTCTGCTGCTCCCCTTTTTCATTCACCACTCCGTCTGCCCTCCCCACTCCTGGCACTTAATGGGACATTCTAGAAGAAGAGGGATCAGTCTTGGCACACTGATGCTCCATAAGCGCATGAAAAGATGAGAGAAATTGATTTTATGTGGTTACAAAATGGCAAGTCTGGGACTTCACAGATCACCCAACAAAGGGTGATTGCTTACCAGAGACCATGCCACTCTATGGGATCTGTCTTTAGAAATCAATGAGGCCATGAATCTGGATGGTAAGGATTGCATCTTTAGTTTCACTAACTATTACAATTTAGCACGTCCTTCCATTAGGAGTGAAAGCAACACACCACAATTACTTCAGCACTACCCGTGACTTTTTCACCCAAGAATTCATGGTCGTCTTTTTACCTCATTATAGCTATTACAAAAATCTCAAAATATCTTTTACTTTCAACACTACTATAAAATTATGGTAAAATTACAACATTATAACTAAAAATTTACCTGCCAGCCAATCTTGTAATTTGATGCATTAGTAGTGAAGCATGTTACTATTCTATCAAGCATGTGTGCTTTTTCAATTATACTGAAAGCTGTATCAACATAACTGGTTTCTTTTGTAATCCTTAATGTTTTGTTTAATGCATTTAAAAACATTCTTCTAGGAGGGGAATCTCTGGGTTTCACCAGACTGCCAAAGTGGGGCCCTGGCACAAAAAAGGTGAAGAACTCAGGTCTGTTCCCTGGAGGTACATGGTTTGTCTCACACACATATTTCAGGATCTCTGAGAAGGAGCATGCAGACACATCAGGGGGCAGCAGGAGAGAATACTGCGATTGATTGACTATCACAGGCACATCATGGAGAAGAGTGGTAGGCTGTAATTAACCACAGGTTCCACCCACTATCTGGAAGTGGAACATTCCTATGAAAACCTTTTGCAAGCTGAGATAGTAATTGCAAAGAAGCAATTGCCATTAATTTATAAGGAAAAATTTTTGAGCATTCCCAGACCTCAAAATAACCTTCCTAGGCTTTTCTGATCCCATAGGGCACATCTTGTTAAGAGAAGCACAATATAAATCAAGATAAAGCCCAGATGCTCGCAGGCACAGTTGAAAGCTATGGTGGCTTGGTTTGGAGATGCTGAGTGTCGTCCTGGGGATGGGGCTCCACAGCACCACTCTCGCTGCTCTGCAAACCAAAGCTGGATGTCTTTTTTCATAAAAGCAAAATTTCTTTGGATTTCTTTTCTGTAAGCCAACACAGGTCTTTTGTAAAAGCAAAGTGGCATATCTCAAACTTTGGAAAAAGGCAGGGTGGGGGGGAGGATACCTATACTCTCCAGTCTGCTCTGCCCACACCCCCCTTTCTGCAAATACAGCTCTGGAAATGTTTTTTCCATTCCGTCTCACATGGTGGTCACTACCACTACCACACGTGGCTTTCAAATCCTTGAAATGTGCCTGGCGCAACTGAAAATTTGAAATTTTAGTTCGTTAATTAATTAACATTTAAATAGCCACGTGCGGCTAGTGGCTACTGCATTGGACCACACAGCCCTAAACTAATCCCATCTCCCAACGACACCCACCCCACCACCTCTCTTAGGGGAGGAACCTGGACCCAAAGAGAAGTCACTGGGCCCAGCTGTGACAAACCCAGACTGACATCACATTTTTTCTCCCCATTTTTGCAGTATTCCTAAATTATCATTTAGTAGAAGCTAATCCCTGAATGATGCATGAGTGTGCAACGAGAAAAGACGGACTGCGAAGTTACACATGTCCTCAGGAAAAAAAGGTAAGACACCATCTCTTCACTAGAGCAAGGTCCTACTAATGGGTTCCCTTATTTTATTTTATTTTATTTTTTGGTTGGATATGTCAGTTTGAAGGAGAGGGGCTGGAATTTCTTTCACTTTTTCTCGGCTAATGTTCGAAAATGTTCACAGGTATTTCGGATAAAAATATATTGTTTGCTGTTTTGCAATCTGCAAACATTTAAGAAACCTGTGCTGAGGCAGACTGCTTCTGAAGATAAAGCATGCCTCGAAGCAGGGTCCCTTTTGTGACTCAGAGAACACCCGCCCTAACATGCCCACCCTCAGGTTGCCTAAGGGGCCACTGCTGAGGGAGAATTTGTGGTGGAAAGTTCTGGCCTGAGGAGGGGACAGTTTCTGATGAGGTCATGGGGAGGGAATGCCTTCTTCAGCAGAGGTAGGAGCCTGGGAGAGCTGCCAAGAGTGTGGTCTGGGAAGCATAGGCCCTCAGACAGGGAAAATGAGTCCTGCCCTTGCCCCTGGCCTAGGAGCCATCTTCGGGGGTCTCCGTGAGGGATTTCACAGTTTCACCCCCTCCTCCAGGCTCAAGCCTCAAGGAAAAAAAGACAAAAACAAAAAGAAAAACAGTGGGCTCCCAGCTAAGAGAGGGCTTCCCCTTGAGTTAAGGCCTGCCCAACTCAAAACATTCATATGCATCAAAACTGTCCAAAACACTCCTTACAATGTTTTCTAAGGTTTCCGTGGTATATAAACAACTTTCAAATACTTCCTAGTGCAGACTAGCAGACCCTTCTCCAGAAAAACTGAATCAGAATCTTAGAGGGATGTGTGCTGGGAAGGTAGGTTTTAAACAAAGCTCCCTGCAGATTCTGATGGGCAGTGAGGTTTGGAACGACCCTAAAGGATGGCATCCATACCCTTCATCCCGGCACTCAAGGCCTCTGGGAGCCTGCCCTCCTCTTAAGAGGTGGGGCTCATAGTGGGAAACACACATACATGAGGTAATAAGGACAGAAATGACAAGAGGTGACATTTATTGGATACATGCCAGGTGTCAGATATAGATTAAGAGCTTTAAATGAATCCCCATTTAATGGGCACACTGGCTCTGTTATTACCATTTTGCAGATTTAAAAAAAGAGAGAGAGAGGTTTAGAATGGTTAGTTTGTCCAGGGACACAGAGAGAAGGTAGAATCGGAGGTCAGACTGAAATCGGTCAAATTCCAAAGTCCATGCACTGGACCCAGGGGGACTGACTGTCCCGGTTTGCCAGGGACCAAAGGCTGCCCTAACATCCGGGATGTCCTATGCTGGAAATTCCAAGTCCTGGGCACCCTGGAGGGCTGGTCTCCCTGCCCTGCCTTGGCGATTCCAGCCAGAGATGGAGACTCAGATCCACCACTCGTGACGATGAGACCTCAGGCAAGCCTGCCCAGCCTGGTCTGCCACATTCCTCATTGGAAAACAAGAAGGACCTCATCTGTTTCAGAAGGAAGCTGTGAGTGTTCAAAGAGAGAGTGCGGGTAATAACGCCCTGCGGAATATCAGGCCCTGTGGGCAAGGGCGAGCTCCCCCGCAGGTGGGCCTGGCGAAGCCCCGCCTCACAGTGCCCAGCTTCTGTTTTTTTCAGATCTGGAAAATATTCACCCATTGTCTCTTCAAATGATTCTCCTCCCTTCGGTCCATCCTCATCTTCTGGAAGTCTTCTCCGATTAAATACACGGTAGAGTCTCTCGGCCAAGCCTCTGATTCTCACCTATAAAGTGTGTGTGTGAGGTTCCCAGTCCTCCCCTCCACGGTCCACAGTCCACAGCCCAACTTGATCCTGATGTCGGATTTGTCCGTGCCAGTGTGTTCATTAGCAGGGTCTGCAGCTGACTTTTCTTCATAGGCATCTGGTCTTGCCTCCTATCTGCCTGCTCTTTGTTTACAAATCCCTTGGGTTTCCAAGGTTTTTTTCTCCTTATATCTCTTGGAAAGCCTTCTCCTGGCTGTCAATTTTGTGGACCCTCTTTCCTGGCATCCCTTTGCCTCCTGGCGGGGAATTTGGGGTGACAGGGCCTCTGGAGGTGGAGCCTACTGTGTGTCATTGTGCCTTTTTCCCCTCCCTCTGGGCTCATCTGTCAGTCCCTCTCTAGTTGTCCTGTTGCCTCCCACTAGGACCCCAGTGGCCCCAGTTCAGAACCAACTCTAATGTCGGGGCTTGGTGAGGTGACAGATCTGAGCAGAGTCAGGCCCGGCATTGCCGGAGCAGAGCAGCCCCGCGCCTCTCTGTCCCACACAGGGCACGGGCTCTTGTCTCCCCCGATTTGGGGTGCTTTAACTCCCCACAACGTCAAGGACCTGAAATGGCTGGTTTTCCCTGCCTGCTCTGAGACCCACAGCCTCATCTACTCCATCTTGCAGGTTTGGGTCTTACGCTTTTTGTTGTGCCCTGGGGCTTTTGTCTTGCACCTAAGTGTTCCTGTGTCTTTGGGGTTTTCGTCTCTTTCTAGTCTGTCTTTACTCAACACTCAGAGAACAGAGGATCCCTGAAAGGATCCTCCCTCAAAGCCATCTTAAGTGTTTCCCTGCAATTGTGTTTTTAAATGAAAATGAAAACCAAGGAAGATTCACAGTTCTCCTGAATTTATTTATCTGGGGAGGGGGGCACTTAAAATAATAGCGCCAAGCAACCAAGAGGAAGAAATAGGAAGCCCCATTGTAATCCTAGCACCTCTGACTTTTCCAGAACAATTCAGACAGGGTGGGACAGGGAACACTCCCTACTTGAGGTCCTTATTTGAGAATCTACCGTGAATCTGCTGCCAGATCTCGGTTGCCAGTCACAGAGCTTCTGATCTCTCTCTGCTAAACTGAGGCCTCTTCGGTTCAGAATGTGGGATTAACCAAACGGCAGAGAAGCCTTGCGTCCTCTGATCCTGCAGCAGGGTCCCTAGGGTTTCCTTTCCATCTTCCCCCACTCTCAGATGACTGGCTGGTCACCACAGCCAAGGCTGCCATTCCAGAAACTATAGAACTTATCAAAGAAACCCAAACAAAGGATGCATGGGTGGCTCAGTTGGTTAAGAGACTGCCTTAGGCTCAGGGCATAATCCTGGAGTCTCAGGATGGAGTCTGGCATAGGGCTCCCTGCTCGGCGGGGAGTCTGCTGCTTCTCCCTCTGACCCATCTCCATCTCCTGCTCTCTCTCTTTCCCATTCTGTCTCTTTCAAATAAATAAATAAAATCTTTGAAAAAAGAAAAGAAAAATCCAAACAAAGGCTGTTTGGGTTTCACCAAGGGATCTGTTGCTTAAATACTACTTAGGCTTTTCCTTTTTTCCCTCTGATCCAAACTTGAATTCCTCTTGTTTCAGAAAGCTTCCCCCCTACCCCCAGGAGTTGCTAAGGGGAAATAGGGGTTGCTACTTCTGGCCCACAAAGGCAGACACTGCAGGCACCAAAGGTTAAGTGACTTGCATAAGGTCACTGTGCAAAGCACAGAAGGCAGGACCGAACACAGGACAGGGCCTTGTCCCTCAGCATAGCAGACCCCTGCCGGGCAGATGGGGGGGCGTGGCCTCTGAGCGGTTGGCATGGTAACAAGCAATAGGCTCTCTCCCTCCCCATCCTTCGCCCCCCTTCCCCTCCACAGCAATTCCACAGACCAGGAGCTGCAGCTCCTGGGGGGGTTGGGGGGGTGTCACCAGCATCTCCCCATCCCACCCTGGGCTCAGGGTCAGCTTCTACAAATATTCCCCTAACTCTCGCCCATCTGGGGTTTTACTGAAATCACAGGGTACACATTTTGCAAACCCAATCTAGCAATCTCTCCCCCTTTCTCCACTCACCGTCTCTTAACCTCAGGGCAGTATTAGAACCTCAGAGCAAAGCCCTTGGCCAAGGAAAATAACTCAACTTTCTGTTGTATTCTGGCCTCAAAATTCTCCGCTCAGGGCAAAACTGTGAAGCCGGCAACTCTCGTCCCCACCACCCCCATGCCTCTCTGCTCTGCACCCTTTCCTCCCTCTGAGGTCCCATTATCCTCACCTCCACCCCCATCCCTGGGCCTCATTACACCCCCCTCTTCACCCACAGCAGCTCCCACCAACCGGTTCTGTTTCCCAGGAGAGCGTCTTATTAAAACGAGTGCATCCTTTAAGGGCAAGCACACACACTCGGTTGTGCGCACACAACATTTAATGTGTCTATAATTTAGGAATTAACACATGCCCAGCATAGAACATCTGAAAAGTACAGAAGATAAAAAGCAGGAAAATCCCACCACTCTGAGAAAGCTCCATTAACTCTTTAATCTATTTCTTTCCAGTTCTCTCAGTGTGGATGTGTATTCATGCATGTAAGGCTATCATTCATATATATGTATGTGTGTGTGTGTATATTTATTTATTTATTTATTTATTTATTTATTTCAGGGGCTGCTTGAAGACTGTGTGGTTTGCTTGCTGTGCCTGCCAGTCCCCCATACCACAGTGCTGAGATGGTCATTGTTTTATAGTAGCCGTTAATTCCTGATGGATCAAATCATCCCTCATTCCTTTTTCTCAGGATTTAAAAAATTATTCTCCACTGTTTCTTTTTCTTGATGAATTTTAGATTCATTGTGATAAAAAACTAAAGCCAATGCTTTTCAGGATGCAAGTTCATTAAATTTATAACTTAACTGGATAAAACTGGCATCTTTGCAATGTTCCAGTGTCCATCCGGAAATATTGGATGGCTACCAGTTTAGTCAGACTTTCTTTAATTCTTCCGATCAGGTAAAAATATTTCCTTCAAATGGGTCCTATACTTTCTGGTTGAGGTTTTTATTTCATTTTTTTAAATTGGGAATTGGATCTTT
This sequence comes from Mustela erminea, assembly GCF_009829155.1. NCBI lineage: Eukaryota > Metazoa > Chordata > Mammalia > Carnivora > Mustelidae > Mustela > Mustela erminea. The sequence continues at coordinate 44,362,170 of NC_045618.1, forward strand.
TTCTCCAAATGCTCCCAATTTGAATTATTGATTTGGAAAATGTACCCTGCAACTAGCTCTTATCTTACTCCCTCAATCATTTGAATAGGTTTTCAGTTGATTTCCTCTTTTTCTGAGGAAGATAATTAGATCATGTGCAAATAATGATAATTTTATCTTCTCCTTTATATGTATAATTTTGTTTTGGGAATGACTGTACAGCTTCAAGAACCATGTTAAACAATAGCAGTAAAATCAGTGATCTTGTCTTCATTTACTCTGGATTATTTTTATCCCATTAAGGAGATATTTCCCCAATCTTAGTTTTTTAGACTTTGAAGTCAGGAATGGATATTGAAACTTATCAGATACATTTTCGTTACCTGTTGAGAGTACCATATTTTTTTCTTATTTTACCTCTTGCTGTTAGGAATTACCCTCATAATTTCCCAATATTAAGATATCCTTACATTTCTTTTTTTTTTAATTAATTAATTTATTTTTTTAAATAAACATATAATGTATTGTTATCCCCAGGGGTACAGGTCTGTGAATCGCCAGGTTTACACACTTCACAGCACTCATCATAGCACATACCCTCCCCAATGTCCATATCCCCACCACCCTCTCCTGTCCCCCCTCCTCCGATATCCTTACATTTCTAAAACCGAATCCACCTTTTCTTAGTGAAATTTTTAAAGGTAGTTTTGAAGTTGATCCTTTCATATTCTATTTCAGATTTTTACAACTGTTATATATACATGCGAGGTTAGTTTATAGCAGCATGTCCCAAAGTGTGTTCTACGGAACTCCGTTACTGTAAGTTATGCTGCCAGAAAAGGGAAAGGAAGAGAAGGAGAAAAGAGGGGTGAAGAGGGGAAGGGAGGGAAGTTCTGTGTTGAAATTGGTTTGGAAAATACATTTCCCCTTGGAGATTCACAAGGTACATCCCCTTTCCAAAGATTCTGAGACGAGCTAGAGTTTAAAAAAGAAAAAAAGTAAACTTGTGCTTCAATTTCTATAATCTCACATTCCCAAAATGATTGGCCGTAGAGTCCCTATTTGACACAATTGCTATTAACATCTTGCAGAGTCCATGCATGAGGCATGCACTTGGAAATACTGTCTGTGTCAGTTTGGGTATCAAAATCACACTGGTTTCACTGGAAAGCCTCTCCCTTCTCTGAAGTTCTCATGAAAGGTTTACAATCGGCTAACCCGTAGTGCTGCTGTCCTACCCACTAAGATACTCCTTGTTTTCTGTAGCCACCATCCAATCTAGGTTTATGCCCTTCAGCTTCATGGCTCTGAGATACTGTCTCATTCCACTGAGTCCCTTCGGGATCTCAAGGATGCAGAAAAACTCTGAATCTTCAGATGGATTCATTTGGCAATTGTCTTTTTTTTTTTTTTAAGATTTTATTTATTTATTTGACAGAGAGAGATCACAAGTAGACAGAGAGGCAGGCAGAGAGAGAGAGGGAAGCAGGCTCCCCTCTGAGCGGAGAGCCCGATGCGGGACTCGATCCCAGGACCCCGAGATCATGACCTGAGCCAAAGGTAGCGGCTTAACCCACTGAGCCACCCAGGCGCCTGGCAATTGTCTTTACTTAACCATCCTTCCATGCTTGAGTGGCTCCTCTTCTGTCTTCTCCCCAGTTCACGGGGCTGTGTGGCCCTGGCCATCCACCGGCAATGTCCTCATCCCAAGCAGCCTGACTCTCCAATTCCAAGTGCCCTTGTGGGCCAGGTGACTTTCCCTCCAACCCTTGTCATTCTAAAGCCATCTGCTCCCACTCACCATGCCTTCTGCTCGCTCTTACTCTCCCAACTCCAAAATCTTATTTTTCTATAAATCCCTAATAGTTATTCAAGATTCGGACAAGCACGGATATCCTCTTGCAGGGACAAGTTGCTAGAAACAAAGTCTTTCTAGGCATTATAGGGGATGTACTGACTTATCTTAAAGCCTCCACCCTTAAAGACCTCAGATTCTCTGGCTGTAGATGAATAAGGATCTAATCATTACAGTAAGGCTTTGGCACAGTGTCTGCCAGAGGAATGGCTTAATAGCCATTGACTGACATGTTGAACGTAGAGTGGTATGTACCGAAACAGAGTCACGCCTACAGCATGGAACTCCTCTTCTGAAGAATTCACGGAGGGGTGACATTTGAACTATGTTTTACAGGATGCATAGGAGTTTTTAAAGGAAAATAGAGCTACCCTACAACCCAGCAATGGCACTACTAGGTATTGACCCCAAAGACATAGATGTAGTAAAAAGAAGGGGCTCCTGCACCCCAATATTCATAGCAGCAATGTCCACAATAGCCAAACTGTGGAAGGAGCGGAGATGATCTTCCCCAGATGAATGGATAAAGAAGATATGGTCCATATATACAATGGAATATTATTCACCCATCAGAAAGGATGAATACCCAACATTTGCATCGACATGGATGGAACTGGAGGGGATTATGCTGAGTGAAATAAGTCAAGCAGAGAAACACAGTTATATGGTTTCATGCATATGTGGAACATAAGGAATAGTGTGGAGGACCAGAGGGGAAGGTAGGGAAAACTGAACGGGAATAAATCAGAGAGGGAGACAAACCATGTTTTGTGTTTTATTTTGGTTTTGGTTTTTTTTTGAAGATTTTATTTATTTATTTGACAGGGAGGCACAGCAAGAAAGGGAACACAAGCAGAGGGAGTGGGAGAGGGAGAAGCAGGCTTCCTGCTGAGCAAGGAGCCCGATGCCAGACACAATCCTAGGACCCTGCGATCATGACCTGAGCCGAAGGCAGCCGCTTAACAACTGAGCCACCCAGGTGCCCCAAAACAAACCATGATTGACTCGGGACTCCGGGGAAAAAAACTGAGAGTTACAGAAGGGAGGGGGGCAGGAGGATGGGGCAACCAGGTGATGGGTATTAAGGTGGACATATGTGGTTTTGAGGGGTGTTATCCACAGCTAACGAATCGTTGAACACTACAGCAAAAACTTAAGATGTATTATGTGCTGGTAAACTGAACTAACTAACTAACTAAACAAATAAATAAATGAAGGATGCATAGGCGCTCAGGTGTCAGAGCAAAGGGGCAAGGCAACATGAGCATTTGAATCGGACTCTCCAGCTCTCTCACACACCAGGTCCACCTGATCTCTACAATACCTTGAGGTCAACTTCAGGGTTGTTAAGCCCATTTTACTGTTGAGGAAGCTAAGAATCACTCCTAGCAATGAGCTTTCCCAGCTTAAAGGACTTCAGGAAAACAAATATCTGTTTTAATGCTAATATCAAACAGTCATTCTTACTAAGTGCTGAGGTCCCAGGAGACCAAGTCAGCAGAGGTCCTGCCCTCATGAGCTTACAGGCTAGACTCACAGAACTTTAGGGGTGTAAATTCTCCCTGTTCAACTGTCTTTAGCTCAGTAATTAGTGCAAGAGCTAAAGAAATGGCTTTTTCCACAGACTGAAGCTAGGAGCATAGGCATGAAGGAGGCAGCAACCCCGGGCGGGAGGCCTGCAAACCCTCTCAAGACCATGGGGCTCAACCCTGGCTTATGTCTGAACCACCTAGAAAGCCATAAAAAAAAAAATCCGGGTGCCAGGCCTGCCCCAAGGCACTGAAGTCAGAGTGGTGGAAGGGGCGACAGTCATGGGTCCATGGGGAAGTGTCCCACTTGATTCCAATAGGCAGCCAAAGTGGTAAATCTGACAGAAAGATTGGGGCGGTGTGGGGACATGGTTGTGCCGTTCTGGATACTTCTTTTTCCTCTGCCTCCCCTCCTTTGTCCCTGAAACTCTCGTCTCCTGGTGTCCTTCTCTGAGCTCCCTCCCAGCTACCTAGCAGGAGACTGAGACATGCTCCTGGGTCCATCGCCACCAAGGGCTTGGTTTGTTACTCTCAGGTCCCAAGATTATATTTAGAAGGGACCTTCTAGGGGGTGACTCCGTGGTCATAATGGTGGGTGAATGAAGCAGAGAGACAGGTATGCTGGGCCCCTAAAGACTCTTTTCAGTCACACCACAGAAGCAGCCGCCTGTGGGGTTGAATTGTGAGGTGTATGAGGTAGGCCAGCTCTCACTGGTGAGATCCCCCCTTCCCCCTCATTGCCTCAGAGTTCTCAGGAGAATGAGGAGAGACTTATAACCTCCTTCCTGCCCATGGCCAGAGTGGCCCAGGTGCACAGCCCAAGGGAGGCCGGGGTCTGGAGCACGGCGGGTGCCAACACAGCTGCAGAGCTGGTCTACCCCTCAGCGTCTTCCCCACCCCTCACCTCTCAGTGACCCAGAGAAGGAACACCAGTGCCTGCAGTCCCTCAAAACTCTACCCCATGGTGTTAGGGGTCGTTGTGAGGTCAGCTTCCCCTACCCCACGTCCTTGATGCTTTCTCAGGGAGTAGGCAATTCTCTCCAGCCAGCAGCAACTAGAACGTGCTCTGGAATCCATCTGGATTCACCTGGGAACATAAGATGAGGTAGTCAGGGGCACTGACCTGAGTCCCGGAGCAGTGCGGTCCCGCTAATCTGATGCCATCCACTGAAGCCATTGAGAGTGAGATATTATGGCAGCAGAAGCCGGCTTTAGGCTATCATTGCAGAGAATCATCCTAGCTTGATGATCACCACTGATACCCAGTGTGCATATTCCCATAAATGATTTACTACACTAGATCCCTAGAGCCTCGAGTCCATGGTGTACCGTGAAAAGGAAACTTTGCATGTAGACTTCCCTAGCCATAGTCGGAGGGAGGTGGGTGTCCCCACTGAAGCCTGACTGTGACCCTTCTTGGCCTCATTTCTGCAACGCAGAGCTGGAAGAACCCTGCTGACCTCTGAGCTGCTCCCCCGGGATGCTGCAGAGGCGAACAGGTGACTGATGGCAAAGAACTGGTCATCTCCGAGTGAAAGGGACCAATAAATCTAACACCCTCATTCTGCCTGTTTCCAGATTCTCCTTTCAGGGAATATTTACTCAATGTCTACAGCAGGCTGTCCTAGCTCTAGTAATGCACTTTTTTTTTAAATTTTTTTTTTTGGGTATCGTAGGTTAAAAGCAGGTCTTAACTCAGGATCCAGACTGATTGGATGTTAATCCTAGCGCTCTAATTGTTAGCTCTAATTGCTAGCCGGTGACCTTGGGTAAGTAACTTCCCTTCTCTGTGCCTCATTTGTTAATACTGACTAATAGCACCTAACTCATAAGGTTATAATAAAGAACAAATGAGTTAATGTATATAAATGGCTTAAAGTTGTGCCAAGCACATACTTAGTGCCCAATAAATTTTCACTGTGAAGATGATGATTACGTTGCACTCTCACAAAATGAGCCTAACAGAAGCTTATTTAATTTGTTTGGCATCTAAACTCTAACGTAGCTTTTCCCTAACTTGCCTGATGATTTTTTTAAGCCAAGGCACTTGTTAAAAATAGAGACTGTGGGCCCCTGACCTAGAGGTTCTGATTCAGCATGTCCTGGATAGAGCCCAGGAGCTGTACGGCTAACATGTGGCCCAGACAATCCTCATGAGTTTAGGGACCTGCTGCTTATTGGGACTAAGAGGAGCACCTGGCCTGTCTTGTGCTTCTCCCTCCTCACTCTGCCAGCTGATCTGAAATGCCAGGGAGGGGAAGTTGCTGGAATTTGGAGGTTTGGGAAAGCTCACATCGTGTTCCCTATCTCGTTTCCTCAGGAGAGGCTCCCTAGAAGAAGCAGGGGCAAGGTGGGGAAGGATGGTTTCCAGAAGGACCAGAACAAAGGGATTGTACTGGCCTCTTAGAAAAGAAAGGGAGTGAACTGTTGCAGGATTGGGGACAGCAGGAGAGGAGGTAGCCATGGAAGGGGTGGGCCAGGGTGCCTGAAGGTCACACACATGGACTGAGCCTGGCACTTCGTGGAGAATTACACACATTCAGAGTCCCAGGCTGGACGACCCCTGGGTGGTCCCTCTAGGCATCTGCCCTTTCTTATACCACCATTTTATGCTTTGGATAAAATCTTGTGGTTCTACAGGTCCATTTTCCCAGAAATTCTGACCTAATTATTGAATCATGTATTCATTTATTCAACCACAACTCCTGGGTGCTTGTCCAGCACTGAGAACAGAGTTGCGTATGCACATGTGTGACAGATAGTCCTCTCCGTGGAGAAGCTTGGTGTCCAGAGGCAGGACATGTGAACAGATGTTAACAATGCAAAGTGACAAACATGTCCTTGGTGTGCAAGAAGGGTGGTGGGAACTCCAAGGAGGAAAGGAACTCTCCTGGAGAGGGGTTGTTGCAATCTTGGAAGGCTTCTCAAAGGAGTTGAGCCAGGTCTTGAAGACAGAGAGTGCAATCAGACTGTCAGACCAAGATAAGGCCCTCTAACAAAAACAAAACCAACAAAAATAAAAACAAAACTAGTCAGAAGAAAGACACCCAGGTGTTAGAGGGCACAGGTGTGGCTGGAATGAAAAGACTGGACCTGGGACTGGGCCTGGGGGGCTGGGCAGGCAGGTAGGTCTGCCTCCCAAAGTTCCCTGACTTTTCACCTGTAGATGATAGGAAGCATCATAGGACTTGGTGAACTGGTTTCATTAACCAAAAGAAGAGCTAAAGAGGGCAAGGGATCAGGACAAACAGCCTAAATTTGGATGGAGACATGAGTTTGTGTCACCAGTAGGACCTCTACAGGGAGATGTCCAGGAGGCTATTGGATAGAAGAGTCTGGGGCCCCACAGAAAGTCCCAGACTAGATGTACGTACGCATTGGAGAGTCATTACCATGAAGGTGAGAGTTGATGCTGGGGCAGAAAAGGGAATACCACCCTCCTTCCCAGGGACAGCATGCTGAGAAGAGAGAGATCCTTGCCTTCCCTGAGAAATCCAACCCCTCGCTCATCCCGGAGCAGAAGGCCATGCTCACTGTAACTGCACCTTCTGAGCAAACCTGCTTCTTCCACCACCAAATTCTGGCCCAGTCTCTGCCTGAGGCCAGCTCAGGTCCTGGTGTTATCTGCAGGACAAGTCTTCTCTGGTGAAGGGAGTATGGTTTCATGGGGGTCAGTTTTTAACTTCCTGAAACAATCTTCAAAGCTTGGGAAAAAGCAGGGACCTATTTCTGCTCTCAGATCTCTACAAACGAAAGGGTAGGGTTAGAGCCATTATCCCCAGAGTGAGCTGGGCAGGGTACTCTGAGATGGACTTTTGCTCCCCTGCCCCAAGATCTCCCTCACCCACCTGTCTGGAAGCTTTAAGCCCCCCCCCATCTATATCCCATGTGTAATCCTCCAGAAGTGGGTAAGACTGGGTTACCTTGGGTTGGTTAAGTCGGCCAGTGTTTCTTGGTGCTCCAGCTCTCTACTCCTTCCATGCTCCTCGGGCTTTCCATCTGTCACCTCTATTTAGGGAACTGCCACATTTGCTGGGTGATCAAACCTCTTAGCTGTGTCTGGTATTTCCGATTGCCAGTGGGACATTTATGGCTGAGAGATAGTGTATCTTTTTTGTGAAGAACAAGGGCTCTGGGTCGGAGTTCGGAATCCAGCTCCACTTCTTACTACCTATGCGACCTTAACTTTTCTGTGACCTTTGCCTCCGTTCCTTTATCTGTAAAATGGGAATAGGAAAGCACCAAATTCAGAGAGTTATGGTGGAGAGAAAATGAACTCATCTGCCTTGGTCTGTACACCAATGCCTGGGGCGCACTGTGCATAATAAAAGTTGCTATAATTCCCATCTACTTTCAGAAGTCCGGCTCTCATTTCAAGCTCAAGTGCCAAAACAAAGACCCGAGTCTGTGGGGCTGGCCTGATCCCGCCATTAAGAAGCTCTGCAAGCTTATTTAGCAGATAAGGAAATGAAGCCCAGGCTGGTGACTGTAACTTGCTCAAGGTCACGCGGCAAAGCCAAAGAGAAAGCTGGGGCTCAGGACTCCTGGTCACTTGTCATGTGCCTCCTTACACCAGCTTGGCTGCGCCACAGGAAGTTTCAGGCACCTACAGAGCCCTTGAAGAACAGTACCAAAATCAGTAGACTCAGTACCCAGATTATCTGGGCCACTTATTAAAAATGGGGATTCCTGGGGACCCCTATAGGATTCTGATTCAGTAAGTCTAGGGTGGAGTCCTAAATTAACACTTTAACAAGCCTACCTCTGCCCCTCCCCGCAACCAAGTGATTCTGATTCAGGCAGGCTTTGAAAATTGCCTCTCAGGAGCCAGTCTCCCCAGGAATCCATCAAAATCCTAGAGGAAAACATAGGCAGTAACCTCTTTGATATCAGCCACAGCAACTTCTTTCAAGACACATCTCCAAAGGCAAAGGAAACAAAAGTGAAAATGAACTTTTGGGACTTCATCTAGTTAAAAAGCTTCTGCACAGTAAAGGAAATAGTCAACAAAACAAAGAGGCAACCCACGGATTGGGAGAAGATATTCGCAAATGACACTACAGATCAAGGGATGATATCCAAGATCTATAAAGAACTTCTCAAACTGAATACCCAAAAGAACAGATAATTATGTCAAAAAATGGGCAGAAGACATGAACAGACACTTCTCCAATGAAGACATACAACTGGCTAGCAGACTCATTCATCATCATTAACCTTCAGGGAGATTCAAATCAAAACCACACTGAGATACCACCTTACACCAGTTAGAATGGCAAAGATTGGCAAGGCAGGAAACAACAAATGTTGGAGAGGTTGTGGAGAAAGGGGAACCCTTTTACACTGTTGGTGGGAGTGCAAGTTGGTGTAGCCACTTTGGAAAATAGTGTGGAGATTCCTCAAGAAATTAAAAATAGAGCTTCCCTATGACCCTGCAATTGCACTAGGTATTTACCCCAAAGATACAGATGTAATGACAAGAAGGGCCATATGTACCCTAATGTTCATAGCCGCAATGTCCACAATAACCAAATTGTGGATAGAGCTGAGATGCCCTTCAACAGACAAATGGATAAAGAAGATATGGTCCATATATACAATGCCATATTACTCACCCATCAGAAACAATGAATACCCAACTTTTGCATCAACATGAATGGGACTGGAGGAGATTATGCTGAGTGAAATAAGTCAAGCAGAGAGAGTCAATTATCACATGGTTTCACTTACTTGAGGAACATAAGGAATAACATGGAGGACAGTAGGAGAAGGAAAAGAAGAGTGAATTGGGAGAAATCAGAGGGGGAGATGAACCACGAGAGACTGTGGACTCTGAGAAACAAACTGAGGGTTTTAGAGGGGAGAGTGGAGGGGGATGGTTGAGCGTGCTGATGGGTATTAAGGAGGGCACATATTGCATGGAGAACTGGGTGTTGTACATAAACAAAGAATCTTGGAACACTGCATCAAAAGCTAAAAATGTATTTTATGGTGATGAACATGACACAATTTAAAAAAATTTCAGTAGAAAAAAAAATAATTAAAAAAAAAAAAAAAAAGAAGAAGGAAAAAAAGAAGCCAGTCTCCATGCTGTGCCTCCACATAAAGATGAAATCCTGAGCAGGACCGGTGAAGCCCTCCGGCCAGAGTGGGACTGCTCTTTCGGGGAAACACCCATGCTGATGCTGTCCCTGGCCACGGCTGCGGTCCCTTAGTGGTATCTCAGGAATTCGGTCACATTCTTTCCTACCCTCATCCTGAAAAGGAATGCCGCTCTTTCAGACAAAGATGCACCTGTACCCCTACAAAATCAGCAGGACATTTGACACCAGGATTATCATTCCACTGGGCATTGTTTACTGCAATAGGAACTTTGGAAGCTGGAGGGATTATGGGTAATGTTCCTCATAGCAACGGCCTCCTCCGGGGGTGACCTCATCAGAGCCTTGTGCGTGTTCACACTGCCTCAGAAGTTTTCTATCCTTCCCTTCCTCCAAAGGCGACTATGAGGCCCTGTGTCTCCGCCTCTCCCTAATCCCCATTCTCAGATCCCTGCCCCACCCCCCCGCCTCCCCGCCAGAAGGGGGGCATCAAAGCGGAGCAACCTGTTTGAAGAAAGAACAATATCTGGAGAGCGATGTGTAGAGACAGTAGCAAGAAACACAGTTTTTTACTAAGCCTTTTACTAAGCAGTAAAGGGCTGTGGCTGCAGATGACTGTGTGTGGGGAAAAGGGAAGGCTTCCCGGAAAATAGTTAAGGGGTCAGATCTGAGATAGCGTTAAAAAAAGAAAAAAAAAAAAGTTGACAGTCCTCCAGCGTCAGGGAGGATTTCATTTTGGAGAGTTTTAAGAGTTTTGTTTACTTCTCAGCCTTTGACTTTCTCTCCCTCTGAACTTGTCCCGGGGCCTGTGCTCATTCATTTCCATTTCTGAAATTATCACTAGGACACAGAGATAACAGAGTCTGCTGATCAGAGTTCTGCTGTGGGGACTAAGAAATCCCGTGATAACCTCCTTCAGCAAACTGCCCCTGGCCTTTGTCCGCCGGTAGCCTGCAGTGGGGGATGGGGAGCGGCGCATAAACTCCACATCACACAGGACAGGTTCTAATATCGAATCTGCTGGTTACCAGCTGTCAGGCCTTACACAGGTTGCAGTTTTCCTATCTGTAAAATGGGGATACTCATATTGCATTGGCAAGACTTTGTGCTGATCTAAAGACATGGTGAAAGTGATTATGCCATTATTGAAACAAGGAAAAGAAAAGGAATCATTTTCAAGCTAGAAGAGAAGGAGATAAGGCATATTTGACCAATCTAATACAAAGCAGTAAAGCAGGAAAAAAAATAGAAAGATTACATATAATCAGAAAACAAAGTAGTGTAAGTCAGTTAAATATGACAGTAATCAGGACAAATATAAACAGATCTATATATAGATCTTTATATATACATATATATACATACATATAAACAGATCTTTATAAACAAATATAAAACTCATCTATAGGACAAATTTTCAAATTGGATTTACTTTTCCCATTCATTAACTCATTCAAGAAATAATTACTGAGTACTTACTATGTTCTAGGCACTCATCTAGGGCTTGGAATCCAGCTAAAAGCTATTCACAAAAGACACATCGAAAACCCAAGACAGAAAAAGGTCGAAAGCAAAAGATTAAAACAAAATATACCAGATAAGTATTCACTAAAAGCCAACTTAGCAATATTAATTTGAAACAAAGTAGGCCTTAAGACCAAAAGTTAGCAATAAAGAAATTCTTGACAAAGGTAACAGTTCACCAAGAAGTAGAGCTATCCAGAACCTATATGCATATTACAACATAGCCTCAAAATACATAAAGCAAAACCCTACAACATTATAAAGAGATATGGACAAGCCACAATCATAGTGGTAGATTTTAGTAACTCCTCCCGGAAAGTGTTCAAACAGACAAAAATAATTGTGAAGGATACAGAAGATTTGAACAGTTATTTATGGACCCTTGTGTCTCATAAATAGCTTTTCAAGTACATACTTACAGGAGTCGGTCACATACCCTAAGCCACAAAGGAACTATCAAAATCACCAGAGAACTGATATTATACAGGTCACATTCTCTGATTTATTTATATTTATTTATTATTATTTTTTTAAAGATTGTATTTATCCATTTGACAGACAGAGATCACAAGTAGGCAGAGAGGCAGGCAGAGAGAGCAGGGAAGCAGGCTGCCTGCTGAGTAGAGAGCCCAATGCCGGGCTCAATCCCAGGGCCCTGGGACTACGACCTGAGCCGAAGGCGGAGGCCTTAACCCACTGAACCACCCAGGTGCCCCTGATTTATTTATATTTAGTGCAATAAAATTATAAGTCAGAAACCAAACCATTTCCACACAAAATTTCTAAATATACTTTGAAATAATTAATAGGTCAAAGAAAGAATACTCGTGGAATTATAGAAGATTTTGTAACTGAATGATGATAAATCACGATATCACATGGAGCATCACAAATATGGTTCCTGCCCCAGGAACATCTTCCTAGCTCAGGGGCATTTCAAGAGAGTGGGCTTAAAGTGGCAGACAGGTGCTCTGAAATAGGGCAGGTGGACAGAAGGAGCGGTACTGTCGTGCTGGACAAGATTATTTCTCAATACTTTTTATTTCTTCCTGCTTTGGCTTATGTTGTTGTCTCTTGTCTGGAATGCCCCCCCCCCCTCCTGCTTACCCTCTGATCCACCTACCCATCCCAAACCTCATGTTTTTCATGAAATTTTTTTTTGAACTTGAAGACCGGGTTCAGTGATCGTTGTTAGGTGTCACTGACTTAGCTTATCCTCAGCTCCTAAAGCACTTCTTTTTCAAAGCACTAGTTATCTGTGTGCATGTTTTTCCTGTAGTCTCTGTAAACTCCAGAGAGCAAGCAAGGGCTGCAGCCTGGTCACCTTCCCCTGGGCAGAGCCACGCTCCGCGGGGGCTCAGTAAGCCTTTGTGGCGAGCCCCTTAGGATCTTCATCTCTACTCTATGTCTTTAACGAGCTGGGACATTTTGGACCGTGGCCTGCCTGCCACAGCCAGAGGGAAGACCTCCACCCTGGCTTCCAGAGGTGTTCTGCAAAAGATCCCACACTTTCCATGAGAGAGAGAGCCAGAGAGCCACAATCCTACCAGTGAATAACCCTCACAGCTAAAATGCAACACCACCCCGAAAGAGAACACTTGAAATCAGAGCCCAGGATGTTTAGCAGATTTCAGATTCTGATTTGTCCCCAGGAAGTCTGTAAATTTGGACATTTGGCCTGAAATGGGGGCTTCCTACTTTTGCACAAAGAAGTAAGGTTTCACTATGGGCAAGGGAACACCTCCTTGAGGACTGTCATCTATCTTCCCAGGGAGCCGTCTGCCTGATCTGAACTGAGTCTGAAAATGCAAATTCCTTCTTGGGGAATGAGTGTGGCAGCTGGTGTTGCAACATCACTCAGAATAATTTGAGGGCAATTCTTTTATTATTACTATCATCATCATTACCATTATTTCAACCTAGCAATTAGGTTAATATGATTTAGTCAGCATTTTCAGCAAATTGCTATGACGTGAAGGAGTGTGTATGTGCACGTGTGCGTGTGCACGGTGTGTGCATATGCTTGTGTGTGTGTGTGTGTGTGTGTGTGTGTTTGGGATTACTCTCCAGTTTTAGGGGTTAATGCTTTAAGCACAGATACGTGCCTCAGGCTGAAACCTGATGAGGGGGAGGGAGCCATGGAGAAGTAAGGGCTCCTAGCCATACTTTTTCTTATTAATATGAAGGTAACCAACATGACTGCCTAATAAAATATAATCTTTATTTTATAACCTGGTCTGTGAGGCCTCAGTAGACCACACGTGTACCCATCAGCATCTCAGCACCCCCTGTACATTCTGGCATTCTCCACGGCTGAGCACTGTGGCAACCCCAAAGAAGACCCAGATGAACTTGATTTAAGCAAATGGAAGCCGCACTTGTAATTTTTATCCCTCAGGAACCATTGCTTGATTTATGACCACATCCCCAATTACCCAGTGTTTTACCATACCTGTTAAAGCAGGGAGGGCATGAATAGCATTAGATCCCTTCCATGGAGAGCCAGGGAGCATCACTGAAAGTGGGAGTGTTAAAATCAGGATGCACACCTGAGTGTGCATCCTAGCTGTGTGACCTTGCAGAAGTTGCTTAACCTCTCTGTTTTCTCACCCACAAAATGGGCGCTATAACCCTCTCCCCTAGGTGGGCAGTTATGAGTGTTCAACAGGATAAAGTTCCCATGTCCCTGTATGCACATGCATTTAGGCACCCAGTAAAGAGTAGCTATTTTGTTGTGATGGTCATTCTGTTCTCCTTAATGCACGTCATTTTGTTTCCTAACTCCCACTGTGTCTGGCTCAGTGCCTGCCCTAGGGCCCCCATGGTGCTTGCTGGCCAGGGCCTTACAGAACCTACACAGTGGAAGGGACTGTCTTAAAGACATCCAGGAGGAGGCACCCCACCCCTGGGGAAACTCTCTCCTCTCTCCCCCTGGCCCTGGGCAGTAATTTGAGATGTCAGGCTGGACGTTTCTCTTAGAGGACAATGACATGTTTTCAGGCACTGCTGGGAAGCAGCATAAAGAGTCCCTCTCCTGGGGGTTCCCTGTCTGTCTGTAGGGGTCCTCAGTAGGCACTCACATGACAGGCTTCTATACCCCATTATGCCTCACCTTTTTAGAGACTGTGGCTCGAACTGAAAGACGTGGGACCATCACTGCAATGGCAATGTCCCTGTCCATAGAGTGAACATAAAAAATACATAAATAGGGATGCCTGGGTGGCTCAGTAGCTGGGCGTCTGCCTTCAGCTCAGGTCATGATCCCAGGGTCCTGGGATCGAGACCCCCGCATTGGGCTCCCTGCTCAGCGGGAAGCCTGCTTCTCCCTCTCCCACTCCCCCTGCTTGTGCTCACTCTCTCGCTGTGTCTCTCTCTGTCAAATAAATGAATAAAATCTTTTTTTAAAAAAAAGATACATAAATAATCTTGTTGATAGTTTAACCTCCCCCATTTTTAAGCTTACTTTTTAAAATTTGGAAATAATACAGAGATAGAAAATAGAGGGGGGAAAAACTATAGTTCTACTCTCTAAAAACTTTTGCTAGCATTTGGCAATACCTCTTACATCTTTCTTTTATGCCTATTTTATTTTACATGGTAATGATCATCCTGAGTATTTAATAGCCATGTATGCTGCTTCTTCCATTCAATTTTACAGAGTAAGTTTTGTTTGAACTGTCACATAATATTCCATAAAGAAGGACACATCATGATTTATTTATCCCCATCACTGGAACCCTAGCCAGCTGCCAAAACATTTGCTTATGGCATGTGTAAATCTGTAAATATTTATAAATGGCACTAGGCAATAAATCAAGCTTTTTCTGCTTGGGGAGTGATTTCAGGAATTATTTTTTAGAAGTGTTCGTATGAAGTTAAATTTTGTAAGGCTCCTGACACATGCTACCACACCAGTGGCCAAAAGGGTTATATCAACGTCTAAGCCCCCAACCTTCTGGTCCCCCCAGAAATTCTTAGCAGATGTCTCAATTAAATAGCAGAATTCTGGCTTCTCCACCAGTGTGACTCCCATCCTGCTGACTATAGGAGGTGACATTAGGCTATAAATAAACTAACTTTTTTTAATGCATTGGAAACACTGTGATACTTTTTTCAAAAAAATGTTTCTGTCAATATTATTATTTAGGAACTGGCTAAAGTGTGTACTTAAGGTTTGCTTGTTTTTTTTAAAGGGTGTTGGGTCGAAGAAAAACTGCTATGTACTATGAGACTGTATAGTATAGACTGTACACTTTCGGTTTTTTTAATGATTTTATTTATTTATTTGACAGAGAGAGAGCACAAGAGGGAGAGGGAGAAGCAGACTCCCCACTGAGCAGGGAGCCCATTTCAGGTCTCCATCCCAGGATCCTGGAATCGAGACCTGAGCCAAAAGGAGACACTTAACTGAAGGAAGAGATAAGATCAGGCAATTCATAGGGAAATCCTATAAACTAATTGACAGTTTCACAATCTTGCATTGAAAACAAGTAACCTCAAATGAAAGCCAGAGCTGGGGCCTGTTTCTGCGGCTGAAACTTCCAGGTGTGTGGCAAAAGCTTGAGTTTTGGATCTACCAGACCTGCATTCAGATTCTGGTTCTGACATTCCATGCCCAGTTTTGTAACTTTGAGTGGAAATGGTATTACTACTGATTTTTTTTTTTTTAAGATTTTACTTATTCATTTGAGAGAGAGAGAGCACAAACAGGGGGAGAGGCAGAGGGAGAGGGAGGAGCAGACTTCCCAATGAGCAGGAAACCGGACATGGGGCTCTATCCTGGGACCTGGAGATCATGACCTGAGCCAAAAGCAGACACTTAACCTTCTGGGCCATGCAGGTGTCCCAATACAACTGATTTCATAGAAGCAATGGAAGGAAGGGAAATGATGGGTGTATCTAGGTTGGTGATGAGAGCATGGACAGGCTCCAACAGAGGCCAGTAATAAGAGCTGGGGGGAAGAGGGGTGCAGGAGGGGTGGAGGCATGTCTGCAGGGACATGTAGGGGGAGAAGAAGAGGGAGATATGATACAGTGCTGAGTGGTGGCAGTCCCGCGGGTGGTAATTACCACCCAGGTATTTCTCGACTCTCTTTCACACAGCTCAGAGCATTTCCTGCCTCACCCAATCTCTACCGAAGGAGTCCCAGCAAAAGAGAGGTGCCTGACCAGGGAATTCTATGTACCCACTGACTTCCAAAGGTCTGGGACTGGTAAGAACTATTGAGGCCCTATATTCTAACTGTATTGGGTTGAATAACATTTCCCACCCCACCCTACACCCCACAAAACTTATATCCACCTGAACCTCAGAATGTGACCTTATTTAGGAATGAGGTCTTTGAAGATGTAATTAGTTAAGGATCTGGATGAGGGGTGGGCCCTAAATCCAGCGACGGCGTCCTAATGGGAAGAGAGGAGGACACACTGGGACACACACAGGGAAGAAGACCATGGGAAGTGGACATTGGAGCTATGCTACCACACCAAGGAATACCAGGAACCATGGGGAGCTGGAAGACAAAGCAGGATTCTCCCCGAGAAACTTCAGAGGGCGCATGACCCTACAGTCACCTTGATTTCAGACTTCCAGCCTCCACACTCTGAGAGAATACATCCCTGTTGTGTGTAGCCCCCTGGTTTGCAGCCAGTGTGTTGCCGCCTTGGCAAACAATACCCCAGCCATCTGGATTTACAGAGGAGGAAACTGGGTCCTGAGGAGGGTCATCACTGTCCACCCCCAGAAGCGTCGCCATGAGGCAGGAGCCCACAACAAATGCCCTGACCCCCTCCAGGACTCTTCCCTCGCTTTAGGGAACCCCCCAAGCCTTGGACACGTGACTTCATCTCTAGGTTAGGACCAGAGAAAGGCCTGTTCTGACAGGGCCACTTACCCCACTGGGCACCTGTCCTCCCCAGAAAGCACTCAGTGAGGGGACCCCGCTCCTCCTGGGAACGACTTCCTGCTCGCTTACAGGTATGAGCTCTGTGTGGTTCATCATCCCAAGACTGGTGAACGTGAGGGACCCATGTAGGAGAACGCAGTGTCCCAGGGTGGATGGCGCAGAGCTTCCTGGGCCGCAACATGGGGTCAGAGGACACGGCCTACTGATGGTGATGATGTCCCACAGGGAGGGAGCCAGCCTCAGCCTCCTCCTTCCTTGTGGGATCCAGAGGAGCCAGTGGAAGTTAGCCTTGCCCTCTCAGAATCAGACCTGACTTAGATCATTTAACTTCCCACTGCAGCCCTGGGAGGTAGGTACTTTTTTCAGCAGCCCATTTCAGACAGGAAAAAGCTAAAGGCAAAAGAACTTCGGTGGGCCAGGATTTTTCCCCAAATCTCTCTGACCTCATGGGTCACAAGGTTCTTCTGTTTTCTTGTGTGTTGTGCTACACTTTGCCATTAAATTAGCCTAATGAATTTTTTTTTAAGATTTTATTTATTTATTTGACAGACAGAGATCACAAGTAGGCAGAGAGGCAGGCAGAGAGGAGAGGGGAGGAAGCAGGCTCCCTGCGGAGCAGAGAGCCCGATGCGGGACTCGATCCCAGGACCCTGGGATCATGACCGAGCCGAAGGCAGAGGCTTTAACCCACTGAACCACCTAGGTGCCCCAGCCTAATGAATTTTTTAAAAAGTAACTATAAACCTGGATTATCTCTTCACCTTAACTTTTTATTTTATTATTTTATTTTTTAAAAAATTTATTAACATATAATGTATTATTTGCCCCAGGGGTACAGGTCTGTGAATCGCCAGGTTTACACACTTCACAGCACTCACCATAGCACATAACCCAATCACCCTCTCCCTACTCCCCTCCCCCCAGAAACCCTCAGTTTGTTTTGGAGATTAAGAGTCTCATGGTTTTTCTCCTTCCCAATCCCATCTTGTTTCATTTATTCCTTTCCTACCCCCCAAGCCCTCCACTCTGCCTCTCAAATTCCTCATATCAGGGAGATCATATAATTGTCTTTCTCTGATAGACTTATTTCGCACAGCGTAATACCCTCTAGGTCCATCCATGTCATTGCAAATAGCAAGATTTCATTTCTTTTGATGGCTGCATAGTATATTCCATTATATAGATCTACACCACATCTTTATTCATTCATCTGTTGATGGACATCTAGGTTCTTTCCAGAGTTTGGCTATTGTGAACATTGCTGCTATAAACATTCAGGTGCACGTGCCCCTTCGGATCACTACTTTTGTATCTTTAGGGTAAATACCAAGTAGTGCAATTGCTGGGTCATAGGGTAGCTCTATTTTCTTTTTGAGGAACCTTCATGCTGTTTTCCAGAGTGGCTGCACCAGCTTGCATTCCCACCAACAGTGTAGGAGGGTTCACCTTTCTCCGCATCCTCGCCAGCATCTGTCATTTCCTGACTTGTTAATTTTAGCCATTCTGACTGGTGTGAGGTGGTATCTCACTGTGGTTTTGATTTGTATTTCCCTGACACCGAGTGATGTGGAGCACCTTTTCAGGTGTCTGTTGGCCATCTGGATGTCTTCTTTGCAGAAATGTCTGTTCATGTCTTCTGCCCATTTCTTGATTGGATTATTTCACCTTACCTTTTTAAATTTTTTTTATTTTTTATAAACATATATTTTTATCCCCAGGGGTACAAGTCTGTGAATCGCCAGGTTTACACACTTCACAGCACTCACCAAAGCACATACCCTCCCCAATGTCCATAACCCCACCCCCCTTCTTCCAACCCCCCTCCCCCCAGCAACCCTCAGTTTGTTTTGTGAGATTAAGAGTCACTTATGGTTTGTCTCCCTCCCAATTCCATCTTGTTTCATTGATTCTTCTTCTACCCACTTAAGCCCCCATGTTGCATCACCACTTCCTCATATCAGGGAGATCATATGATAGTTGTCTTTCTCTGCTTGACTTATTTTGCTAAGCATGATACACTCTAGTTCCATCCATGTTGTCGCAAATGGCAAGATTTCATTTCTTTTGATGGCTGCATAGTATTCCATTGTGTATATATACCACATCTTCTTGATCCATTCATCTGTTGATGGACATCTAGGTTCACCTTACCTTTTTAAATCAAATATATACTTTTTGATTGGGGATGGGAAGACTAATTCATAAAGTAACTGGTGAGCAATATAAAAATATATTAAATCACTAAATGGGAGACCTGAACATTCTAGGTGGTGTTCAGAAAGAAAAGAGATGGGGAAAAGATGAAATGAGACATAGGCTATGGGCACCAGAATGGACCTTTGTGGTATCAAGCTTACTACACTCCCCCCAAACCCCACATAGGGAAGACCCAAGAGGGCAAGTGAGCTGAGAGCCATAAAAGCCATGAGCCACGCCAGCACTGCAACCTCACTGTCCACCACATGCATACCATGCCCTCGCCATGTGAAGCAGTCTGTCCAGGCTTTGGGCTTTGCTCATGCTGTTCCTTCTGCTTGAAGTGACTGGAAGGGCACCTGGGTGGCTCAGTAGGTTAAGCATCTGCCTTTGGCTCAGGTCATGATCCCAGGGCCCTGGGATCCAGCCTCACATCAGGCTCCCTGCTCAGTGGGGAGTCTGCTTCTCCCTCTGCCTGCCACTCCCCCTGCCTCATATTCTCACTCACTCTGCTCTTTTGCTTTCTCTCAAATACATAAATAAAAACCTAAAAAAGAAAAGAAAAGAAAAAGAAGTGACTGGAAAGAACAAGCGCTAAGGCCACTCCAAGTGCTGTACCCATCTCTCATTTCCTCTCTGAAACACACCCCTCAATAGGTATTCTGACTGGCCTCAGCTGACAGCTGTGGGAAATGGAGGCACAAAGCAGTTAAGTAACCTATCTAATACGGCACAGCTAATTTATAAGGAGCAGAACAGGAATTCCAACCCAAGGAATCGAATCCAAGCCCTTGCTGTTTTCTATTAAATTCCACTTTCTAGAATGCCCTAGCCCCTTCCTCCCAGCCTCTGTTCAGTTCATTCCTATGGATACCTCAAAGACCTTATTAGCTCAAGGGTGTTCAGATTTTTCCATCCCAAGACTTCGTGTCAGAGGAGAAGGACTGGGTACTCGCAGGGTCTGGAGCCATCACCTGGAGGAGCCTGTCATGGAGAGAAAATGTCTCTACAGTCTCCTATTTTCACTTAAAAATTCTTCCCAATGCTCTACTCTTCTACAGAGTATTTACATGTGCGTTTCTTTGTTAGAACAGTGTCTTTAGTTACTTACCCCTGAGTAAGCTGATGCCCTAGAGAGAGGCACCAGGTTTGTCCTCTGACTTTACCCAGCCCCCCACGCAGGCCCCACACCCTCCAGTAATAGGAAGTCCTCCTTAGCCTCAGCACCGCTTCCCCAGGCAAACCTGCCCTAAGTCTCCTCCCCCAGACTGAGCTGGGGCCCATGCTCACTGAGTATTCAACACACACCTCTCGTTTCCAGAACCAACTGTCAATTCTCCCATCCTCTAAGATAGTGACTCAGTCCTTCCTTGAGTCATTAAGGCAGCTGCCATTAGGAGCTGTTAGTTCTAAAAGGCGCCAGACAGGGCAGGCAAGAGGCCAAGTGCAACCCTGCAAATTGACGTGGCATCCCCAGGAAGGCGGAGGAGCGCCATGTCCATGGAAGACGCGTGCCCTTTCTCAGTGAAGAGCTGCTGAAGGTTTATCAACCAGCTCCGGTTGGGGGGAGGAGAGCCCCAGTGGGTGACGTTTGCCAATTTCCACAGTGTCAGTATTCCCACTGTGGCTGACTTGGAGCTACCAGTGTGATGTCACTGAAGGTGGAGGTGGATAGTGATGGAACACTGTAGTCCACATATGGTATCCTGCCGCCCGAAGTTCAGAGATGGAAATAACATCAAGAACATTGGTGATAGAGTAAAACCATTAGAAAGTACTGTGTTTTTAGTACTTATTGAATTTGTTTTTTAGTATGGTATATTTGCTCATGTTTATATAATTTACGACTTCCGAATGGCAATGTTAAACAACCGGCTAGCAAAATTCCTAAAAATGTTATCAATCAGCGCTTGCGAGCCAGGGTGGACTACCTCCAGCACACCACTAAGCAGTTGGATTTGTGTGGTACAGGTTAAGCAATGCTATCTCCCAAAATTAATGATTGTCTGGGGGAGAAATGTATATTGATAATTTAATAACTCTACTAGGTCATGGAACCCATGTGTTTGTGGCTTACGCTGACGGGGATGTGGAAAAGAAACCCAAAGGGAAGGATCCTTATCCACTGTTGCCTGTGGACTTCAGGGCTTGGAACTTCTCCTTCCTTGGTCCTGGCAGGTCCCCGGGATTTGAGTGGCCCTAAAAGGGATTGGTAACGAGAGGCTGGCTGAATGGAACATACTCCAAAATGAAGGTCCCAGGGCAGGAGCATCAGAAGGATGGAAGTTAGGAACTTCAAATAGAGAGGGAAAGAGGTCTCCCAAAGGAGTTGCGTAGAGATCTAAAGACCGGGACTTGCCAAAATATGGGAGAAACTCAGGGTTTGGTGAAGCAGGTCAGGTGTGAAGGGATGTCATCAGGGACCCCTGTTTGCAGTAGACTTAGTTTTAAGTATCTTCCTTTTAGAATTCAGAGGAAAGTTTAAATTAACAAGAAATAGGGGAAGAACACTTCAGAACCCATAATTGTTAGAACCCTTCAGTAGAGAATTCAGCTCATGCCTATTCAGCATGATGTGGTTTTTTTTTTAGGAAGCCCAGTAAGACAGCGTAGCAAAGGAATCCTCATCTAGTCACTGGCCTCAGGGAAGAGGGACCGACCATTAGCTTCTGAAGTGTCCAGTGTGTGACTTGAGGTTTATGGAGGTAGACCCACAATACCAGGGGAGGCCCTGAAAGGACAGACAGATAACCCAAACTTCTGCTCGTTTCTGTAGATGAGTGGACGCTGCCTTCAGAAGGAGGATGGGAGGGGCGTAGCTTTTCTGACTCTATCCAATGCACCGTCCACCACTGTTGCTTTCCTGGTCTGCTTCCCTCTTAGATCCTACAGTATTTGAAGGGAAGAGAGGATGTCATTCCGAGTACAGGCTTGGTATGTAGTAGGTCCCCAATACATGTCTGAAGATATGAATGTGATGCCAGAAGGAGGTGCCTTCAGCCTCCTTATGAGAAGAAAACCCAGAACAGCTGGACTGGAACCAGCTGTGAGGCAGGCAGCAGTGAGCAAGTAAGTGAGAGATGCTGGCCTGGGAGCTCAGAACCAAACTGGTCAATGAACAAATGTCACAGTAAGCCCCGAAGGAGCTCAAGGTCCTGAACTTGGTATTGGGAGAAGACAGAGGAGAGAGTCAATCCTGGCCTTCAGAGAGTTCCTTGAGGAAGTCCCGTGTACACCTGAGGGGATCACACCAGTCCAAGGTGAGTTCATGGGCATCTCTGTGAGGTTGGGTGACACCTAACGTCTCAGGAGCAGGACAAGGACTCTGCCCAGGTTTCTTGCTCTTTCACCAGTACTAGCTGCCCCCTTCTCCCTGGGCCAGGCTCAAGTGCTGAAGAGGGCTGGCAGGGTCTTCTCCAACTGAGGAGGCTTTTCAGACATGTGGGATTGTCACGGGACCCTCCAGGGGTGGCAGAGGTAGCTGGAGGGGAGAAAGGAGGAAAGGGGGAATGAAGCAGCTCAGGGGAAACTGGGGGCGGGAAAAGATAAGTCATACATGGGGCAAGGCACTGAGGGTCTGGGTGGTGCAGGGGGTTGGGTGAGAGGGAAGGTGGCCAACGCTAGAGACAGCTTGGGGCTGGGTAGCCCAGAGCCTTGAGTGCCCCACTAATAATCTGGCAACTCCTAAACCAGTTTCTTCATACAGTTGGGGGGAGGAGGAAACGAACATTTTTGTGTCATTTAATTAACGTCTGTCTCTCGCAGCATAGTGTGAGCCCTGTGGGGGTGGAGAGGGCGGCTGTGCCTGGAGGAGTGCCAGGTATGGAGCAGGCACTTAGTAAGTGTTCATCTAATAAATGATGGGAATTTCCATTTGTTTTTCGTGTTCAATTCCAAGGGAGCCTCAGGGGCTGGGCAGCCGCAGCCAGGAAGCACCAAGTCTTACAGCAATTCTTTCTCTAGGCCTCAGTAGCTCTTCTGAAGCAAGATGACTAAAAATAAAATTAAAAACAAAACAAAACAAAACAAAAAATAGAGTAAGTTTGACCCCCAGTGGAGCAGTATCTCCTAAGACCCTCATGGCCCTGTCACTGTGGGCATCACTAACAATCAGTATCCAGAGGTCTGCTTGGGAAGGGGCCAGGCCGTGCTTCTCTAGGTCCATCTGTCTCTCCTGCTGGTTGGACCAGGGCATTTGCCCACTTTGGCACCTTTCTCCAAGTTCAGCACCCAGTCCCCAAACAGGGTTTCCCCTCTCCTGCTGCTTGAGGCCCCAGGAGAATGACTCTCAGGTCCCTGCTCTGCCCCTCCAGACCCAATGGTCTCACCCACTGGGGCCAGCAGATGCCCTGCCACTGCTGGAAAGTCACCCCCCGCCATGCCAGCTCCCTCCAGCTCCCTGCATTTTCTAGATCTAGACTCCAAGTGGCCAAGTGAGTTGAAAATAAAAAAGCATATATCCTCCCTCCATGCCCAGACTCCTCACACTTGAGCTGGGGAAGTGCCAACAAAAATAGCATGATGTCATCTCCCCCCCAACCCCTCCCACACCACTGATCCTATTAATCCCTCTTCTGCCAAATACGAGTCTTGGTTTTTATTTAAAAGTGACTTTACTATCAGAAGCTGGTTAGAAGCCTCTGAGGGCTGTGCTGGGAAACTTGGTAGTGTCTTTGATGTGTAGAGTGCTGCAGAGACCTCGGCCCCCTGAGTCCCAACAAGGAAAGAAATGGGATTTGCTGAAGGCTGGGGAGCCAGAGAACTGCTCTGTCACACAGGATGCTTCACCAAAGGCACCTGGTTTTGCATTTTGTGAGGGGCCTGTAAGGAACACCACAGCCCCTCTCTGGACCACCCCCTTTCCTGCCCCCTGCATCACGAAGGAGCAGTCTCCCCTGTGCTGGGGTGCCCTGCCCCCACTCACACTCCCATCACCAGGTATCCAAATCCCAACCTGTTCTACAAGAGCTGCCTTCAAGAGGCGAGGTAGACTTGGGCCAGGAGGCACAGGTTTGAGGCTCTGCTTTGGGCAACTCTGGAAAAGCCACTTTGCCTCTTTGGGCTTAGTACCTCATCTGTATGACAAAAATATGAATCCCTGCCCTACACCGTATATGACCACCTAGATGTCCAAATGAAATCATGTAGCTTCCAGAGCTCTACAGACTGTGAGGAGCCTTGTAGTAAGGCCAGGCATCATGGCAAGTTGGGGAAAGTGCCAAACAGGGCTGGAGCAGCAAGGGAGCTGGGGGTGTGTGCAAGGGCATGATTCCAGTGAAGGACCATGGAATTTGGGGCAGAGGGAAAGGGAAATGAGGCCAGGAGGACCCGGATGGGTGGTGAGAAAGGGCCCGGTAGGTCTGGGTTCATGATGAGGACAAAGAGTTGTAGGAAAGCTTGAGGAAGCCAGAAGGACAGGAAATGATGGCCAGAGAGTGAGAAGCTGGGTTTGGGATCTGGGAGGTTATGTTCTTTCAGTGTTGGGAAGGGAGTGGGCAGCTGAGCTATGAAAGTGTTCTTGGCAACGAGATCCAGATTGGGATCCTAGCAAAATCATCCTCAGGGATGACGAAGGCCCAGGAATGATGAGGGAGTTGGGGTGCAAAGGGCATCTAGGAACCCAGGAGCCAAAGTAGTTGGTGACTGGGTGGGTTGACCAGGAGACCTGGAGACCATCAGGGGAGGGGAAGGAGCTGAATTATGTGCGTCTAAGGGAGCAGGGGCGTTCACCAGATGAAGGGGAGTATAGGAGTGGCTTGGCCAGTCAGGAAGATTTCAGACTGACGCCCCTCCCCGACTCTGAGGGAGGTATAGGGTAATAGCAGCCCCCACCTAAGAGGACAACAGGCTTAGAAAAGAGAATTTTCCAGGAAAAGCAAAGGGTACAGAGGATTTACTGTCATGGAACAGTGAAAAGATGAGGGGGAATAAGACAGGGGCCCAAGCCAGTGAGAAGATGAATGAATTAATATGGGGATGGAGTCTGGGAGCCAGTGGGTACAGGAAGACCCCTGGGCTCCTGGCTGAGACTAAAGAGAATGGGGTTGGATAAGATGGATGTCATCCCCATGGTCACAGTGCAGTGAGGACTTGAAGCTGGGGGCATCCCACAGTGGCTTGGCCATAGCATGGGTCTGGGCAGACCAGTCTTGAGCTAGTGGTTATCCAAGAGGCCGCTTCCCCAGACTTTGCATGCTGGGTGGTGGCTCTTCAGACAACGGCTCCAGCGGGGCTCGTGAGAAGGGACGACGGCCCCACAGGCTGGAGGGGTGGCCCAACCGGGGACGAGATGAGTTCTGAGGTGCAGCCTGCCTCTGCCACTCTGTGACTCATGCTTCACAGTTGTCCCAGGGAGAGGCCCCAACTCTGAACTTGAAGCTGTTGTCGTTGCTCATTTTCTAATTTCACCTAGCTATAACAGGCATGCAAGTGCCTTGACCACAAAATACTGAGAGAGGAAATGGGTATCCCCAGCCTTCCCTAGAGGTCTAAGCACAGCTGCCCAAAGCCCACCCCAGAGGGAATCAGGAGGGGTCTGGACTGACGGAGAGAAGGGAATATACAGAAGTCCCAGGTTCTGCTCACAGCAGGCTATGGAATCAGAGATCTTAAAGCTAGAGGCAATACTACTATTTCTGCTGCAAATAATGGCCACTACTATGTATTGGGTGCTTTCTGTGTGCTAGGCCTCTTACGTGGCCCGGCTCATTTATTCTTCATACCAGCCTAAGGAGGAGGTATTCTTTTTTTTTTTTTTTTTTTTTTTTTTTTTAAAGATTTTATTTTTTATTTGACAGACAGAGATCACAAGTAGGCAGAGAGGCAGGCAGAGAGAGAGGAGGAAGCAGGCTCCCTGCGGAGCAGAGAGCCCCATGTGGGGCTTGATCCCAGGACCCTGGGATCACGACCTGAGCCGAAGGCAGAGGCTTTAACCCACTGAGCCACCCAGGCGCCCCAGGAGGAGGTATTCTTATCCTTGCTCTTACGGATGAGAAAATTGACATCCACAGAGATGAGGAACTAGCTAAGTGGCGGGGACTTAACTCCCACACCACATTGACCTGACTGCTAAAGACTTTCTTATCCGGGGATGAGAAAATTGCATCTCCGTCATGGGACATGGCTGAGCCGAGGACACTGAGGTCAGGGGCAGAGCAGGACTGACACTCAGGCTTCCTGACCGCCATTCCACTGTTCTCTACAGCCCACCGTGCAGAGACCTGTGAGGGAACCCATCTCTTTCCCTATCCAAAGACATTCCACCACGCATGAGTACTCTTACTTGAGCGGAGATGAGTGGTATCCAGCCTCTAGGAGACTTCACAAAGAATCTCACATTTAGGTATTCACCCTGTGTGTGTAGTCTCTCCCTGCCTACTGGGCAGCTAATAGGATGCTATAGAAATGACAGTGTGCTTTCTCTAAGAGAAGCCAGCTGCCATGTTGGGGGGGGACCCTCAAGCAACCTATGGAAAGCTCCATACGGGGCAGAAGTGAAGCCACGTGTCAACAACCAGCTCTGACTTGGTAGCCATGTGAACAAGCCACCTGGAAACCACATCCTCCTGTGAGCATCTTCGCTGCCAAGTGTGTTTGCCACGTAACTAATTCGCCATAAGGCAATTTTAACATCAAAGATAAAAGCACACACACACAAAAAAGGAGGGACGTTCATTAAAAAGGACATAATGAAACGTGAAAAGTGAGTAACAAGATTTTAAAACTTCAGTGTGAAATGCAAAATATTTCAAGTCATTTAAAGTGTGTTTAGGGGCACCTGGGTGACTCAGTGGGTTAAAGCCTCTGCCTTCAGCTCAGGTCATGGTCTCAGGGTCCTGGGATCGAGCCCTGCATGGGGCTGTCTGCTCAGCGGGGAGCCTGCTTCCCATCCTCTCTCTGCCTGCCTCTCTGCCTACTTGTGATCTCTCTCTGTCAAAATAAATAAATGGAATTTTTAAAATAAATAAATTAATTAAATAAAATGTGTATAGATTCACAGCAATTCTGTACCCAAAAAAGGTTTTATATTGTAGATTTTATCCAAACATTTGTCTTCATTGTTTTTCATTCATAATATCAAAAATACATTTTGTTTGCTTGTTGATTCATCTCTTTGTTCAGGACACACTTTTTCTTTTTTCTTTTTTTTTTTTTTTTGGCTAAAATTTCTGTCTTCATTAAGAGAGGTATGGGTTTGCAAATACTAGGATGTATATTTGTCCCTGAACTTTGAACTGCTCGTGAAAGCCTTCTACTCTGGTGAACTTGTCTGTTCAGGCCTGTCCCATGTCCACAGAAAGACATCCTGAAGTTCCATGGGAAATGTAGATTCAAAATTCTGGGTCACTGTATACACCATGATGAGGTCTGAGATTTACATAATATAAAACAGAAGTACTGTCGTCACTGGGGAAATGAAACCAAACTGTCCACTGGTGATGAAACCAACCAACTGTCAAAACAAACTGTCAACCAGTTTTTGTTTTTTTTTCTTTTACAGCAAAGTTGCCTTACCACCAAGAAGTTTTTTTTTTTCTTTTTTTTTTTTTTAAAGATTTATTTATTTAACAGAGAGATCACAAGTAGACAGAGAGGCAGGCAGAGAGAGAGAGAAGCAGGCTCCCTGCTGAGCAGAGAGCCCGACATGGGACTCGATCCCAGGACCCCGAGATCATGACCCGAGTCGAAGGCAGCGGCTTAACCCACTGAGCCACCCAGGTGCCCCCACCAAGAAGTTTTAAAGCGAAAATGCTGTGGCTTACAGTGAAACAGCTTAGAACAGCCCGCAGAACCAAGCGAAGCCATTCCTACATTCCTGCCCTACAGAAACTGTGAGAGATAATAATTGTTTACTGCTTTGAGGCATCACATTTTGGGGTAATTGTTAAACAGCAACAGGTAGCTAACAGGGGAGGGCAGACCTGAATTGGCTCATGAGTCAGGATTTGGTGAGATTCTCCTTGACATTTCTACTCTCTGTGTTGGAATGTCCTTTGCTTTGAGGGAGGTGGACAGCAGCCCTGGTGCCTCCCTCCCCTCTGTAGAGGTGGGAACAGGGACTAGACAACCACAGCTGCCTCTCTGGCCCTCAGCTCTGCTAACCAGCAATGCTTTGGCCATCTCTACTAGGAGTCAGCAAAGCATTCCTTGGAAGGCCAGAGAGAAAGTATTTTAGACCTTGCAGGCCACAGAAGATGTTTGCTACAACTCCTCAACTCTGCCATTATAGCACAGAAGCAGCACTAGACAATACACAAAGAATTAGGCATTTACTAATAAAGCTTTATTTATAAAATAGTGATCCAAGGGCCATAGTGTGCCAATCGCTGATTTCCACAGAGGGAAAACACAATACATGGAGGTCTTTGGTCAGACAGACTTAAGGGGCCAGAAGGACACTACCCATAGAGGAAAGGCTATTCCTCAACTGCCTTACCCTGGGACCGACGAATGCCTCACCCTTGTCCCAGGAGGCCGAAATATTTGCCATCTCTTACAAACACAGCTACATATGAAAAACAGATAAGGGAGCTCTAGGTTTGCTGAGACTGTCATGGCTATTACTGAGAAAGTGTCCATACTTGCTGGAAGGTCCCTCTCAGCCCCAGTAAACACCATGTGCTATCATTGGTTATTGCTTTCATACATATTACCTCCTTTCTTTTTCACCTCTAATTATTATTGTGTAGCAAATTACTCCAAAACTCAATGGCTCACTCATGTGGCGAGCAGGAGGCTGCTTGAGTGTCCTCACAACATGGCAGCTGTCTTACCCCACTGTCCCCTATCTCAGAGACCAAGGAAGAAGCCACAGTGCCTCTGTGACCGAGCTCTGGAAGTCACATGTTGTCCTATCTACTGTATTCTCTTGTTCCCACGGGTCAGCCCTGATTCAATGTGGGAGAGACTATAAACGAGTAAGGATATACCAGGAGGCAAGGATCATTAGGGGCCATCTTGGAGGCCGGGTAGACGGAGTGGGTCCTGAGGTTACCACCACCCTGGGGGTGGTCACGACGAAAGCCACCCGCTTACATTTGGTTGTTGTGTGAGTGGGGTGCAAACAGAAGGGACACGAATATGTGTAAGTATGTATAAATATGTGTAATAAGTGTATGTGTTTGTATATGTGTATGTATAAGTGACTTGTATTTTTAGGCCCTGTCTTGAGGCACCAAGGCTCAGGTACCAATGGTTGTGGGTTTTAGCTACATTGGACTGCACATTTTCCTTGGGGTTCCAATACCACCATCCTGGATGTGCCATTTGTAGGGGTGTGCAGTAAATGTTTATCTTTCTGTTTTGGATTCCTGGCATCCAGTTACTTTCCCAGAGGAATTTCGCAGGTAGGAGTTTTCACCGGGGCAGTCTCCTGCCTGGTTCTTCAGTCTTCCTGTCAGTACTGATTTACCCTATGACTCGCCAATAAATCCCTTCGCTGTTTAAATCAGCTACACTCAGAGGATACTCCCTTGGGACCAAAGCCAGTAGGTCTCTGTTGTTGTTGTGGAAACAGTGGCCAGGGTAGAACACCTGCTTCAGAGTCATACAGGCCTAGGTTCCAGCCCCAGTTCTGCCACCTTCTGTGGTAAGGTAGTTTCCAACAAGCTATTTAACATCTCTGAACTGGAGTTGCTTCTGTAAGATGACGAGAGTAACTTTTAGCTTGCAAGACTGCCATGAGGATAGACCCATAGCACAGTGCCTGACACCCCGCTGGTACTTAATGACTGCTCTTCTATGACAAATGACAATGCTAAGGATGACGACAGCGGTAGACATGGGCAATGGCCCCTCCCTATGTGGCCCATTTTAGGGTTTTGTGAAGAGCCAAAGTTACTCCCATCTGATGACAGGTCTTTTAAGCTACCTTCATGGCCTGGTTTCTCAGTAATAATTGCTCTCTAGAACGCTCGAAGCTGGCCCTACTTGTGAAGTTGAATAGATTGTCTACCCAGGAACTTGCTAAAGCTCCTCCCCCACCCACCCACCGGGAGACTAATCCAGAGCATGATCAAGAGACAACTTCCTCCCACTCCCCCACCCCCATCTGCAGTGCTTTGCAGATGGGACTCTCTGTGGCTGTCCTGGGATCCTACAGCATCCAAGATGAGCTACTTCACACCCATGCGGTCCTTGCAGTGTGTTCCCAGGTCAACCAAAACTTTGGCCTGGGCCCCCGCCTGCTGTATAACCTCGTGGCAGCTAGAGACACATACTAGATGGAAAGCCACACTCGGAGTTGCTGTGCTCGAACAGCAGTGCTTTCCTTTCACATCCCTTTTTCAAGCTAAGACACAGTGTGTCACCTCTCCCAAGGGTTATCCCAAGCCTAGGGTGTTCATGAGAAGCGGTGTGTGAGTCTTATCCCAGGCCGTTCTAAGAATTCCAGCCTCACAGCAGTCTGAGCAAGAGTCTGACTCCTCTCCTCTGCCCCCTGCCCCAAGTCCTGGCAACTGGCTGGAACCACCTAGGCTGGCTATGTGGGCGCCAAAGATAAATGGGCAATTATAGGGCCAGGGAATCATCCTAACGTGGCTAGAACATCCCAGGCAACTCTATGGGACCCCTCCTCTGCCCTCCAAAGCATTAATTTGACACTTAGGACATACATTTACTACATTGACAGCTGACTAGCACCCCATTATCTTTCCCCAACTAGAGTACAAGTTGCTGGGAACAGAGAGCCTTCTTCCTTTCTTCCTGTCCCCTGCACACCTGGCATGGTGCCTGGGGATGAATCAGAGCTTAGAAATGTATCAGTGGCTGCTGCACTGAGGGCATAGAGTTCAGGCTGCAGACCTTGCCTCCCTTGGCCCAAAAGAATAAATATTGGGTGAGTGGGGCGATGGGAGGCCAAGGCCTCTCTCGGGACAAGTCAGCCAATAGATAGCAACTAACCAGTCCAACGCAGCCTATGCGTTTTTCCAGGTGACAGAGAGAGGACATGTCCTGTGCCTGACCCGCAGGCCACAACCATCCCCCAAACAGAGCTAAGACACCAGCAAATCTGCTGCTCAGAAAGCTGGTGCTAGCCCGCCTGCGATTTCAGGCCTGCTGGAGTGAGGTCTCAGGTTACACCTCTCACTGCCTAAGGACGGGGCCATCACCACCACCCCATTAGTGCAGGAAATATTTGCCAGAGAATGTCACCATCCAGGAGGAGAATGACAACTGAAGATCTACATTTTGTTCGTTCCAGGACTGTCTTAGCTTAGATAGATTCCTTAATCCTCCCTCCTTCCCACGCGGCTCAAAGACCTGCAGACTTTCCATACTCTCCATGTCCCTTTTGAGATGAGAAACTGACCTGACAGTAATGCCTCCTTGCAGTATCCTTACAAAGCACGGGCCCTTGGAGGCACTGCTGGGTGTGTCTGCGTGCCAGCACTGGGAGACAGGGCACAGAGATGGTTTAAGATTAAGAGTGGGAACAGCTACAACAGCTAAACATTTGACAAATACCTTAAGTAAGTCTCAGAACAGCCATATGAAGTGGGAATGCCACTTATCCCCATTTTCAGATGAGTAAACTGAGGTTTAGGGGATTAAGAAACTTCTGAAGTCACCCAGCTAGGAAGTGGTGAGACCAGGATTCAAATTCAAGAGTGTTTGGCACCAAAGCATGAGCCCTTGACACTCACGGTGCACTTCTGCCCACACGCCTGTGATAAGTCGGGGGCTGTGCTACACACAGGAGACATAGGGACAATTAAGATGTCAATGTGATCCCCAAGTTTTCAGCCTAGCCAGGGAAACAAATATTAGCATATTAGCATATTCTTAAATTCTTTATTACAATGTGATATTTGTAATTATACAAAAATACATACAGGAGTAGTTCAAAGGCTGGTAACTAATCCTGTCTATATGGAAAGAGGAGAGATCAGGGAAAGCTTCACCAAAAGACATTCCAAAAAATGGAACTTTCATTATGGGGGGTGGGCAAGCTTTGAGCAGTGGATGCCTAGATAAGAGTAAAGGCCAATGAATTTACTATATTCCTTCTCTCTGATATGAACACATCAGATTCAAGTGGTAAAGTATCTTCTCCTGATAGTGTTGAGTGTCTATTTCTTCTGTGTTCTAATGTGTGGTTCTGAAGACACTCAAAAGTTAATGCAGTATTCACAAGAGTTACACATGATGGCTAGAGAGTATTTTGCAATAGTGAATAAATCGTACTTTAAATTTGTGTATTTGCAGGCCTACCCATAACATACAGAAAGCATGATACTAATTCCTTATGCTGAACACAGGCAGACACTGAAAGATAAAATTATAAAGAGTTTTATTTTTATAAAAATATTTTTAAAGATTTAACTACATTTTCAAAAGGTTACATAACAATTTTTATCTAAATGTTGAGATTTTAAGGTGACATGAATTTAGTATCAATTATACCCTGTCTTTTAATTTCAATAGATTATTTTGCATATTTATTTGCATAAATATTTAGTCACTTGAAAACATTAGATGGGTTCACTCCCCATTCCAGCCACACTCTCTTATCTCCCATGGGGCCCTTCCTGGACCAGCAAACAGTGAGTTGGCCAGTGTGGTCTCACCATCAGCCCTGGTTCAGCAGGAAGCATGTTAAAGGTTCCCTGACTAAGGCAGGAGAGGCTTCATTTGCAAGCTAGTTTGGTTGCTGCTGTATATACTACTCAGTCTCTCACTCTGTCTTGCTTTGACCTTGACCTTATAACTGTCTCCTGGTACCTAATTATTCACCTGGCTTCCTGGTCTACCTCTATCAATGGCTTCAGCCACTGTCCTCCTGAGCCAAGTCCTCATCTATCTGCTTTGGTCATCACAGTCCCAGCTCCCTGACATACACTGGCCTGACCTGATACAGTTCACTAATACAAATACGTGCTTTAAAGATAAGGCCTCTTCCTGCCCCCGAGAATTTAGGAGAATGGGCTTCTTCATCACTCACTTCATGTAAATCATTTTACAAACAATCCTGATTCTTGTCTCACTTTGCCCCTCTTTCAGGGTGAGTCATATAAATCACTGAACCTAAAAAGGAGAGCAGCCAGTTCATCATACTCTTTTTATAATGGGGGAAACTGAGGCACAAAGGAAAGAAATGCCTTGCCCCATGATCACACAGCAGGAAACTGAAACTAAAGGCCGTTCTCCAGTCTCTGATCCTGACACCCATTCTCTTGTTCCACACCACCTTTTTGGACAAGTCTGTGGCATTCTAACAGCACACCACCCCACCCCAATAAATCTCCCGCATGACATCCCAAAGGACAGTTATTGTGAATTGTGGGAGCCAGGACTTTGATGGTGAGTGCACAGAGGAAAACCAAGAGAGGTCATTTCGTAAATGACATAATGGCAGTCTCCAGAGTTGAGTTGCAGGGATTCTGACACCCTGAGAGTCGGCATGCCTGCCTGGAGACTAAACATTTTCACAGTTCCTTTGGCTCATGGGTTATTTTCTTGTTGGAAAAAATGGAAAATCCTCCTTACAGATGGCAAGAAAAATAACTTCAGCTGAACTAATCCAGAGACAAAGATTCTTCTGAAACTGGAGAAGGATAGGGGAGTGAGGGGAAGCAAATATTTACTTTAACTATATACAGAATGTTTCCTCTGGGTTTCTTTTTATTTGCTCATGCCCAAGAACCCCTAACTAGCTCATTAGAGACAGGCTGGGTCATGTAGGTCACCGGAGGAGCTAGGCGGTCATAAGCCTGCAGGAGCCCAGGCTCACAGAGGTCCTTTGGCTGGCCGAGACTGTTAGGAGCTGTGCCACCTAGATTGTGGCTGAGAGGAAGTCTATCTTCCAAGGGAAACCTCCCTCCACCCAGATGAGCCCCTCCCTGAAGATGGGATTGTCACCAGTCTAAGACTCCATTTGTTACTTATCTTCAAAATGTACTTCTTCTTTATTAAAAAACTGCCTTTGACACTGAAATTTCAGTTGCTACAAGGTATTTCTTCATATCAGAATAATTTATGTCCATCTCATTGACTTCATGAACTATTAATTTTTTGTCTGATTTTTTCTGTTATTTAGCTATAGAAAAACTAGTTTCTTTAAGGAAAAAACATCCCGGTCTTAGTATCTATATTTTAAATATCCCATCAATGAGACAAACCTGAAAAGAAAAAAATGTAGCTCTTGGAAAACACTGAAAATATCAATAACCTCAGGTATCATGGAAGAGAGATTTCTCCTGTGAGACAGAGGAAATCAGCTAGACCTGGCACCTATTCTGGGAGCCCTTAATGCTCTTACAGCCTGTTTGTAGCTGCACTCTCATGGTGACTGCGAACATAGTTAGGAGGAGGTGACCATCTTCTAGAATTTGTGTCACAGGGATGGTTTTCACTTGCCAAAATGTTTAGAATTGACCTGGAAGAGCCCGTGCAAGTCAGCCTAAGTGTTACTTGCTTCACAGTAAATCCTCCCTGTCAGCCAGAAAAGGGGGCTGGCCCAGCCTCCCAAGGGTCATTTCACCTCTGCTTCAAAATACCTACCTCACAGCCCATGTGTATGTGCAGAGTCTGGTAAAGGATGTCACATCCTGATGGTGTATATGACCGGGGAAGAGCAACAGATTCAGGACCACATCCCATCTGATTGAATGATACTTTATAAATCTAAAATAAAAGTGTATTAATAATACTATCAATACTTCTACAAAATAGTATTAATAATACTAGCCTTACCTACCTCTCAGTGGTAAGGATCAAATTGTATAAGATCTGGAAAAGTACTTTATAAACTACAAAGCACTTTCTGAAAGCAATGTATATTGTTCATGCAATCATGTGCTCACTAAATGTTTATTGAGTACCGCCTATATGCTTTTTTTTTTAAGATTATTTATTTATTTGACAGACAGAGATCACAAGTAGGCAGAGAGGAGGGCAGAGAGAGAGGGGGGGAAGCAGGCTCCCCACTGAGCAGAAAGCCTGATGTGGGGCTCCATCCCAGGACCCTGGGATCATGACCTGAGCTGAAGACAGAGGCTTTAACCCACTGAGCCACCCAGGTGCCCCTAGTACTTCCTATATGCTTAGGCACTACTCCAGTACCAGAGATAAAGCATTAAACTACATACTATTATCTTTTTAATATAAAATTTATTCTTGTTCTGGTCTTTAAGCTGAATGGTTCTTTGATGTGATGATCATTCTCCAAGATGGCCCCCAATCACGCTCACCTCTGTTATGGGATGTTGTCCCTACCACATTGAATCTGACCTATGTGACCAATGGAATATGGTAGAAGGGACAGTCTGTGACTTCCAAGGTCATAAAATACATTACTGCTTCCTCCTTGCTCTCTTAGATGACTTGCTCTGGAGGAAGCCAGCCACCATGTTATGGGGACATTTGTGAAGCCATGGAGAGGCTTGTGGGAATAAATGTGGTGTTCTCTCAGAATCTAGCACCAAATTGCCAGGTGTGCCCTACTTTGGAAGTAAATCCTTTAGTACCAGAGAAGCGTTCAGATAACTGCAGTCCCGTTGACATCTTAACTATAAGTTGATGAGAATCTCCAAGCCATAGTTGCCCAGCTAGACCACTTCTTAGTATCTGAGCCTTAGAAACTGTGACAGATAAGTATTTATTCTTGTTTTAAGCCATTATATTTTGAGGTAGTTTGTTATGAGCAATATCTAACTAATATTCATCAAATAATTCTTCCAAAAGGTTAAATGAAGCTAATTCCACATTTGACCTCGTATCACTACAAACTGATATCTTTTGCCTCTCAATTGTCACTCGTTTGAGAAACTTGTTCCCATAGCACTAACCATGTAGCCTGAGCCTGTGTCCCATAAAGAATTATTTGTTGGCTGTTGAATTATAAGCTGTGGCTTGTAGGGCAGGGATGGGTCACACAAGAGAGACGACTGGCCAAGGCAGACCCACCAAAGGAGGGAAGATGTTCAAGGATGGTCTCAGTGACAAGTAATCCTGGAAGTCCAGAGAGGTGGGCTGGCCTCAGGGTAGTCTGAGGGTAACCAATGGACATCCCAGTAGCCCATCAGATCAAAACATTCAGGCAGATCGAGGCTGGAGGGTCTGGATGAGAGGGAGGAAAGTATTGGACACGTATAATTTGAAGGAAGAGCAAAAAGACCTTGGACCAAGATTTTGAGGTGGAGTATTGGGGGGGGGGCTAGGTAGAGGAACCCAGTCTCAGAGACTTAGGGAATCAAGATAGAAAGAGTAAGAAAGTCAGAAGCCCAAACCTGGAGCTCAGGCCCAAGTAGAGCTAACGGGTGCAGCAAGGTTATGAGAGGAACAGCTACGAAGCTGACGCAGTAGCTCTCCACAGAGCTGCAGCTCCAGATCTCTGCCATTCTCCCTAAGATCTGTCTTGATCCCCGAGCCCGGAACATAGTACAGTGTTCAGAGGAGACCGTTACAGATGCTCCTGTCAGGTGAAGTGAAGAGAGAAGAGTGGGCAGACATCAGATTCATCTGCTGTTTGAGAGAGGGCTCTGGCTGGTGTGTATTTCTAGATCTCTTTCCTCAGAGTAGAGACAGCCATGGAGACATAAAGCAAGCCATGAGTTGAAATGCTTGTTTCAACCTCTGGTCCTCTGTCAAAACTGGTTGTTTTTGTTGTTATTGTTGTTACTGGTCGGTGGCCAAGTGGCCTTTGTGCTTTCTCTGTGTTCCTTCTCCCTGGTCACTTTGGGATGGAGGGTCAGGTAGACAGATGGATCCAAACACTTAAGCTGGCTCAGAAAAGCACATAGGCATGAAGCTGAGTTCCATGGATTCTCAAGGGACTAGAGGGGATGTTCAACTTCTGGCCCCTGAGGATCAGCACTCTCCTCTGGGGAACGAACCAGCTACTGAGTGTCATGGGCGCACTAGCACACCATCTCCCTTCACAGATCTCGTCCCGACTTCAACCTAGCTTCCTCCCCTAAATCCCCCTCACCTGTCTCATTTTGTATTTAACACCTGTTATGGTACTCTTGGTTTTGGCTTTGACTTCCTCCCACTGTAATTCTTCATCCTCAACCTGACAAAATATCCTTGAGCTGCTTCCTCTAAACAACACCCTTCCCCCATCACCTGCCACTTGGACCTTCTTAGCCAGACCATCTTGCCCTCCCGCTAGTAGAGCTCCCACCATATTCACTTTGCTTATTTCATCCTCTGATTCCTCCATCAAAACTGGCTCCTAAGTCTGAATTCACCTTGATTTGGGATGGGGGGTATAATACAGTCCTTCCATATCAAAATCAAAGGGGAAGCTGTCTCTCTTTAACTATACCTTCACGGTTTTTTCCCTTTCATAGGCCCTGGACTTCTGGAGCAATAGACAATGTCCCCAAAACAATGAAAATCTAGTGGTGACACCAGATTGTGAGACTCTGGCGGGGAACCAAGGCAGGAAACTTCACTGATAAAAGAAGGACTTAGTCCAGGAGCTCTGGAGATAACAAATGGAAACAAAATACAGAGTAGACATAGTAAGGCCGTCACTTCCCAAAATATCCTTGCTTTCTCCTAAAGCTGGAGACTAACCACAGAAGTGTAACATAATGTGGGATGACAAACCCAAATCCCAAATCCCTCCTAACACCGTGGAGACTACCTGTGGTTTTGTAGCATACCCTTGTTTTTCAAATATGTCAAAGACACAAATTTTCCAGGCATTCATCCCAAGTGGTAAGCTTTTCAAAAAAAGGTTTGTCAGCCAAAGATTATGCAGATTGATGCTGAGCTCTTCCATGTCAACCTCTGCCCTCCCCCATCCCCAACTCACAGTGTTCAGGCCCAGGAGAGTTTTCAATAGCAATTTCTCTACACAACGTTCACCACTTAGCTTAACTGACATGAATTTTGTTCCTTGCTTGAGCTGTAAGAATTGTTACTATTGAAGTGTTTCTGAATTCAATCAAATCAGGCTCCAATTCCTGAATAAACCCACCTCGGTGCAAAGTCCCATGTTGGTAATATTTTGTGGCTCCCTTGCCCCTTCCCCAGGGTTTTCTTGACCCATGAGAAAATAGAAGCAAGTTCTCTAGTTGTGGCCTATCATGGTCAGTTAGGATCCCTGGTCCAAGCCTGTAGGATCCATTCAAAGGAGGGCTGCTGCTCCATAAAAATATCCACGACCACCATACCCAACTCCACCATGGGACAGAAGCCAGAGCTCCATAGACATGGTGTTTGGGCCATGGTCCTTAAGCATCTACCAGCCCATTTCTGCCACGCTCCGGAATGGAGGTCTCCCATCCTCTTCCCCACCCAAGCCCCAAACCTGATCCCTTCTCCTCTAGGAGGATCATGCCTTCATCCTAGCTGGGCCTAAACCTTCTAAAAAAGCCCTGATGCTTGATGCTTTTCCTCTTGATCTTTCAATCACACCCACAAAAGGCTGGCCATTACCAGCCCTCTACCCCATACCTCAGGGCAAGTTGTACAGGACTTAAGAACAGAAAGGCTGGTGCCCTACACAGTGAGACTCAAGGGTTGGTGGCAGGCAGTGGTGTTGGTGGGGGGGAGGTTAACTCTGTTCTTCTGCCAATGCGCCTGTAGCAGCAGAAAAAACAAGACCCTCATTTTTCAGTAACTTGATGGTTAATTTATCATCACCTAAACACATTTTATGTTCGTGATTCTAAAATAATCTCTTTCTTTAGAGCAGAAGATTCAGTGTAATAGGACTCACTCATGGCCAGGCACACAACAGAGGGCTCAGTGCAGCTTTACCTATGAGGACTGAAAGATTGTGTGAAACCCACCTTGCCTTTTTCAGCTCACGGAGACCTGGCTTGTTCTGATTTCAGGAACTAAGATAAGACTCCAAAACAAACCAACCAACCAACCTAGGGACTGGCTTGTGCTATATGTAAATATACCTCACTAAGAATTTGTCTATTTTGTTTGTTGAAACAACTTGTTGTGTGTTTGTCAGGCATTGTGGAAGATTAAAAGAAGATGACATGGTCCCGACCCCAAACACTGCAATTTTCTAACTGGGAAAGTAGGCACCCATGAGAAGGATGAAACTTAGTAACTGTATAAAGTAACAATGAAAGTAAGGTCACAAGACAAATGGACCAATCCCATTGGTTTCCTGCAGCAGTCCTGAGTGTCATGACCCCCCATTTTGTAGATGGGAAACGGAGACTCAGAAAAGGGATCCTGTCCTCTCATAAACCACGCTTCTGGTGGTGGAAACTAACATGGGACCAGACAAGCTGTTACGGCCCCAACCAAGCCCACTACTCGCCACCTTGCTCCCCATCTGCCTACCCTGACTTGCAAATTTCCCAGCACACACACACACACACAACCTGCCTCTATTGTATGGTGCAATTGACTCTGCAGCAGTCTATAAAAGTTTTATTGTTCCTTCTTTTAGAAAGTGGCTGGATCTCCCCAGCCCCTGTAAATAATACAGCACTGCACCCCTGCTCCCACACCGTCCCTAACTGCAGACACAACAGGGAAGCTGAAGAAACATGGTCAGGGGCTTCTGAGATCCCAGACCTCCCCCTGTAGGTTGACAACACACTCTCCCACCTGCTCCCTCCTGTCAGAGAGAATATTCCACTATTTCTCTCCCTCCCCAGGCTCGAGCTCATGCCCTTCCCTCCCGGAGTGCCCTTCCTTCAAATTATGCTTATCCAGGACTGCCCACTGGCAAGAACTCAGTCTAGATATTACCGTCTCCTTCAATCCTTCCTCAGTTTCCTCCATCTGTATATGAGCTCACCAGTTGCTAAAACACCAGAGTTTCACTGGGGTCATTTGCAGGCGTGCTTCAGCATCTGCTGCTTCTTATACTCTACTCATTTGTGGATCTGCCGTAGGGGATCAAAGTCAGAGCTCTGAATCTGCATCCTACCTATGCCACATATGACCTGTGCAAAATTGGGAAACTGAGCCAGAAGAAGTTCATCTGTAAAATTGGGTTTCTTGAGGAGGAACTGCAACGATCAGGAAGAAAGCATTTTGTAAACAATAATAGGCTTTACTGGTGTTATGCTTAACCACTCTCTGCCCCAGCTTGCACATTCATAAAAATGAGGAGTAGGAATTGTGTCTCCCTCTTGGATTTGCAGCAAGGATTAGATGGACTCACATCTGCAAAGCACACTGAGCACAGTTCCCTGCCTCCCCGTCTGTTCCACACATGATATGAGCGGAGCTGGAACCCCAGACCTAGCTTTATGCTCTTCACTCTGACCACGAGGTTAGGCAGGATTCAGGATGCCTTTGCAAGCTCTCCTCCACATGGGTGACTTTTGGCATCTGGGCAGGAATTCCAATGCTCTGCAATCATCATCATCATCATAAACAGTTGGTGGTCTCTCCGTCTAGGAAATTAGTTTTTA
This sequence comes from Mustela erminea, assembly GCF_009829155.1. Lineage (NCBI taxonomy): Eukaryota > Metazoa > Chordata > Mammalia > Carnivora > Mustelidae > Mustela > Mustela erminea. The sequence continues at coordinate 44,402,604 of NC_045618.1, forward strand.
GGGGCCAGTTCTGGCTGTGATAGAACACGCCTCCCCTTACCCACCCCCACCCTGCCCCAAACCATGGAGAGACTGGGGAGCATGTGTGTCTGTAAAACCACAGCTGATCCTCAGAGCAAGATGAAAGGGCCACCATCCTGAGGGGCTGGCCGCTGCGTCAGAGCCAGAAAGTCTCCCTCAAATGGGAGTTTGGAGATCTGTATATGAGAAGGACAAGAGATCATAGACTGTCAGAGCTGGAAGGAGCCAGTTTGGACCAGGGTCCTTGCTGAGAACCTCAAAGTCAAGAACCTCCCCCTTCCTCAGCAGCACTCGCTCCTCTGGGGGGTGGGGGAGGGGCAGTCCACAGCCCTTTAGCACCCCCCATCCCTAACCCTTTAGCCACAGTTGACATGACCAGGAGTGGCCAGGTCAAGCCAGTCAGATACTCATCCTGGAATCCTGGAGTTGAAAATCAGACACACTGTAGGTTTCCGTTGAGACCTTTACCAAGGAAGACTCGTTTCCACCGATAGAACACAGAGTGGAAACCAGACAAGAGAGCAGAGTAGGGAGAACTTGAAACTCATTCTAGAGAGAAACAGCTCAGAGAGGTGGCCCTTTGGGAGGAGGATTGCAAAAATCACTCGACAAAGACACCAAGCTGCTTTTGCCTCATGGCTTTAGTTAATTAACACGGCATCTTGCATGTAGTTGCTGCTGTATAAAAGCTTGTTGACCCTTGAACTAATCATCAAAAACAGGTGGAAACCTAATCACAGTATAGACTGGGGGGAGAAACAGGCACTGAGCTGCTCAAAATCAGCAGCCAGATTTATATGAAGTTCAAAGCCAGGGTACAACTCATCAGGATAGCGGTTATCCTCAGAGAGACAGCGGTATATGGAAGGAGCACAGGGGCTTCTGGAATATTCTGATTCCCAGTCTGGGTGCTGGTTACACGGGTCTGTTGAGTTTGTGAGAACTCAGGGAGCTGTATGTTTATGATATATGTACATCTCGATATGTATGTTACATTTCATTAAAAAATTTAAAAATAAAACAAATAAGGGTCAGGTCTTGACTTGCTCCCAGAGACTACCTGATACAGTTCTGGCAGGCCTTCAAGGATCCACCTCCCTAGCCTTTCATACAAGTGGTATCTGGTTAAAGTGACTAACTTAAGTGGTCTGGAAGAGCATAGGAATCAGAAGGCCAAGTCATGGAAGGGCAGCCTTTCTCTGAGAAGAATTTGGGGTGGAGAAGAGCTCGTTGCTAAGAAGTCAACCCCAGATGGTATAATAACTGTGTTTGGGGTAATGCTTTATACACAGACCAAGAAACACATAGGTGTGTGAGCATATATGTTCACAGTTTTGGACATGTTGATAAATTCAAAATAATTATAAAAGCAGTACTTATTGAATCTTTCTACATGGCAGGCATCTGTGGTTTACATTTGTTAATTAGCTCGATTATCACAACAGTCCAATGAAGTGAGTATCATTATTTGTTCTCATTTCTCAGATGAGGAGACTGAGGCACAGAGAGGTTTTAGTGACTTAATTAACATCAAAAGCTAATAAATGGCATAATCAGGTTAGTCTTAATTCCAAAACCTGTATTTTTAAGAGAATAATTCCCAGCTCCTAAAAAGTATAAACAGAGGTTTGTATGCTTGACTCCGCCATGTAAATATAAGAAATACTCAGTTTTGTGGGTGCCCAGGTGGCTCAGTAGGTTAAGCGTCTGCCCTGGGCCTGGGTTGTGGTCCTGGGGTCCTGGGATGGAGCCCCGCATCATGCTGGGAGCCTGCTTCTCCCTCTCCCTCTGCCTGCCCCTCCCCTTTGCCGCTCCCCATGCTTTCCCCCTTTCTCTATCACATAAATAAAATAAAATAATATACTCCGTTTCCTTCATCAATGGTTTATACTGAAGGCACATCTGATAGCAAGACCAGTGGGCTTTTTTCACATGGTAAATTTCAACGGGTAAATAGGACATCATTAATTGGCTGGTCATTCTTCCATATGTGAAAGTTGGAAGGCAAACAACAAAGACAGTAGTTCTGTTCTCACACTGACTCCTCCTGACAATTTATGAGATGGGTATTTTTGCCTCTGGTTTGCAGGAGAAACTGAGGCTGGAAGAGATTAAGGACCTTCATCCCTATTCAGACTCTTACCTGGGTGACTCCAAAGCCCAAGAAGGTGTTTTTTTTTCCCCAAACATGGCAGTCTACATCCTTGAATGTTGACCTCTTAACTGGACTGTCCAGGCTGTTGGGTTGGACAGGACGCCTTGTGTCTGGCCTAGCATTACACTAAATCAGGTACGCTCAGTGACTGGGTTTTTCTCAGCTTCTATTTGTCTCCAGCAAAACCAGGGTTCCTAGACCCACTGGCTCAGCAAGCACTCAGAAGAAATGATCACTCCAAGGAACAAACCCAACCATGGCTTCCCTGGAATGGAGGGACCCAGAGAGCTACCACCAGCACTCATGCCTTGGAAGAATTTGGTAGATGACTGAGAAGGGAAAGACACGGGTAACAGCTTCCCTCCTAACCACTCACCTGGGAGAAGCATATCGTTCCCAGCCATGAGCTCAACACCCTCACTCAGATGTCAAAGTGGACAGTGAGCGGAGGTGAAAACAAACTACGGTGAGCTTCACTTTCTCTCTTCTCTTAGCTGACAGGATACTGGCTGTGGGCTTTCCTGTTGCTCTTCATGATGTGTAACCGCAGGATCTTGGGACTGCACTTTTTTAACGCACACGTGGAACATTCGTTCACTTGATAAACATAAGAAAAATATGCGTTGTGGGCCTATTTCTGGTAAACATGAGGAGGCGTGACGCCGGCTAGCAGTCGAGGAAGGGAATTCTGGGGCCTGTCTGAAATGGGTTCGAGTCCTAGCCTTGTTCAGACCTGGTCTAGGGGGAGTCTGCTGCTATAATTACTCATCTTATTACTCAGTGGAAGTCCTAAGCTGGGTGGCCGGTGGGGAGAGGGATAGTACTGAAGGCGTTCCTGCTAGGAGAGGCATTAAGACAAGTACACAAATAGCCCACGATTGTGAAATAGGAAACATGCAGACCATGAGGAGTAACCTAATAGGCTACTTAGCATCATAAGCACTCTCTTTGAAAACTGTTCCTTGGGGAGGCCATATATTTACATATAAAACACTGTTGCAGATGATTAAAGGAACTTTTTAACATTTATTGATTTATCATTATTATAAGAGTAAAACATATTTTTTCCTTTTTTTCTTTTTTAAAGTAATCTCTACCTCAACGTGGGGTTTGACTTCACAACCCAGATTTCGAGTCCCATGCTCTACCGACTGAGCCAGGCTGGCGTCCCCATATGCATTTTTTAAACTTTAGAAAGTACGTGAAGTATTTCAGAAATGACTCATAATCCCATCATCCAAGAAACTATAGTCAATAGTGTGCATATGTTCTTTTATTTGCATCATTTCCAGAAGTATTCCTGAGCTCCACGTTCGGCGCCTCTGTCCCCTTAGACTGTAGCACATTCTTCCGACTTTGCCTAGTGAGACCGTGATCCTTTGTAGAGAGGCTGCATTTCTCGAACATTCGTAAGTCATCAGAAACCAGGTGCGGCAAATTTGATGTGATCAAGCCAAGGGCACATTGCTTTGGGTCCAAACACAAAATGATAGAGTAATGAAACTAATTTTATTACGGGCCTTGTAAAATAATACTAACAAGAGTTTCAGTGAAAAGCTTGAAATTTGAACTGGCCACAAGGAGCAACTTAAAAATAAGAGATCTCAAGAAAGGTCACAATGCTGGGTTGTTCATTTTTAATTTCCGGTGCCCAGTGTTACCCCTGACAAATAACAGGCACTTAAAAACAGTTGGGTGCCCTGATGGAGATGGGCCCCTTTATTTTTTAATTGATTTTTAATTGCTGTGTGGCTTTGGCTACCAGTCCTTCCTCTAAGAGTCTCAGGCAATTATAAACCCTCCAGAAGTTTCCATAATATAGTCACAAATATATATATTTTGAAAGAACGGTAAAGGGAAAATAAGAGATTGTTAACACATTAATTATATAAGTCATAAAAATATTCCACTTATAAAAATGGAACATTAAATACATGGCTATATTTTTGACCACCATTTTCAATCCTATCCACCCCCCAGCTCCTCAGAGGAAATGAATTCAGCTAAGAGATTGATAGGCAACTTTCCAATTATTCTGTGTTTGTGTGTTTATATATGATCTTAAGTATGCCTATCATTTTTTACTAAATTGTAGCACTCTCTGTATGATTCACTGCTTACATTTTTCAGCCAAGTAAATTAAAACTGACCACTTTACAAGGGACAAAACCCATTTAAATACTTAAGTTCTGGTTCACTTCCTTTGGAAATAAGCTCCTGACTTCATAACCAGGCCCTCCACAGCATTTGGGAGAATTTAGAGGAGCCCAAGACGTCAGCAGATGCACGTAAGAATTTCCTCATGGGCTAGCCCTAGAATTTATCAGCACAGCCCTGCACACGTGACAGGCCCTGAGGAATGTGGTAGATAACATGGGCTGACGTCAGACTCCAGGATTAGAGACCTCCTAAGACTCTCTCATTGTCCCTCATGACCCATGAAGCATCTGTCCTCCACAAATGTATCAGACTCCTTGAGAACATATTTCTATTTCCGGCTTGCACCCTTTTTAGGGGATAACGAATTCAACGAGTTCTATCTGCAGTGAGAAAGATGTTTGCATCCCCATGATCATTGTTGATCCAGAGCATTGACTGGACTTTGTCTCTCCTCTTCACATATTTTCATGGATATCAAAAGAGGGTTTTACTTCAGGGAAATATGTGTTGAGAGCCTCTTCTTGTGTCTGTCTGGCATAAATGGTAGAGAGAAAAACTGAAGATGGGAGCCAAGAGTAGAATCATTATAACTAAACTAGCTGCCATCAAGGTTGACAGATCCAGTGGCTTTCTCCAACCCCTTCCCAAGGCAGAAGCCACACATCTCAGCCAGGATCTGCAACAGCCCCACAGTTTGGGGGAGGGACAAGAAGAGGAACAGAGCTAGAAATGATCTGGCTCTTGTAAGAAAAGCCTCCCTTGGGTGGTATTTTAGGACATTAGCTCAGGCTGCCTTGTCCTCAGTCATCTCACTAGCATTTAAGTAGCCCCTTGGGTTACAGATCACAGCAGGTGCTGGGAAGGAAAGAAGGCCATGTTAAAAATAACCAGCCTCTTCTGGAACCCTGCCTCCAGCTGGGAACTCCATCCTCAAGCAGCAGCACCTCAGAAAAAGAACAGAGTCTCCTCCACCTAGAGAAGTCAGAAAGGTCTGGCTCTTTCCTCCACTGAAGTTATTGAGGTGGAAATGGTCCTCCAGAGAACACACACTCAAGGAAGCATTTCTACTGAAGAATAGGGATTTCTGTTTAGTCAAGGAAACGGGCTCTCTTAAGGAGAAGCCAGAGTCCCAGCAGAAAGTGCTTGGGGAGAAGGGTTTTGCTAGTCAGCCAAGAAAGGGTCTTTACAAAAACACCAAAGTCCACTGCTTCTTTTCAGGCATCTGGGCTTACCCATAGGCCTCTAAACTAAATAATCTCAACTGAAAATTAAGCTGTTGGCCGTGGGTATGGCAGAGTTGCAAGAACAAAAATTTTGGAAATCCCAAGTTGGAGCCCACCTAATGCAGCAGCCCTCCAAGAGCCTGGGCGAGCAGTAGCTAGATGTCAGCTAGAGCTAGGGGCTCCAGCGTCCCCACCTCCACGGGTCCCTTTTGCATCCAATTTCATAGTCTACAGAGCGAGAGTGCAGTTCTGCCCGCCAGAAAAGGTCACTCTCACATATGTTCCTGTTAAGGACATCAGTAGAAATTTGAGAACCAAGTATAAAAATATAAAAATGAACAGGTGGCATCCAATACGAAAAGAATGCAGGGTTTGCTGGGAAGTGATGATTAAAACCATTCCAAAGCTGGAACATGGCCCCCTGAGGCTGGCTCGAGTCTCTGGACTGCAGAGTCTGTGGACGCTTTCATTTGGCACAGCTGGAGTCTTGAAGAGCCATTAGCTGCTATGCTGACCATATATTATGTCTTTGTTTCCCCCGCAAACACACTACCTGGATTGACTGGTGGCTCTTCCTTTCCCAACCCATAGGTTTTGAGAGAAGCAGGTGTAGATTTCTAGCAATTACTTTGAACTCTCCCTTGAAAGTACTAGGAACAAAATTAATGCACCTGCCTTTCTTCATGAAGATGTCCTTCCTGTCCCATCTTGAGCCATCTATGAGAGAGGAGGGAAAGGTCTCCTTGGCCCAGGTTCTCCCAACAGCTGAGGGCAGGGTCTAGGAGCCGAGGGTTGCAGTACAGAACTGGGCCCATACAAGATAACACACGCTTTCAGTCCCAGCCTCACTACTGTCAACCACATTTGTATGTAGAAATGACCTCTAGTGGCCCTCTGTTCTCTCTTCTTCACCTTGTCATGTGTTGCTTTTAAATATGAGATCAAATATTAATATAAACACAGGCTGGGGCAGGGTTAGTGGAAAGAGCACCATTGCTGGAAGCCGGGACACCCTCGTTCAAGTCCCTGCACTGCGACCTCCCAGCTTGGTGACCTCCACTGCCCTTGATATTCCAATCTGTAGAGTGGGAATAATAGTTCTCATCCTGATGCTGTCATAACCGGCAAGGAGGAGATAATAAACAAGAATAAACTGCACATATATATGGAATATTGCCGTTCTTGAGACTGCTAAATCCTGCAAGTCAGTCTTGATCAATCCTTTACACAGTTGGTGCTGCTGTAAGAAGAGAAGATATAGGGCAGGAAAAGCCCTTTTTTTTTGGTCTTCTTTGTACTGGGAGAACCACATTGCCTATGTGAACCATCCAGGTAGTGCCCGCACTCGGGGGCCTCTCCGCGGAGTCGGGGCCAGCCACGGGGCCTGAAGACTTTTCTCAGAGCTCTGAACTCTTCCTGGAAGCAGAGCCTATTATCCTTGGGTCCTTTGTGGTGGTGGCATCCTAAGCCCATGAGAAAGAAAACTCCCTGTGGATGAAGAGAACATGCCATATCTTGTTCTGTGAGACAATGAGCCATGAGCATAATAACACTCTGCATTCCAAAACCCAGTAGAAGAAGCAATTGTCTCTCAATTTAATTATAGATTCTTCACTTTCCCTCAATTGCTTGAGTCAGCACTGTTGACTCTGAGGCAGTCCCCGTACACAAAGCCATCGCTGTGAAAGAAGGTGTAACTATCAGGTAATGAGGTTTTGTTTTTGTTTTATGTTTTTAGACAAACAATCCCTCACGGACATATTCAAGTAAGTGTTCCTATTAATAGTGTCCTGGTAACAAGCTTTGCTCATGTTAACTCTCTTTTCTAACCAAATATTGGGAAATGTTGTATGGCACGTATGGGTGCTCTTATGGGGGTAAAGGGACAGTATATTTAATATTAAAGCTCTCCGAGAAAACCTGAGATATGTGATCCTCATAGCTAGAGGGGGCCCAGACAGCATTTGGAACAATGGTCATAACACTGTGGGAAATGCACATTAAATGACCCCCAGAGAGAGGGTTTTATCAGCAACATACATATTTTCCTGGAGGAAAAGATCTATGTTTCTTATCCACCTTCCTTAGCCTCACAAACTCTAGTTAAACCCCTTGCACACCAAAGGTGTTTCATAAATATTTGAGGGACGTTTGTGCTACCCTAGCACAATACTTACATTTATTCTTCAGAAAATAAACCATGGAGTCCTTATTTTCAATGGAGATGAAACTTTTGCACCTCACATTGTTATCTTTCCTTCCGGGTATTGTTTCTCCTACTTACTCGTATGACTAATAGCCAATAAACCGTCATTCAACAAACATTTATTGAGAAATGACTGATACCAAGACCTGGAGTAATCTGGAAATTCCACAGAAGCTTTTAGTGTCCACACAGAAGCTCGGGGCCAAGTGTGTTGTGTAGGCTTCTCCATCAGCATGATTTGGTTGGCTTTTTACTTTCAAAGAACACAGACTCTCTCATGTTACCCCAGGAAAGAAAGAGAGTTTTTATAAGGACCTTTGGAACTGAAATATGATCAGATTCTCCCAACCTCTTTCTCTCCATGGTCTTTGTGTTTATCTTGGTAAGTCTGTTCCATTCTTTCTCCATAACCGAATTTCTCTACTTCCTCATAACTTGGAGGATACACGGCCTATTCTAGTGTATTAGTCAAGAGAAGTAACCCCCAATCTCAGTGGCCTAAAATAGCCAAAGTTTATATCTCGCTCTGGCTACATGTCCACCAAGAGTTAGTTGGGGGAGAAGGTTAATTCCTCTTATCATAGTTACTTGGGAACCCCAAATGACAGAGCAGCAACTGTCTAGAAAAAGAAACAGGAGGAGGCATGTGCTCTTAACGTGTCCACCATATGTCACTTCTGCTCACATTTCCTGAGCCAAAACAAGTCATTGACCACAACTAACTTAGCTGGGTGGGGATGAGCAATCCTACCAAGACCGTGATTGGAGAGAAAGCCCAAATATGCATGAATGGCCTTAATTACCCTCATTCAAGACATCTCCAGCCCAAGACTGCAAACCCCTTTTGTTTCAGCAGCCACGGCTAATGATTCATATTTTCCATGTTCCTTCATTCAAAGTGCAGTGAGAGAGAAGCTGAGTAGCCCAGTCCTTCTGTCTGAGAGGCTGCAACCTAGGTCCCTGCTTAGCCTATAGTCTGTTCCTGAGTCATGGCCAGTCTGCTGGGAACAGGGATAGACACTGTAGCATGCTGCTGTCCAGCCCAGCCCTCTTGATCCTCTCCAACCACCAGAAGACTTGTCCCATATGGAAGAAATTGTTTGAGTTAAGTCATGATGTTTGCTTGTCCTGGCTCTGCATGACAAGTCACGGATGTGCAGTCCATCAAGCTGGGTGGGGTTTGGCTGTCAGGCTATTTATGGAGGAAACTCTCAACAGGGGTGAAATGGAAATTATGGAGTCCAGGGACCTGCTAAGTTAACCCATCAGTCTATCGGTCAATGACACGGTAGTATGGGATTTTTTAAAAATTGGCTCTATGCAGCTCTATTTCCACACTTGGACACCACGGTTTTCCTCCTCCGAACACAGACTTAGGTGGGAGGTGAAGGAAGGGGAACAGAAGTAGAGGGCTTCAACCCACACAAGAAGAGCTGAACATGTGAACTTTGAGATTCAAGTCCCATATGCCCCCCCAATGATCTTTCCAGTCTCATGTCCCAGTTCACCCCCCAAATAAACCTACTGTCCAGCCACCATCAAACCTTCCTTGTTTTTCTCTTGGCTTATACAATACTCTTCTCCCTAACTGCTACCCTTCCTCTAAAATCAGTTAAAAAAAAATTTATTTATTTGAGAGAGAGAGAGAGAGCAAGAAAGCACAAGCAGGGGGAGCAGCAAACGGAGAGGAAGAAGCTCCCTGTTGAGCAGGTCCTGGATCTCAGGACCCTGAGATCATGACCTGAAGCCAAAGGCAGATGCTTAACAAGCTGAGCCACCCATGTGCCCCTCTAAAATGGGTTTAAAAATCACCACTTTTCAGAAGTTTTTTTCTGTCTGCTATGACCCCTGGTGATTTCTAGGTCTTCTTCCTCTGAATCCTTCTACCCCTGTTCATGCTGAACACCTGGAGAGCATGAACATGTCTTATTCACTTTGGATTCCCAGAGCTTAGTGCCTGCCTAGTACATAGAAGGCACTCACCAACAGTGTGTTCGATGAATTATCTGTAGCACCAGACATTTAAGGAAACTTTAACGAGTTTCTCTGCTCTATTAGGCACAATGGAGGAAAGTCAGTAATATATATGATCTCTCCAGGAGTTTCTCTAGTTCAGCTGTCTAGTTTCATAGATGAGAAAATTGAGTCCCAGAGAGGAGAAATGCTGTCTGCCACCCTAAGAGCCACTATCAAGGGAGCATTTTGCTATGTGCTAGACAAATGCTTTTCACTCTTGGTCTCATTTTCATCCTTGTGACAACCCTAAGAAGGAAGCCTTTTAAACACCTACTTTTACAGAAGAGAAAACAGGGGCTTAAAGAGCCCCTTTGCATTGCAAGGAGGTAGCCAGGCCAGCTTTGGAATCTGTAGTCTATCTCCTGAGTCCCTACTCTTGCCCTCTCTGCTGAGCTCCAAGCTAGGGAGTCAGCTCCCTGTGGTCCATTCATCTGTCTACTGCCCAGAGGCCTTGAACCTTTTCTGTGCTCCAGTCACTGGGCGGACATATGGTGATTAAAGGGTCCTGGTGAATTTCTGTGCCAGGCAGCTCCTATGCACACAGGTCTAATGTTCTGACCGTTAGGTCAGGGTATTTTTTTCCTGCCTGGGCAGTTGGGTTAGTGGAAGAAACCTGATAAAATCCTGGAGAGGAACTTGATCATTCTCTGAAGGACTTACAAGTTGTTTGGCCTGCCTAATCCACTCAGACACCGTCTGGGGAATATTCAGTATCCATGTAGTACAGGTTGTGAATTACTCTGTAGGGACTGTTAACAAGACCCTCACCAACTCTGTGTCAGCCAGTGTCAGACAGGGTCCTAGGGAAGCCCCCTTTCTTCCCCTCCCGCCAAAGCTCTAAAAAGAATGGGCTTTTCCCCCTTGGGAAAGAGTGAGATGGAGGGGAACTCCTCCTGCCTCCAAGCAGAGCTCACTATACACAGCTGGACCTGATCCCTCCTCCGGGCTATGGCTGTGGATACAATGACTTAGCTGGGATAACGCTTGGCCAGCATTGCGGCAACCTAGTATCTGAACATCTAAACATGGAAAGAGGCTGACTCCCTAAAAAGTGCAAGAATAATGACAAAGTTAGATCTGGAAGCACCTCAGGGATCATCCACCCCCTGGATTTAAAAAGATACTGAACCTAAGTTACTTGTCAAGGTCACACAGCTGCTGGTGATAAGAGACTGAAGACCAGGGTGCCTAAATCTAAACTCAAAGTTCTTTCCCCTTAAACTCCCACCCACCCACCTACACACAGACACACACAGCCTACCCTTTGCTCTACCACCACACACAGGCACATGAACATGCACCTAAGCCAACTGGGTCCCCTGTCCCTAAAGTCTTTGACTGTCCTTCCTCTGGGGAGAACAGCGCACAGAAGACAGATTCCCAGACATCCTGACCCTCACCAGCAGGAAAGTCTCAGGAGGCTTTCCCCCAGGTCTTCCTCTCAACTCTCCCTTCCCTCCACTAGAGAGGGATCTCCCAGATGACACCTGGCAAGCTGAGAGCCGCGTAGGGGGTAAGCTGGGGGCGGGTGCGGGGAAAGCGCAGGCCGGGGGCCAGGCGCGGCGGCCGCTGGGAGGCCCCCTGGGCGCGATGCTGAGAGCGCCGGGGTCCGGCGACCCCCCCCCCCCGGGGCGACGCGCACCCACTACCTGCTCCACTCCCCCGGCCTCCTGGGGCGGGGGGGCGGTGCTCGGGAAGGCCCGGCTGGGGACCCCGATGGCGGGGCGTGGGCCCCGGGAGGAAGGGGCGCGGAGGGCACATGGCAGAGGTCAGCGCCTCGGTCCCGCTCAGCCCCAGCGAGGCCTCGGCAACCTCTCCCTGGCGCGCAGGTTTGGAAACAGGGCGGCCTCGCCCGGCGGCCGCCTCGGCGGCTCCGGTCCCCATATATAGTCATATCCACCGTCAACTGGGAGGCCGGCAGGCGGCAGCGAATGGGCGCGCGGCCCCCGCGGGAAGGAGCGGGGAGGGGGCAGGGGGCGGAGGGAGGAGAGGGGGGAAGGGGGCAGGAGAAAAAAGCTTTTCCAAAAAAGTATTGGCTGTCTGGAGGAATGCGGTCGCCCCCTTGGGAAAGTACATATCTGGGAGCAGCAGGCGGCTCCGCGCTCGCACTCCGGCTCGGCCGCCCCACCGCGCACTCGCCTCGCCGCTCCCGCCGCAGCCCCAGGGCCCCTCGCCACCGCCACCATGGACGCCATCAAGAAAAAGATGCAGATGCTCAAGCTCGACAAGGAGAACGCCTTGGATCGAGCCGAGCAAGCCGAAGCCGATAAGAAGGCGGCGGAGGACAGGAGCAAGCAGGTCTGCGCGTCCCCAGTCCTGCGCCCGCCCGGGTGCCCCCGAGCCCTGGGCGCCTGGCGCCCCTTCCAGGCCGCTCACCTCGAGGACAGGGGGAGCCACCCCCCTACTCCTGGGCGGCCAGGGGCGCGCAGCTGAGAAGGGGGAGGGGAAGAGCAAGACTCGGGCTAATTCTAACTTTTTGGTCTCGTCTGGGGACATTTATTTCCCTCCTCTGCTTTCCAAAGCCCGCAAAGTCATCTCAAGTCCTAGAGGCACTTGATTCTCAGGGTTGGGGATCAATGTTGGATTGGGGGGGGGTGGTTGAGGGAAATCGAGTCCAGAAGGTGTTAGACATTATTCTGGACTTTTGACTGGAAAGAATGAAAAGCTTCAACAGGGATAGAGACTTGACGGGGGGCGGGGGTGGGGGGGGGGAGTCATGAAGTTTTTTCTTAGGAACAAAGATGGGACAGAATAGAGAGTACGGCCCGAAGGCCAGGGACGCAGGGGCGTTTTTTTTGCACCCCACTTGTCGACTTGAGCCCGCTGAGACCTCGGCGGGAGACTCGTCCCGCGGGAGGTGGGGGTGCAGGGTGGGCCACCGTGCGGTTCCAGCTTCGGGAGAGAAGAGGTTACCTAGAGCCCCTTGAACTCCAAGTCGGCGGCGCCCCAAGCCAGGGGCCCCAGCCAACCAGGCGCCCGTGTGTTGTGTGTGTCTAACACCCGGTCCGTGCCGGCCACCCGCGCCCGCCCGCCGCTGCCCCCCAGCTCGAGGAGGACATCGCGGCGAAGGAGAAGCTGCTGCGGGCGTCGGAGGACGAGCGGGACCGGGTGCTGGAGGAGCTGCACAAGGCGGAGGACAGCCTCCTGGCCGCGGATGAGGCCGCCGCCAAGGTACCGAGGGCGCGCGGCGTGGCGCGGCGCACGAATGGCTAACTCTCTCTCTCTCTTTCTCTCTCCCTCCCTGTCCTTCCCTCTCTCTCCCGCTGTCCCTGTCCTTCTGGTTCTGTGCACCCACACCCCTCCCCTGCGGGATCACGCTGCCTGCTGCACCCCACCCCCACCCCTCCCCGTCCCCCACGGCCAACTCCCAGCTGGAAGATGAGCTGGTGTCGCTGCAAAAGAAACTCAAGGCCACTGAAGATGAACTGGACAAATACTCCGAGGCTCTCAAAGATGCCCAGGAGAAGTTGGAGCTGGCAGAAAAAAAGGCCACGGACGTAAGTGCATGCACACACTACCTCCCTCCCCTCCTGCCTAGTGGCTACCCTATGGTCACCACAGTAGCCAAAGAGCAATGGAAGAGGGTCACCTCCTCCTGCTGGACACCCGCACACAGCCCTGACATGGCTCAGAGCACTGGATGCTGCCTCAGACTTCTGTTGCACACATTCATTTATATTTCATCCACTCCTCTTTTTCTCCTTCTTTCCCACTCCTGGGGGTGGAGGTGGGTGGGTGACAGGCTGGGCAGTGGAGTGGCTGAAATTGGATGCTGGAGGTGAACCTCGCCTCCCCCGTGGCAGAAAACCTCTGAGGTGTCATCACCAAGGTTGGTGCAAACAGAATGCCTGGTTTTCTTTGCCTTCTTTCCTTTGCCGTATCTGGTGGGTGGGAATGCCTGGTATTCCATGGTGAGTCTAGTCAGGATACAGAGAGCCTGGCTCTAAAGGGAAGGAATGGCATGGTGCTACTTTGACTTAGAAGGCTGAGCTTGATGTTGGGGTGCAGCGGCCCTTGAGTCCTCCTTTCTTACTAGGGAAGCCTTAATCCCGCCCTTAAGATCTGCCTGGGAAGATGATACTTGCTTGGGTCTGCAGTCTGACAGCACTCGATCCTGAAAGTACCCCGAGAGTTATATATAGCTCAGTGCTTTATATGGTATAGTGAGCTAACTGCCCCCTGCCCCTCCTGCTTGCCCCACCCCCACCTGTCAGCCTTCTGACAACCACCACATAGTTTCAGGGGTGATACACACACTGCAAAAACTACCAGCTCTTTGCCCACTGCGCTTTGGAATCTTTTTTCGCTGAAGAGCCTCCCTCTTCTGCCCCATAAGTCAAGCCAAGCATTAGACTTCCAAAGGAAAGACTTCTTTTCACACTGTTGGATTCCATTGTAGAAGCTCATTAAGGCTAGAGGCCCAATTAGGAAAGAATTCCTTGGGAAGTTAGTAACAATTCCAAGAATGTATGAGCACCAGGGAAAGCTGTGCCCAGAAGCTGAACTACCAAGCACAATGGCAGAATTTCTTGTATGAGTGTGAAATGCAAATTGCTGGAGGGTCTTGGGTCTTGAAACCAGTAACAGCTTTTTGTGGCTTGAAAGGCTTAAAGTGTGATCTCCAAGCATGCTTTGTAAATGAGAAATCCAGACATAAAACCTTGAGAATCGACAAAAATATTTCAATGACCGTCAAGATTACTGGAAAGGGGGTTCACAGAAGCACCGACTTAGCTAAAACATTAAAGTTACAAACTACCTGGCTTCAGAAACCGAGCCAAAAAATACACATAACTCTGCGCCTGCTCTGTATAATATAGATCAGATGTCTGCTCCGTATAAGGTTAAATGGAGGATGTCTGTCTCCCCCAAATTCTCCAGCAGGACGTTTATTTAGCTTTTTTCAAAAGAGCCGCTGATAGATCAAGGAGAGATATTCCTTATAAGGAAAAGAATGCAGAGAATTTGAAAATAGCCCAGTAAGACTGAAGGCAAGAGAAAGAGAAAAAAGCTACTACAACTCTTAAAGGGAAAAAAGATCATAATTATTTTAACTATGTGGTGCTATCATGTCTTTATGGAAAAGTCTTGTTTCAGGGAATGCTGGAATGAGGTGGGGCTGCAGTGAAAATGAGGGTATTTAAAGCCACCTGGGGAGGCGTGGTTAGCAGGGGAGGGACATTTCTGAAACAGTTTTGGTTCCTTTTTTTTTCCCTACCGGAAAACTATCCCTAATATGGTACTTTTCTTTCTTTCTTTCTTTTGGTAATATATTGATTGTCTTCCCTTTTAAGACATTTTAGGTTGTCTGGAACCTGTAGGGATGTTGAAGGACATTTGCGAAGAAAAGCTATATATTTTTTTTATAAAGATTTTATTTATTTGACAGGCAGATATTACAAGTAGGCTGAGAGGCAGGCAGAGAGAGAGGAGGGAGCAGGCTCCCAGCTGAGCAGAGAGCCCAATGCGGGGCTCGATCCCAGGACCCTGGGATCATGACCTGAGCCGAAGGGAAAGGCTTTAGCCCACTGAGTCACCCAGGCACCCGAGAAAAGCTATATTTAAAGTGATTCCTAGCTAGTAAAAATAGGCAAGACTTCAGGAGGAAGAGACTGATAACACTGGAGAAAGAGGGAGGTAGCAGGTCAGCTTCCTGAGGTAGAATCATACTACATTTGGAATTGGGATACTTCACTGTCATTACTCACCAGTGTAAAAACATTTTCATTTTTTTCCTGCTATTAAAAATATTTTTCTGCTTATTTACCAACATACTTTTCAAATCTTATTCCACAAGGAGGGGGCTTCCTGGCATAAACAGTTGTAATTCACAAGGTAGCTTTTGGTGTGAAATTTTTGGTGTTCCGCCTAAATGAGCCTAAAGGGGATCCAGGACTCCATTTTCTCACCAGCCCCTCAACCCTTCCCCAATAATTGTGATGTATATAATATTTGCAGTATGTGAGTCTTTATTCCCTGTAGGTTTTTGCTTCCTAAATCAGTAATTCTCAACCTTATGTAAACAGAATTTTCCTAGGGTGGTTTTAAAACCCTGAATCCAGGTTGCATCCCAGGTCAATTAAATCAGAATCTCTGGGAGTGGAACCCACGCATTAGTATTTTTTAAATGTGCAGCCAAGGTTGAGAACTGTCCTAAACTCTTGTATAATGACATCAGCATGAAAATGAACTCACCTGAAACTGTCTTTCCCAGGTGTTTGAAAAGCAGGACATTAAGTCATTAGTTGGCTGCCGAGAGTACTTGCAAATGTCCAGCAGTTTCCCTGGCTTCTCCTGGAGGCCCCGAGACACCCCCTTCCTCCACCTTCAAAGTTGGAGGCCCACTCACGGTCTGGTACTCCTCTAGGGGAGGAGTTGTAACTCCTGCCTGACCAGATGAACTGTATGGAAACAAAGCGAGAGGCTCCACCTACAGGACGTGAGGGCACATGCTGAGGTTTGTGAGTCTCCAGGGAGACTGTGACAGAGTCCGAAGAAAATGGGGGGGGGGGGGGGTGGAGCAAAAGAGGAGGGTTGTTGTTAGGGCTTTGAGGGGGGATTGTATTTTTTTTTCCTTCATTATTCCCACACTTAATCAGAAACTGACATGAAGGACCTCCTGTGAGAAAGGTGAGGAAGAAAGCCATGAGATCTAGAAGGCATCTAAAAATGCACCCCAGAGGGAGGATTGGCAGAGGACCGTTCCCAGAGATTGGGTTTTCATCCAGCTGTAGTCAGAGGCTCTCATAGGGTTCTGTAGCTTTCACGGCTGTGCCTTTTAAAGGCATCCCAGTCCAACCCAGAATTGGTCAGATTCCAGATCTGAGGCTGAGCTCCAAACCAAAGACATTCGGAAATGTAAGAGACCCTCCAGATGATTGTCTTTATGGAAAGGAAAGTGAGTCCCCAAGAGGCTCGGGGCTCTGAGAACACAGCTGGTTATGCGCCCCCGCCTGAACCTTAAGACAGTGCCTGCATCTTTATCGCGAAAGCGATCGTTTATGCACAATGTGTGGTGCTGAGTGCTTTGTATGATTTCATAATCCTCGCCACAGCCCTGTGAGGAAAGTACTACTATTAACCCCACTTTTATAGATGAAGCCTAGAAAAGTCAAGTTATTTGGCCCAAGTCAACAGCCTGGAGAGGTCTAGGAGCCGGATTCGAAGCTAGAAAGGATGTATTTAGAAGAAGGTTTAATCACAATGTAGTATGTTAGTGGCTTTCACTTCGCAAGTTTGGTGAGGGAGGAAGGTTGTTGTGGTTAGGATCTTGCGTGCTGGGGTTTTCTGCAACGAGGAATTGTCCCTCTGGGGACACATTCAGGCCCCAAACCCTTCTCTCAGCTTCTCTCCCTCTTGGCTTGGGAATCTGTAACTCCCGAGTGCGATGCTCCCGCCGCCAGTAGGCGGCACCGTCGCCCTTAGCAGCCAGGTCCGTTACCCCGGGTCACCGGGGAACCAAGGCAGGCCGCTGGGAGTCCAAGTAAAATTCCTGGCACGCTGGCCGCCCGGCGGTGCTCTGCTCTCCAGGTGTCCCCCAGCGTGCCCGCCGCCTCCGCCCGCCCGGCTGCCGCGAGCATGCGCAGTATCTCCCGAGGTTTGCAAATTCCCGGGGTCCGTGGCGCGTGCCCCGCCCCGGCCGCTGTGCCCGCCCCCGGCGCTCGCGCACCCGCCTGCGGTTCGCCTGCGCCGCCCGGGAGACCGCGACTTCCGGGCTGGTCCTGGGCCGCTGGGGGCGCCGCCGTTGCGCGGCGCGGCCTGGGCGGGGCGGCCGGGCGCTCAGGAGTGCGGCAGCGGCGGCTGGAGCGCAGCAGCCGGCCTCTCGCACCGCAGCCTGCCCGCCAGCCCGCCGCCGCCGCCCGGAGTGATGGCCGGGAGCAGCTCGCTGGAGGCGGTGCGGAGGAAAATCCGGAGCTTGCAGGAGCAGGCGGACGCCGCGGAGGAGCGCGCGGGCAGTCTGCAGCGCGAGCTGGACTACGAGAGGAAGCTGAGGGAGACCGTAAGGGACCCACCCATCGCCCACCCACCCCGACCCAGAGGGCCTCCCCCGCAGTCTGGCCCACTGCGGGGTGCAGGGCCCTCCATAGTCTACCTGCCCCTGCCCTCAACGCCTCCGGGAATGCACCTGGCGCACCTGGGGCAGCTGGCGTCTGGTTCTAGGGAGCGGCCTTGCCTGTTCTTCTCAGCCCTTTTTTTCCATTTTCGCTGGTTTAAAGTAAAAGCCCGGAGGGGGAGCAGGAGTGGTGTTGAGAAGGTTCTGGAAGCACCAGTTTCCCAGAAAGGGCTCTATTTTGGGGTTATTTGCTTTCGGTCCGGGTGTCTTGGGTCCCCCGGGATGTGTACTTTGCGCTGTTAGCCGTATTTACTCGAAGGGTGGGGAGGGAAGAGGGAAATCCTTTTGGAAATCCGTTCCTTTGGAAAGGGACGCTGACAGGGCAAGTCTGGGGTACTGCCAGACTTTAGGGCCTGGGGATGCTAAACTCCACCATCCCCGTTGATCATCGGTTTTCTGGAAGCCTATTTCTTTGTGGTGGTTGAGACATTGACAGCGCCAGATTCTGACTTACACAGTATAAGACCTGTTCACCTTTCCCTTTGTATTAACCATCTCTCCTTCCTAGCGGTCTTATACAGCCATTCCTTTGTTACCGAGTATTGAAAAAAGTTGGCCAAATGCCAACAATTATTGGGTGTATTCTCTTGCCGGCTTCCCCCTCCCCCATGCTGAGTGTAATACCTGGTGGCTTCCTTCCTTTCTTCTAAGGCAAATAAATGTATCCAACAGACAGGATCAGGATTTCAGAGGTAGTCCAGGCATTTGCTATTTGTTGGTTTTTGAGTGTGTGTTTCAAATCAGCATACTCAAACACCTTGGGAATTTTATGGCAAGCGTAATATGGTGTCCAGCTGTGCTTAATATGGACCCATTCTGAGTTGAGCAAATCCTATTGGTTAGGTGTTGGTAATGGCAATATGGCTGCGGGAACTTCAAGACCTGTTTTGCATAAAATACATAGAAGCAAATGGGTTCACTTAGGAAGCCCTAACTAGAGGAAATTTCAGATAAAATGCAGACAGGAGTCAGGAAGTTAATAAGCAAAAGATAATTTTCTTGAGACCCAGTCAGCAGGGACTGCATAGATGTGTCTGAATTTGACAGGGCAATAAACTGATTACAGTTTCCTCTCTTATTGGCTAACTGCTGTCCTTGAACCTTTAAAACTAATAGAACATGATGGATAAGAATGAGAACTCGACCCAGACTGGCAGAATTTGAATTCTGGTTTCTGCTACTTACTACCTGTGAGACACTGGGCAAATAAACTTTTCAGTCTCTCAGATCCCTAACTTTAAAATGTGCATAATCCTAGTAGTTCTTGCCTGTTGAGGTGGCGAAGGGATTTAGTTTACCTAAAGAAGTCACAGTGCTGTTGGGCACAGCAGAGTAAGTGCTAAGTGTCAGCTGGTGTTAAAACTGCACAGCACTTGGCTTTGCTCGTTGCCGCTTTGCCTTTGGTTCACCACCTATCAGAGCGTCTTTAAAAATGGCCTGCTCGTTTCACTACATCTGAAAACACTCCATATACATGCTTTTAATCAATAATTTTTTTTCTTTTGGAACTTGGAGAGAGGACATGGGCAGACTGGGGAAGATGTTTGGTTGAAATGGTATCATTGGTGTAAGTCGGTAGAACTCCCCTCACCCTCCTAAGAAAGGGAATGTGTTCTTATGTCGACTCCTACCCCAGCGACTGACATTCGAGGCAGATTAACTTCATGAGGGGCACGTTGTTACTCTTCTATGCATCTTCTCTTTTGTGCATCGTTTTCGTAACAGTAGTCTTCCTACTTTTGCCTGTTGGCTAAAGATGCTTTTGTTCTTTTCAGAGTTTTGTATTTAAAGTGGGTTTTTTTTTTTTAAGATTTTATTTATTTATGTGATAGAGAGATCAAGAGAGTGAGCACAAGCAGGGAGAACCGCAGGCAGAGGCAGAAGCAGGCACCCTGCTAAGCAAGGAGCCCAATATGAGACTCTATTCCAGGACCCTGGGATCATGACCTGAGCCCAAGGCAGGCGCTTAACCAACTGAGCCACCCAGGTGTCCCTAAAGTGGTTTAATTGGTTCTGTTTTTTGTAAGTAATTTGGAAAACACTCTCTCCAGGTGACTGGACACAGAACCTTTAAAGGTAGCGATTTGAGGGCTGAATCCGACCATTGAAGAGACCATTTCAGATTGAGAGTTGCTCCTGACTTCTGCATCTGGAACCTAAGAGGTAGCTTATTGATGGCAGTCTCTTGGTAGTGGTCAGAGCTGTGAGTTAAGCTTAGTCAGTTTCTCTTGGCAGCAAAGATACAGGGTTAGTGACAGAATCATGAGCCACTGCAAAAAATGTTTTCAGAGTTGGCCCTAAATTCTGATTCTCGAGAGTTCGGACATGCTGTAGTTAATTGGCCCTATTATGCCAGCACTTACCTTGGAAAAATTGGCTATCGCTTATTTCCTTCTGGTTTGTTTTTCCAAGGTGTGTGGGCCCTTCAAACTGTTGGAATGAGGATACTTTGCTTGATATAATGATTGACTCTGGCTCTTGTGACCCACTAGGGTTTTGTATGTTTTTTTGTCATTATCAAAGGGAAAAGTAGCAGGAAGGAGCCAGTCTTTCCTCCTTTCTGGTATCCAGCAAACAAGGAGACTTAAAGTTGTAGCCTGTAGGTTCTTAACTGGTCATTTTATTAAATCGTGGGAAGTAGCCAATTTACAGAAATCTCCTGCCATCTCTCACTTTTGAGTTGGTAAATATCTCTGAGACCAGGAGGCTCGAGGGTGTGCTTCGTGCTCACATTGGCACCCCCAGTTACTGGCAGTAACTGGAATATGCACTCATGATTTCTGTTTTCATATGTAGGCAAGGCAAGGGCACTACAATGCCCTGTTCATGTCCGTTCTCCCTCATTATACAAATATGCCTCATAAATTATAGGCTTTGGCACAGATAGAGGAGGTTGTGTTTATCTGTTATCCATGGGAGTGCCCCTTAATGTCATCAGTGGTTTTTTTTTCCCCTCTGCTTACCATATAAGGGCAGAAGTTTAACTTGGCCGTAGTCACTTGGTCTTACACAGCAAGTTGAGTGAAACCTTCTCTGTATAACTACAGTTTGCGTGAAATAAAAATGCCTGACCTTTGATCATCTCATGTTCCACTCTGGTTCAGGCAGGACTTTGAAGATGTATTCTGGAGGATCACTTTTTAGGATATCGTGTTATTTTCCTACAGATATTTTTTTTCTTAATAATCTTAACTATAATGCTTTTTTTAAAATGTAAAAATCATTACTTTTGGGGTTTTTTTTTTGTTGTTTTTTGTTGTTGTTTTGGCTAAAACATCTGGATTTCACGAAAATCTAGGCCTTGTAAAAGTTTTCTTTCAAATCTGATTTGGAGTAATATTTTGCTGTATTGAGGGGGCCATACCGTTGATTTCCATGGGGTACTGTGTTGGGTCGGGGGAGTGGTGTGCCTGCCCTTGGTTTCTGTGTAGGTAGCTCGTACCTTTGGGTTGGGTGAGGGGACAGGGCAGGCATAACTGCAAAGTGTCTGGTGGTTAACAACAGATCTTGCAGGAAGATAATTGGTAGCCTTTGCTAATATAGCAGTCTCTTTTCTGAGGAGCTCATTACATATTGAGACACAATAGCACTTTTGAAATAAAAGAAACCAGCATCCCAAACTGAAAGACTCCACCAGCAGTGGGAAAAACATGGGCCCGTTGTTAGAAGAAGCTAACCCAGGGTGACTTCCATGTCTGGAAATAATCTGCTTCGGGGGTCTTGCCCCTTCCCAAACGCCTTGTTATTTGTATGTGCTTTTAAAGTAGCAGATACTCATGTGGCTATGGGCTTGGACTGGCAAATGTAATCTCAGGTTAGATCTTAAGTAGACTGCCCAGGTTCTGTGATGAACGGAGCCTTAGAGAATACCTCAATAAACCTCAGAATTTAGAAAACACCAGAAATAAAAGCTAGTGAAGGTGAGAGATAGGGGCCTTTTAACACAAGGCATAACCCCAAATACACACATACACGTGTGCATGCACGCACACAGACAACGCACGTGCAAGTAAAAATAAGAGAAGGAAGTGCTCTTAATTCATTTGTAGAATTAAACTTAATTTGAATTCTGGGGACCCAGACAGCACTGTAATCATACCAGTATGGTAGGACCTGAGAAGCCAGTGAGAATCCAGGTTTTTCCCAGGGAAAGCTTTCGTAGGGATAGACTTACCCCAGACACTGCTCTCAGGTCCCAGTGGTAGCCTACAAGCACCTGTGCCTATCCTGGGACACCTCAGGGGCAGCAGGCATTGGCTTCCTGGCTTGAGAGCAAATGCTCTGTGTCCATAAGGGAGGTGTCACGGTGCTGTGTGTTGAAGTTTTTTAATGTAATACCATATACCTTATTTCAGAAAGGACTGAGAAGACTTGTTTAGTGGATGGTATTCAATACAGAGCTCTCTAGTCCTGGCTGGCCTCTGTCACAGAAGCCTTTCTTCTAAAGGGGAGTTGTGGTAGGGGAAGCTGTGGAGGACCTCCCACTCTGATATAGGAAGAGAGAAAGTGCCAGGAGTGAGAACGTCTAGTTCCAGGGCTGCTGTGACATCCCTGGAGACCATGAGAAGTGACAGAGCCCACACATGAGGACCCAGGCCACTGGGGTTTTAGTCTTGTCTCGCCGTGATGGCCCTAGCATAGTCATCCCTCTGAATCAAAGAGCCCTCTCCTCTCTATTGAACAGAGACCTCAGAGAGTGGTTTGCACAGGATTAGCCAGCTTCTGTGGGTGGTGGGATGGAGAAGGTGCAGGAATGGAACTGGTTGCTTATTTATATTGCAGAGCCTGCCCTCCCCTTTGATCTGCTGAATCAGAATCTCTAGGAATGGGGCCTGGAACTTTGCATTATTAATGCACACCTCCTGTGGATTCTGACACTCAGCCAGCTGTGGGAACTGCTGAATGATGCCTAGGGACTCTCTCAGCTAATCAGTTGAGACCCCATTTGTGAGCCACCCACAGGTGTGTTCTCTGTGTGCGTACAGTCCTAGCTCCGAGAACGGACTTCCATTCCCAATTGTTGCTTGGGTGCCCTATGTGAAGCTATATGGGCTGATGTTCCTATAGGACACAACTCATAATGTCAGGAAGTCTTAAGTTTTTACAACATGCTCCCAGGGAAAGAGTTAGTGACATTTATAAAACTGGGTCCAGAACTAAAGGAGGGAATGTTAGAGTGGGAGGCAATAAGGGGGAAGATACAGATTGTTGGGGGGACTTCTCAGGGAGATCTTGCGTACAGAGGCAGGAACGAGCATGGGATACGGTTTCCTTATTCTCTTGTGCCTCAGCCACATGAGGAGCTGAGGACCTAGATTGCCCTGTCACCCAGAAGGTCCTTTCCCTAGAGCAGAAATAGTCGTCTTTTTCTGTGACTACAAAAGTTCTCAAGTTTGGGGCCCAGATGAAACACAAAGCAGAAACTTAGCATGTCGTGGCTACAAGAAAACATTTGGAAAATGTTGCTGACATTTCTCTGGCCCCAGCACCTGTAACAAAGATACTTGCCTTCATATTAAAAGAAATAATAATGAAAGAAGGTGGGGGAGAGAAATACTTTTGAATACCTGACGTAGACATTGTACTACAGTATTTTTGTTTTTGTTCTTCATTTTTGTTTTCAACTTTGCAACTTGCTTGCTTATCTCCCCCCCCCCCACCTTCATAAAGGGATTAGAATTTTACTAGGAATGGAAATGCAGAAAAGTGAACAAAGCAGACCTGACCCAAAGTATACCCTTCATGTATACTTCCTTCCAGTTTTTTAAAAAATAGAGCTAAAAGACAGTTTCTTGTACATAAGAAATTGTCCCTATTGCCCTCACCCCTCCTTTAGAAAAAACCGTACTCACCAGCTGGTCAGACTTAGCAGAACCCAGTAAGGATTTACCTTGTAGCCAGTGTGGTTGTAAACTGTCCTCAGATTCTGTTTCCCTTTTGCCCGACTCCCCGTCTCCGTTAGCTGATTTTTACTACATAGTTAATTTTTGACGAGATGAAAGTGTATCTCAATGTTTTATGGAGCGAGTCCTTCACCACAGTTGGAGATGCCCTAATCACCTCTTTCCCAGACAAAACTTGGTATTTAAAATTTTATAAATCCTGATGAGCAAAGAGCTGGATGTTCTCACATTCATTTCATTCAAGGCCATAATCACAGCCTCTCTCTAACTACATGTGTCTTTCAGATCGTGTACATCATGGGTCCATGAGCTAAGAAAGTTGGTTTTGTTTAAATTAGGTTGATTTTACTTGTTTTATTCAGTAGACATTAACTGAGCCTGAATCCTGTGCAGAAAGCTGTGACTCCCTACATGTAAGAAGCTTCCTGTTGAGTAAAGAAGATAGGAATGTAGATAGAACTCGCATGGGTGCCTAAGTATGTATTGTAATCTTTAGAAAACTCTCAAGTGTCCTGAAAACCTTGTCACCCTGTGATAAGCACATAAAAGTGGATGCAAACAAGAAAATGGTACCTGATTGGTAAGTGCTGGCTTTGACTTCCATGTGTGGTATTTAAACAGACCCCAATGCCAGTGTGTATGAGGGACCGTCACAGCCTTCCAAGTGTTCTGAGGCTCCCAGTAGCAAGCGCCTGCAATAGTAGGTAATCGTTGCATCCCCAAAAAAGAAACTTCTTAATTCAGATACAGATACCAATAAAAATTGTCTCTATACTGCTTTTCTTTTAAGGAGTTTGAAACTTTTCTTGTAGCAGCCTCGTAAGAAATGCCAGTAAGCTTATCTCAGAAACACATGGGAAATTTGTCTTGGCCCTGTTCCATCTGACCCAGTCCTGCAGGGGTTACTGAGAAGAGGGTGGGGGAGGGGCAGTTACTGGATTTTGTGGCGTCTTTATGGTGTATATTTTAGAACGGCTGAATTCTCAAACATTTTAGTTCCTTTATGAGAACCCTTGGAGCAAGTCATCAGGAGAAAGGAAAATGCAGACCCCTGAATCTGGTTTCTGACTGTCCTCCTCTTATGGTGTGTAGCCGAGCCTGCCCTCGGGCCCCCATGAGTGAGGTGGCGGTCAGGTAGGGCCAGTGTGGAGTTCTGTGGAGGGAACCCAGCGAGAGCGCACTTGCTTACAGTCCCTGTGATGGTGCGTGTGTAAACACACCAGTGTGTGTGTTCACGGTATTGGATCAACGCAGCCCCGCCTCCTCGAGCTCCAGAGTGGCCCCGGGCACGGGCTGCACTTGAAGGTAGCTCCCCACAGGGCCAGGCTTCCCATCTGAGACAGGTGTTTCGGGCTCCGCCACTTCCTGAAGGCACCGCGCTTGCCTTCTCTCCGGGTCTGAGAGGCCTTTCCCTCTCTCTGCCTAGGCTGAAGCCGATGTAGCTTCTCTGAACAGACGCATCCAGCTGGTTGAGGAAGAGTTGGATCGTGCCCAAGAGCGACTGGCAACAGCTTTGCAGAAGCTGGAGGAGGCTGAGAAGGCAGCGGACGAGAGCGAGAGGTGAGCGCACCTCTCCCAGCCCACCTTTCCCAGCTGTGACAGGAGGGCTTCCCCGACAGGGCTTAAGAGTTTTACAGTCCCCTGGTGGGATCGTTTCCTCAGTCAATGCCAGGTATAATTTTACTGGGTTTGTTCGTTTAATGTTAGTGGGGCGCCTGTGTGCCAAGTACTGTTTTAAACCCTGAGGTTACAAGGAAGAAAAAGACCCTATTCCTGCCCTCCTAGAGCTCACTGTCCAGTGAGGGACATGGACATTTAAATGAGATATTGCAGGGATGCCTGCTGGTTCTTTCATTCCTGCTGACCGCAGAGAAGTTAGGCATTTTTGAAAAGATACACTTTATTTTTATTTTATTTTATTTTTTTTATTTGACAGACAGAGATCACAAGTAGGCAGAGAGGCAGGCAGAGAGAGAGAGGAGAAAGCAGGCTCCCCAAAGAGCAGGGAGCCCAATGTGGGGCTCGATCCCAGGACCCTGGGATCATGACCTGAGCCGAAGGCAGAGGCTCTAACCCACTGAGCCACCCAGGCGCCCCAATACACTTTATTTTAAAATACTCAAAAGAGACTGTGCCTGGATAAATGAACCGGGGACTCTCAGTGGTCAACTAACCCAACAGATAAGTAGAAGAGGAAGCACCAATAAAACAGAAATATGATCAGCGACAGTAAATTATTTTGGACTTAGTAATGCTGGTAAGACACTCATGCACACGTAGACAGTCAGCTACCTGTGGATTCTGAGCCCGCTCCCTGTAACCTGGTTCTGCCTGACTGCTCCAAGATTCAGCTTGGGGGTAGGAAAGGAGAACCATAGAGACCATAGAGACCATAGAGACCAGCACAGCTCCGTGCATGCTAAAAAGCATTTTTCTCCTCCGCTCAGCTGCTCAGGCTTATGTATTCATGTTGCCCAGAAGGAGTCCCAGCACAGCTCCACGAGATGAGAGAGAGTTCTCCCAGCTGGAGGGACACGAGAGTAGTGTGGTAGCTCAGAACCCTGGGCGAGTGGCTCTGTGCTGGGATCTGGGCAGGTGAATGCACTCAGCCATTCTTTGCATTTCTCTTTTCTCTTCGATAAAAGTGAGTTTCTCCTCCCTGCTGCCAGAGATAAGGAGTGATTTCAGACTTCAAGATTCAAGAAGCTTTTGAGTTGAAGTTCCCAGCTCATTATTCACTGCTGCTTATTGTTTCTTCTCAGACCAAGAGTTTTGGAATTCCTTAGGATGACTCATCATCTCTTACAGTGCACACATCCCAGTGGTTCTGTGGCCGATTCTTCCTGAAATATACTTCTTAGTGAACCTAAAAGGCAATCTGGCAATGTTAGACTTTTTAGTAAAAAGGAATTTAGGGGTTGTTTACCCCAGCCCCCTCATTTTATAAACGAGAAACAAGGGCTTAGCAGTTGATACAGCCTTCCCAAATCTGACAGTGAATTTATGGCCAAGCCAAGGCTTGAATCTCAGTTTTCTAATATATACCGTAGTGCTTCATCAAAGAAATAGTGATTTATTTATCTGAACTCCCTGCTTAGATTTTGCTAAATGAATCCCATTTTAACATGACTTATTCCATAAAACTGTAGTATATCACAGAACAATTAACATTTTCCAAAACTTAACACTGTGGGATTCAAACTTACATATCAGCGTAGACATTGGTATCAGTTTGTTTCTCAACATGCCTATTATGAAAGAATTCTATTAAAGGCAAAATTCATAGTTTCTTACCTAAAATATAGGTTGACCCATATGAAATTGCCATTTTTACAGGTCTAACATCCTCAAGTATCACCAGTCTCATATGGTTCAATCTGATATTTACATTTGTAGCTAATGGGATGAGAACAGCTACCTTCTTTGTAGGAAGAAGTACATGAAGACAAGTATGTTTTTGTTATAACTTTGGTCCACTTTCAGGCTGAAGCTTCCCACCAGTAAAAGGAAGAAATCCCATTATTTATATAGCAAGTCAAGTATGTTGGCTTTTCCTGTTTCCATGCCTCCTAATTTCTAACAGGATCCTGACGTGGTACCTTTCATTTAGCATTAGATCCCTGGACAGTTTCACCAGTATTGAAAGTGAGGTTTCATTCACAATAAACAGAGAAGTGTATGGCTTTTTCTGCCTTCAGCTCTGGAAACTTTTGCCTCATGATTTGGAAAGTAAAAGTGGCTCTGTGCTCTGTTTTGGTCTGCCAGTTACACCAGGCCACACAAACCCATGCAGTGCAGTGTGGGTTTATGTTGGTCGTCTCTAAACCTTGGGTCTTCCTGCTTGTCTTCGTTTTCAGAGGCATGAAAGTCATTGAAAGTCGAGCCCAAAAAGATGAGGAGAAAATGGAAATTCAGGAGATCCAACTGAAAGAGGCCAAGCACATCGCTGAAGATGCCGACCGCAAGTATGAAGAGGTCAGATCTTGGGGACCAAAGCCTCGTGGACTCCCTAGCAGTGGCCTCGGTGGGGGCCGGGAGCAGTGCTTACAGCCTTGTGCTCTTTAGGGAAACAGTCTGCTTTGTTGGTGGAAATGGATGGTTTTGAGAAGCAGAGTTCCTTTGTCTCCAGAAAACAGTTGTGATTTGATCCTCCTAGGGGATCCCAGGCTTTATCATGAAGCCAGTCCATAGCACTGAGAAGGACTGAGGCTTTCCTCATGATCCCCTACCTTTGCAACCCCCAGACCAGGACAAGAGAACTTTGGCCAGGAGAAGGGAGAGTTGGGCCTCTTGTCCTTGTGGAAAAAGCCTCTCGTGTTGTCACCATGTAGGCCGCTCTTCCTGGTGTGATTTGCCTAGCACCATCCCATTCAGGCAGCATAAAGACAAGTCCATGCACTGAAGGCCATGTAGATTCAAGAGGCCCTTTTCAATCTTTCCTCCCTTTTCAAGATGGTAGAATTCCACTGTCAAGAGAGGTTCACAGGTGGATCAGCTTCTGGTCATGTCTCCATGAGAACAACCTCCTGTGGTAACAAAACTAATATGACTTGTGTTTGTTTTCCCTTAATGTATCATAGCTATCTTGAAATGGTACTACATTCCTTTTTTTCCATTATAATTATTATTATTACGACCACCATTATTATTATTATTATTATTCCTACTACTTCCAGTAATATTATTATCACTGTATTATTATTAAGACCACTGTATTATTACGACCACCATTATTATTATTATTACTGCTACTTCCAGAAATGCTTCAGAGGATCCGTTCTCTCAGTTTCTTTCCTCCACTGAACACCAAGTTGACTTCATTAGTCATCTTACCAGCTCATCTCTTGTTAGCTTCTGTTGCTCTTCTGTTGTCATTTTTAACCTCCTCCACAAAGAGGAGGTTGAGGTACAGAGCTCTAAATTGATAGGGTTTTCAGGATTATTTTCAGTGTTTTTTGTCAGTCCCTACCTTGACAGCATCAAATGCATCCTGTCTCATCATGCAGCTATTTTTGAGATGGTGGCTTTTCTCTCTCCCTCCTTCCACACTTTGGCTGGCTGCTGTGTAATTATATGGACTTCACCTGGGTCAGACTTAAAATGACACTGCCTACTCAAAACCAACCATTCTGGATCTTTGTGGGCAGAAGCCTCTGGTCTACCCTCCATTGGTTCTTCTGGTAGAGGGTGGCTTCTCTCCAGTCCAGGGGAAAGAGGGTCATCTTATTGGTCTGTAGGAACATCTAGGGTCTGGGGGATCCAGGACCCGCTTCCGTGGCCTGCCCTCTTCCTCAGAGCTTGTCAGCCCCATGGTGTGTATGTGTGCATGTTGTGTCTCTCGTGCTGCAGGTGGCCCGTAAGCTGGTCATCATTGAGAGTGACCTGGAACGCGCGGAGGAGCGGGCCGAACTCTCAGAAAGGTAAGCGGGCCCAGTGCCAGCCTGCTGTACGTGGCGTACTCCGGAGCGGTGACTAAACGGCATGACCTGCTGGCAGCTGCACATTGCCCTGTTCCGGCTCCGGGCTCCTCTGGCACTCATCTGCCGGGGATGCCAGTACGGAACACGGAGGACTCGCGTGGGGCGTCTGTGTGAATGCGTGTGTCACTGCATGCCTTACCTGCACACTGATGTTGAGAATGGCCTTGTGCATTTCCTGTGTCCACTAACAGCCAAGTCCGACAGCTGGAAGAACAATTAAGAATAATGGATCAGACCTTGAAAGCATTAATGGCTGCAGAGGATAAGGTACTGATGGCTCATGTGTGGTTTTAGGTTTAACTGCAACCCAGACGTCTTTCAGCTTCCAGTGTCTCCTGGTTCGTTTGGTATAACGACACCTGCTGCTGTCTTCTGTCCTGCTTTAAGTGCTTTCTTTGGGCCCTTTATACTTCTTTGTTTTTCCTTCATAAATGCTCTTCGGTGCAGCCAAAAAAGAAGCCAAATTATCACCCTTCAGAGTTGTTGGATTTTGTCACCCTGCCTTTGTACTATTGCGAGGTTGGGGACAGTGTCCTTGGCAAAATGGAGTGTTTTAATACCTGACGATTTGGCTACTTTAAGGCAGCCCTTTGTTCTCTAGGACTCAGTTCTCACTTTTTCCCATCCCTCTCCTTTTTCTCTCTTCCCTCCTTGGGCTTGTCTCCCACCCTTTCTGCCTCTGATCGAAAACGTTAGCAAATGTGCCGAGCTTGAAGAAGAATTGAAAACTGTGACGAACAACCTGAAGTCACTGGAGGCTCAGGCTGAGAAGGTAGGCCAGGAGCACGGTGTGGGGGAAAGGCGTCTCCTCAGAGCTGCTCAGCACAGGCTCACTCTTCCTCATCTGAGGCCTCGCCGATGAAAGCAACTGTCCCTTAGGCATTTTCCTTAGCAAATGGCATCATTTTGAGGTGATTTCCTCATGGGTATTGGATAACAGTCTTTTTTTTTTCTTTAGTAGAGAACGTATTTTATGTTGAGCATGTGAGTCGTCTGTAACAATTTAATTTAAACCAAGCGCCACATGGCCGAGTTATCTCATTCTTACCCCGTGTAAAACAATAGGCAGGAAAACAGAGTATGTATTGTAGCGTGCCATTTGATACCCGAGGCTCCATTACCTCCTAAGAGATCCTCAACATCTGTTGGCTGGGCTGGCACTTTCTTTGTATTAGAAGACCGGAGTCTAGAGTGAACGGGGGCCTGACATCTGGAATGCTCTTTCTAATTACAGTACTCGCAGAAGGAAGACAAATATGAGGAAGAGATCAAGGTCCTTTCTGACAAGCTGAAGGAGGTAATACTATGAGTGTTTCAGATGACGCCAACTGGATTTTAACTGAGTCCCGTTTTTAATGGATCTGGTCAGGGGTCCTCCATCTCAAAAGTATGATGAAGCCCAGTCAGGGATATTTAGAGGTGGTCCCAGGGTTAATGTGCCGTGCTCGTGACTGACTGACAGGCCGTTCCAGACCCGTTTCATGGGTGCTGTCCTTGATTTTCATTCTCTAGTTCTCCTTGTATGTGTAGCTACTAGCAATGTAAAACTTCCCAAGTTTGACTGAAATAAATGAAATCATTACAGGCCGAGACTCGGGCTGAGTTTGCAGAGAGGTCAGTAACTAAATTGGAGAAAAGCATTGATGACTTAGAAGGTAAGATCTTGAGTTTTAATTCCATTCTTACAATTGATTACTGAACTCCCAAAGCAGTTTTCCAATCCAAGTGCACCCTCATTGATACACTTCCTTGCTTTTGCACATTCTTCCTGTCTGCCCTCTGGGGTTTTCATTCTGTGGCTCTTAAACTCTTGGACCTGAGTCCTCTGCTCACCAGATGACTGCTAGCCAGCAGATGAGGTCCGTCCCTCTGTAACGGCAGCTGCCATCCAGCTTTGACTTCACACTCTGAGAAGTGTGGCAGGTTTATTTGTCACTGTGGGTAAGGTGATTGTAGGTGAGAGCAACTAGCGTATTTTCTGCTTAGTGATCCCTCCTATTTGTCAGAGCGGCATGGATTTGTTTTTAGACACAACTCGTCTTCCAAGTAAGAATCCAATGTAAGGGTGGGGTTTAAGTCCTTCATATCTTGGCAGATGCTTCACATTCTGGAAAGGGTGTGGGGATAATAGGACATTGTTTTTTGAGATTATATTTAAGCCCTTTTACCCTAAGGTATGTAGGTTTTAACACCCACCTTTATCTCACAGAAATCCTGAATGTTGAACTCTGAGGCTTGTGGAGGGTCAACTGTGAAAAAGAATAGAAAGGGAAATATTTAAAATGGACAAGAAAGGCAGAAGGGGCTGGCAAAGGCACCAGATGTTGGTGCCGATGAGAACCAAGCTGGTGGGGAAGAGAGGGTGACAGATGGTTGCAAAACAGCCTGCCAGAGTGCAGCAAAGAATGAAACCCTCATCATTACAGAGACTGCACTGCAGACTTGGCCCAGCACCACCCTCCAATGTGTGGCTCCCCTCGCTCCCCTGGACCAGGAGCTGGGTAGCTTAGCAAGACCCCCAGGAGCATATCCCAGGGTCCTCAGAAACTGATATCACAGGAGTCTAGTTTGGTCAGGAAATCAGTGGTTGGAGGGTGGAGCCAGATCCGGATGACAGACCAGAGTCACAAATTGTTCTTCCAAAACACTGCCCTTGGATATTTTCCCCACTGTTTATAGTCACAGGTGGCTCCCTGCTCCAGCACCATGAAAACAGGGCTATAGATGGGAGAGGTGTCCGGTCACCCACCCAGCAGATAGCCTTCTGCGGTTTCATTTAGGGTTTAACCTGGTTTACTGCTAGACCAAACCATATTTGTGATGATTTTCATATTGGGTCTCTCTTGTTTTATTTTCTAATGGCTTTTGTTCTTTTTGTTTTTGTTTCAATTCATTTAAAACCAAAACGCACGCCTCCTGCATTGGCCACCTGCTGCGATACCACTTCCTTCATGCACTGCCCCTTTCTTGCTGCTGTGTCGGGATGGCCTCCACGCCACCCCCGCTCACCCTCCATCTCTTGATCACTCTCCATGCCCTTGCACCTCTGCCTTCCACTTCGTGGTCATAGACGAGCTGTACGCTCAGAAACTGAAGTACAAAGCCATCAGCGAGGAGCTGGACCACGCTCTCAACGATATGACTTCCATGTAAATGTTCATCCACCCTGCCTGCTCACATCCGTGCCCTCATGCTAATATGATAAACTCACCACTGCTCCCTTCTCTACTTCCAGAAGCTCTGTCTTCATGCCTTTCTGTTTACTCTCTGCATCACCTAGGATAGTTGGTTTTTGCTTACATTCTACTAATAGAAAAGCCAAGCAGATTCAGTCTGTCTGTACAAATCATTTTCCTTTCAGAATCTGTTTCTTTTACAATCTCTGAGCTAGATGGTTCCCACCAAGCAGTGAACTAAAATAGGAGGGACTCGAGGGCTGCCATTTTAGGAAATTAAACTAGGCTCAAGTAAAATTAGAAGGCCATACGTATAATTGTGAGGAACTTCCCAGAGATATCAAAAAGGAACCCCAAAGTGTCCGGTTACTGATGAACTGAGAGGAAATTGATCTGGTACAGCCTAAGGAATGGTGCTGTGAGAGATCATCTCTTCCTCGATTTTAAGGATTCTGGAGAGAAATGGTTCATCTGCTGAATGCCAGAGCCTTTAATTTTCCATGTTTAGATAAAAGGAATTGAAATATTCACAATGAGCACCACAGCTGGTGTCAAAGAATTGGGAAATAAAACCCTGATTGCCTGGTATGAGTTGGGAGTTCGTGACCCAACTTAACTGTGTGAGGCAGTGAGAGTTGAAGTAGATCCCGTGTTCTCATGAGAACTCTGAGCACACACAACTAATCCGCATATTGCTAACCAGACCCAAGCATCATACTTCTGCCTCTTTAAACTCTAACCTGGAGCTTTCCATAGAAGGTTCCCTTCATTCTAATAATATGGCACTGAATTCCATCTAACCTGGAAATTTCCAGACCCACCCATGCAGGAAAATGGTCGCCTGAAGGGTATGGCCCATGCCTGCCACGTCACAGGTTTTAGAACCTCCACATCACCATGAGGGAGATTAACTGTCTCTGTGGAAAGCAGAGAGAATCCCATCCTCCCTTCCCTCATTTATAAATGTGGGAGTGAGTCAGAACCTCTGTCTGTAAGGTCTCTTCCAATGCTAAAATGTGATTCTAGAGGGGAATCACAGCATATGATTAACTATTCTGAAAGGTGGGTTAGCTTAAAGCCTTAAACTCTGTTCTTGGGCCTTCTCGGCAATGGCCCCTGAAGTGGAGGGGTGCGTGCTGGCCTTGGGTCCCGACGCTGGTGGGTGAGGATGGACATCCTCCTGCAGGTGCGGCTGGCAGCGGGTTTGCATGTCTGCTTCTGGCGTGTGTGTCAAGTGCTGCTTGCCTCTATTAGTTTGGTTTTCCTTTTACCATTGTGCCACTTTGTTTTCTTTTTCTCCCACCTTTTCTCCTCATGCAGATAAGTTTCTTTGCTTCACTTCTCCCGAGACCCCTTCATCAAGCTGGCTGTCCCACCTCTCTGAGCTCTGCAGTCTGTCTCTTCTCCAGCTGACCTGGCTCGTTCCTTTAGCCTCCGGCCTAAGGGCCAGGCACACTGCTTTCCATTGTACAGAAGCTCCTCGTTTCAGTGTCAAATAAACACTGTGCAAGCTGTTTCTGTTTGCTCTTCTTTTTACTCCTTATTTATTGACATTTTTTCATTTCAACACTGAATGAAACTACAAGTCTACTTCACATATATGAGTATGTGAAGTGGCTGCTCCCTTTTTTTTTTTTTCCCATGCTGAACATTAATATTAAGTTTCTAAAGTGGTAGTTCCTTACGGAACTTTTAAAAAATACTCCTGCGTGGGTCCCCCTGAGAGTTGTAGTTTGCAGGGGTTAGAGTGAGGCCTGGGCATCCGCGGGGTGGTGGGGGGGGAGTGTTTGTCCTGTGTTTTTGAGAAGGTGATGGTTCTGGTATGTAGTCCTCATTGAGAACGTCCACACAGGGGACGTTGCTTGCAGGAGTGAGAAGACGTGCCTTGAGCAGTGTCTCGTTCTGCCAGAGGTTTGGTGTGGGATGTGGTGAGCCCCTTGCGTGGATGCTGAGGTGGCCCTGCTTGCAGGGACGTGGCTGACTAACTAGCAGCCCATGCTGCCAGGAATTCATGTACCAGCATCTCGGACAAGAACTTAGATCCAGGCAGTCGTAGTTGAGGTTATTGTTGATGTTCCTTTCACAGCCCAAAGAACGGTTAAAGCTCTGATTGATTACTCGGCCACCTTCATTTTGATCATGACATGGCTCCATAAGGTTTTTTTTTGGTGTTTTTGTTTTTTAAGATTTTATTTATTTGAGAGAGAGCAAGAGCACGAGCTGTGGGGAGGGGCAGAGGGAGAAGCAGACTCCCCACTGAGCAGGGAGCCTGACGTAGGACTTGATCTCAGGACCCCAGGATCATGGCCTGAGCCAAAGGCAGACACTTAACTGACTGATCCACCCAGGTGCCCCTTAAGTTTTCTAAGTATGGTAAGATTTAAGTCAAGGTTCCTTTTTGTGCCCTCAAGGACATCATGTATTTTTTTTTTAGGAGGGTTTGTATGTATATGATATTTGTGATAATGGCTGGGTTTTTTTCTTTCATTTGTAGACATTTTTGAAGTATAGCCATTAGAGTTGTTTTTTTTTCTAAAAGCGTTAGAAATTATTCAGAATACAGTTATATTTAAGCTTTACTAGTTCACTTCAAAAACAGCAGTGAAGTGATTTTCAAAGAGGAACACATTGCAAAATTAGAACTTTCAAATGGTGTGGACTTTTGTTTCTTAATTCCCAACATTTCTGCATCCGCAACAGTCTGGCTCTACTTCTCCTGTGTTTTAAATGTGCGTGATTTTCATGTGTTTTTGTTAGCCTAAGAGGGTTGCTATATACCACTATACTCAAATAAATTTAGACAAACTAAAGATAATGTCAATCACTCACCAAAGAATTTAGAGCAGAAGAAAAATACTCTTTAAGAGGACCACATATTAAGGCATTTTAATAGCGGTATAGTAGACGTCTAAAATTTAGAATCTAGAGTCTTTGTCTGTCCCTTGGGAGAGCAGACTTCTACAATTTCATGGATTTTTTCCCAGGCCTCCTTGGGTCTGCTTTTGACTATGACTCCTGCCTTTTTTTCTTTTCTTTTTAACTCCTTGTGATAGAAGTGGGTCCTTCTCTGAGTGAACCCTGCTTCCTGCTTATAGACCAAATGAAGAGTCTTAAAGTTCTGCTGAGCAGATGTACTGTTAATTCTGGAGGCACGTCTTTTTTTTCTTTTTTCTTTTTTTCTTTGGAAACCCTTCCAGAGAGTTTCACACTATCTGTGAGTACATTCTGCAAGGGGAAATGGGAAACTGATGGTTCAGGAAGGCAGCTCTACAATAGCCCACGAACGTACAGGTTCACAGGAGGCTAAGTAGCAACTTGATTCTGTCCAGAAATTGTCAGGGCCCAGGTTTCCAGTTCACAGGGCCAGACCATAGCTGGCTGCTGCAACTGAGCCTGGTAGGACCAAACAGAAAGCATTGCTGACTCTGAGCACTAGAGGCTCCAGACATCTGGGAGGTAGGACAGGAGGGGGAAACCCTTCCAAATGTTTAACTGTTTCTGGTCCCTGCCCTCAGCCCACCCGGCCAGACAGCTCCATGACAGCTGCAGTGGAACAGGTCCACAAGGGGATGTGGTAGGGACGGCTGTCATTTAAGCTGAGTTCTCATTGACTCTTGGGACTCTCTAGGGTTTCTCTAAAGTTCTTTCATTCCTGTTTGGCCAGACATGGGCTCAGCAAACTGAGATATCATATCTGCCTACCGGCATGTGTTCATGTGAATGTGCAGATGGGGTTTAGATTTGCAACCTCAGAGCCACGTCCCTTACCCAAGACATTGTGGAAGGCAGTGGAGGTGTGAAGAGATGAGCCTGAAATGTTCTTTGGCCTGATGAGCTGGCCATTTTGCTGAAAGGCAGAGGAGTGAAGCGTGTCTGAACTCCTAGATGGTGTACATTTGGAGCTACATGGAGAAGGTGATGTTTGACTAGGGTTTTGAATAGCCAGAGAGTGGGGATGAGCAGAGAGGACAGGGTAGCAGATACTTTAAGCTAGAAAGCCTAGTGCACAGGACCTCTTTCCCCATCTCCTACCACTTAGGAGAGGAAGCTGAAATAAGACTGGTTAATTTTCCAGCACAGCTGGGAGCCAGAGGCTGGATGGTTGCATTCTCCCAGGGGTAGGATTGTCAGCTTTTCAAGATCAGTAAGTAGAATTTCTGGGTCCAGGTTGTCACAGTCATTTGAACCAGTTGTGTATCCTCCAGCATTTTGTGGTGAGTGCCAGGTTCTTGTCATTTTGGCGGCATCCCCTGGGTCATCATGCAGCCTGACAGCTGTGGTTGGCCTCTCTGCCGTGTGAGCAGATTGTAGGCCCTTGTGTAAAATTGACGTTGCACTCCTCTCCCTATGGGTGTTTGTCTCTGTGCCTCCATCCCGCACCACACATGAATGCCGTTCTCTTCAAGAAGTAAGCAAATGAATTTTAAGTCTGGCATGGAGATGAGTGCTGGTTGGTTTTGTTATTTGAGTAGGGTAGCACCCTGTATGGTGCTGACTCGGGGAGGGATAGGGAACTGCGCTCTGCATTTCAGAAACTGTGAATAATACAGCAGCCCCTGGGGCCCATCTTGGTACTTCCTGAAAGGAGAGCCAGCCCCAGGAGTGCAGGTGAAAGGGGTTCTGGGAAGAGGTGGGCAAAATGGTCCGGTTGAGGTTTCACTGTAAAATCTCCAATCTGTCGCTCTGCCGTGGTTCCTCGGGCTGTTTGCCAGGAGCTGCAGGTGGCTCGTTCACACAGTGGTTTTAATAAGGTGCAAGAGGAATATCTCCCCTCTCTCTCTCCCTCTCTCCCTCCCTCACCCCCTCACCCCTGTCGCTCCCTTTTCCTCCCTGGCCACCAAGTGAGAAATCCTGGCTCCTCCTCAATCTGCCAGGCCTTTACCGCCTCCCCTTCCTGGGCATGGGACAGATGACCACCGAGGAAGGGTGAGCTGCCTGGCCGGTGACCGAGGTATCTCTGTGTGCTGTCTGTTAACTTCTTCACCAAGTCTGGCTAACCTCTCTCTTCCTTCTGCCTCCTTCCTCTCTTCTGCTAACCTGCTTGCTGACCTGTACAGATCAACTCTACCAGCAACTTGAGCAAAACCGCCGCCTAACTAACCAACTAAAGCTGGCTCTGAATGAGGATTAGACTCTAAGTGGGAAGGAGCTTGGGCTGATTTCTAGGAATGGAGCCCATGGGCAGGAAATCTAAGACTGCCGTACCTTCTTCAACTGATAGGGATGACAACACTTGCTTTCTGCAGAATTGTACATGGAAGGAATTAGCTAAAATGCTGGCTTCACCTGCATTTTCCTCTTCTATCTGGAATAACTAAGTTCTCTCTAAACCCCGAAACCGCTCTTGTCGTAAAATTATGTATATGGATTAAATATTTATAACAATTCAGGAATTGCCAGTCCTCTTGTTTGAACTGATATATAAAGAGGACCAAAAATTGTTTTCTGTTTCCTACAGAGAACTGAGTCCTGCTTTTAATTAGAAAGCCAAAGCAGAGGAGTAACTATACACACATATACATATATATATATATTATATATAAATTAGGGTACAATATATATAATATATATATAGCTATTACATACTCATATTCCTAATTTCGTAATATCTGGTATAGTGTTTGATTAAATGTACCTATGCTTGGGCAAAATAGCTTTTGAAAACAGGAGCTCATGTCAGAAGTCCCTGATTGTCTGAAAGGTATGCTTTTATTCCGTCTAATGGTGTTGTTGGAATCTGGTGAGAATGTCATGCTATTAATAAATAGAACACTATAAGAATAGTAAGAGAATGTTCTACTGAAGTGTGCATGAAGTATGTTGATTTTTTTTTTAAATGAGCAAGAGAAATAAATCATTCTAAAAGTTGTCAGAAAACCCACTTACGTCATCCTTGTCTTCTGTGAGATTGTGTTACAACACAGCTCCCAGACCTTTAACTGCCTGTAACTCAGAAATGTCTGCTGTATTAACTTCAGCGCGGCAAGCACCCCTGCCTGGCCCCACGGTGCACGGCCAGTGGACCTCCGCCAAGCCCCACCTGCACTGTATTCTGAGTGGACCCTTGGCGAAGGTTCCCCTGTCCGCTCCGCTCTCTGAGAGCCTGCTGTGCCTGTGGTTCCTTTGGGTCAAAGCCGTCTTCCCCCTTTGTAGGTCCTTGTCTGGAATTGAGTAATATCTTACCAGCATGCCTTGTCCTAATCCTCTCATCTTGTTTGTGACTGATGTTTGCCTGCGTAAACGAGCAAACCGCCGCTGTGTCCGAAGTGCAGCTATTCATGACTTAATTTTCTAATCCCACCGCAGAGAAAGTGGCTCATGCCAAAGAAGAAAACCTTAGTATGCATCAGATGCTGGATCAGACTTTACTGGAGTTAAACAACATGTGAAAACCTCCTTAGCTGCGACCACATTCTTAAATGTTGCTCTGTTGTTTTGTTTTGTTTTGTTTTGTTTTGAAACACCATGCTTACCATGAAACCCCTTAAATGCATTTTTATTTACTTTTACACTGTCACAGTAAACATCCACGAAATACCAGCTAGATCAGGGAATGGGGAAAACACACACACACACACACACACACAGGCGAGCCCGTGGCAGGGCCATAGTGACTTAAATGTGCCATTTCCCAGGTTGCCATTGCCACACTTCATAGAGAGTTTTGCAACACAGGGTACTCAGCCAGCCCAGGAATCCTCACGAAAGCAGAAAGATTTCCACTCAAAAGTGCCAACGATGTATTCAACAGGCAGATTAATGTTGAAAACACAATCAGGTGTGGATTGGTGCTACTTTAAACAAAAAGCCCCACTGTGGTCTTTCGTTCAATATTGTACAATTTAGAATTCTGTCCAACACTAATTTATTTTGTCTTGAGTTTTACTACGAGGTGAGGCTGTGGGTCCTGTATGCCTGAATTCACTAAAGCCAGGGATGTGTAAGGCACGCTGCTCTTGTAAGACTTCTGTCTCCTCCTCATTGGCACACTTGCGGCTCATTACAACTTGTAGGATAGCATTCAATGTGGTTTTCCACTCTCCATTTCTCCATGTTAAAATGAAAGATTTAGGCACTACGTACAATTGGTAAAGGAAAAACATTTAAGAGTTTTAACTATATGTAAACATTGTATAATGGTATGGAATAAAATGCACACTGTAGGACATTTTCTAAACTTGGTGGTCCTGTCATTTGTACATTTTTCCTTGGTGAACTTCAGATGGTGTGGTTGACCTACCTTCACTCATGAATGGTTTCTTAGAACAGTAATTCTGAGATCGGGGGAAGCTACATTTTGTGCATCATCCTCCCCCAAACACTCAAGGTAGCATCTCTTTGGTCTGATACAGTTATAACCCAGCAGGAAAGACCCCCTCCAAGAGCCTTTCTCCGTGTTACGGGTGCATGTCTGCACATACATAAGGCTTTTGCCATGGTCGTACTGTTTGGGGGATTTTTTCTCAAGTCTCAGTTAAGTCTTTAGCGGCAGCACACACATATCAGGTCGTGAATGAATGCACCAACGGAGCTCTCATCCCCCAACCATGGGACTCTACTTAAAAGTATCACACTAAGGGGTCTTTGTGATTTTCTGCTTTCTCACTCATGCTGAGTTCTAAATTCCAGTACATCTTCATTTTCTCCGACACGGAAACTGAAAATATCATAGGTCACTCTTGAAACTTCAGGCAAACGAAAGGAGATTACAAACAATATAATTTGGCCAAATTTGGGCTGTGGGGCAGAAAAGGATGTTCTCTTGAAAAGCGAACTCAGTAGAATGAAAATGAACGAAAACTCATTTGGATGACAGATCATGTTTTCACTGAAAAGTATTAAATAATTAATGATGTACTATATGGTGACTAACATAATAAAAAAAGAAAGAAAGAAAGAAAATATATCTGTAGCTATTCCTCTAAGCCCTTTGATCAGGTATTTTCTCTCCACAGAAAGGAAGGGCACATAAGGCAAAGAACCCAGCAAGAAGCCTGGAGGCTGGGCTGCGGGTTCCTCCTTCTTCAAAACTGTCCCCTTGCTCGAAGCAAGGAAATGCTCTGGGTCTTGCCTCGTCTTCACCACCCCTAGGCTCCCCGCTGCCCATCCGCAGCTAGACAAAGAACGCTACTCACTGTAGTCACAGAGGCCTTTCCTGAACCCAGTACCCGTTCACTTTAGGAGCCAGGTCTGGCCTCTTTACTAGCTGCCTAGCCGGTCAAGTCCCTGAATGGGAGAGTCTTCATCTGTGAAATGGGACAAGAGTAGCACGTAGCTCCCGGGGTATTTCTATGGGGACTGGAATGGAGCACCCTTGTCATAAAGTACACAGCACAGCACCTGGGATATGCTTGATAACCAGCACCTGCCTTTTCCTCCTCATGCCACATGTGCTCCAGCGACCACCCTGGAGGGGATTGACTACCTGACTTGGTCAAACTGGGACAACACTGACCTCACCCCACGTGACGATGGTTATCAATACTGTGCTCAGATATCATTGCCAGAACCTGTCAGAAGTACCTCACGAGGGTTCTTTCCGCTTCCCATCAGTCCCTGTTTCATTAACCCAGACTCCAAGGCTCAGACAGTCCCTGAAACTACTCACAGTCTCACGGCTCCCGGGAAATGGGGTCGGGCTTCAGGTTTTAGGCCCATGTGACTCCAGAGACCTGTGTGGATCCTCTCACTTGTTTCAGGTGTTGTGCAGCAGAAGAAAAGCCACTGCTGGACATAGCTAGAAAGAGATGAAGCCAGAAACACAGTTGGGGGAGGAGACAGGGAAGATGTAGGTGGAGTCAGCTTCGGGGCTGCCATGACCACTAGTGCTTTACCGCCTAACTCCCAGGGGTCTGGTGAAATCACCAATTTATGAAGCACCAGGGCAATTCCAAGAATTCTTCCCTGATCTTTCTGATAGATAGGAGGGAACAGCCAGTCTCCGCACACACCTTGGTTCTGTTCCAATGTGATAATCTCTGAACAGGCTGCCCCTGTGAGGTCAGGAGGAAGATAAGGGCTCTTCAAGTGGGAGCACCAAGGCTGGAAGCTGATAACGGTCACCATTTAGAAAACCATGAAGTACAGAGAAATAGTTCAAGATTCATACCCTAAATTCCATTAGCAGGCCTGGATTTCAGGATGAGCAACTGGAGAAGTTGTCATGTTCAGAGTAAAACACTGTGGCTCTCTGCGGAGAAAGGGTACAAGTAAGAAATCAGCATCTCCCCAAAATGTTTAAATTTATGATGATCTGTTGCTGAGGGAAAAAAAGAAAAGCACTTTCTGGATACATTCTTAACTTTTTAAGACTGGCATTGAGTAGAGCAGTTCCCCTCCTCATTGTTCCTGGAGAGGTCATTAGCAGAAAGAAAATCTAATTTTTGTGTATGCTGGTATGTATCCTCCAGGGCATAATATTTTTGGCCTGATTTTTTTTCCCCTCCGGGGGTGGGGGTGGGGAATGTCTTTTTGCTTGAACAAATATTTGAGTGTATGTTAACCACTTTTTCAACTTGTCAACACTATTTGTGGATGTGATTTTGTTTTCAAATCTGCAGTCAAATGTACACAACAGAAAGAAAAAAAAAATCTGAATTCTCTAATCAAAACAAAAAAGCTCTGGGGTGCTCAGGGAGCCATCATTTCCAGAATTGGAGACAGGGGTTTGGGAAAAAATCAGAAATGTTAGGCAGTGCAAGGAGTGTTCCATTATATATACTTTTTGACATTGAGAGTGTTCAGAGCCACATTCCTCCAACAGATGTCATAAATTTTGTGTGTCAAACAATGAAGGAAGCTGTGTTGAGGGTTCAGTAATATGAACGCAATTTTTGCCAAGTTTTTGACAAATGGGCATCGACCTAGAGGATAAGACTGGTTCCTGCTGCCTGTGAGAGCTTTATTTCCATCTGTTTCCAAGGCCATGGAGAACAAAGAGTCAAGTCAAGGCCTTATCAGAGCCTGCCAAGGCTGATGCCTTCACCGAAATGCTGATTCAGAGCCCTGCTGGAAGGAGGCTTCTAATCCAGGCCTAGAGAGGTTCAGTGGCTTGCTCAAGGTCACTCTGCTGGTGAAGTTCAGCTCCCCTGGAAAGCAGAGCAGCAAGCTGGAAACCTGTCCACCATTCACTGTGTGACCTCGGTTCATGGTACCATTTTGAGCAGCAGTTTCTTCAGCCTTGAGGGACAGGGTTTGCCTCTTCGCATGTCCTGCGATTCTCACAAGCCCAGGATCTCAACAAAGTGCTGTGTGTTGATGCCCCCACCATCTCCAGGCCTTTTGCTGCTCCTCAGCCTGAGCCTTCTCCCCCGCTTCCTTAGGAATCCTTAGGGAGACTGATAGTCACTCTGTTCCTTTTGGAGTGACAGATCTTCAGAGCCGTTCCTGTGGAGGCCATCTGTCTCATGGCCTCCGTACCACACATAGTATGGTCGTCGATGGGACAAATGGCCCAGACACAAACACTCAAGTAACAATTCCGGAGTGGTACCAACAGCGCACTCAAATAACATTTCCGGAGTGGTACCAACAGCGCACAGAAGGTAAAGAATGTTTCGAAGCAATAGATTCAGATTTTCTTTTTTAAGGTAAAACACTGGCCTTTGGAAATAAGTTTTCTGTTGCTGGGTTCTCAAACTGCATTTGGACATGCTAGGGAGTGAAGAGGACAGTAGGAATACATGAATACAGCCCAGGGGCCCTGAAGCAGACGTAACAAGGGCAGGCAGCCCTGGTGCATTCTTGAGCAGCCACTGGGCAGGACCACTGCAGAACCCACCCACATCTCCAGAGGAAAGATAGTGACGGCCAAACAAGC
Source organism: Mustela erminea (assembly GCF_009829155.1). Lineage (NCBI taxonomy): Eukaryota > Metazoa > Chordata > Mammalia > Carnivora > Mustelidae > Mustela > Mustela erminea. Next base: position 44,445,876 of record NC_045618.1, read on the forward strand.
CCTTTGTGTGTGGCCCAGGATTGCTCTGTCTCCCAGGGGGCCTCCTGGGAGGATGCCGAAGGACGGTGGGGGAGGAGGGTGTAAGAGGGAAGCACACGTCCTGATGGTGGAATTCTTGTTCCTTTGACTCACAGATGGGGTATTAAACTTCCAGGTACACGCAGTAGGATAGTGTAGCCTTTTGGCCTTCCAGTAAGCTAGGTTTTGATGGGCTGACCACAATCTCCCTCAGCATCCCCAACCCTCCATTCTGTCCCAAGCCAACTTCTTCTATGAAAACCATTTTTCACACTAAAACAGTTTGCCAAATAACTACTTGTATCATGCTGTGGTCAAGGACACCGTTCTCTGAAGCAAGCCCTGTCACTATCCCAAAAGGGTTTAGTACTGGTGCTAAAAGCTCAGACAGTATATTAGAAGTATGAGCCAGCCCCCTGGGCAATAGGGTTTTTCATTTTTGCTCTTAAGGGACTGCTACATATTACATCTCAGAACCCAGGCTGAAAGTGATGAATTGCTGATTTATTCAGCTTGAAGACGGCCATTCCCATGATTTGTCTTCCTCCTGTGTTCTCACAAAGTACTCCTTTCCAGAATACTCCAGGATTACCTGCCTTAGTACCTTGCCAAGAAATTAAAAAGGAACAAATCATGTAAGAATATTATATTCTTATGTTATAAGAATATAATAAATGTAAAGAAAATGTGCCTCCGTGAAGTGTTTCCAGACTCAAATCCTGGCAAACCCCATCACATCTCTTCAGTTACTAATCCCATCCTTGAAAGCTCATGTCTATTTCTGGCATGTGATCTCCCCTCTCCAGTTACCATTTTTTTTTTTACTACTCTATCATCTCTTGTTCTGCTAACTTTCCCCCCCATGTTTATTTTAATAAATCTAATAAATTTAATTATTTAATTAAACATATAATGTATTACTTGTTTCAGATACTTGGTTCATCACTCTTACACAACTCACAGCACTCAGCACAACACTACCCTCCCCATGCATCCCCCAGCCACCCCATCCTTCCCACCCTCCCCACCCCCCCAGCAACCCTCAGTCTGTTTCCTGACAGTAAGAGTCTCTTATGGTTTGTCTCCCTCTCTGGTTTTGTCTTGTTTCATTTTTCCCTCCCTTCCCCTATGATCCTCTGTCTTATTTCTCAAATTCTTCATATCAGGGAGATCATATGATAATTGTCTTTCTCCGATTGACTTATTTCGCTTAGTATAATACCGTCTAGTTCCATCCATGTTGTTGCAAATGGCAAGATTTCAGTTTTATGATGGCTGCGTAATATTCCATTGTATATATATACCACATCTTCTTTATCTATTCATCTGTTGATGGACATTTAGACTCTTTCCATAGTTTGGCTATTGTGGACATTGTTACTATAAACATTGGGTGCATGTGCCCCTTTGGGTCACTACATTTGTATCATTAGGGTAAATATGCAGTAGTGCTCACTTTCTCTTAAACACAGAAGGGACTCCTATATTGTCTTCTAGTAAATTAAGATTATACATGACTTGGCCTATGGGACTAAGAAATTCCACTTTCACTTAAGAAGCATACACATCATTTTAGGAACTATAGGTTAGGGGTTATAGGACAATATAGAAAAAGCATAAAATAGACTAATTGCACTCACAGTGTATAGAAGCAGTGTACACATGTTTACAAACAATAGGATGTGATTACATAGCAAATTGAGCGTAAATGATATAGGAGTGTGTTGAAATCAGGCATCATACCTCTTTCCTCCTGGAAGATTGTTAACCACCTAAAACCAGTGGAAGAGGCCCTCCTGGGCCTGCTGGATCATTTTCCTACAAGTTCTCCCATCACAGGCAGTTCACGACTCACCATGACCTCTCAAACCTTAGAAACAAGACCTCTGCTCATTTACAAATACCTTGGTTTTACTCTTTACTCAGGCCACCAGGTGTTTTGTTCTTCACTATAGTTTTCTTCTACCAGACTTTAACTGAAAAATTCTACCTTCTTCCCCACCTTCCTGGTCTTCGTTTTATGCTATTTAACTTGTTTTAAATTAATCTTTGGTTTTGGTCTTACCATACCTTTGGTTTTATCTGAGAGCATCTCTCAATCTTTAGAGCAAACAGTAGAGTATAAATAAATTATTACATAGACTTTTTAGAGACAATAAACTCAGCATTCTATGCCAGTAGGGAGATTTGCAGGGATTTCTGGAAAACCAAATGGATGGGAGATGCCATGAACACTCCGTTCTTCTGTGGAAAGATTCCGCAGCACTCCTTTTGTAGCCCTTAGAGAAGACAATGACCTGATCTGCTGGTCTTCAACCTTCAGACTTTAACCTTCCTAATAGATTAGGGGCCCTGGGTGACTCCAGATAATTCATTTTCCAGCTTTCATGGAAAGATGAAAAACAAGGTGGTGTGAGAGAGAAAACTGAGTTTCGCTACTGCATTAGTAGGAACTGCTGGGGTTTGGGGGCGCTTTTTGTGCGTTTCTAGTTTTGGATCCTACTCAAAAAGGCAAGTGCTAGGGATCAATATGGCGTAATTAAATTTGGGTGACAAAGACTCTAGCCCAAAGAATTAATCCCAATTTGTTTAATAGCGGTGAATGTGTATTATGTACTTAAAGGAACATGTAAATTTCATGCAGTGATTTGCAAGTTCAACTGAAAAGCTCTGCCATATTTGGATACAAGGTTCTACAGTAAATAAGCCAGGATGTATACATAAGGTGCATGCCATTGTATAATTATACACTTTGAGTGTTTCATTTGTCACATGTTATTAACACCATAGAGAAAATCAGTAAAGAAAAAGTCATTCATAACCTCACCACCACTTTTAAAAATAATTATTTTTGATGTTTTGCCTGTGTGTATATTTAAGTCTTTTTATTCAAAACTTCATTATTTTTTATCCAAAAAATTTTGCATAGGTATCTACCTTCTGTGGTGCTACACTAACCTTCCTGGTATTACTATATGCTCTTCCGTCTGGTTAATGTGCCATAATTCGTTACTCTAGTTTTGATCATTTGGAATGTTTCTGATTTTTTTTTTTTTTTTGCTTTCGTAACTAGAACTGATAAGGGATTCATTATAATTTGGATATTTCCTGACTGATGGGACATAAAAACATACAGTAAAAAAATTAAAAAAAATCTTTTTCTTTTTAGGTACAGGCCTACCCTAAATATAACGCCCAAGCCAGAACTAAACAGCCCATTTGGGTTCCAGGCTTTGGGTTCTTAAAAAAGAAACAAAACAAACACTTCCCAAACTGGTTGAAATAGAGACTTTTGAGAAATGTGATCTCGGTTTCTCCCCAATCTCCTCCTGCCAACAAAAACACAGAAACTTGAACTTTGAGCAATACTCTCACAGCAGTTCCCTGCTCTTACCCCATGTCTAGACCCAGAACTGATACAAGTGAATAACGGTGTGTGGGGCTCAGAGGTGCATCTTTGGCCATTCTTGCTTTAGCTTTAGGAAGCCCCTTCCTTAAGGATAATGAACAGGGATGGAGGGGAGCAGCAGCAATGAAAGTGAATTCAGAATAGACAGCCTAGAACGGTGGTTACAATCCCAGGTGCGGAAGTTAGAGCAGAATTGGAAGGCCTCCTGTGGTTGGGTGACTTTGAGGAAGCTACTTAACTTTTCTCTCTATAAAACGGGGAGGTAACTAATAATACCTGCACTAAGGTCATGACTAAAGAAGATAGTGCCTGGGAAGTTGTTAGTACAGTACCTGATATAAAACTCCATAACAGACAACTTCTGTTGTGTTATCATCTCTGAAACACCCCTGAGTCTCGTCTCCTTGCAACCCACTCTTATAGCCATTCTCCCCAGGCTACAAAGGAAAGGCTGCCCTTGTCCCTTCCATACTCACCTGTGAGGCTGCCTCGAATGCCCATCGGGCCGGTACAGGACCAGAAAGTTCAGTGGGTTCTCCCCACTGAAGTCACAAGGTGGCAAGGTTTCATGGCCCTTCAGGACTCAAATCCAGTGTTGGGAGCAGAACAGCCCCTCTGCAGTGGGGAGGAGAGGGGCCTGAGTAGACCCTCGGTGACCAGCGCTCAGGGAGTCCCCGCTTCCAGAAAAGCGTGCCTAGGTCCTGTGTCTCCACCAGAAATGATGGGGGTCTGCCTCCAGGGTTTGGTTTCCTGGGAACGTCTCAGTAACACTCAGAAAACCCAGCCCACCTGTTGTTGATCTTATTCTCAGACACTAGAAGGGCACTTGAAAGTTTTCTTCAGACGGTAAAATACCCTGATCCTCCTCTGGTGAAATCCTTCATGTCTAAGGCCCTGCTTCATGCCTTCCCCTCTTGGGACACAGTTCCTGCCTTCTATATCTTTAGCCTTGAAAGAAGGGGTTGGCCAGAGGAAGCAGGCTGTTCTCATTGGAGCGGTTCCTAGATATGTGGGAGGAGGCAGGGGTGCAAGCTTCTTAGCTGTGGCTTTTGTCTAGAGAGGTGTAGGGTGTGGGGCAGGGCACAGGGACCCAGCCAGCACCAGAAACTAACGCCAAGCACCTGCTCTGTGCTTTTGGGTCTGGTTGGCCCCGGTATCTGACACTTGGGAACATCTTTTCTTTCACATCCTATTGTCTGGGGCTTCAGTTACATTCTTGACTCAGAGCCCAGGAATGGGGAGAGCAGGCACTCCAGAAATCCTCAGAGCAGTGACTCACTCAGGTTTGCTGTGTCCCCACCTCTCTAACAATGAGGCACGCCTCCGGTCTTCCAAGAGGAGGATGTCAGCACCACCTCCAGAAAAGCCGGGTGAGATGCTGGGTGAGCATCTCTCGGCCTCAGTGCTGCTGTTAAGATGGGGCCTACAGGGATGGGTCCTGAGTGCATCAGCAAAAGAAGAGCACCCAAAAGAAAAGGAGACCGAATTTAATATTTTATACCCCCCCAAAAAAAGAGCACTGATAAAGTCATCATCGGAAACATCTGTATATCTTCGATCTACTTCCACTTATTCTATAATGATGCTTTATTTCGAATTACAAATGTGTAAATGGTGTCATAAGTGGAGGACCGCATATCTCATCGCCATCCACCACAGAGAAGCTCTGCCAGCTTCTCACTTCTCACTTGTGCCCTTGACTCTCCCAAGGACTCCATCCCGCCATCATCCAACATATGCTCACACACACCCACACCTGAGCCGTCATCACTGCCGCCACCACTACCCGCGTGGGACAAACGCCAACCATGGTTACAACTTAGGTGTTATGTATCATGTGTTTTGTGAATCTGCACCACTGACAAAACCTGGTTCTGTCCCTGGTTCTTCCCAGCAAACAACTGGGGAACTTGAGGCAAGTTACTTGACCTCTCTGAATTTCAGTTTCTCCTCTGTGAAAGCCGGTCCTTTATGGTTATGTTAAAAAATAAAAGGTAAAATGTGTCCTGGCCGCATGACAGGCTGTCAATCATCGTAGGACCACTGATGCCCTTTCTTCACTCCTGGCCCATCCTGAAAGGTAGATAGAACAGGTCTCTTCTCTGAGAGGGCCACCACCCTCCCCCACCACCCTGTGTTAGCCTAAGGGACTTTATAGGGAAACGTCACCTTTTGAAATAGTTTCCTGAATCTCCTGCTTCCACCCCCCAAACTTTTAAAGGGGAGGAGCTTCCCTGGAGAGGGGCTTATTCAAAGGGTGATGCTGTCAACATTTTCTGAGGTCAGTGCCTATTTTTTTCTTTTGGCGTCAGCCATCAACTGGAGACCATAGGAGTGTGTCTAAGGAGCGCTGGGCCGAGGATTCTTCAGGTAGCAAGCCCATCTGGGAAAGGGAGGGCCAGCCCTGCACCTTCTAGACTTTCAGCAAATTATACATTTCCCATGAAGGCCCTTCACCAGGCCCCTGTGGCTGTGAAGCCTGAGGGGACTCTGGTGGGACAGTGTGGGGAAAGTGTACATTAGCACTTCCCACATCTAAATGAGCACAGGAATCACCTGGAACCTAGTCCAAATGCGGATTCTGGCTGTGGTCTGAGGCAGGCTGGAGAGTCTGTATTTCTCACCGGCTCCAGACAATGCCAGTGCCGCTGGTCTGTGGACCACGGTTGGAAGAGCAGGGCTCTCAGGTGGGCCCTGGAACGTAACATGGGCATTACTCAGAGAGACTGTAGATGTCCTGCGGGTCGTGAGAAGAAACAGAAAACAACTCATTCAGCTCAGAAGTCACAGTCTAGACACGATGCCCACACTGTGCTCAGGGCCTCACATTAGCCTACGCTCTGGGCGTGAGGCCAACAAGGAGTTCCACAAGACTACACCATGAGAAAGAAGGAATTCCACACCAGGAAGTTAGGGCATCGCAGGATGGGGATATGAACATGAGGTTCATCCAAGCTCATTCCAGCCCTTCCAGGACCACAGCTGGCCTTTGGCGAGCTAAGGCACCAGCCAGGACTAGCATGAGGCAAGTGAGGCACCAGGTGAAAAATTTAAGGAGGTGCTCACTCTCGAGGTCATGTAGTACTTGTGTGTGAGGCCTCCTTGACCTCTGTGCCCTTGAGGCTTCACTCACCTCACCCTAGTGCCAGCCCTGCTAAGGCCAGGACTAGTCGTGCTCTGGTTTCCCACTTTGACAGTCCATGTGAGACAGCCAGCTAGATCCTCTGTGCCTTTGGTTTTCCCTCAAAAAAATAAGATAAAAACTAAATGAAAGCAGGGAAGAAAGTCACTTACCATAAACTTCTTCAGAATTTACTTATCTTGGAAGGTGTGACACCTAACCCAGGACCTAGCATGAAGCTGGTGTTCTGTGAATGATTGGATACTGTTACTAAATGGAAAGGACCTCTGATGAGCAGTTGCCCCTGTCAAAAGGCAGGGGCTGTTTTCACATGGTCTTTGCACTTAATGTGTTCCTAGAAAATAACAGAGGTCAGTAAGAGTGTGACTTTGATAGAGGTGAAACCCATTCTGTCTGAAGGTACAGTCAGTACTTGTTTTGCAAAGTGTCAAATGAGAGACCTCAAAAATATTTCTCTATTCTTCTTGAATTCCTGTATTAATAACGTATTCCTTTGACTTTCATTTTCCTTACCCACTTGTCTTATTTTAAAATACCAGAACCAGGGTGCCTGGGTGGTGCAGTCAGTTAGATGACTGATCTCTTGGTTTCACTTCAGGTCGTAATCTTGGGGTCAGGAGATCACGACGCGGCAGGCTCTGCACTCAGCAAGGAGTCTGCTTGAGATGCTTTCTCCCTCTGCGCCTCCCCCCCAATCCTCTCTCTCTAAAATAAATAAATAAATAAAATCTTTAAAATAAAATAAAATACTAGAACCAGGGGTGCCTGGGTGGCTCAGTTGGTTAAGGGTCCAACTCTTAGTTTAGGCTCAGGTTGTGATCTCCAGGTCGTGAGATGGGGCCCCACTGGGCTCCACGCTCAGCAGGGAGTCGGTTTGAGATTCTCTTTCTACCTCTGCCCTTCCCCCCAACTGTGTGCTTGCGTGCGCATGTGTGCTCTCTCTCTCTAATAAATAAATAAATCTCATTTATAAATAAATAATAAAGTAAAATGAAATACCAGAACCGCAAGGGAAGGATTACATTAACCAAAACCAAAACTTTACCTTTACGTGTCTTTGTCCTGGAAATTTTATATACTAGACAGACTATTATCTATGAGCCAAATTCAACCCACCACCTGTTTTTGTACAACCTGAGAGCTAAGCTTTGTTTTCAGTTTTTTTTTAATGGTTGGAAAAAATTCAAAAGAAGAATTATAGTTGATGATATGTAAAAAGTATATGAGGCTCACACTTCATTGTTTATAAAGTTTTATTGGAACACTCACATCCATTCGTTTATGTGATGTCTAGGGCTACTTTTGTGCTACAGCTACGGAGCTGAGTAGTCATAACAGAGACATATGGTCCAAACGTCTCAAATATTTACTGTCTGGCTTTTTACGGCTTTTTACTGGCTTTTTGCTGATTGTCTACTCTAAAGGGAGGCTCGTCTACTTACCCCATCAGCTTGTTCCAATAGTTTTTACAAAATCACAAGATATAATCTAGTGAGGAAGTGACACTTATTTTAGATTCCCGGAAAGTAGTGTACAAATAGAAATCTTATGAATAAAACTATTTTTTTAAAGATTTCATTTAGGGACGCCTGGGTGGCTCAGTTGGTTAAGCAGCTGCCTTCGGCTCAGGTCATGATCCCAGCGTCCTGGGATCGAGTCCCGCATCGGGCTCCTTGCTCGGCAGGGAGCCTGCTTCTCCCTCTGACTCTGCCTTCCACTCTGTCTGCCTGTGCTCGCTCTCGCTCGCTCTCTCTCTGACAAATAAATAAATAAAATCTTTAAAAAAAAATAAAGATTTCATTTATTTATTTTAGAGAGAGAGAGAGAGAATAAGCAGGGGGAGGGGCAGTGGGAGAGGGAAAAGCAGGCTCTCCACTGAGCAGGGAGCCTGATGGAGGCTCCATCCCAGGACCTGGGGATCATGACTTGAGCCGAAGGCAGACACTTAATGACTGAGCCACCCAGGTGCCCCTAGAATCATATTTGAGAATATTTCTTATATTTCTACTCAAAATAATTATTTTGGTTTAGAGAAATGAAAACGTTCTGAGTTTTGGCAGTCAGGTTTGTCTGAAGCAGGCCCTGCGTTTTCCCAGAGGCACTCTCTCTTTATCTTATCTTTTCTCTGCTCCTAATTCTTGGAGCTCAGGCCATTGGTGCTGATGCACCCCATACTTCATCTCAGTCTCAGCTCACTGGAGGCAGACTGTCTGAATTGTGATTCAAGCAAGAGGGAGACCTTTCCCAGGGGTAGAAAAGGAAGTGATTTACTCCAGGTACTCCCAGCAATACGCCTGGGAAATCATGTCTGTGGCTAAATGGTTTCCATTCTGTAAGGAGAGAGAGTGTGTGTGTGTGTGTGTGTTAGGAGGCTGGGATGGGGGGCAGGGAGCGAAATGTGGGGAGGACAGGAATTCCAGAATTAGTATTTCTTCCATTGTCTCCTCACCCCACCCTCAAGCTTCTCCATCAAGAAGGGATTGTACTTTGTCCCCCACATCCCCACAAGGGCTCTCTCCCCAACTTCCAGTTTTGCATCTGCTCAGCTTCAAGGAAAGTGGACTTGGGTTGAGCTGGCAGCACAAGGATTTTCAAGCTAGACGTCACCTCCCAGTTAGAAGAGTTGATGAAGTTTGATTCCAGTCTGAAAGTTGTGATTTCCCGTGGCTTTCTGGAATTCTACATTTTCCTGGTTTACTGGAGGGATTCTGTTGTTCTCACCAGTATGAGCCTTGAAGCTCCATTTTCCCTTCTTACCTTAGAGTGTCTCAGCCGAGTACTGTAAGAATTCACAGAGCGGTAGCAGCATGGGAGTGTTGGAGCCACACTCTGGATTGCCGGGGAGCAATTTAAAAGTCAGCTCCACCTTCAGGACATGAACTGAAGGGAGTTAATTGAAAACAGCAGGCTTCCATTCCGCCTGCACCGGTGAATTTTTCCATCTCCCTGTTTTCGTAGTGTAATGTGTTAGATGTTATGAAATACCTTTAAACAAAGAATCCTCAATCTTTTCCTGATGTGAAGAAACTTTGAATTTGCCCAGAATCATGAAATCAAAGTACTACCATACTCGTAACACTTCTGATGCCAGATGTGTGGCTTTTCCACACTTCAGGCATTTCCCCAACGCTCATACCTCACCGTCCCGGGCGTCCTGCGGTTCAGTTCAGTCCTGACACTGTGTACCTGAGTTGGCATCAGATCCCACAGGTTCAGGGCTCAATCCCACAAGAGAGACTGCCCCCACTTCAGGAGCCAATCACAAGTCAAGGCTGTCACGGGTACTTCTCACCAACCGGCTTGTAGTCAGAGTTCCCATGATTTCCTCCTTGGCGTCAGTAATTCCCTAGAATGGCTCACAGAAATCAGGGAAACAGTTAGGTCTTACCAGTTTATTACAAAGGACAGAGTAAAGGTGATGAATTGAACAGGCAGATGAAGAGCTACGTAGGACAAGATCCGGAAGCGTCCGGAGCCCAGGACCTGCCAAGCCTGTGCAGGTGGAGTCAGCCACCATCCCAGCAAGCAGGTGTGCTCAGCCACACAGAAGCCCCCAACCCAGTATTGTTGGGATTGTTATGGAGGCTTCATCATGTGGGCATGGTTGTTTATTAACACCATTTCTAGCCCCCTGTCCTCTCCAGAGAAAGGGGGTTGAGGCTGAAGTTCTAAGCTCCCGATTGTCCTCGGTCTTCCTGGTGACCAGCCCTGATCCAGATTCCACCAAAAGTACCTTTTGGTGGTCTTTTATAGGAAACGGGGAAGGAACTGAGCCTTGTGACCAGTTTGGGTACAAGCTAAAGCCGAAGAATGAGCAGATGTGCAGGAGTAAGGGAGCAGAAAGAGACTAGAAAGGAGGTGAGGGACAGGCCAGAATCTTAGGAAGGGCTTTTAGCAACCTCAGACAGGGCCGTCTGGTGCGCAGGCCCCACTGGCACAGGGCCTCTGGCAGAGGAGCTGTTTTCAAAGGCCTGTGAAAACTTGTGAGATGAGAAAAACAATGACTGGATCTGAAACAAGGAGAAAAGTATAAAATTGAAAGTAGAGCATTTTAATTAAACATCTATAAAACATACGATTCTGTCAACTGCATTTTAAAATTTTGTATTTGTAATCCTCCATATTTGGAAACAATGCTATGGTTTGACTTTCCTCACTCCATAAAATTTCCTATGCATGTGTGATGACGGCTCAGAACTCTTCGATCATATAGTAAATGGATGACCAGTAGCTACATAATTTCAAAAGCAAAACTCATTTTGATTTTTTTTTGCTATCCAAAAATGTTATATTTAATGTGAAAGATGGGTATATTCCAATGTGTTTGATATGGTGTGGAATGTGAATTCCATAATTAATTGAAAGGCCCCGGGGCCTGCTACCGTCTAAAACCAGCCCTCGTCACAGGTCCTGGAATTGGGGTTCGGGCTGACTTAAACCGGATCTCTGAGGGGTAAGATGGAGGCCCCAGCTGATATGAGATAATAAATGCGTTGAGACGCTCAGAACCTTTCCATGCATAGTCCATCTGTACACAACTGCTTAAAACCCTGTAGGGCTGTTCCAGTGTGTGAGTTTTAGATGGCGGAAGTGAAGCTTTCTGGAAAGAAGTACCTGACAGGTATAGTGAACTGCTAGGCTTAGTCTCTAGCAGGGCTAATCTAAGTCATGAAAGAGAAAGTCAGCCAGAGTGAGGAGGTGACACGTTACTGCTTGGTTAGTGGCAGGAGACCTACACAGGTCCCATGGCCTGGGTGTGAGGCCAGGAGCTGTAGGGAGGTGTCTGGCCCTGGACCAGCTGGCCTGCAGCATCACTGAGTAGGACTCCTGACAGTGCAGGACAGACACCCATATAAGCTCTGGACGCTGACACTGGTTGCTGGTTCTCCCTTGAAAAATGCCCTTCCCCTCCCTTTATTCACCCTTACACTTGAGAAAAAGGAGAAAAGAAACAGTGCTCTCCAGCCTTCTCCCCAGTCTCCCACCAGTTTTCTGTCTTTGGTGTTCCCAGGCTGTCTTGTCCCATGCAGCTGTGTTCTGTCCTGTCCCCAGCCCTCTGCAGCTAGCTTTCATTGACGATAGCTTTCTTCCTGCGAGTCAGCAAAGGTGGCCTGCAGACACTGGCTCCAAACATCCAAACACTGGGAGGCTAGCTTCAGAGCTGTGCATGGCTGAGAGGGAGAGGCCAGACCAGGGGGATATCTGCAGCTGGGCCTCATGGGCCCGGGAGTGACTGTGGGAGAGGCCAGGCTGCTCTCCTCACCCTGCCTTCAGTGGCTCTGCACCGACAACCTCAGGCCAACGTGTTCAGGCAGGAGGCGCTGGTTCTGAGGCCACTGCTGTTTGTCTACTCTTTCCTGGCAGGTGACCTACATGGGGCAGTTTAAGAAGTCCGTGGGTCTCTCTGCCTCTGGTGTCAGTGACCAGAAGGGCAGAGGCCGAAGAGCAAAGCGGGGGAGTGGCCGTCCTCAGGAATAGACCAGGCTATCCTTCCCCAGAGCAACCCCTACCCCTTCGTCACCAACATGTGCCCTTTGGCGTCATGTGCTGAGGTCTAATGGCGTCACAATAATGAACTCACATTCATCTAGCACTCCCCCGCTCCCAGCGAACATTTACATATTTTGTTTGATTTTGACAGTGATGCCAGAAACAAGGGAGGGGGCAGACATCAGAACTATGCCCATTTGATCGATGAGGAAACAGTTCAAGGGTGAACCAGCTGGCCAGCGTTCTGGAGCTGGTAAGTGGGAGAGCTGAGTGAAGTTGGAACCTGGTTCTTCTGACTCCAAAGTGTGTGGGCTTTGACCCTGAACCACTGGGATGCACTGGCCATCGCTAAGCAGCCATCCAGGCCCGAAGCATGAATTTGGAGTAGGGGTATACTGAACGTGATTCTAGAACCTGAATTTCTGTCTCACGAAACTTGCAAGTCTCTTAAAATGCTGACATCATGTAAAGTTATTGAGTGTGTGTGTGTATGCATGTGTGTGTTATTTTATTTTATCTTATTTTTGTTTTCTGGTTTTATAGAGAAATAATCGACATACATCACTGAATATATTTAAGGCATACAGCGTGATGGTGTGATTCTCATATATTGTGACATGAGGACCACAGTAGGTTCGGCTAGCCTCCACCATCTCATATAGATATAATAAGAAAAGAAGGAAAAAGGAAAAAACAATGTCCTCCTTATGATGAGAACTCTAAGGATTGAGTCTCTTAACAACTTCCCTGTCCCTCATACGGGCAGTGTTAGTTCTCGTCCTCGTGTTGGACAGGACATCTCCAGTACTACCTTACTGATCACTGGGAGTTTGTACCTTCTGACCCCCGTCCTACTTCTCTCTCTCCTTCTTCTGCCTCTGGTAACCACAAATCTGATCCCTCTCTCGCGCTCCCTCTTTGATATGAGTCTAGTGGACACACAGTGTTACATTAGTTTCAGGTGTACCACACGGTGATTCCATAATGCGGTATGGTATGCTCTGCTCACCACAGGTGCAGTACCGTCCGTCCCATCACATCACTGTTACGGGATCATTGACTGTGTTCCTGATGCCGGGCCTATGGATTCCTTATTCATTCCATAACTGGAAAACTGTGCCTCCCACTCCCCTTCACCCATTTTGCCCAACCCTCGGCACCCTCCCCTCTGGGAACCATCAGTTTGTTCTCTGATTCTGCTTTTTATTTGTTTATTCATTTGGCTTTTTTTAAACTTAGATTTTACTTATGAGTAGAATTGTATGGTATTTGTCTTTCTCAGTCTTACATATTTCACTTAGCATGATACACTTTAGGTCCATCCATGTTGTCTCAAATGGCGTGATCTTATCCTTTTATGGCTGTGTAATATTCCATTGTATATCTATATCTATATCTATCTATCTATCTATCTATATATATATATATATATACATACACACTACATTTTCCTTTTCCATTCATCTCTTGATGGACACTTGGGCTGCTTCCATGTCTTGGCTATTGTAAATAGTGCTATATCATAGGGGTACACACATCTTTTTGAGTCCGTGTTTCTGGTTTCCCTAAATAAATACCCAGTAGTGGAGTTATCAGATCATATGATAGTTCTATTTGTAATTTTTTGAGGAATTTCCATTCTGTTTTCCACAATAGCTGCACCAATTTATATTTTATATTTATTTAGATCTTTAATCCATCTTGAGTATATTTTTGTGTATGGTATAAGAAAGTGGTCCTGTTTCATTCTTTTGCGTGTAGCTGTCCAGTTTTCCCAGCATTGTTTATTGAAAAGACTGTCTTGGGGCACCTGAGTGGCTCAGCTGGTTAAGCCACTGCCTTCCACTCAGGTCATGATCCCAAGGTCCTGGGATCGAGCCCATCTGGCTCCGTGCTCCACAGGGAGCCTGCTTCTCCCTCTGCCTGCTTGTGCTTGCTCTTGCTCTGATAAATAAAATCTTAAAAAAAAAAAAAGAATGTCTTTTCCCCATTTATATTCTCATCTCCTTTGTCATAAATTAATTGACCATGTAATTGTGGGTTTATATTTGGGGTCTCTCTGCTCTATTGATCTGTGTCTCTTTCTTTGCCAATACCGTACCGTTTTGATTACTACAGCCGGTAGTATAGCTTGAAGTCTGGAATTATGATACCTTCAGCTTTGTTCTTCTTTCTAAGGTTTCTTTGGCTATTCAGGCTCTTCTGTGGTTCCATACAAATTTTAGTATTATTTCCTCTAGTTTTGTAAAAAATGCTCTTGGTGTTTTGAGAGGGATTGTATTGAATCTGTAGATTGAAAAGTTGTTGAATTTTAGAAAGAAACATCATCTTGTTTATAGCAAGATTCAGTGCATTCATTCCTTCATGTATTCGTTTACTCAACAAGTTTATATATTGAACTCCATGTCCAATAGATGCAAGCCAATTAGCCAAAGATCAGTGCACCCCAGAACCTAGTCCGCTGAATGATCAATCACGCAGTTTGTCAATTTAATCAATCTGTCAGATGACTAGTTTACCGGTTTTACCAAATTTACTCATTGCAATTACAACAGCCTGAACAGTAATATTTTAACGACTAAAATGTTGACTAAATAGAAATGGGCAGAAGTTTAAAAAATTTTCCCACACGAAACCCTTTTTCCAGGCAAAATTCCAGCCTTTAACTATACAATAGGATTGTTTTGGCTGCTTCTGGTTCCTTTACATGCTTTTGAATGTGAGTATGTATTTTCAGACTTGAAGCAGTTCAACATTTTTCCCTCAGTTTCTCAAAAGTCATGTAAGCCTTTAACTCTGTAGAGACAGGGTAGAGAAGAGGTTACACAGGACAGTGCCAGCCTGGAGCCAGCCTGTCTGGTGCACCAGCCCAGCTCTGCCCCTTCTTGGGGGCCGCACTTTGGTCAGGTTATTTCTACACACGTGATGCGATCTCAGCCACATTACACGTAAACACCGAGGGAAAAAACACACCACAGTAATAACAGAGTTATTTCTGGGTGGTGGGACCATGAGTAATTTGCCTTCCATATGACTTTTCTGTATGTTTGATTTTTAAGATGTAGTTTTAATAATGTTAAGTGTTCCTTATGTAAGAGGAACTACACCACAGAGCTTCATGTACATTGTTTTATTTAATCCTCACAACAAGCACACAAGATAGGTAGGATTCTCACCATTTTGCAAAGAAACTGAGGCTCTGATCCACAGATTAACTTGCATGTGTACCCATGCCTCAGGGGAATCTGACTTCCTCTGTCTGACCTCAAAGTTCACATTAAGTTTTATTTCTTCTGACTCAACCAAAGAGTCCTTCTCTGTTAAATGGACATAATATCTGCATCTCAAAATATGGAGGGAGGATGGGCTGAGATGATAGGTATGAAAGCCCACTGCAAATGATAAAGCCCTCTACAGAAGATAGTACTGACGAGTAGCTATTCTAAAGGCTTTGCATAGATCATGTTTCTTCAATCATCTCAATGACCCTGAGAAGCAGGTGGCCATTATGATCCCCATTTTACAGAACAGGATATCAAGGAACAGAGAGGGCAACATGCCATGATCACACAACTGTACATGACATTAATTATCTAGATGGAGACTTTCCAGTGTAAATGACTTCTGGGTCATTTTCCCCAATCTTCTGCACAGGTTCCTCAGGGATACCTACTGCAGAGAAAGGGAAACTCTTTCTCTGTCAGACATCCTAGGTGTCAGATAGTCCAGTTGGCTCCAGAGGAGGTGGATGGAGGGTGGGAGACAGTCAGAGAACAGAGGTCAGGCATCAGATCCACGCCCTCCCACCTGCCACCGCTCTGTGCGCGCTTGTCCTTGCTTTCCAGGCTCTAGGGGATAACCACGACTCCAAGGACACTGCTGCCACCTGCTGTTCGCACGTTCTCCGTCCAAGGGCTTCTCAGGATCCTCATCACTGTCTTTCCTAGACCCCTTCTAGCACCTGGGGGGGAAGATCAACCTTTGCTCAATTTCAGATACAGGAAGAGTAAACTCTTAGCCCAAGTAGAAGGGCTGGAAGAGGAGAGCAGAGATGCACTCTGAGCCGTGTGACCTTGGAGATCAGGCTCTTGGCTTCTTTGAGTCTGTGTCTTCATCTGTAAAATGAAAACAACAGTAATATCTGCTTCATACAATTGTTTTTAAGATGAGATAAGATTTTTTTCCACTCTACATTCTACCTACTTACCAGAAACAAAAAGTTAGATCTGTAGAAGACCAGCCAGGATAGGGAACAAGTAAACATGCATACAAGCCTGAAGTCACCTCTGCTTACATTAACATTTTTAAGAATGAAAAAATGCATTTTCTGGGGCACCATCATGCCTCAGTCAGTGAAGCGTCTGCCTTTAGTTCAGGTCGTGATTCCAGGGTCCTGGGATAAAGTCCCGTGTTGGGCTCTCTGCTCAGCGGGGAGTTTGCTTCTCCCTCTGCCTCAGCCCCTCCTCCTGCTTGTGCTCGCTCTCTCTCTCTCTCTCTCAAATAAATAAAAATATTTAAGAATAATAATATAAGACAAAAAAAGAAAATTCTTTCTAATAGAGTGTTCCCTTTTATGTTTTGCTACTACTTTTGAATTTTTCAAAATTAAGGCTCAAGTCATTTTCTGTGTTTTATTAAGAATATGTGAAAATGGGGGCACCTGGGTGGCACCTAGGTTAAGCATCTGCCTTCAGCTCAGGTCAGGAACCCAGGGTCCTGGGTTCTGTCTCCCTGCTCAGCAGGAAGCCTCCTTCTCCCTCTCCCACTCTCGCTACTTGTGTTGCCTCTATGTCTCTCTGTGTGTCTCTCTCTGTCAAATAAATAAATAAAATCTTTGGGGCGCCTGGGTGGCTCGGTGGGTTAAAGCCTCTGCCTTCGGCTCAGGTCATGATCCCAGGGTCTTGGGATCGAGCCCCGCAACGGGCTCTCTGCTTGGCAGGGAGCCTGCTTCCCTTCCTCTCTCTCTGCCTGCCTCTCTGCCTACTTGTGATCTCTGTCAATAAATAAAAATTTTTTAAAAAATTTTTTAAATAAATAAATAAATAAATAAAATCTTTAAAAAAAAAAAAGAATGTATAAAAACAGGGCACCTGGGGGGCTCAGTTGGTTAAGCATCTGTCTTCTGCTTGGGTTATGATCTCAGGGTCCTGGGGTGGAGCCCCGTGTCAGGATCCCTGCTCAGTGGGGAGCCTGCTTCTCCCTCTCCCCTGCCCCTGCTCATGCTCTGTCCCTCTCTCTCAAATAAATAAATAAAATCTTTTAAAAAAAAATCTGAAAACCAGGGAAGTGATTGGGGAATAGGGTAACTGGGTGATGGGCACTAAGGAGGGCACTTGATGTAATGAGCACTGGGTGTTATATGCAACTGATGAATCACTAAATTCTCTCCCTATAACCAAAAATACACTCTTTGTTAACTAACTTGAATTTAAATCAGAAAAACAATAGTTTTTTAAAAATCTAAAAAAAAAAAAAATTAAAAAGAATATCTGAACCAGGGCTCCTGCGTGGCTCAGTCGGTTGAGTGTCTAACCCTTGATATTAACTCAGGTCATGATGTCAGGGTCCTGAGATTGAGCCCCACCCTGGGCTCCATGCCCAGCATGGGCTTAAGATTGTCTCTCTGTCTGCTGCTCCCTCCCCCCACCTCTTTCTCTCCCTCTCTTTAAAAAAAAAAAAAAATTAAAAATTAAAAAGAATATCTGAACCAGAATATGAAATAGTGAAAAGGGGTGTCTGATTTTTCTTTAAATTTTTATTTAAATTTCAATTAATTAACATATCGTGTATAATTTGTTTCAGAGGTAGAGGTCAGTGATTCATCAGTCCTGTATAGTAGCCAGTGCTCCTTACATCTCTGCCCTCCTTAATGTCCATCACCCAGTTACTCCATACCCCACCCCCACCCCTCCAGCAACCCTCCATTTGTTTTCTATGAGTAAGAGTCTCTTATGAAAAAAAGTCTCTTATTGTTCGTCTCCCTCTCTGATTTTGTCTTGTTTTATTTTTCCCCTCCTTTCCCCTATGCTCCTCTGTCTTGTTTCTTAAATTCCACATATGAGTGAAATCATATAATTATCTTCCTCTGATTGACTCATTTCACTTAGGGTAATACTCTCTAGTTCCATCCACGTCATTGCAAATGGGAAGATTTCATTTTCTTGATGGCTGAGTAATATTCCGTTATGTGTATGTGTATAAATTCCACATCTTCTTTATCCATTCATCTGTTGATGGATGTTGACTATTATGGACATTGCTGCTATAAACACTGGGGAGCAGGTGCCCCTTTGGATCACTACGCTTGTATCTCTGGGGTAAATACCTAGTAGTGCAATTGCTGGGTTGTAGGGTAGCTCTATTTTCAACTTTTTGAGGAACTTCCATACTGTTTTCAGAGTGGCTGCACCAGCTTGCATTCCCACCAACAGTGTAGGAGGGTTCCCCTTTCTCTGCATCCTTGCCTACATCTGGTGTTTCCTGACTTGTTAATTTTAGCCATTCTGACTGCTGTGAAGTGGTATCTCATTGTGGTTTTGATTTGTATTTCCCTGATGCCGAGTGTTGCTGAGCACTTTTTCATGCGTCTGTTGGCCATTTGGATATCTTCTTTGCATATTTGTTCTTTCAATCCATGAGCATGGAATGTTTTTCCATTTTTTGTGTCTTCCTCAATTTCTTTCATGAGTGTTCTGTAGTTTTCTGAATACAGATCCTTTGCCTCTTTGGTTAGGTTTATTTCTAAGTATCTTATGGTTTTTGGTACAAGTATAAATGGGATCAACTCCTTAATTTCTCTTTTTGTTTCTCATTGTTGGTGTATAGAAATGTAACTAGTTTCTGTGCATTGACTTTATATCCTGCCACTTTGCTGAATTCCTATATGAGTTCTAGCAATTTTGGGTGGAGTCTTTCAGGTTTTCCACATAAAGTATTTTGTCATCTGCAAAGAGTAAAAGTTTGATTTCTTTTTTGCCAATTCAGATGCCTTTTATTTCTTTTTGCTGTCTGATTGCTGAGGACTTCTAGTACTATGTTGAACAACAGTGATGATAGTAGATATCCCTGTCATGTTCCTGACCTTAGAGGGAAAGCTCTTAGTTTTTCCCAGTGGCGAATGATACTCACTGTGGGCTTCTTGTATATGGCTTTTATGATACTGAGGTACATTCCCACTATCACTACACTGTGCAGAGTTTTAATAAAGGAAGGATGCTGTACCTTTTCAAATACTTTTTCAGCATCTGTTGAGAGGATCATATGGTTCTTGTCCTTTCTTTTATTGATGTCTTGTATCACATTGATTGATTTGCGGATGTTGAACCAACCTTGCAGCCAAGAATAAATCCCACTTGGTTGCAGTGAATAATCCTTTTACTGTATTGTTGGATCCTATTGGCTAGTTTTTTGGTGAGAATTTTTGCATCCCTGTTCATCAGGGATATTGGTCTGTAATTCTCCTTTTTGGTGGGGTCTTTGTCTTGTTTTGGAATCAAGGTAATTCTGACCTCATAGAAAGAGTTTGGGCGTTTTCCTTCCATTCTGATTTGTTGAAACAGCTTCAGAAGAATAGGTATTAATTCTTCCTTAAGTGTTTGGTAGAATTACTCTGGGAAGCCATCTGGCCCTGGGCTCTTGTTTGTTGGGAGATTTTTGATGTCTGCTTCAATATACTTGCTGGTTATGGATCTGTTCAAGTTTTCTCTTTCTTCCTGTTTCAGTTTTGGTAGTTTATACGTCTCTAGGACATATAAACTTTCTTTCTGTTTCAGTTTTGGTAGTTTATACGTCTCTAGGACGTATAAACTACCAAAGAAATGCATCCATTTCTTCCAGATTACCTAATGTGTTGGTATATAGTTTCTCATAATGTGTTCTTATAATTGTTTGTATTTCTTTGGTGTTGGCTGATTTTTCTTTAATGGAACAAGCTTTCATAATTAAAATTGTAGCTTCTGAAACTCTCAGAGTTATTTCCAAGATTCCAGTTCACACATCTCATAGCACTTCTTTCAGGCAAAGCATCTAGCAAATGGGGAACATGAAACTGAGAAAACTAGAGTGGGCTTTTGCCACCCAAGTTCCCTTCAGAATTTGTCCAACTAGCAAAGCAAGGAGGCCTGGCTCCCTCCAAGTAGCAATAAACATCACACCAGATTCTGTTTGCCTGAAAATTCCTTCTGACTGGGTCTAGATGCCAGTAGTTGGGTGATGATCAACTTTCATGTTGCCAATGTAATATCCCTTCCTGGAATAGTTACAACTTGCATTGCTGGTTTTGAAGTTCAGCAAAACTGAAAGTCTCTATTGGTGAGTTCCAGCAAATATGTCTAGACTACTGCAGGGCTCTTCCTCTGCTGCATACCCTAGGCCTGGGTGCCATGTGGGTTCCAGGGCAGGTCCAGTTGTTCTCATCCTCTGAAACAGAGACCGGGGACCAGCTCACACTCTGCCTTCTTGCAGTAGACAAACTGTTAAATGAAGATACTGTCTGCTGCCTGGATTTCTCTTCTTGGTGCCCAAACTTTCTCCTCTAAAAAGTAGCCCTTGGAAGCTGTCTTTCCTTTATGGAGATAAAAACAAATCAACTCTAAGAGAGCATTTTACACCTACTCCATAAAATTTTACAACAAATTGATCAATTGTGGAATGTTTGCAATGAAATTTTTAAAAGTCAAATACACCTAATAGCATTGTAATTTGGTAAATCCTTTTGGAAAGCAGTGCAAATATACAAACTAAAGATTTTTCATACCCTTTGAATAGAATAATTCTACCCTTGGGAGTTTATCTTTCAGTAAGGCAAAAAGCTATGTTTAGGAAGCTATCCATTGTGCATCATTAATAGTAGTAAAAGAGAGACCTGAAGCAACCTAAATCCTGACCAGAAGGGGATTATGATTAACCCAAAGGGGATCAAGTTCATGGAATACTATTTTGCCATTATATTAATAAACATGGAGACTATGTACAAATGGGGAGAAATGTTTGCTACAATGTTGAAGGAGGAAAAAAATGTAGAATACTAAATGGTGTGTACATTATAATTACAGCTATCTTAAGCTGTCTGTGCTTATGGGTGATAACTGGGCAGTAATGGGCAAGTATACAAAAAGATGTACTCAGAGAGTAGGATTCTGGGTTATTTTTATTTCTTTATTTCCAACTAGTCTTAAATATGGTTACATTATAAAAAGAAACCTGGCCTTTCAGGGTGCAGATATTCTATTTCTAAATTGAACCTAGTTACTCTACAGAGCACCTCTTTTTGGAACAAGGAGGCGGTTACAATCTGTTTGGAGAGGCGAATGATTTCTCATTTCCATCAGTAACAGGTTGCCAAAAAATGTCATCAAGCACTACAACATTCAAACACGATATACTGCAATTATAAGAAGCAGATACTATGCGGGGGGAAGAAATCTTCTCTTTAAGAATCTAATGTTCTGGGGCTTTAACCACCTGGGTGGCTCAATGGGTTAAAGCCTCTGCCTTCAGCTCAGATCACAATCCCAGGGTCCTGGGATCGAGTCCCACATTGGGCTCTCTGCTCAGCAGGGAGCCTGCTTCCCCCTCTCTCTTCCTGCCTCTCTGCCTACTTGTGATCTCTGTCTGTCAAATAAATAAATAAAATCTTTAAAAAAAAAAAAGAATCTCTTGTTCTTAAATCTTCAGTACCTCAATTTTGCTGAGATGACATTCTTGTCCAGCCCCAATGAGAGGAATCATAAAGTGGCTATTAACTTTGTCAGTGTCTGTCTTTCTACCAACCTGCCTTTGACTAGCACTTTACAGTTTTCAAACTACTTTCACACCCTTCAGATGATCACATTTAGTTCCATAACAACTCCATACAAGAGGCAGTGCCTGTGGTATTGTGACCACTTTACAGATGGGGACACTGAGACTCAGAGAGCTAAGTGACTTTCCCAGTTCACCCAGCTAGTAAGTGGAAGAGCTGGAACCAAAAACTTGAGAACTGTTTGACATAAGAGGACATGACCAGACTCCCATGAGGGTCTGCATGCAACTGTGGAGTATAGGGATTATGGAGGAAATATTGATTGACTTTTGGGGAGGAAAGGAAGGTTTTGGTTTAGTGTATCTGGAAAACACTGTTGGAGAGCTTAACAGCAAGGTGGGGAAGCCAGGGTATGGAATGGTTGAAGGAAGATGACTCAGGACATCTGTACGCACACAAGGAGGCATCTGTGAGAGACACAAGGCATATGATGTGTCTGATGGAAACTGCGGGAGGAAGAACTAAGTGCGGACTTGGACATAGAACTTGGTGCATTGGTGACCCAGGAGGCTGAGAGGAAAGCATTTCAAACTGAGTCCCAGGGCACAGAAATAAGAACAGTTCTTAAGATGGTATTTAGGCACAGCTTTTAAGAAACTACTAACTGTGTAATTGGTGCTAAGAACAGCAGCATTTCCAGTATCTCTGAGGTTCATTCAACACAGGGCTCTGGCCACTGTGCTTGGGCCAGGTAGCAGGGGGTTCACCAGCTGGGAGCTACAGCCTCCCCCTTCAGGTGTCTGTGAATGCTCTGTGAGGACTTTCAGATTTTATCCTGTCATTTGATGCCTATTTAAAATAATATTAATGTCTGCAGGTTCTGGGCCACACGATTTCAGTGTCTCCACAGACACTGCGTTAGATCATATTGGGGCCAAAAATGCTGTGTGAATTATCACAACTAGAGGAAAAAAGAATAGAGATAAATGTAGTGTCAAGAAGTAGAGGCCAAAGACATCACATAACATTGTGATAGAATGAGGAAAACTTTCCCAGTCGCTCAACCAGAAAACTGGTGGTAATGCAAAGTTACCAAACAGCTCATGGGGTACAGACATAACAAGTACATGAGAGCCCTGTCAAGAGAAGATACCCAAAAAAGGTGAGCAGCGTTTCCCTTCCAGGGCATATAGGGACGAAGGCCCACACAGGGATTTGGGTTTCAGAATCCATTTACGCTCTTAAAAATTATTGAGAATCCCAAAGAGCTTTTTTAAATTTTTAAAAAAATTTTTTATTAACATATAATGCATTATTAGCCCCAGGGCTACAGGTCTGTGAATTGCCAGGTTTGCACACTTCACAGCACTCACCATAGCACATACCCTCCCCAATGTCCACAACTCCATCACCCTCTCCCTACCCCCTCCCCTAAAGACCTTTTGCTTATGAGTTGTATCAATCAGTATTTATGTATTACGTATTAAAATTGGGATTTGTTTACTAATTTATTTTTAATGACAATACTCATATGTGAACATAACGAACATTTTTAATGAAGATATACTTTGCAAAATAAAATTTTAGTGAGAAGAGTAGCATTATTTTACATTTTTGCAAATCCATTTAGTGTCTGGCTAGCCAGAAGACAGCTGCATTCTCATATTTGCTTATGTATTCAACCCATTTTGATACATTGTTTTGGTTGAATTTATGAGCAAAATATGACCTCACACATATATGTTATTGGAAAGGAAAGAGTATTTTAATAGACTTTCAGGTAGTTAAGGACATTCTTCTTTGGTATTACACCAAAATTTGACAAATGATAGTTTCTTTCTTTTTTTTTTCTTTCTTTTTTTTAAATAGAGGTAGGGAGAGAGAAGGAGGTGGGGGGAGCAGAGGAAAAGGGAGAGAGAATCTCAAAGAGACTAGGTGCTAAGCCTGAGCCCAATATGGAGCTCGACATGGGGCTTGACGCAGGGCTCAGTCTCACGACACTGAAATCACAACCTCAGCCGAAACCAAGAGTCAGACGCTTAACTGATTGTGCCATCCAGGCATCCCTAGCAAAACATCTTTAAACTGATGTTGTTGATTTGAGTTATTTGGGGTTCTTCTTCTAAAAAGGTTATATACCTTTAAAGGGTAGTATCTTATAGACCTCTAGGCTTGCCAAAATTAATTTTATTTGAATGCTATTTAAATATATGATAGTATAGAATTACATATATACTCCTTGTGCTTTTAACAGTTACACAGCTACAGATACAAAACCTATTGAATATGTACAGAGTCACAAAACCCAGGTAATACATCCCTGTCTCTGCAGCACTGTGAAGCATTCCTCACTCATAAAAGACAAGTATGAGCAGAAAACTAGCCCTTGACTAGTGGCTGAGACTGGTACAATATTCGTAAGCCCAGAGATGCTGACAATGTCGTCGTTATCAGTGGAAAACCCACACGGACGTGTGTCCACCTGCTGAGAAATTTTAGGTGCCCCTAGACAAGAAATTTTACTTCTTCAAGTTCCTCCATAAAATAGGAGTGTATCTACCTATCTCACAGGATTATTACAGGGATTCACTTAGAGATGAAAGTTTTCAGCCATTTTGATTTCTAAAAGAAAATGTTAAAAAGCATTTCACTCTTTGATTCTTCTCTCTCCCCTTTCAAGAACTGCCTTATTTCCTAACTTTGTTCTCAGGACTGGCGCTGGAGCCCAGTTCCTGAGTGCTAGTTCCACCCTAGCGAGAAGAACTTAAATTATCCAGCCTCTCGCTTCAGTCTCCTCATCTGTAGATTGGAGGTGAGTACAATCTCTACCTCATTAAATGGACTTTTTAGAATCATGCTTATAAAGCTCTTGACACCTAGAAAGAACTCAATAAATGATCATTCTTAGCATAATGTTTGGCATGTAGGAGCTCAATGAATGGCAGTTATCATTAGTCAGATTTTAGGTGATGACTAAGGGTAGAGTCCCTCCTACAATGATATTTTTAGAAGAAGAACAAGAAAGAAAGTTAGCATTTAGTCGATGTACACCTCCTGCCAGGCACTTCCATACATTCCATAATTTCATCTTCACAAAGCCCTGCGAGGCAGATGTGATTATCCACAGCGGGGCTAGGGTGAGAGGAGCAAGGCACTTGGGGTTCAAAATTAAGGAGTCACATTTAACACCATTGTTTTTTCTTTTTCTTTCTTTCTTTCTTCTTCTTTTTTTTTTTTTTTTTTCATTTAACGCAAATTTAAGGAGGCACTCCGTCCTAGGCTTATGCTCAGGAAAGAGGAGACTGACTAGGGGGACTTGGCAACAAAATGGTAGACCACAGAGACAGGGTTTACCCTCTGGTCGGTCAGTTGAAGCCTGAGCGGATCCTCTGAAGTGGAAGGACCTTGGGGCTTCTTTCCTGAGTCCTTACCCCTTAACTGCATTCTGATAGTACAGATCTCTGAGAGAGGTCCCCACCCATTCTGGAAATTTCCCAACTGTGATTTTCCTAAGTGTGATTGAAGTCCCTGACATAGTAATGTGTTCTAGCTTCCCTCTCACAGGAGTGCCTGCTGATAGAGCTTCACTTAAGCTTCTTGTGAGTATCATAGTAAGAGCCTCTTCAGATTTTCTCAGTGAGCCCAGGTTCTAACAGCTTCTAACAACTTAATAAGAAAACGCCTCTTAGGACACAAATGGGAAGGTACGACCTTACAGAGAGAAGCTTGCCCTTGCCCTACAGAGGAGAGGCCAATACTATCATTGGGATGAGTCCTTCCGGCCTTCACTTGGGACTGATTTCCAACATCCTCTTTACCTAAAGCGTAAAATGACTCTGGGGATATGAAAAGTTGCCGTGCAGTTTAGTTTTTCTCTTTCCTTAACATGGAAAGATTGGCTAAGTGAACAAGGGAACAAATCATTGAATCCAGGGTAGAAGCCAGCCTCGGAGAATTCAGGTGACTTTCTCTGGGAATCCCTGATATATTTGTGTGACTAAGTAACCCGAGGCCAGGAAAAACCTTTGAAAGAAACAATTAAAATCTGTTTGGATAACCTTTCCTGGAGCCTAAGGGTAGAATCTAAACAAAAGGTACCCCTCCCTCCACCCTACTACAGGAAAGAAGGTTGAGCAAATCCCTGAGTTACTAGGAAGGAATGTGCAAGAAAAGAAAGACTTTGTGTGATTTCCAAGTTTTAGTGAGTCCTAGAGGAACCTGCTATGGACTAAATTCTGTCCCCCCCCAAAATTTGTAAGTTGAGGTTTAAATCCCCAATGTGACTGTCCTTGGAGATAGGGCTCGTAAGGCCATAATTTCGATTAACCGAGGTCACAGGGGTGAGGATCTGATACTACGGGGTTGGTATCCTCGTGCTCACCATGTGATCAAGGCAGGGAGAGGGGTCGTCACAAGATCCTGACCTTGCTGCTACATTGATCTCAGACTTCAGATTCCAGAACTATGAAAAAACAAATTTCTATTGTTTAAGCCATCCAGTCTATGACATTCTGTTATGGAAGCCAGAGCTGACTAATACAAAATACTGGGTATTTGGTGCGTAATGTTTCACGCCCACAGTTTATTCAGTTGGCTCCCAATGACCCGAGTCTTATGTATGCCAGTCTCACCAATTTTACATCTCTATCTCTTTAATCCTCACCATCCAAGTAAGTGGGTCATAATTTTTTTTCCTGTTTTACAGCTAAAACTAGAATAATAGATTATTTGGATTACAGACTCAAAAGCAATGAAGTCCAGAGCTGGGTGGTATCACATGGATCGTTTGACCTCCCTGGTTGAGGTTTATTTCCCCAGCTGTAAAATGAGGAATGTATTAGTTTCCAGTTCACAAATTGCTTATGTGAATCTAAGTATCTGCCCCACATTCCCCAAGGCCGGGGGTAGGCACTGACCAAGCAGGTCAGAACCAAGATCTGGTTCAGAGATGCCAGAATTAGAGGAGGCCAGAAAGGAGAGAGCCAGAGGGATAAGTGAATGTTCATGTTCTTAACAGTACAAGGTTTCAATGCTAACACAAGATACAGGGCCAAGCTCAAATAGGAAACAGAGGTGTGTGCCTTTTGGGGGAAGGAGTGTGCTGGACAGGCAGAAGAAATGACAGAACAGAAGTGGCCACAGCTTGCCTTTTAGGCCATCAGGTAAGATGGAGGCCCCAAATAGAGTGAGTTGGGTGACTTAACATATTGTGCAGTAATGCATGAAATCACTACCAAAGGCCTTAGTTTGTTTTTTAACACCCTCATCTCCACCCCTAACCCTAGTCCACATGATTCAAAGTGCAGGTTGAAAATCACAGATGCTGATGATGAAGTAGGGGGTTTGGTGGGAATCAGGGCTCAGGTGTGCTTAGATCCCAGCTATAACATTTTAGAGCCTTAGTTATGTGTTGGGTGCACTGGTTATTAAGTATTAATTTGCTTTTCTTATTTCTTCCCCTTCTCCTGACGTGTAATTGAACACAAGTAATGGCCCCGATCCAAGCCCACTGGCCGTGGTCCCTGTTTGGGAGCCTTCAGGGTTCATCCCAGGGGACACAGTCCTGTCCCCCTCTGCCTCTCTGCTGAGCTGGGAGGCTGGTCTCTGACTCTTGGATAGTAGAACATGACAACATGTTTGCTTCAAAGGTACCTACTGTCTTTAACAAGTGACCTTGACTTTACACTTTAATCGGGACATCCAGGTGGTGCCACCAGAATACTTAGGACCAGACACTCAAGTTTGAAATCTCAGAAATTCTCTCCCAGTGAAGCAACCAAATGCCTCGTTAGCGGAAAGCATATTGAGAAAAAAAATGTTTATGGAAATTCTCATTATACCAGAGGATAACTCTAACTGAAAAGGGAAAAAGGCAAGGATTCGGAGACATTTAATGTGAAACAATGTGGCAGAGATTGTTTTGGACTCCACTGCCTTTTGCACCCCGGAGTTATTTGGTTTGAACAACTGCCAAATCCTAAAGTTCGAAAGACAGTCACAAGTGGGGAAGGGGGCCAGCATTCTTGGGGTTGGATTCCCAGAATGCTCCGATTTATTGTAAGCCTCTCACTCTGAGGTCAGCAGGCTCTGGCTGGTGGTTCTGTTTAGAGACAGCCCCTCCCCCTACGATGGAGACTCCTAGGGGGTTCTGACGGGAAAAGTGGTAACCACGTTGGCCACCCAAGGGCTTGAACCGGGGTATGTAAACTTCTTCGGGAGGCCACCGCCATGGTCATGTCTGAGGTTCACGAGGATGTGCAGCCCTCTCACATGCAAGACAGCTGTTCTCATCAGGCCTCTCATAAAATACACAAGAGCCGGCATTTTGTCCTTTCAACAGTCTTTCACTGCAATTGAATGTAAACAGTAGGGCAGCTAGTTGGAGTTTATGTAAACCATTAAGCATCATTTCCTCTTTGAAATCTTCCGCTCTTTGCCTTCATATTCAAACTCTCACCATGCCCTCATGGATTTAACCTCCAAATTTCCACAAAGAACCAGCCAATCACTTTTCTTCTCCATGGCCACCATAGTGGCCAAGTCACATTCGTGTCTGGCCTTTGTTACCTGGAGAGCCTTCTCCTAAGTGCTCTCTCTGCACCAGTTCCGCCCTCTCCTCACCTAAAATCTGTTATCCGTGCTCAAACTTGAATGATGGTTTCAGCACCCAAGTCTGACCCTTCACTCTAAGGCTGAAATTCAAAACGCTTCTCTTGGCCCCTGCCTGCCTCTGCTGCCTCATCCTGATCCCTCCTCCTGTTCAACCCTCTCTGCCTGTGGTCATATGAACCTCACCGCTTCCTCCTCTGCTCCCCTCCATCCACCTGATGATCACAGTTCAGACGGCACTTCCTGAGGAAGGGTCCCTTGAGGACCCCCAATCTAGGACAAGTCTCCTTATTTTAAGTTTTCATTAACCATGTTTCTTTCCTTAAGAGCAATTACCTTCATTATTAATTACACATCTATGAGTGTGATTATTTGACAAAAATCCATCTTCCCTACTAGTCTCTAGGTTCCATGAGAGCCGGGGTCAGTCTGCTCACTATTGTATGCTTAGGTCCTTCCTGTAAGCCTGGCACACACACAGGTTCTCATGGAACATTTCTTTTTCTTTTTCTTTTTTTTTTTTAAGATTGTATTTATTTATTTGACAGAGAGAGACAGGGAACACAAGGAGGGGGGAGTGGGAGAGGTAGAAGCAGGCTTCCCGCTGAGCAGGCAGCCGGATTCCGGGCTCGATCCCAGGACCCTGGGATCACGACCTGAGCTGAAGGTAAACACTTAACGACTGAGCCACTCAGGCACCACCCCCCCCCTTTTTTTAAAGATTTTATTCTCATGGAACATTCTGAATGAATTTCCGAAACATAGTGGGAAACACAGACAACTGACTTCAGCTTCCCTCTAAGGTCCTTCCACTAGGAAGCCTGGCCTGGCCTCAGGAACCACTGGCTCTTCTCTGTAAGGAAAACACCGGTCACTGATAGTTATTCGTTCTGTGTGGGCTGTTAAGTGAGCTCTGGGAAATAGAGCATAGACTTTGGCACTAAAAGGGCCTGAGTTGAAATCCCTTCTCTATGCCCCTTGATGGTCACATGATTATAAAGAAATTACTTCCTTCAATCATCATTTCCTAACCTATAGAATGGAGATTAATGAACCCGTGGAATGGAGAACCACCAGCCAGCCTACCGGCTGAGGCTCAGCGTCCTCAGTGTGATTTGGAACACTGCCCTCTGGCCTCACCTCCATGTGCCAGGTTGAACCACTCTCTGTTCCAGAAACAGGTCTTATATTGTCAAGCTTCTGCATCTTCACTCACTCTGTTTCCCCTGCCTGTTGGCCTTTCTTTCACCGATTCTATGGGGTGAATTCCTACTCTTCCTGTTCTCCTCCAAGACCTTCTGGAAACGTTCCTCCCTCTCTGTCACTCTCCTTAACTCCTTTCTCTCTCCTCCCTTGTCACAGTTACTGATCCCTGTCTCTATCAGAGCACTTATGTTCCTGTGTGATTAAGTTCTAGGTCTGTAACTCAGTCCAGGGCTGCCAGGAACATACATTGCTCCTTTGTGTGTGTTAGAAAAAGGCACCCCTTCCTCCAGGCCCAGGCACGTGGCTTGGCAATAGGAGCCCAGGCTGGGTTTCAGCCCACTCGTCCTCCCCGGGCACCCGTGTGCAGGACAGAGCCTGCTGGACCATGTGCAGCACTTCCCCACCTGTCTTCTCTGCTGTGAGCTCCCGAGGGTCCCCTGGAGCTTATTCATCTTTGTATATCCCCAGAGCAGAAGTCTGGCCCTGCAGTGATTCTCTGTAAAAGATTTTATAAGCTGAAGTGAATTGTCTGTGGGCTGGGAGCATATGCAGGGTTGCTCCCCACATGAGTCATCAAATGCTGTGAATTGCAGGAGGCCCCCCGAGCTGCAGAGGCGGGCGGAATAATGTCATCTGTTCTATTCTCCGTGGATTCTGGTTATTTTAACATCTGCAACTGCAAATTGTTCAGAGCTCTGAGGCTAAAATAGATGCCTGTGGCAGTCTGTTACCTCATTCTTTGCTTTTTGGATCTGGGGGGGAAAAATCTACTTTCCCCAGAGCTAATCTCTGTCTGAGGCTAGTTGTTATTAAGGCTACAGGAGAAATCACCTGCCTGAAAGACCCTCCACTGGATCCCTTCTGAGCACAAGCTGACCAGCAGCAAAGTGGGGATTCCCATCAGGTTCCCTGTGGCTATATCGGGAGACACAGAGCCACAGGAACAAATAGAACAGAGTTTCCAACTCCCGACTGATCTGTAGAGCTAGGCCGCAGACTGGGGGGGTGCAGGGTTTGCTTCCAGTTCCCAAGAGTTTAAAATTCTTATTACTCCAGTGAGAACGCATGCATGTGTGACTCAATTCCCTTCCTTAAAAAGGTCATTATGACATTTCAAGATGGGGCTGTTTGTTAACTTCCCATCAGTCCCAATCCAGGAGAGGCATAGAATTGAATTCCTATTTTGTCTTTAATCACTGAGGCAGTGACCAAACAATTAGGTTGACAAGTGGAGGGAAAGAGAGGTGGGAGAAAGACAAACCATCCAAGTATAAACTGGAAGAGTAGTTCCCATGCAGCAGGAAAAGAGCCGGTGACTTTAGTAGTTGACCTCTCGTTTTTGTATTTTCACTAAAAATAATATTAGAGGGGAATAAACTGTTCTAATTTTGACTCCTAATCAGCCAGTCACCTCATTAAAGTTTATATTTCATCTTTTTTTAAAGATTCATTTATATGTTTGAGAGAGAGAGAGAGAGTGGGGAGGTGGGGCCAAGGTTGAGGGAGAAAGAGTCAAGCCAACTCTGCCCTGACCACCGAGCCAACATGGGACTCAGTTTCCCGACCTTGAGATCAGGACCTGAGCCAAAATGAAAGGTCGGATGCTTAACCAACTGTGCTACCCAGGCGCTCCTGTATTTCATCTTTTTGACAAGTTGAAGTACATTTTCTCATCGCAACAAGCTTTCAATGTCATTATGATTAGCCTTGACTTACAGATGAAGAAACTGAGGTGGGAGGTCTTCAGGACTCAACACGTAAAATCAGACCCAAGAGACCACAACACAGGTCCTGAGAGTTGTATAGGAGGGACACAAACTTGTCTAAGACAAAGTTATGCCTTCAGTGGTTTGCAAACTAAATCAGAATAAACAACATGAGAAGTAATTGCAAAACAAAAGATTGAGGTAAAGGAGAGAACATTTAGGGCTCATTTAATCAAAGAACTCTACATGCAGGAGATGGAACTTGGAAGTTGTGCAATAATCACATTTGGGAAAAGACATGAAAACATTCTGCAGGTGGTGAGATTGAATTTTCTAATATACAGTTAGTGCCAGAGAAGGGATTTTAACCCACTTCAGAACTCATCACAATTTCATTTGTACCCTAGGTTTTCTAAAATAGACTATTGTTAGAGCAATTTTAGGATAGCCACAATATTGAGCAGAAGGTACAGAGATTTCCCATATATACCATGCTCCCACCCATGCATGGCCTCCTCCATCATAAACATCCCCCACCAGAGCAGTACATGTGTTACAAATGATGAACCCAAACTGACACATAATTATCACCCGAATTCCACTCTTTATGTTAGTGTTGATGCTCAGTGTTGTACATTCTATGCATTTGGCCAAATTTTAATGAGCATTATAGTATCATACAGAGTAGTTTCACTGCCCTAAAAATCCTGTTTTTCACCTATGTATCCCTCCCTCTCCACTAAATCCCTGGCAAGCACTGATCTTTTTACTTTCTCTAGTTTTGCCTTTCCCAGAATATGGTATAGTTGGAATCATATAATATGTAGCCTTTTCTAAGTGGCTTCTTTTACTCAGTCATATGCATTAAGTTTCCATATGCATTAATGTCTTTTCTGGCTTAATAACTTATTTCTTTCACTGCTGAACAGTATTCCGTTGTCTTGATGGGCCACAGTTTATCCATTCACCTACCAAAGAACATCTTAATTGCTTCTTAGTTTTGACAATTATGAATAAAGCTCTATAAATATCCATGTGCAGGTTTTTGTGTAGACATGTTTTCAACTTTGGCTAGATGCCAAGGAGAGAGATGCTGGATTGTACAGTAAAATATGTTTAGCTTTGTAAGAAATTGCTAACCTGTCTTTCCAAAGTGGCTGTACCATTCTGCATACCTCTCCACTTACTTAGTTAGCAATGAATGAGAGTTCCTGTTGCTCCATACCCTTGCCAACATTCGGTGTTGGAGTATTGTGGATTTTGACCATTCACATAGGTGTGTGGTATCTCATTGTTATTTTAACTTGAATTTTCCTGATGACATATGATGTGGAGCACTCTTTCATACGCTTGTTTGCCGTCTTAGTATTTCCTTTGGTGAGGTGTCGCTAAAGTCTTTGGCACATTTTTAATTCAGTTGTTTGCTTTCTTATTGTTGAGTTTCAAGAGTTTTTTTGTAAATTTTTGGTAAACAGTTTTTCATTTTGTTTTGAGAGGAGAGCATGCGCACAAGCATGGCAGGGAAGGGAGTGTGTAGGGAGGGGGCAGAGGAGAGGGAGAGAGAGAAACTTAAGTAAACTACATGCCCAGCAGAGCCTGACAAAGGGCTTGATCTCACAACCCTGAGATCATAACTTGGGCCAAAATCAAGAGTGGAACACACTTAACCATCTGAGCCACGAGGCACCCCAACATTTTTTTTTAATTTAAAAATTTTTTAATTTATTTACTTGACAGAGACCGAGCACAAATAGGGTGAGCAGCAGAGGGAGAAGCAGGGAGCCTGACATGGGGCTGGATCCCAGGACCCTGGTATCGTGACCTGAGCCAAAGAGAGATGCTTAACTGATTAAGCCACCCAAGCACCCCACCCCAACAGTTTTTTATCCGGTAATATTCTTTGCAAGTATTTCTCCTAGTTTATGGCTTATCTTCTCATTACTTGATAGTATCTTTTGCAGAGCAGAAATTTTTTTATTTCGATGATGTCAAGCTTATCAACTTTTTTCATGAATCATGCAGTCTTTGGTGTGATATTTATAAAGTCACGACCAAACCCAAAGTCATCTAGATTTTCCCCTATATTATCGTTCAGGAGTTATATAGTTTAGCATTTTTAACTTAGGTGTGGGACCATTTTAAGTTAATTTTTGTGAAGAGCCTAAGATCTGTACCTAGTATCTTTTGTTTTGTTTTGTTTTTTGGCATGAGAATGTCAGGTTGTTCCAGCACCATTTGTTGAAAGGCTAACTCTTCTCCATTGTGTTGCCTTTGCTCCTTTGTCAAAGACCAGTTGACTATAGGGGCACCTGGGTGGCTCAGTCGGTTAAGCATCTGACTCTTGATTTCAGCTCACATCAAGATCTCAGGGTCCTGGGATGGAGCCCTGTTTTGAGCTCCCCACTGAGCCCGGGTCTCCTTCTCCCTTTGCCCCTCCCCCCTACTCATGCATGCACTCTCTCTAAAATAAATAAGTAAATCTTTTAAAAAATTGCCAGTTGACTATAATTATGTGGGTCTATTTTTGGACTCTCTATTCTGTTCCACTGATCTATTTATCTGTTATTTTGCCAGTATTCAATTACTGTAGCTTTAAATGGAGTCTTGAAGTTGACTAATGTCAATACTCCAATTTTGTCCTTCTCCTTCAATATTATGTTGGCCGTTTTGGGCTCTTGCCTATCCATATAAATTTTAGAATCAGTGTATTGGTATCCACAAAATAACTTGCTGGGGTTTTAATTGGGATTGTAATGAATCTATAGATCAAGTTGTAAAGAACTAATATCTTGATAATATTGAGTCCTTTCATCCATGAACATGGAATATCTCTCCACTTATTTAGTTAGTTCTTTGATTTCATTCATCAGAGTTTTGTAGTTTTCCTCATATAGATCTTGTTCATATTTTGTTAGATTATACCTAAGTATTTCATTTGGGGGGTGCTACTGCAAATGGTGTTGTTTTTCATTTCAAATTCCACCTGAGCATTGTTAGTATACCAGGGAAGCAATTAGCTTTTCTATATTCGCTTTGTATCCTGAAACCTTGCTGTAATGACTTATTAGTTCCAGGAGCTTTTTGTCAGTTCTTACGGATTTTTTACATAGATGATCATTTCGTCAAAAGACAAAAGTTTTATTTCTTCCTTCCCAATCCATATTATATTATATTATATTATATTATATTATATTATATATCCTTTCTTGTCTTATTCCATTAGTTAGGACTTCCAGTACAATGTGGAAAATCAGTGCTGAGAGGGGACATCTTTGCCTTGTTCCTGATTTTAGTGGGAAAGTTTCTCACCATTAAGTATGAAGTTAGATGGAGGGGGTTTTGTAGATATTCTTTATCAAGCTGAGGAAATTCTCTATTCCTAGTTAACTAAGACATTTTTAAAATCATGAATGGGTATTGATTTTGTCAAATGCTTTTCTGCATCTAAAATGATTGTGTGATTTTTCTTCTTTAGCCTGCTGATGTGATGGATTATATTCATTGATATTTGAATGTTGAACCATCTTTGCATACTTGGGATAAATCCTACTTGGCCATGGCATATGGCCTATAATTCTTTTTATACATTGTTGGATTCAATTTGCTAATATTTTGTTGAAGAGTTTTGCATCTTTGTTCATGAGAGGTATTGGTCTATAGTTTCTTTTCTTTCTTTTTTTAAAGGATTTTATTTTATTTATTTGACAAAGAGAGGCAGGAAGAGAGGGAACACAAGCAGCAGGAGTGGAAGAGGGAGAAGCAGACTCCCCGCAGAGAAGGGAGCCGATAAGGGGCTCGATCCCAGGGCTCTGGGATCACAACCTGAGCTGAAGGCGGTCACTTAATGACTGAGCCACCCAGGTGCCCCAGTAGTTTCTTTTCTTGTAATATCTTTGTCTGGTTTTGGTATTAGAGTCATTCTGGCCTTATAGAATAAGTTAGGTAGTATTCCCTCTGCTTCTAATCTCTGAAAGAGATTGTAGAGAAGTGGTTTAATTTCTTCTTTAAATGTTTATTCACATTCAACAGTGAACCTGTCTGAGCCTGGTGTTTTCTGTTTTGGAAGGTTATTAATTATTGATTCCATTTCTTTAATATGTATAAGCCTACTCAGATTGTCTGTCTTTTCTTGTGTGCATTTTGGCAGATTGTATCTTTCAGGCAATGGGTCCATTTCATCTGGGTTGTCAGATTTGTAGGCATGGCGTTGTTGATACTATTCCCTCATTATGCTTTTAATATCTGTGGGATTTATGGTGATGTTCCCCTTTCACTTCTGATATTAATAATTTATCTCTCCTCTTCTCTCATCTCCTCTCCGCTCCCCTCCCCTTCCCTTATATCCCCTTCCCCTCCCTTCCCTCTCTCCTCCCCTCCCCTTTCCTCCCTTTTCCTTCTCATCCCTTCCCTTTCCTCTTCTCTTCTACTCTTCTTTTCTTTAGTTATCCTAGACGGAAGTTCAGCAATTTCATTGCTTTTCCCTGTTGATTTTCTATTTTCAATTTTATTTATTTCTGCTCTAATTTTTATTTCTTCTGCTTGCTTTGCATTTAATTTGCTTTTCTTTTTCTAGTTTTCTAAGACAGACATTGAAATGATTGATTTTAGGTCTTTTTTTCTTATTTAATATATACATCCAGTGGTATACATTTCCATTTAAGCATTGACTTTGTTGCATCCCACAAATTTTGATAAGCTGTGTTTTCATTTTCATTTAGTTCAATTTTTTTTTTTTTGAGAGAGAGAGGAAGGCAAGGGGCAGAGAGAGAGAGAATCTCAAGCAGACTCTGTGCCCAGCACAGAGCCAGATGTGGGGCTCAATCTCAAGACCCTGAGATCGTGACCTGAGCCGAAATCAAGAGTTGGACACTTAACTGAGTCACCCAGGCACCTTAGTTCAATAATTTTTAACTTAGTCACCTTGAGGTTTCTTCTTTGTTCTATGTGTTATTTAGAAGTGTATTGTTTAGGCTGGAGAGATGGTGTAACATGTAGTTACAAAAGTGGCTGTAAGTGGGATGAATCTTCAATGTGTCTGTCTCTCCAGTGTCTCTTACATTTTGGATTTTTCCCTTTTATT
This sequence comes from Mustela erminea, assembly GCF_009829155.1. Lineage (NCBI taxonomy): Eukaryota > Metazoa > Chordata > Mammalia > Carnivora > Mustelidae > Mustela > Mustela erminea. The sequence goes on from NC_045618.1 coordinate 44,482,278, forward strand.
TCCATTTATTTTTGTACTCCATAAAATATAAATACTTTGAAGGTAAGCCAATGTCTTACTTATCTTTGTATTCCCTGCTTCTGTCATAGGACCTCTCTATAATAGGACTAATATGTATTTGGTGAATAAGTGAATTTGGAATCTGAATATAAGTTCATTCCAGACCATATAAAGAATATTCCTACTTTTGGAAGGATTTTAAATGATATATAAATTCTGTAATTATCTTACAGTTATTATTTACTAAGAAAAAAAAAGAAGTGTGGGAGCTTCTGGGTGGCTCAGTCCATTAAGCTTCTGCCTTCAGCTCAGGTCATGATCCCCGAGGTCCTCGGATAGAGCCCCATATCAGGCTCCATGCTCAGTGGGGAGTCTGCTTCCCCCCTCCCTCTGCTGAACTCCCACTAGTGCTTGCTGTCTCTCTCTCAAATAAATAAAATCTTTTCCAAAAAATGTGTTGTTTAGTTTCCAAGTATTTGGGGATTTTTCTAGCTATTCTCTGTTACTACTTTTTTTTTAAAAAAATGTTTAAATTTTTAAAATTTTTGTCCTGTTACTAATTTCTATTTTAATTCCATTGGAGTCTGAGAACAGATGTATGATTTCTCTTCTTTTAAATTTGTTAAGGAGTGTTTTGTGTTTTATGTCCCAGAAGGTGGTCTGCCTTGGTGAATGTTCCATGTAAGCTTGGGAAGAACATGTTTTCTGCTCTTATTGGATGAAATGGACAATAGATGTCCATTATGTCCAGTTTGTTGATGGTGTTAATGAGTTCCACTGTGTCTTTAACGATGTTCTGCCTGCAGGGCCTGTCCATTTCGGATGGACAGAGGGGAGTTGAAGAGTCTAACTACAACAGTGGATTCATCTATTTCTCCTTGCAGTTCTATCAGTTTTTGCCTCACTTTATTTGACCCTCTATTGTCAGGTGCGTACACATTAAGAATTACTATGTTTCGTTGAAGAATTGACTGTAAGCATTCTTTTTAATTGCATGTTTTAAACTAAACTTTTTCTTTTCTGAGATAATTGTAGACCCACATGCAATGATAATTAATATACAGAAATCCTATTACCCTTTACCCAGTTTCCCCCAGTGTCACCATCTTGAAAAACTATAGTATAATATGACAACCAGGATATTGATATAATTGCAATCTACCAATCCAAATCAGCCTCCCCAGCTTTACTTACACTCATTTGTGTGTGTGTGTGTGTGTGTGTGTGTGTGTGTGTGTGTGTGTCTATTTAGTTCTGTTTAGTTCTATTTAGTGTAGTTTAATCCCACATACTGTATGTTCATGCATTTACCACAGTCAAGATAAAGAACAATTCCATCATCGCCAGTATCCTTCATGTTGCCTTTTTATAAGCATACCCACCTCCCTTCTCTACTTCACCTGCCCTAGGCCATAACTTCTTGTAATCACTAATCTGTTCTCCATTCCCTAATTTTCTCATTTCGAGAATGTTATTTAAATGGGCAAAGGATCTGAATAAACATCTCTCCAAAGAAGGTATACAAATGACCAATAACCTCAACATCACCAGCTATCAGAGAAATGCAAAGCAGAGTCATATCAGATTCTACTTCCACCTGCAAGGATGGCTACTCTCAAAAAGACAGTGTTGGCAGGGATATGGAGAAATGACGATTCTCGTAAGTGCTGGTGGGACAGTGAAATGATGCAGCTACTTTGAGAAACAATCTGGCAGTTTCTCAAAAGATTAAATATATGGTTATCATCTGACCTAGCAATTCCACTCCTAGGTATATGCCCAAGAGAAATGAAAATGTATGTTCGGACAAAACTTGAAGGGCCATAGCAGCTTTATTGGTAGTAATCAAAAAGTGGAAACAACTCAAAAGGTCTACCCACCAATAAGTACGTAAACAAATTGTGGTATATCCATACAATGCAATGCCACCTATCAGTTCAAGGGAAGGAACTATTAACACATGAATTAGGACATATTAATTTCAAAATAATTGTGCTGAATAAAAGAAGAAAAGCCCCAAAAAGAACATGTATATACACATACATATTATATATACATACATATATATGTATATATGTATGTATATGTATATGTATATGTATATGTATATGTATATGTATGTATATATATACATATATATGTATGTATCTAAGAATGAGGGAGCATATGTATATATATATGTATGTATATATATGCGTGTATATATATACACACACATATATATAGTATTATTTCATATATATTAAATTCTAAAAAATGCAAACTAATCTAGAGTGACAGAAAATAGATAGTAATTGTTTGGGGAGTGGATGGGGAATAAGTAGAAAGGGAGGAAAGGATTATTAAGAGAGTGATGGATATGTTCATTATCTTGATTTTGGTCATGGTTTCACATGGTTTCACATAATACATATGTCAAAACTTATGAAAGTTGATATTTTAAATACATGTAATTTATTATATTTCAATTACATCTCAACAAAGTGTCCTGTAAGTATACCATTAAAGAACATACTTCTAAAAATCCCTACAATCCCACAAATTCCTCTTCCTCCATGTTCTCCTGTCTTTATACAATGTCCATTGAAAATCAGACTGTTTTACTTTCTCCACTTAACACTATTTCAACGATTATTTCTTAACTTATCCTTCATTATCATTTTTTCTTATTTTTTTATACATGAACTTTTCCATTAAAATGTAAAATAAAAAGAGAAACATGCACAAATTAGGAGTATACATCTCCACGAATTATCACAAAGAGAACACACCCGTAAGACCTTGTTTTGAAAACAAGGATCTCTGTTTTTGAAGGGTAGGATTTGGGGATGAACAATCCACTGTGCACTGTTAAATGTAGACACAGCAGGGCATCAGTTAATGTGATGAAAACAGATTCTCCTCAGGAACTACCGGCAGTGGGGGAAAGAGCTGAGGGCCATTCTGATTCCTGCATAGGTGATGGGAGTATTTCAAAGGAAGAATGAGGGAGCAGCAATGGGCCAGAATGAACAGGGTCAGGGAAAGGCATGTTACTAAAACCTGAGTGAGATGCTGTCCGTGTGAAAGCCATCTGGGTTAGTTAGCTGCTACTTGCCCAAGTTAGGTTTCTATCCACCCAACAGGGGCCTGGGAGACAGAGGCCTGTCTTCAGGTGTTGACTGAAACATACTGTAAATGCTTTGGGCAGCCTTGAGGTTGGTCAGGCAGGCTCACTAGAAGCTGTTAGTGTCCGTTCACGTTTTTTTACAGCAAAGGCTGAAGCCGGATCAAGAAGAGGGCTCAGAGGAGGCGGGCCAGAGTTTGGTCAAGGAGGAAATCTTTGCCAGCACAACTCTCCCACAGTCTGAAGGGCTTTCAGAATCATCCTGAGCCCCCTTCTACTGAATGTCAGAGACCCTTTTCCCCCTCCTCCAGTTAGGATAAGCAAAAAAAAAAAAAAAAGGAAGGGGAAAAAAAACCTCAGTGCCTTTCCAAAAGCCCCATCCCATGCAAACCACTATACTAGAAAACCTCTAATATGGCTTTCAGCTTTACAGTCCTACAGTAATGCCACAGGCTATTTTGTCTCCATTTGAAGATAGACCCAAAGAAACAGGCTGAAAAGACAGTGTGCAGAAATGTTGGACAGGGAGTGGAGGGTGTAGCCTTCTTTCCCTGTAAGTCTCCACATCAAATGCGTACTCCCTTGTCTGAATCACTTTGTACAAATCCCCAGGGAGCAAAACAGGGAAATGGGTGGACCTCAGAGCAAACCCTAGTTCCAGTTGTTCCATTTGATTTTATTTCTGTAAGCAACTGAGCCTCTCTTAGCCTCAGTTTTCTTACTTTTCTGGGAGATAATGCCCACTATGAAATGAACAAATGTGTGTAAAATAGCCAGCACATAATAAAGTCTAATAATGGTGAGCTCTCCTCCCTAAGGGGTTGAGATAGCCCAGTGCTGTTAAGGTCTTGTCCCAATATGAAATCCATTTTCCAGTGCTCCGATAGGATTCTCTCAAGCTCAAAATCAAGACAAACAAATGAAAACCTTCAGAAACTCTAGCAGCAGACTGCACCTATGTTTCTATAAAAAGTATGACTTTACACTCATTCATATAGATTTTCAGTGCATACCTGTTGAAAGCTTACCATGTGCCAGGCACTAGGGCTAAACCCAGATGAAACAGTCTGGACTCTGAAGGAACTCACGGATCATTGGCAAATCCAAAAAGTTAGGTCAAGTTGTACCACAGGGTTAAGTGCCACAGAGGGGAATATAGGGCAAGATGGAGGCAGGAAGGAGCAGCTGACATCTTCCAGGGTGGGGTTCGTTCTGTGAACACTGGTGGTGAGAACATGCCAGGGAGAAAAGTCTGTGCAAAGGCCGGGAGCCATCTAGCAGCCTGTTTTCAGAGAACTGAGTCAAGAGCCCTGGTGAGAAGTGGGAGATGAGGGAGGTAGGAAAGGAGGGAGCATATTGTAAGCTGCCAATTACAGAGAACTCTATAGCCCATAGTAGGAGAGGAATTTTCCTGGGACATACTGGGTGGGATGACTGTATATTTTCTCGCCCCATTTAAGAGGGAAAGGGCGCTATTTTTAATTATGCCTGAGAGCAAATGTGCAGGAGACACTCAGGGAATTAACAGGGGGGCACTCCCTGAGGCTGGGAACATGAGAGCAGCTGCGCAGCCTGGAGCATAGCCCAGGCCCTGATGCCCAGCGAGACACTGGACACTGGACAAGAATCTGGTCCAAGGAAACGCCCTTGATGGCATTACCAGCTTCCCAAAGTGGGCACCTCTGATTGGCGGAGCCTACTTCACACACCTGCCCCCAAGTGAAGGGAAACTGGGAAAATAAATTCCTGACACTACCACCTGCCAGGTGTGAGGCTGCGGGCAAATTACTTCACTTCCCTGTACCCCATTTCTGCCTAAGGTGACAAGGATGAGAACACCAGCTGCCTGGGGAGTTGGCATGATGTTTAGATGAAATGATGTGTAAAGAGCTTAGACCTGTGCCTGGCACCGGATAGCACTGTGTAAGATTTTGCTATTATCATTGTTATTGCTTAGGGAGGTGGCATTCATAAGAAATTCTCTCAAAGAAAGGAAGGGTTTTGAAGGGACCCAAAGGAATGACAAATATCCCCTCCACCTAGATTCAGGGCTGAAGAACACAATGAATTATTCCGCTCATTTAAATGGCCGCGTCTGGAGCACCCAGGTGGCTCAGTCGGTTAAGTGTCTGCCTTTGGCTCAGGTCATGTTCTCGGGGTCCTGGAATCGAGCCCCACTTTGGGCTCCCAGCTCAGCTAGGAGTCTGCTTTTCCCTCCCCCATGCCCCTCCCCCACTCTGGCCCTGGCTTGTGCTCTCTTTCTCTCAAGTAAATAAACAAAATCTTTAAAAAAAAAAAAAAAAAAAGGGCAGTGTCCCTGGGGCTGAGGGTACAAATAACACCTTATCTTTTCATCTGCATAAATCAAATCAAATTTAGCGAAGCTCCACCCATCAAGGTTGGTAAAAAGCACTATATTGACCTTCTTTGTAGCGGGGGGAACCCCTTATACCTCCTTAGTATTAAACAAGAATCCCAGAAAGTTGTGGGGTCGTGTTGCTAGCCCTCACCTATGGCTGTTGCTGCTGCGGTGTTCTATGGGGGTCCCCAGGTCCATGGAGGCTGCTTGCAGGTGGGAATCCTCTCTGGACACTTAACCCCATCAGCATCTAGCATGGTCCTGGGAGGTCTTCCCTGAGCTTTGCAAAGGTTCGGGAGGCTCCCGGTTCAGGAGGCTCCCACTCCATGTACACAGGCAACCATGCCTTCTAGGGGCAGGCTCTCTAAGGCTCTGCCAGCTGCCTGGCCCAGACTCAGGGCCACACTCGGAGCTTGCACCGACCACTATTCTCCTGCGGGCTCGCTGCCCCACAACTGCTCCTGGAGGTGATTGTGAGGGCAAGGGACTGGAAGGAAGGGAAAGGGAGATGAAAGCAAGCAAGCAAGCAGAAGGCCCCTTTCAACCTCTGCCATGGCCTCCATGCAAGAGGCAGCCTGCCCAGCTCCTGGAGAGAAGGCGTTGAACTACACTTGGCAAAGGAAATAGTACCTAGAGCAACTGAATATTCCCTTGATATTACACTCCTTTTTTTTTTTTTTTTAAGATTTTATTTATTTATTTGACAGAGATAGTAGAGAAGGAATACAACCAGGGGAATGGGAGAGGGAGAAGCAGGCCCAATGTGGGGCTCGATCCCAGGATGCTGGGATCATGACCTGAATCGAAGGCAGATGCTTGACAACTGAGCCACCCAGGCACCCCATGACACAGCAAATTGTGGCTGAAAAGGTTTTGGACCAGACAGAGATGTCACTAAAGTTCCTTTCTACCCAGTTGGAAAGGGATTTGGCCCAGCAGAGTAGATAGCCGGGAAAGACCACACCTACTTGCACACACTTGGGTGGGTAGAGACCTCTCGGCAACCAGCCTCAGCTGTTAACTACCTCCAGGGGGTAAGGAAAGCCCAGACCTTCAGAACTCAAAAGGCCTCACTGCCCTCTTGACAAGAAAGGAGATGTGGTTCATTCCTTTATGGTAAATCCAGTTCTGAAAAGGTTAAAAAAAAAAAAAAGTTTTTCTAATAGGTTATTCTGCCACATGATGAACCACAGGGGTCTGGACTTTCTGCTGGTGGTTGAGGGAGCTTTAAAGCATTTAAGTAGGGGATACACATGACTGTATTTCAGTTTCAGAATATTCATCCCGGTTCATACTACATCTTTTATTTTTAAATAAACTCTTTCAAATTTTGAGATAATTGTAGACTCACACCCAGTTCCAAGAAATAAGATGGATCTTGTGTACCCTCTTCCCAGTTTCCCCATGGTAACATCTTGCAAAACTATAGTATAATATCACAACCCGGATGCAGAGAATCAATTCAGTCAAGATAGAGAAAAGGTCCATCACCACAAGGATTTCTCATATAGCCGTTTTGTTTTGTTTTTTAAGATTTATTCATTTATTTGAGAGAGACTGAATGTGTGTGCACAAGTGAGTGAGCAACTGGGTAGGGGCAGAGGGAGAGGGAGAGAGACAATCCTGAGTAGACTCCCCACTGAACTCCTACTCTCTCTCTCTCTCCCTCTCTCTCAAAAAAAAAAAAATCACAGATTGCTGGGCACCCCTCTTAGAGGGTCTGATTTAGTAGATCTGGGCAAAACCTGAACATTTGCATTTCTAGCAAGTACTCAGGTCATGCAAATGATAGTGGTCCAAATGCCATGCTTTGAAAATCACAGCTCTGTTCTATATAACCTCAAAATGATCTTGCTGGGCCATACGTTATAAGCATTTCTTTAACAATTAATAAGTACTCCCAGGCTTCCATCCAAAGTCTGTGTACCCTCAACTACGTTTTAAGGGATCAAAGAATAAACCACCCAAACAAAACGTTAGAAGTATGGAGTGACAAATGTAACACAGAAAGTAGCAACATGAAAGAGGAAGTGCTCTGAATTCTTGTGGTTGGAAGGGGGGGCAGGAAGCTGACTAACAGTAATATTTATGACCTCTGGTATCTCCACACCAAAGCACAGAGTATGAGTGATGAAGAAATTTTGAGATTATCCCAAGAAAACAAATAGCAATACTAGATATGTACAGTTTATAAACTATACTGAGATATCGTAGAACAGGGCTTGTGGCAAGAAGCAGCTCTAGGAGAGGAGTCTTTTTTCCAAAGAAATAGGAGAGGGAGATAGGGTCTTGAATGCCAGTTCTCAGCCTCATCTCCCACTCCAGTCCCCTTTGTTCTTCATGGCCACCATGACCTTTTAATTCCTCAAATGAAACCTCCTCCCTCCTACCTCAGGGTCTTTGTTCTTGCTGATTCCTCTGCATGGAATACTTTCTCTATCAGTCTGTACTCTGACCAAGTTAATTCCCATTTATCCTTAAGGTCTTAGATCTAATTTTACATCAACAGAAAAATCTTCCAGACGATATAAAATCTCACCATCATAACCTCTCAACACAGGATGCATCTCTCCTTCACAGCACTTATTACAGCCAGAATTCTACATGTACTTGTGTGTTCATAGGACTCATGAGTATATTACCCTCCAACCTCATAATCTGTAGGAGGGCTGGGCTTGTGCCTTTTTTGAGTAAGCCTAGTAACCTCAGCACCGACTTCATCTGAAAAGGAGCAGATATCCATATATATGTGTTGGATGATTTAAGGGTAGGGGTTCTGCGACAGCCTTTAAAGAACCTGAGATTAAAAGTGCAATGGGAGAGGCACCTGGGTGGCTCAGTGAGTTAAAGGCTCTGCTTTTGGCTCAGGTCATGATCTCAGGGTCCTGGGATAGAGACCTGCATTGGGCTCTCTGCTCAGCGGGGAGCCTGCTTCCCCTCTCTCTCTGCCTGCCTCTCTGCCTACTTGTGATCTCTGTCAAATAAATAAAAATCTTTTTTTAAAAAAAGTGCAATGGGAAACATTTTGAAGAGGAAAACAGAAGAAACAGAAGTATATTCAGGGACATCACACACTAGCATGTCTCAGATGGCAATAATGGGCTCTGGTTTGAACAACCATATAAAGAGAACTGGCTACTGGATCTCCAATCCCCTAGAGAAAAGTTTCTATTGGTATACTATATGTTCTGTAGGAGGTCCAGTCATACTGAGTATTTGAACAAGATAAGACATATTCAATATTTGAACAAGACATATGCAAACAAAACATGTTCTTTGCAGATGATAAGAAAGTTAAAAGGTTTATAATATAGACTATCTCAGAATTTAGGCTAAAAATAATACCAATGGAGAGGCACTGGGATGGCCCAGTCAGTTAAGTGTCCAACTCTTGATTTCAGCTCAGGTCATGATCTCAGGGGCGTGAGATTGAGCACCTCGTCGGGCTCCTTGCTGGGCACAGGGAGCAGGCTTAAGGATTCTCTCTTCTCTCTCTACCCCTCCCCTGTGCACCTGCGCTCACTCTCTAAAATATCACTTTCTCTTTCTCTCTCTCAAACAACAACAATAATAATACCAATGGAAATACTTAGCCAAAACAGATAAGAGGAAGGCTAATCAATCTTGCAAATACATGATATAGAAGGGAAGATGGGTTTGACTATATTGTTTATGTAAAAAGAAAAAAAAAAGACTTGGTTACTGACCACATATTCATTCTGAACCAATGTTGTGATTCAACTGGTAAAAATACTAACTGTCCAGAGGAGGGGAGGTGATGGGCTTACTTTACTGGTGGACCTTCAAGCACTCTGTCTAACTAGTTCTTAGAACCAGTCTGGAGCCTGGAAACCTTCAGATACAAAGAACGATTAGAGCAGCTGGAGAAGGTTAGCCTGCAAAAGTAAATGTTAAGGGAAAACGAAAGCTGACCTCACATAGAGACAGCCCACCAAATTCATATGTCCAATTTCAGAAAAGATGCTCTTTTTAAATCTCCCATGATTTTTTATTTCCACAATTTCTGATAATTTCCTTTTTACGTCCTTATGTTGTTTCATTTATTCCTAGTTTTCTCATAATCCCTGGTTTGTTTTGTGAATACGAAACAAAGGATTCTTTGAAAGAACATACTTTGTTTTCTGTCAACCCACTGTGTTTTGGGGGGGTTTCTTGGGGCTTTTTTAAAACCAGAGAATGGCCTCTTTTTTTTTCTCTTTTCCTATAGATTGTTCTACTGCTTTCATTTGTTTGAGGTGATTTCATTCTTTTTTGTTTTTTTGATGGGCAGCAAAACAAAGTTTATTGACAGTATAAAGTTGCCAAAGAGGGAGGAGACCCAAGAGGGTTGCCCATGATTTCACTTTTTGATTCTTGATTTTGTTGCCAGTATTTCTTAGAAGTATTTTCCTTCAAATGTTTTAGAAAGTTGGTTTGAGGGTTTATTTTAGTGAAAATTTATTTCCTTTGTCCTTTTCTTTCTTGTCCTTCTCCTCTATTCCTTTCTTCCCCCCTCCCCTCCCTGTGTAGTTGTTTACTTTTCTTCTATCTGGTTTCTATGCCTCCCTGTCCAAAGCAAGCTAAAACAGTTGAGTTCTGGCCTCCTGACCCACAGCCATACATCTGCCAACTGCTTGGTTTGGTTGCCTCCTAGGTATTTGGCTTGCACGGAGAGCATTTATTCTTCAGTACCTTCACAGAAGCCATACTTCGGGTGGCCTCTTCCTGGTTCCACACTATTGGAAGGCTACCAGAAACTTAGTTCTTGCTCTCTGCATGGCTCTGTGCTTCTGTTCTATTTTTCATCCAACGAGAGGTACAGAAGAGTACATAAAATATATATGTACAATTTTTAAAAGCATGATAAAGTGAGCACCCATTGTAACCATGACTAGCTATGTCTTTTACACTTTCCTCTTGCTGTCATATGCTTGGAGTAGTGGGGTTCCCAGGATGGGAACCAACAATACCATCTTGACAGAATGCACCTGTCCACTCTAACTGCAGGTGGTGCTCCAGAAACCTCTGTGAGTTTCAGTGCCAAACTCCCGAATCTTAGGATACCCCGATTTCTTCCGGTTGGCAGCTTTGTTAGCAGCCCCAACACTTATATTTAGCCCCAGTATCTCCTGACTAGGTGTGGTTACCATTATTGCCTTTTAAATAATTAAACAATTAACTTAAGATGTTTACAGCTTCTTCTCCTGACAATATCTTGTCAATTCAAATCTGTGAACTCTCTATGTATGCATTCCACCTGCAAGGGAACACAGGGTCATTATAAACATTGAGTATATTGCTCCTGTACTTAAGGACTAGAAGCTTTCAAAAAATGTGCCTGTGGGGGGGGGGGGGGTACCAGGAATGGATAAATGTTTAATTATCTTCAAAATTAACATTGCCATTAATTGTTCAGTTAGGATTGTATACATTTTACATATTGCAGCAATTTGACGTTAGATTTCTTATTTCACAAGACTTTCTGATTGTCTACAGATGTCAGAAATCATAGCTAATTATAAATTATATTAATTTTGTCTTAAAAATTTTCAAGTGCAAAACAATTTTTTAATGTTTTCAGCAAAAAGAAAAATTGTTTTTAATAAGTCCACATGTAACTTAATGTTTGATGTGGCGTGGCTCTGGACCTCCAGAAGTAAGAGATTTTTTTTTTTTTTTCAGAAGAGATTTTAAAAGGGCCTTAGGGAAATGGAAGGAGCTGAAATGAGGCACAAAGAAAGGAAATGGCAAGAGGGAGTGAGTCCTAGGGACCAAGAAGATGCCTACTCAGCGGCTGCTGTGTGCCAGCGCTGTTCCAAGAGCTGATGATCCAGAAGTAAAAATCACGACTCTCTAAGGAGGGCACAGTCTGGTAAGTTCAATGAAACGAAGTGTTAAGTGTTATTAAGGAGGTGTGCGCGCTGACGGGTCAAAAAGGTGTGGCGAGTACTCCCATTTAGATGCCAACTGGGAAGGCTTCTCTGAGGAGGTGACACTTGATCGGAGCAGAGGTAGAGGGAAGAAAAGCTGTGTGGGGTAAGATGAAGAAACACTGAGACAACGCAAAGAGAGAAAGGGAAAAGAGGAGGAAAGGCTCGATGCGATCGACGCTCCGGCATCCGGCGTCGACTGCTAAGGTCTGCGCGCGGTACCGCCCCCTCCCTTCTATCTAGTCCCCTCCCCTCGCCGCGCCTCCCCCGCCCGCCGGCCTGCGAGAGCTCTGAAGCTGCCGGCTGTCGGTGGACGCCATGTACCGGCTCCTGTCAGCCTTGACGGCCCGGGCCGCGACCCCCGGGGGTTGGGCCTGGGGCTGCGGAAGGCGCGGAGCCCACCAGCGCGCCGGGCTGCCGCCGCTCGGCCCCGGCTGGGTCGGTGGCCTCGGGCTGGGGCTGGGGCTGGCACTCGGGGTGAAGCTGGCGGGCGGGCTGAGGGGCGCGGCCCCCGCGCAGTCCCCGGCGGCCCCCGACCCCGAGGGATCGCCCCAGGCCGAACCGCTGCCGCCACAGGAGCAGCCCCTCGCTCCGTGGTCTGCACAGACCCCGATGTCGCCCCCATCCCGGCGCTTCGCCAGAGCCATCGACAGCAGCCGCGATCTGCTGCACCGGATCAAGGTGCGGAGACGCGGGCGTAGGCGGCCGGGAAACCGGCGCTCCACCGCCCGCGACCCCTCGGAATGAAGCCCCTTGGTGATCATCTCCCGGGCCCGAGCGGACCCCATCCCAGGCGGTGGGATGCCCGCGGCCGGCTTCCGAGAAGGACTTCCCGTTCCCTGGCTCCCCGGCCGTGGTCAGAAGCTCCTGCGGGTTGCCCAAGTTGGGGCGGAGGTCACACCGCCCGCCCGGGGAACCTCCCCTACGCCCTCAGTGCAGACCAGGCACGCCCCTCACCGTTAGAGCCGGGGCTGGCGGAGCCGAGGTGGGCGGGGCCCGGGCCGAGGGGCAGGGCCCTGACGGAGGGGCGGGGCCTCGGAAAGGCCCCGGAGCTGCGCGGGGTGCGCTGTGCGAGGCGTTTCGGCTTGTGTTTGAACTGTGTCCTTTCCCCTTCGCTTTTAGGATGAAGTGGGCGCCCCCGGCATAGTGGTTGGAGTCTCTGTAGATGGAAAAGAAGTCTGGTCAGAAGGTGGGCTCAGAAAACCGTTACTTACTGGCTTGTTTTGTGCCAGCTGATGAATGAAATTTTGATTTCATGAAATGAAGTGAAATTTACTGCTAGGTGTAGATCCCATGAAATGTTCAGTTTTTATAAAGCCGTACTTATTGTAGACAAAACATGTCTAACAGTCAAGAATCGGGCTTTCTCACAGTCTTAAATGTGACTCTTGAAGTCTTAAAGATGGCTTGTTTCTAAGGCTGGATTTATTGTTCTGAAACTTGTAGATAGAGCAATCTGTTACCTGCATATTTGTAGGTAACTCTTTCTTCTGGATAAAACGTCAGAAGTTTGTTTTCTTTTTTTAATTAACAGTTTCATTAACAGGTTATTGAGTCCCCTATTCTGTAAAATCCACTGTACCAAGAACTAGGGCCATTCATGATTCCTTGTCTAAAGGAGTTTATGATCTCCTTTATTACTTTTTTTTTCTTTTTTCTTTTTTTTTTTTTTTAAGCCGGGCAGAGGTGTTAGCTATTTTTTTCGAACAAAAGCTAGAAGCTTTGGGAAAGAGATTTTTAATCATTTTATGATAATTTTATCAAAGTGTATTTTATAATTTGATTTACTTACCCATTGCACATAAATTGGTCCAACTGGTCATCCCAGGTTTTTAGGAACCCTACTTTTAGGAAGTGTTTCAGACATCATGTAAAGGAATTAGTACTTTTAGAAGGTTTAAGAGCAATAATGTTTTGAATTTAAAGAAAAATGATTCTTCCCCCAAGTATAGCCTAGTCAGCATACCCAATTTATGGGAAATGCTGTAATCAAAAATTACATAAATGTCAGCTTTATGGGTGAGGGCTTTTTTCCCCTGCAAATATTTTTCAGCATAATCTATATTTATAGTTTAAAAACAATTATTACATATCTTTTCATTCTTTTTAGATCTCAGGTCTTATCGATTGGATTTTCACAATTTCAGCCTCCAGAAGATGAAACCAGACTTTTAAAAAAAAGTCTCTAGGAGGTTTGAATTACTAGTACTTTTTTTTTCCTGGTTTGCAGCTGAGGTAAACTGATGGTTACCAAGATTGGGTTTGCAGGACACCTTTTCACATTACCTTTTATTGGGTGGTTATTTTAAGGAATCTAGTGGAAACTCAAGAATCAAAGTAAATATAACCTGAAGAGCAATGATTTTTTTTTAAAGAACATAGAATAACTTATGTTAAATGTGGGATGACTAAATTGTCTAGATAAACTAAGAAAAATTAATATCTGAACCAAATGGAAAATTACTATTGTGCACAGAGTGCAATTTCAATTTAGTTATAAGATTAAGTTGTTAGGCTTACTGTTGCCAGCATTACTAAGACTTTCACCCACTCTTAATTAGCTTATAAAAGTGAAGTATCTTTTTCTTTAGATAAATACATGGGTTGTTCTAAGATAGAATTATTTCAGTTTTTGAGGACTTCTTTGACCATGAAGCCTGTTATTAGTGAATTTTTGCTTTTCTTTTTCTAAAGGCTTAGGTTATGCTGATGTTGAGAACCGTGTACCATGCAAGCCAGAGACCGTTATGAGAATTGCCAGTATCAGCAAAAGCCTCACCATGGTTGCTCTTGCCAAACTGTGGGAAGCTGGGAAACTGGATCTTGATATGCCAGTACAACATTATGTTCCTGAATTCCCAGAAAAAGAATATGAAGGTGAAAAGGTAATGAAACTCACAGTTCATTTTACTAACCACATGTTAAATTGTTTAAAAGGTTTCATAAGATTCTTTGGTTTGTTTTTAACTATTGTTAATGGATTAAAGGGGTTTCTTAATTCAAGTGATAATCTATTGGGTATTTTTCTGAAACTTAAAGCTGAAGATGTGTATATGACATGTTTTTCAGTAACAGTTTAAAATGGAAAATATTACTGAGGCATTATTCCAAGGCCACTAATTTCTTATTTTTTTAAAGATTTTATTAACTTATTTGAAAGAGAGAGAGAAAGAGAGCAAAAACAGGGAGAGATGGGGAGAGGGAGAAGCAGTCTCCCAGCTGAGCAGAGAGCCTGACGTGGGGCTCCATCCAGGGACTTGAGGATCGTGACCGAAGCCAAAGGCAGACACTTAACCCACTGAGCCACCCAGGCGCCCCTGCTAACTTTTTATTTTACAGTTTAATATTGTAATTGAATTTCCATGTTTTTATGATTAGGTTTCTGTCACAACAAGATTACTGATTTCCCATTTAAGTGGAATTCGTCATTATGAAAAGGACATGAAAAAGGTGAAAGAAGAGAAAGCTTACAAAGCCTTGAAGATGATGAAAGGGACAGTAGAATCTGACCAAGAAAAAGAGTTCAAAGAAAAAGGAGGCAAATGCAGTGAAAAGAATGACTTTGTTAAAGCTAAGATAGAGCAAGATACTGATGCCAAAGGCCGGAACTTAAAACCTGGCAAGAAAAAGAATGATTTTGAACAAGGCGAATTGTATTTGAAAGAAAAGTTTGAGAATTCAATTGAATCACTAAGATTATTTAAAAATGACCCTTTGTTCTTTAAACCTGGTGAGTGTTAATTCCTTCTCTTAACAAAGTCATCATTACTGAAGTATTAATTTTCAGAAAATCTGAAATGATCCCATCCTGAGGGCATTGGATGTGGTTGATGGTTGTAGCATGGATTTTGTTGTCAGCCCAGTGTGTGCCTTCGTGTCTAATTCTTGACGAAGCCTAGCATCCAGGTAGCTAGTTGTTTAGATTTAGAGCCTCAAATTGATTTAGTGGATTTTTCCGGATCAAGCTATTTGTGGAAAATTATGGAGAAATGTAATAATTGTTCTTCAAATAAAATCTGGACCAAAGAGGGCATGATAAAATATTGCTAATATGTCAGTATTTAGTTAGTGATCAATTTAGTATTTAAATTTTTCAACTTATTTTGTGCCTTCGTTCCTTAAACAAATTGGTTTTCGTCAACTAATTTTATTTCCCAAAAAACTGATCTATAAAAATAATTTTTTAAATGTATTTTTTGATACAATGCCTATCAAAACCACTTAATGTCTTTCAATTTACCATAGGTCTATGTACTTGTATTCCTTTTTTTTTTTTTTTAAGATTTTATGTTTTGTTTTGTTTTGTTTGACAGAGACACAACGAGAGAGGGAACACAAGCAGGGGGAGTGGGAGAGGGAGAACAGGCTTCCCTGCAGAGCAGAGAGCCCGATGTGGGGCTCCATCCCATCACCCTGGGATCATGACCTGAGCCGAAGGCAGATACTTAATGACTGAGCCACCCACAGGCCCCTCCATTTTCATTTTAAAAGTTTTTTTTTTTTTTTACCATGAATAGATATAGATATAATTAAAAAGGGCAAAGAAATATATTTATGGATTTGTCTTAAAATATAAGGTTCCAGTTATTAGTACAGATCATACACTCTATGTGTCTAGAATCCCAAATGATACAAAGGTATTTATTTGAAACAGTAGCTGTATTTGAGTATGTATTTGTATTTTAATATTTATTTGAAATTGTTTTTATACTTACATATACTTTATTAAAATAGGAATGTGCACAACTAATTTATGCCTTGAACAGTGAGTTTAAGATATATTAAGAACAAAATCATCAACTCAAGAAATCAAATTTGCTTTTCTTTCCCTTCCTGTTTTAGTACCTTTTTGAAGGATTTTAATTTAGTTTTGAGATAGGATTGATTTGCTTATTTCATTATCATGGAAAGGAGTAGAGTCATATGCTGATCATCATTAAATCATGAAATAAGCAGGGTCATTGCAAAGTTGACTATATTTGTTACTATATCATCCGTGATCTATTTCTGAATGCTGAAGTAAAAAGATAAAGGTATGTCAATTTTCAGTGGGAAATATTTTACATGTTTTTAAATAATAATGAACCATTTTCTTTTCTTCCCCCCTTTGCAATGATGTCTCAAGGTAGTCAGTTTTTGTATTCAACTTTTGGCTATACCCTACTGGCAGCCATAGTAGAAAGAGCTTCAGGATATAAATATTTGGACTATATGCAGAAAATATTCCATGACTTGGATATGCTGACAACTGTGCAGGAAGAAAATGAGCCAGTGATTTACAATAGAGCAAGGTAAATGATACCTTTGGTGTGTCTCACTATATCACATTTTAACACTGTGCTATTCATTAAAAGTCAGACTTTCATTGTCTCCATTCCAAAAATCATACTCCACATTTTGAGAGCTTTTCTACATGTCTGTTTTTCCATCTATAAAGTAAGGGAAATTGAATGTATTTGCTGCAAAGTATTCCAGGATCCTTGAATGAGAGACAGCAATAATAATTTAAACTCATGCATAATTAAACCAAAATTGCTCCTATCGTGTGTATTTATCTATAATTTGCTCTCCCATCATCCCTTTTTTTATGTTGTAACTAATATTTTGTTTATCTGTTACTATTTTTAACTTTTTAAAATTTTGAAATGTTTTAACCCTTAAAGATAAATTATAAAACTAAATACAAAGAATTCCCATATACCCTTCATCCAGAATCCCCAAATGTTATCCTTTTACCACATTTGCTTTATCTGTTATTTTTTTCTCAACCATTTGGAAATAAGTTGCAGACAGACCTTTCACCCATAAATAATTAAATATGTTTTTTTTTTTTTTAAAAAGGACATTCAGGAAACTAATATCAGCACAGTACTATATCAATTCTATAGACCCTATTCAAATTTTGCCAGTTCTTCCACTAATGTCCTTTATAGCAAAAGAAAAGGGAGAGAAGAAAAATTTCTGCTTCAGGATGTAGTCCAGGATCATACATTACATTTTGTTGTCATGTCTCTCAGAAGTCACATGAAGTCGTTTTGTCCCATTATTGGTGGTGGTGATTTAATGGCTTTGTTGAAGTGGTACCTGCTGGGTTTTCTCCCTGTAAAAGTTTAAGTCGTTTCTTTGAAATATAGCAAATTAAATTTGATCATAATTTTTTCTAAATTATGATTTGTAAAGGGGGCATTGGGAGAGAATTTTGAGACTAATGACTACTATGAGTTTTATGGCTATGTTTTCCATTTTACTCATTATTATTTGGTTCACTAGAAAGGTAAGGTTTTTAACAAATCAACTGTTACTTTTACTTTGCATATTTTTCTTAGTACATGCTTTGCAGATGGCTTAATGGTACTTGAAATAGATGAAATTGTGGGATTATTTTAGCTTTATCTTATCCCTATATTAGGTTTGTTCAGTCTTCTGTTATATTTAGTTAAGTTACCATTTTTAAATTACAAGTATATTTAAAAGGATTAAATATGCATTGCAAATCAGCCTGAAGGAGGTTTTTTTGGACTTAAAAGAAATTAGGTTAGCAGCAAGCAATGAATTTTAATTTTAAAATGGCCTGTAGTTCTCAGCCACTTCAATTAGTGTTTATTATTTTGGGATCCAACATTACATTGTACTGGAAAGCATAAGAAAAACTGACAAATACTGGAGATTGCCAATTGAGTATAAAAAAAAAATTCTTTAGTAAAGATGGTGTGGATGCATGATTTTTTTTTAAATCATTTTTTTTAGATTTTTATATTCCATTGTCATACAACACATTTTTTTTTTAAGACCTTATTTATTTATTTGACAGACAGATCACAAGTAGGCAGAGAGGCAGGCAGAGAGAGAGGGGGAAGCAGACTCCCTGCTGAGCAGAGAGCCTGACATGGGGCTCTATCCCAGGACCCTGAGATCATGACCTGAGCCTAAATCAGAGGCTTTAACCCACTGAGGCCCCCAGGCGCCCCAGGATGCATGATTTTATTTTGATTTAAATCTAGATGTTTGATAATGAATGCTTACACTTATATGTAAGGGAGAGAAGAACATTAGGTATCATCACTGAGCTGTTTTCTAAACTGAAAATTAAGACTCTGTGAATGTACAGAACTGCAAAGCAGTTTGCTTTTTTCCTAATGAGTAATTTATGACTTGCAAAAACATCAAAATATGGCATATGATGGTGAGTTCATTTCATTCTATTGCCCATTCTTTGAAGAAAAAAAAAGTGGGTTTTCTTTTCTTCTGTTAAAGGTTCCTATCAGCTCTGAGTTTGTTAGATTTGGAAGTATCGAATGGTGCTAAAGGGGTAGTTGATTCATATTAGTTATATTAAATGGGCTGCTGAAAAGGGCACTAAAAAAAGAAAGAATGTTTCACAGGAAAATGGTCTGTCCACTCACTTCACCTTTATTTTACTTGATGCAGTATCTACTTGGGACTCTAAAACTCTACTTTGATTCTTTTTTTGTTAATAATTATTTTAAAAGAACTTAAAGGCACCAGCTTTTTAAGGGAGTTCAGGGAGTAAAAGGAAACTTCAAAGACAAGTATTAAAAAAAAAAAAAACTTAAAGTAAAGCTTAGTAAATGCATATGTTTCTATTCGTTTATGTTTGTCATTTTGCAGGAAATAAAATTTCCAGCAAAAGTTTGCAGCTTTGTTAGTGTTTACTCACTCCTTCATAATAATTATAAATTAAATATATTTATATTATCCTAACCTAGGCTTTTTAGAGTTATTGTAACCCAAGAGTAAATACTTAGCATCTTTTTGCTCCTGTGTGTGTGTGTGTGTGTGTGTGTGTGTGTGTGTGTGTGTGTGTTCAAAACAATCAGTCCTAGTGTCTGTCACCTTTTTAAGATATTTCCCTAGAATCCTACCCCAAAATACTACTTATATTTCTTTGGCCAGAATTTTAGCAACAGGCCACACTTAGCTGTAAGAGATACAGAGAAATTAGTTTTTAGCAGGGTACATTGTCCTGAATAAAACTGGAACTTTCTTAAATGGAAGACTAGGAATATTGACTTAGTATACACAAATAAATATACTGATTCTATATAACAAGTATGTTCTGTATAGGCAAGTAAACTAAAATAACCCTTGAAGCAAATGCCCATGGGGAGTGGACTGATTGTTCTTGACACTGAAAGACATTCTGTTGATAGGGGAATCCCTAATCAATGCATTAGCTTATTTTTAGACTCTGTTCATATTCCCTGATTTTAGCACAATACTTGCAACAAAAATGTCTTTTATAATTGGATGGGACCAAAAGCAAATACAATGGATATTTTCTGAAGTATTTGCTGTGTTTTGGCACTATAGATATGGTCTTTACTTTCTATTATTACCTTTGTGATTATTATTATTATTTTTATTTGTGAAAGTGTTTTCTAAAATTAAGCATTTTTTAAAAGATTTTATTTATTTGACAGAGAGGGAAAAAGCAGGGGGAGTGGGAGAAGCAGGCTCCCACTGAATAGGGAGCCTGATGGGGGCTTGATCTCAGGACCATTGAATCATGACCCAAGCTGAACGCAGATGCTTACTTAACCAGCTGAGCCACCCAGGCATCCTAAGCACTGTTTTTCATGAAGCTCTTTTCTATGCCATAAGCTGATAGACTCTATAGTAATAGGCTTCAAATGTTAATGCTAAATGTTAAATTGGGATTGGTTTTTATTATATGCATTTTAAATTCTGTGGGTTTTTAAACTTCTCATAATAATAAAACACAAACCAGTACATAATTATTACTGAAGGCATTTAAGAAGCATTGCAGAAATAAAAGTATTCTGAATTTCTAAGTTTGTAGTTGTAGATATTTGTAGTTATTCAGTGCTCTAGTGCAGAATCTAGAGATTCTTAAATAAATAAGAGGCTCTTTGTTATCTGGCAGTTTTGCAGTTACAGAGATGTCTCAGTAACTTACTCAAGAACTCGTATCTATATTGCATCCTTTTTACGGCAGAAATTCCTTAACAGTTTGGAATAGTAAACTTATCTTTTAGTTGAACAAAATTATTTCCATGAAAAGCCATTAATTGTCCTCTGTGAAAAGGAATCAAGAGATTACAGCCTAGAATTTGTTTACTTAAAAATATAGAGTTCTAGACTGAAGTCTAGAATTCTCCACATTTTTATTCCTCAAGGGAAGAATGACTAAGAATCCTGATTTCCAGCCTTGACATAAGTGGTTTGGAATGCTTTACTGTTAAAGTTATACAAAGCTGATTATTAGTGAAAATATACAGGTAGTTCTCTCCTAGTTTGCAGGCTCAGAGTTCACTGTAAGAAATGTATTTGTCAGCAGGAAAATGTATTTTTATTATGTGGTTTCTTTTAGATTCAGTTGGCTGGAATTAGAAGTATAATCAGAATGGAGCACCTGGGTGGCTCAGTCAGTAAACTCCCAACTCTTGATTTTGGTTCAGGTCGTGATCTCAGGGTTGTGAGATTGAGCCTATCATAGGGCTGTGCATTGGGCGTATAGCCTGCTGAAGATTCGCTCTCCCTCTCAAAGAAAAAAAAAAAAGTGTAATCAGAGTTCAGAAAGAAAGTAATGAGGACCTAAAATATAGGAGAGGTCATAGGAATGAAGGAAAGGGAAAAGGTAAGTCACAAAGCGAAGATTAAATAATAGGATTTAGTATCCTGATGGATATGAGAGTTGAGGGCAAGAGAGACAACAAAGGTTGTAATTTTTTTTTTTAAGATTTTATTTACGTATTGCCAGAGGGAGAGAGAGACAGAGCATAAACAGAGGGAGCAGCAGACTGAGAGAGAAGCTTGCTTCCTGCTGAGCAAGGAGCCCAATGTGGGACCAGATCCCAGGACCTGGGATCATGACCCAAGCCAGAGGCAAACACTTAACCAACTGAGCCACCCAGGTGCCCCTCAACCAAGGTTTTAAATAATGGAGAGGAGAAGTAAGAGAAGAACATTTGGAAGAGATTAGTTTTAGACATGTTTGTTTTGAGGGGTGCCTGGATGGCTTAGTCAGTTGGGCCTCTGACTCTGTCTCAGCTCAGGTCTTGATCTTGGGGTCATGAGTCCAAGGCTCCCAGCATGGAGCCTACTTTAAAAAAGAAAAAAAAAGTTTATTTTGAGAAATGAGAAGAGCACACACATTAAGTCATTGGTTTGGGGTTTTTTTTTTTTAAGATTTTATTTATTTATTTGACAGAGATCACAAGCAGGCAGAGAGACAGGCAGAGGGAGAGGGAGGAAGCAGGCTCCCCTCTGAGCAGGGAGCCTGATGCAGGGCTCCATCCCAGGACCCTGAGATCATGACCTGAGCTAAAGGCAGAGGCTTTAACCCACTGAGCCACACAGGGGCCCTTAGTCATTGGTTTTCATGAGAGCATATTTAGATTCTCTGTGGGCTTCTTTTTTTTCTTTTTAATCTTCAAAGCACATGCCTTTGGCCACCCTTGGTTCACCCAGTATTATGACTTGGACTTTTAGGGGACATGGAAGATTCTTGAAGGAAGAAAGGAGTAAGTTTTCAAATTATATATGCCCACAGACCTCCAAAGTTATGAATTTTGAGGGAAGGGTACATGTTGAGAGAGGAGGCCCACAGGTGATTCTGAAAAACAGCTGTCCTGCCCTTCTCCATACCAGATTTGAGAATTACTAATGCTAGTAGAGAATCTGATCGGGAAGAAGGGTTGTGGTACTAATGCAGACCTAAAGGTTTCTCTGTAGAAGGGAAGACCTGGGCACATGGGGCTGCAGTGATTAGGGGGATGTAGGAAATCATAGGTTTGAGATCTAGAAGAGAGAGCTCAGAGCTGCAGACTAGCCAAGATTGGGTATCAAGGAAGTGCTGGTTAACAGTGCTGCAGGAGGGAAATAGGATATCGACTATACAAGAGAATTAGAAGAACCTTGAAAATCCAGAAGAAAGCTGTTTAGTGATGGTGGGCCAGAAGCCAGATTTTAAGGAGTTGAGTAGGACTAGAGAGGGTGAGTGCCTGGAAAACAGAAGGTCTGAGCTGTGTAGTTTGGCAGTAAATGATGAGGGAGAAAGGAATGGCAGCTGGAAGATATAACAAGGATAAAAAGATAAAAGTTGTTTTTCCTGGGACACCTGGGTGGCTCAGTTGGTTAAGCTGCTGTCTTCAGCTCAGGTCCTGATCCCAGGGTCCTAGGATCGAGTCCCACATCAGGCTCCTTGATCAGTGGGGAGCCTGCTTCTCTCTCTACCTCTACCTTCCACCCTGCCTGCTTGTGTTCTCTCTCTCTCCCTGACAAATAAATAAATAAATTTTTTAAAAAGTTGTTTTTCCCTTAGGATACAGAAAACAGCATTTTTTAAACTGAAGTGAAGGAGTCAAAGTCAAAGCTTCTAGCATGGCACAGAAAGTCCTTTGTGACCTGTCCCCTCTCCGCTCTTCCAGCATCACCTTCTACCACTTACCCCACAAGCTCTCTGCTGTAGCCAAATGGAACTGCTTTGCTCCCCAGCTTGGCCTTTGTAATCAGCCATTTGAACAAGGCTCACTCTCACTAGCGCTCAGGACTCCTCCCATCCATCTTGGTAGTCACCCTACAACCTGTTCCTTGAAATGTGGTCCAGGCTCCAACAGTTTTGACATTACCTGGGAGCTTGTTAAAATTGCAGAATTTTGTGACCCCTTCACAGACCAGCTAAATCAGAATCTTCATTTTAACAGGATACCCAGGTGATTCATATAGTGCTTTGAGTTTAGAACTGTCTGACAAGTCTCATAGTGCCTTGAAAGCAGCTACAGAGTATTTTTTACCTCCTTTAGTCTCTCCAGTGCCTTGCAAGTTGTCTCCATTAACTATTTGGCCAACAAATGATGCTTTCATGTGTTGAATATTTTTTTTGTTTTTTTAAATTTTTTTTAAAAAATTTATTTACTTAAGAGAGAGAGAGAGAGCACAAGCTGGGGAAGAGGGCAAAGGGACTCCCCACTGAGTGCAGAACCTGCCACCACTGGGCTTGATCCCAGGACCCTAAGATCATGACCTGAACTGAAGTCAGATGCTTGCACCAGGCACCCCTAAACATGTTTAATGAGCACTTAGTGGGTGGCAGGTGCTGTTCTAGGTAGGGGAATCATCAAGGAGCAATACTGGTAAGGCTCCAGCCCTTATGACTCTTACATTCTATGGGAAGAGACAAACATGTAGACGAAGAATTTCAGATACTGATATGAAGAAAATAAAACGAAGCAATGTTATATAGAGTAATAGGGAGAGAATGTTGGGGATCTATTTAAAATACATTTTAGACATGGCTGATAAGGAAATCCAAATTGCCTTGTTGCAAATACAGAAATAAGTCTGACATAAAAAGAAGCAAGGCAAGATGTTGTAAGTGATGAGAACATGGAAGTAAGTAGGGGCTAAATTGCATTGGACAGTGACTCTCAATGCCATTAGACACCCCCCCTTATTTGTCTTTTTTTTTTTTTAGATTTTATTTATCAGAGAGAGAGGGGGGAGAGAGCGAGCACAGGCAGACAGAATGGCAGGCAGAGGCAGAGGGAGAAGCAGGCTCCCTGCCGAGCAAAGAGCCTGATGTGGGACTCGATCCCAGGACACTGGGATCATGACCTGAGCCGAAGGCAGCTGCTTAACCAACTGAGCCACCCAGGCGTCCCACCCCCACCTTATTTGAACAAGTATTTTATACCTCCTTTAGTTTCCTGAAATGATCTATATGGTTATATGATCTATAACCTATACTCACTACTCCTTTTTTTCTCTTTTTTAGAGATTTTATTTGACAGGGAACACAAGCAGGGGGTGTAGGAGAGGGAACAGTAGGCTTCCCACTGAGCAGGAAGTCTGATGTGGGGCTCGATCCCAGGACCCTGGGATAATGACCTGAGCCAAAGGCCAATGCTCAACGACTGAGCCACCCAGGCGCCCCCATATACTCACTACTCTTTTTTTTTTTTTTTAAAGATTTTATTTATTTATTTGACAGAGAGAGATCACAAGTAGGCAGAAGGCAGGCAGAGAGAGAGAGAGGAGGAAGCAGGCTCCCTGCTGAGCAGAGAGCCCGATGCAGGACTTGATCCCAGGACCCTGAGACCATGACCTGAGCCGAAGGCAGCGGCTTAACCCACTGAGCCACCCAGGCACCCTATACTCACTACTCTTAACTAAAATAAAAAATAAGGGGCATCAGGGTGGCTCAGTCAGGTAAGCGTCTACCTTCAGCTCAGGTCATGATTGCAGGGTCCTGGAATCGAGCCCTATTCCCTGCTTAGCAGGGAGTCTGCTTCTCCTTCTCCCTTTGCCTCCTGCTCATGCTTTGTCTCTGTATCTTACTTTCTCTGTAAAATAAATAAATAAAACCATTTTTTTAAATATGTAAAATAAATAAAAGAAATATAATTTATAATTATAGAAATTTTGATATATAAGGTTTACTCACAACATTAGAAGACATGATAAAGTCAGATACAACCTAAGACATAAAAGCATCATAGATGTAACAACTGTAAATGCAGACCAATATGGGTGTGTCATATTGGTGCCTTTGGTGGCTACCTCTGGCTAAAGCTGTGAGCGAAATCCAGTGCAGTCTTTCTTCGGTTTTCACCATGGTTACTTTCAAGAAAGTTAATGTAGAATAAAAATGTCCAAAGACTACTTTGTGTTTATAAATAAGATGGAGAGGGTTCTAATCTCAGCTCATTATAAACAGAATCTTTACTTAAATGATTACCGGTAGGATAATTGAAGGTCTTCCACCATAAGGGAGAATATACACTACTGTGTGGGACTTTTCCACACGTCGTAGGACATTAGGACCCTTGAGCCCCCCGCCCACTAAATGTTAGTAAGAGCTTTCTAGTAATTGTGACATCTAAAAAAAGGCCTCCAAAAATTTCCCTTAAGGAGTTGGTACTGCTTCTGTTGAGGACTGTTGATTGTATTGTAGGCCATCATAAGAAGTTCAGGTTTTGTAATTACACTGGTAATCATTGGAAGGTTTCAAACAGATGGAAGAAGGGTAAGACAAAATCTCAGGCTTCCACATGGAGAATGGACTGGAAGGAGATAAAATAATCTATGAAGTATAACTGGCGAAACAAGGTTGTACAGGAAAAAAGGCAGTCAGGGATTCAGGTAGTAGAATTAGTCATAAAAACAATGGGAAATTTTCTTAAGTGACTGGAGAGAAGGAAAAAAGAATGCATAATAATGTAAATGCATTTTATTTTTTTTCTTTAAAGATTTTTCTTTATTTATTCGACAGACTGAGATCACAAGTAGGCAGAGAGGCAGGCAGAGAGAGAGAGGAGGAAGCAGGCTCCCCACTGTGCAGAGAGCCTGATGCGGGGCTAGATCCCAGGACCCTGAGATCATGAACTGAGCCGAAGGCAGAGGCCCAACCCACTGAGCCACCCAGGCACCCCCATAAATGCATTTTAAGGTAAAGATGGGAGTTTGAGGCCATCTAAGTTGTCTAAAGTACTCTGGAATCTTCACAGTAAAACAAAGAATATAGTCGTCTGCCGGCTGGCCAGAGGTGGGGCTGAGGACTGGAAGAGATTGGGACTAGCTGTTGTGAGGAATAACCAGGAAAAGAATGAGATTTGGTAGCAGCAGTGAAGACCCTTACCAAGTGTGAATCGATACCAGTCAGCTTTGTAATGTGAATATCTGCAGCTTTTCTCCCCAGATAAAGAACCAAAGAAAGGGGTACGTAGATTTATTCAGGATTGGCAGATTGGTGTTCTGTCAGGTTGGGTTGGAAGAGTGGGGAACCCAAAGGTGCTAGTGAGACCACAGCTGAAACTGTTCAGGCTAGAACAGAAAGTTCGGTGAAATTAGGAACTAGAAGACCTAGGAAATTGGGAAGAGTTAAGGGGAATAGATGGGGGTCACAATGAGGGCACAGAGCAGGCTCAGTTGGAGAGTTGGCTGGATTGGATAACCTTAGTTCTAGGAAGAAATGTCTGAGTTTGAGACCTTACCCATACAGTGGGTGAAAGTGATGGTGAGATTCAGTCTGACAGTGCTTACGAACAGCCATGGTGGGATGAAGATGAAGATCCTTACGGATGAGAGAGCACTCTGAAAACCTCAGGACACATTTTATTAAGAATCTTGAAAGAAAGGATTCTCTTAAGCTACATTTCATTTTTGGTTTAATTATTTTGTGATTTCATTTCATTTACATAATACTAGAATAGACACTTTATGAAGTCAGGCAGTTTGTCTCTCTTGTTTAACACTTTATTCCAGCATTTCAAGCAGTGCCTCCCACACAAGAAGTGCTCTACCAGTAATTGTCGAATGCATGAGTAAGTAACAGCTGTCCTTTATTAGGTAGCTACCAGAAATATGTAACGTGATTGATACATGTTTTCCCATCTCTGCAAAGAAAATATTTTTGTCACCGCTTCCCAAATTAGGATGCAGAAGCAGAGAGGCAGCAGACCACCTGGGTTCAAATCCAGGTCTGCCACTTACAAGCTGTGTAGTCTGGGACAAGTTATTTCTACTGTCTGTGCCTCAGTTTTCTTTTCTTATTTTTTTTTTAAAGATTTTATTTATTTATCAGAGAGAGAGGGGGGGGGAGAGAGCGAGCACAGACAGAATGGCAGGCAGAGGCAGAGGGAGAAGCAGGCTCCCTGCTGAGCAAGAGGCCCGATGTGGGACTCGATCCCAGGACGCTGGGATCATGACCTGAGCCGAAGGCAGCTGCTTAACCAACTGAGCCACCCAGGCGTCCCTGTGCCTCAGTTTTCTATCTGTGAAATAGGAATTATAGTGGTACCTACCTGTGAACCTTGTTACAAGAATACATTAGTTCATACTGATACAGTTCTTAGAACAATGTCTGGCACGGAGTAAGAATTTTCAAGTGTTAATCAGATAAAACCAGCATATTTTACTAGCTAGTAAGGGTATGCTGCCGTTCAAACAGGTTTGCAAGCTCCAGCTTCTCTCAGTACACCAAGAAAGTCCACGTCACATCATGACACATCGTATTCCTATGGCATTTTTAACCAGGAGGTATAGTTTCCTTACAAATATTAATCTTAAGCGTCTCAGTGTGTACTCTTTTCGTTATAAAACTCACATGCAACATATGACTCACTGAGCCCAAGGACTATAAATATCTACCAGACAGTAGTGTTTCCGCATATGTACCAGGCAAATGTATCATATGTAATATTAATTCATTTTTATAGGGATTGAAAGTTTGATACACTCAAAATGGGCAAGCCATGCCAGTAGATAAAAAAACAACAACCGCTTTCTATGCTTTATTTACTCAATTATCGATGTTTTATTAGAATCTGAATCAGACTGAAAATGAATATTTTCTCAGAATGTATGATCAGTACATTGAAACAACCTGTCTCATGTACATATCTTCCCATTCGTCCTCATATGTAAAGTTCATAATAGACTATTAAGTTTTTAATGACCATTCTTATTTCATTTTAGATTTTATGTTTACAATAAAAAGAGACGTCTTGTCAACACACCATACGTGGATAACTCCTATAAATGGGCTGGTGGTGGATTTCTGTCTACAGTGGGTGACCTTCTGAAATTTGGGAATGCAATGCTGTATGGTTACCAAGTCGGGCTTTTTAAGAACTCCCATGAAAATCTTTTACCTGGATATCTCAAGCCAGAAACAATGGTTATGATTTGGACACCAGTCCCTAACACAGAGATGTCCTGGGATAAAGAGGGTAAATACGCAATGGCGTGGGGCGTTGTGGAAAAGAAGCAAACATACGGTTCTTGTAGAAAGCAGCGGCATTACGCCTCACACACCGGAGGTGCGGTGGGTGCCAGCAGTGTCCTGCTGGTCCTTCCCGAAGAACTGGATGCAGAACCTATAAATAATAAGGTTCCCCCAAGAGGAATAGTCGTTTCTATCATATGTAACATGCAGTCTGTTGGCCTCAATAGCACTGCTTTAAAGATTGCTCTGGAATTTGATAAAGACAGAGCTGACGTATCTTAACAGGTGCAAAAGGAGCTGTTTTGTTCTTGTTCTTGCTGTTGTTCGAAACATTCAAATCCCAAAATACATGAGATTTTTAAAAATAGATTTGTAATAGAGTATAATTGAATGCAGAGAATTATGTACTTCTAATTGCTTAATTTTGTAATTGTCTTTTATTGTAGGATTAGTTCTTTATACTCAGGGAAGTAACTATATTATTTTTACTTTTCAAAAAAAGTGTTAATTCTTGAAATAAAATATTCTGATAAAAATAGATTTTTTGAATGTGTAATATTAATAAAATCTCATTCAACAGGGAACTTTAAATATTACTATTTTAATATGACAGCAGAAACAAGTTAATGAGAAATGTATATTAGTTATGTATTGCAGCTTCAAAGAACAAAAAATTATCTCATGGTTTCCAAGGCTCAGTAGCTTGACTAGGTGAATCTGATACCATTCTCTAATGAGGTTGCAGACAAGATGTTGTGATCGTCTAAAGGCTTCTCTGAGGCTGGAGGACATGCTTCTAAAGTGGCTTACTCACTTGACTGGTGGCAAGTATCAGTCCTCTGGCTTGTGAGTAGCAAGAGGTCTCAGTTTCCCTCCATGTGGGCCTATCTGTAGGACTGCTTCAGTACCTCAGTGTCACGTTAATTGGCTTTTCCCAGAGCGAGTGATTCAAGAGACAGTGAGAAAGGGAGGGAGGCCAGGAAGGAGAGCCATGAGCCAGGCAGAAGCCAATGTTTTTGATAACCTAGCCTCAGAGATTACTGGGGATCATTGGGGGTCATCTACCATGGTCTGACCTCTGGTCCCTAGTGATTAATGTCCTTCCTACCTCCTCCCAAGTTTTCCAGAAATTTCATTCCATTATAGTATCAGCTCAAAACTATCACGGAAGTCTAGGTGTAGATGAGGTTCCTGGGGGTAGTTCCATAAGTATAGTTCCTCTTTATCTGAAGACCTGTGAACTAAAGACAAGTTACCTGCTCCCACATGGGCAATATACAGCAGGCAGCATACAATGGCACAACATAATGCAGTTACTGCTATGGACCCTATGGGAGGAAATGGAAGAGACATTCTTGCAATTCTGAAATCCAACCAAACACAGGTTGGCAGCTCCTTGATTGGTACTCAGGGCCTGGGGATAATTCTTGGCTCTTGGGCTATATTCTCCGGCTCACAGTTCTACCCTCTGACTTATTATTTTTTTATGAAAGGTATCAGGTGTTTGTAGCTGAGTGGTTTTCCCAGCCTGCTTTCTGCTTCTATAAATTTGGAGGTTCAAAGGCCTCTTTTGTATTCTGTCTCTCCTTTCAGTTTGAGTAGTGTTCCTGCCCATACAATTTGTTTAAACTTGGTAAGTATCCTACAGATCCCACTGGGGTCCATGTTAGTAAACAAAAGGCATACCACCAAATGTCTTCAAAGAAGGCCCTTCTGTAACTTAGGATTCTGCTGAGACAATTGGAGAAAAAAAGTTGTTTCTAATAAACCCTGTTGTTTATATAGCTCTCTGAGACATCATCTTGGTTCTTTTCAGCAGTCAAATGATTTTAGTCAGACCCTTGGTTTCATTTAAAAATTTTTTAAATATTTATTTATTTTATAGAAAGCAAGCATGTGTGAGTACAGGGAAGGGCAGTGGGAGAGAGAAACTTAAGCAGCCTCCTCACTGAGCTTGGAGCCCAACGTGGGGCTGATCTCACCGCCCTGAGATCATGACCTGAGTCAGATGTTTAACCAACTGTGCCACCCAAGCACCCCTTCAGCTTCATTTTAGAAAATGTTTTCCTGGAAGTGCCCTCAATTTTATCTTTGCCCTGAAGCCATTTTGGTTTCATTCACCATCCGGAGATTCTGGGAATTTTCTAAACCATCCAGTATTCTTTTTGTCTAGTAGTCCTTCCTTTAGCTTATATCTCTCATGTATTTTGATATAAGCAGTAGGAAGAAGCTAGGAGACACATTCAACACTGGACATCTCAGCTGGATCACCCAGTTCATTGGGCACAAGTTTTACTTTTCCTGTCCCTGCAGGCAACAGTGTTGCTAAACTTTCTAACACTACAAAATTCCTTTTCCTCCAATTTCCAGTAAGATCTTCCTTACTCTCATTTAAGTCCACACCTGCAGCCTCTGGAAAGGCCATCATACTTCTGAACAGTTTCTTCAAGGCTCCTGGGGCTTTCACTAAGACTTCAAAAGACTTCACTCCAACTTCTAACCACTGCTCTGTTCCAAAATCACTCCCATATTTTAGGTTTTGGTTAGAACCTCACTCTACTTCCAGGTAACAAATCTGTAATGTAAAAAATACATATTTCAGATATAATTCAAAACTCATATACCTTAAAGTGTACAACTCAGTAGTTTTTAGTATAGCCACAAGGTGTATATCCATCCCAAAAAAACCAATATTCTACCCATTAGTCTTGCTTCCTGTTCCTTTCCTCTGGAAACCACCAGCCTACTTTCTGTCTCTTTGGATTTACCTATTATGGACATTTTGTATCAACAGAATCCTACAGTATGTGGCCCTTTGTGTCTGGCTTCTTTCATTTGGTATAGTGTGCATCAGTAATCTATTGTGTAACAAATTATCCCATTCACAATTTCTGTGTTTCATAAGTTTGGAAGCAGCTTAGCTGAATTGCTCTAACTCAAGGTCTCTCCGAGATTTGCAGACAGAGTGTCAATCATCTAAAGGCTGGAAGATCTTATTTTAATATGGTTCACCCAAGGGCTATAGGTAAGAGGCCTCCATTGCTGACTTAATGACTGTCCTATAACTTTCTCCAAATTGAGTAATTGAAGAGAGAACAAGGCAAATATCACAATGTCTTCTGTAATTTAGCCTTGAAAGTCATACACCATCACTTACACGAAATTCTTGTGATCACACAGACCTGCGCTGATTCAGTGTACGAGACTGGCTCCACAGATGGCTTGCTAGAGTGTTGACATCTGAGGAAATTTTGTTGTAACAGCCTTGGATGAGTGTAGTGGAGATTACACTGAATTCAGGAAAATTCAAGAAGAAACCAAAGTTTTTCTACACTCTACTAAAGGAGGGGTTTTCTATATTTCTGAACCCTAAACCTGTTCTTCACTTTCTGCTTTGATCTATAAGGGTAGATGGATGGGCAATTCTGAGTTGGTTGAAGTATAGAGAAAGCAGCTCCCTAAAACAGATCTGCTTCATCTCCTCTGATTTCTTTCTGGCTTCTGATCTCTATGTCTTCTATTTGTATTTGTCAAAGTTTTCCATCTGTGCCATTTTTTTTTATTAAAGATTTTATTTATTTATTTGACAGAGATCTCAAGTAGTAGAGAGGCAGGCAGAGAGAGAGAAAGAGAAAGAGGAGGAAGCAGGCTCCCCACTGAGCAGAGAGCATGATGCAGGGCTTGATCCCAGAACCCTGAGATCATGACCTTAGCCAAAGGCAGAGGCCTCAACCCACTGAACCACCCAGGCACCCCTCATCTGTGCCATTTTTTATAAACATAAAAAGGTCATTCCTCCCTTTAATTTATTAGATTTAATTTAATATTTAAATTTTAAAATATGTTTTGACTAAAAATAAAAATGTTTCTGATAGTGAAAGAACCATGGTTCTAATTTGATCATGTGATATCAGTATAAGCTTTGAACTTTTGTGTAGACCACAGAGTGAACTTCTTGGAAGCTCCAGAGAGGGGATCTTTAAATTGGGAGAAAAGGATGAGGCAAGAGCATGATCTAGGTGTTGGGGAGAAGTGCACTGTGACTAAATTATAGGTGTGGGAGAGTCCACAGAATGTGAAGATCCCCATGAATTTAGTGAATGTGTATTATGAACAAGGCACTTGCCTTCATTGTTTTTCATCTTTTTTAGGATTCTTGAAGCTCTGAGAAGAGATGGGAACTTTTTCAGAAAATAAGATGATATGCAAATGTCAGGGATTTACAGACCCTAGATTAGGAATTCCCGTTTCAGGTATTTCTGCCGTGATAACTTCTTTTCTCACTTAATATTGTGAGAAATTGTATTGATAAATTCACATATCGCTCAAAGTAGTATCTCGGTGTGGCTGATCCTTAATATTAGGGGAAAGAACTTGGCACAAGTTTCTTGTGTTTGGATTTGGGGGGGGGGGTTGTTTTGTTTTGTTTTTTTACCCCTGTAATTTACAAGTTGCGTAGGCTGTCATTAGCTACAAATGATTTGCTTTACCTTCCTGTATCAGACTGTTCTTTTATATTTTGTGAAATTAAAAAGAAAATGCCAGAAAGCACAAAAGATTCACATGGCAGATGCTCAATATAGTCTCAATACCCTAAAATGTTAACATTTAGTTACATTTCTTCATTAAAAAATAATAAATATAACATAAGAGATAAAGCTTAAGACCCCTTTCACTGCCACCCAAAGTTCCAGTCCCTTTTGCCTTTTAGGCAACGGCTATCAGGAGTTGGCATATACCCTTCCAATTCCCTGTTTAATTCTCTCATAGCCATGTATGTATCCATATCTAATAATAGTATTAATTTGTATTATTTATAGCCATACAAATAGCATCATAGTATACATGCTTTCTACATTCCCTTTTTAAGTTTAACATTATTTTGTGGTCTGGTCAGTGTATTTTAGCTGCTATAAAATACTACGTTTATGACTATTTTATACTGTTTTCTTATTGACAATTTTTTTTAATAGGCATTGCTGTAAGGAACATCCTTTTTTTGGTTGAACCATATGAAATTGTTTTTTTAGGTCAAAAATATTTGAGTAGGGACAATTTTTTGTGGTTGAACATAATTCTGTTGTTGTATGCCAACAGTAACTTTTAATTTTGGACTATACGGTGAATGGGAAATGGTACCTGATTGTTTCTACTTGCATTTACCTATTGGTAAAGTTAGACTGTTTTCATATGCTCATTAGCCATTTTGATTTCTTCTAATGTAGATTTCCCACCTATATTCTGTGCTCATCTGGAATAGGGGAAATGAATACAGCATTTCTTTAAGTATTTATTGTGGACATGTTAATGGACCAGGAAATGAGTAACCTCGAAGTTCTCCCAAAGTGTGGTAGTTTTCCAATGGCCATAAATTCCCCTTGTTCCATTGTGTGTACTCCTTTGTAATGTGCTTTTACCTTTCTTCCGAGCCAAAGATGGAATCTATTTCTCTACTCTCTTCAATCTAGGCTGGCCTTGTGACTTGCTTTGACCTATAGAATGTGGTGGAAATAATGTTGTGTAAGTTCTAGACGTAGTCTTTAAGAGCCCTTCCAGCTTCTCCCCTGAGAATACTGCCCCAAAACCTTGTTTAAAAAAAAAAAACAAAGCCAGATTAGTTTACTGGGGCATGGGAGGCCACACAAAGGAGAACCGAGATGCCCTAGCTGACAGCCAGCACCCACTGCCAGACCTGTGACTAAAGCCGTGTAGACCTTACAGTCCAGTAAGCCTCTTGCTCAATGCGGCTGCTTGAGTGAGCCCAAGTGAAACCAACCCACAGAATCATGAGAAAAAATAAATCACCATTAGTTTAAGTCATTAAATCTGGGGGTGGCTTGCTTTGTAGCAGTAGTTAACATAACTGTGCTCACAAGTACCTGGTTGGCTCACTTGGTAGAGTGTGTGACTCTTGGTCTCAGTGATGTGAGCTTGAACCCCATGTTGAGTGTAGAAACTATTTAAAAGTAAAATCTCTTTTATAAAATAATTGTGTGGTAGCGAGATGGGTAAATAATTTGGGAGAGAAAAAGAGAACTTCGAAGTACTTGATTTTTAATGGTATCCTTTTTTATTTAAAAAAATGTTATTAACCAAGTGCTTATTATGTGTTACACATTGTGCTAAGCACTTTGTATATTATCTAATTTTATCTTCAAAACAACCATATTAAGTAGAAGTTATTCTTTATGATTTTATTTATTTATTTGAGAGGGAGAGAGAGAACAAGAAGCGGAAGGTCAGAGGGAGAAGTAGACTCCCTGCCCAGCGGGAGCCCGAAGCAGATTCAATCCTGGGACTCTAGAGTCATGACCTGAGCCGAAGGCAGTCACTTAACCAACTGAGCTACCCAGGCGCCCAAGTAGAAATTATTCTTATCTTGCTGGAGGTCATACAACCATTAGCCATTGGAATGGATTAAAGAATGAATAACCTCATATTTTCAGAATCTCTGTTTTCAAATCTGGGATAGCATTTTAAAATTTGGTTTTCTGTGATAGGCAGAACAGTGGCCCCCTACAGATGTCCTAATCCCCAGAACCTGTGAATAGGTTACCTTACTTAGCAAAAGGAACACTGCAGATGTCATTAAAGTGAAGATCCTGGATAGGGAGATTGTCCTGGATTTTCTGGGTAAGCCCAATGTAATCACAAGCGTCCTTGTAAGAGGAAAGTAGGGGTACCTGGGTGGCTTAGTTGGTTGGGCATCTGACTGTATTTTGGCTCAGGTCGTGATCTCAAGGTCCTGGGGTTGACCCCCAGGTCAGGCTCTGTGCTGAGTGGGGAGTCTGAAGGATTTCTCGCCCTCTTCTCCTGCCCCTCCCCCTGCTCACACGTGCAATCTCTCTCTCAAAAATAAGTAAATCTTTAAAAAAAAATAAAAGGAGGAAGATAGAGTCAGAAGAGATGTGAAGACACTAGAGGTAGGACGATGTGGTCCACAGACCAAGGGATGCAGGCAGCTTCT
The DNA here is from genome assembly GCF_009829155.1 of Mustela erminea. NCBI lineage: Eukaryota > Metazoa > Chordata > Mammalia > Carnivora > Mustelidae > Mustela > Mustela erminea. The sequence goes on from NC_045618.1 coordinate 44,517,348, forward strand.
ATAAACTGAGAAAGAAAGGAACTAGATCTTCTCCTAGAGCCCCCAGAAGGAGCATAGCCACACCAACACCTTGATTTTTAGCCATTTTGGACTTAAAAAAAGAGAAAAATCATATATATGTGTTGTATCTAGAATATATAATAATTCTTTTTTTTGAATATGTAAGAATTCTTATGATTCAATAAAACCCAACCCTATTAAAAATGGGCAAAGGATCTGAGTAGACATTTCTCCAGAGAAGAAATATGAATAGCCAGTAAACACATAAAAAGATAATCAACATAATTAATCATCAGGGAAAGGAAAATCAAAATCAAAGTGAAATAGCTCTTCACCCATACCAAAATGGCTATGATCCAAAAGACTGACAGGACCAACTGTTGGTAGAGGGGCACCTGGGTGGCTCAGTGGGTTAAACCTCTATCTTCCGCTCGGGTCGTGATTTCAGGGTCCTGGGATCGAACCCCGCATCGGGCTCTCTGCTCAGCAGGAAGCCTGCTTCTCCCTCTCTCTCTGCCTACTTGTGACCTCTGTCTGTCAAATAAATAAAATAAAATAAAAAAAACTGTTGGTGACGAAGTGGAAAAATTGTAACCCTTGCGTATTACTAGTCAGAATGTAAGATGGTGCAGCCTCTTTGGAAAATAGGCAATTCCTCAAAAAGTTAAACACAGGATTATTATAACCTCGCAATTCTACTTCTAGGTGTATTACCCAAGAGAATTTAAAATGTCTACATAAAAAAGTGTTTGGGGGGTGCCTGGGTGGCTCAGTGGATTAAGACTCTGCCTTCAGCTCAGGTCATGATCTCAGGGCCCTGGGATTGAGCCCCACATCAGGCTCTCTGCTCAGCAGGTTGTCTGTTTCCCCCTTCTCTCTGTCTCTCTGCCTACTTGTGATCTGTGTGTCAAATAAATTAAAAAAAAGTTAAGAAAAAAGTGTACATACACATTTGAAGTAGCCAGAAAGTGAAAACTCACTGTCCATCAACTGATGGGTAAATAAAATGTATATTCTTATGACAGATATTATTCAGTCATAAAAAGGAATGAAGTGTGATGGCCATCTTAAATATTATGCTAAGTCAAAGAAGCCAGACACAAAAGGACACATATTACATGACCCCATTTACATAAAATGTCCAGAATAGGCAAACTGATGGAGACAGAAAGCCTATTAGTGGTTGCTAGGAGCTGGGAAGAGGAAAGGGGAGAGAATGCTAATGAATATGGAGTTTCCTTATGAAGTAATGAAAACAGTCTGGGATTACAGTAGTGATGGTTTACACAACCTGTGAGTATACTAAAAACCACTGCATTTTACATTGTAAAAGGTTGAATTTTATGACACCTACATTATATGAATAAGAACAAGAGCAGGAATAAGAACAAGATCAAGAACAAGAAGAATCTTTACTGATGATTTCCAGGAACACCAGGTAAGAAAACCATTTGTCATCTGATCAGGCCAGAAGCCAAGAATTCCATTTTCATTTTCAGTTATCTTTATGTAACCGGATTTTCTACTTATAGACATAGAAGTTTTCCTTTAAAAAGATGTTTACAGGGGCGCCTGGGTGGCTCAGTGGGTTAGGGCCCCTGCCTTCGGCTCAGGTCATGATCTCAGGGTCCTGGGATCGAGCCCCGCATTGGGCTCTCTGCCAACAGGGAGCCTGATTCCTCCTCTCTCTCTCTCTCTGCCTGCCTCTCTGCAGGCTTGTGATCTCTGTCTGTCAAATAAATAAATAAATAAATAAATAAATAAAAAGATGTTTACACCTGGGGTGCCTGGCTGGCTTGGCTGGTGGAGCATGCGACTCTTGATCTAAGGGTTTTAGGTTCAAACCCCACGTTAGGCATTATACTTAAAAAGAAATGTTTACATTAAAAAACAAAGTCAATATAAATAATAGTATTAAAGAAAAACAATCAGTAAATAACAAAGTATGTGGCAGATTTCGAAGTTTATAAGTCCTTGTGTACTATTATTTTTCAAGCCCAGTAATACTGTTTAGATTAATAATGGAAAAAAGCTCAATACATCATTCACTTCCCAGTGCCAAGTATCTCTGTAACTTAATCCTTAGCTATGTTCTTCCAAGTGCAATCCTTTCAGTAACCTCTCCAAGGAAATTTTCAGGTTATTTGCCCTCTAAGTTAGTTATCATAGGTTTTGCTCCTTTCCATATCCATAGCCTGCCATCCCCACTGGTTCTTCTTGGGGCCAAGGTTCCTAAACTATGCAAGCTAAAGTGAGTTGGGGCACCATAGCAAAAACACTGATCCTTGATACCTTTTATATACGACGCCTAATTCCAGTCCCAGGTAGTTCTGTTACATTACATGGTACCACGTTCCTTTTGATGATGTCATATCTTTGTGAAGCTGGGTTTGGGGACATTGCTGTGATAAAAAACAAGTACACCAGAGCCACTCAACACACATCTGTAGTCAGGAGTGCTCATGTGTCTGGACCAGAGAATTCCATGTCATATGCCATTCTCAGCCAGTATATCCTGGCTACTCCCAATGCCTCCTCTCAAGTTGCCTACCCCAAAAGGTGCTTCCTACCATTCAGACCCCAGCTGCAGTTATCTACTAAATTATGCAATATGTTAAGGCCACATAAATCCAAGGCATTACACTGTAATTACTGTGTAATTATACTGATTGTTAACTGCATTAAATATGTACTTCTGGACATGTGTTTCCATAGTTACAATGGCAAAACTGTATTTAGAATTACCAAATAATGGACTTCTTTCCATTTTTTAATTATTTAACCCATTCACAGCAATTTGGAAAAGGTCTGATAATCAAATATTTATAGTTTCTACTCCTGAAATGAGACAGATCAGAATACACTTTTTTAAATGCTTATAACGAATCCACACACACAGTATATATAAACATATAGCATATTCACACACACTAAAGATAAAAAGGGGAATTTGCCCATAATCAAAACTTTATTGAAAAACTGACACCAAAATAGGAGATCACTGTTGTAAACCTTACAAAATTAAACATAATTACATTATCTTGGTAGATTAACTGGAATTACTGAACTGATAAGGCTTTCTGCGATAGAACACAAATTCAAGAGGTTGTGTGGATCATTAGTGTTGCTTTCTTCTAAATGAACACCCTGCAAAGGAATCATGAGAACATGTTAAACACAAGTGTACACCATCTCTGCTATAGTTTTAATGACAAAAAGTATGTTTTCGGTAAAAAAAACAAAACGAAGTTTTAGGAATATTAGAACAATATTCACATATAGGTTATTTATCCTTTTATGCCAGAAATTTACTATAATAAGTCTTGTATATTTGAATTTATTCTGATGTGACTATAACTGTTATTCCTGCTTCTCAAATGCTGTATTAGAGTCTATAAACCATGAGCCTAAATTCAACAGTTAAAACTTTAATGCAAGCTGTCAGGAAATGTAATCTTAATTTTTAGGAATTATTCTGAATTACTTTCCTAAGAAACTGATTTTGATTAGAATTCTCTTCAAATCTATTAGGAAAACTCTAATACCCTATTAGTCATCCATGGGCACAAAACTCCAAGACACAAATGCTAAAAACATCTTGCAAGTATGCTTTTGAGAGCAATGCTGCACTTAAATATCATATGCCAACTCTGTACTTACATCTCACCAGGACACACAAAACAGATCTTGGATTCACTGCCAAATCTACTTATAACTCTTCTGGTGAGAACAACATGGAATTTACAACACCCCTAAAATTCACAAGCAAACTTCAAGTATCATTATGAATCATTATAAATCTATAAGTACTACTATGGAAAACAATATACATAATTACTATTTTTTTCTTAATGCACAAAAGTGAAAGAGGAATTAAAATGGGATTTTTAGAGGCACCTAGCTGGCTCAGTCCGTAGAGCATGCGACTCCTGATCTTGGGGTTTTAAGTTTGAGCCTCGCGTTGAGTGTAGAGATTACTTAAAAATAAAATCTTTTTAAAAAATAAATAAAATGGGAATTTTATTTAACAATTAAGTAGATGCTCTGACAAATCAAACTGCTGGCATTTTGATTGATACCTGTTATCTGTTGCCTAGCTAGCAATGATAAAAACTCTTTAGCCAAATGTGTGAAATACATATAAAGCAAAATATTTACAAGAGAATTTTAAAAATTTATGGGTTTGGGGGCGCCTGGGTGGCTCAGTGGGTTAAAGCCTCTGCTTTCAGCTCAGGTCATGATCCCAGGGTCCTGGGATCGAGCCCCACATCGGGCTCTCTGCTCAGCAGGGAGCCTGCTTCCCCCGTCTCTCTCTGCCTCTCTGCCTAATTGTGATCTCTCTCTGTCAAATAAATAAATAAAATCTTAAAAAAACAAAAACAAAAACAAAAAATTTAAAAATTTATGGGTTTGAAAATCCATTATGTCCTATTGTATGTACTTATTCTTTTGCTCCATTTGGGCTTACATTTAATATTCCAAATTAAGCGAACTAAATAACTACAGAGAATTAGGTGTTCCAAACTAAGAAAAACAATAGTTCAATGCTTTGCGAAATTAAAGGCATAAACTTACCCATCTGAGCAGAGCACTCTTTACTGAAAGCATACAACTAAAGATAAAATTCTTTTGGTACTAATGAATTTAAGATTTCTTTTAAACTGGCTTTTAATAAAGGCAGATATTTAAAATAATAAAACCTCAGCACTGGGTTAGAAAATGCCAAATGAATACCCTCTGTGAGTCTGGCCTTTCCTCCCGTTGGCTGGCACAGCACTGTTGAACAGCCTACACAAAGAACCACCGTCTGAGCATGGCTGAAAACCGTGGTAATCTTGTAGCAACCTAGAAAAAGGGCAATGTTAAAAGTGAGAAGCAGAAGAAAATAAAGCCTATTGTTCACCAGAGTTCTAGCAGAGACCTTGTAAAAGATGAAGAACTTGAGTGCTGTGCAATAGCAAGCCACATATTTAACTTAAACTTTTCCAGTCATCACATTAAGAAAAAAGTTTTAAAAGAGCCAACAGGTGAAGTTAATAGTACTTTATTGAACTCAGTATTTCCAAAGTATTATTACCATTTCAGCATGTAAGCAATATGGTTTTTATGTGTGTGATATTAAAATTGGTATTAAAAATCCTGTGTATATTTTATACTTAAAAAGTATTTCCCACTGTGACAAGCCACATTTCAAGTGCTCAGTAGCTACATACAGCTAATGGCCACACACTGGGCAGCACAGCTTAACAGTAAAGCATCAACATACTTTTCACTGCATCATGAAAAAACTGATGATCAGAACAGTTTAATGACTTAGTAAGTCGAATGTCACCTCCCCTTTGGAGTCTCATCCTCTACCACCACCCCCTCCCACCCACGAAGTTTCTACAATGGTTTGGGTAGTTCCTTAGGAAAATGTCCCTTTTGACATTTCCAATTCTGTGATCCCACTTCTACTCAACACAAAGTCCTAACATTTGTAGCTATCTAAACATAACACACCACACTACCAATTCCTTTAGAAATTTTCCTTGGGAAAGGAATTAAGATTTGAAATTTTACCTGGGCATTTTACATCCATAAAATAGGAATTTGGGCTTTGCACTAGCCGTTTCTTTTTATGTTTTTTCTTCTCCTCTTCCAAGGACGGGTGTAGTAAATCTCTAGCCAACTGAATAAAAAAGCATATTATTATCGCTAGAAGGAATCCACAGTTCTGGCAGATTTAACCGTGTGTGAAAGATACATGCAAAACAAGGAATACCAGTCATACTCGGCAGATGCGACACGCCAGATGTTATTTATTCAGCCTGTTCAGCAACTTTAATCAGTACTTTTTACAATGCTCGTGTTCTCCAAGTCCCGGTAAAGGAACTCTATGACGATCAAGCAGCATATGGTACGGTTAATCCCGCTCTTCTTTATTCAGCGGAGTACTAGTCTCCGATAAACACACTGTGGTGCTAAGAACTTGACCCCAACCCTGCGCCAGCCGAGAGCAGAAATCGCTGAGGCAGACCCGAGAGTGCCAGCGCTGGGGTGATTTTCTGCCCCCTGCCCCCGGGGTTCAACATCTGATCTGACAGGAACTCTGCGTGGCTGAAGCGTGACTGTCCTGACGGAGTTAACGTGCCAGGCAACTGCGAAAACAGTTTTTTAAAAAGGAAACCAGCCGAAAACCGCTTCCGAGAGGGGGCGAGAACCAACCAGCGCAAGAAAAGCAAAAAGACTCCAAAGACTGCAGTCTCACGGGCGCCCACCAAAACCCAAAATTGATATTTTGGGTGTCACCCGAGGAGCTGCCCCCTCCTAGTCACTGAGTCCAGACTTGAGCCCAGGGCGGCCCCGGGTCCTCTCCGCTCCACGCCCAGAATAGGGCCCGACACGCCGCGCTGCCCGGGCAAGTCCCAACAAGTCCGCCACGCGCGGAGGAGCTGCGCGGCTCGTAGCTACCGAGCCGTGTTCGACAGAGACCTCTCCCCCGGCCCGCCGAGGCGCCGGGCTAACCCACCCGCGGGACCCCCCGACACAGAAGCCCGAAACAAACGGAAAGCCAGAAAGTAAACAACTCACAGGCATGTTGAACCTTTCGCAATCCCGGCCAGTCCAGATCTCTAAGGCGACACCTCTAGCGAGCAGCACGCGATCTGGAGAGCGGCATCAACTTCCGGGATAGAGGAGGCGGGGCGGGCGGGCCCGTCCGCTCTAGGCGCTCCTCTCGGTGGTGGGGTCGGCCTTGGCCGTGGCCGGAGATTCCCGGCCGCGGGGGTACGTGAGGGTCGCCTAGTTACGAAAGCCTGGACCGCGCGCGGCTACGGGGCTCCCGGGAGAGGGCCGCTGGCCCCAGGGCTCTGCCTCGGACAAGTGGTGCCCGGGGCGAGGCTTAGGCGGTGTGGCCGGACTGGGAAGCCGCCTGGGGCTTAGGTTGCGGAGAACGGATTGCCCTTGGCCACCCCAGCCCGGCGGCGTAGCGGAACCCGGGGGGACCCCCAGCTCTGCGACGGTTCTGCGGAGCCGCAGGTGTCCGCTCGTTTGTTGAAACTGTAGCATTAATCAAAACTATTAATCCGTGTCCGCGAAATTATGAAAGTTTTGTATACTTGTACATCCAGCTTTCAAGGATCGGTTAAGTTCGGGGAAGGCGGCTCTGCCTTGGATTTGCATCGTCCTAAGAAAGTTTTAAGCACCGGATTCGCTACCGAGCTTAGTTCACCGCTCGACTCCTTCATGCCTCTGAAAATTATACTTTACAGAGCGGACAACTCTGGCCTGAAAAAAAGGCACGGAGAGCCACACTTGAAAATATTTTTGATGAGGACGAGCTTGAGGGATGGGTGTGAGGGAATATGATCAAAGGCTAGGAAACCAGGCTCTCTCTGACAAATAAATAAATAAATAAAACCTTTAGACAAAGCGTAAGAGACTCTTAATCTCAGAAAACAAACTGAGATTTGCTGGAATGGAGGGGAATGGGAGAGATGGAGAGGCTGGGTGATGGACCCTGGGGAGGGTATGTGCTATGGTGAGCCCTGTGAATTGTGTAAGACTGATGAATCACAGACCTGCACCCCTGAAACAAATAATACATTTGATGTTAATTTTTAAAAAATAATAAAAGCTAGGAAACCAGGGAAATGCTTGACCAGAAGAATGTCCTAGATAACATTCTCCATCACCTTTTATTTCACACATTTTGGGAAATGCAGAAAAAAATGAAGAAAATTAAAATTACTATCCAGAGATAAACACTTTTGACAATTTAACCTATAACCTTCCAAACATTTTTTATTTACTTGCATATAGGTTTGTTGGGAGTTTGGGTTTTATATATCATCTTGTACATATTCTTTTGTAGACTTGATTCCCCCCACCCCACTACTTCTAATGAACCATGTTATTATGTATTTTCCTAGATTATGACTTTTAATGAGCACAGAGAATTCATTCTATGAATATATATCCTCCTTTCATCTGTACACTAAAGTGGACATTGGGTTTGGGTTTTTTAATATTTTGTATTTTAAATATGACAAAATATTAAATATTTGAAGATAAGTATATGGAATAATACAATAGTGTGTCAGAATAATGACCCCCCTCCAAAGACTTCAATGGCCTAATCCCCAGGACCTATACATGGCAACTGGAATTAGGGTTGTTAATTAGCTAGTTAGGAGTATTATCTGGGGAGGCCCAGATCACAAGGGTGATCTCAAAGTAATCAGAAGGGTCCTTAAAAGTGGAAGAGGAAGACAGAAAATGAAGACTTAGAGAAAAAGATTCAGGGATGAAAGAAAGGTCTGAGAGATGCTGTGTTGCTGGATGTGAAGATGGAAGAAGTGGGGCCAGAGCCATAGAACGTGGGCAGCCTGTAGAAGCTAGAAATGGACTCTGACCTGGAGTTTCCTGAAGAAACACCATCCTTCCAGCCCCTCAGTTGTAACCCAGAAGAACCCAGGTCAGACTTTGAACTGTAGAACTGTGAGATGAGAAATTTGTTGTTTTAAGCTGCTAAATTTGTGGTAATTTGTTACAGTTGGAAACAAATGCAATAATGAAAACCCATGTAGCCAGTCCCCAACTCTGTCAAGTCTGACCATTCAATACTGCCTCTCTCAAGGATTTGTCATTTTAAAAATAATACTGTAGTAAATACTCTTGTCAGTAAGTCTCTAGGCACACCCTTGATTATTTCCTTAAGATAAATTCCTAGAGGGGGCTCAGTCGGTAAAGGGTCTGCCTTCCACTCAGGTCATGATCCCAGGGTTCTGGGATTCAGTCCTGCATCAGGCACCCTGCTCAGTGGAGAGAATGCTTCTTCCTCTTCCACTGCCCTCTCCTCTGCTTGTGCTAGCTCTCTCTCTCGCTCTCCCTCTTTAAAAAGAGATAAATTCTCCCTCTAAAAAAAAAACTTTAAAAAAAGATAAATTCCTGAGTCAATAGTTATGTATATTTTAGGTTTTATAATATAAACTGACAAATTACACTCCAGAAAAATCAAACCAATTTACATTCTAATTGTTGTTATTGTTGTTTTAAATTGTATTTATTTGTCAGAGATGGGGGGGTGGAGAGAGCAAGCACAAGCAGGGCTAGCAGCAGGCAAAGGGAGGAAAAAAGCTCCCCTCTGAGCAAGAAGTCTGATGAGGGACTCCATGCAAGGAGTCCAGAATAACGACTGGGGCAGAAGGCATACACCCAATCCACCGAGCCACCCAGGCACTCTTATCTTTCAGTTGTAAAAGTTTGAGAATGCCCTCTTTCTTTGTACCTTTGACAATAGTGATATTATGTTGTTCCTGACGTCAGTCAGTCCTGAAGAACTGTATGGTATTTTATCATATTTTACTGTTATTTTAATTAATATTTTTCATGAATTTATTAGCGCCCAGCATATTTCTATTGAGATGATAATCCATTACTTCCTTATGTATCCTCATTGGTTTTTTTTTTAATTAGGTAGGCTGCACGCCCAATGTGGGGCTTGAAATCAAGACCCTAAGATTAAGAGTCACATACTCTACCGAATTAGCCAGTCAGGCATCAGCCCCCAGTTATGTATTCTTTCATATTAAGGCCATTAACCCGTAATCACATATGCTGCAAATATTTTTTCCCAACTTGTTATTTCCTATTAACTGTATCCTATTAATTTATGGGGTGATTTTAAAACTATACAGAATTTTTAAATTTCACATACATATATTTCAGACCTATTGGTGTTTCCTTTTTTGCATTTGTGTTTTGACAAGCCTTTGTCACCTTAGCATCCGCTAAACTTTCTGCGCATTCTTTTGTTAGGATATTTATCCTTTAACTTCTTGGTACTTGATGCGTAGTCTCAGAACACTTTCCAATGATCACGCTTAATTACTGCTTCAGTTCCTTACTGATGCCCAGGGCGGTGTCGAAACGCTCAACTTCTAGGACGCTATACCAGCAGAAGGAATAAAACTGAAGGTCAGGGAGACCTGGGCTCTATAACTCTGCCTCCTCCAAAGCTCAGTGTCACCTACAATGTCCTCAGGTCCTTGCAATGCTGGCGGAAAAACGGACCTGGAGTCACTTTGCCTTAGGCAGCCCGCTTTCAGGGATCTCGTGGAAGGATCTCGCGGAAGGATCTCCCACTGGCGCCCCCACGAACCATGAAGTGCCCGCGGGAGTTCTGTGTGCTGCTGAGAACTTCCCCGCTGTTCTATCTGGCCACGTGTGAGAAGGTACATTGTTATCTCCAGGTGTGCACCAGCCGCCTTCACCTGCGAAGTGTGCAGCCATCTCTGCTCTCTTCCGCCTTCATCAACTTCAGACATTGGGAAAGCTCACAGGTGTTCCAGCTAAGCCAGGAGCTTAACTGGTGCTAAATTTCAGGCTCACCCAAACCTGTTCTAAATAGCTCAGAGACCTATTTGCCTCTGGGCTGACGTGCCTACCTCAGGCTTGTGCCTTTCTTCTCCCAGAAAGGTGGTTGGAAATTTAGTTGTAAGAAATTCAGGGTGTGGGGTGGAGCCCCAAAGATAACTTTTTGCACTCCTGCCTCAGTATTGTTCTGAGAGACTCAGAGAAATCTGTGTCATCAGCAAACTGTATAACAAGGCTGCATTCTTTTTCTCTCCTCTGTGGTTCATTTGTTTGTTGTCAAGAATCAAAGCATGTGTGGCTTATTCTCACGTTCCTGAAATCAACGGCAACTGCTGAAAGCCCGCCTCTTCTCTGCTCCCTAGTTCTCCGCAAGGTCACAACCTTTGTCCCAAAAGCTGCGTTGTCAGGTTGAAATCCATCTGTCACTCATGAGGATGTCTGACACACTCAGGTAAACTCCCATCTATAAGGGGTAAGAGTCTCAGGTGTAAACGCTGTTGTCCTGTTTTTTTCTTTTCCATGCCAACTTAATTTCTGACTGAAGCTGAGCCAACTGGGGTGGTACTTTAGGCTGGATGTTTGTGCCCCCCGAAATCCGTATGTTGACTCTTAACCCTCCAGGGTGATGGTATTGAGCAGTGAGGCTTCTGAGAGGTGGTTAGATCCTCAGGGTAGAGCCCTCATGAGTGAAATTAGTGCCATTATGGAAAAGGCCCCAGAGTGCTTCCTCACTCCTTCTACCCTTTAAGGATACAGTGATAAGACTTCTATCTGTGAGTTAGGAAGTGGGCTCCAAATGGGCCCACACTATTGATCTTGGACTTGCCACCCTCCAGAACTGTAAGAAATAAATGTTTGTATTTAAGTCACTCGGTCTATAGTGTTTTGTTAAAATAGCCTGGACACACGAAGCAGGCTGGCCTGGTGGAAAATGTCCCCTCATTCTTGGAGACTGTGCTGGGTTTTCTCCATGTGTCCCTCACCTGATCTGCTCTCCATCTGTCCTTCATCCTTCTCTGTGCCCACAAGGCTGATCTCGACGGGCTGCATCTGCTGAGTTCTCTTGTCCTCTGGTTTCTAATTGAGTTGGCCCAATGAGGTGCATCAGTAGGAAATCACAAAGTGGGTGAGGAGAAATAGTGGGGTATTTACTCCCCTGGTTCTATCCTTGGTGGGCCGTTTTCTTCCATATGGCCATGTTACTCTGAAGGAAACAGTTGCTTCTGGTGTCCCTTTCCTACAGCTCGTAAGGGATTCCAGTCAGTACTTCCTCCCCTTTTGGTTCTTTTGCTTGAGGGGTGGTATTGCATGGTTTTTGTTGATTTTTGTTAACTGTGCTCAGCCTTGTAAATATACCTACGTGAAGCTATCTTCCGTCATCTCTTTTGAGTGGGCCGTTTGCAATCTGCCAGTATCCTGACATGAGGATCCCCTGCCAGGATGTGCTCCTCTTTAGCCTGCAAGGCTTTGTAGATTTGTAGATGGGCTCTGTCTGCCCTTCAGCCATCAACCCAACCAGGTCACTGCAGGGATGTCCATTATCCCTGACTACAGAATCCTTCATGTGTAACAGGTTGTGGCTTGAGATGAAAATGGGAATCTTGAGACAGCCTAGAGTCCTAGCCATGAAGATCTTTTGCCACATTACAGACAGCATTGGGACCACCTAGGAACTTGTTGGAAATGCAGACTTGGGCCCCAACCCCAGACCTCCTGAGTCACAATCTACGTTTTAACAAGAGCCTCTGGCAATATCATTCACATCTCAGTGTGAGAAACACTGTCCTAGGGGCGCCTGGGTGGCTCAGTCTGTTAAGCGTCTTCGGCTCAGGTCATGATCCCAGAGTCCTGGGACCAAATTCCACACCCGGCTCTTTGCTCAGCCAGGGAGCCTGCTTCTCCCTCTCCTTCCCCTCCCCGTGCTGTGCTCTCTTCTGCTCTCTCTCTCTCATTCTCTCAAATAAATAAATCTTAAAAAACAAAGAAGGTTTTAAGAAAAAATAGAAAGAAAGAAACACTGCCCTAGATTTACCATCCCAGCATTCGCAGCATTCTCTCTGGAGTCTTCTTACTTTTCTGTGTGACTATAAGGAAGTCAGAACCTAGATTCCACGACTCCAGGTAACAAATCAAAGATGATTCTCTAAATTGGAACAGGGAACCCCCCCGCTTCTCCAGGATGTTTTGTCCATTTCAGCAAATCTTATTCTCTCTTACTATGTTGAGGAAACCTTTAAGTCAATGATACTCAAACTTGGTTACACATTAGAATCCCTAGAGGAGCATTCTAGGTTAGTTTTAAAGCATTTAGGGGTGGTACCCAGGTGGTAGGGTTTGTTTGTTTCTAGGGGGAATGGGGCAGGGAGGGGCAAAAGGAGAGAGAGAGAGAGAATCTTAAGCAGGCTCCAAACTTACCACGGAGCCTGACGTGGGGCTCAGTCTCACAACCCTGAGATCATGACCTGACCCCAATCAAGAGTTGGATGCTCAACCTACTGAGCCATCCAGGCGTCCCAGGCTGCAGTAGTTTCTAAAACTCCCCAGGTGATTCTACGGGAGGCAAGATTGAAAGCTACTATTCTCAGTTCCTCAGAGCGCTCAACTGTTTCAAAAGCAAAGCCCAGGGGTGCCTGGGTGGCTCAGTGGTTTAAGCCTCTGCCTTCGGCTCGGGTCATGATCCCAGGGTCCTGGGATCAAGCCCTGAGTCGGGCTCTCTGCTCAGCGGGGAGCGTGCTTCCCTCTCTCTCTCTCTGCCTGCCTCTCTGCCTGCCTGTGATCTGTCTGTCAAATAAATAAATAAAATCTTAAAAAAAAAAAAAAAAAAGCAAAGCCCACAAGAACTATAGGCAACTCCTCCTGAAAGGTGGGGGGGTGGGGTGGGGGTAAAAACCATTGCTGTTCAGCTTGTCCAGAGCAGGTAGCCAGATGGGGTGTCCCAGCACTGCACTGCCTGCCTTGAGGATCAGGTGGCAGGTCTCCTGGTCTCTCCAGCTGCTGCTTCCTATAAACGCTCTCAGAGCCTGCCTGAGTCTCTAGGGAAGACAGTGAGCTATTCAGAGGCCAGAGGCCAGGTGCTCTTTCAAACTTTCTTGTCTCTCCACAGCATCCAGTGAAGACATTTTACAAAGATGCTGAGGTCAGCAAAAATGTATGCAAATGCAATTGCTCCCTTTACTGCAGCACTTACCACCTACATTAATCCTTTCTCAATAACCACTGCTGTCTCTGGTGGTTTTTCTTTGCATGTTCTTGTACTACAAATTCATGATCCTTATGTCCATGTTTCTTTGGGTTCTCTTCCCTAAAAGTCCGTAGGCTTCTTAAAATCAGGATGTGTTCATTCCCCAACTTGCCTAAGTAGGAGAGCAGGTGCAGAAATCTGTCCCCTGAGCCCCATACTCAGTGTAACTGGTGTTATGGTCTTTCTTTGAGAACTAACTAGTCTGCCTCTGATTTATCCAGAACTTTGCTTTTCCTGTGAGAACTTTCTAGGTCCTTCTCGAGGCATGCCTTTTGTTTTCCCTCTGCCTCCAGTTAATGTGATGGAAAGACTGAAGGACCACAGAGTCCTGGCTAAGCCCCAGTTTACTTGTTTCTAAAACTGGAAAAACAAGTCTAAGTCATTATAGGGTTAATGGGATATTATAGTGAGCTCTTCCCTTGGAAAACATGTTCAAGCAAAATAAATGAAAATCATTCTGTTTTCCCATTAGATAAAAGCTGATTAAAAGGCTAGTGGGTCAGCAGGCTCAGAGTATTTAGAAGAACGGTGCTCTATTTATTCACATTTTACAACGTATTTACGATTTGTAGAATGTCTGCTATATACAAAGTGGAAGAAATGTAAGCCCTGTTACCTGGGAGCACAGAAATCTTTTAAGTCTAATAACCACTTAACCTTTGTAAGCTCTTTCCCCATCTGTTAAATGAAAATAATATGCATGTCTATTTCATAAGGTTATATGAATGCATAATGAGATACTGCTTATAAAGGGCATAGTATTCTACAGATGTTCAGTAAGTGCCAGCTGTAATTCCTAGAGCTTGTTGATGATAAAGAAAACAGTTGGCTCTGGGAATCTTGGGCTGCTGGTGATTTCCTTCATGGTGACTTGTAAAATGCAAGGTTTATAGAATAGTTCTGACTTAGGGAAGATCATGAATTTGTTCCATCTGCAGAAAAGACTTGCTGGAGTCTTACCTCTTTTTTTTTTTTTTAAGATTTTTTTATTTATTTGACAGAAAGAGACACAGCAAGAGAGGGAGTACAAGCAGGGGAAGTGGGAGAGGGAGAAGCAGGCTTTCCATTGAGGAGGGAGCCCCATGAGGGGCTCTATCCCAGGACCCTGGGATCATCAGATGCGTATCAGCCGAGCCACCCAGGCGCCCCTGGAGTCTTACCTTTGAATAAAAAACGAAGAGATTGTTCTTTCAAAGTCCAATAGGTGGCACAAGGAGCCACTTGTCATGCAGGACAAGCACTGGCCAGTAGAGAGTTTTATCTTCCCTTTTCCAAAGGCCTTAGTCCTGGCTCTGTCCCTCTAGTCTGTTATTCAGTCACTCCCTAAGCAGCTGTGCATAATAGACTCCAAGTATACAGACAGGGGTTATTGTGAGTTTTTCTAAAGGAAAAATACATATAAGACTGAGTCTGATCTCCAAATATTTTCCCTTAAAAAAATCCATTCTTCTGAAACTAGTTAACTGTATTAAACTATTTAAGTTCCAGATTGCCACTAGGTGAAAGTTAAATACCATTGGCTCTACATATATTTTTCATAGAGATACTTAGTCCAAAAATCTAGTAGAATTGTGCCAGCTTTGTGGTCCTTATGTAGCATAGACTCTAAAGCAGTGGGACACAAGGAGCTAGGGGAGAGTTGGATTGCTGATCTGTAGTGTTTGCTGACTTCATAAATGTTTGCACCATGGTCAATTTCAAGTACTAAAGTGAAAGGACTTCATACAGAGTGGAGAAGAGAGGGACACAATCCTCTTGATCAGATAATGCCAGAGTCTTATTTTAGGAATATTTCCAGTAATCAAACTGCTAATAAAATATCCATATTGACGCTTTGGCATATCCTTTTCTCTTACATCAAAAGCAGGAATGAAAAATGGGAGGGGCACCTGGGTGGCATAGTGGGTTAAGTGACCAACTCTTGGCTTCAGCTTAGATCATGATCTCGGGGTTGTGGGATTGAGCCCCAAGTCATGCTTGAGTTTCTCTCTCCTTCGTCCTCTGCCCCTCCCCCCTGCATGCTCTCTTTCTCTGTGAAATAAGTAAATAAATCTTTTTTAAGATTTTATTTATTTATTTGATAGAGATCACAATTAGGCAGAGAGGCAGACAGAGAGAGGAAGGCAAGCAGGCTCCCCGCTGAGCAGAGAGCCTGACATGGCGCTCAATCCCAGGACCCTGGGATCCTGACCCGTGCTGAAGGCAGAGGCTTTAACCCACTGAGCCACCCAGAGGCTTTAACCCACTGAGCCACCCCTAAATAAATCTTTTTTAAAAACGGGAGAAAGAATGGGCTATTAGAAAACCCACAAACTGGATGGTTGGCCTTGAATAAAGAAGAGTTGACTGACTTGATCGTTTTATCCACCTGAACACAGCCCATTACTCAGAACAAGAGCTCTACAAGCCATTGCTCTCAAGCTTGCTAATACTGTAGTAATATATTAAATATGGAATTTCAGCTTAGGAAGGGACAATGCATTTCTCTTTTCGACAGCTTTAATTGTTCCTTCTATCATGTCGAAGTCAGCTTGCTTTTAAATTCACCTATTGAATTTCTGGCCTAGGAAGGGGACATAAAAAACGCATGTCATTCATTTTCCAACCGACAGCCTTGAGCTAATTGAGGACAGGGTTTCACCCCTTCTTAGAATTTACTTCTCTAGGATGCATATCATAGTATTCACAGTTTCTCATCACCCTTTTTATATTTCTTTGGACATGCTCCAATTTGCCCACATCCCTCTTAAAATAGGCCCAGTGACCAAACACATTGCCAGCTCTGAATCACAGGGAACTGGTACTTGCCTTGTTCTGATCATCACATGTGTATCAGTTCAGCCCCATATCCCATATGCTTTTTTGGCAATGTGATGGCATCCCACTGTTGATTTACATAACCTTGTAGCTGACTAACACCCTAAGTCTTTTCAAGTGTTACTAAACCTCATATTTCTCATGCTCTAATTGCATTTTAAGAGATCTACATCCAGTGAATATTCTAAAAACCAGTGAATTGCACTCTTTGTCAGTGGGTTGTATGATATGTGAATATCAATAAAGCTGTTAAAAAGTATAAGTGCAGGAAAGAAAAGCCAATGTGTTTTATCAAATAACCACGAAATCTTGCCAAACACAGTATTTCACATAATCATTACAACAATCCTTTGGCGTTCTGGAGGAACTAAGATCCTTGTGTAAGTGGGGGAGCAGGGATTTGAACCTAGATCTCCTCAAGATACCCATGCTCCTTCCACCACACTGCTTCCAGTCACCCTGCTACGTGCTAGGCACCGTGATCGGTGCCCAGTTGAAGTTAGAGGAAGGAGGTCTTCCAGGCAAGCAGGACCGCAGGACCGTAGGGACCCGCAGAGGGCTAGCAGTTGACAGGGTGATTTAGAGAGATTCAGGCACGAAAAGGAAGGTGTCCCATAAGTGAAGCAAATATGATTGCTGAAAGTGGGGGTGGTAGAGCTGGGGGAGGTGTTGGCAATAACTGTGTGATTAACCCAGAGTGGCAGTGTGGGTCACACAGGACAGATTGCGGGTAATAGGGTCTCAGCTTGATCTGTGTTTCCAGTGGGTTACCAAGGAAGAATAGCTGTATGCACATGGGAGTACTGATTTTGAAGGGGTCAGGGTCCTGGCAGGGTTATGGCGGCAGAGACTGAAGCCTATGGCATACAGGAGTCAGGTCCTACGACACAGAATCAAACTGACTCAATCCCGGGATGAGGCTGAAGCCCAGAGTCCAGAACCAGAGCATTTGATGAAGCAGGATAAGTCCCAGAGTGACCTGACATTGTCCCCTGAACTTCTGTACCAAGGCTCCTTGAAACCTTCAGCTAGAGGAAGGATTTGCCACTGAATCTGGGGCAGAGCCAAAGCTATGGGCAAATGTCCAGTGGCCCAGAATGGGGACTGACAGAACGTTAAAGCGATCAGTGCCTATCCGGTGTTTGTTTTGTTTTGTTTTGTTTTTTCCCTGAAACATGCATGACCAACGACAGCTGCAGTTACACAAACCCCTGCAGACGTATTCAGGGTTAAAACATTCTGGGTGGGCTTTTCAGATGCCACTTTCTTCCCTACTATACAAGAAAGGGTATCAGGAAGTGACAAAAATGTATTTCAGGAGTAGCCGTGAATCTGTCCCATCCATTTCTGTCATCAGCAAACATGGCTGGTGTGCATGTCCGGTTAGGGCAGCCAGTGTGATGGGCTCTCCTGGGTGGGCAGCAGCAGGCAGACCCTGCCTGTGCAGCCAGAGTCTCTGGCTTAGCCTCTTTCTCTCTCTGCCACCCACTCTGCAGCCAAGCCTCCTTGGGTTTCACGTAACAGATATATCTTCAGCTTGCCTGCACTCAAATGGAAAGAGTGCTGGAGGTGGGCCAGGGCAGGAAGGGCAGCAGGGCCTCAGGGTGGGGGTGGGGGGCCAGAACAAAACCCTCAGAGGCCCCGGGAGTGGAGACAATTCTTATCTTGCCACCTCCCTTTTCCTCTTAGGGGCGACCTGGTTTCTCATCTCTCTATTTCCCTTCCACTCTTTTAACCTGCTCTCCCAAACCCCAGTTTTTCTGCTTCTCAGGACACATAGTGACAGTGGCCATGCTAGTCCCTCATTGTATGCTGTCCTCATCCCAGGGCCAGTAGTGACCAACCAGAAGACCTGGGTCCCAGTTCCAGATGTGCTGGCGAGGGAAGCTGGTTGTCTCAGCTTGGGTCAGGAGTGTGGGTTCCAGTAGTCTCTGGGCACTTGGAATGATAGTGACTCCTAGGGCCTACCCCAGTGGAAGAGAGTTGTGGGAGCTCTTAGGAAAGGAGGCATGGTTTGGACAGAGACTCCATAAGGTTGTCTACTCCCTCCAAACCATTGTCACTACTGCCTTTAGCAAGGCAGCTGGTGGTCTAAGTCCTCTCCTCAGGCTGCCTTGCTATTGCTCTGTCTTCTCCCTGAAGCAACAGGTTATTTGCTAGATGAGATCTGTTGACTAAAAACACTTTCTCCACAAACTTCAGTATTGAAGTTTGTATTCAGCAATGAATACATATGCAGTAACATTTTTTTCATGTAGAATAATCAAATCTAGAGACCACGTTCAAGGAGAGATACCACTTTTTTTTAAAGATTTTATTTCTTTATTTGAGAGAGAGAGAAAGGGAGAGCACAGAGGGAGAATAAGAGGGAGATGCAGTCTCCCCACCAAGCAGAGAGCCTGATGTGGGGCTTGATCCCAGGACCCTGAGATCACGACCCAAGCCAAAGTCAGATGCTCAACCGACTGAGCCACCCAGGTGCCCCGAGAGACACTATTTTTAAAAAGATAATTATTTTAGAGATAGAGAACAAAAATGTGGGCAGAACAAAGGAAAGAGACCAGCAGATTCCAGGCTGAGCATGGAACCTGATGCAGGGCTTGATCCCACGACCCGAGATCATGACCTGAGCCAAAATCAAGAGTCCGATGCCCAACCAACTGAGCCACCCAGGCACACACACACACACCCCTTTTTTTTTAGAGAGAGAGACGGCAGCGAAGGGGCAGAGGGAGAGGGGAAGAGAGAATCTTAAGCAGTTTCCACCCTCAGGTTAACCAAATGAGCCACCCAGACACCCCCAATGGAATACCATTTTAAAGACATCCCAAGTACATTGGAAATGAGCCCACTTATAAGGATCCACACTGCCTGGCAATGTATTTTTACAACCAGCCAAGTGCCTTTTTTTTTTTTTTAATATTTTACTTATTTATTTGACAGAGATCACAAGTAGGCAGAGAGGCAGGCAGAGAGAAAGGAGGAAGCAGGCTCCCCACGGAGTGGAGAGCCCGATGTGGGGCTTGATCCCAGGACCCTGAGATCATGACCCAAGCCGAAGGCAGAGGCTTTAACCCACTGAGCCACCCAGGCACCCGCCATCCAAGTGCCTTTTAAAACAGTCCTCATGTTATGTCTGAATGAGAACTATCTTACTTATACTTCAAGTCTCTAAAGAATAAAATCTGCAAGCAGGGGCTAGGAGCAGAAGATTTTGAGTTTCTAACCTAAGCAGGTTCCTGCTTCATATTTCCTAAGCCGGCATTGAGAGGAACTCTTGGGTAAGCAGTTAAATCTGATGGCTATCCTTGAAGGCTCTGCGAGCAACCAAGACTTCTGACCCTATAATCTCCAGTGGTGATGACAGTGATATTATCTGAACACTTATCTCTTGTCAGGTACTGTGCTAAGCACTTTACATGGATTTACCTCAGATAATCTTTACAACATCTGTAGGAGATAAATAGTAGTGGTATTCCCATTTCATAGATAAGGAAACTAAGGCACAGAGCTTGTTAAGTACCATTCCCAAGACCTCATGAATGCTAACTTGCAGAACTAAGATGTAAACCTAGGTTTGGCTGAAGCTCAAGAATTTTGATCTTAACCAATATAATATACTTAGAAATTCAGATAAGAAATCTTTTTTAAAAAATAATTTGAGGGTAGGGCACCTGAGTGGCTCAGTCACTTAAGCATCCAGCTCTTGGTTTTGGCTTGGGTCATAGTCTAAGGGGTCATGGATTGAGCCCTGATTCTCCATCTCCCTCTCCCTTTACCCCTCTTCCCCCATCTTTCTTTCTAAAAAAAGTTATTTGAGGGGTGCTTGGCTGGCTCAGTCCATTAAGCATCTGACTCTTAATCTCAGCTCAGGTCTTGATCTCAGGGTCATGAGTTCAAGCCTCGCACTGGGCTCCATTTTGGCACGGTGCCTACTTTAAAAAAAATTATTTGAAAATGAAGCACCCTAAGAAAGAAAGAGGAAGGGAGGAAGGAAGGAAGGAGCCCCCTAGTTTTCCATCATTTTCATTACTCCTTAGGTCTTTTCATTTTTCACTGTATTTGATTAAGTGAATTTTTGTGTATCCTATAAAGAAGGCACTGATGTCAGAAGGGATGTAAAGATGACTAAGACCCTCTTGGGATTTTCAAGGAGTTTAAGGTCATCTAATAATAAGGAAAGGGCTGCATAAACATAATTTCAATGTATGATACACCATCCTAGAAACATGAAGTCTAGAGGAGATTAAGGGAAGGAGCAATCATGTTTGCTTACTGTATAAAAGTAGTGATTTAGGGTACCTCAGTGGCTCAATTTGTTAAGCGACTGCCTTCAACTCTGGTCATGATCCCAGAGTCCCAGGATTGAATCCTGCATCGGGCTCCCTGCTCAGCAGGGAGTCTGCTTCTCCCTCTGACCCACTCCCTCTCATGCTCACTCTCACTCTCTCTCTCTCTCTCTCTCAAATAAATAAAATCTTTTTAAAAGTTATGATTTGTTGCACATGAATATTGTTAGATGAATTGTAGAAGAGAGACAGAATCCCATGTTAACCAAAGTAACCAAATTTAACCAAAGTAACAATTAACCATTTAACCAAAGTAACAATTCTGAAGTGTGCTGCTTAACAAGACTAGGGTGACTTCTGGTAAATCATGCAGTTATGTCTTAAGGAAACCATGGAATGTCACCCTTATAAATAAGACCATGACTTTAAAGGAAGAAATGCATCCTCGATGGCTTGATCCTTGTTGCATATTTTCAGTAAACACCTCTAATGTGAGCTGTCAGCCAGCAAACCAAGGCAGGGAGAAGAAGAAGAGGGGGAGGGGAGATCTTTGGAAAGAGCTCTTTATTCAATGTGACCCTTTAGATCTCAAGAATCTTTCTAGAATGGTCCCAGAAATAAATGGATACACCTATTTCGGGACTTTGATTGCAGAAACTGGTCTATCATCTGCCACCAGCTGGGCCCAGTGGGTCTTGGTGCTGCTTGCTATCCAGGAATCTGAGATGTGCACTGATTCTTTGCCCTGTGCTCCACTCCCATTGCCAACCCTGCTTTCTTTTCAGGTAATGCAAGCCCAGCTGTGCCTCTCTGTCCCCCCTGAAGTGTGTAGCTTCACCATGGCAGTGTAAAGCAGGATGCACTCCAGACTTTGGAAAAAATAGCTATAGTGCTCCTTTTCATTTATGTACGACTTTACATTACAAAGCCCGTCACAATCATCATTAATTAGACCTGCCACTCATGGCCCTCTGAGGTAGGACTGAGTTAGTCTGCTTTTTTTACTCCTGACAAAAGAGACAGAAAGGCTTAGGGATTTGCTGAAGTGAAGTGGTTCAATCAAGGAAGCTTGGCCCAATTCTTTTTTCTAGTTCATTCCTTTTTGCCTGGAAAGAGGCCTTCACGGTGCCCAGCTCTTAATTCCAAGCAGCTTAAGGAAGTCAACTGGGAAGAGCTTCTTGGCAGGGAAATGGCAGCAATCTAGAGCAGAGCAGCAGTGTGGGGCTTGAATTATTTGAAGACAGCCAAGTCATATTCTTCTGGTCCCACTGGATGTTAGATATGTGAGTACATGCACACACACGCACACGCACAATTTCTCCCATTAGGCCAGGGAGCCGGGCCAAGACACGGGGACATAGTTGGAACATTGCTTTTGAGTAATGCTACATCTGACCTGCTGACAAAGCAGCCCACACACCACCCATGTTTGAACCCTCTGTTACCGATCCTTTGTATTATGATTTTAAACAAACTCAGAATCAAACCTATTCCGAGAGCAGGCCTAGTGCCATAATTTGTGGGGGTTGAGGTGAAAAAAAAAGTGAAAATAAACAATAACAAGAAATAACAAACACAAAGAAAAGAGTGAAAATGGGGTGCCTGGGTGGCTCAGTCAGTTAAGGTCTGCCTTCAATTCTGGTCATGATCTCAGGGTCCTGGGATCGAGTCCTGCATCTGGCTCTCTGCTCAGTGGGGAGTCTGCTTTTCCCTCTGTCTCTGCTGCTCCCTCTGCTTGTGTTCTCTCTCTATCTCTCTGTCAAATAAATAAATAAAATCCTAAAAAAACAAATAAACCAACAAACTGAAAACAGGCCCACATATCTTGTGTCTAAATATTTAAAAATTGTAAGCGAAGATAACAAATTTCCTGCCTTGACAGATACATGTTTATAATGGCCTAAAGAATGATAAGAAATTTAGAATATTTTGGTTCCGCAGAACTCCCTAGCAGAATGTGGTGATTCAGGGAGCGCAGTCCCAGTCTGCCCTGATGCCCTGCTTTCCCACCTCCAGGCAGGACATGATCACTAAGGGCCTCATACACAAACAGTGAGGATGCCAGACCATGTGTTCAAGTTCTGGCCATGTTAGCACCCCCTTTTGGCCATTGCTTATGCCTGTGGGGCCACACCAATGGCACAGTGAGGAAAAGAGCCCCCTACCATTCCTGGAAGCAGGGTTTTTGGCAGGGAATTCTGAGGTCTAGGTACCTAGAGTAGGTTCTAGAAAGTGAGCATGGCTCTGAATGAATACACCCACCTAGCCTGTGGATTCTTCACCCAGTGGGGAGTAGTGACCAGAAGAGGGCAAGAGTAGAGCTCTTTAAAGAACTGGCCCCAGGGGAGGGGCCCGTCTTGCTTAGACATAAGAGCAAGTAATATCTGGCTAAATAATAAAGAAACCAAAAGTGTGAGTTAATATTGGAGTCTGCACAAATCTGGATACCATAAGAAATTGCTACCTCAACTATAAAACACACGGGCATGAACTGCTTCAAGTGTTTTGCTTGCTCTCCTCCCACAAATAATTTATTCTGGGCAGTAGGCATAGTCTCCAGTAGGTATAGGGCCAGAAATCAAATGAATAAACTCCATAATCAAATATTTTACTGGAGAGGTTGTGCTCCCTTGAGAACCCAGATACCAAAGCTCTAGGTGGTAATCCTGGCTTGGGTGACCTTTTTGTTGCCTCCCCAAAATGACCAAGTAGAAAGAAGAAGAGCAGTGACTTCCCGGGCCCTGGGTGTGTGCTGCCCTGCTCTTGGGTCAGCCAAGGTTGCAAAGAGCTATGGGACCAAACCAATCCCTCCATCTGCCTGATTTCCCTCAGAATCAGAGTCATGATCTCAGTCTTGGCTTGACATACAGAAAAGTTAAAATTATGAGTTTCTTTGTTAACTCGTATTTCGACTTCATTTAATGATCTACAACATTTAATTAAAAGAAAACTGCTCATAAAAAAATATTTTTAGTCTTCAATTCTCAAGGCAAAAGAGGTAAAGAGTAGAATGTATAAGATGTATACTTTGATGATAGTTTGTTGTTGTTGTTGTGTATTTCAATGGTAAGAGCATTGGATTCTGGATTCTTGGCTCAGATAAAGGCTTTAGTTCAGCCTTCTTTGACATCATCGTTCCTACCGTGTGAAAGACCTATTTCCGTAATGATGTTTGGATGTTGGTTACATAAATAAATTCCTTAAAATTTTTTAACGGAGGTAAAAACACAGCCCCAGTCAGAAATAAGAAGTTAATTCAAACCATCGGGTGGTGGTCACTTCTGGGGTGTGGACAGACAGATTGTCCTCTGGCTCTCCCAGCCTTCTCCCCCACAGATACACTTTGTTCAGACAGAGCCACTCTGTGAGCCAGGGACAATTCATGATGCTTATGCTGACCTCATTTCTGGTTGTCACTTGACAACTTGACCCATCTATTACTAGATGATCCAACTGTTATGGCATTACCACCCAAAGTACCCACCTTCCTGCAGGCATTGCAGGCATGCCCTCAGCCTCCCCACCAGTTCCAACTCCCATGGCATTGTGATTGATCCTCCTTAACCAACCCATTCAAGTGAATTATATGTCCAAGTAAGTGACTTAAGGCCAGTCAAAAGATCTTGCTGGGATGGTCCTGTCCGTCTCTCTAATAAGAAGCATAGCTCTCAGATGATGCTGATGACCATAAAGCTTGATGTCCAGGATGCTCTTTATCTAGAAATCTGGGAATGGGGCATTCTAATACACTGGGGAATCTGCTGAATTATAGACTACCAGTTTTGAAAGAAAAATAAACTAATTAGGAAACAACTGCAAATTAACACAACAGTGCATTACTGACTTATCATAATTTTACCCAGCATTGTAATTATGTTCACATGTGCCCCATCTCTCATGCAGGCTTCTTGAGGGATGGTCTGTACCAATTTCATCTTTGTTCCCTTTATAGTACCTATGGATCGCTTTATGTATTGTAGGTGCTAAAAAAAAGATTTTTATTAAGTGAATGAAAATATAGAACACAAATTATAATTTGCCAACACTGAATCCTTCTCTGATGACTCAGGCCTTCCAGGGTTCAGGCTTATTATTACATGTTTTATCTCTGGCAATATTTAATACAGGCCAAGTGGCTGACAGGGGAATTCGACAATAGCTGGAAGACAGGACTTGGTGTCTACTGATTTATTCCATTTCTAAGTCTATGTGCATGTATTTAAAAGTAAAACAGAAGTGATCCCACTTATTATTCCCTGAAAGAAAAGCCACATCACACAGAAGATTACAAATAAAGAGTGTTAACTAGCTTCTGCTTTTAAACCTTCACCAGGTCAAGGAATTTATCTTTGAGATTTTTGTAAAGGTAGGATGTCATTAGTACCATTAATGTATTGTAGCTGTTATTTTATTAAAGTCTAATCATCAGATTATAATTTACTAATGAATGCAAACATATTTATTGCTATGCACCTAGTATATGCCAAACCCTGTGTTAGTCATTAGGGACACAATATGAATATAATTTATACCCTCAAGAAATTTAAATAATTTATCTTTAAGAGCATTTTATTATACAGATTATTTTACAGAACTTTAGATGTCACTGTAGAAAATTAGCCTGGCTGTGATGTGACCCTCTAACATGTCCCATAACTCACTCAAAATACAGAATAATACAAAAGAAAAAAAGCAAATGTTAGCTGAATTACTTGACAGTAGCCTTTTTTTTTTTTTCCTGAAAAACTCTGCCTCCAGAATGTTCATTTAAGAATCTAGTTTTTTGGGGTGCCTGGGTGGCTCAGTGGGTTAAGCCTCTGCCTTCGGCTCAGGTCATGATCTCGGGGTCCTGGGATCGAGTCCCGCATCGGGCTCTCTGCTCGGCGGGAAGCCTGCTTCCCTCTCTCTCTCTCTGCCTGCTTCTCCATCTACTTGTGATTTCTCTCTGTCAAATAAATAAATAAAATCTTTAAAAAAAAAAAGAATCTAGTTCTTTGCACTTTTTGAATACTGGGTAAATTTCCTTCTGGACATAAGGCGATTTTCATTTCCATTCAGAACCATGTCTGTCCCCTAGGACTTGGGGGCAAGGCAGCTGCCCCAGGGTAGGAGAAAGGAGCCATCCCATCAGCCCTGCCCCCTGGCCAGTCTCTCAGTAGGTGGGTGCAGTCGTGAGAAATGACAGGAGGGAGCCCTGCCCTGGGATTCAGGAGAAACCAGTTCAGTTTGTCAGCTTCCTGTAAACATGCTGATTTTCATCATGACAGTAGGAATTTACGTTATTCACTCTTCATATCTGGTACTAAGGGTTTAGATGCAATCTAAACCAACATATATTTTGCTAAACACAGGTCCCAGAAGGTGTTCCAACAAAAAGTGCCTCAGAGCACAAGTGTGAGGAAGGCCGCGCTTTGCAGCCAGTTTGAAGAGTCAGTCACAGAACACATCAGCATATTAAGGACTCAGAGAAACCATATCATCAAAACACTGTGAGAGCAGCATCTCTTGAAAGCATTTGGCCCTGAAACCCATCCTTCTGACTTCACCAGCTGATGAACACTGGGTACTCCGAGGCACAAACTTTGGAAACAATAAATGATCTCATATATTCATTGGTTTTATAGCATCTTAAAACAGAAAATAGTTTTAGAAATAGTCAGTCAGTGGCCAAATTAGGTCCCTTTCATTTGTCAACTTCTTACATTCCATATGCCAATAACTCCAGTGAATGAAATTCTATTGCGAGGAGGGCTCCAAAGAGCATCAGTAATTGAGATCTACAGATTTTCGCTAAGCTCCAGAGTTTCCACTTTGGGTTAAATTCTTGGTTGAGGTTATTCTTGATTAAACAAAACTAATGGTGCATATCTATAGGCTAGGGAGATGTTACTGAGCAGAGAATTATCGACAATTCAAGAAACTAATGAGAAGGGGGAAAAGTGAAACAAACAGCAGAGTCCAAAGCCCAAGTAATTATCTCCTGGGTAACTAAGAGTAAATTCCTTTTTTTTTTTTTTTCTATTCTGATACTGAGTTCAAGGCAATCCTTTGATTTTTTTTTTTTTTTAACAAGTATTGAGTCATTTATTCCTTTGGTTTCAGGATTAAGAAAAGAGAACTGATATTTGCTATACCAGCCTCAAAGTCCAGTGTTCTAGATAGTGTCTCCTTAATGCTTACTTAAAAATAGTCTTACAATCACTTCGTAATGGACTTTGCCTTGAGTTTAAAGGACAAAGATAGTTTTAGGCTTTGCTTTCTTTTCCTGCTGTTTGGTCGTAAAGAATTCTGTAAGTTGGTAGCTAAGTAAACAACTGTAGGCTCCTAGCGGTGAATTGGGTGTCCCACAGTCCCAACTATAGTGTAGCCTAACCCCAAAGCAATTAAAGAACCAAGCAATTTGCATTCTTTTTCTACAAAACTACTCTTGAGTAGCAGATGGCAAACACAAATGTTTTGCTCTAGAGACATATGGAAACCTCTCTGTTTCATAAAAGCCTCAATGAATATTAAACGCTGAATGATGCCATTCATTGCAGAAATAAGATGTTGTGATAATCTCCCAAACAGGCCTAATTAGGCCATATAGCTACTTGAGTTTCAGAGAGTAATACGTGGGAAATTACTATGTGATTAGGATTTCATTAGCAGTTTTTCTTAATCTGAATATTCATCCTGGCCCCAAAGAATCACCTATTCATCCTTATTTCTAAAGCATTCTGTTGTATTGCAACCATCACTGATAATTGTAAATCTTAAAAATGAGTAATCAAAGACTTCTGCTTGATTTCATATTAACTGCTTCAGTTCTGTCTGAACAGTGATAGCAAGGAATTCCAGGAGAGATCGGGTGTTCTGTCATAGGTTCTGGAGCGTTCGACATGTTCCCTAATTAACTTCGTTTAAGAAGACTTGCTGCTGTTAAATTAGGGGAAAAAAAGGAAGTCTATGTGTAAGGTTGTTCAGGAAATGATTATCCATATTGGTAGGAATTGGAGGCAGGAATATGACTGGATATGGCTGAAAATACAAAGCAGAGTCTCATTTTTCTCCTAAACTTTTAGATTGGCACTGTCATAAATTGTTGTTGCCATCACAGAGAGGACTGAAAGGTTGTACTCCTTGGAAAGAGAGAAGTACCGGTAACTGAGTCATAGGGCGAACTAAATTCTCTTTGGAACAAGGAACTAGGTATCTTGGGCTCCTTTCCCAGCACCACGCCCTGCCTGGCCTCCAAGAGACCTGCTAGGCCTTGAGGCTGTTGATAAATCCCCTTGATTCACCAGGGTGTTTGGTCGGCCTTGGAGGGTCACCTGTTATGGGGTTTGGATTCAAGAGCCAAAGTATTCCACAGACAGAAAGGGATTATCTAACCCAGCCCCCCCTCACTTTACAGATGAGGAAATTGAGGCATAGAAAGGTTGTTGTCCTTGTTTAAGGTCACAGAGCAGAGCTAGTTAGTGGCAGAGCTGGGAACAGAACTCAAGTCACCTGGTGCTTAGTTCAATCCTCTTTCCATTACAAAACCCCAGAACTTAGAAAGTTTGAGCCTGAGATGCCTGGGTGGCTCAGTAGATTGAGTGTCCGACTCTTGATTTCAGCTCAGGTCATGACCTCAGGGTTGTGAGAGTGAGCCACTGTCGGGCTCCTTGCTCAACAGGGAGTTTGGTTGAGATTCTCTCTCTCCCTCTGTCCACCCCCCCCCCCAGTCTCTCTCTCTCAAATAAATACAATAATCTTTTAAAAAAGAAAAAAGAAAGGTCAAGGCTGGCAAAATGGTTAACCTTTGCTGCTTGCTTTGAGTTGAGAAAGAGTAGAGAGGAGCCAGGTGGCTAAGTGCCTATGTTAATCTAGATTTGGATCACCTATCCCCTCTTTAGGCAAACATTTATTTGCTTCTTGCCTCTTTTTTCTGGCTCAAAATCAATCCACCTGTTTAAGAGAACAAGTCAGAATTTTCCTGGATTTCAGCTCCATTACTTCTCTAGAAATTCCATCATAACCAATCACTTAACAGTACTCAGTGCACATATCAATGTGCATTTGACACTGAAACAGTTGGTAGTATTCATTTGTTGCTTCTGTAGTCTTGTCTCCTGTTTCCTCTGTTTCTCACGGAGCCCATGACTTACGTTGAGCTTGACCCTCTGCTCAGCCCCACCCCGGTTTGTCTAGGCCAGTCTCTTGGACGCTAGGATTGTTCCCTGGCAGGGCAGTCAGGTCCCAGGGAACTTGATTTTAGGGGATTTTTAAAAAAACTTTTGAGGATGAGGATTCTCTACATTCTGCTTTGTTGAATGTGGAAGCAAGGAGTTTGGGGAGTTTCAAGACGACATCTTGCAACCACATTGGGCTGGCCTGTTGAAATATGTGTTACTTTGAGGAAGCATTGCTTGGAAGATGAGAGAGAGAAAACCCAGGTCCCAGACACGTCATTTGAGCTGCGGGATGACTCACCTGTCATTAGTTTTATATCTAATTATTTCAGTATGTGATTCAGTAACTATTTCCATTATTTAAGCCATGCAGTGTTCTATTATTTATTGCCATAAGCATCTCGGATCTGTCATGATACTGATTGTGAGTTTCAGTGTATCTTCATTTTGCCATCGAATCAGAGTCCATTTTAAAGTTGGTCCTAAAATGCTTTCTTAAATTACTCAAGCTTACAAGGAACTCTACCCAAATGCACAAGATTTGGTGTATATGTCTTTTTTTTTTTTTAAAGATTTTATTTATTTGTTAGAGAGAGAGAGCAAGAGCGAGCACAGGCAGACAGAGTGGAAGGCAGAGTCAGAGGAGAAGCAGGCTCCCTGCGGAGCAAGGAGCCCAATGTGGGACTCGATCCCAGGATGCTGGGATCATGACCTGAGCCAAAGGCAGCTGCTCAACCAACTGAGCCACCCAGGCGTCCCTGTATATGTCTTATTTGACACAAAATCTTGCATAGCAATGTCTAGATTAGTGAAAGGAATGGATTTTACTAAAATATTTCATCAATTTTGTAAAATATTTTATTGTCAGAAACTTTATATCAGAGAAAGAAATAATGTAAGAGGTTTTTTTTTTTGTTGTTGTTGTTGTTTTTGTTTTTTTAAAGATTTTATCCATTCCCTTGACAGAGACAGATCAGAAGTAGGCAGAGAGGAAGGCAGAGAGAGGAGGAAGCAGGCTCCCCGCCAAGCAGAGAGCCCGATGTGGGACTCGATCCCAGGACCCTGAGATCATGACCCAAGTCGAAGGCAGAGGCTTTAACCCACTGAGCCACCCAGGTGCCCCTGTAAGAGGTTTTTGAATGGATTCTTTAAAGCCCACCCTCTAGTTGAGTACAATATTGATCCCAATTCTCTATGCAGGCTAAGCCTGACTTCCCCTTTCTGTCAGCTGGACCCCACCCAGAAATGGAGCCACTCAGAATTGTGGCAAAGCGGGTGGCTTCCTCTGCATTCTAGATGATTAGGTATTCACTCCTGACACTCAAGAAAGAGTTTTACTTTCATCTGGGCATAACCATGGTCCTTGCCCATATTCTAAGGCCTATGCCCTTAGAATATGGCCTCCCATTCAGTCATGTTCATTAACTCATCCCCCCTACACCTCTGTTATACACCTACTGACTCTGTTCTAAGAAGCTAGGTTTGTTGAAATGTGTTAATCAAGCAGATACCGTACTTTCAGGCAGCAATTTTTGGTATTATATCATTTTTATCTAACTTTTGCGTCTAGTCATGGTATGCAAAATATTTAATAATCTATTTGGCATGAGCATTTGATCAATCAGGTTGGAAGCCTGACCAATCAGAATGTATGCCCAAATAATAAAAATGGACACCCAACCAATCAAAATGGATGCCTGACCAGTCTGAATTAAAAGCCAACCAATCAGAATGAATACTTGACCCATCCGGATAAATGAAGTGTATACAACCAAATGCTTGTCTTCCATTTATCATTGAACTTTTCACTTGTGGATTCTCCTCTCAATTAACTGGGAAGCAAACTGAGGGCAGGAATCACATGATAGATCACTTAGTATTTTCCAAGTGGCCTTGCTGAGCTGGTTTCATAGTGAGCTTAATGGATATTTGTTTGAGTGGACATTATTTATCCTGTGATTACTCAGAAAAGATCAGTGGGTGGGAAGAGTACAGTTTGTCTCTCTCTGATGAAGGTGATTATAGAGTTATCCTACTGGAATATCACTAAACAAATAGCATGTTTTTGGATAACACACAGGTGATAAGAGAAATTGGTATTTTTGAGGGATTATCATTCAATATGATCTTGACAAGCTAGAGAAGTAAGATATAATCACACTGACCTCTTAAACACAACAATGTATAGTATACTTACAGAATGAATAACATTAATACAAGATAGCATACAACCAGAAAGGTATTTGTGAGGTCAAAAATACCTAGGTCTTACAGCGAATAATAAACTAAAGGTGTCCCAGCTAGTTAAAAAATTAGAAAACTGGCATGATAGTCAGATCCAGATAGTTTATTCATTTATTTGACAACTTAATTGAGTACCTGCTCAATTACGGCATCATGCTAGGCATGCTGGGGGCACAGTGAGAAATTAGCAATGTCCTTTCCCTCAAAGAGCTCAAGTTTTAAGGGAGAAGACAAAGAAGTACACAAAGTATTGGATAACAGAGAACTTTATTCGATGGCTGAGTCATCAGTCAGTGAAAATAATCACCATAAAGGACATCTTTGTAGCCCACCGGGGCAGCTGTGCTCAACAGATGGCAGAGGACCAGAATGCAAGAGTATTTAGACAGAAGTGTCAACACTGACGGGTGCAGGCTGATGACCAGAAGCTGCTTTGCCCCTAATTTTTCAGGACCATGTAAGCTCCTGATTCTTATACGGTGCAGTTAAGAGAAAAGCCCCCAGTAATGATAGATACCAGTTTTGCCAGCCCTTGACACGTAGGGGTCTCAGCCAAATTTAATTTCATGTAAGCAGTTAAGAAAGGTAACTTTCCTTACACGCAAGTTTTACAGACCAATTTAAAACAGTTGAAGAATGCTGGAATTAATTTGAAAATTTTCCTAGCGAACACACCAACCCTCAAGAATATGTATAGATTCTTGGGGGGGGGGTCTTTGGTCCCCAAATGAATAAACTATAAGAAGTGAATAATCCCTTGGCATCGTGCAACATGGGCAAAGGCAAGGCAGCTCAAGGACAGAGTAAACGTGCCGAGGAGGACAGGGAAAGAAAAAACAGGAAAATGAACTAAATCTCTGATCAAAACCAGTCTGAAACTCACACAGACCTCCTACCATTCAGACCTCCTTTCAGCATCTTTACCCCACCTCCTTAGAAAATTCACAGGGAAGAACTCAGATTGAGCCAGCCTGGTCTTATGTCCATCTCTTTGGCTGGAGGAGTGAAGTACCATGATTCACAGCCATCAGAGGGAAAGGAGGAGCTTTCCAAAAGCAGGAAGAAAGCGTGCTGACCTGACAAAAATCACAGAGGGTGAGCTCCTTGGACATCCAGATTTCTGTAAGTCAAGCTGCTATACCCACATTAACCTTATCAAAGGCTTCAATAATCATTTACGGAATCAGATTGAATGTGTTAGTCTTCCTAGTGCTCTGTAGTGATGTAGCATTTCAAAGATGGGTTTGGGCAACTGGCAAAAAACATTAATGTGGTTTCCTCAGAGCACAGTAGCACGGATTTTTAGAAAGAGGGTCCTCCAATGCCATTTGGAGAAAGAAAAGAAGGTGGCAACCAGCAACCTGTTCCATGTGATACCCTCAGCTCTACAGATATATTTATTGTCCAATCCTTTGAGCAAAGTACCTTGACTTAGTAGTATTGTTACTACCACCAAATCTGTATTCTAAGAACATTGCTGTATAAATATAAAAATATTTATACAATATTTTTATACAATATTCATACAATATTTAAATATAAAAATAATCTATAAAGGGGAAAATTTGGATTCTTCTTGAAATAGTGTCCATATATCAAAATTCTTAAACTATGATGCACAGACTTACCGCCTAGAAAGTCCCAAAGTTATATACACTTGGTAGCAAAGAAAAACCAGGGAAGTGAAAATAAGACAGAGTTGGGTTTTTTCCTTTAAATTCCCATCAATTAACAAAATTCCCCTAAGGAAATTTAGGGACTTTAAAATTCCTAACTAACTTCTTTCTGAAGTTCTGTACCACATCAGTGTGTTCTTACTCATTCTGAAAACGAATGCCAACAGTTGCATGCAGATAGTGGGACTGAAATATATTTTAATCAATACACATTTTAATTTTTTTTTTTTTTTTGACAGACAGAGATCAGAAGTAAGCGGGGGGGGGGGGGGGGGGGGGGGGGGGGCGGGGGGAAGCAGGCTCCCTTCCGAGCAGAGAGCCTGATGCAGGGCTTGATCCCAGGATGCTGGGATCATGACCTGAGCGGAAGGCAGAGGCGTTAACCTAACACTGAGCCACCCAGGTGCCCCAATACACATTTTATAAAAGAAAGATTTCACTGGTCTTGGAAAATTTTTTCTCCCTTCTTTTCCAGAATGAAGGTGAAGGTATAGAACTGAACTAACTGTTCATGGTTGTTCAGCCCCAGTTGAGGCCAAATTCACAGACTTGTCCAAGAATTGGCTGGGGCAAAGAGGCAGAGGAAGGGGCCCTTCTCTTGAGGGGACAGAAAATGACATTGACATCCTTAGGAGCTTTGTTCCCATCTGTGGGCTTTAGGAATTAGTTATTAGATTAGCAGCAACTCTCTGGGTACTGTGTTATCAATAAGTGTGAGTAAATCACACATTTCCTCTTCTTTCCACATAAAAGGTGAAGGCCAGTACTAAGACCAAATGAATATTCTGACACAAGACCAAGAATGGAATATCACTGGCACCATACATGAAGTCACAAGGCACTCAAGATGTGTTTCAGAAAGTTTGTCTTGTTTAACTAACTGTCCCAAGTTTTTTCCTTGTTCCACTAATGGTTGAGCCCATTGCCTCCCTTAATACCCTCCTCCAACCTTTCAGAAAGTTTTTACTTAGATCTAAGGTAAATGCCTAGGCTGGTGGTTCTCAAATATTTTGACTTCAGGACCCCTTTGTCCTCTTAAAAATTATTGAGGAACCTGAAGAGCTTTTGTTCATGTGGGTCTTATCAATCGATATTTGGCATATTAAAAACTAAAACTGAGAAGGGAGAAGAGATGAGAGACAGAGCCATGACTGGATAGAGCTTCTGGTTCTAGACGTGTGTGGCCATTCCTGGCCCTTTGGCTTTATTTGAACCATGAAACCTCCTCCCTTCTAAGAGAACTTGATCTGGATGGGTTTCTGTCACTAGCAAATGAAAAAGGGCTGACCACTATATCCACAAAACAAAGAATAGTCTAAACCAGTAAATAAAGTTGTAAAGTGAGTATAACAGAATGCACCCTCCCCTGCCTTGTCATCCATTGAGAGCCTCCAGAGGGTTTAAGAAGGTAACCTTCACCACTAACATTTCTACAATGCCTATGGATTTCAAAGTGCTTTCATTTTAAGCATCTCATTTCATTTTCTCTACAACCTTAGGAAGTAGCTTGCTTTTTACCCATTTTACAGATGAGAAAACTGGGTTGCAGTTTTATGAGAGGGAGCAGTTAAGCCGCCGAACCAAAATCCAGATCTTGTTCTTTAGATTCCCACAGTCATAGTTCCTGCCTCACATAATGCATGCCACTTTATAGGACACAGTCTTGTAGCGCAAGTTTTAATATTTAAAAATCCCAGATTTTTATCCACCGTCTTACTGGGGGGAGGGGAGTGGTCTGCATAACAGATCCTCTAAAATACCAATCCTATTTGTCTCTGGTCTGTATGGTGTGAAGAGAACATGACTGGGGTTCAAGTTAGAACGGCACTCATTCTTTTCGAGATCTGTAACTGAGGGGCTGAGGAAGGGGGCACAGAGGTGGTGCCGGGCAGGAACTGCAGGCGAAGCCAGATAACGCACCCTGCAGATAATCCACAGGCTGCGCCACAGCCGCGTGAAGCAAAGAAAGCATCTCTGCTCCGGGTCCGGGCGGAAGAGATGCGGTAGTCCTGGGACTCAGATTCAGAGGTCTGGAATTGAAAGGCGCCCACACACAAAGAAACCGTGAAGTTGAGTTCCGGCGGCAAGACACGCAGAGTTCGAAATCGAGCCTTCCTTCCCGGCCGGGGTGGAAACGTCTAATCACCCACTCCCCCAGCACCCAGCGGATCTTCTTTTATCCCCTGGGGTTGCTCGGACAGCCGGTGCCGGGCACGCCCGAGGCTCCTCCAAGGAACTACAAGTCCCATCTAACCCCGGGACGCGGGCGATGATGACGAAGCCCCAGCCGATTGGCCGCGCGGGGCGGGGCGCGCAGGCCTTCTTCAAGGGAAGGGGCGGGTCGCAGGGCGGGGCGAGCGGCGGTGGCGAGGCGGACACGCCCCCTCGTCCGCGGCCCCCTCCCCGCCTCTCTCCGCCGCTTCTCTCGCTCCCCGGTCAGAGGGCCGGAGCGAGAAGATGGCGAAGACGTACGATTATCTGTTCAAGCTGCTGCTGATCGGCGACTCGGGGGTAGGCAAGACTTGCCTCCTATTCCGCTTCTCCGAGGACGCCTTCAACACCACCTTCATCTCCACCATCGGTGAGGGAGGGGCCGCGGCTGGGGACGGGGAGTGAGAGACATGGGGGGCGGGTGCAAGCGGGCCGGGGAGAGGGCTGGAGGAGAGCTTGGGAGCCCCAGGGAGGGGACCCCGGGGACGGCACGGTGGCTAGGGCAGTAGGAGAGAGTGAAGGAGTGAGGGAGAGGGGCGGGCGGGGACGTGAGGTTGGGGGGGGGCGGTGAAGAGGGAACTTGGGGGCAAAGAAAGGGGAAGGGGAACCAGAGCAACAAGGACTAGGGGTATTGGGGGAAGTGAGAGGGTTGGGGGAGTGACAGGGAAGGGTCTTAGCGGGACAAAGTGGGGGGCGGGAGACACGAAATCTCATAGAGAAAGAGAAGGGGATAGTGGGTGTGAAATGGATTAAAAGACAGGAAAGAGGAAGGAAATGCGAAGGGGGAAATGAAGCTTCGGGAGGAATGGGAGGGACGTGAAGTAAAAGAACAGAGGACACAAGGGACAAGAGGCGAGAACCCAACAATCGGAAGGGAATTCAGAGGAATGAGCTATCTGGAGGTGAGGGATGAGGGGCACTGGCCGCAAGAGGTCTGGATCTCTTGTCATGGAGGGGGTGCAGAACAAATATTGCAGGATGGGGAGAAGAGTTCAGAGGATCAGAGGTCAGAGCGAGGACAGGTGGTGGAGAAAGTAAAGGAAAGCTGGGTGTGAGATAGAAAGGAA
Source organism: Mustela erminea (assembly GCF_009829155.1). NCBI lineage: Eukaryota > Metazoa > Chordata > Mammalia > Carnivora > Mustelidae > Mustela > Mustela erminea. The sequence goes on from NC_045618.1 coordinate 44,553,408, forward strand.
AAGGAGAAGCAGAATATACAGTTCAGAGGTTAAGCAGAGAAGACAGAGAAAATGGGAAAGGGAGAGGAAGTGGAAAACGTGGGACACCGGACTTTCTCCAGTACCTGGGAACCCTGGTTACCATTTTCTCTCTCCCTTTCCTTTGGCTCAAGTGCAGGAAAAAGATCAAAACGTGACTAATGGTGGAATAATGCCTACAGAGTGTAAAGTGTTCTGTGAGCATTAACCGGTGTTAGGAGAATTGGCGACTCTTGGGAATGGTGTGATCAGGAAAATATGGTTCACTCCCTTACTACCATCTCCTGAGAAGCAACACTTCTCAACTTTGTAAATTCTTGGGCTTGAATGTTTAATAACTTCTCAGCGGAGGAATTGATCTTACATTCTGCCTGACTCCCTATGCGTTTTGCCTTGGTTTTAATTATTACTTGCTGGATGAATCACAACACAACAGTGTACCCCCAATTACTTTGAATTGATTAATCGTTTTACCTGATCTTGGCCGGGAGCTGTCTTTTCTACTTTTGTCCTGGCTGACTTTGTGTTCAGGTAAGGAGATAAGTAACTTACCATAAACTGAAGAGCAAATCAAGGCTGGTTTTAAACTGCCTATGCAAGTGACCTTAACATCATTTTCTTTGTTAAATAGCTGCAGTTAATTAAATACCTTAAGAATCTTATCTTTCAGTTGTCTGGGTGATGTTTGTAGTTTCTAATAGTAGCTCACTTAAGCACCTTTCACATGGTTCTTATAGCATATTTCACTGTGAATTTTTGGGATTATTATGGTGCTATGGTAACAATTGTATTTGAATACTGTGTGTCTTAAGGATAATTTACCATTTTAAAAAAAGAATATTTAGGTATGGAGCGCTCTTAAAATTGAAAACTAGGGAAGTCTATGGTTGGTTGGTTTGTTCTGGCCTCTTTCTTACAGACTGAGTGCTCTGAAACCTCCCCGGTGTTATGCTGTCTGGGCTTAGGGAAGTTTGAGTTGCAAGTTCTTGGCAGTCATTCTTGAGTGGGACTTTTTCTTTTCTGAGGAAGCAGATTTTAAATGTCATGTCTCAAGTATATTCCTAAGAGATTTGGTGGGAGCTGTCACAGCAACTAAAGGACGTTAGTTTTGGATGCTGGTACTAATTTCAAAACCCCGAATAAACCTTTTACATTGTTGAATGCATAGTGCAGTCCAGATGGCAAAGGACAATTTCTAACAAGTTGAGTGGGTAGCCTTTTGTCGTTTCTCTCTGTGTGTGACCCTCCCAGAAGCATTCTCCTGTGTCAAAAGTGAGTGAGTCTCAATGATGCGGTTTCTCTTAAGCTCCTTGGTTGACTTTCAGTCATTTGAAATAGCTTTATTAGCCCCCACCCCTTTTGCCTTAATTTTTGTCCCATATTTCCTGTAAGGGTATCTGCTTCCTTTTGTGATAGTAGCTTTTAACAATTACTTTTCTTGGGGCGCCTGGGTGGCTCAGTGGGTCGGGCCTCTACCTTTGGCTCAGCTAATGGTCCCAGAGTTATGGGATCGAGTCCCACATCAGGCTCGCTGCTCAGTGGGGGGCCTGATTTCCCCCCCCACCCCCTGCCTGCCTCTCTGCCTACTTGTGATCTCTCTCTGTCAAATAAATAAATAAAATCTTTAAAAAAAATACTTTTCTTGCAGTTGGCTTAGAATCTTTTTTGTGTGGATTTTTTTTTTTTTTAATTGAAATTGGTTCTGTAAAGGGTTGCAGCTATGAAGGCAGGAAAACCAGTGTCCTGAAACTGTGTTGAACAGAAGGCAGACATTAGTCGGAATGAGTCTCAAATGTGATCTTGGTCTTCATATTTTCTGTGAGGTGGATGTGGTTAAAAGAGGCTATGAGCTGCATTTTCAGTTGACATGGAGGAGGGGAAAGAGCCCTCAGAGGGGAAAGGAGCCACAGAGCCTGACAGGAAGTGGTATCGCACTGCCTTCAAACAGCAGAAATTTTTTTTTACCTGAAACCTAATGCTTTGCATTTGAAATTAAGCTGGGAAAAGAAGGTGAATATTAACAACATGCTCATGAACAAAGTTCTACACATTCTTCACTAACCGCACACGTAGGCATGGAGTGTCCACATCTTTAGCAGCAATATCCACTCCCTGCCCCCCTCTCCCCCATCCAGTGGTCATCTGAAATTGTTGAGGTAAGAGTTGGGACTTAAGAGTCCCAGTCATAATTATTTTTTGAGATACCTAGGTGTATAAGTTCTGGGCTTTTCTGACTGGATTTTTGACAGGGTCTGCCACAGCCTTGCTGACTAAACTTGATAAGGTCAACATCACAGGAAAAACTCATTGCTTAATACCTGATGTTTGTGTGTGTGTGATTTGGTAAATATGCATGTGTGCTTGTGTCGTCCCATGCAGATACGTGTTTAGTTTTGATACTGCTTTGTCAAAGTTCAAGTCATTGTTTAAAAAGGCATTTGCCATCTTTAGATGGTCTTTGATAGTGGTTAGGCCATCATGAAAGGAAGGAGACAGTCATTTTGATTACAGATAATGGCTCTCTCCCAAGTACTTTCTTCTCACTTCTTTAAGGTTCTGCTACCTTCTCTGAGATCCCAGCTCTCCTCATTTCCTTTCTGCTTTTGGGGTTGGTGGAAGGTGCATTGTCTTCCACCTGACCCTTTGTGAATCTTTCAGTTTATCAGTGGGATAATACTCGTTAACTACTGAGTAGGGAGGGTATATCCATTTGAAATTATAGGCCCGGGGTGCCTGGGTGGCTCAGTGGGTTAAAGCCTCTGCCTTCAGCTCAGGTCATGATCTAAGAGTCCTGGGATCGAGCCCCACATCTGGCTCTCTGCTCAGCGGGGAGCCTGCTTCCTCTTCTCCCTCTCTGCCTGCCTCTCTGCCTATTTGTAATCTCTGTCTGTCAAATAAATAAATAAAATCTTAAAAAAAAATACATAACCTCTTAACATGAAAAATACATGTTTCCAAAACAAAAATAATTAAAAAAAAAAAAAAGAAAGAAAGAAATTACAGGCCCAGTGCCTACGACCAACCAGCCTTCCAGTTCAGAGGTTTGAGAACTGAAAGAAGTTTTTCTGTTTCTTTCTTTCTGTTAAGATTTATTTATCTATTTGAGAGAGAGAGAGACAGCAGAGTGAGAGAGAACACCAGTGGGGTGGGTGTGGGGGGATAGTGGTGGGAGGGATAGAGGGGGAGGGAGAAGATAGATAGAGGATAGAGGGAGAGGGAGAAGCTGACTCCCCACTGAGCAGGGAGACTGATGGAGGACTGGATCCCAGGGTCCTGGGATCATGATCTGAGCCTAAGGCAGAAGCTCAGTCAACTGAACCACCAAGGCGCCCCTGAAAAAAGTTTTTTGATGAGCTCCCCCAAGCCTCCTGCATAATCATAATTAATCTTTTAAATGTCTGTAAGATGTGAAGTTAAGACAACTAGGAAACAGTAATACAGTCACCTGTGCATTATATTTCCTGTGGGACGTGGGTACAGTTTACTGTTGATAGGAGGCCATACAGACACCTTGGAATGGCCTGTACTGTGCAAGGTGCTGCTAGAACAGAAGAGAAAACCCAGCCCTGTCCTTTAACTGGACAGTGTGAGCGTCATTCCTTTGCTGTCTCTCCCCACCCCTCCCCCCTCTTCCTGTCAGGGTATTTCCTGAGTGGTTTCATTATTTAGTATGGTCGTAGTTTGACAGTAGAAGAGTTGGAGATTATCAACTTTCTAGCCCTGCCCCAATTTTGTAAGTAGGAAAGCTAAGTTTGAATTGACAGTGTCAGGATCACACAGCTGGTTGTTGCAGAACTTCCCATGAAGCCCCTAATTCAAGTCTGCGCGACTTCTCACTGCTGCTATTTCTGATCAGTCTGTCAGTCTGATCGTCTCCATAAATCCAAGTCACCACCTTTCCCCGGGGAGGAATTAGGTTTTGCACTTACACTTTTCTGTGAGGATTTCTCCTAGGATAACTCTGCATATGATAGCCCTCTTTTGCCTGTTTCTTTTGTGTCCCTAGTTACAGGTTGGGAGATCAAAGTGCATCCTGTCATTAAAATTCCTTCCACGTGCAAAATAGCTAATGAAATCATGTTAATAGCAGTATGCTGGTTAATTGTTGCCGCCTGGTCTCATCAGAGCACTTTTAGATATTTTATTCTGTAACGTTGCATTTTTTTCTTGGATTCACTTTTCCTAAAATCAGGGGTTGGCAAAGAATGGCCCTGGGGCCAAATGTGGCCTGTAGTTTTTGTGCCCATTGACAAGCGAAGAATGCTTGCTAACATTTCTAAGTGGTTGTTAAAATGTAAAACAAGGACTATGCAACAGAGACCATATGTGTCCTACAGAGCTTAAAAATATGTACTCACTGTTCCTTTACAGAAAAAGTTTGTCGACCCTAACCTAAAATTAAAAAACTTTTTTGGGTGGGTAACAATTCAAGGCTGTTATCAAGAATTACTGACTGAAAAACAAACTTTGTCATATTTACATTTTTATCCAAAATGTCATCAACATTTGACTAAGCATCAGCCAAATATGTAGAGTAAGTGGATTTTAATTTTCATACTTGTTTTCCTTGGTTTCAGCCTCTCACACAGAAATATGCAAGGAACATGCAACTTCAAATTGAACATTTTGTACATAAAGCCTAATTTTAATGTCATTGTGTTCTCTTGAAGCTGTCAGGAGATTTTCCATCCAAGCCGTAGCTTTCCTGACAATACTGTTTCAGAAAAAGTAGAGCTTAATGCTTGATAATAAAGGGTTAAACCTAACCTCCTCAATTCCTGTTCTAGTGAGGGAGAAAAGCCATTCAGCAAATAAAAAGTGGGTGTGGGGAAACTGAGTCTTGGACACAATATGGATATGTTTTAAGACTAAGCGTACTTTACAAAAAAGAGTTTTGCCAGCTGTTCTGCCTGGCAGCAAATCAGGGGGAAGCTTTGTTTTGGACCCACTGAGAAAGCTGTGGGGAAATAGGTTTGGATATTGTCTTCAAGGGAAATAAGCCTAGCCTTTGAAACCCAGAAAAAAATTAGCAGTTGATTTTTGAGTTAAATCCGATAACTGCATTTGAAAAGAACCATGGAACCAGAAGCAGAAGACCTCCGGGGAGCTGCTGGCACGGCCTGAGGCTGGGTCTTGTTGAGGCCTGCCTGCCTGCCCGCACGTGGAGCCATTCTGGGGACCAGCTCTCTTGTGTGTATTAGAAGTGGGAGGATTCTGCAGGAAAGAGATTTCATGCAGAATGAGGAGAGGCTTGGAGTGGGGATGGGGAAGTAGATTTCAGGTGGCGATTAATACTGTGGAGCCTAACATAATAGGGAGCTTCTGAAATGTAAGTAGCCATTGAAGTGGACTGTTTCACGTCTGGTGTTAGGGAGAGAGCATGGTGAATTAAGGGGAGTAGTGGGTCTGCAGTCAGTTTACGTCCTGGCATCTGCCATTCCTAGTTTTCTGGCCTTGGTGAGTCACTTGTCCTTCTAGAGCCTTAGTTCCTTCATCTCTAATAGAGTCTAATATTATACCAACTTTTCAGGGTTGCTGTGAATTCCCTAGGGCAGAAATCAAGCCTTATTTACCTTTTAAGTCTCCAAGGCCCATGTTAAATGACTTTTTTTTTTTTTTCATCAGCTGGATGAATGAATGGCTTGGTGGATAAATTGTGAAAGCCCTATATGAGCTATAAAGCATTGCTTGAATTTTGGTTATTATTCTCTTTCATAGTATTATAATTAGATTATGTCTGAGATACGATCAGAATGCTTAATTGGAATTCTTACCACAAGAATGGTATTTTCCCCAGTATAAAGTGTTATATATCTTTCTATTATCTGTTTTAAAGGGATGTTTTAGAATAGGTAAGATATCACTTATCTTTCAGTCTTCATAATAAGCTGTTTGACACCCGGCTTCCAATCCCCCACTGACATAAATACCAAATAGAAAATGAGTGAAATCACTGGGTTTGCTTTAGAAGAGCCATTTCAGCTTTGTCTCTGCCCATTAGCTTCAAACAATGCAACAGATGCCTGTTAACAGTTTCATGCCCAGTTTTAATTAGCAGATGGAGCTCTGTTTGTGTCTGTATTCTGCCCAGTGCTTGTTTGAGTGACAGGGTAGTGAGTGGATTGGAACTGGGCTGGGCATTTGGGTTGAATAAAGCCAAATTCTGTTTTTAAAGAGATGAATATAAACATTTATTGTATAGAACTTCTTGTGTATCTCACTAGAATGGCACAGGGTCTAGAGTAAAATGAATGTTTCCAGTTATGTTTTCTGCTCTTATTACCATTCTAAAATTACATAAGGTAGAAAAAAATGACCACTTTATGGCTTAGATGAAGGGCTTTACTGTCATGAAGTGGCTTTCTTTGAAGACCCATTTCAGTATTTCAATATTGGGCAGAGTATGTTGAGAAATATGCAAAGCTGGGATGAAACAGACTTCAGCATGAATGTGAGCATGGGCAGGAGTGGTGGCGGCCACCCTCTGCGCTGTGTGGTGTAGAGCACCGAGCTAGGGAGACCCCGGGGGAGACCAGGGGCTGACGGGTCCCTGACCTCTGCCTTGCTAAGGGAGGGAAAGGGCAGGAGAGGGCGGGTGGCTTTGCCCTACACATCGGCCATCTCTTCTTGCAAGGGAATAGGTTTTGCTGTCAATCATGTGAGGGCTAAATTTCAGTATTAAAAATACTGTCCGGGGATGATAATTAGATGTGTTGTATCTGGAGATGTGTCCTTATCCTCTGTTCATTTTGTGTTTGGGGATTTTTCTTATTTTGTGTTGAATTAATAGGAACCTTAAAGAAAGTAGGTACCTGATTGTCTTTAGAGGAAAAAATGTCTGCTTTTTTTTTTTTTTTTCCTTTAAAGTTACTAAGTTACTTGGGACTTCCTTTGAGAAGCCACATAAAGTGGTGGGGCAATTGGAAACTGTTCTCTGCAGCAGACCTGTTACTTGGCAGTGATGAAATATCTCTTTTCTCGTTGTCGTACCTATAGCATTCTGCATCAGTGTGATTGGGTGCTTTGGTATTTACCTTTTGCTGAACCATTGGACATTTTCCAAGTAGCTCTCATCTTCCTCAGCCCTGAATGTTAATTCTCAATTCCCGGGAGAAAATGCTAAAGCTCTCTATGTCCTCACGTTCATCAAATTTAGGCTTGCTGTCCCTAAGAGAGAGGCTAGGACAGCTCTAGTTGCACCCAGTGACAGCATTGCAGGACTTTAGAGCGCTTGGTTTGCAAAAGTCCGGTTAGGGATGGAATCCCACCTCATCACGATTGAGGAAAACCAACTGCAAAGCAATTAAGCAATATGTCGTGTTGCATAGCTTTCTTCTGGCAGAGCTAGGACTGGCACGACTTCCCCACATCATGTTGTGATTTTGCATATTTTGGCAAAGAACTTGGCAGTGATTATTTTAATAACTTATAGATGTTTTCCTGATATACGAAGTAGAGGGACACTCTCATACCCAGTCATGTTTTGACATGAAATATCGGGTGATCTATTTAAAAGTTGAATTGTAAGAGTCTGTTTCTTATGGCCCTATGCAAAATTTTTCTGGAATAGGTATTACAAAATATTCCAATCTCATACACAAAAATACACAAGCTCCATCACAAAAAAATAAATAAAAGGGTTTGTATTGTGAGCAGTCAGTGACTAACCCTACTGTAATTTGTATGTTGCCTGTGAATTTGGATGGGGTAACTTTATGGTTTTCAACAAGGAATTTTTTACTTTTTCTTTTCTAAAGGTCTCTGAATAAAATCTTGAGATGGAATGGAAAACAATTTTTTATTGAAAGTTAACTCTTTCAGTTTTGGAATGATTCAGACTACTATCTCAGTTCAGACTCCACTAATACTTCACCCTTATCAGTTTTTTGGGGGAGAAGGGTTGGATTGGGAAGGGGAAAAGAATGAAAATAACAGGGGCGCCTGGGTGGCTCATTGGGTTGAGCCTCTGCCTTCAGCTTGGGTCGTGATCTTGGGGTCCTGGGATTGAGCCTCGAGTCGGGCTCTCTGCTTAGCGGGGGGCCTGCTTCCCCATCTCTCTCTGCCTGCCTCTCTGCCTACTTGTGATCTCTCTCTCTCCCTGTCAAATAAATAAATAAAATCTTAAAAAAAAAAAAAAGTTACCCAAGAATGAAAATAATATTCTACCCTCCACCCCTGTCCATTTCTTTGGCTACTCCTTCAGTCTCTTGCTTTTCTTAGTAGTTGGAGAAACTATTGGGAAAGGAGTTAGAAACCTCTGCCTGTGAGAGTGTGAGGACTGGGGCACCTGGTTGGCTCAGCCGATGGAGTGTGTAACTCTTGATCTCGGGGTTGTAAGTTTGAGCCCCACACTGGGGAGAGATTACTTAAAAATCTTTAAGAAAAGAAGTAAATAAAAGGGTGTGAGGATTAGTAGTGACTTTTGACTTCATTGCTGTCTACATTGTTTAGAACTAGTTAGTAAAAATTTGGTGCTTGTTTCAGTCACAAACAGTAACAAACAGTGACAGATGAGGTTGTTGTCCACAAAAAAATAATTTGAGTGCATTTCCCGTTTTGTCTACTTACTATTGTTTTGAAAATTTCCAGTCTTACAGAAGCATGAAAAAATTGGTGGGACTGGCAAAATCTCTTACTTCCAGAAAATTCCACCATAATCAAATTTTAAAACATGCGTACATAATATCAGTTGTGTCTCTATCTTTGCCCTTCAACCTTCAGCTTTGACAAATACCATTACATCTGAAATTTGTATTGTGATCTAGAATATGATTTACCACAATTTTTTGTTCAAATCATCTATTATTGCCAAATATGTAATACTGTGAAAAACAATTGGTGTGTGTTTGCAATCAGCCCTGTTTAAGCACTTCCCAAGGAGTGAGACTGGGCCTGTTTTCTCATTGTGAAAAGCAGATACAGGCTTCGATGGTTTTCATACTCTCTTCTGGCTGCAGCATTCTACGAATCTATGAAATCAAGTAGTGTGTGTAAAGAAAGAGGGTTTGTCCTTTATTTCTTCAGTTAACCACTATGGGCAAGGGTTCTTTCTGCAGGTGAACACTAGTGTCTTGATGTCATGAAGTCAGAAGGAAGAAATAGTAGCCCTAGTTAATTCCAGCCAAGCCTGTGTTGATCTTGTAAATCAAAGGTTTTGTAGTCCTAAAGAGATTGCTTAATGAATTTGAATCCTGTGCTCAAAAAAATGCTTGGGTTCAGGGCACCAGGGTGACTCAGTTGATTAAGTGTCTGGCTCCTGGTTTCTGCTCAGGTTGTGACCTCAGGGTCATGAGATCGAGCCCCATCTCAGATTCTACACTGAGCCAGGACCCTGCTTAAGATTCTCTCTCACCCTCTCCCTCTGCCCCTCCCTCTTCTAAAAAATGCTTTGGTTTGAATAATAAAGCTGAATGTCACCAAAAATATAATCACATGAGAAGTTGGAAAAATACTTCTTTGAGAAGAGATGCATAAAGTATTTTCAACTTATCTCATTTTCTTTACATAAAACATGGTGAGGTAGGTGAAAAATAATCCAAAAAGATAAGAAGCTTTTTGCTGCTTAGGTTTGCTGGTACTGAACTTCCATTTGACAGATAAGGGACAGAGGCGTGGAGACATGGAAATGGCTCTAGGTCACACACAGCCAGACCTTAAGCAGCAGGTTTTGGATTTCAAGTCTCCTTTCTCTTACATTTCATCTGCTTTTACTTCTCTTGCTATGAAAATACATATAGTATAAAATCTGGACATAGCCAACATCTGTAGAAAATTCAGGGATTGAACCAGAGATATAGGGTCCAAGCACATCTCTAGAGTCCTTGATTAACGGAATGCTTTTGGTCAAACCTTTTAGCTCCTTCTCATGATCTTTACTTTCTTACCAGTTAAAAAGAGAGGCTAGGGGTGGGGCGAGGTTGCTTGTGAAGTGCAGAGTGGGAACTGCAGAGATTTTGTTAGTCATTTCCCAATGTAAGAAGTCTTTTTCATTTTCTCTAAATTCACTCATTTAGCAACATTGTTTCATCCACAAAATTTTGAGAGGGGAAAGAGTAACAAGTATCCAGGCAATTTAACACAATGATGAAGAGGGCTCCAAAGGGGTAAAAAAAAAAAAAAAAAAAAAAAAAAGGTTGTGAAAGCTTGGAGGTGAGGTAGAGGAAAGTTTCTAGGAGGAAATGGCATTTAAGCTAAAATCAGAACCTGGAGGAGGACTTAGTTGGGTAGAATGAGAGTGTGGGGGGACGGAGGGCTCCTCCCGCAGGTGCACCAGACAGCACAGCCCTCTGGAGGAACTCAAGACATCCTGTTTAGCTGAAGCCTCAAGTGAAATGGGAGGTGAAGTTGAAGGTAATTAAAGGGCAGGTTGTAATGGGCTTTCAGACCTGCTCAAGAGTCTGGACTCTGTCCTGAGAAGGGCAGGAGCCACTGAGAATTAGATTAGCAGACAGTATCTGTTGCCTTCTACGTCACTTGGACCCTTATGTTCACCAAGTGCTTTCACTTATATTTCTGTTTAAACTGCTCAGTAATGAAATCTATGGCTAGACATTGCTATCTCCCTGTTCTGGAAGCTCAGGTCCTGAGAGAGTAATTGACTTGATCCAACAAGTAAATCTTAGAGGAGCCCTGACCTTACTTTTGTCTACATCAACCTGCTCTTCCCAGAACAGGTTCTGGAGTTTTCCATGGGAGGGACTGTACTGGCACTGAGGCTGGAGTAACAACCATGTAAAGTGACTTGAGAAGTGTGTTGCATGGAAAGATGAAATCATCTTCTCCCCAGAGAAGTTCTTATACAGCTCACGCCAACATGCTTCACCTTGCCTGTTGACCCTGGGAGGTCAGTGGACCTGTGGCTTGGGGTTGTCTCCTGGCCTCTAACCCCGTCCCTTAGGAAGCAGTCAGATATGTGCACAGCAGAATGGAGGCAGGAAGGGACAGAGTTTAATTATGAATCCAACTCTCTCATGAAAAGGGAACTAATTGTAATGGCAACGCAGCACTGCCTCTCCACATGGGGCCATTGGTTGTTACACTTGTATGTTGTTGGCCTTAGACTATAATGTGCTAGGAATAGCTGCTTTAATTGTAAGCTTCTTTCCTTTGGCAAAGTTTAAACTTTGTGCTAGCCTGTCCTGTTCTTTTCTGCAGGGTGAAATCATCTCTACTCTGGGTTTTGTTTGTAAAGCCCTGTTTGGCAGTTTTCCTCAGAATCACAGGGCATTGTAGACTGGACTAACACCTGATTGGTTTGCTAGCCCTGAGTTTCCAGAATGCTGCTGTGAGCCAAAAAGGAGAAAGGCTGGAGCAGCTAAACCTGATAAAACAAAGTCCCATCTGCTAAAGCTCATGAAGTTGCCTGCTAGGGGAGGCCCTTGGTCTCTCATTTTAGCTTTGCATTCTGGGTTTTTACAGTGGTCATTTGTTTCTCTGAGAGATTAGGAGCAGAGCTGAGGTCCTCTGAGAGGCAGGCCACCAACATCTAAGAGGAAAAAGTGGCAGTATGCCACTTGCAGCAGGGATACTCATTATAGGAGTGTGGGCAGCTCAGTAGTAAACTTTCTGGGCTTCCATTTCTTCAAAGCAAAATTAGAGTGTTGTGAGCAATACACTCTAAAGACCCTTCTAGAAAAAAAAGATCCTGAGCGATAACCAAAGGATTCACTGACAAAAGGAAAAATAGACTTAACACAAAAGAACATGGTATGGATAAAAGAACTTGGGCTTCTGAGACAAGTTCAAGTTCAAGTCCTGTTTGAGAGCCTTGGGCAAATGATTTAAGCATTTTCTTTATTGATAAAGGAAGGATAGTAACTCCATTTCAGGATTTTGGTTTCATTTTATTTTGAGAATCAAATGCACCATCATGTGTATATTATCTTCGGCATATGGGACACACACACGAAAAGGCATGTGCAGGAGTGAACTCATTCCCAGTTCAGTGAGGTAGGCCCAGACAGCTGTGAGGGAGGACCTTGGCAATCCCTGGGACTTCATTGTTAGAGCACTTGCTTTTAAAAGAGCTAACGTTTATTGAGTGCTTACTATATATACTAGGTACAGTTCTGGGCATTTTACATGGCTTACCATTTTTCATGGATTGATCCAATTCGTTCACGAGACTACCTCTTAGGTACATTCTGTTATTCCCATTTTCCAGAAGAGGTATGGAGTCACAAAATGGTTGAACAGCTTCTCAAGGGCACGTAGCTGGTGAGTAGTGAAACCAACCCAGATCTGAATCCAGGCAGTCTTATTCCAGAAACTGTTTTTAACCACTGTGCTTTTCTACACCACCAGTGACTCAGAAATATTAAAAAAAAAAAAAAAAATTAGTTATCTTCAAGGATGCAGTGTGGTGCCAGGTGTCCTGACCAGCTGGGCGGTATCACCAAGTCTTTTGACCTCCTTGGTATCAGTTTTCCTTTTGCCAAGAGGATGGCTGTGAGGTGCTGTAGTGACAGTGCTATAGTACAGTGCTTAGCACAGGGGCTAGTGTGCAGCGCAGCTCAGTAGTTGGTGAGGGGTTTTGTTTTCTCCAGGTAATTTAAGAGGCACTTGTTAGAGTGAGTTCCATAAAATTTATGAATGGGAACATTTTCGTTACTTTATGGGGTGTGCTTTTTCTAGAAAATTCATACTGAAAGTTGTGGCCCACATGGATTTTACAAAGCCAGAATTAGAAATATTTGTCTTGAACCTCCTTCTCAAAGTGAAGGGAATTGTCCCTGGCCTTGGCTGGCTTTAAGAAGGTGTCCAGGAGCAGCCCTTGACCTCAGGGGCAACATGTCAGTGTAATGTAAGGAATAAATCTTGTGCAGCCTTCTGGCTACTGCAGACTCCCAGGGCATCTTGAATTCTTCCTTGGGGCGAGAACAAAAACAAAAACAAGACACAGTGCTCAGTACCCTGTCTAGGAGGGACAAATGTTTCAATTTAAATATTCCAGCTCAATGTCCTCTGTTAGGGCCCTGAATTTTAAGTACAGCGAGTTTCTGAGTAAAGTCTCCTGAATTTTAATGAGTTTGTTTGCATACATGAATTTGAACAATACATTAAATCTTGAAACACCGTAGCTGATTTTAATGGAGTAAATTACCCAACTTGAAAGTTAGTTGATAGGCTTTTCTTTACCAAATAATCAAGATGATGATGCTTTAATCTCAAAAAAGTCATTAATCACATTTTTACAATAGCGATACATGCCATTAATTTTTTTTAATCATTGAACTATCTCATCAAGAGAATTAGGGGAATAAATGTGTCAGTATGAGTGTAAAGCATGATTTTCCCCCCTTGTGATAGTTAGTACTTAACAAATGATTACATGGACATGGTAAGCATAAATTTGAAATTGGGTTTGGTTTTGTACAGTACTTGCTTTGGAGCAGGAAGGTGAGGTGAGATGCTCTTGGCTAGCTTGAAAGTGGTTTTTTGTTTGTTTGTTTTTAAAGATTTTATTTACTTATTTGACAGAGAGAGAGAGATCACAAGTAGGCAAAGAGGCAGAGAGAGAGAGGGAATCAGGCTCCCTGCTGAGCAGAGAGCCCGCTGCAGCACTGGATCCCAGGACCCTGAGATCATGACTGAGCCGAAGGCAGAGGCTTAACCCATGAGCCACCCAGGCGCCCCTTAAAAGTGTTTTCAAACATTAAAAATATACATATAAGGCTGGTACAGGAGGTGGCGGGGTCCACATGATGAAGGGCCTCGAGGGCTAAAGTAAGGAGCATAGATTTTTTTTTTTAAAGATTTTATTTATTTATTTATTTGACAGACAGAGATCACAAGTAGGCAGAGAGGCAGACAGAGAGAGAGGAGGAAGCAGGCTCCCTGCTGAGCAGAGAGCCTGATGCGGGGCTCCATCCCAGGACCATGGGATCATGACCTGAGCCGAAGGCAGAGGCTTTAACCCACTGAGTCACTCAGGTGCCCTAGGAGCATAGATTTTATTCTGACTCTAGTTGAAAGAACATAGGCAGAGTGATGTGCATATAGTTTGTAATTTTAAAAGCTGCCATGGTTTTAAGAAAGTTCATTTTGGGGGCACCTGGCTGGCTCAGTCAGTGGAGCTCATGTGACTCTTGATCTTGGGGTTGCAAGTTTGAGCTCCTCCTTAGGTATAGAGATTACTTAAAAAGAAAATCCTTTAAAAAAAAAAAAAAAGTTTGGGGCGCCTGGGTGATTCAGTGGGTTGGGCCGCTGCCTTCGGCTCAGGTCATGATCTCCGGGTCCTGGGATCGAGCCCCGTGTCGGGCTTGCTGCTCGGCGGGGAGCCTGCTTCCCCTCCTCTCTCTGCCTGCCTCTCTGCCTACTTGTGATCTCTGTCTGTCAAATAAATAAAGAAAATCTTTAAATAAATAAATAAATAAATACATAATTTAGAAAGTTCATTTTGAGGCTTAATGGCACTGAAAAACCATGCTATTCTAGTCCATTCCATAACGTAATGTTGCGTCCAGAAGAGTATCTTGTTAACAACCTCTAGATGGCCAGAGGCTTACCCTATAGTAAAGCGTAAAGGTTGTGATGGTGGGTTCGGCTAATGCTCCAGGCAATGAAATTTGCCAGATGGTGGAAAGAGTACAAGCATTCAGATCATCACTTCTGATTGTGACCTTCTGGAGGACAGCAACCGTGATATGCCCCTTCAGAGCTCATTTTTCTGATGCTCAGGCACACAGGATTTGTTTGTGAACTAAGTCAACTAACACTATCCATTTCCTTCTGAGGAATGGATCTTGGGCTCTGGCAATAGTGCTGTCTCATCCATTAGCACATCCATCCGCTTCAAAGGATGTGTAATTATCACCTGTTACTGCTTATGGTCTTTTTCTAGATGCAAGAGCGAGAAAATCAACCTATTTCTCTTTTACCCAGAGAGCAAATGCCTGCTAACTTCATTTATGATCAGGCATATGTGCATACTCTCTTGCACATGGAAGGCCCTCAGGGAATGTTTGCTGAGTGAATGTCCAATTGATGGCCGATGCCCTCTCCCCAAGTCCCAGCTGCCCATGGCTACCTCACATCTCTTTTGTAGTTTCCAGGAAAGATCCCACCACCCCCAAACAGGAGTGTCCTCAACCTTTTTTCTTGCCATCTCTAATTTCTGGGTAATCTTCCCTCGCTTCCTTTCCCCTTCTCTCCAAAGAGGCAGTGTTGACCTGTTGGTTGATTTCTTGTAATACCTTCCCTCTCTCTTGGGACTGCCCCCCCCCCATTATCACTTTCTCTCTTACATCCTGTTTTTTTCTTTCTCTTCCTCTGTTGAAATTGTCCCCATTCTAATAAGGAGACCTTATAAATGCATGACTTTCTCAAGTCACCCATCTATCTCTCTCCTTTCCATTGTTGTTTGACTCCTTTAAAGAGACGTCTTGTGCGTGGGGGTTGGGGGGGTGGACATTGGGGACGGTATGTGCTATGGTGAGTGCTCTGAATTGTGTAAGACTGATGATTCATACACCTGTACCCCTGGAACAAATAGTACATTATATGTTAATTTAAAAAAGAGAGAGAGAGAGAGAGGTCTTGTCCCCTGCACTTTTTTCTGTATCCTCATGCATTAACACCTTGAAATCTGCTCCACCAGCTTCAACACTGTGTCTAGGTCATCCTGTCATCCTAATTGAACAGGCCAGTGGGCCTTTCTCCAAGCTTGACCCCCTTGGCTTCTCAGCAGCATTTGACACTGTTTATTACTTGCTCCTTGAAGCTCATTCTTCTACCAGCTTCCAGGAATTGTCTGCTCCAGTTTGCTTCCTACTCTTCTAACTGTGCCTTCTGTTTCCATTGGTAGCCTCATTTGGCCTTTTAGTTGAAGTCATTGGCCAAGTGTCTGTTCTCGATTTTTTTCCTTTTTTCTCTTAGAATTTAGGCATTTTAATTTGTAATCATGCTCATCTGTGTGATTACTGCACGAAGTTCTGTCTTCCTGCCACATTGTCTCTCTCTGAGTGCAGGTAGCGGCTCTGTTGTTTTTCACCTGTCCCTACCGCCTAGTACAGTGCTTGGCTTGTAGAGTTAAAAAATCCCCAAGTGATGAAGGTGGTAGGCTTGCCCCCTTCTAAGTCTTCCAGGTAGGACTCCCCAGCTTCATATCTCATTACATCCCCAGCCTCTCCCAACCTGCTGTGCTGCCTGTTCTACCCCAAAATGAAGTCATTTCCTCTTCCTATCTCATACCCTTTCATGAATTTTCATGTGTCGGTTAACACTACCATCAGCTTTGTTTTGTCTTGTTTTCATTTATCTAGGCTCAAAAATCTTGCATATAAGTTGTTTCCAACCCCTTTCCATTATTTCTTCTACCACCCTCATATAAGGCCCTCCATGCCTGGACTTTGCAGTGTCCCCCAGGTGGCTTGGACACTTCCAGACTCGCTTGGACAATACCCCTGCCTCCCATTCTACCTGTGCACTTAGATCAATTTCACTGTAGAGCATAGCTCTAGATATTAATCATACTAATAATCCCTTACCTCTCCTCTTAAAAGTCTTATTTTTCACTTTGCCTAATTGAATGCATCTTTCTCAGTCTGTCCTTCAACATTCCCTGTAGTGAGGTATCAGCTTGTATTTCCTTCTGTTTCTTATGGGAGTCCTACACTCAAACCCAGGGCCTCCTAAACTGGTGTACCAGCAGGCTGTGGCCAAGCTTTCACTTGACCAGTATAGGTTTCCTAGCTGTCCTTTTGTGAGAAGGAACGCCATTTTTCAGTTCCGGAAAAGACGTACATCCTACGTTTTTGGAATTCAAATGTTCTTTTACTTGTAAAATGCTGGTGATAATAGATGGTCATTATTTATCTCATTATCTTTTGCAAATTAAAAAGATAAATTGCAATGAAATTCTTGCAATTTTGTTTTTCTGAGGGAGAAAATGCTATTTCTAGCTCAGTTTTCTCTCCAAGCAGATTTTATGGGATAACAGTTCCTAGTTTAGTAGAGCCCTTCTTTCAACTTTTCCATTCCCCCTACCACCACCATCTTTTTTTCTTTCCAGTTCACAAATTTTACCAGTTCACAAAGTTCAAAAGTCTAGGAATCACTGCTCTACCCTGAATGGGTTGTTTCATGAACACACTTCTTATCTGCCTGTTGACGTCCTACCTTTCCTTCTTTGTTTTTGTTTTTGTTTTTGGGTGTTTTTTTTTTGTAATGCATAAGCAGGTTTTCTGACTTTATTTATTTTTATTTTTTTATTTTTTATAAACATATAATATCTTTTTATCCCCAGGGGTACAGGTCTGTGAATCGCCAGGTTTACACACTTCACAGCACTCACCATAGCACATACCCTCCCCCATGTCCATAACCCCACCCCCCCTTCTCCCAACCTCCCTCCCCCAGCAACCCTCAGTTTGTTTTGTGAGATTAAGAGTAATTTATGGTTTGTCTCCCTCCCAATCCCATCTTGTTTCATTTATTCTTCTCCTACCCCCTTAACCCCCCATGTTGCATCTCCACTTCCTCATATCAAGGTCCACCTTTCCTTCCTGATGCTCCTCAGGATGTTCCTTTCATGGGACACCATGTCAGAGCCTTGTCCCCGCCCTCCCCCCACTGGAAGATGCTTTCTCTTTCCTCAGAGGTACTTTGTACCCTGTAGCACTTCGGACTTTTGCATGACATCTTCCATGTTCTTCCTGTGTTCAAGTAGAACTGGCCTCCTCTGCATCCCCACCTCCCCACTCCCACGATAACTTTCTTTAGGACAGAAGCTTATTTTTTCTCTGTGTTGTTTGCATTGCTAGATGTTGTAGTTGGCTCATAATTGGACAAATCATCCTAGGACTCCAGTTCCGTGATAATTCTTTTGAGCAAAAGAATTATCACGGAACTGAAGTCCTAGGATGATAGTGATGAAGGGATTAGGTAAAGCTCACATCTTCGGGGGGAAAGGATCTTTTAAAAAAGTTTTAGTTCAGACTTTTTTTTTTTTTTTTAATGACTCTGAAATTAAAATCATAGTTGCTTACTAAAACATGTTGAGAATTATTGCCCATTTATCTTTACCAACCTGGGGTTGACCCCACGACCCTGAGATCAAGACCTGAGCTGAGATCAAGAGTTGGATGCTCAGCTGACTGAGACACCCAGGCGCCCCTGCCCATTTATCTTTTAAAGACAAAACCATCTTAGACTGTAGCTCTAGTTATCTCAAGCATTGGATCAAGGTCTCCTGTGGTTGCGGTGGTTAAAGTGAGAAATTACACATTTGACATCTTCTGTGAAACCTGTGAAATCTTTGTTGTAACGTTGATTTAGATTTCATTTCAACAGAAGAGGTCCTGAATATATTCTTTCCCCTAGGTGATAGGCCAGTTTCTTGGCCTCTAGCCTTCTCTAGAGTTTATCAGCACTCTGTGAACTCAGGCCTGATCTAGATAACGAGGCTTTCTCTGTGTCTGTGAGTAAGCCATCTATGAGCCATATATGAGCCTGTCACTTTCAGTTTTCTTTAAGACAATTTTTAAAAAGTGAATTAGCTTTTTCTTCCCACTTTGTCTGCTTCTACCCACTGTCCCCCTCTTAGATCTTTGGTTACTGAGTTTGAATTATGCAAAAGCATACCTAGATGAGAAATCGGACAGTGGCCAGGCCTCCTTAGTATATGTTTGAGGCAACCTTCAGTGCAAAACACCTTCCACCTTTGGGTCCTTGACCTGGTGAGGTTGGAACGGTGTCTCACCATTTCCCACAGAGGCACTGAGATCATTTTCGACTTGGAGAAAATGGCAGGATTTCTGACATAGAGGACCTTGGCAGGAGAAGGAAGAGCTTGCCACTACCTCTTTGGGCGCCCCTTTTTTACTAAAGAAAGGCTGGAGGAGGGTAGCCAGGGGCACTGGCAGTGGTGGCAGCCACAGCTGCAGTCAGTGACCACTGGGCCAGATCGTGGCTGCCTTTTTTTAAGCTCTGCTGGTTTTCTATCATGAGTAACTGGTATGTAAATAAAAGATGAGAAATTGAGTTGTCTCTTGGGGAGAATGAAAGTTTAACATCATGCCACAGGCATTTTCTCGCAGCGTACTAACAGTACTATGTGGTATGGTTCTAATTAACTCTGAAGGGCCAGGCCTTGACTCAACCTAAGGAAAGTTCTTTTGCCAAAAGATACTGCTGCGTGGTGACCCACTGGAGCCCTTGCAGTATTAGAGGATAAAAGCAGAAACAGAGGTTGGGGGAGGACTCTGTGGTTTGTTGGAGATGGGTGTCTTATCTGCAAAAGCCCAAGTAAAAGACAATGATCAACTCTACTTTCATTGGCTTAAGTGTTTTACTTTAAAATCTCTTTTGGCTTCTCCAGCCTACCTTTTCTTTTTTGACTGGGGACCAGTAATTCAATATCCTTTGTACATCAGAAGTATAGAAATTGCTGAGATTGTGGGGAAATGATGACACTACAGTGAAGCTCTTGCCTCTTTATGTGTTGAGAAGTTGGGAGATTATTGTCTCACCTACTGGAATATTATAATTGTGCTCTGTTCCAGGCTGTATACACTCACTGTATCTCTCACTGACATGCTGATTTTACCCTGTAGTATCTTAACTCTGTTGGCTATTTGAACAGGAAAGAATGTGTAAGACCTTAGGGAGAGGCTTAATTTGAAATTTTCTTTATAAAACTTCTTGATACTGTGTTTGGCAAATACTTCCTTAAAATATGTCTTTTAAAAAAAATATTTATTTATTTGACGGAGACACAGCAAGAAAGGGAACACTAAGCAGGGAGAGTGGGAGAGGGAAAAGCAGGCTTTCTGCAGAGTAGGGAGCCCGATGTGGGTCTTGATCCCAGGATCCCAGGATCATGACCCAAGCCGAAGGCAGACCCCCAGTGACTGAGCCAACTAGGCGCCCTGTCTTTTTTTTTTTTTTTCTTTCTAAGATTTATTTGAGAGAGAGATAAAGCGAGAGAGCATGCAGGGAGGGGTGAGGGAGAGAAAAACTCAGGCAGACATCCCCCTGAGTGCAGAGCCTGATGAGGGGCTCAGCGCTATGACCCTGAGATCATGACCTGATCTGAAGCCAAGAGTCAGACGCTCAACCAACTGTGCCCCCAGGCACCCCTAAATATCTTCTTAAAAGTAAAAATGAGAGTGGTAGAGTTCAAAATTAACCTCCACTTAAATCCAGTTATGGTTTTGGTGATTTTTTTGCCAAGCACCACATTTTCCTTCATATTGCTTCATATTGACTGACCATATCCCTCATATATATCCTGTCCGGAGGTGAAATTCCCCTATTAACGGCATCCCTAGGAGCCCTGTCTTCCCAGCGCAATACATTGTGGCCCTGCCTGAGTTGGTATAAAAACATCCTTGGTGTGTAACAAGCAGTGCATGCAGAAGTAGTTCACAGCAAAAAAAAACCCAGACAGCAACAAAAGCTTGGTACCCAGGTTGCTGTTGGATAGGTTACCGTGTTTGTCATTTTTAAACCCCCAGGTTGTGAGATAAGTTAAGGGAGGGATTTCACCAGCCCCTTTTCTGTTTCAGTTCATGTTCATCGTTGACTCATACTTATTCTAGTCAAACCCCATTTTGCTTGGAAATTTTTTATATTAGAAAATGTCACTTTCAACTAGGGGAGGGGAAATTCTGATTGAGCCTCAGAAGTGATTTAGCACTACTTTTGACTCAAGAAAAAAATTAGGGAATCCTTACAAAGAAAAGTGTTGTAAAGTACAAAGTGATTCTTACAAATAGGGCAAAGAAAAGTCATTTCTGAGCTTTACTGGGTGAAGGAGGGGGGGTGGGGATCAGGGAAATTATTACAATTTTTTTTGTTATTATTAAATTATTTCAAAATTTTTCTACATGGTGGGGAGATAGCCTTCCCCGTGGACTTCCTCACATTTCCCTATTCACTAAAACAGCTCTAGTGAATTGCCTCCCAATTGGTGTATGAATAGGAAGAAAGACACCAGAACTCTTAAACTTGATCTTGAAAGGCCCGTCTTCACATATAATCATCCACAGATGTCTGTATGTGATTATATATTCCCGTAGAGAAGGAATGATAAATGTAAATGAGAACCATGATATAATTTTGCCTTGCTTGCTTGCACATTTTCAGAATATAATTAAAAGCACATGCCACTGTCAGTAGTTAACTATGAGGTTTATGTTAGGTTTTTGTAAGATTCTGGCAGAAACATAAAGCATGTTTTAGCATCTAAGTCTTCCCTCTCTCCTCTGTCCCTCCCTCCCCACTCTTCTTACCTCCCTTCCTTTTTCTTCCCCTTCTCCCCTTTGAAATCAAAAGGGAACTCTCTAGGTTCTAACTTACATCTCTTCAAAACTAGAGATCATTTAACCTTTAAGGCACAGATTTAAAAATTATTCATTTTCTGCTTCTAGTGGTACCTGCCATTGTAACTAAGTTGTACTAGATAATTGCTTTCTGACTTCTTTCTTCAAGTAAAATCCGTTGAGGATAAATGTCTTGTAGGCACTATTTCACTACCCAAAACAAGTGGCTTGTGGGAAGGGAGGTAGAGGTGAAGTTATGGGAGCAATCATGATATTAATTAGGTTGCTGGATTTAGTAAATCATGGTCCTCCAAATAATGCCAAATGCCCAGAAAAGCCACTGAACCGCCTAAAGAATTTCTGGTTCATTTAGTCCCTCAATTTATGCTTAAACCTGTGACTTGTGTCTCTTTTAAATTCAGTAGGCTGTGCATTTATGACTTTAGATGATGCAGCTTTCACTTTAAAAATAATGATAAAAGCTTAAGTTGTAAATTTAAATTGTAATATGGACACTAAAAAAAAAAAAAAAAGAAAAGAAAAGAAAAAAAAAAGAAAAAAGAAACCCATAAAAAAATAAAACAATTTTCTCTGGTTAAGGGCAATTCTTACATGAGTTCTTCTCAACTGCTTTTGTTTGTGAGTATGAAAACTTGAATGAGTAAATTTTGTCTTCCAAGTAACTTTCTACATTTTCCACTTATTCTTATCTCTATGTCTCATCTGCTCTTAAGAACAAAATAAAAAGTGGCTTCCTTTTCTGCACCAACTTTGTCAAATGTAGAAATTTCCAGTGCTTAAAAATTCAGACTGGTCATTCTTTCCACGGTGTTACAGCCTGGGAGGTAAAGGGTCTGTCTGATGTAACTCCCCAAGAGCTTAATTTCAGTTTGAAATAGGAATTCTGCAGTGGTGTTGAATTCCTTAGAAATGGGTGTGCTCAGTTTCTGACTCTTTCCAAAGCTTGTGCATCTGACAATGGATGTGGCCCCAGGCGGGGTCTCCTGCCTCCAATTTCAGTTCAGCGGTTCATTTCTCTTTTCTTGTGTAACCCTTGTGATGCGAGTTTCTGCTTTTGAGAGTTCACCTTTCTGGTTTTTCCCTCCTAATTTAACAACTGTGTGTAGGGGTGGGTTTTTTGTTTTTTATTTTTTTCCTAAAGGAAAAATATTTTTATTTTTATTTTTATTTTTTATTTTATTATTTTTTAAAGATTTTATTTATTTATTTTTTTGTCAGAGAGAAAGCGAGAGCGCAAGCGCACAGGCAGACAGAGTGGTAGAGGGAGAAGCGGGCTCCCTACGGAACAAGGAGCCTGATGTGGGACTCGATCCCAGGACGCTAGGATCATGACCTGAGACAAAGGCAGCTGCTCAACGAACTGAGCCACCCAGGCGTCCCGGAAAAATATTTTTAATGAAATACATAGTATTTATATGTATTTTTCTTGTTTAATAATTAAGTTCTTTCAAATTGAACAGGGTATCTAAAGCTCTTCTGTCCTTGTAACTTATGTCTCATTGTCACAGAGTCAGTCATCACAACTGCCTTTTCTATAGTTTCCTTATACCTGCCGTTGCTGTTTATGACCAAATACAACCAAATACCACGTTTGCCCCAAACCAGCAGCTGGGTCTCAGGGAATCTGGAAGTTGAAGACTGGTGTCTGCATAATTCAGTTCCAGGGCCCTTCCTCTTGCATACACATCTCTCCTCCATGCCTTGATTTGGACATTTGCCTTCCTCCATCCAGAACTCATTTTCCTCTTGTGTAATATGGACACATTAGCCCCCCAGGCAGGCTTGTTATGAGAGTAGTGATAAAATACAGTAAGTTTGCCTAGCACAGTGCCTGGCACTAAGTGGACTCTTGAGAAGTGATAGCTGTTTTTATTAGTGATGACCTATATCATTATGGTTGTCAACATCATTATCTATTGAGGGGGCGAGGGGTCTCAGGAGAGATTCTTGAGGGGTATTAGTTGATTCCATTATACAGAGTTATCTAATCTGATGCTCATTTTGCTTGACATTTTGTTCTTTGGTACAATTTGTGCTGTAGCCATTCTGGACTGATTTAAACCGAAGTCCATGATTTTGTAGTCAATCATTTCCCCATTTAAAAGGTTCAGTCCCATTCCATTCAATTGGAATGAGGTCAATTACCAATCAGGATTGAACTCTTCTACTTTTTTGTGATGGGCCTTTCTCTCTTTTGCTTCTTGGCCTGAGGCCGATGGATTTGAAGCATCTCAGGTGATGGAGGAAGCAAAACCTCTGGCAAAGTTATGCTAAAAAAATCGGGCATATGGCCCAGGCAGTATTTCCATTATTAGAATTCTCCTTTTTCTCCTTTAAGGATTGCTTGGCTCCCTGCTCCTTTGTATGTTTCTTTAACCACAAAACAGAAAGAACAACACGCATACACTCTCTTTTTAATGGCTTCTTACATTTAACACATTTTTCAGTCCTTAGTGGGCCCTGAAGTTGTCTTTTGTTTTTTTCTCTTTCTGTCATTAAAAAGTGAAGCTAGAGTGGCCTCTCCTTATCAGCAATGGATTTTTTTAAAAAGTAAGAAAGAGGGCACCTGGGTGGCTCAGTGGCTGGGGCCTCTGCCTTTGGCTCAGGTCATGATCTCAGGGTCCAGGGAAGAGCCCTGCATCGGGCTTTCTGCTCAGCCCTGCCTCTTTGCCTACTTGTGATCTCTCTCTCTCTCTGTCAAATAAATAAATAAAATCTTAAAAAAAAAAAAAAAGAAAGAAAGAAAGAGCATGTGACCTTTGGTTGACTTCCAGAATGATCTTTAGGCCAGCATTTTTCAGTATGGGTTGTAACCATTATTGGGTCATGAAGTCAGTTTAGTGTGTCCAGACCAACTTTTTTAATTTTTTAATGGAGGGGAAGAGAATAGACCAGAACACAAGAGAACAGAAAATATAAGAGTCCCTTGTATGTATAAAAATAACAAGGGATGAAAGTCAGCTGCCGTTTTTGAAACTTTTGTTTCAGTTATATAACATGTATAACATGCACACGTATGCATATATGTGTAACGTGCTGTGATGTAAAAAGTATTTCTCAAAAAAAAGTATTTCTCAATTGTGGGTCAAAAAGGCTAGAAATCTGGGGCGCCTGGCTGGCACAGTTGGTTAAGGCAGCCAGCTCAGGATTCTGGCTTCGGTGGTGAGCTCAGTGCTGTGAGATCTAATACCACATAGGCTCTGGGCTCAGCATGTAGTGGGCTTGAGATTCTGTCCTTCTCCTCTCCCTTTGGCCCCCTCCTCTGGCCCCCCTTCTGCCCACACTCTCTCTGGGGGGAAAAAAAAAAAAAAGGCTAGGAAGCCACTGCTCTGGTTGCATTTGTCACTGAAGAGTTAAAAAACAGGATTTTTTTTTTTTTGAAACAGCAATTATCTGGAGGCTGTTTAATTGGATAAAACCCCTTTTTCCCATGAAAGAAAACTGGGCCTTTTAACTATCAAGGCTTTTATTGATGGAGGGCTTTGGCTGATGGTTTGACTTGCTCTGTTTTTGTTAGGGTCTTTCGGGTAATGAGCCTGTTGTCTCTCTCCTCTTTTGGTGTCCTGCTTTCTCTTCTCTAAGTGGCCTCTGGAAGCCATTCTGGCTGGTGGAGCAATGGCAGAAGTTCTTATACAGCAGAGACTTCTGTGACATATGGTTTTGTGATTGTTGCCAGAGTTTGAAGAAAATTGTGGTTGGGGGAGAAAGTAAAACTCTCTAACCAAGATAAAATATCCAATTCTTTCTTCCCCCTGGTGGTAGCACTTGTATTATTGTTCCTCCTGATTTAATTACAGAATTGGTTTTTATTTACTTGCATGTGGATTTTTAAAAATCACCTATGCCCCTAAACCTATCTAAATTAACATGTTACTTTAAGAATTAGAATTAAGACAATGTTAACAGAACTTTTAAAATTTTTTTTAAAGATTTATTTATTTATTTATTTATCTCTGTGTGTGTGTGTGTGTGTGTGTGTGTGAGAGAGAGAGAGAGAGAGAGAGAGAGAGTTTGTGTGTGTGTGAGTGAGCCCAGGAGAGAGAGAGAGAGAGAGAGAGAGAGAGAGTGAGTTTGTGTGTGTGTGAGTGAGCCCAGGCAGGCAGAGTGGAAGGCAGAGGCAGAGGAAGAAGAAGCACGTTCCCTGCCGAGTCAGGAGCCGGAAGTGGGATTTGATTCCAGGATGCTGGGATCATGACCTGAGCCAAAGTCAGCCACTTAACCTACTGAGCCACACAGGCATTCTGGTAACAGAACTTTTAATTCAATCCTGTATCTCTAGAAGAGACTGCCTTGTTGTCTTTTTTCCCATTCTAAAATGAAAAGACATCTATGTTATGTTGTGATTTGTTCTTTTAACAATAATGAAAATATTTTAGTGTATGTGTGTGTGTTTGTCTTTTCTTTAGCGCCTAAAATTATCCAAATATGTAACTTAATTTGTCAGTCATTAAGATGGCATTCCAAGAGGAATAGTTTGGAGATGTGTGAACCTGATTGTATTCAGAAGTTATTAATCAATGTCAAGGAGTATTTTTTGAGTACCTGTAGTGTACTCAGCAAAAAAGAGGGAGGTTCCGAAAGAATTGCTATTAAGTAGAGGTTGAGGCTCCTGCCTCATAAGGACTTACCTCTCATTCACCCTGTAAACATCTTACTCTGCTGTATCACTGGGCTCATTTGTCTGCCTAAATCTAATTGGGAAGGCGAAACGTGTCCTGTGAAATAAAAAGAACAGTTAAATGCCATCTCCAATGGTACTTATTCTAAATTCTCTAGGAATTTGGGGCAGAGAGTGAGCAGAGTCAGTTACGATAGCTGGAAGACAGAGAAAGTAGAGTTACTGAGTCTTGAGCCGTTGCCAATGGGAAGGATGGAGAATATTCCAGACAGTGGGGGAATCCAGACAAATGCTTAGAGGTGGGGAATATCAGAGTGGAGCATGAAGGAGGCACTTCTGAGCGTGTGTTCTGAGGAATTGGGAGAAGTAAGGCTGGGTATGTTGGGTGGAGATCTGTATTTTAAGGTGGATGGATAATTTTAGCATTTCATAAGCTGAAAAGGTACCCCACATCCTGAGGGTGCTTACAGTCTACTTTGGGAGAAGGGAGGGATTATAAATAGAGATGAGGCTTCCCTGTAAGTGCAGTGCTGGAAGCCAGTCCTGAGATGGAATTATTATAAGTAGGAAGCTTGGAGTCACCCTGTCCAAAGGCACCCTTGAGCTATATTGGGACTGCTTGGGCTTGGGGCTTGGCAACATTGCTGACTCAGTGACAGACTTCCTTTTTGGAACAGGCCTGACTCCTGGCTTGCCAGCGTATGACACTCAGAGTTCCCCAGGTCATCCTATCCCCAACTGCCCAGTTGACTGTCTGCAAGATCGCAATAGCCAGGGCTGCCTCCCCCTCCAGCTGGGGGTCCTGCCGCATTCCTAGACGGGTTCCCTGAGGGCTTCTCCTTGAACACCAGGGCATGGTTGCAGATCGATGCAGGTGCTTGCCCTCTGCCCCAGGCCCACAGATTAATGGTGGCAATTTTTTCCTCAAAGCACTTATTGAAAATAATTAATAACATTATCTCATGGTAACAGGAAATCATGTTTGATTATCATTCAACTTGCTGTTACTTGGCTCCCAGGTCTCTGGCATGTAATAGTAACACATTTCATTCATGCAGCTAAGGGTTAACCGTATCCTTGGTTAGCTTTCCTTCAGCTCTATTCCTCCCTCTTTGCCTGCCCAGGCTCCTGGGTTAGGTGGCTTCAGACTGGGTTTAGACAGAGACACTGTCAGGAGATGTGAGGGGAGGAAACAAGGAGACACTAGGGTATTTCTCCTTTTGCCTTTGTGCCTCGGGTAGCTTCTTTAGGAGAGGAAGCTACTGTTTCTCTGGGACTCCCGTTTTCACTGGACAGGACCACCCTCTTATTGGGCAACACCTTCTCCTCCTTTTGCCTTTCCAGCTTAGTCCTGGTACTGGCTTCCTGCTGTTGCTAAACCCTTGACCATTTCCTCTGGTTCTCAGCAACTTCATGGCTTGTTGTCATCAATTCCCTGCATTAAATTCTTTATGTAGTAAATACTTGGAAGTGGTTTCTTTTTCCTGATTGGACTATAACGTATACACTGCTCCAAAAAATAAGTTTTTCTTCTATCTTTTACAGTGTTTTTTTTCTTTTATTCTCCTGTGGTGCAGCCTCAGAAATAGGTTTAAAATAACCCATTTCATTATCCAACTGTCTCCTGATGAAGCAGTGTGATGTAGTGAAATAGCACTGAGCTTGGCGCTTCAGTGATGTCACAGAACTGCCTATGACCGTTAAAATTTTTATGAACACTTGTAGTTATTTCCATCATAGTTTCTTTCTCATTATAAACTCAGAGTTGGAAGTCCAACCACAATTAGATAGAGACGAGTTATGTAAAGCATTCCTCTCATGTTGGAAGACATTAATGTGCATTTAAAAGTTATCCTCCAAGTGGCCAGGAAGTACATTTGACCACTGATAATACCCCAGGCATCCCAAACTTTTTTGGTTCTTCCTAGCTTTCCTGCAGAACCACGAGCACGTTCCCTAGGGCAGCATACGTGTCACAGCCCCTATCTTAGAGACTAACATGAGATGGATTTCAGTCATAAGAGCAGACAATTGCCTCTTCTCTTTTCTTCTGAACTCCCCTTATTTGGTACCTTGCCTTGGGGGAAAGATTTAATTTAATTCAAAATAGACTTGCAGTGATGGTGTCTTTTCCAGTTTGGAAGATGCCAGGATGATCAGATCTTTTTCAGATTAATCCAGAATAAGAATTTTTAATGCAGTGACTGCACTGTGCATACTCCAAGGACTCAAAGATTGAATATCTGATGTTCAGGTCTCCTCAGAGTAGACCTGTTTTTTCTTTCCTGATACGGAGAAGACCTGGAAATGGGTTCAGCTTTCAGTTCTCTGTTGGAAACTGGCTCCTCCCCAGTCCTTTGTAATCTGAGTTAGTAGCACATGGTGGGGAGGGCCTCTGGAAGGTGAACCCCCTGTTCTCACCACTTGAGCCACAGAATTCTCGTCCTTAGCATAGTGGATGGCCCAATGAAGGGAGCTGGCCAGACCTAGCTCTGCCACTCACCAGCTTGTCATCTTAGACAAGTTACATGACCTCTTTGAGCCTCAGCTTCCTTCTGGGTGAAATGGAGGGAATGGTAGCTATTTCCTGGAGTTATACTTGGCACATAGTAAGTTCATAGTAAATGGTGGCTCTTTAATGTGATCTCATGGTGCATATCAGACAAAGGACTTTGGAGTCAGGAACTCAAGATTACAGCAGATCTGCAGAGGTTTGCTGAGCTCCCAAGCCTTTGCCAATATAAATTAATACTGGCAGAGTTTTTAATACTACCATTCCTTGTGAATATTATGTTTGCTCATTATGATTTTCAGCTCGTGTTTAAAGTTCTTAGAGTTCAGAGAAAATTTCAAACTTGACCAAGACGATAGTATCAATACTGGAGTATTGGCAGGGAATGTGAAGGTGATGGTATAGTGAGTATCTTTTTTTCCTTTTAAAGTTTACTTTTTTATTTATTTAAGTCATCTCTCTGCCCAGCATGGGGTTCGGATTCACCGCCCCTAGGTCAAGAGTCACCCACTCTGCTGACCGACCGAGCCAGCCAGGTGCCCCCTCCTTTTTCTTTTAAATTGTCTTGAAACCTTAAGTCAAATTGGTTTCTAAACAGTGAAAACTTGCCTTACCGTGTTTGCCATTTGTGATAGACAAATGCTACTTGTTTACTTTCAGCCTTTGGGGAGATAATTACACGCTTGCTTATGGAAGTGACAGAATTGAAGCAGGCAGTTCCCTATCTTAGGAAATCGTGTATTCTGTAGGTTCATCATCTGTCGTTGGTTCCTGCTCCTGAGGAGCAGGCCTTAGAATGTTACCTTTTACAAAAGACAGAAGTGAAGCATAGGATTTTCCGGTAAGAGAGTGTAATGACCAGTCATGGCCTAGGAACTCTTTCAGGCCTGTAACTTCATCTCTGTATTTCTCAGGGCCTGCAAAGAGTCAAGCTCATGTCAGGCTCAAGACTTCTTATCAAATTACATATTGAGGGGCGCCTGGGTGGCTCAGTGGGTTAAGGCCACTGCCTTCGGCTCAGGTCATGATCCCAGCATCCTGGGATCGAGCCCCACATCGGGCTTCCTGCTCAGCAGGGAGCCTGCTTTCTCCTCTCTCTCTGCCTGCCTCTCTGCCTACTTGTGATCTCTGCCTGTCAAATAAATAAATAAATAATCTTAAAAAAAATTACATATTGAAATTTGTCCTTTCATTAATTAACTTGATTTCCATTTGACTAAGCTAAACTTCACTGTGTGTCATATGTGGCTGAACACTCCTTCGTGGATCTTTGTGTAGCTAATCAGTTTTCTGTTTTGTAATTTGAGTAATAGACTGTACTCATACATAGAATTGGAATTGGTTGCACAGTTGAAAAAGGGCCAAATCTGACATTTCTCTGCCCTTTGTATCGTAATATCCAAACGTGGACTCTAGCCTTGAGGCCCATAAAGGCATATCTGAAGTAGATTAAATATCAGTTTTTCTGAATGTACCGGTTTTTTTGTTTTTTTTTTTTTTTTTTTTTTTTGCTTTCTTCTGTTACTTTCAGAAATTCATGCAAAGAATTGCACTCCAATGGTTATGATTTCTTCTTTTCTCAAAATGGCCAGTGACATTTTCCCTCATGCTCCTCAATCTGCTGACAGACTGTTTGGGGTTAGAAATACATAGTCATTGTGTATCATGTTTCTTATTTCTTAAGTCCTTTGTCGTACGCATTTCCTGATCTAATGGCAACGCTGCCCAAACTGGGCGTACTCACATTGTAACCACCAGATGTGGAAATCCTGCCCCAGGCTTGCCTGAGGACATCCTTGAAATGACAGTGTGTCTGTAAAGTGATCATGTGAGTGGGGAGTTCTGTTTTTGCTTTTCATAGTGATAACTGAGGGTTACAGTTAGGGTGCTGCCGGGGTACTTTTGGCTCTGCCAAACACTGGGTAGATGTTGGCAAATACCACCTTGTCATTTGCAGAGGTAAAATTTCCACCTCAGTGGTCAAGTGGATTATGTTTAGCTTTTTCTCAACTTTTTATATATGACAACAGTCTGGCTCAGTCTATATGCCATACACCCAAAGGCTGGAATTCTCTATCCACTATATCCCTGTATTTACTTTAAAATAATCTGTATACACCTGCCTTTTTTTTTTTTTTTCTAAACCACAGTGTAATGTGGGGCCTCATGAGTAGAAAGATGAGTTAAAAATACACAAAGCAGGGACGCTGGGTGGTTCAGTGGGTTAAAGCCTCTCCCTTCAGCTCAGGTCATGATCCTAGGGTCCTGGGATCAAGCCCCGCATCGCTCTCTGCTCAGCAGGGAGCCTGCTTCCCCCTCTCTCTCTGGCTGCCTCTCTGCCTACTTGTGATCTCTGTCTGTCAAATAAATAAATAAAATCTTTTTAAAAATATATACAAAGCAGATTATTCACCAAGGCCACTTTTGCCCTTGTGTGTGTGTGTGTGTGTGTGTGTGTGTGTATGGGAATTTGCCTTGAGCCTCAACTGAGCAGCTTTTAAAGTCCAATGAGCTCACTTTTATTAATGCTAGCTCTGTTGCCCTCTCCTGTTTTACAGCTGATTAGATTAATTGAATATGATTAATAAATTACAGTACGGCAGACTCAAAATTATCTGCGTTAATTAAGGACAAGGATAGCATGGGAAAATGAAATCTTCAGATGTCTTTCTTCTTGGCTTTGTTTCTGCAGATGCCACAAAGACACATCACGTGAAAGCAAGCTCACATTTCCTTATCCCTTTCATTGTCTTCCCATACATTCTTTTGCAGGTGACAGCAAATAAACTGAAACTGAAGAAATTAGGGAAAGAGAGACAGATTTGTCCAGTCTCCTTGGTAGATAATGGTTACAGTCTTTAGTCTCCATCTTTCAGATGGAGTATGTGAATTAGTTATTTGGTGTGCTTTTTAAAATACCTTTCCCCCCCCCAGAGAAATGGCATATACTCATTTTACTTATTTAATCTAGAATTTGAAGTATAGTCCTAGTGAGTACTACTTCAGCTATAGCATGTGGAATTTTTTTTTTTTTCAAATTACTGAATGTTATAGACCTAGTTCATTTATATCTCGTTCCTTTTGTAATGTTATAATGTAACTGCTTTCCAAGTTTCTTTATATGTTCACAATGACCAAGGGTTACTTTTAATATATTAAAATATAGTACTCTTAATATATAATATATCTATATATACTTTAAAAATATTCCTTCATGGTGAAAAAGACTCAGCCTTTAGTGGCTACTCTAGTCTTGGGAAGTAGAGGGTGGGGATGTGGGAGGTGTGTGTGTTATTTTCAAGAAAGTGTACACTCAGGGGTGCCTGGTGGTTCAGTGGATTGAGCCTCCATCTGACTCTTGATCTCAGTTCAGTTTTTGATTTCACAGTCGTGAGTTTGAGTCCACAGTGGGCTCCATGCTGGGTGGGGAGCCTACTTAAAAAAAGAAGAAGAAGAATAAAAAGAAGAAATCACTCACTCTTCGGTATTCTGTAGTGGGAAGTAAGGGTCATTGCCCTCCAGGACCCAAGATCAGGCTGAAGACTGCCAACCGTCTTTTATATCTTACTTGCATGCCTGTCATTTGGGGCAGCCTCCTGCTTATGACCTGTTAAAAAACATATTTTGTATTGGTAACTTTGAAAAACTTGCCTGAGAAAGATAGGTGCTAACATTCAATGATCCTTAATGCGTTCCTCCAGGATTGGGAAAGAGTAGTCTATTTTGGAAGAAGTGGGTAAAGATAAAGACAAACATAAGTGAATAATTCTTTTATTCAAGATTGAGGGCTACAGAGTGGAAACTGTGCAGTTAGTTTTCTTGCTCTGATGCCTGGGTCCTTTTTTTAGTTATTGGGGATGGGGGTGGAGAGCCTTGAAAGGGGTGTTCCGCTTTGAAATCGGTTTAATAAAAATAAGCTGATAAAGTATAATTTGAAATTTTTTTGTCAATTTTAGGAAAATTATTTCATGTGGTACTGGGTGATTCTCTGAGCCATTTAGGTATCAGGATAGCTTTTTAGAAATGATCTCTTGTCCATATTGTTTAGGTTTTCTTTCCTCCTAACCCCAAATACTGGGATTTGGAAATAGGGAGCATAATGATCAAATGAGAAGTCTGAGGGTAGCATATTTTGATAGCCAACTCATTTTATGCTTTGATAGAGTTATCATTCTTTGTCTTTTTAAAAAACGATTTTTTAAAAAAGATTTTATTTATTTGACAGAGATCACAAGTGGGCAGAGAGGCAGGCAGAGAGAGAGAGAGAGAGGAAGGGAAGCAGGCTCCCTGATGAGCAGAGAGCCCGATGTGGGGCTCAATCCCAGGACCCTGGGATCATGACCTGAGCTGAAGGCAGAGGCCTTAACCCACTGAGCCACCCAGGCGCCCCCAAAAATGATTATTTATTTATTTAAGAACGAGAGAAAGAGTATGAGCAGGAGGTAGAGGAGGAGGGAGAAAAGAATCTGAAGCGGACTGTGTGCTAAGCCCAGAGCCTCCTGCAGGTTTTGATTCCACAGCTGTGAGATCATGATCTGAGCTGAAACCAAGAGTCAGACGGTTAACTGACTGAGCCACCCAGACGCCCCTCATTCTTTTGTATTTGAAAGTTAAAGTGGCAGTAGGTGGGGGAAGAGGGAAACAAAAGAAAATATGATGTATTCTGTCCTTCATCAGTCCAGACTGCATCCTGTAGATCTGAAACGTGAGTAAGAGAGGATCTGGATTTACCAACCCAGTTGGTACTGGGTGTTGGTATCATTGTATTCTGTTAAAAGCCAACCCAAAAAAGTAATAGGTGACTATTATATATATATATATATATATAATTAAATTATATAATGATATATAATTATATTAATTATATATAATTATATATTATATATAATAAATATATAAATAATAAATATAATAATTATTATATAATAATTAAGACATTTTACTTACTTTAGAGAGTGATAAACATTCTGCCACCTATTATATAATAATTATTATTATATAATAATTATATAATATATAATTGTTTAGATTTTCTTTCCTCCTAACCCCAAATACTGGGATTTGGAAATAGGGAGCATAATAATCAAATGAGAAGTCTGAGGGTAGCATATTTTGATATATAATTATTATATAATAGGTGGCAGAATGTTTATCACTCTCTAAAGTAAGTAAAATGTCTTAAGTATGTAGAGGTGGATAGCCATTTATATATATATAAATATATAAAAATATATTAATATAATTAAATAATATAATATATAATAATTATTATATATTATATAATAATTATATAATATATAATGTAATTATATATATATATATGATAGCATTGTGGGCCCATGGAAGTCTTCCTTTACATGTAGGGTTACAGTGCTGTGAACTTTAAACTTTGGTATTGTGAGGGAGTGTGTTTACAAATCCGGGTGATATAATCATTTGTAGAAGTTTTTCATCTTTGACTGGGAAAAACTATATTCTGTTCCTTCCATTTTTATTGATCTTTGTGTCATCCTTTTACTTGCATATACTCCCATCTGTTTGTTTTAACCTTACTCATTAGCAGTAGCTTATTATAATTACCCATCTGTCACCCTGGCTACAGTGAGCTGTAAATGCTGCTTAATTTTACTATACTTTTGTGGCATTGATGCTGGTTTTGATCAAGAAAAGGCTTTTTTGCTAACTAGACTCAGCATTATGAGTTTGCAGTTATGTTTTTTTACTTTATAATCTCTGATCACTTTTCTTTTATCTTGAGAACAATCAGTGGGAGAAGGTGGGAAGGGGTGAGGTAGGTGCTGCAGGAAAGAGATTATGACTTTTGATGATTCTTCAGCCTACCGTAATTTGGTATAGACGCTTACCCACTTGCTCCCCCATTAAAAAAGAAAAGTTGGTTTGTATTAACTTGGTGAGGAAAATTACTCATTTTGCGTTTTGGACCAATATCAGCTGAAATCTTTTGTAAATAAGTGATTTGGAAATTTTCCTGAAAAATAACAAAATTATAGCTAAAGTTTATTTCAGCCCTAGTTGTTAACTGATATATTACATCGATAAAATCTTTTTTGTTTTTCTTAAGAACTCATTCTCAAAGGAAAAAAAAAATACGTCATTTGTTTTTAGTTAGTTGCAACACATAATGTTGTTACTTAGTTATATTATTTTAATGTATTATTTTCTTTTTAACTTTCGTTTGCCTCCAAGTGAATGGAAAATATTATACAGTCAATACTTGGAAAGAGCCAAAGGATCAGTTTTACTGCATTTTTGGTGCAACATCATTGGAATGTAGTTGTAATTTTTTCCAGTGATAATTCCAGTGATTTGGCGGTAGAGTTTTCCCACAGCAACAGTGTGTCAAATCAGGGATTTGCTTTTCTGTTTTCATTTTCTGAATAACCACAGTATTCCCTCACCCTAAATGAAACAGACCTGACCCTGAGTTGTCAGAGACAAACAAGGAAATTCCAGGTTTAGGAAAGTGATAGTGACTCAGACTGGTGGGGGTTGCCTGCTACAGAGGTACACTTTCTCAGAAACAGTGGCTGGAGCAGAGGAGATGTGGCTGCTTTCATTTATTTGGGAGCAGTTTGGTTCTTGAGATGGTCATGAATTAATAATGGGGAAAGGAATGGAAATCTCCGAGGCATTCTGAACTTTTATTTTTCAAGAAAGCTTAATTCATATATTAGGCTCTTTATGAAAAGAGGTTTTTTTGAATGTAAAACATCTGTTCATTGAAGACCTCTAAAACCCACATTTTAACAACTTCAAGCACATTGCTACTTCCAGATTGAGTAACACTTAAAACACATTTCCTTTTGAAAATGCAAGATTTGCAAAAGGGACTTGTCATGCATTCATTTGGCCATTCTCAAGTGGTGAACTGAATGCTGGATAAGCTCTGCTGGCCCCTTAATCAGATTTAAAATTCTTGTCCTTCCTAGGTGTTCCTGCATACTTCATCTGAGTGATAGCTGTCTTTTTGCACCTCATTTGCTATTTCCGGGTTGTTGTTTTTTTTTCCTCTTGATATTTTTGTAGTTCTAGCATTGAAAACTTTTTGTCATTCAACACATAGCTTATTTTTAGCAGTTATCATTTGGTACATAATGAGTTGGTTTTTTACCTTTTATTTCCCAAAGACATTTTAAGGGTTAATTAGATCTTTATAATTTAATCTATAAAGTCCTTTGAGACCTTACTTAAAACTGTTCTTATCTGCACTGTTTTTGTATCTGCCGCACGTACATTTATGGCTCAAAAAGGTAAATTCTTCCTTATTTCTAAAATTAGTTTATGAGTTAATCTTTTGTTGGTATGATTAGATTGTATAGGTACAGCTGTCTTAACGCCAAGAATGCCAAGAGGTGACTTTAATTCGGCAACAAGTAGAAGCTTTTTCTTGTTTTAGATTTTATTTATTTGTCAGAGAGAAAGCATAAGCAGAGGGAGCAGCAGGCTGTCCACTGAGCAAGGAGGCCTATGAAGGCTGGGTCCCAGGGCCCTGGGATCATGACCTGAGCCAAAGGCATTAACCCATGCTTAACAGACTGAGCCACCCAGGTGTCCTGACATGTAGAAACTTTTAAAACAATGTAAAGATGTGTAGCTTTTTCTGTAGGAAGGAGTACTGTCTGTCGCTATTGATTTATACCATAAATGAGGTTTAAGTTATTGCTTCCTATTCACAGAATAGAGGAACTAAAGAAATCTGAAAACTTCTTTCTTCTTTTTGGTATAGTAGGTGTCTTTTTAAAAGGGCAGATTATATTCACAGACCACTATGTTCATTTAAACTGTTGTTAAATGCCTTCAGAGCTTACTTTTAATGTTTTTTTTTTCTGCTAAACTTTAAACTTTCTGATTTTCAGAAAGGAAACCACATTATAAATTTGAATATAAACAAAACAAAAAATTAAATGATTCTGAATATAGGCGGCAAAATTGGTACTTGGTGAACATGCTTTTATGAACTTACAGAATGTGTATTTACAAAAGAACAATGCCTTGAACTCCTCTCTTTCATTCTTTTCTTTTCTTTTTTATTTTTTTTGGAGGCGGGGGTGGGGGTGGGAGTGGGGGCGTTGAGGGGGTAGGGCCTGCAGTGGGAGGTGGAAGAGAGAATCTTAAGCAGGCTCCACCCCCATCACAAAGCCTGAAGCTGGCGATCTCAGGACCCAGAGATCATGACCTGAGCTGAAATCAAGAGTCAGACACTTAACCGACTGAGCTGCCCTGGGGCCCCGATCTAAGTTACATTTTTTTTTTTTAAAGATTTTATTTATTTATTTGACAGAGAGAGATCACAAGCAGGCAGAGAGGCATGCAGGGAGAGAGGAGGAAGCAGGCTCCCTGCTGAGCAGAGAGTCCAATGCAGGGCTCGATCCCAGGACCCTGAGATCATGACCTGAGCCGAAGGCAGCGGCTTAACCCCACTGAGCCACCCAGGCGCCCCCTAAGTTACATTTTCTTAACTTTGTTTCTACTTCAACACATTTTCTCCAAGTCCTTTATTTTGGGGGAAAAAAAATTTTTGAAGCTTCAATCTGTGACTCTTATTTTTTCCCATTTCAGTACTCTGTTTTTCTAATTAGAGATTTTAGCTAATTGTCCTAAAGTCAGGTACTCCAAAACCCATGTTTAAAAGTCCACATTTAAAAATCCACATTTTTAAAAATTTTATTTATTTATTTGACAGCGATCACAAGTAGGCAGAGAAGCAGGCAGAGAGAGATGAAGGGAAGCAGGCTCCCCACTGAGCAGAGAACCCGATGTGGGGCTCGATCCTAGGACCCTGGGATCACGACCTGAGCCGAAGGCAGGGGCTTAACCCACTGAGCCACCCAGGTGCCCCTAAAAGTCCACATTTAAAAGTAAACCTCGGTGTTTAAAAGTCCCCCCCCCCAAAAAAAAAGCCTAAGTAAAATGAAGTTGTCAAAGTTGCAAAATAGCAGTATCCATCTATACTGCATCTTCATCATGAATAATAAAAATCTCAAGTAAGGAAGTGAAGGTAGCATTTCTCTGAAGTAGATTTCAATATTTAGGACAGTTTTTTCTATTTCTGGAATACCTCTGACATGTAAATAGACCAACCACATAACCCATATTCTCATAGTTTGGGATCACAAATGTTTCTAAATGTACTTTTGAAGCAAAGTATATTTTTCCCCTTTTAATTGTGAAAGTGCAGTGTTGGACTTCTGCTTCTTAAAGTGGGTCAGAGGGGATAGATACCCTGTGTTTTTTGCTGTTGATACATGGCTCCATGAGTAATCCCAGCATTAGAATTTTGCATTGCTATCATTCACTGAAATGCTAAGTGTCCCAGAAATTTGACTTTTTTTCCCCATGGATATTTTGGCTGCAGCCCAAGTGGACTGATTATAAATGCACTTGAGTGGGAGCCAGGTGTGAAACATGTCAGTAAAAGGTCTCTGCTGTTCTCTCCCTGCCCTCCCCTCTCCGATTGTCCTGGGTCAGCCTACTTCACCAAGTAACCCAAGACCGTTGTAAGGTAGAAGAGAGAGCTCTGTGTGTTCTAAGCTACAGGACCCACAGGGCAAAAATGCATCCAGATCACTGCAAGGTCAGGACGACTAGCTGGCTCCAGAGTTGTTGAGGCCTGGAGCCGATGTCCTTCTTCATACTCTTTCCACACTCCCGCACAAACCCAGAACAACCTCCCTAGGCTCTGAAAAAAGAGAAGGTTGTTAGTAAATAAACATCTGTTGGCTGACTAATTGACATCAGTGTAAAATAATTTTGTCCTTCTGTTCCCTCCCTGTGTTAAATTATATCTAATTTGTGGAATGAAAGGGGGCCCAGTACTGCTCATTCCAACCTTCTTTGCCCTACTAGGTCTGTTAATTATGGACGTGGGTCAAGTTCAAAGGTTCCTTCCCTCTGTTCTGCAGGCCAGGCCCTCCCTTCTTGGCTGCTTCCAACCACACTGCTGGTTTCTGAGAAATATCTGATAAGCAATGCTTTAGGCGAGCTCACGCCACATCTCCCTAGAGCCTCGCTGCCGGCTCTTGTTAATGTGGGTCACCCTGGACAATGCAGAGGCCTCAAGTACAACTTTACCTACTCCTCAGAGGTACGGGGCACAGCTCCCTACCCGAGTTCTGAGGGTGGAGGGAGGATATCCTCTTCCTTCTCCCACTGGAATGGAAAATCAGATTTCCTTTGTTCTTCTCCTAGAGTGCCACTCCCAACAGTGACCAAATGTGTATTCTTTCATTATTCTTAGCCCAAACAGAACCTTCTTTTTCCTCCAGGCTGGGAAGGAAATGCCCCTGAACTCCCTGCATAAAATCGGAGCGGCCAACACTCCTTGCTACCCCAAGCCCCTAATCTGCCCCCTCACTTTCTGAACTTGATCCAGTCTCGCTATCGCCCACACCTGGTCACTAAGGCTCACAGGCCCTCTGTATACTGAGTAGCACGGTATGGAGTGGTGCCTGCCACCCACTCCCTCCACCACTGCTAGCTCCCACTATGTTTTTAAAGTTGCCTTTCATGTCTAAATTTGGTTAGATTTTTCTGCTATCATTAATGAATATCTTCAGATACCACTTTTTTTCAAATAACTACTTATTGCTTCTTAAAAATTAGTAAGAATTTCAGGCATACAGAGTATACCTACTATAAAACACTCCCATATTCAGATACCACCATGCAGTTTTAGAAATAATAAATGATTGAATTGAAGTCCCTCTGAACCTCTCTTTAATCACCTCTTCTACCATTTCTCTTCACAGGTAACAGCTATATGGATTTTGTTGGGTCATTCTCATATGTTTTTATACTTTAATTACACATGGATGTATGTATAAATGATACGTTCTATAGTTTTGGGTACTTTTGAAATTATATAGGAATGGTTTGACTCTGGGAAATTTTGCAGTTGGCTTTTTTCACTTCATATTATGTTTTTAGATTCAGTCATGTTGATACATGTGACTCTTGGTCACTGTTCCTGGATATCCCCTGTATACCAAGGTGTTCTCTCACTGGGGGCCATTTCCGTTGTTGCTAACCTTTTGCTATTGACCCTTAAAGAGCAGGCCTCCCCAGGGAGATACGGACATTCTTGCACACATCTCTTTAGAAGGCCTTTGGAAGGATCTTTAAATGACAAGTTTGATTTTAGACTCTTTTGAGTTAGTCTTTGTGAATCTGGGTAAGTTGCTGTGGCTCCCTGGGCCTCAGTTTGCTTGGGCACACAGGGCGGACTAAACTAAAGAACCTCTAAGTTTCTTTCCAAGCCTAGAATTCTTTCTGGCTTCTCTCCCTCCTTACAGAGTATAGTATGTATCAGTGATGATACATAACTGCTTAGCATGAGAATCAGTTCAGGGGAAGGGGGAAAAAAAAAACTCTTGTGTGTCTGTGTGCATGTATTTAAATTCAAAATGAAAATGACTTTGAGTCCCTTGGGAATGTTTTCTTACCATGTAGATTTCCTATTCTATTGACTAGATAAATATTAATGACAAAACTGGCACTGCTTTAAAGCCATCAAGAAGTTAATGGTCGGGCTTATTCTAGTAAACATGGAAACAGTGTTGGAGTCTTGTCTCCTGAGAGTAGATGTTGGGCTGTGTTGCCAGCTGGGCAGGCCGAGGGATTGCTCATGAGTTGGGATGACTCAGGGTCGTCATTTTGAACATGAATTATTGTATTATGTGCTGCCAAGAAATGATGCTTTCTAAAAGACTGTTGAAATATAAAGGGCTTTTTTTTACTCTAAGCGTAATGCCCTTCAGAAGCTATATTTTTGAGATCGTATGGTCTTTTTAAATTAAAAAAAAAAAAAAAGTTGCTCCCTTCCTGCCAGAATGAGCTGCGGTTCTTGCTGCTGTTGATCTGACAGCCCCCTCCTTCTTTGCAGTCTCTCATCACCTGAGGCTAGGATACAGGCCAGTGCTTTGGAACTAGAGTCTCAGGGACTCTCAGGCTGTGAAGATCGTGGATTAGTGCAGAGATGTCGTGGCAACTACCTGGGTTGCTCATTGTCCTTTTTTTCCTTCATATTGTCTGTTAGTGGCTGAACGCTAGATGAAGTACTAGAGTTATTATCAAACCTGGTAACCTACACATCAGGCTGTTATGATTTGTCCATTTCCTATAGCTGTGAACACAAAATTTTACTAATTGATAGATTGGAGTATCATTCTAACAGATATCGTGATCAATTCAACAACTTTTCCATTCTCTCCTATTTTTAGGGAGGAGTTTAGCTTAATCCAATCTTGGTGACTGCCCGTGGCCGAGGCTGGTTCCGGAACTCAGCATTAGCCTCTAGAACATGACATTCTCATAGCTATAGTTCTAGAAGTGAAACATGAAGGAAAGGTCGCTGGAGGTTTTGGGGAAACATTTCCTCACTTTGAAGTGAGAGGCACAGGAAGATGATCTCTTTTCTTCTCGGCATTGCTCTTGTGGTCAGGAACCATTACCAGTCAGGGGATGAAACTGACACTCCCAAGAGGGCAGAGCCAAAGGAGGTACAGAGAAATGAGCCGGAACTACTGGACTGAGCCATCCCTGAACCTCAACTCATCACTGGGCTTATTATATGAGTCAACAAATTACCTTAAGCTAGTTTGATTTGAGGTTTCTATTATTTGCAGCAGAGAGCATCCTAATTGATATAATTACATTACTGTATTATGGCTGGTTATTCTAATTCTGGAGTAGTCTCAGGAAGTTATCTTTAAAGTGAATATTAATCCACCTGTAGTCTACTGCTGTTATTGTCAAACTAATTATAAGATCTTGATTTTCATATTGTAATAGATTTCTTAGCATCCTTACTATTGTTACTACAGTATGCTAAGAAAACTTTGAACTTTCAAGTTGTTCTTAGTTCTCCCCATACTTAGTAGAATGTGATCTTTACTTACTTATTACTTAGATGAGAGTATTTAACCTTTTATTATCTACTGTATATGTGTTTCTGAATGGAGTCAAACTATCAAAGAGAGGATGGACCCTTTGCTTGATTTGAGAGTAATTCAGAGCAATATGGTAACAAAACCAAATAACACAGGATTAAGCCAGGACTTGTCATGTCAGGGATGGACGTGGCCAAGGAAAGAGCTGAGGGAGGAAATGGGGGAGGACCCATGGGTGGAGTGTCATCTTCAGGGAAGGCTGCTGCATGAGGTAGCCAGGCATGTGCAGAGGGGAAGAGGTGGGGGGGCAGTTGGAGAGAGGCTCTGAGGGTGGCAGGGTCAGGAGAGCAGTGCCTCACAAAGGCTGTATTGCCAGGCAGAGGAAATTGACCCCACACCTTAATAGTGAGGTGCCATTACCTCAGAGATGGTTGACAGTTACCCTCACAGTGGCATGGAGAGGAGTTAGACCAGGGAGAGAGGCTGGCACCGAGTCCTGGGAAGCTGTTACCGTAATTCATGCGTCAGGTGACAAGAGCTATAGGATAATAGCATCTGAATATGTAATATCTTACATTGATACGGAATTTCAGAGTTCCCAGAGCACATTCAAACATGTTATTTAATTAAGTCCCCTCACCCTTTTTTTCTGGATGAAGATACAGAGGTTCAGAGCAGTTAAGAACCTCCCAAAAGGTGTCAGTGACAGAACCCAACCTATAGTCTAGGTCTTTGGACTTTCAGGTCTATTGCTTTTCAATAATAATATAAACGACATTTTCTATTATTAGTGAACTTCTAGTTGTGCTAATTTGGCTCTGCTCTGTGCATTTGTCTATCAGCTGGCTCCTGACAGCAGTGTAAACAGAAGCTAAATACCACTGGTCCCAACTCTTCTAAACACTGAACACCTCTGAATAGTGAAAAGATGGTGAAGTGTTACAGATAATGGTAGAACCTCCTCAGATTACAGAAAGGTGATTCTTCTAACAAGTACAGAAAACAAAAGGCTGGATCGGGAGAAAGTTTCCTAAATGTTTTAAAGGAATGGAGAGTGACTGAGATTTTAGTGAGCCTCCAAGTGGCAGTTTTTTTGGGTACTCTCAATATTTATATGTAGAAACATTGTAGTAACATAGCTGTTGAAGGCTTTTCTCCTCCCAGCATAACTGCATTTAATGTCTAAGTCAATTTAGAAGATACGTAATTGACACGTTTTCTTGAAATATCATGGAAACTGCTTTTAAGGGGTTCTGAACAGAATGCAAAAGAATAGAAAACTCTGAAAGCTGAGTGGCCAGATGATAAAGATTTAGCAAACTGCATCCAGGTTGTATTCATTAACTTGTTCCTTCAAAGAGTAGCCGCTTATTCCTGATAAGTGCGGAGCATTCTGATATTTGTCAAGGACTTTGTGGTTCTTTGTAATTGAAATTTCTAATAAGTTTCGAACTACCATAGTGCAGGGTTGGGGGGGTGGATGGGTAAGAGAGGGTTGGACTTTTAACTGCCAGGGCCCCCAAACGTCTTTTACATGGAACCTGTCTGGCCCACCTGAGTGCTACTTACAGGTTAGAATCACCTGGAGAGCTTTTAAAAATTACCAATGCATAGATCCTACCCCACCTTTTTTTTTTTTTTTTTCCTTTTTAAAGATTTTCGTCCTTTATTTGAGATAGAGTGAGCACATAAGCAGGGGATAGAGGGGGAAAGAAGCAGGCTCTCTGTTGAGCAGGAAGCCCGATTTGGGTCTCAATCCCAGGACCCTGAGATCATGACCTGAGCCGAAGGCAGATGTTTAACATGCTGAGCCACCCTGGTGCCCCAGATCCTACCTACCCTTGACCAACGAAGTCAGAATCTCAGAATTTGGGGAAAGGAACAGACCTAGTCATAAATAGTTTTTAAAGTTCTCCAGGTAATCCTATAGTTCAGCTATTTCAGCTCCAGCCTGTAAGCAGCAGGAAATGTTTATCAAATTGTACATAGGATACTTGGTAGCTGTATAAAATAAATATGTAGGTTTTCCCGTCTTTGAGCTAAATAGGCCAGTTTGGGGCCTTAGGGTTTTGTTTTTCTCCTTAGCCACTTTTAAAGAATACATGGCAGGAAATGGAGGAAGACATTCTAAAGAGGTCTCATGGCATTTTTTAGGGAAGACTGGGGCAGGAAGGGTAGGAATCATTGTTTGTATATATTTCAGGAAGCCGAGAATATGGCATGTTCTCAGTCTATCTAAATTATGTCACTTCGAGGGATGTGATCCATTTGTATCAAAATAATGAGGCATATAATACATTGCATTTAACATGTGTGGGAATTCTTCGCAGAGTAATTAGAATTCCTTTCTTCAGCCTGTATTCAGAGGAAACATACCATTCACACCCTCTCTGTGTTCACATTTTCCAGTGCGTTGGAGAGCTTTTTTTTTCAATAGAAATCTTTGTCCTTTTCCTAATAAGACTTGGATTATAGTTGGAGAAATTTAGCATTTCTTTTTCTTTTTCTGGCAGGAATTGATTTTAAAATCAGAACGATAGAACTGGATGGAAAGAAAATTAAGCTTCAGATATGGTAAGTAAAAAAAAAAAATATACACAGAGTTTCTACCTTATTTGGAATGGAAAGTGGGAATTAAAATGTGAATTGTGGTAAGTTAGTGGTAAACTGTGAGAGCTAAAACATCTTTTCTTTACCACAACCAAGGGGGAGTGGGTGAGTATTGAAAGGTATCTCCACCAAGAATGGGAAGGTAAGGAATGGTCTTAAACCTGGAAGAGATCTGAGAACTCATTCTTCCCAGACACTAATTTTGTAGGAAGGAAAGAAAATCTAAAGAGTGTACACACTTTTTCACTGTACTTGTTGCAGCTTTGAAATCAGATAAGGCAAAAGTTGTCACATGGTAGGAACCCTAAGCAGGTTCTTTTTAAGTACAGATCTAGATTCTAGGTTTTGCCTCTCAGCTGAGGGCTTGGGCCAATTGCTTCCCTTTTTAGGTCCTGTTTTTCCTCATTGGTTAATTGGTTGGTGAGCCTGAAGATATCCAAGAG
Source organism: Mustela erminea (assembly GCF_009829155.1). Taxonomy (NCBI): domain Eukaryota; kingdom Metazoa; phylum Chordata; class Mammalia; order Carnivora; family Mustelidae; genus Mustela; species Mustela erminea. The sequence continues at coordinate 44,597,801 of NC_045618.1, forward strand.
CCCCTGTAGATCTAACATTTTATTATTTGCTTTCATGTTGCTTCTCTTTAAATTAAAAAAAAAAATGAGGACCACTGAACCCATCTAATATGTGATGATGACAGCAGTAGTCAAAGCTTAGAAATTCAGAGCAGGCTAGATTAAGAAGCAGGCAGGGCAAAATAGTAAAATAATATATATCAGCTTTTTCCTTAGGCCATTCTTCTTTGAATCTCAGAACCAGGGTATAACTAGAGCATCATGTTGAAATCCACTGGTCCTTCTTTAAAGAGGAAGAACCTAGACTTAAGAGTGGTTAAGTCCATCTGAGGAATTCTGTCTGGGTTACTGATAAAGCTGAGACAACTCCCCAGATCTGGAGCATCTTGACAGCTTTACATATCAGCCCAGGATAATAGTTCCTTGTATATTCATTGGGAAACATAGTGAAGGTTACTGCAGGTTGCCCTTTTCATCTATTGATATTTCGTTAAGAGACCAAATATTTTGAAGATCTAAAGAAAAAGTCTAAGGGAGAAGCAAAGAGAATTTCTGACTCAATGCTGAACGGTCCTGACCATGAATAAGAATTGAATAAGAGTTGTTATTAGGAGCCTGTGGGTAGTCAGCTAATTAGAACCAAATGTAATATCAGAGCATTCTTAGCAGCAGACTCCATTCAGTCTTCACGACCTGTATTTAGTATGGCAGGGGTTTCTCCTCTGTCCTCACTGCAGAGCTGATTCTAAATCCAGTAGTGTGTGAGACCAAAATATGGTTAACTGGCTCCAAGATGCTTGGCTTCTGTTTTCCGCATGGTGTGTTTGCCATATACCAAGCAGGTGCTCTGGGTATCTAATCCTGATCAGTGAGAGAATGGCAGAAGATGACTGTGGTGGGAAGCCTGGAGTTGCCCTAAACCTCTGAGACCGAGGATGCTTGAGGTTCATTCAAGGGGCTGAGCCATTTAACGGTTCAGTGGTAGACCATAGCCCAGCGGAGCCTGTTGCCTCTTCTACAGAATGAGGATAAGTGTCTTACTGCTACACTGGGCTATGGTGGGTCTCACATGAGCACAGACAAATGTATTTTCTAAGGTATAAATAAACATTAAGGTATTAATGTTTTTAATTTGCTGTATTTCCCTTGGGCCTCCATCTCTTATTTGGGTTGGTATACCAACGTGTATTTCCACAAACGCCTCTCTTTTGTGGAATTAAGTTGTACAGTTTCGTTTGCCTTAGTAGCACAGGGAGAGAATTAGTTCTGGTGGTGCATAGCAAATTTAGAAATACTGATTTTCCCAGATATCAAGGAAATTTGACTCCCTTTATAGGGATCACTTCAAGCAAAGTATGAGAAATTTTGAATTTTTCAGAATGAATTTTAAGAGAATGCCACCAACCAGAAAGCAAGAATACATGAACGTGTATATAATCTTGAGGTGGTGTTCATATCTTAAAGTGTTCAGAAACATTTTCAGCCATTCTGTGTGAAACTCCAGGCTCCCATTTAATCCCAGGCTCTACAGCTGACAAAGTTCTTGAGGAGATCCATTTTAGTGTGCTCTGCTGAGCAGAATTCACACAGTAGTAAGTGCAACCCCATTGCTTGCTTTGTACAGAAATCAGACTCTGTACAGAAATCAGAGAGCAAAATGCCTTAATCATCGGGCATTTACAAAAAGGATTATAACAACTTGCAGGGGTCCAAGAATTTAGAACTATTCTCTGTTCTCTCCCACATGTATTTGACTAATAGAACATGCCAGTTCCTAGCAGGGCCATGTATTTTCTCGTTGCTGCTTTTATCATCAAGGTCCAAGTTTCCCACCAAAGTCATTGTGAGCTCCTGACAGGCCTCTGTGGCCACCTCCGCCTCTAGCTCACAGACACACAGCATGTTCCCTATGCGGCTCTTTTGCCTTGCCCTTGAAACCATTGCCTTTGTGAGCCGCCCAGAATTCTCTCTACAGCTTAAGGTCTCTCCTCAGCAATGCTGGTGACAATTCTAAAACCACTTTCTCCTTTGTTTCAAATTTTAGGGACACAGCAGGTCAGGAAAGATTTCGAACCATCACAACGGCATACTATAGAGGAGCCATGGTGAGTGTGTTTGAGAGTTTTTATAACTCTTCAGGTGAGAGTAAAACATGCATATTCATTTCTCAGGGTTTTAAGATCCAAGCTACAATCTAGCATAATGCGGGAGATAGGTTTTGGGATGTGAAAACAAGACATTTAAAGGGTTTTTCTATGCTCTCTGTTCAGTAACTGCATGCTTTGACACTGGTCTTCGTAATATTCATCAGGTTATTAGTTTATAGATGTTTTGGAACTCCTCCACACATTCTGAGCAGTTGTATATCTTAGTGGAAGCTGGGAGACCAGTTAAAGGCAATGACGGTAATTCAGGCTAATAGACGAGAATAGGAATAAGACCGGGCTTAGGAGTTGAGGGGTCAGAATCGGGAGATCGTGTGGTTTTCGGGCCTATAACAGGTTTTAGTGACCCTGGCTGTGAGGAGGTAAGTCTCAGGGTCTGCTTGGGCTGGCTGGCAGGGTTGTATCACCCTTTATCAAAACAAGGGTATAAGGAGGAAGACAGGATTTAGAGGGGACAAAGACAGCCTTGTGTTTTACTTAGTTGAGTTTTTGGTGACCACACGGGACATTTGGGAGCTGCTATCTGGTCATTGGTCTCCAAAACACATCTGACCGTGTTTTCTTCGGCTTCGTCTTGTGCCGTTTTGCCATTGGATCTATGAACTCTTACCAGGCTGCCTCTTTCACTCAGTCCAGTGGGTTCTGGGCCATTCTCGTCAGCAGGGTACTTAACATTTCTGCTGTGTGCCAGGCACTGTGGGCTTTCCCTCTTCACCGCAGCCTCAGCCCTATGGCCCAGTTCAAGTCTACTCAGACCTCAGGTCTTGGCTTTACTGTCATTTTCTCAGGGAAGCCTTCCCTGACCACCTCATCCCTTAGCCAGATTAGCCACATCTGTACTCAAAATTCCCCATACTACTTCATAGCAACTGTCAAAGTTGTAACTAATTGTGTAATTATTGGTTTATTGTTTTCTTTGCTAGCTGGCCATAAGAGGAAAGGGCCTTGTCTATCTTGTCAACTACTGGTAACACAAAGTATAAGATCAGGCACGTAGTGAGGGCTCACTAAATATTTGTTGAATGGACAGACAGATGGGTAGATCTAGCACTTAATACAGGAGGGTGGTCTGGTGATACAGATTTTGGAATCGTTACCATGTAAGTGTCAGTTGATACATTTAGGAGATAAACTGTTTAGAAATACCAGACATGGGGTGCCTGGGTTGCTCAGTGGGTTAAGCCTCTGCCTTCGGCTCAGGTCATGGTCTCAGGTCCTGGGATCGAGCCCAGCATTGGGCTCTCTGCTCACCAGGGAGCCTGCTTCCCCCTGACCTCTGCCTGCTGCTCTGCCTACTTGTGATCTCTCTCTCTCTCTGTCAAATAAATAAAGTCTTTAAAAAAAAAAACCAGACATGAGGATCTTTAAAAATACAGTGACAATGCCTTTCAATAAACCCGTATAACAAATGTATTATGTTTTAAGTGTCTGCAATTTATGTAGACGGATAGTGATATTTTGATCAGCCCATATTTGAAGAAATGATTTTATTTTTTAAGTATAAAAAGAAATAACTTTATTTTTTTACTTTATTTTTTTAAATATTTTATTTATTTATTTGACAGAGAGAGAGAGAGAGATCACACAAGTAGGCAGAGAGGCAGGCACAGAGAGGGGGAAGCAGGCTCCCCGCTGAGCAGAGAGCCCAATGTGGGATTCGATCCCAGGACCCTGAGATTATGACCTGAGCCAAAGGCAGAGGCTTAACCCACTGAGCCACCCAGGTGCCCCCAAAAGAAATAATTTTAAAACAGTATAGTTACGATCTTAGTATAGGAGTAAGAAGCAAGACATTTCTACTTGCAATAATAAAGTACACAACAGAAGTGATTACCTTTTTCTCTAGTCACTATCTCTGTTTTAACTGAAACACTCCTTTAGCTCCATTGGGTACTGATTCTTACAATGTGCAGTCAGGTAGAAAGGGTGTATCACCCTCACCATAATCACTAATTCATTAAAAGTAAACTGTAGAAAAAATGTTTACATACTATTCACACAGTGAGACAGTAGAATTTGTTTTTCCTTCTTTGTACTTTAAAATTTTAATTATAAATCTCTTAATTAAAAAGACAAAGGACAAAGAAAAGTTTTCTGGAGGGTAGGAGTACACTGACACTGTATTCTATAACTTTAAATGTATGACGTACTCAATAAAGGTTTTTCTTACAGGGAATTATGCTGGTCTATGACATCACAAATGAAAAGTCCTTTGACAATATTAAAAATTGGATAAGAAACATTGAAGAGGTATGTATGAAGGAGAATGATGATACAAGAGAGGAGTCCTTCTGGGTGCTTGCGGAGGACTCCTTCTTTCTCTGGAAGAGGCAGCTAAGCTGCTGAGAAGTACACCAGGGGCAGCTGAGGCTCCCTTGCTCTGAGGAGCACAGCCAGAGTGATCTCTGGTGCCACAGGTCGAACCACTGTATCCAGTAGGGAGCTACACATAGCAGAGCAGTCTCACTAAATTTTAAACGTGGGTCGGATCTTGAAAATAATTTAATCCAAGTCCCCATTTTACCCATGTTGAAAACTGAGGCCAGAAAGAAGAGACTTGCTTGTGCTCCTCTAGCTTTAAAGCCTGACTCCCAGCCTCTTGCTGTCTGACTGGCAAAGATGTCTCCCTGTTCCATCAACTTAGCATTTTTCCCTTCTAACCTTTTCTCTATCATTAGATATTTGAAATTTGGTTCAATTCCAGATTGACTGGTATTAAGACTTTCTTTTTTAATGTCTTTAACATTTCAGAAAGAAATCTGACTTTAAAATCATTTTGTACACATTAATAATAACTGACAAGATTTCATATTTTAAGTAGTTCAGAATCCAGAATACCATCCTCATTGGCTTGCTCAGTACTTATTTTCTTCCTTCTTTGACCCAAATTAGTATTTGGAAGTTTTGTTGTTGGATAACCAGAAGTTCTACTTCTGTTTGTTCATGTACCAAAAAAGGCACAAGAATGACTGTAAGCCTTTGGGGAAAAAGTTCACATAGGCTCTTATGCTGTACCTTTTCCCTCCTCCCATCTTTTAAATTTTTCCCTGCATCAGGCTTTGTGTGGAGCGAAAGATTCTTTTTCTTATTATTAAATGTATGGATATGTTTCTGACAGGTTAGGATTTGTCTGTTGAATAGCTGTGTTTTGCTCTGGCTGTTTTTACAACGTACTATTTTCTCCCCATAGCATGCCTCCTCAGATGTCGAAAGAATGATCCTGGGTAACAAATGTGATATGAATGACAAAAGACAAGTGTCAAAAGAAAGAGGAGAGAAGGTAAATTTGAGCAGAATGCGTAAAGATCAGAATCTATTCACACGAAGCAGTTATTTTCTTAGTATTACTTAATTATTGATTTCAGTTTGAAGAATATCTGTATTTTAATCCTTTTTAAAAAAACAACAAAGAGATGTAATCCATACTTGAATAGTATGAATTAGTATTCGAGATCCAGCTCCATATATTGTGTAGTCATGACTCATTCCTGAAGAATTTGCTGTTTTCTGGGAGATACAAATTGGTCCTTTTTCAGATTCCTGCAGCTGAGAGTTCAGGCTATTTCTTCCATATCCGTGTGAAAATGCCCAGTTTTAAAGGGCAAATAAATCATTCTCTTCAATTAAAAGCGATCAGATAGGTGAAGCTTAACCAGTAATCACATTCCAATTCATTATTTTTTGCCTAAAACTGTTTTACACCATATTAGATTTAGGTCATTATGATTAAACTACTTTTAATTCATCAAGCTGTGGATGTCATTTATGGTGTTTTCTATTTTGTACCCTGCAAAAAAAGCAAGAATTTATTACATGTACATATTTATTTCTATAACATTTTCTAAATTAACTTAGAGTCTTCAGTTTTTAAGTCTTAGAATTTTGCTTTGGCCTTTTTTTAGTGATGCATGCAAAATGTATTTTGTTTTTAAATCTGACTGCAAACTATTTTTCTGTAAGAACATTCATTTAATCTTGCTATTTTAAATAAACTGGGAACTTTTGGGGAGTAGATGGAAATAGAAACCAAATAAAAACGAAAGCAGTGAGTACTTAGTATTTTAAGCTTTCATTCTTTATGTACCATTTATTAAAAAATAATGAAAAGTCAGAATAGTAACTGTTAGAGAGTTGTACTTTGGGAGCAGGTGAAAGGGGTCAATGAATCCCAAATTAATGGAAGGAGCAAGTATCTGTCTCACGCTTTTTCTTGTAAGCATATTAGAGAACTAAAGCATAATAGAACAAAAGAATAATTTAAGTCATGTCTTGAGTGGAAGCACTGCCATTTTACTTATGATGATTAAGTTAGCTATCTACATTTCAAACACATAGAAGAAACCAAAGAAATTTGAGAACCACAAGAGTTTTCAACTAGATCCTCTACCGTTGGGACTTTGAACAACCTAGAAAAAGGAAATGCTTTATATGTTGAAGCAACATGAACAAAATTTAAATGTTTCTGTTTGCCTTTCAGTTAGCTATTGACTACGGGATTAAATTCTTGGAGACAAGTGCAAAATCCAGTACAAACGTAGAAGAGGTAAGAAAGAAATGTTCGGTGACCTGTTATGGGGTAACGTTAGAGCTTAGATGCTTATGTTCAAGCAACTCTCCAAAGTTGTCATTTTCTTAGTGAATGCCTTCTGTGAGCTCCCCCTCCATTTTGTGAATTTTTGTGCTTCTGATTTTTATGGGGACCCAGGTTGTTGAATTTCTAGCAACCAGCCCCCACATGGGCTATATGAGATTGCTTGATTAAGATTCACTGAGCAGAAGGTAGAAGTTCCGTTCAAGCTCAGCTTTGCCCTTTGTTTAGGAAGCCAGAAATCCTGCACTCGCCGAACAAGCACAGTGTTTTCTGCTCATTTATCATGGTTCGTGTCATCCTATAGTAGCCTGTAGCAGGAGAATCTTAATTACTTTCATGTCTGTACTCTCTCAAGAGAGAATTAAACTGATTATTGAACAGATTTCCTTAGATTGAGCATGATACATTGTAACACAACAGCATTTAGTAGAAATAAATGTGTTTATCAGAGAGTAGTTTTAATAAATTTTCAGTAAGTTGTTAAAGATAAATCATCTAGAGTCTTCTAAGAATAAATTTTCTTTACCAAGGGCAGTTGTTGATAATATTTTCTTTTTTAAAAACATTTTTTAGGGAAGCCTGGGTGGCTCTATTGGTTAAATATCTGCCTTCAGCTCAGGTCATGATCCTGGAGTCCTAGGATCGAGTCCTACACTGGGCTCCTTGCTCAGCGGGGAACCTGCTTTTCCCTCTGCCTGCTGCTTCCCCTGCTTGTGCTCTCTCTCTTTCTGACAAATAAATTAATTAATAATTTTTTAGAATTTATTTGAGATTGAGAGTGAGAGAGAGCACATGAGAGGGGAGAGGGTTGGAAGAAGAAGCAGACTCCCCACTGAGCAGGGAGCCCGATGCGGGACTCGATCCCAGGACTCCATATGACCTGAGCCAAAGGCAGTTGGTTAACCAACTGAGCCACCCAGGCTCCCCATTAATAACATTCTTAAGACTTGTAAAAATGATAAGTGTGTGTTAATACGTGCAACTGAATGAACAGTAATACTGATGGTTTTATAGACATTTCATTTCTTAGACTACCACCATCCACCATAACCATTACGGCTTAAAATTCAGATTTAAGTGACTTTATTAGCTAAGGGACACGGTCAGAACTTTTTCTTCATGTTTTTAATAACTACCACTAATTGTTTCTGGTTGGCTAATGGGTGTTAGGAAACAGGAAGCTTCTGTTGATTTATTTACACAAGCATAGAGGAGCAGAAAAATGCTTCCTTCTGCTGCCACTAAAGGATTTCCTTCCATCAGAAAGAGGGGAACCTCTTAAGTAGAAACAGGAGAAAATTTGTGCCCTGAGATGGCCCAGGTAGGGTTTCTTCCACAAAGTGAACTCTGTACCCTGGCTTAATGGAGCAGGTTTAGGTCTCTGTTTGTGGCTGCACTGTGATGGCATCTGAGGCTTACAGATAGCTGTGAGCTATGCCAGTACAGAGCTGGGAGTTGCCCGAGCTGTTTATTCTGACCAGGTATTTGGCAGAAATTAGTAGCTTTCCCAGAGTTTTAATTTAGTGTCGCTAGCTTTTCCTAGAAACTGGGATGAGCTTCCTTCGAAACTTAGACTCACAGGTAACCAGTGTGACAGTGCAACATTGGTAATAAGTGAGGAGAGTGGTTATCATGCTGTTTCTCTTTGACTTGGTTGGACATAAACCTTCTCCTGAACATCTTTGGGGGCAATAGGGTGGTTGGGAATAAAGAGACCGACAGTTGTGGGTTTAGCATGGAGACAACAGAAGATTCTTTAAGAGTCTTGGCTCTGTAGAGAGGCACCTGGCTGGCTCAGTCAGTGGAGCATGTGTCTTTTGATCTTGGAGTTGTGAGTTCAAGCCCCATATTGGGTGTAGAGATTACTTAAAAATAAAATCTTAAAAAAAAAAAGTCTTGGCTCTGTAGAAACAAAGTAGAAATGATAGGTTTAAAAAATACTTCATTTGGGTTACAGCACACTAGGCACAAAATGTCACTGAGATTACTCAGATTTTTCTTCTTTCTATTTGAACTTAATTCCACGGTAGGGAATTGAGCTGAGCTAAGACATAGAAGATGATACAATTCTCAGGTACAAGAGTGAAAGCAATTTGAAAGAGAGGATATTGGGGATAAAAGGTAGAGATTTTTGTGGAAACAGATTCTAGAGCTCTAGCATAATTTATTCAATTATTAGACATATTCAGCATCTCCAAGACAAGACACTGCATCCTGCTCTGAGGACCTGCAGTGATCTAGATTCTCTGCCCCCACAGGTGCTTTTGTTGCACTGAGGAAGGTTCCTATAACTCAGCAAGTGTCGCATGAGGAACTTGTGCTAGGTATTATGTGCAGAAAATATTTGATGAGTGAATGAATGACAGGGTTTTAATTTAATTTAATTTATTTATTTTAGCAAGAGAAAGAGCACACATACACGAGCAGGGGGAGGAGCAGAGCGAGAGGGAAAAGGAGAGGGAGGTAATCTCCAGCAGACTTCATGCTGAGCACAGAGCTCAGTCCCACGACCCCAAGATCACAACCTGATCTGAAACCAAGAGTCAGATGCTCAACCTACTGAGCCACCCAGGTGGCCCATGATTGACAGTTTTTTAATACTGGAAAGGGTTCATGATATCATTGAAAAATAAGATACAATATTCAGGTGTATACTACGATTACAGTTATGTTCTTTTCTCAATTAAAAAGTGTCAAATAATATTTTATAATGAAATAATGATAACATTCTACATTTCTATTTTATAAAATATAAACATACATTAATAAAATTTTTGGTTTTACCTTTAGGCATTTTTTACACTTGCACGAGATATAATGACAAAACTCAACAGAAAAATGGTTTGTATCACTTTTTTTACTTTCATTATGCTATTTGTTAAATTTGTTTTTCTTATTTTTGCTGTTTATTTATTTGATTAAAAGGATAGGGCTGTTTGTAACATAGTCACAGTGACTCATTTTTTTCCTGACTCACATATTTACCTGATTGAATTTTGATTCTTATTTCTGTTTCTTATGAACTGTGGCTGCTTCCATTCTTTCATCTAATTCTGTAGGCGGTCTTTAATGGAATTTTGACCAGCATAATTAAAATAATAATGACACAAATTACATTTTTGCCAAGAAATTTTCTAGTTTAGTTTTAACGTGACAGGTATTTATACGTACATGTAATGATGATCTTAAAGTTGCTAAAGTTCACTTTTTTTTTAAACTTTTTTTTTTTTTTAAAGATTTTATTTATTTATTTGACAGACAGAGATCACAAGTAGGCAGAGAGGCAGGCAGAGAGAGAAAGAGAGAGGGAAGCAGGCTCCCTGCGGAGCAGAGAGCCCGATGCAGGGCTCGATCCCAGGACCCTGAGATCATGACCCGAGCCGAAGGCAGTGGCTTAACCCACTGAGCCACCCAGGCGCCCCGCTAAAGTTCACTTTAATTAGAAATGATGTCAGTGATGAATTGTTAAGAGCACCTTGAAAGTTTGTTTTCGCCAGAATCCTTAATATAACTGCATACCTTTCATTAGCAACTGTTCTTACCTCTAGCAAGAGGATTGCCTATACCAATATCCTAACATTGTTTCCATCATTACCCTTGAAACTTTACACTCCAGTGGCTATTTTTCTGAACTGGAAATGGGAGCTTCCCATCTAATACATTATTAATTTAAAGGTACTAGCCTAAAATATGTTTCTCATTTTAATCCACAACTTCCAAAGATAGGGACAACATCAGAGCCTGACAAGTCCCCTTTCTAATAAAATACTCTACCAAAGACACATTTGTGGCATAGTTTGACATTTGTACATTTTAGATAATCGGGATCAAACCATGAAACTTTTATTTCCTTGGTAACTTCATCTTCCCTTTCTTCCCTTTTTTAGAATGACAGCAATTCATCAGGGTCAGGTGGACCAGTGAAAATAACAGAGAACCGATCAAAGAAGACCAGTTTCTTCCGTTGTTCGCTACTTTGATGAACTCAGTTTCTGAGAGACTGCAGCACACCTAAAGGACCCTTTCCTGCTTCTCTGAAAGCACAGGTCAGCCAGCCTCAGAATCACACCGCCTGGCTGCTGCTGAGAGCACCACTGAACCTAGACTTCTCGACACAGAATGCCATGTGGATTCCAGCCTCATGGCCTATCAAGTTAACAGGCTCCTTTTTTCAAACATGGAAGCAATGAAGTGGAGACATACGCAGGACTTAACTTGTTTTTCCTTTGGTTTGTCCCAGAAGCTGCTATCTTTTCTTTTTCACTTTGCACATCAGTGTTAGCCTATCCCTGCTACAGCACAGTTTCAGACTCATATTTGCACACTTTTGCCTCATTATAAGTTCTAGACAAATTTGTGCACCTGGGGATGTTTGGAAAAGTAAAACATTTAAAGCAGGTTAACATACTAAAATTAAAAGAAGTTTAGTCTGGGTCGTGTGGCCAGATAGAATTTTTTTAAGGGCTCTAATTTGTGATTTCCTTAAATAAGAATCATTAAATTCTGATAAAAGTGATCTTAAAAATTCATTTAAAATGTCCTTCTATTCATCAGAGGCCATAATTCCTTTATTTCTTCAGGTTATTTAGAATTTTGCTTCATTCCTGACCTTTTTGTTGGAAAGTTTGGGTAGCTGAATAAGTCACTTTTTCAATTGATTACCTCTCTGATCACTAGAAGCTACATTTGGAAATCACCTTAATATTGCGTTTCCTGGGGGTTATATTTACTGTTCTCTCCTATGTTTGACCTCTTGTAACTACTCAGTAATCAAAAACATAACGTATTTGAACATTGTTGTCTGTTTCTAATTGTGAACTTCTTGAGCTGAAATTTTACATAGGCAGAGAGATGTACCATTTAGATCTTATTTTAGCATCTTATTGTGGTTCTGTCATATCAGCATCATAATACATGCAATGTATTTTTTCTTAAGTTCACTCTTTAACTTGCTGGTTTCGTTTGTAATACCCAGTCTCTACTGTGATCCCTGTCTGCAAAAGTTAACAAGTATTGGATTTAGATTTTTGTTTGTAGAAAGCTTACCTATAGGGAGATAGATTAACTTGTTGATATCAAGTGTAACAGAGGTAGCTCTTAGTAATGGTAAACAGAATGATTTTTTGTTCTGTTTTTACTTGAGCTCCCTTCTTCTTCTTCTCCCTCTCCTCCTCCTCCTCCTCCTCCTCCTCCTCCTCCTTCTTCTTCTTCTTTAAACAAAGGTAATTAGACCTAGTACAGCCTCTAGGAAAAGTCTTGCCTTTTTGTTAGAGAAAATAGGAGCAAGGTTTTCCATTTTAAAACATCTGTTATTGAATGTGTAGAACCTGGTTCCATCTGTTTGGGTTTATTGTTATAGAACTCGGTCCAGTCATTTGGGCCAAAACCAGCCAAAAGCTCACCTGCCTTTCTAACCAGACAGTGGTACTGGGATACCTTTTGTAGATGAAACCTTCACATAAGAAAAAAATAAAAAGCTATTTAGCGTTAACCTATGTGCCAAATTCAGATCATGTTGTTGTTATTCTAGCCTTTGATGTCATAATACAGCAGGGAGTAATGAATAGGTGATTAGGGAAATGAATTCTGCCAATAATTATCCTTCCTGTTAGGCTTTTTTTGTTTCATGAAGGTTACCATCATGCTTGAGAGTTGAGAGTGAAGATGAAAATGGAAATGGATTGCTTGTTCAAGCAATGGATTCAAGCAAATGGATTGCTTCAGATCAAGACATAACTAATTGGAATGCTTGGACCCATCAGACCTTTACTATTGTTTGAAAACTTGTGTACAGTTTAGCAGCTGCAAATATACCAGAGCTATTTTTGATGGATACGCTAAACTTCATGTTGGCAGATCTCAGCCTTCTTGATTTTGTTTGTTTGTATTTACCTATAGGCCTACAGGCACCTGGTTATGTCCCAGTCTAATCAGTAGTTGCTTGATTAAAAATTGATTGTACATCTACCATATTAAAATTAGCTCAATTTTTGGAAAGAAAAAATAATTTCTTAGAACCATCTCTTATTTACTAATTTTCTGAAAAAGATCCAAGCAGTTAAGCTTTCTGAATGGTAACGAAATACTTTCTAAAAGGCAAGTGCTAGGACACCATGTATGAATGTAATTCTCCTAGTAATTTACCTCTGACTATTTGGTGTCTTAACACTTTGGTTTATATCTCAGGGGTTGTCTGCAAACCAAAACTGACATATTCTGTGGTTAGCTTTTGTTTTTTTGTTTTTTGTTTTTTGTTTTTAAACACAATGCTTTGCTTTTGTTTCATTCCTTCTCTCTTCTTTTGTCTGATGTGGGTTAATAGTTAGTCTCCACGATCTTCCCTTTGAAAGAGCCTGTAAAAGTTAGATGAGTCTAAAAGTGCTCTTTGAAGTAGCAGCTATTTGGAGGTAGATCCTCTGTTATATAGAAATAAATCGTCCTTGCTATTTTCTTACGTTTAGCTTTGCTAAATTGTATATAATTTGAGCTAAGACCATAGGAAGTTCACTTTCTGCATGGTAAAATGACCCAATAAATATTCCACTTTGCTTAATAATGTACATATAGTGCATTATTTTTTCTATGTGTAGATGAATTTAGTGACAGATAATTGTCTGTTCCCTGCTGAAACTGAAGAAAGCTAGTTTGTGTGAACATGTTTGTGGTCTTACGGACAAGGTACAGAAAGGCGTTGGCAGCAGTATTTGTGGTTCGGGGGCTGCACGTGACTATCAGTGTGCTGATTCTTGACAATGATTGGACTAGACCTTTTCAAGTAGAGTCTGAGGATTTCAGACACTGAAAATGTGCTGTAACTCAGTAGCATGTAAACCAGTTGATTGTAAAATGTTTCACTGGGAATTTATTTTAGCTATGTTTTACTTCGTACAGATTATGAGAAAATAATCCACCTGTGCATCGGTTAGGAGGTGCCGCAGGGTTTCTTACTATTTACATGAACATTTTGTGCAGTCTTTGTTATAAATGTTCAGAAGACTATACTCTTTACTTTGAAGGACTATTTTTTCATTATACCTCATTTAGCTAACTAGTATTCTAATACCTGGTAGAAAACCAGTGAGCCAGCCTTGAAGCCTCCAACACCATTTAGATTATATGTTTTGTTTTGGACTAAAGACATCATTGGAAAAGGTAGGAGATAGCTTACTCTAGAATAGAACATACATGTCATAGCCACTAGTGCGAACAAGGTATGATCTCCCTGTCTCCCTTAAGAAATTTAGCTGTGCAATATAGATGAACGTTTGCAGAAATTTCTAAGTAAGAGATTATAATTCCATTTTACAGATTCTGAATGCTGAGAATCTGTATTAAGACTTATATAAAGTTTTTCCTGTGAACAGTAAGTGATGCATTTAAGCAGATTTTTTTTTCTAGTTCATGACTTAGCTTTCTTTATAAATTTAGTACTTAATCTTTAAAGATGAGCTTTTAAGCTTCAAATTTTAATACAGCATTTCATTATGTTGGTTTACTTATCTCAGATTTTAAGCACTCATTTCTGCCATCAGGTTTTTTAGAATTTTTCTTCTAACAGAAAAGACATTCCTTTTCCCTTCTTGTTATATGCAAAGAAGGGAGGGAAATGGAATGTCCAAAAAAAAAAAAAAAAGAGAGAGAGAGAGAGAGAGAAGAGAAATTTCTTGTCCTAGAGGGACCTAGAGGGAATATGCTAATAAAATTTTAAATCCCAGCACAATTTTACAGAGAATCAGTCTTTTTTTTTTAAGACTAATAAAATTAATACGAGTCCTGTTCAGTCTGAAAAAATTCTAAATGACTGAAATTTACAGAAGTGAATATCAGCAAATAATTATTTTAGGGATATTTTCAAATTTTACTTCATTTTTTGAAATGCTTGTGCCATATGCGATTGCATTTCTTATTGCCAAGAACTAATAGAACTTCTGGTTTCATTTTCTTTTTAAAAATGTGAACTTAATTATTATAATTCATTCCTATGGCCTTACAGATGGGTTATATTTTGTTTTTTGCAGCTGACACTGCAGTTCCTTTAGTGCAAAATGCCATAAACTATTTGACTAAAATCATGCCCCCAATGGGAAATACTAGTTTTTCCATAGATTTATCCTTCTGTATATGTTTCAGCATATTTTATTTTTGCTTCAACAGCTTAATGTGAAAAGCTCCTGCAGATAAAGTGAACCTGTCATGTGGTTAATCTTGTTTAAGCCAATTCATTAACTGTATACTGATACTGATGCTGTGGTTTTGTTTTGTTTTGTTTTTAAATGGATTTTATTCCAGGTGAACTTTTTTTTACAGTAATGTTCGTCTAAAATAAAAACTACATAATGAAAATAACTCATGACTCTGAAATGAATTGCACATTAAAAAAAACGTTTCTTCAGATTCTTCAGAATCTACGTGTATGATTCAAACCATGGTAGGCTTGAGATATTTTAGCAAACTTATCTGACTTGGAATTGCTTAAAGACTCAGAAAAATTGAAGTACCTGGCTGGCTCAGTCATTAAGCGTCTGCCTTTGGCTCAGGTCATGATCCCAGGGTCCTAGGATCGAGCCTGCTTCACCTTCTCCCAGTCCCCGTGCTTGTGCTCTCTCTCTCTTGTTGTCTCTCTGTCAAATAAATAAAATCTTAAAAAAGAGAGAGAGAGAGAGAGAGAGAGAGAGAGAGACTCAGAAAAATGGCAGATCTCCTGCTCTTACCTAGATCAGAATACATTGAGGTGATTCTGTTACAGAATTGTTACAGAATGGCAGTCTTAAATTGATCATCCTTCCCTTCTTAGTCCTGTCAAGTTTAGTTTCTGTTGTTTGGTTTTCACTTCCAAATGCCACAGTTTGAGACCCCAGCCCTGTCACTATTCTCCCACAATGGTTGTGCACGTTCCTGGTCGTAGCCTTTCACGTTCATCCCCAGCACCATTTTGAAACTTCACTGTTCTCAAGTTTCCCACTTCTCTCCCTTTACTCTTGATAAGTCTTTCAGTTCTTGTTTCCCGGAGAAAAGCCTCAGTTAGCCATCTCTTCCTCTCTATCCTATGGCCTACCAAGGTCCAGCACCCAACGCCACTCATCCCCACTCCCTCCTCTTGGAGCAGAAGCATCCCTTCTCTTCGGTGCCTTTCTCACCACTGCTGCTTTTCTGCACTCATCCTCCCACCTCTGCCCTTCAGAGAACTTGAAGCTCTTTCTCTTCCACCTTCACACTCATCCCATGTTACACCTGGCCCCTCATCATCTAAGCACCCTAATGCCACAGATGTTGGCCTCGTGTCTCTCTCCCCTATTGCCCTTTTTTCTCTTCTTCCTGTTGTAGCTAAGCTTCTTCAAAGAGTTGCCTACAGTTACCATCTTCACTTTTTCGTTTTTCCTTCATTTCTCAGCCTACTCCAGTCTGGCTTCCTCCCCAGCCACTTCACTGACAGTAGCCTAGTTGCTGAAGTCGCAGACAATTTTTCGTCCTTATCTTGGCTAACCTCTTGGCGGCATTTGACCAGTATATCTCTTCCTCCCAGAAATGTACTCATAGCTTCTGCGACAGTAGTCTCCTGATTGTCCACTTTTCCAAAAATAAATTCATCCTTTTTCATGGCTCTAAATGCTCATAACTTCTGTGATCGGGGGAATAATGGCCCCCAAGGATGTTCATGTCCTGATCCCTGGAACCTGTGAATGTCACTCTACATAGCAAAAAGGACTTAACAGATGTGGTGAAGGTAAGGCTTTTGAAAGGGGAGGGATTGTCCTGGATTATTGCGGTGGAGTAATATGTAATCCCAAGGGTCTTTATGGGAGGGACACAGGAGGAGTTGGAATCAGAAGGAAACTATGAGATGACAGGGAGTGAAGGTATGAACATGCAGGCCTGTGAGCTAAGGGAGGTAAGTAGCCTCTGGAATTTGGAAAAGGGAAGGGGAAGAGATTCTCTCCTAAAGCCTCCAGAAAGAACCAGCCTGGCCCTGACACTGGCTTTAGACTGGAAAAGTCATTTCATAATTCTGGCCTCCAGAACTCTTAAGAGAATAACTTTGTGTTTTTTTAAGCGCTACATTTGTGATTATTTGTTACAGCAGCAATAGGAAACTAATATGGCTTTCAAGTTTATATCTCTAGCCCCGCCCTCTTTGCAGACAGGAAGATTTCCAAATTGATCTGCCTATTGGCCATCTCCCCTGGGATCTGCTACAGGTACATCAAACAACATGTCTGTGTCTTAACTCTGCTCTCCATCTTTCTTGCTCCCCAGCAGTTCCCACCAACAATCCTTAAACCCAGGAGGAGAACGCTGTTCTCTTTCCTCTTTTCTCCCTCATGGTAGATGTTAGCACAATCATCTACTTAGGTCGACAAGTAGCCTCCAAATCTTATAGATCAAACACCTTTATCTCTTCCTCATCTATCCACTTGTCCATTGTTTCTGCCCCTGTCTGTGTTCCATCTTTTGCCTGGATCTCTGCAACCTCTCCTAACCAGTTGCCCAGTCTCTACTCTTAGTTTCCTCCAAGCCAGTTTTCACAGCACCAACAGGAATCTTCTGTCACTGCCAAATTTAATCCTTCCGTGGTACCTCACAACCTTGGGGTAAAAGCTAAACTCTTTAGCCTGGCAAACAAAGAGCTTTACCACCCCCACATCTTTTCTCTCTGGCCTGGGATCTTGTCATACCCTAACTCATACCCATTTTGCACGTCACCAGTAACTGCAGTTTCCCAAACACACCACCATGCTTTCTCATTCCTTCGCTTATGCTGCACCTTTTACTGACTTCCTACCCTTTTTCCAGCTAACTCTTTCATGTCTTTCAGGACTCAGTAAGGGTTTCTCTGGGAATACTTTGGGCACAACCCATCCAGGTTAGGAGCCTCCTCCCATGTGTGCCCAGAGTTTCATCGCACTGGATTCTAACTGTCTGCTTATTCTCTTCCCACTAGACTCTAAGTTCCTGTAAGCATGGGGACCAGACTTTAGCTTTGTATCCATAGTATCCAGGAAGGAGTCTGGCACATAGTAGGTGTTTAATAAGTGTTAGAAGAGAATCAGTGAGCTTTAGCAATCATCAAAATTAACATGTTGAAGAAAGCTATGTCATTTTGGAAATTTTGTTTTCCATTTACTTCTTAATTGAAAACTTAAGGAGTAGGGATGCCTTGGTGGCTCAGTTGGTTAAGTGTCTGCCTTTGGCTCAGGTCATGATCCCCGGGTCCTGGGATCCCTCTGCCTGCCACTCCCTTTGCTTGTGCTCTCTCTCTGAAAAAAATAAAATCTTTTAAAAAACCAACCAAGCAAACAAAAGGAACTTGAGGAGTCAATGGCACTGTTACTTAGCCTCAAACTCCTCTCTTATAAACAGCATTGTTGAAGTCCATGTAAAAGGGCTTTTTAAACAGCAATGCCCTATATAAGTGTAAGGCACTATTATTCGGAGAAAATTTGAAATTAGTTTTTCTAGTAAATAACCATGAATGCTGAAGATGACTATTTTACTGGTGACTTTGTCAGTTTGGTCTAGCTGCTTTCTTCTTTTCTATTCCAGAGGACATCATTAAAGATGTCTTTACTGATTGGGGGGCCAAACTCATTACATTTTGCATTACCTTCCCCCCCCCTTTTTTTTTTTACAGATTTTATTTATTTATTTGACAGAGATCACACGTAGGCAGAGAGGCAGGCAAAGAGAGAGGAGGAAGCAGGCCTCCCACTGAGCAAAGAGCCCAATGCAGGGCTCTATCCCAGGACCCTGGGATCATGACCTGAGCCGAAGGCAGAGGCTTTAACCCACTGAGCCACCCAGGTGCCCCTACCTTCCCATTTTTTAAAACTAGGTTTGAGGACTAAGATCGAATTGATATATGGTCAAGATACTATGAATACAAATTCCCTCAACTTATAGTTCTGCGTGTTGAGTTGCCTACTTCCAAAATATTTGAAGCAGCTTTAACCAAGACACATGGATCTAGTTACAGTTGGGGTAATCAAGTCATTAAAATAAGGATAAAAGAGTAACTCATTTTCTGAAGTCATTGCAGTAAGTATAACAGAAACCCAGAAGATAGATTTAGCTTCTAGTTTCTTGGAGTCAAGGCCTGAATATGATGAGTTAGCACTCAGGTATGCATTTGTCAGGAGAAAACAATTTTTTTTTTCTAGCTTCAAACTCAAATAATAAAGCATGGGTCTATTAAAAATATTCAATAATGATAATTAAATGTTTTCTTAAAAAAAGATTTTATTTATTAGAGAGTGAGCATAAGCACATGTGCATCAGCAGAGAAGGGCGGTGGGAGAGAAAGAAGCAGATTCCCTGCTGAGTGGGGAGCCCCATGTGGAACTTGATCCTAGGACCCTGGGATCATAACCTGAGCTGAAAGCAGACGCTTAACCTACCGACCCACCCAGGCACCCGATAATTAAAGTTTTATAAAATGTACAGGAAAAATGTAGATGGTTGTTTGTCGGATAAAAATCTTAATTTATGCTAAGGACCTGAGTATATTACGCTTCTGTGAAGGTATTTCTGCATGGAGCTGAAGTGATGGAACTGCATTTGATAACTTTGATTCAGGATAGAACCAAAAGAATCTACATAATGGTGAGTCTATCATTTTGCACTGTTGTCTCAGCCTGAGTTTCAGTAGGTGCTGTATAACCCATTTCAAAATGAAGGATTTTGTGGAGTGAATGAGGTCAGGTTGCAAGATGGGGCTCCTTAGTGGGCCTGGAGACTGCTTACAATTCTCTCTTCCTCTCCCCTGCTCCCCCCTCTCTAAAAAAAAGCACAACTTTTCCAAAGACTTGGGGGTGTGCGGACAAAACACACACACAAAAACAACCCTGAGGACAGCTTCCCTTATTGCTATTTCATTCTTATACTATTATGAGTTATCGCCTGGGTTACCGCTATATGGGTATTATATATAACAGAGCAGGAAGTGCCCCTAACTGTGCCAGTAGCAAAATGTGCCTTAAAAAGGACAAGTTTATTTAGAAAAAAACTTAAAAAGTAGAAAAGACAACTCTATTTAGAACAGGAATCCTGCTTCTGTCTGCAGCTGCTTTCCTTCATTGGATCTGGAATCTTCCCGTTCTGGCTCCAAAGCGGGCTGAGGAATCTCCTCTCTTCCTAGTGACCTCCCAGCCGGCACCGATGGCCTGATCAATGTGCACCAGCGAGTGGTGCTGGTAATGGCGGGGATCGTGGCCCTCAGCTAAAGTCGCCAGTGAACAGAGCCTCTGCATCAGGGCGGCCATAGATGCCAAGTGGAGCGGAAAGCTTGGCGCTGAGGCCGCCCCCGCCCCGCCTTCCAGCCTCAGTCGTTACACCCCCTCTCCGCCCGGCCCCAGCCCCCGGCGCCCTCCGCCCCGCTCCGCCCAGCTTCCAACCCCTTCCGCTGCGTCCCAACCCCTACCTCCGCTCCGCCCTAACCCGCCCCGCGGCTCCCGCCCCCACTCCTACATCCTCCACCGCGCCCCGCCCCTCCTACAGTTCCCTCCGCCCCTTCTCCGCTTCCCTCCGCTCCTCCTCCCACTCCCTCCCAGGCTCTGCGCTCCGCTCCGCCCCGCGGCTTCCAGCTCTTCACACCCGGCTTCCAACCTCCTTTGCCTTGCTCCCTTCGCCCCGCCTCCAACCCCCTCTGCCCCGCCCCAACCCCCCTCTGCGGCGCTGCGCTCCGCCCCGCCCGCTCCAGCCTCCTCTGCCCCGCCTCCAAACTCCTCCGCCTTGTCCCGCCTCCTCCGCCTTGTCCCGCCTCCTCCGCCTTGCCCCGCCTCCTCCGCGTCTCCTCCAGCCCCTCCGTCGCTCCCGGCTCGCACCCCCGCGCCGCGCTCAGCTCTGTCAGCGCCCGGCGCACCTTGCGTCCCTGTTAGGCCTCCCGGCCGGCTTCCGCGGTCGCCATGACGGCGGCCGTGTTCTTTGGCTGCGCCTTCATTGCCTTCGGGCCTGCACTGGCCCTCTACATCTTCACCATCGCCACCGAGCCGTTGCGCGTCATCTTCCTCATCATCGGGTGAGGCGGTTGCTCCGGGAAACCCGGACTTGGGGCTCTCCTCCCCTAACGGAGGTAGCGGCGACCCCGGGCGTCCCCGTCAAGGGGCTCGACCTTGTGGGCTTTGGAGGGGAGAAGGGTTGGGACCGGGAGAGCCGAGATCCCGCTCCTCTGGTACTCTTCGTCCTCCGAGGGTCGGCGGGAAAAGAAAAAGAGCCCCAGGACCCCACAGGCCGGGCTTTGGGGAAGGAGCTCAGAAAACCCTGATGTATGGCTCCTGAGTTTTTGCCGAGTAGGTCTGTGGGTGGGTTCTGGTGAGTTGTGCAGCCATTAAAATTGTGTGAAAAAATTGTGGGTAAGTTCAAATTTTTCATCTTTTATTTTACTGGAGGGGGTCCCTAGTTGCCCTCAGATTCTCACAGTCATCTGTAATCAATCCCAAATGGGTTAAGAGCACATTAGCCCCCGGAGCTTAGGTGCTTTAAAGCATACCCGTGCCGGACCCCTACCCCAGATCAGCCAAATCGTGATGTCTAGGGGGTGGGATTCGGGCTACGGATTTTTTTTTTTTTTTAAGCTCCCCAGTTGATTCAGGTGTAGAGCCAAAGGGTGGCAACCCGTGGCAACCCGTGAAAACACCGAAGCACCTGTCAGTGCATCTCTTTGCAGGAGCTTGGTAAATACTGAACTCTTGCGGCGAATGTGGTCATAATCCCGGTTTTCACCTGTCTGGCAGCTCTTCCGGGGTCCCTCCTCCTCCCCCCTCCCCCTTTGAGATTCACTTAGTACTTGGAGAAACAACCGTGGTAGGCCAGTGATAACCACCTTTTCTGAGCTGCTTCACCTCTCACAACAGTATTGAAAGTGCCGCATCAGATAGGTCATTTTAAAAAACAATGGAGATTTGAGCAAAAGATTTGTAAAGCTTGTTATAATCATTAAAATCCTCTGGTGTGTCGTTGAAGCCAAGCCTGGAAAGCTGACTTAGATTTCAACAGGTTTTCAACCTCTGAATTTTGTACCAATCACTCCGTTAATAGAGATGTAGACTTTTGCGGGGGGGGGGGCAGGGTGGTGGGGGAGAGAAAGATACGAATTTGCATATGAATGGGCAAAGCACTAATTAGGAAGAGTAGCAAATAACCAGGTTTTTAGCTAGATAGTCCTTGACATATAGTTTGCAGATGTACTTTAGAAGGAGCAGAGCCACTGGAAAAA
The DNA here is from genome assembly GCF_009829155.1 of Mustela erminea. Taxonomy (NCBI): domain Eukaryota; kingdom Metazoa; phylum Chordata; class Mammalia; order Carnivora; family Mustelidae; genus Mustela; species Mustela erminea. Next base: position 44,619,744 of record NC_045618.1, read on the forward strand.
AATTATTGCTAAGGAAAAAATCTCACATTCCTCTTGGACTGGATGTTTATCTCACCAGGGAAAATGAACCATTGATTAAGAAAAAGGGATCTAGGGGGCGCCTGGGTGGCTCAGTGGGTTAAAGCCTCTGCCCTTGGCTCAGGTCATGATCTCAGGGTCCTGGGATCAAGCCCCACATCGGGCTCTCTGCTCAGCAGGGAGCCTGCTTCCTCCTCTCTCTGCCTGCCTCTCTGCCTACTTGTGATCTGTCAAATAAATTAAAAAAAAAAAAAACCTAAATAAATAAATGTTTAAAAAAAATTGATCCAGGGCATCAACTTAAGAAGACCTTTTTCCCCCTCTTATAAAAGAGTCAGGAAATCTGTTCCTTCTTAAGTAGGGTTTTCTCACTTTTAAATCATTATGAATCTTATTCACTTACACCTTTCTCTATTTTTCAGAGCTTTTTTCTGGTTGGTGTCTCTGCTGTTTTCCTCCCTTTTTTGGTTCATGGCAAGAACCATCACTGACAACAAAGATGGACCAATACAGAAATATCTGCTGATCTTGGGAGTGTTGGTCTCAGTCCTTATCCAAGAAATGTTTCGGTTTGTGTATTATAAACTCTTAAAGTAAGTTAAATATTTGCTTTACTTTTTTTCCTATTTATATTTGAATTATGATTTAATAGTTTGAAACCTTAATATAGTGTGGTATTGAGGGTCTGTGCCTTCCTATAGAGTTGTAAGTCAAGGGTTTGTACATTTCCAGTCTGAAAATATTGAGTATTTTTTTTAAAGATTTATGTATTTTAAAGAGTGCATTTGTGTGGTGGGGAGGGGCAGAAGGAGCGGGGGAGAGAGGGAGAATCTCAAGCAGACTCCCAAGATGAGTGGAGCCCACTCATCTTGGGGCTTGTTCCCACAACTGTGACTAGAGCTGAAATCAAGGGTTGGATGCCCAACCGACTGAACCACCCAGGTGCCCTGCAAATACTGAGTATTTTAACCATTTCTTCCTTCACTCATTCAAAAAAACATTTCTTGAGAATTTACTCAGTGCCAGGCACTGTCCTAGGCACTGGGGATACAGGATGATTAAAAGACCATCCTCTGTCTTCATGGAGGTTATGGTGGAAAGAGCCAATACTGAATGAACAAGAAAATACACAGTATGCTAGAAGATAATAAGTGCCCTGCAGGAAAATAAGCTAGAGAAATAGTCACTGAAATAACAAGAAAAACTGTTCCAGCTTAAAATTAATGTGTGCTTCTCTTTGCCACCACTGAAAATAAATAATTCTTATGGAGATTATGCCTACTATTATTTTGGCTGTATTAGGGGAGAACAGGGGTTTATTTTGTGATGTTTCATGTGATTTCATGTCTATAATAGAAAAATATATTTAAAAAACCATGGTTATGAGTTCTTTTTTAAGGCCAGGAAGTAGGTCATCTGTAGGATCCATGAGGACCTCACATGAAACCGTGGACTTGAAAACAGCTTAAACTTAGAACCATATTTTCTTTCAGGCAGTCATGAGGTTGGCTTTGATTACATAGTAAGCCTTAATAAAGTGATGAGTGTGCTCTTTTTATTTCTGCAAATGAGATAATTAAGGCATTCCACAAATTTCATGTATGCAATCAAGACAGAGTCTCAAAAACATCTCTTGTAATAGGCTTCTGATAATTTGTTTTTGCCAACATGCCAGGCCTTCTGTATTTTTTTACTTGTTGCTTTGAAATATTTTATTTATTTATTTATTTATTTATTTAAAGTATGGGGGTGGGGAGGGGCAGAGGGAGAGAGAGAATCTTAAGCAGGCTCCATGCTCAATGTGGAGCTTCGTGTGGGGCTCCATCTCATAGCCCTGAGCTCATGACCTGAGCTGAAATCAAGAGTCAGAGGCTTAAACAACTGAGCTACCAGCTGCCCCTACTTGTTGCCTTTTTCTTTTTTTAAAGATTCATTTCTTTATTTTAGAGAAGAGGGTGGTGGAGGGAGAGGGGGAATCTCAAAAGGAATCCACACTGAGCAGAGATCTCATGAGATTCGATCTCATGACTGTGAGGTCATGACCTGAGCTAAAATCAAGAGTTGGATTCTCAACCAGTTGACCCACTCAGGCGCCCCCTTACTGGTTGCTTTTAATAATAGTGAAATTTAATAATGAAGCACTTTTAATTACAAATAGCAAGCCAGAAAGACATTGCTTAGAAGTAAAAATCTTAGAAAAGGTTTAAAAATGAAATTTCCATTAGTTTCTGAAACTATCAAAGAGCAACAACCAAGTAGGAACAATTTAAGCTTCCACAAGAATATAATCCTTAATAGATGGAACATCTATTCAGCTGTGGTTGAATGTTTTGTGATATACAGCAATTACTTTAATTCCAAAATTATTTTTAACTGTACAATATATTCAGGTAATCAAAATCTCCCTCTTTCTGATCTCTGCCCCACAGAGCCAAATGAAATCTCTGTTCCATGGTTGTCATCTTGTCTCTTTCAAGGCTACACATACCTCATTCCTTTACCTGGCCCTCAGAAGACGTAGATATGGCTTCTAAACCTTTCCATCTCTTTTTTGTCAATAGACACCTGTTTTTGTTAGTGCCTGGAGTTTACCTGTGCTTAGGACCCAACACAGTACCCTTCTGTGGTCGAAGTCATACAGAGAGCAGTGGTCTTTCCCACCCTTGCTTGGGCACTGTACTCTAAACTCAGTCTCAGGTTGCACTGTTTTTTTCCTGTCAGCAGTATCACTGGCTCATGTTGGTTTTGCATTTTCACATATGTTCATCCTACTTTTGGAGCAGACCTAATTTTGAATAGATTTTCACAGTTTAGGGACATGGGTTTAACAACTCCCTAGGATATTAGGTTCTAAAATCCGACTTACCTGGAATGACTAAATCTGCTGGTTTTTACCACCTTGTTTCTTCATGGATTATACCTGGCATGCAACCTTTTATTGCCACTGTCCTATGGTTCTAAAGGACTACAAGCTGAACATAGCTTGCTATTTTTAATGAGGACAGTGAGGGAGTGGGGACATACTGGAAAGGAATTATAGGTCTGTCAAGGCTCCCATGCCACCAAGTTCAGAGAAGCCTCTTTGGCCTTCTTTGGAAACCATGATTATTCCTCTGAAAGGGCCTTTGGAAATTAACAAACAGAAAATAGGACAAACCTGTACTAATAGGTGACTTGACTTCCCATTGCAAAATGCATCTTCACCAAGCCTTTGCATTATTGTACAATATTTTTCTAGCAAATTTTAAGAAATGGTGGCTGTCATGTAGTTATATGTTAAAACAAGTTTGAGAATTATTATGATACTTTATTCATGACCAACATATAAATATGTTTAACTTGCTCTCGTGCTGTACTACATTCAAACATAGGAACTTTGGTTTAATTAATATATTATCTATCTCCACTTCCAAAGTAGGTTTTCAACTTTAAAGTACTGCTCCAAGACAAACCCTAAGAGACTCTTAATGTCACAAAACAAACTGAGGGGGGCGGAGAGGTGAGGAGGGAGAGGGTGGTGGGGTTATGGACATTGAGAAGGGTATATGCTATGGTGAGTGCTGTAAAGTGTGTAAACCTGGCGATTCACAGGCCTGTACCCCTGGGGCTAATAATACATTATATGTTTATTAAAAAAAAAAAAGTACTTCAATCACAGTTTTGCTATCTGAATTTGGTGCCAAGATTACAATATGAAAGTTTTTTATATATATGAAATTGAATCAAAATATTTATCACTGCAGTCTCATAGATTTATTTCATGGGTCAGGCCTTGGGAACGAGTACTTCCTCTTGAAGAATGAATAAATGAATTGTAACTTTCAGCATAGCTAAGAGCGGTACTGTGAGAAACTGGCATGTGGCCACAAGTGATAGTCCTTCCTATAGTAGTTTCTATAAAAAATCCAAATTATGGTTGCATATGTTGCCTAAAACATACATTAAACATTTTTTTACTTGGAGCTTTTGTAATTTAATCCAGTTTTGTCTTATAATGCTGATACCATAAATATTTCCTAATTTTAGAACATCTTCCATTTGTAGAAAAAATGTTAAGATAATCATTACTACAATTTCTTTTTTTTTTTTAAGATTTTATTTATTTATTAGAGCATGAGTCAGAGGTAGGGAAGAGCCAAGGGGGAGAGAGAAGCAGAAGATACTCCCTGCTGAGCAGGGAGCCTAGGGTGGGGCTCTATCCCAGGACCCTGAAAACACAACCTAAGCAAAGGCAGACAGTTAACCAACTGAACCACCCAGGTGCCCACACAAAGTTTATATTTCAAAAATTGAACTTTGTCTTTTTTGTTCTTGGAAATAGTAATAAATGTAAACAGAATTTTCCCCTTCAGTAAAATGGTCAAATTAAAAACACTGTCCCAATAGCCCAACTATGGAAAGGATGTCCATCAACGGATGAATGAATAAAGATGTGGGGTGTGTGTGTGTGTGTGTGTGTGTGTGTGTGTGTGTATAATGGAATATTATGCAGCCATCAAAAAGAGAAATCTTGCCATTTGCAATCACGTGGATGGAACTGGAGGGTATTATGCTAAGTGAAATAAGTCAATCAGAAAAAGGCAATTATCATATGATCTCACTGATATGAGGAATTTGAGAAACAAGACAGAGGATCATCAGGGAAGGGAGGGAAAAATCAAGACAAAACCAGAGAGGGAGACAAATCTTAAGAGACTCTTTTTTTTTTTTTTAAGATTTTTTTTTATTTGTTTGACAGACAGAGATCACAAGTAGGCAAGAGGCAGGCAGAGGGAGAGAGAGAAGCAGGCTCCCCGCTGAGCAGAGAGCCCGATGTGGGGCTCGATCCTAGGACCCAGGATCATGACCTGAGCCGAAGGCAGAGGCTTTAACTCACTGAGCCACCCAGACACCCCTTAAGAGACTCAATCTCAGGAAACAAACAGTTGCTGGAGTGGAAGTGGGTGGGAGAGATGAGGTGGCTGGGTGATGGACATTGGGGAGGGTATGTGCTATGGTGAATGCAGTGAATTGAGTAAGACTGATGAATCACAGACCTGTACCCCTGAAACAAATAATACACTCTGTGTTTTTTTTTTAAAATAAGAAGAAAAACACTGTCCCTTACATCATGTGTTCTGTCCATCATGACCATGGAAACTAATGGTGTTTTCTACTTTTCTGTTTCCTAATGTTAGTGTTGAGAACTGTTTCCATAGACCTTTCCTCTCATAAACTTGCAACATAGAATGAGGAAGTTTATTAGACTTTTGAATTTATATATTTAATACATTTGTGATACCTTGCTATACCAGATAGCAAAAATGTTTTATTCATTATTGAGCAATTTATATAAAACAAATCCTCTAAAATTTGATTCTGTTGTGCCATTATGTCTACTTGTTGATAGAGATTGCTATCATATATGTCTCTCAGCTTTAGCCTTTTTTTTTTTTTTTAAGATTTTCTTTATTTATTTGACAGAGATCACAAGTAGGCAGAGAGGCAGGCAGAGAGAGAGGGGGAAGCAGGCTCCCTGCTGAGCAGATAGCCCGGTGCTGACACAGGGCTGGATTCCAGTACTCGGGGATCACGGACCTGAGCCAAGGCAGAGGCTTTAACCCACTGAGCCACCCAGGTGCCCTTTAATTAGCCTATAACAACATTCCTGTCACAGGTTATTTTATTTAGGAAAATTGAACATTTTGGTTGGTTACTGCTCCAGAGAAAGATGATACAGCCACTTAAGTTTTGATTAATGTCCTTGCTACCAAGTAATGCTTATAAATGGAGTGCCCTGAAATGGCAAATTGTTTCTTTTGAGTCTAGAAAAGAAAAAGGTCCTTTTCATTATTCTTATTACTACTATGGTTGAATTCTACATTGCCTTAATTTAAAGTAACCAATGGTATTTATATTTATGTAATGAATAGGCCTGCTATATTGAATACGAATACCTTGAAATTTAAATTAACACAATGCCCAGAGTATACGTATCTTCTGGTTAATTAAATTTTCTACTCTTAGAGTTAACCTAACTCATTTTGTTTCAGCCCTTGGTGAAAAATCAATCTAAAATGTTTGGTTTCTTTATTGCTTTAACAAATATACCTTCTTGTAAATACAATGTAAATATCCTTTGAGTCAGGATCATTGTTGCAGAGTTTCTAGCCAACAAATGTTAGTAATCGTGACAGTAATAGAACTGACAGCTACACCTTGCATTCCTACCTAATACATCTGCATGGGAGTAGGGACTCAAGATAAGTTTGAGAATTGTTCCCAACAGAAGCACAGATATCACTGCAGATTATTTCTTAGTGACCAGTATTCTAATGTTTCATTTAGGTATTCATTTATTGTCTTTCTAGCATCTTCTCTGATTAATTCCCCCCTGAAGCCTGATTGGGATATGAAACAAATATGTAGAATATTTTATCATCCGAAGATCATATGATTAAGTAACCCTATGAGAGCTCAGATCATGGGCATTCTAGGATTGAAGAGTAAGGAGAGATTAGCGATTATCAGTCACTGGTAGAAATGACTTTGAGAAAGTGCTTACTAAAAGAGACTTTGGAAGATGAGTATAATTTAGGTTCTACAAAATGGAAGGTAAAAGGGAGGGTAGCAAAATAGCTATAACCCTGGTGGGATTGAAGGTCTAAGTACTTCGTAAAAGGGGACAAATTCAGAGTGATAGATAGGACATTGAATTAAATATTTACTGAGCTCAGAAAATAGTCAGAACCATTGCTTTTTTTTCCTTATAAGTTCAATCCCTGATGGCTTGTTTAGTTATATTTTTCTTATTTTTTCCCCTTCTTTGTGAAAAGTCAGATAAAAGGCAAATTGGTTGGAAATTTTGGTTGATATTAGTTAATTGAAATTTTGCTGGGTTTAGTTTAAATGCATTTTGTTTTATTTTGTTTACTATTTTTAGGTTTTACTTTTATTCCAGTTACCATACAGGGTAATATTAGTTTCCTTTCTGCAACGCAGTGATTCAACACTTCATACATCACCAGTTCTCATCTCAACAAGTGTACTCCTTAATCTCTATCACCTATTTAGCCCATCCCCCAGCCACTTCCCCTGGGGTAACCATCTGTTCTCTATAGTTAAGACTCTTTAAATGAATTTTAGATTTAAGGTATAACCTGAGCAGAAGCCTCAATAAGTAGATTTTGAAATACCTTGTGAATTTTCCTGATATACTGCTTTTCCTTTTAAAAAATTGTGTGGTTTTATTTTAGAAAAGCCAGCGAGGGTTTGAAGACTATAAACCCAGATGAGACAGCACCTTCTATGCGATTGCTGGCCTATGGTAAGTTGGAACTGCATGGTGTCATTAAGAGAAAAAGCCAGATTTAACATAAAAGCCATTTTAATTTTTTATATCTTTGTAGTTTTGTGTTTTCTGTTTTTTTTTTGTTTGTTTGTTTTTGTTTTGTTTTTTTGACAGACAGAGATTACAAGCAGACAGAGAGAGAGAGGGAGGGGGAAGCAGGCTCACTGCTGAGCAGAGCAGATCGATGTGGGGCTCGATCCCAGGACCCTGAGATCATGACCTGAACTGAAGGCAGAGGCTTTAACCCACTGAGCCACCCAGGCACCCCTGGTTTGTTTTTTTTGGAGAAAGATTTACCCATTTGAGAGAGAGAGAGTGCTTGCACAAGGTAGCCATGGGAGAGGAACAGAGGGAGAGGAAGAGGGAAAGAGAAAATCTCTAGCAGACTCCCCACAGAACATGGAGCGCAATGTGGGGCTTGATCCAATCCCATGACCCTGAGATCATGACCTGAGCCAAAATCAAGAGTCAGAGACTTAACAGACTGAGCCCCCTAGGCACACCATCTTTGTAGATTTTAAATAGTATTTTATTATTGCCTTGACCTTTTGGTGCACATTATTTGTTTTTCTAGCTTTCCAGGACCGTTATGTAAAGAGAAATAATTACAGGTGACCTGTATGTTCATTAAATAGTTGACCAGGTTTGAAAGTTGGGCTTTTAATATGCATATACTCTAGTTAAGTTTTTAATATGCTTTTAATACTCTAGTTAAGCTTTTAAGTATTGTTACTATTTTCTCCGTTGGGTTGTTACCCTAACTTTGGCTCTGATAGGAGGACTTTCTATATTAATATAGTTAATATCTCTGTAGGATTTTCTTTTAGAATTATGTTTTAAGATTGGTTCTAGATCCCTAAGTTGAGTCAACCTAGTTTGACCCAGAAATTACTTTCTACTATAGACAGTCATCCCTCAAGCTTGGTTCCAGTTTCAAGCCCTCATACTTAATTCTACGGACTGTAATCATAAACCAAAGCCAGAACTGCAGCATTGTGTCCTCTCTCACCTATTGTTTCTGTGCCTTTTTAGATCTTTTTCTTTTTTCATTTCTCTGCTATATTCCACTGTTCATTTCCCTTCACTTCCCTATTTACACCCTTTTCTGTTTATCATTTCGCCAAGCACAGTTTTCCCTGCGCCAGCCTTCCACTGTTTCTCCAGCAGCACATATACCGTTTGCCTGTCAAAATAGTGTTCTCTAGTCCTTGGAAACTTGATTTGAAGAGAAATCTTGGCGTGAAAAGGGTCTAACGTGTTTCTTCCTCTTTAGTTTCTGGCTTAGGCTTTGGAATCATGAGTGGAGTATTTGCCTTTGTAAATACCCTTTCTGACTCCTTGGGACCAGGCACAGTGGGCATTCATGGAGACTCTCCCCAGTTCTTCCTAAATTCAGGTATGTGCCAATTAGATGTGAATATTCAATCTTCTGGTCTAAATAATCATCCTTATTTGAGTTCCTTGCCTTAGGAATTCACAATTTAAATTTATATGATAACTTGTGAAGGGAAGATACTATTAAATAGCAGAAGTAAAGGATGTAGGAAAATAAAAATTTTGGCTAGAGTATTTTAGAATTTTAGGGTAGAATTTAGCATATATAAAATTTATTTTTATTTTGCTATACTAATAATGTTGGATGTGTAGTTGATGTATTATAAGTGAATTTTTATAGGTTTTATACCTTTTTGTTTTCATTGGTTTGCCTTTATCTTCAGTAAAAGCCTTAGTCTTTAATTTGTCATCTTGGCCCACTTTTGGGATAGGCAGTATAACTGAATTTTGAAATTGAGAAGGGGAAAAATGTTTCTTATTTAATGTAAAGTAATGTTATGCATCTAAAATGTACATTTAAACATATCTGTGTCATTTAACAACTGATCTTCCCTTTTTCTTAAAAACTAGAACATTAAGAGAGAACTTAGAGTCCCTTGTTTCTCATAGTTTTTCCCCCACAGGTAACTATTGCCCTGATTTTGTGTTATCAATTCCTTAGGTTAACCAGGTTTGAAAGCTAGGATTTTAACATATATACATGTTTTGTTTTGAAGGTAAAACATGAAACTTTTACCTTCATATATATATCTGAAAAAATTAATAGTTTTCCTTCTTTTGAACATTTAAGAATAAATCATGCTGTATTCTTTGAAAAAATAAGTTGAGAGGAAAAATGATAATACATGAAATGACCTTTTATCCAAAAATGTAGGAAAGGATCAACTCGTTTCAAACTGCTTTTCATCCACCAAGCAAAAATTATCATCATGAGGCAGTGATCATGCATTTGACAGTTGTAATGTACATAATTGACATAAAATTTCTCTTAAATTTCTGAGAGGATTCTTTTAAAAATAGTTTTAAGAAAATTCTTCTGTGTTTTTTGTTATCTCCACAATTTATATTATTAAATTAAGTGACCCCCCACGCACATATCCTATTAATTATTATTTATTTAACATCTATACTAAAGGAATTTCTGTCCTCAAGGAGCTTACCCTCTAATAGAGAAAATAAGACTAAACACAAGTGAGTAACTATTTTAGTATAGTTTAAGATAATAATAGAATCAGGTAAAGAAATTGTGCCCAGATTTTAAAAACTGCTGCATTAGTTTATAGTCATCCTGCTGCTATGGTGATCCCTAACCCCGTTGGACTTGTGTTCCTCATTTTAGTCTAGGCCTTGGTATCTCCTGTCTGCATTACTTCCGTCAACCCCCAACCGGTTAGTCTTTCCTCAACATACTTTCATGTGAATCTGGCATGTACACAGCCACCAAAATGATCTTCCTTGTACAAAAATGTATAATGACTTTCCAAGGACTATTCTTTGTAAGGACTGAGTCACAGCCCATTACATCTGGCTACAAGTTCATGGATTGGACTTATTTAGTGGTGCTTCCAATAAAGCAAATTTTCTTCATTTTAAGAATTCCATAATTAGAACATTTCTGACAGTTTTTTGATGAATTATAATAATGAGTGTTAGGTTTTTAGAACAAATGTAATGTTAATAGCTAACATCTGTTAGAGTCCAATATAAATAAATAGAACATAATCAGGAGGGGTATTACTGCTACAGTTTTCTATAATTTCTGAAATTGGTCTATTATACTGCTACATGTACAATTTTCTTTTGGCTCCAGTAGCATTCTCCTAATGGAATTTATTTTTCTGCTAGCTTCTTTCACTAGATGGTGCTAATCCCCTTCATAAGACTAGCTTAAAGTGATTCTTTTGGAGGAAAGTAAAAGAAAGATGTGCTAGCAGTTTGGGGGTTGTATTTACAATTTCTATAAATTCAAGGTAAAAGGCAATATTCAGAAGAAAATAAAATGTTTTAATGTCTTTAGCTTTTAGGATAGCCGGCTGATCATGCTATGAATATATACTTATAGAGTGAAAGAACATTTGTTTTATTATATGCAAGAGTTTATATAGCATTATTCTTTGGAGCATGAACTTTGAATTATACATTTAAGAAGTTACTTTTCATTGCATTTTAAAATAATAATCCCAAATTTGTATATATTTGTGTTTATTATATATATTATAGCTAATGTTGTTACAACTTATTTAGGCATGAGCTCATTTGTAACTTGTCAGTTAAATCTGCAAGTTTATATGTTTATCATATTTCATTACAAATGCCTAACTAGTTATCAGAATAAATAAGGTCTATGGGGTTACTTATAGTATATTTATGTTAGTATCAGAGAGACACTGTATGATACTTGTGTGTACATAGATTTTCATGTTACAAGTAGGTATAGTTTATCAATAATATGTATGTATAAGTTAATTATTTTTTATTTGTAGTTGTGTAGCAGGGTAATATTAACTTTTCTTGGAATCATTACCATTTCTTCGTAATGCTATATAAAGGCAAAAGTATGGAAATTGGAGTCCTAAGTTCAAGTCTTATTCTGGTTCATTAATTTAGTATTTTGGTCAAGTTCGTTTGATTGTTTAATCACTCATTCAACACATTAATATTAAGTATTTGTGTTAAACAGAAGTTATACCAAGCTATGACAGTACAGTTTAGTTAATGCCTGTACTTTCCACTCACAGTGGGGAATAAAGTGTGGGTTAAAGACAAACAGCTAATTATAATTAAGTGTGCTAAATGCTGTGAGGAGGAAGAGCTGTGAGCACACAGAAGTCAAGCTCTAACTCACACTCAGGTGGTAATGTGCTTCTGTTCTGTAGTGCTTCCTGCGCTTGTAATTAATTGGTTAACTGTGTAGTTACTTAAGTTTTTCCAGCCAGATGCTAAGCCTTTTAAGTGCAAGGACTGTGTGTGTTTTGTTCACCCCAGCACCTTTTAGAGTCCTTTACTGCTAGATGGACTCAAATATTGATTCATAAAATGATAGCTAGGCACAGCTTATGGAGGAAGTGCTATTTGACTAGAAACTGAAAGGATGAATAATAGCTAGGCCAGCAAAAGAAGGAGGTTGTCAGGGAGGAATGTTCCTGGTGGAGGGAAGAGGTGTCTTTCCTACTGGCCTAGAGTTAAGAAAGACATTGTTCACTGCACTTCTGTCTAACCCTCAATTTCCTCATCTTTCAGGAAGAACAAAAATAATACCTAGCTCAGAATTGTAATGAATTAACTGAAATTAATTTAGAGAGTTTATATTTAAGTGATTTAATAAACTTTAAAATGGCCTAAAGATAAAGAATGTGGTTCTTATCAGGGTAGAGAATTTGGTTCTTGAAATTAAAAAACAGAATTTAGAGGATAATTTCTGGAATATCCCTGTGTCATAAGCAGTGGAATCTGGGTTTATCACTCTGAATTGCCTCTCATGCTTTTTTTTTTTTTTTTAAGATTTTTTATTTATTTGTCAGAGAGAGAGAGTACAGGTAGGGGGGGCAGCAGAGGCAGAGGGAGATACAGGCTCCTCACTGAGTAAGGAGCCTCAATCCCAGGCCCCTGGGATCCTGACCTGAGCCAAAGGCAAATACCTTACCAACTGAGCCACCCAGGCATCCCCTCCTTGTCTTATGCTTTAGAAGAAAAATGTCTTTAATGTCTTTCCCTACTCAGTAGGGAAGGGAAGCTAGTATTTTATTTTTAAAACTTTCCCAAATCAGGGCACTGGGATGGCTCAGTCAGTTGACTGTCTGACTCTTGATTTCAGCGCAGGTCATGATCTCAGGGTCAGCAGATCAAGCCCCACGTTGTTGGGCTTCGTGCTCAGCAGGGAGTCTGCTTGAGATTCTCTCCCGCTCCTTCTGCCCCTCACCTTGCTCATGTCTGTGATGTGCTTGAACACGGGTGTACATCTCTTTCTCTCAAATATTTAAGAAAAACCAAAACTTTCCCAAATCATTTCATTTATATTTTCTTGGCAGTGCTCCTCTCTAGGTAAGGTTTTAAATTCTTTAGCCATTCACTAGGAGAAATCAATACAGGTCAGACCCCATGTGGAGTATCATATTCAGTTCTGAGCATTGTGATTTAACAGGAGTACTGAAGGACTAAAATTGGTACAGAAGAACAGTGTGAGTATGGTGAAACACCTAGAAGCAGTATCTTATGGTGACTGATCAAAGTAAGAGGAATGTTGAACTTGAGGGAAAATAAAAGTAAGAGGAATATAGGAGATTCCATTTTTCCCAATTTGTCATTCCCTTTTGTAGAATTATACATCCACACCCTTGTATGGCCTCATGGTGGCCAGGATGTACTTCCCTGCCCCTGAGATTGAACTCAGTTATGTGGCTTGAACTCAGTTAATTAGGGAACATAAGGAAATCAGAAGCTCAATTACTACTTGGATGGTTGTGCCTGCGTTTTTGGACTTATGAGAACGTGTCCTACATCGTTAATGCCCACTTGACCTTGACCCCAGAGTGAACATATATAGAGCAGACCTGTGTGCAGCAGCAATGAGGAGTAAAACCCAGCTGTACCAGCAGTCTACAGCAGTGCAACCCGGTTGAGCCCAGCCATATTCAGCCAAAGCGCAGTCAACCCTCTGACCAATGAGCATGAGAATAAATTCTTGGTGTTGTAACCCAGTGAGTTACTTTTTTCATTCATTCATTTTTTTGCTGCAATATTTTAAGTATAATCTTTGTAGTATGTCAAGTTGGTTACATGTTTAGACTTTTAAATGAAGGCTCTTTGTAAGTTTCTTTGATAACTACATCAACAGTTCTAAAGTAGTAGGAAAAAATATAACATCTGTTAATGACACAAAGAAAATTTTTAACAATAGAGCTTAATCTGCAATTCTTACTCTTTTTGGAATGTATTAAAATCTTAATTTCTTATAATAAATTATAACTAACTGCCACTGCTTATGACACAGGGATATTCCATATGCTGTACTATGTCATCAGTGTTGTCATAAAATATATTTTTTCATTATGTGTTTTCATTCTATCTGTAACTGAGAATGGAAAATTATGCTTTTGGTTTGTCCTTTCTCTAAATCTTGGCTTGTTAGAGACCAGCAGCCTGGGATATGTTCCCATGTGTGCAGAGCGCAGGTAGCCGCCTTCATGCAGTGTGCAAACAGGCAGCTCAGTGGATGGCTTCACAGGGTTTGGCTAAAGGAATGACGCAGGCTGTGGCTCCTTGAGATATGTTCCTGTCCACTCTCCGAAACACTGCTGTCTCTCTCATCACACGGCTGAGTGGCCAGCCCCTGTGCAGCTCAGGCAGTCTGATGGCTTCTGCTTCTCATTTCTTCTTCATGTGTGAGTCTGTCATTTTCTTCATCTACTGCTACCTTTAATTTTTTTGTTTTTGGGGTTTAGTTTTTTTTTTTTTCTTCTTCTTAGAGAAACTCCCAGGTATATTTTTCTTAGTAGTGAGGGGCAGGATACTGTGTATGGATGATTTGCACTAGAAAGAAGTAACATTTTTGGAATATCATCTAGCATAGTTTCTTCTTTCATTCAGTCCCATAGGAATATATATTTTATCCATTATATCTAATATTTACAGTTTGAAAGGGAGAGAAAAACTACCTTGTTTTCAACTTTATTGATTAGTCTGGCCTTCCTCAACCACCCCAGCTTGATGCTATGAAGCTCCGTGGCTCTTTTGGGAGCATTTGCATCTGTTCAGTGCCTACTTCTCATCAGCAAGGATGCTCTTCACTGCTGATACCACTTGTACCAGTTGACTCCTCTACCTCCCCTCATTTCTTCCAAAGAGAACTAGAATGTTCACATCAGGGCTGCTGCATTGCACAATTCCTGGGGAAATCATTCACATTGTAATGTGTTTCATTAAGGTACTCTGAGGTTTTCCATTGCTATTCCTGGAGGATGTTTTAGCCAAGTTCCTGAGACCAGACTTTTTGTATTGTATACATAAATGTTCAGAAATCTTTATGGTTCTTTTTTAAGGAATCAATCCAACCTTAAAGTTTATTTTAAAGAATAGATTTATTTGGTTTTATCAGCTTTTCCATTATGCTAAAGTTCTTCACCACAAATTAAGTTGAATATTTTGATTCACAAAGAATTACTTAGATATTAACTTTGAATAGTGAATATTTCAATCTTGAGATTAAAGTCCTGGTTTCAGATGGTAGACTGTTTTTCCATATCTAGGGGAATTTTTTTCTCCTTATATTCAGTGAAATAATGATTTGAAAGACTGTTGACTTCTCTTCAGAAATTCTGGCAGACAGAAGACGGTGGAACAACATCTTTAAATGATGTACCTCTGAAATCTTCCTCCTTTCAGTTGATGCCCTTCCTGTTGCATAGGCCAAAAACTTTGAAGCGGTTCCTGATTCTCCCCTTTTTCTTATAACTCACATCCAATCCAAGTGCAGATCTTATCTCCAATTTTCATTTAATCTCCATCCAGGTTCTTTTGTGCTTGGTTTTGTTTTATATTGGCATCATGGTTTGAGGTCTTGTTTGGAGCAAACACTTAAAGGAAAGATAAATCTGATGGAAATGAAACTATTCTAGGCCAGAAACAAACATGGAAACATCCTAGTTAATTTCATAAAGCCAACACAGCATTAATACAAAGCAGTAGGATCCTGAGAGCCCACACTCCCTGCACATTGCTAGAAGATGGGTTCCCCATTAGAGATTTATACCCTAGGTATAAATCCAATGCTCCCAATGGCAGCAATAGCCAATAACTTTTTTTTCTTTTTAAAGATTTGATTTTTTAAGTAAACTCTACACCCAATGTGGGGCTCAAACTCACAACCCCAAGATCAAGAGTCAGATGCTCCACTGAGTGAGCCAGACAGGTACCCCATGCTATAGTGAATGTAACTGTTGGCATGGTTTGTTACACACCATTTTGGTGATAATAGCTGAGTAATACAGAGAGTTTCATTTTTCAATTTTTTTATTAACATATAATGTATTATTAGCCCCAGGGGTACAGATCTGTGAATCGCCAGGTTTACACACTTCACAGCACTGACCATAGCACATACCCTCCCCAATGTCCATAACCCCACCACCCTTTCCCTCCCCACCTCCCCCCAGCAACCCTCAGTTTGTTTTGTGAGATTAAGAGTCTCTTATGGTTTGTCTCCCTCCTAGTCCCATCTTGTTTCATTTATTCTTTTCCTACTCCAAACCCCCCACGTTGCATCTCCCCTTCCTCATATCAGGGAGATCATATGATAGTTGTCTTTCTCTGATTGACTTATTTCACTCAGCATAATACCCTCTAGTTCTATCCACATCATTGCAAATGGCAAGATTTCATTTCTTTTGATGGCTGCATAGTATACTACATCTTCTTCATCCATTCATCTATTGATGGACATCTAGGTTCTTTCCATAGTTTGGCTATTGTGGACATTGCTGCTATAAACATTCGGGTGCACGTGCTCCTTCGGATCACTACATTTCTATTTTTAGGGTAAATACCCAATAGTGCAATTGCTGTGTCGTAGGGTAGCTCTCAATTTTTTTTTTTTAAATGTGCCACATGTGGGAAAAAAAGAGTTGACTTGTGTTTCTTCAAAAAGCCTTCCTAGGATCAACAAGCAGCAGTTGGAGCAGGGCTTGTCTTTGGCATTATTGACATTTGGGGTCAGGTAATTCGTTTTTGGCAGGAGATGGAGGGGTGTTTTGTGTAGTGTAGGGTATTTGACAGCATCACTGGCCTCTATCTTTTAGATGCCAGAAGTACCCCACCGCCAGCTGTGGCAACCAAAAATGTCTAAAAATATTGACAAATGCTCTCTGGGGGCAAAATTGCCTCACTTATGAATCATTGAGTTAGAAGGCAGATTTGGGTTCAGTTTGAGAAGGAACTTTCCCACAGCGACTGTTGTAATCAAGTAAACTTCTAACTGGATTTGAAGTGGATCCTGTGGGATTTATTTTTTCATTGCTTACGGATTAGATCAGAAACCATCTAATAGGCCTCCCAGTGCTGACTCTCCACACTGATGAACTAATCTGAAGAGAGAATTTCATCATTCCTTAACATATGCTAGGGAGACTTAAAATCATATTTTTGGCCATCTGTTCAGCTCATGAACATACTTTAGAAGCACTTTCATAAATATGAGATGATAAATGCTATTTACACACCAATAATTATTCAGATTGCTTTCAGAATACCTCCTTTATGATCTGACTGGTGTTAGAAGACAGTATTACACCTTTCTTATTGCTATGTAGTATGAGATGGTTTTCAAGGTATCTTTTTTAAATCTTGGAGAATGTTATTTGATCAGTAATATATATACTTCTATATTATAATAACAAGGTCACAAAATTTTCATGCTTTTTAAAGCAAAAATTTTAAGTTAAATCCCTATTATGGGAAGGGCATTGTCAAAAATATTTAGTTCTGTAGCTAGGCCGTTGGAGATCCTTTAAGAATCCAGAGTTTCTATAACCAAGAGGTATGGAGGAGAGTCCTTCACTGCACAGAACCTTGACACCCCAGACTCTTCTCAGAAAAAGAAGCCAGAAGCTCATTAGTAATCATATCCTGTCTCTAGGCAGTTGAGGCTAACCATTGGCTTTGCAAAGTCTTCCTCTACCTGTTGCTGCTACCACCTAGCAGCCGCCCTTGGCTCTCTCTGGCATAGTTAGAGATTCTATTAAGTTGTCAGAGGAAGACAGGTGATAGTTTCTGTACTGGTAGGATCTGGTGTTAGAATCAGTAGCTGTCTTAGGCCGTTATCTTTGCAAGGACAGAAAAGTAAATATTAGGAATAAGGAAGAGAGAGACGAGCATGAAAATGACGATGTTTGTCGGTCTCTGTGTTAAAACATTTGGAGTATATTCAAGGAGAAAGAACCAAATCGTAAATGTAGGCTCTTTTTTTTTTTTTTTTTAAATTTTAAAGACTTATTTATTGTTTTGAGAGAGAGAGAGAGCAGGAGTGAGAGGAGCAGAAGGGGAAGGAGATAGAATTCTAACTGCAGACTCCATGCTGAGTGCAGAGGCCAATATAGGGCTGTATCCCAGGACTCTGATTCCAGGAATCTGAATTCGAAATCAAGAGTCAGATACTCAACTGACTGAGCCACACAGGTGCTCCCAACTATAGCTTCTTAAAGATAACTCTGAAACATTTTGCTTAGAAATAGGTTAAAATAAAACATTCTTTACCAAGAGGATTTGACTTAAAAGATTGTTAGAAGTTCATTATCAAATTGACAGCTACAATTTCACAAACAGATGTACAATACTTGTTAGACTCGTTCAGATTTCTTTTTTTTTCTGTTCAGACTTCTTTCTTAACTCCCTTCCACCCTCCTTCCTTCTCTTCCCTTCCTCCCTCCCTTCTTCCCCTCCTTTCTTTCTTGTCTTTCTTTCTCCCTTTCTCTCTTTCATTCTTTCTTCTCTTTTAGAGAGAATGCATGGGGTGAGGGAGAGAGAATCTTAAGCAGGCCCCACATGCCCAGAGCCTCTCACAGAGCTCGATCGCCCAACCCTGAGATCATGACCTGAGCTGAAATCAAGTCAAACGTTTAACTGACTGAGCCACCTAGGCAACCCAGATTTGTTCAGATTTCTGATTAATGTTCCAAAACATTAGAAATTAGGGAAGCTCCTTTTATTATTCTGGAATATAAATGAATTGTGATTTTTTATAATGAATTTGGAGGGTTTTTTTCCTACTTTTACAAATATTAGAACAAAGCAAATTTTATAGAGTTAGATTTACTGAAGGACTTTTAGAATTTTATAGTTAGGAACATGAAATGAGAAAGTTTTAGTAATTAAAAGATAGTTTCCTAGAAATACTATTAGCAAATCTTCATTTCTAATTGGAATTAATTCCATTTACCGGAGAAAAGTAACAAAATTGTATGTACCTCTAGCTCCTGTGTGTGGCGGAATAGATCTTCAGGCCTCTGTTTCTGTTGGACCTCTGACCAGTTGCAGAGGGAATACAGAATGAATCCTAATATTCTAAATGGCATGTTGTAGTAGTAAAGTCTTAGGACGATATGGCAGCCAGCCAGAAATTAATGCCAGCAGAATAAATAAGCAGTCAAGTAAGGACTTACAGTGTTTCAACAAATGTCTGGGAGATCCCCTTTGGATACTGTGTTAATAAAACAGTAAACTGAAAGGATGAGGCAGAGTTCCATGAGATTGTGTTTTGTGCACGGTGATAGCCCCAGTGCCCCAAAGAGTGTTTATCATAGTGGATACCAAATAAGTACTTGTTGTATGCAATGAGGAAAGAGAGGAGGAAGAAAATAAACATAAAAGTAACACAAGGTCGGGGAAAGAAATAATCTGTAAGAGTGAAGAAGAGTACATTTTCAAACAATGCACACTACCCACACTACTACTGCTACTCTGCCTCATTTTCCCGCCTGACGGTACAGCTCACTAAAGGCCCTGCCATACTCATCTTTGAATCCAGAGACTGTGGCACATAGTAGTAGTATTTATTGAAAAGCCGAGGTTTACAAAACACTGTTCTTCCCTGCAACTGCCCTTTGAGGTATTATTGTCCCTGTTTTAGAAATAAAGGAAACAGAAGGTGAAAGAGGTTACATAGTTTGCCCAAAGCCACACTGTGGAGCCTGCATTCCATCTCGAGATTGTGTAACTCCCGAGCCCTAGTACAAAATCTTCAGGCCAGACTATCCAGGTGCTCAGCAAATGTGTGCCGAGGGTTCTTAAAAAAGTGAAGAGTGGGTGTCAGAAAGAACTCACTAAGGAGGTGGCATTAAGCTAGATCTTAAAGTAAGATTTGGATGTTGTGAGATGGCAGGGGGATGATGAGTATTCAGGCAGAAGGACAGTCAGTTAAAAAAATAAGTAAAAGCACAGAGACAGAGAGTATAAGATTTCTGGCTTTCTGCCATGTGGGCTGTATTTGAAGATTAGTTAAGAATAATAATTTGGGGGGGCGCCTGGGTGGCTTAGTGGGTTAAGCCGCTGCCTTCGGCTCAGGTCATGATCTCAGGGTCCTGGGATCGAGTCCCGCATTGGGCTCTCTGCTCAGCAGGGAGCCTGCTTCCCTCTCTCTCTCTCTCTGCCTGCCTCTCCATCTACTTGTGATCTCTCTCTGTCAAATAAATAAATAAAATCTTTTAAAAAAAAAGAATAATAATTTGGTTCTAGGTTATAGAGGGCCTTGGATGATAATCTGAGACATTTGGACTTTACTTTGGATACAGTATCAAGTCATCCAAATGTTTTTTAGCAGGAACGTGCCTTAGGTCATTTGAATTTTAGTCTACCCTCATCCCAAAGTTATATATTTTTAAAATCCCTCCTCTACTTAAAGTATTTACCACCACTGACTGAAATGATGGCACTCTGTCACTAGATAGGACACATCACTTTCCTCCAATCAGAGTAGTTATGTCCTTTTAATATTGTTTTTGGATGTTTTTGACTTTGTATAAATAATGGGCATCTTCCCTCAATATGGTTCCCCCCCCCTCAGCATTACATTCTTGAGATCATTTGTATTATAGATCATATACCATTGTGTGAATACACCACAAGTCATCCATTCTTGGTAATGATGAAAATTTTTTGTTATTACAAACAATGCTGATATAAATATTCTGGTATATATCTAATTGTGCAAATGTGTTAGTTTTTCCAGAGCAATAGTTCTCAAATTTGACTACTTTGGAATCACTCTCAGGGCTGTTTAAACACTAGTTGTTAAGCTCATTGTTTGATTCAGGAGGTCTGGGGTGGATCCCAAGAATTTGCATTCCTAACAAGTTCTCAGGTACTAGTGATCTTTTGATCTAAGAACCAGTTTCTTCAGAGTATAGATATAGCTGTGGAATTGCTGGAATGAAATAGAGAATACATATTCTCAACTTTACTGGGTAATGCCAGATTGTTTTCCTATCTGCAGTGTGAAAGAGAATTGTCAGACTTGAATTTTTGCCAGATTGGTGGGTGTTAATTGTATCTTAATATGTGACTGAAAACGAAAATTGATATGCCCTTTTTTCCATATTAAAGCTTTCAGAATATGCGGAAATTGCCCATTTTAAATAATGTTTCCAAGGTAGAAAAGAAATGCGCACGCACGCGCGCGCACACACACACACACTCTCTCTCTCTCTCTCTTCCACAGAAAAACCTGGTTGTGCTGATCAGATTCAGTTTGAGTTGCCTAAGAAGAATCTAAGATAATTATTGCAATTTTTAATATTTTTATACTTCCATTAGCATTTTTTTTTTAAAGGAAAGAACACAGGAGAAATTTCAGTTTGGTGAGAAGATTTGTTTAAATTGAAGATAATCCATTTAATTCAGGAAAGTGCAGAAGGCTAATTTGGAAAGATTTGACTAGATACTATGCTAGTTTTATTCCCTTCCTTAGCGAAACTTCTTGGAAGTCAGTCCAAGCTGCCTTTGGTTTAATAGGTTCACATTCTCTATGACAAGCTGCTGCAGAGCTGACCCTGTGTTCAGAAGTTTTGCTTTCCAAGTTACTATTTGAGCAAATATGTGTCAGTATCCTGGTTCTGGCAGGTGGTGTTTGAACTCTCACAGTGGTGTGGTGTACCCCAAGAGCTTGTGTATCATGAGCAGGTGGTCAATGGGCTTTGGTATCTGTTGTCTGTATGACTGGACATTAATGGATGACTATCTTTCAGCTTTCATGACGCTGGTTATCATATTGCTGCACGTGTTCTGGGGTATCATATTTTTTGATGGCTGTGAGAAGAAAAAGTGGTCTTCCCTTCTTGTAGTTCTGCTGACACATCTGCTGGTGTCTGCCCTGGTGAGTATTGCCACTGTCCTCACATTGTTTTTTGGAACTCAAGTCCCCATATCTAAAATGGTAGGTTCTACACTAAATGAAACACAAACTCAGTGTCAAATGAAGAAATTCCAAAAAGTTGATGACTGAGTGAATGAGTGAAAGGTAGATAAATAAATCATCTCTCTTCCTACAGAAAGAAACCAATTAATTTGTTGGTTGATTTCATTAAAGATTTCTTTCTTTGTACTTTACTTTTATGGGTATAGTCAAACCTGAAGTAGTCTTGTATTATGCTTATGTTAGGTAACACATCTTAAACAATTTCCATGATATTATAAACCCTTTTAATATGTAAATTTTAATAGCCTTATATTATTATATAAAAATTATATTACAGTTTGCTTAATTGATTGATCATATATTTTTCTACCTTTGCTTCTTATAATGCTATCTTGAATATCTTTGTACATGGAAGTTTTTCAATATGATATTTAGCTTCCAAGGAATGAAAATATTAAATGGTATGAGTATTTTTGAAGTCCTTGATGTCCATTGCTAAAATACTCTCCACAAAGTTTGTACCATTTTTGCTCATTCTGATCAATAACAGGAGTGCCCAGTTACCCCCTCCACAGTGAAATTATGCCAGTTTTCTAAATAAAATTTAAAAAGAAAACTTGACTTGATATGCTTTTTAAGAAATATTTAATGCTTTGGGTCTGACTTTTATTGTAATTTGTCATATATTTATATCAGAATTATCCCCAGACCTTGTCCAGACCCTTATGATTTCTCACTTCAAAGTATTGAAGAGGTTCTTTCCGGTGGTGTCCTGCCTCATGTTTCTCTCTTCTCCATCCATTTAGAATTCATATCAGGTTTTCTCATACTGGGCTCCTTGACCTCTGATCCATCTAAAGTGCCATCTTACAGGGGTGCCTGGCTGGCTCAGTCAGCAGAGCATGTGACCCTTGATCTCAGGATCATGAGTTGGAGTCTCACGCTGGGCACAGAGATTACTTAAAAGATTAGATAGATAAATAGATAGATAGATAGATAGATAGAAAGAAAGGAAGAAATGCAATCTCACTGCTTCCCCTACCTAAAACTTTTCAGTGGTACAGGATGTTAAAGTTACCTTTGATATGATGGCAACTATGAGAAGCCAAGTCTTCATTGGAAAAAAGACTAGAAAGAGACTGCATTAAAATATTAATAATGTTTCTCCCCAAGTGGATTCTTTTTTCTTTACAGTTTTTGGCATGTTCCAAATTTTCTATGATGTATACTTTTTTTTTTTTTAAAGATTTTATTTATTTATTTGACAGAGAACACAAGTAGGCAGAGAGGCAGGCAGAGAGAGAGGAGGAAGCAGGCTCCCTGCTGAGCAGAGAGCCCGATGCGGGACTCGATCCCAGGACCCTGAGATCATGACCTGAGCCGAAGACAGCGGCTTAACCCACTGAGCCACCCAGGCGCCCTATGATGTATACTTTTATAATCAGAAAGGAAATTACATGAAAAAGCAGATGTCCTTTTTATAGATCCAATTGGCTATTGATTCATTTAACAAATATTAACCGAGTGCTTTCTGTGTTCCAGGCACTGGTCAAGGTAAACAAAGCAGTTTAGTGAACAAAGCAAAGATCTGTTTTTACAGTTTAGTGGGGAGAGAGAGGCTTTAAGCAGTAGGCATAATAAATTTTATAGTGATAGGTGCTGTGGCCAGTAGCATAGGCCAAAAGGAATCCAGCATGTAGGGAGGCAGGAGATGTCAAATTTTTGAATTAGATGGTCAGAGTAGGCTTCATTGTGAAGGTGACATTTAAGAAAGAAGGGAAGAAGATGGTCATGTAGCTCTCTGGAGAAAGGACATCTTAGACTGCACAGCCAGTAGCAAAGTCCTAAAGATCAAAGAACTTGCTTGGCATATTTTTTGGAAGTGAGGGTGGCCAGAGCAGAGTGAGCCAGGGGAAAGTTAGTAGGAGATACTGTCACAGAGTTGAAGGTGAGAGAGAAGTAGAGGTTGGAAGTGAGAACCACATCTAGGTAATGTAGGACTTTGACATTTACTCTCAGTGAAATGGAAGTCAGCGTAGGGTGTTTAAGGAGAGGGACATGATTTTAAAGGATCACTTTGCTGTGTTAAGAGTAAACTGTAGCAGGGGAAAAGATTACAGTCATCAAGAGGAGGAGGGTGATAATTTGGGTGAAATAGCAATGGATATAATGAGAAATGATCAGATTGAGGACATATGTTTGAAAGTAGAGCCAACAGTATTTCCTGACAGACTGGATAAGGCAAGGCACAGGAGAGAAAGAAGAGGAGCGAGCCAATGGTGCCTCCAGGGTTTTGGCCTGGGCAGTAAGAAGGATGGAGTTACCATCAGTTGAGATGAGGAAGCTTGTGAGGGGAGTTTATCTGGGCACATTATAAATGTAATAGAGATGCCTATTGGACATCCAAATGGAAATGTTTGTTAGGCAGTTGGATGAAAATGTCTGGAGTTTGGGAGGAAAACCCAGGGCCGAAAAAGTGATTACAAGGAGTAGATTCAAGCAGACAAGAAAAGAGGCCCAAGGACTGAGCCCTGGGACACTCCCATCTTGAGACTGGGGAAGGAGGAACCAGCAAAGGAGACTGAGAAAGAGCCACTAGTGAGGCTGGAGGAAAACCAGGAGCCAGGTATCCTGGGAGCCAAATGTATTGAGGTAAAAATGATCAGCTGCAGCAGATGCCTGTGGAATAAAACCCAGACTTCTTTGTTTGACCCAAGCCTCTTTTCATCCACACTGGTGCAAAACTTACCTTTTGCTGCTGCCCACAGATCACATCATGTACTCCATCGAAACTGATCTGTTGTGGCTACCCAACAGCATGCCTTGTGCATGCTGTTTTATCTGCAGTGACTTATCTCCCCTTAACCTAAGTCAGTTTGGAAAAGTGCTAGTTCAGTGTGAAGCCTCCCTGGCAAAGGTGCATATTCCAGACTCAGCACAGTCACTAGACCTTAATACATAGCTGTGTTATAACACTTATCCTCAGAGAGTGTTCTTATCTTTAATATAGTTCTTATGTCTCTCCAACTAGAGTTCCATCATCAAGGATGGGACCTTTCTTATCAATCTTTGTTTCTTCAATCCAATAAATGTTGAATATTGAATAGTTGATACTCTCTCTAATGATTAAAAGAACCCAGGAAAATAAGCTAAAATAAGAAGAACCTAGGAAATTTGAAAGATGATATATCAAAATGTTAACAGTGGTTTCAGAGAATGTCTAAGTAATTGTTTTATTTAAATACACCTACAGAAAAGAATACAGATCAGAAGCATCCATCTTGATGAATGTAACCTATGTAACTTGAACCCAAATGAAAACAAAAACATTATCAGCACTCACGAACCTCCCGCCACGGTCCTAACTTCTAACGTGCAGCTTGTCTTGCTTTTGGTATTTTATATAAACAGAACCATTTAGTCTGTGCTCTTGTGTCTGACTCCTTTCATCAACATCGTGTTTGTAAGAGATTCATCTGTATGTATAGGTAGCTATTAATTGTTCATTTTTTTGTTTTTAAAGATTTATTTATTTATTTATTTATTTATTTGACAGGCAGAGATCACAAGGAGGCAGAGAGGCAGGCAGAGAGAGAAAGGGAAGCGGGCTCTCTGCTGAGCAGAGAACCCGATGCGGGACTTGATCCCAGGACCCTGAGATCATGACCTGAGCCGAAGGCAGCGGCCCAACCCACTGAGCCACCCAGGCGCCCATTAATTGTTCATTTTCTGCAGTATAGTATTCTACTTTGTAACTGTACCTTGCTTTATCCATTCTACAGCAGAAATGGTGTCTCCACCTTCTAACTGTTGTGAATAGTAATGCTTTGAGTATTCTACTATATGTCTCTTATGAATGTATGTACACATTTCTTTTGGATATATGTGATATATGCCTAGGAGTGAATTGCTGGTCATGCGGTGTATATATGTCAACTGTTCATACCACCCAGTTTTTCAGAGTAATTGTATCAGTTTACATCCGCACCATCAATTTGTGAGTGGCAGTTCCTCACCCTCATCACCGACAGTTAGTGTGTCACTCTCTCTATTGTTATACATCCTGCTGGGTGTATCGTAGTATCACATTGTGGTTTTCTTTTATTTATTTATTTTTTAAAAGATTTTATTTATTTGAGACAGAGAGAGAGAGCACACATGATGGATGGGCAGGGGCAGAGGGAGAAGCAGACTCCCTGCTGAGCAGGGAGCCCAATATCGGACTTGATTCCCAGTCTCTGGGATCATGATCTGAGCCAAAGGCAGTCGCTTAACCAACTGAGCCACCCACGCGCCTGCACATTGTGGTTTTACTTTGCATTTCCCTAATGATTAATGAGATTATGCATGTCTTCATATATTTATTGGCCATTTGGATAATTCTTTTGTGAAGTGCCTCTTTAAATCTTTTGCCTATAATCCTATTGGATTGTCTTTTTGATTTCTAGGAGTTCTTTCTGTATTCTCTAAAAAAGGTCTTTGTCAGATGTACCTATTATAAATAGCTTCTCCTATAGTGTGGTTTAACTTTATATCCTCTTTATGTTGTCTTTTTTATGAGCAAAAGTTCTTTATTTTGATGTAGTTTAATCAATTTTGCTGTATCATTTATAGTTTTTGTTTTCTGAATATTAACCTATCTGAATTTCAATTTTAAAATTTATTTTACTCATTTGTGTATTTTAATTTTCTACAACAATCACATATTGCTTCTGTAATTGTTTAAAGAAGAAAAAATTTTAAAGAAACTAAAGAGAAATACAAAAGAACTTAGCACCCTATAAAGTAAGTTAAAATTCAGTGGATTTCCAAAGAATCCAGAAAGTGCTCAATGCCTGCTTCAGTGTGCTCAATGTCCACAGTTGCCTCTTGAGAAAAGCACTTTTTCTGCATAAGGTGCCATCTCTGCAAAATCAGCCCATTTTCCTAGTCAGAGCTGATAGGCAGGGTCGGTATCTTAACCAGGAGCATGTGCAGGTAGGGTGAGGGTAAGAACAGTGATGAGCCATGGAAACACTCCCCTTGAAGGCTTTTATAGGCAGAGGTCTATGGTGACACGTTGACCCAGTTAGTTCCTCTCCTTTGTTAAGTGTAAGTTCTGGGCTAGTTGGGAACCCATCTCCCCACCTTACTCTGGCCCAGGAAAGGAAGTATTTCTCCTTCTCTCTAAGACCAGTCCCTCTACCTGGGCTCTACATCCAGTTATTTCCCACAAGGACCTCACTCTGATTTTGTCCTTGATCCCACATCACCAGTTTTCCTTCTCGTCATTATTATATAGATGTATCTTAAAACTCTCCACTATTGCCTTTCCCCCATCTAGCCATCATTCTCTTTTTTTCTGTTCCCCATCACAGCAAAATTTCTCAGAGTTACCTCCACTAATTTGTCTCCACTTTTTCACCTCTCATACTTCTAGTCCAGTCTTGGTTCTCCTCAACCACCCTTCTAAAATTGCACTTGTGAAGATCAAAGGAAATCTCCATTTCCTGAAAACACATTGGGGTTTTTGTTTTCATCTCAGCAACCTTTAAAAGAGTTGACTACTCTCTCTGTGAAACATGTTCCTCTTTTGACTTCTATAACACATGTCCTGCTTTTCCTCTTACCTCACTCTTTGCTCTTCTCAGACCCCTTTGCTCTTTTTCAGTAAGAGTCAAGAGAATAGAATGTTGTCGATACTTTTAATTTGCTTCTGCAATACTAAACAGCACAAAAAATTTATAAATGTTCTCATGGCTTTGTCCTGACTTCTCCTTTCCCCTCTCTCTGTAATAGCTCCCTGGGTAACTGCATTGAGAGTCATGGCTTTAAATACTGTCTGTCGTCTGTGCTTTTAGCACAAGTCTCTTTCTTTCCTAGCACAAGTCTCTCCTCACAGCCCCGTATTCGCATGCCTAATGCTTTCCTGACGTCTGTCCTTTGAAATCTCATAGGCATGTTACTCTTAGCTTAACCTCATTGGACTTGATTCTCACCCATCACTCTGAGTGTCATCTTTCCCCAAGTCTTTGTCATCCCATTAAGTAGCACTACCGTTTACCAAAAGCCACAAACATGGAAGCCACTTTGGCCTCTCTTTCCCTCACATTCCTTCCATCAGCAAGTCCTGTCCGTTCATATCACCCACTCTCCATCTCTACTACCACCGCCCCTGATCTAAGTCACCATCCTATACTCTCCTCAACCAGTGTAAAATCTTCTTCTTATTTATTATTAATATATAACATATTATTTGTTTCAGGGGTATAGGTCTGTGATTCATCAGTCTTACACAATACCCAACTCTCCCCACTGTCTGTCACTCAGCTGCTCTATCCCTCGGACCATCTTCCACTCCATCAGCCCTCAGTTAGTTTCCTGAGATTAAGAGTCTCTTACGGTTTGTCAGTGCACAGCCTTCTTAATGAGTCTCCCTGCTTTCACAATTGCCTCCTTTAATCCATTTTGTGCAGTTTTAAACATCTAAATCAAGTCACTCAGCTCCCCTACCTTGACCCTTTCTGTGACCCCACCCCACCACATTGCACTGGGGATGAAGTCCACACCCCTTACCAACATGCTGCATAACTGGTTCCTGCCTTCCTCTCTTGACCTCATCTCATGTGCTGCCCCTCCATCTCTACACATGACTAATATCACTCTTTTCAGGTTCTCAGCTGCACCAAGCTCTTTGCCCTCCTGTGGTTCCCACCTTCACTCTACACAAGGCTGGTTCTCTCCAACTATATGTCAGTATAAATGCCACTTACTCAGGACTACCCCTGAGCAACCTGAGTAGACGACCTTGTTCTTACTTATCTAGCACCATCATGATTATAATTATTCTGTCTAGCATTCATCATAATGTATAATTATTTGATTCATTTATTTGCTGCTGCATTCCTTACTTGTTTCTTTTACTAGCATATAAGCTCCATTAGGATCTTCAGTGTTACATAGCATAATACCTCTTGGCACTCCTTCAAAGTTTTTTAAGTGAGCTTTTGGAACCCTCTTCAGCTGTGCAGGTGAAAAAGAGATGCTGTTCCCTTGAATACTAAGGATTCATCCTGAAGTTACTTGGACTTGTCTTACTTTCTTGAAAATTAAGAGCTGGGTAACACAGAAATTGTTATAAACTGGGCCCAGGTTGTATAACATATATCTTCTATTGGGTCTTCCATTTAATTCTGACTTCTAGTTACCCTCTAGCCTTGACATTTGAATATAGTGAAGCACACATCTATGGGCTAGTGTCTGTTGACAAGGTTAGTTCTGTGTGTCTTTGTGGTACTCAGTGTGCGACATACATCATATGTTTGGTGAAACACAGCCCAGCTATTGAAAGTATCCTGTATTTTCCTTAATCTTTAGTTACTCTACATGCTTAATGAGCATACTGTTATTATACAAGCTGATTTTTTTTTTTCAGACCTTCATAAGTCCTCATTACGGAATAAATCTGGTATCCACATATTTAATCATGGTACTCATGGGCATCTGGGCATTCTTTGTTGCTGGAGGCAGCTGCCGAAGCCTGAAGCTCTGCCTACTCTGCCAAGACAAGGACTTCCTCCTTTTCAACCAGCGCTCCAGATAACCTCTGAGAACCGGCACCTGTCAAACAGTAAGCTGCATCTTTAGAGGAAGCACAACTGTGCCTTTTTCTAAAAATTCCTTTTCCTGGTGGAATTTAGAAAAAACAAAACCATCTAGATAAAATATGACATTCATGCCACAGCCCTCTGAAAGGGATACATTAGTGAGTGTGCATGTCCCGGCAACACATTAGACTGTCACCTGGGGAGGCGTAGTGAATACTGGTACCTGGGCTCCACCTTCCACATTTAATTGGTCTGGACATTCGGTAATTTTTAAGATTTTATTTATTTGAGGAGAGGGAGGAGCAGAGGGAGAGGGACAGGCAGACTCTGTGCTGAGCGTGGAGCCTGATGTGGGGCTCAGTCTCAGGACCCTGAGATCCTGACCTGAGCTGAAACTAAAAGTCCGACGCCAAACCGACTGAGCCACCCAGGTGCCTCTGGGCATTTGGTAATTTTTAAAAGCTTCCCAGATGACTCTGAAATGCAGCCAATTTAAGAACCATCCGTGTCCAAATAGGAGCTTCCTGAGAACACTGTAAATGAGTAAAAGTCAGGTGTTCAGCTGTCTCTCAACTCAGCTTGTGCTGAGCAGGTAAATCTTTGAATGTCAAATCCTGCTTGGTATTTGTCTTTTTAAGTCATGAAGTCACAAAAGGCTAAAGGGCTTTCATCCCTATTAACTGTTTTCGTGTTCTTTACTAGGACCCAATTTTATGAGAACATGGCAGGTTGTGCTTCTACATGCAATAGTAAATCGCACTGACTTTCTGTGATGATTTAGCTAGAGTAAGCTATTAACAAGCTGCATTTTTTCTGTAGTTTTTACTCTGGATTTTGCTTTTTGAGATATTACATGGTTTTTGAGCATAGATTCAGTTTGGTTAATCAAAAAATTATTTTCTGATTCCTGGGTAGGTATTATAAACCAGGAATTTTTGTGCAACTTCTGTAAGTCTTTCCTGGGTTTAAGGCTTTTTACAAGCTCTGTCCCAATGCCGTGTTTACCAGCCAAGTGTGGATAGGAGGGCAGGTTGAGGTGAAGCCTGTTCTATCTCTGAGCAGTTCTGCTGATTGCTGAGTGATGTGCCCTGGGACAGACTTCACTAGAGCGGTGAAAGAATCAGACGCATGAGGAAAACAAGCAAGTAGAGTGATGTTGACACTTTTATTTTGCTCCTGTGATACTAGCCAGCACTCTCCACCCCCTGCCAACAAGTGATATAGTGTAAAATTGGAAATGTCTGAAACTGCCAAATTCGTGCTTTTACAAAATCCATATAATCTTTAGATTTAGCAAATGTCTCTGGGCTTTAGTAGCAGATATAACCTTCCCTTTATAGGAATACCCAACGCGTTTGTTCAGCTTCTAGGCAACCCTTTTGATTTCCTTTATAAAGAGGAAATGCCAATGAATTGTGCCTTTACTAACTAGAAATTGTTCCCCATTGATGGCTCTTAGAGAACGGATGGTGCGAAATGAAAATTCCCTACACATTTAGGTGATAAGCTCAATGGATCCCACATGTACAGTAGAACAGCCAAAAGAAATAGGAGCAGCAATGAGAGGGCTCACCAGTGCCATGACAGATGGAAGAACTTCACACTTCAGTGGTGGAGAGGAATAATGAACATGTTTAAAATGGAAAGGTGGCCAGTATTTTCAGCTGGCCGCACATCATTTCAGGGGCCAGAACCTCTCACATGGACTAGACCTTTATCTGGGAAATCCCTTCCCATGGTTAAATAACTAGAATTTCTTAATCTAGTGATTCAAGAGAAATAGGATTTTCCAGCAAGGCTGTAAATAGTCCCTAGCAGTTACAGTTACTCTCCTGAAGTTTACTTCACAACACCAATACCAACGCTTCCACCAGAGTTTGTGGTTTTCTACCATTATACAAAATTTTCCTTAGACTAAAAGAGTCATAGAAAGAGTCAAGGACAGAGAGACTGACGAGTGAAATTTACTGTGCAGGGGAACGAGATACCTGTGGAACTTGGCTGTATTCCTTTCGGAACGTGGTGTTCTTTGGTGGACAGAACAAGAAAAATATATAGTTGGTTATCACTATTGACGTACAAATCTCTTAAATGGATAGTCTGATAAAATATTTGATCTGTAAAGTACTGAAAATATGAGAATATTAATATTACTCATTACTGTGATCTGAGGATGTCCTCTGTACTTAATATTAAGTAAAGAAGCTGGGATACTGTAAAATCCCATTTATAAAAACTTATCAGGCAAGAGAAAGTTTTTCTTTTGGTGAGACGCTTGTCTGAGGAAATTATTTAATAATCTTTGACTCCCTATACATAAAGGAACTTTGTACTGCTGATTTCTGTTAAAATGTGAGCATTGCCGTAGTCAGTTTAGGCACTATTTTTACAAATAGCCCTGCTTTGCCTGATGCCAATGGTGCCCAGAGGGAGAATATAGTTTTCTTCTGTTGCTGTGTATAAACTGAGATGCCTTTTTTTTTTCCCCTCTGCATTTTTTATCTATGAGGATCCTTCTGAGCCCTGATAGTATTTGACAGCAGGTGGTGTTGATAGTTTATGCTCTCCTCCACACAGTGCTTTCTCAGTTTGGAAGGAAATGTGGGTCAAGTTAGAGTTGACCTTGGAATGTGAATGTTGCTGCAGTCCTTGACTATTTTGCCATGTGATTAATAGAGATTGATTTTGTTGCTCTCTAATAAATTTGTATTTATTTTTTTAATCATTTAAGTTAGTTGTTGTAACTGGAGAAGTTTAGTTACCTCAATCCTGGCCTGCATGGCTCATAATATAATAGTAGCAGCCTGTTTTAGAGCATCTAATGAAAACGTGGCCGAAAGGAAGAAACGATGGTAACCACAGATTGCATAGAGAATGGCTTTTGTTCTCGTTGTTAAATTTTTTTTTTCTTAAAGCACATTTCAGTGTTTGCTGAGATTGGCAAATTCACATAAAAAATATTAGGTGTTCTTGTCCATAAAGTTGGGTACAGGATAAGTAGTTGTGACAGGAGCTTCCTCCTACGTGTACTCCTCCCACTTTGCATCACCTCAGACTAGCCCGGAGGTAGGGGTTAGCAGTCACTGTGGGCCTGAGGGCTCCAGGGGGGCCCGGGTGGTGGTGGCCTGTCTTAGGCAGCAGCCCCCAGCTCCCTGGGAAGAGCTCTTTGAAAGTGCTAGCTCTCATTATTTAACTTTTTCTTGGGTCCTACAGGGTCCTAACTCCAGGTGGAAAAAGTAGATATCACAACAAAACAATTTTAAAATGCTTTGCTTAGAGCATTTTGTTTAAGATTGCAGTGTTTACAGTTCTTCTATAATAAAAGGCGTTACTTCTATTAAATTCTAGTGTTTAGAGAAATGGCTACTATATGTATCATTTTATATAAGTATACAATATGTATCATTTTATATAAGTTATGCTGTTGTGTCTATATACTTGTAATATCAGGCCTTGCATTCAGTGCACAATGCAATAGACTCTTTTCAGACCTGTGTTTTTCAGTGAACAATAAAAGTGTTGTCTGGCACCACTCGTCTCCCATGTGTCCTCTTCTTTGGAGCAGTGTACTCTTCAGTATCTGTTGTTACACTTTTTGTCTCCTACAAAACTTGACTGCATGTTCTGTTGTTTATGACTGGTCAGCTCTGAGACTTTATAAAGAGAAATCTTTGTTACCTCAAAATTCATAAGGCCTGTTTCATTTCTGTGTATTCAGAAACAGTGCAGAGAAGTTCTTTGAGGCTCAAACCAAGTAGAAGATTATTCTCAAAGATCCTAGAAGCTCACCTTGAAAAATCTGTTCTAAGTAATTATAAAACGGGGAATTTATAAAATATCATATAATAGTCACTAGAGATGGCAGTTGGTTGACAAGGAGAATAGTTTAGTTTTTACCCACTGATCCTGAGCAACCTATAGAATCCTTTTGTTTTTTCTCCCCTTGGTGTGGAGACAGTGCAGTGAAGGGGTTGAGCTTCTCTTTCACCATCAGACAGGTTGTATAGACAATTATTATGGCCTGAAACTCAAACCATGTGATGCCTGTTCACTCTGGTTTGAAATGAGGCTGCTCTAGATTTATCTTGACTGTGTTATTAGATGGAATATCCTCAGGGACCAAGAGCTTTTTAGTCCTCACTTGTAAGCCAGTGGAAGAGGTGTGCATTTCTTAGGTAACAGGCCAGATTTGTGTACAACTTCTTTGGCTCTTCCCCACTGAAACTGTGGCTCTAGTTTAATTGGTTTGTTTGGTATTTAGTTGGAGCAAGGACTTCCCCCATGTCCAGCCTCAACACATGAGAAACCTCCAGTGGAAAGAAGTATATATTTTATCCTCACCTCACTGAAAATGCTGAATAGATGAACCATTCAAACACTCAACTGGCTTATGGATTCAGTCTCAGCAAAAGAATTTTTAAGGATTTGACACCTTCTGTGGGCATTGGTGGTTCAGTGGTAGAATTCTCGCCTGCCACGCGGGAGGCCCGGGTTCGATTCCCGGCCAATGCAAACAAAAGGATTTGACACCTTCTAAGGTGACCATAATAGTTGATGAGCCCTGAGCAGGTCCTGGCTTTAAGACTCAGGAATAGGAGGTACTTGTTGTGTCAGTGTAATCACTGTAAATCCTTCTCTACCTAGTGGTGAATGCATTCATTTTTCAGTGTTTGAGCAAAATCAGAGATGGGGTTTGTAGTGTTTGTAGTGTTTAATCAGTGTTAAAAAAAGGATGGAAAAGAATGAGATAGTAGAGGTCTTTATCCTCTGGGAACATATAATCTGACTGCCTGGATTAAAATATATAAATATTATCTAGTATGTTACCAATTATGAAATAATATAGACTAGCTGGAGTGCATGATACTTGAAATTTTAGCAGTAGATGAAAGGCCCCTGGGTAATGGATGTAGATCCAGAGGAAAAGGTGATTGAGGACTGAATACTGGGGCTCTCCAATTGAGAGGTTGGAATGGGGAGGTGGAGTTGTCCACTGAGGAAGGAAGGAATATCAGGAGAGTGTGGTGGCCTGAGAGGGGAAAGAATGTCAAATGCTGTTGAATAATGAGAACAATGAGGAGTAAGAATTGATCATTACATACGGAGAGGTAGAATTTCAGTGTAGGGGTGAACACCTAAATGGAGTAGATTATAAGGACATAGACATAGCATATCAAGTACAGAGAACCATTATAAATATAGTAGGGGAATGGGATGATAGCCTGAGGAGGTTGAGGGGGAAACAGAGAAGTGTTTTTCTCCCCAGCTCCCAAGTAATACATCATTATAACAGCATGTTTGTATAAAGATGACAGTCACTCAGTGGAAAGGGAAAAATTGATGATGCAGGAGATGGGGGGATAGTTGCCAAAGCAAAGTACCTGAAGAAGGAATAGAGTGAAATTTTTAGCATTAAATGTTTATATTAGATACGTCAAAATATTTAAAATCAATAACGTAAGCTTTCTCATTAAGAAACTAGAGAAAACAAACTAAAGCTAGAAATAAGTAAAAGAAAGGAAGTAACGAAGAGAAGAGCAAAAATCAAAAAGCAGAAAAACAATGGAGAATTTCAATAAAACAAAAATCTGGTTCTTTGAGAAAATTAATAAAATTGATAAATCTCTGGCCAGATTGGTAAGGGAAAAAAGTACATATAAATTATGACTAGCATTACAGATTCTACATTTATTAAATAAAAATGGAATATTATAAACAACTTAATGCCAATAAATTTAAAACTTAGATGAAATGGACATACCACTTAAAAAAAAAAAAGCTCACTCAAGAAGAAATTAAAGGGGCGCCTGGGTGGCTCAGTGAATTAAGCCTCTGCCTTCGGCTCAGGTCATGATCTCAAGGTCCTGGGATGCAGCCCACATCGGGCTCTCTGCTCGGCAGGGAGCCTGCTTCCCCCTTGCTCTCTGCCTACTTGTGATCTCTCTCTCTGTGTGTCAAATAAATAAATAAAATCTTTTAAAAAAAGAAGAAGAAGAAATTGAAAACCTAAGTATCCCTTCAGATATTCAGTAAGGCATGTTTTTTCTTGTTAACATGCCTTGTAATTATTTATTAGAAGCTGAGCATCATATACTGAGTAACAGGAACTGAAATAGGTTTTTAGTATAAGTTTTATGTTAATCTAGGCAAGAGTTGGACTGTATTTAATGTTTGTTGCAGCTCTCAGTACCAGAGGCTTCAGATTCCTCTAGTGGCCTTGTTTTGTCTGCCACCAGGATTTTGGGCTTCCCTATATGCTCTTCATCAAAGAAGGTCTGTGTCTTACAGCTCTTTCAGCTATAATCCCTGATTATTATATTGGAAATCTATTGGTGTGGCAGTGAGATGTAAGAGAAAGTATGTGTCCTATAATCTTAAGATTAACTTTAGTTTCTTAGGAGCACCTGAGTAGCTTAGTCCTTTGGATGTCCGATTCTTTGATTTTAGCTCAGGTCATGGTCTTGGTGTTTTGAGATTAAGCCCCACAATGGGCTCCTCACTGAGCATGGGGCCTGCTTGGGGTTTTCTCTCTGTCTCCCCACCCTTCCCCCGACCCTGGGCACCCCTCCCCTGCCCTTGTCCCTGCATTCAGATGCTTTCTCTATCTCTTAAAAAAAAATTATCAATTTTTTTAGTGAGCTTGCATCCTTAGTCTAAATGTCTCATAGCTTTTTACCCCATAGGAAAGACAGGAAAGACAAAGAGGGCTAGAGTAGGAGAAATGCCCTTTCCCCTAGATACGCTAAGGCTCTTAGAAGGTCTTTTTCTCTGGACAGGAGGTCTTTGTTATGGAGAACACTGGACATAGTTTACAATGATTGCTCTTATCCTTACCCTGCCACAACCATGGAAGATTGACTATGAGATTCTGGTAGTGTTGGAGGTAAAACCTACAAAAATATGAGCCTCCTAAGATTGTGTGCTAGTCTTGGGAATTTCTGACTGTTACACTATTCCACAATCAGACTCCAGCAGCTTGTCAAAATTAACATTTAAGTGTCCCTACCAATTTATGGCTCTAGTGGCTTCTGCTCTAGGCAACCAAATTTCAGTTGTGACTCTAGATTCACCTATGTCTCCAGATTTCAGGGTTATGGCTTGTCCTGAGGACTTAGTTCTCTAACAGGTACAAGACATTATTGATTTTTATTTTGTTTAGTGTTCTCTTGTAAGGATGGGAGTGACAACTTCCAAGCTCTTTACATGTGGGGGCTAAACTAGAAATCCCCTATATCTATTAAAGAAATTGAATTTGTAGTTTCATGAGGGAAATTCCTAGAAGCCTTCATCAGAGAATTCTACCAAAGAGGAAGAAACAATACCAATTCTACACAAACTATTCTAGAAAATAGAAGAGATGGTACACTTCCAATTCATTCTATGAGTGTTACCAAACATTACTTGGTTAAAAGAAAAAAAAAAAACAAAAAACAGGCAAAGGTATTTTATTATAAATGAAAACAAAAATAAAAACAAAACTACAGACCAGTATCTCTCATGTATATATATTTTTTAAGATTTTATTTATTTATTTGACAGAGAGAAATCACAAGTAGATGGAGAGGCAGGCAGAGAGAGAGGGAAGCAGGCTCCCTGCTGAGCAGAGAGCCCGATGTGGGACTTGATCCCAGCACCCTGAGATCATGACCTGAGCCGAAGGCAGCGGCTTAACCCACTGAGCCACCCAGGCGTCCCTCTCATGTATATTTATGTAAAAATCTTCTTTCAGCATTTGCTTTAGTTTCAGTGCCTGAATCACAGAAGGGTCCATGTTCTAGAAATCAAAGCAGCGTTGAATAATCAGAACCCTTCTGCCAGATTGTCTAACATCAACTTGTTTTCTGGCACTACTTCTTCCATGTCTCCTTCCTCGTTGTCTGGCACTGGTTCCAAAGCGCTCATCTCCATCAAGTCATCTTCCGATCATTCCTCTGATGTGATGTGTATGAGCTCTTGAGTTTCTCCAAGATCTATATCTTGAAACTCTCACCTTTATTGCCATATCCACAACCTCCTTCATGATTTCTTTGGTTGGTTCTGTCATAAATCCTGTGAAGTCATGCGCAACATCTGGGCAGTTTTCTCTAGGAGGAATTTATTGTTTCTGGCTTGATACTTGCATGGTTTTTCCCTGAACAATGATGGCATCTTTGATGGTATGATCCTTTCAGACTTTCATGATGTTTTCCCTGTCAGGGCTTTTTTCCACAGTGTTAACGGTACTTTCCATAAGATACTATGTGTCATGAGCCTTAAACGTCTTATGACCTCCTGGTCTAGAGACTAAATTAGAGATGTTGTTTGTGTTTGGGGGTAAGTAATCCACTTTGACACCTTCTGTGTTGAACTCATGGGGTTCTGGGTGACAGAAAAATTGTTCACTATCAAAAGAACTTTAGGGGGCTAAGGAAATGTTGAAAAAGAAAAACAAAACTGGGGGCATCACGTTACCTGATTTCAAGCTTTACTACAAAGCTGTGATCACCAAGACAGCCAGTTTTACTGGCATAAAAACAGACACATAGACCAGTGGAACAGAGTAGAGAGCCCAGATATGGACCCTCAACTCTATGGTCAAATAATCTTCGACAAAGCAGGAAAAAATATACAGTGGAAAAAAGACCGGCTCTTCAATAAATCGTGCTTGGAAAATTGGGCAGCTATATGTAAAAGAATGAAGCTCGACCATTCTCTTACATTGTACACAAAAATAAACTTGAAATGGATAAAAAGACCTCAACATGAGACAGGAATCCATCAGAATTCTAGAGGAGAACATAGGTAGTAACCTCTTCAGTATCAACCACAGCAACTTCTTTCAAGATATGTCTCCAAAGGCAAAGGAAACAAAAGCAAAAATGAACTTTTGGGACTTCATCAAGATCAAAAGCTTCTGCACAGCAAAGGAAACAGTCAACAAAACAAAGAGGCAACCCACAGAATGGGAGAAGATATTCACAAATGACAGTACAGACAAAAGGTTGATATTCAGGATCTACAAAGAACTTCTTAAACTCAACACACACAAAACAGATAATCATGTCAAAAAATGGGCAGAAGACATGAACAGACACTTCTCCAATGAAGACATATAAATGGCTATCAGACACATGAAAAAATGTTCATCATCACTAGCCATCAGGGAAATTCAAATTAAAACCACATAGAGATACCACTTACACCAGTTAGAATGGCCAAAATTAGCAAGACAGGAAACAACGTTTGTTGGGGAGGATGTGGAGAAAGGGGAATCCTCTTACACTGTTGGTGGGAATGCAAGTTGGTGCAGCCACTTTGGAAAACAGTGTGGAGATTCCTTAAGAAATTAAAAATAGAGCTTCCCTATGACCCTGCAATTGCACTCCTGGGTATTTACCCCAAAGATACAGATGTAGTGAAAAGAAGGGCCATCTGTACCCCAATGTTTATAGCAGCAATGGCCACAGTCGCCAAACTGTGGAAAGAACCAAGATGCCCTCAGCGGACGAATGGATAAGGAAAATGTGGTCCATATACACTATGGAGTATTATGCCTCCATCAGAAAGGATGAATACCCAATTTTTGTATCAACATGGACGGGACTGGAAGAGATTATGCTGAGTGAAATAAGTCAAGCAGAGAGAGTCAATTATCATATGGTTTCACTTATTTGTGGAGCATAACAAATAGCATGGAGGACATGGGGAGATGGAGAGGAGAAGGGAGCTGAGGGAAACTGGAAGGGGAGATGAACCATGAGAGACTATGGACTCTGAAAAACAATCTGAGGGTTTTGAAGGGGTGGGGGGGTGGGAGGTTGGGGGAGCCAGGTGGTGGGTATTAAGGAGAGCACGTATTGCATAGAGAGCACTGGGTGGGGTGCATAAACAATGAATTCTGTTACACTGAAAATAAATAAATAAATAAATAAATAAATAAATAAATAAATAAATAAATAAAAAGAACTTTAGGGGCTCCTGGATGGCTTGGTCAGTTAAGTGTCTTACTCTTGATTTTGGCTCAGGTCATAATCTCAGGGTCTTGAGATTGAGCCCCTTATCCGGCTCTGTGCTGGGCATGGAGCCTGCTTAAAATTCTCTCTCTCCCTCTGCCCCTCCCTTCCCCCCCCACCCCCAAAAAAGAACTTTAAAAGGCAGTCATTTACTGGGGCACCTGACTGGCTCAGTTAGAAGAACATGCAAATCACTATCTTGGGGTCATAAATTCAAGCTCCATGTTGGGTCTAGAGATTACCGAAAATAAGTAAGTAAACAAACAAGCTTTAAAAAAAAAAAGAAAAAAGGCAATCGCTTACTGGCAAGGTACTTTCTGACTTCAGGGGCGTTGATGGAACCAATCCAGAAAAAGATTTCTCATTGTCCAAGCCTTCTTATACAACCAAGAGACTGGCAGCTGGTATTTATCTTTTCCTTTCAAAGCTTGGGGCTTAGTAGCGTTATAGATAAGGACTGTCCTGATCCATAAACCTGATTGCATTTGGACAAAACAGTAGTTAACCTATTACTTTTTGCCTTAAATCCTGGTGCTCAGTTCTTTATTAAGGAATGTCTTTTGGGGCACACCTGAGTGGCTCAGTCAGTCAAGCAGCTCCCTTTGGCTCAGGTCATGATCTCTGGGTCCTGCAATCCAGTCCCATGTTGGGCTCCCTGCCCAGTGGGGAGTCTGCTTCCCCCTTTCCCTCTGCCCAGCCCCTCTTGTGCTTGCTCTCTCTCTCTCTCTCTCAAATAAATAAATAAAATCTTAAAAAAAGAAAGAAAGAAATATCCTTTGGGACTTTTTCTTCTAGGATTGGGCACTTTTGTCTGCATTACAAACCCATTCAGGCAAGTATTCTTTCTCAATAATGATTTTCTTAATGGTGAGTGGGAGCTCATCTGTTGCTTCCCTTGTTATCATGGCACTTTTTCAGCCAAATCTCTTTCTAAAATTATCAAGCCCCTCTCTGCTGGCATTAAGTTCTCCAGCTTTAGATCCTTCACCTTCCTTTTGCTCTAAGTTATCATATAATGACTGCTTTTCCTCAAATCATTTTAGAATCTATAGGAATGTCTTTCTTATAGCAATGCTGCGCTCACATAAAAGCCGCATTTTCAATACAAAATAAAGGTATTTTGCAAAAAAGTGCAAGGATTTTGCACCTACTAGCATAGCCACAGTGACAGCTTTATGAATTCCCCACCACCACCACCATTGTCCTTACACTGGATTAATTTACCTTGAAATGGCAGGCAACCATAGCCGCAATCTCAAACTATGGTACATATCAAGCAATGCAGTTTTTCCTCCTAATGTCATGACTTTTTTCTGTGTTTTGGGAGCACTTCCAGCATCACTAGTGGCACTCCATAAGGGTCCCCTAGTGTTATTCAAAGTTTATAGTATTGCACTGAGCATAATGGAAAATATGTGAGAACAGGAGAGCCCACCTTTTACTGTGAGATGCAATTTTACTGGAGAAGTGAATTGGTCATGCGGTGATGATTACCATCACACAGCATTTTAAGCTGATAAACTTGCCACACTTCAGTTCGTCTAAATAGCAGCAGGAGGTGGCTGTGAAATTACTATGGTAGTACAATATGTACTGCAGTAGATTTCATGCAGTGAAGGTTTAATACTGCCTCTTTATTTGTTTGCCTTTCTCCATGTACAGTCTCTGCATAAATTGTGATAAATTTTAACTTCTTACAATAGATGTGTATATATTTTATGGAAGTAAATGATAAAGTAGACTAGTATCTATATCTATTTTATGCATGAATCACCCAGCATTTTAATTTTTTTGATAATTCCCATCTATGCAGTTTGTCTACAAGTGTTTTCAAATTGTTGCAAGTCCTCAAAAATTTTTCAATATTCTTATTGAAAAAAGTCTGCCTATCAGTGGACCAGCCCAGTTCAAACTTGTGTTGATCAGGGGTCAACTGTAGTTTCATAATCTTAAGGTGGATAGAGTATTCTGAGCACTTCATTATAAATTGCAAAGGGAAAAAAATGGACAGATTTGACTTCATAAAATTCAAAAGATATCCTAAACAAAGAGGACTGGGAGAAATATCTTTGGCTTATATTACAAAGAGTTGCCACCTATAATATATAAGAAACTTCTATAAATAAAAAAAGATGATTAGTGAAGTGGTACATGGAGATAAACAGATAATTCACAGATAAAATGTAATAGCCAATAAATATAAGATAAAATGCTAAATTATTAATAAAAGAAATACAAAATAAGCAAATAATTTTTAAATTATCAGATTGTCAAATATGATAAAGATTGATATTATCAAGAATTGTTGAACATATGGTAGAAGCAACATGTTGTGAGAAAGCAAATTAGTACAGCCCTTTGGGTAGAGATTTAGCATAATTCATCATATCTACAAAATTTTGAGATATGCATATTTTGAACCAGGAATTTTTTTTCCAGGAATTTATCCTATGGAAATATATTCAAGTGCAAAAGCAGTAGTATTGTAAGGGTAAGAAATTTTCAACAGTGTCTGTCAGGACATAATAGACCTTGAGGAGCAGAATACTTTACAGCCATTAAAAAGAATGAGGATGGGGATTCCTGGGTGGCTCAGTTGGTTAAGCGTCTGCCTTCAGCTCACATCATGATCCTGGGTCCTGGAATTGAGTCCCACACCGGGTTCCTTGCTTGGCAGAGAGCTAGCTTGCTTTTCCCTCTGCCTGCCCCTCCCCCTGCTCGTGTGTACTCTTTCTTTTTCTGACAAATAAATAAAATCTTAAAAAAAAAAAAGAATTAGGATATTTGGAACATGTTAGAAAACAAAAGCAAGATCATTCTTTCATTCACCAAATATTTCTTAGGCCAGACACCGTGCTAGATATTGAGAATGTGAGAGTGAAAGTAGGTAGGCATGTTCCTAGCCCTTGTAGAGCTTAGAATATGTATCCTATTGGCCCATTTGATGAAAAATGAGTATTAAAATATACACACAGGTACATAAAGGCTGGAAAGATGAAGCTGAATTGTTAACAATGCTTATTTTGGGAGTCGGGATTATGGGGGACTTTTGGCTCTCTATATTAATTTTTTTTAATGAGTGTACGTTGTTTATATAATCAGATAAAACTATACCCTAGGCACCATGATTTTTGTTGTCCTTATTAGAAAGTGCACATCGTTCAAGGCCTTTCACAATCTGATCGCAGCCACTTTTTCCTGCCTCCTACAGTTCCCTATCTTCCCTCTCGAGACATTCTCAAGCACATCCCTAAGATCTCTATTATGACACACGGTGGACTTTCATACTTCCACATACTTGCTTTGGTTAATTCCAACCATAAAGAAAGCATCCTATTCCTCCTCCAAGGTCCTGCTCAAATGTTACCCTTTGTGAAATCGTTCCTGATCAGACTCAAAGCAAGTCACTTTGTCCACTATTACCCTTCAGCATATTTTTTTATAAATCTAGGAATAATTTGCATACAATAAAATGGACAGATTTAAAGTATACCATGGGATGAGTTTTTTTATATATATATTTTATTTTTTATAAACATATATTTTTATCCCCAGGGGTACAGGTCTGTGAATCACGAGGTTTACACACTTCACAGCACTCACCAAAGCACATACCCTCCCCAATGTCCATAACCCCACCCCCCTTCTCCCAACCCCCCTCCCCCCAGCAACCCTCAGTTTGTTTTGTGAGATTAAGAGTCACTTATGGTTTGTCTCCCTCCCAATCCCATCTTGTTTCATTGATTCTTCTACTACCCACTTAAGCCCCCATGGGATGAGTTTTGACAAATGGATACACATATGTAACCACCAACCCTATCAAGATATAGAACACCACCTTTTCCCAGCTGGGTCCCTTGTGCTCGGTTCTAGTCAATCGACCCCACCTTCTGCAGAGGCAACTGCTTCTGTCACCGTAGATTAATTTCCTTGTTTTGAACTTTATATAAATGTAATAACACTAAATGTACTCTTTTGTGTCTGACTTCTTTCATCCAACATACTTTTCTGAGATTCATCCATATTTTTGTATATCAGTAATTTGCTACTTCTTGATGAAAAGCATTCCATCTTTTGGATGTACAGTTTGTTTAGCCGTTCTTCTGTTGATAGACATGTAGTATTCTTTGCCGGCTGCTCTTCTGTATACTGTGGTTAGTGGTTTCTGCTTCCTTCCCCAAGTGAGATTGTGATACCAATTATCATTGAATATAGGAACTCTCTGCATCAGGCTTGACTCCCCATCACTTAATCTGTGCTCAGCAGACAGTAGTTATTCATTAAATTTTTGCTTTTGACTAAGGAGTTATGAGAAAGGAGGTCAACTGGAAGTTACCTTGAATGATAGAAGAGAGATAAAGGAAAATGCTGTTCTGACACCAGTTGTGTGAGCTTTTCCACACCATGCAATTCAGTTCTCTGTGGATACTGACTATAAGTTCTACATATAGTAGATTTAACTCTTTTCTGGCATTCACTACCCCAAGTTAGTACAGACTCCGCAAGTTAAGGGCTCAATCCCACAAGACTGCCCCCACTTCAGATACCAATTGCAAGTTCCAGGTTGTCACCTCTACTTCTGACCAACCAGCTATAAATTGTGGGTTCCCATGACTGATGATATGCTAGAACAGCTCAC
The DNA here is from genome assembly GCF_009829155.1 of Mustela erminea. Classification (NCBI taxonomy): domain Eukaryota; kingdom Metazoa; phylum Chordata; class Mammalia; order Carnivora; family Mustelidae; genus Mustela; species Mustela erminea. The sequence goes on from NC_045618.1 coordinate 44,663,545, forward strand.
AAAACCCAGGGAAACATTTACTTATATTTACTGGTTTATTATACAGGATATTGTAAAGAATACAGATGAACAGCCAGGTAAAGAGGTACATAGTTCAAGGTATGAGAAAGGGGCACAGAGATTCCATGCCCTCTCTGGGTGCATCAGCCTCTCAGTCCCTCCATTTATTGGAAGCTCTCCAAACCCCGTTGTTTAGGGTTTCCGTGGGGGCCCTGTTATATAGGCATGATTGATTAAGTTATTGGCTATTGAACTCAGTTCCCAGTCTTCTCCTGGAGGTCAGGAGGTAGGGCTGAAAGTTCCAGCCCTCTAATCACATGGCTGTTCCCTATGGCATCCAGCCCCCTATCCTCCAAGTATCACATTTAGCATAAACTTAGGTATGGCTTAAAGGAGCTTATTATAAACAACATTTGGGAGCTCTGTGCCGGGAACTAGATGCAAATACCAAACACATATTTCTTACTACATCAGAGTATCACAGTAGATTAATTCTGATTTCACCCAGTGACTAAGAGGAAGTGATAAGTTCCTGACCATGCTTATTCTCCATAGAAAGATTGTACTTTATTAAGGAAAACTTTTCAAGTGGTTATTTGTTGGGTGTTTGGGAGGGAAAGAAACTAAGATGCACGAGGTCTGTTGTTGGATGTCTAGGTATCTTGGGAAACTAGTTTCAGCAGATGAACTAACTGGTCATGTTACCTGCCTCACCAGAAGAGTCTTTGCCTCTTGCAGAGAAGCCAGTAGACTCTCATTACTGACACAGAGCTCCTATAGAGGTCTAAGTCTGTCCTTGAACCCATAGCCCTGTGTTTGTTGTCTTCATTGCAGGTAATTAAAAGTTAATATTTGAAACTAGTGAACTCAAGCAGAAATAATGACTTTGACTTAGAGTATCAAGAGGTCATAGCTGGCCATGTGAATAGACATCACACTCCTTCCTGGGCTTCCAGGGTGGGTCCCAGGGAAGGTGCCAGTTCTGGCAGACTTCTTCTAGATGGATCAGGAGGATAAGCTCTCAAAGGAAATGCCAGGACAGGGCAAGGTGTCATTTGGTTGTGTATAGGAGGTTTTCTTTTTCTTCTTCTTCTTTTTTTTTTTTTTACAGTTTTATTGAGGGATAATTGTTATAAGATAAATGACATGTATTTAAGGTGTAAAATTTGAACCGCGTTGACCTATGTGGGGAAACCATCACCACAAACAGGTTAATGAACATATACCTGACCTGCGAATTTGTGGTACCCTCACCTTCTACCACCTCCTCATCCCTAGGCAACCACCAGTATGCTTTCTATCACTGCAGCTTATTTTGCACTTTTTAGAATTTTATACAAATGGATTTATAGAGTATGTGCATGTATATATTTATTCCTTCTCTCCAGTTCAGCCTTAGGAATACAGAGAAGTTCAATGAATGTATCCTTGGGACATATTTGGTTTGCTGAAGTAAGAGGTGAGGATAACATCCCAGGAGCAGAGCTGACTCCTTTGTCTACTTGCAGTTGACAATCTTCAGTCAGACTTCTCCTGAACAGAGGCCAGGGTTTAACATTACCAGGCAGATTGGAGACAGGAGGTTGTTGTTGACTTTCTAGAAATCAGGGGCACAATGCCTTGAGTGTCTCTTTAGCCTTTGGGGCTTCATGAGGTGGTGGCATGATTGAGATAAGCACGGTAAATTCTATTATGATGTTTCCATGTCACTGGAGCTGCAAAGGGCAGACCCCATCCTGTCACTGAGGATCAGTGAGCTACAGGAGCTGTGTGACCTTCACTTAGCCCTGGGCAAGAGCCCTTGTTTGGTTTCCCACTTAAAAAGGCAATGTTTGGGCACCTGGGTGGCTCAGTGGGTTGAGCCTCTGCCTTCGGCTCAGGTCATGATCTCAGGGTCCTGGGATCGAGTCCCGCATCGGGCTCTCTGCTCAGCAGGGAGCCTGTTTCCTCCTCTCTCTTTCTCTGCCTGCCTCTCTGCCTACTTGTGATCTCTCTCTGTCAAATAAATAAATAAAATCTTTAAAAAAAAAAAAAAAAAGGCAATGTTTCCTCTTTCCCTGGGTTGTGGGATAATGGAGTGAAGGTGCAGTCTAGAACATACAAGTGGGAGGCTTACTGAATCCCTGATTGACCTGCAGTCATAACATTATGCTGACCTGGTCATAATAATTTGTTTTTATGGTGAATAATTCTGTATCACAAAGCACTTAGGTCCTTATCCCTGCCCAATCATTCTGAAATGAGAGGGCACAGGTAGAGCATAGGGCCCCTCCTTTCCAGCACTGTCTGGGCTTCACACCTTCTCCCCTACCCTGTCATAGTTGAGTCTGAGCCAGAGCCCCAGAGTAGTTCATGCACGTCTGCCAGGCTGTATGTGGTGTGGAATGGACGCCAGGTGCCCGCTGCAGCTCAGCTGGCAGCCACAGAGATCTCCTTTCCTCTTGTCTCAAAACTTTTCCCCTCACCCTGATGGGAGGCAACTTGCAACTCCTTCCAAACTGAGGGACTAAGCCCAGTTGACAGTTCAAGAGACACTCAGGTTTCAGGCATTTGCTCCCTTCCAGCCACCTAGCTCCAGAAGAGTGGAGACAAAGCAGGAATGTTTGGACTCTGAGGATATCAGGGAAGAGGTGTTAGGGAGACAGTCAGAACCTGGCCACTGGGCCAGGGTCCTGCAGCGAGGTCCCCCAATAAGTTAACCAGGCACCCTCATGCCTTTAGCTCATGCTCCTGCAAAGGCACCAGAATGCTCTCGATCGAGTCACTACTGAGCACCGGGACCCCAGGACATGGCCAAGAGACAAAGCCAGGGCAAGGAGGGCTGGGGAACCCCCATAGAGCTACAAGAAAAGGCATAAAGAGAAGGGGAGCTCTGCCTAAGGTCTTCTGGTCTGTTCACCTTGGCCTGATTTTCTGTCTGCGTTCTTTTCTTCCAGCCTTCATATCCACCTACCTGGATTCCCCCATCCTCTCTCTCTCACCCCCATCTCTCAGTCCCCAAAGATTTCTTCTCAGGTGGATTTTGCATGAAGGTTCTCTAGGTTTAACCCTACCGAAGGGTATGTCGAAGGAGAAGGTCAGCAGTCCATATCTGCACAGTGGCTGTGTTGGCCTCTGGCTACATGTGGCTACTGAGCACTTGTGTCTAATGAAAGTGAGAAAACATTTGATTTATTTTACTTTAATCAATTTAAATTTAAAAGCTGATAATTGCTTCAGGCTTTGGAAAACTTTTAAGTGTGTTTGGAGCCACTCGGGCATGTGAATCTGCGTTTTCCACTGTAATTTTGTGAACTCTAAATACAGATCAAATATATTTTTTAATTTTTTATTTTTTATAAACATATATTTTTATCCCCAGGGGTACAGGTCTGTGAATCGCCAGGTTTACACACTTCACAGCACTCACCAAAGCACATACCCTCCCCAATGTCCATAACCCCACCCCCTTCTCCCAGCCCCTATCCCCCAGCAACCCTCAGTTTGTTTTGTGAGATTAAGAGTCACTTATGGTTTGTCTCCCTCCCAATCCCATCTTGTTTCATTTATTCTTCTCCTACCCACTTAAGCCCCCATGTTGCATCACCACTTCCTCATATCAGGGAGATCATATGATAGTTGTCTTTCTCCGCTTGACTTATTTCGCTAAGCATGATACGCTCTAGTTCCATCCATGTTGTCGCAAATGGCAAGATTTCATTTCTTTTGATGGCTGCATAGTATTCCATTGTGTATATATACCACATCTTCTTGATCCATTCATCTGTTGATGGACATCTAGGTTCTTTCCATAGTTTGGCTATTGTGGACATTGCTGGTATAAACATTCGGGTGCACGTGCCCCTTCGGATCACTAGGTTTATATCTTTAGGGTAAATACCCAGTAGTGCAATTGCTGGGTCATAGGGCAGTTCTATTTTCAACATTTTGAGGAACCTCCATGCTGTTTTCCAGAGTGGTTGCAACAGTTTGCATTCCCACCAACAGTGTAGGAGGGTTCCCCTTTCTCCACATTCTCGCCAGTATCTGTCATTTCCTGACTTGTTGATTTTAGCCATTCTGACTGGTGTGAGGTGGTATCTCATTGTGGTTTTGATTTGTATTTCCCTGATGCTGAGTGATATGGAGCACTTTTTCATGTGTCTGTTGGCCATCTGGATGTCTTCTTATAGATCAAATATTTTTAAAGAAAATTTAGCATCTGAATCATGCAGTGCTGTTAATGTAAAATACACACTAGGTTTCAGAGACTTACTACAGAAAAAGGAATGAAACGATCTCATCTCAAAATATTGATTACATGTTGAAATGATAGTATTTTGGATCTACTGGGCTTTATAAAATATTACTAAAATTGATGTCACTATTATTCTTTCCTTTTTGGGGTGTGTGGCTACCTACCATACCTTTAAATTTTCACATGTCTCGCGTTGTATCATTATATATCCTATTGAACTGTATGCTCTAGATTGTCCATATAGCTTGATTCACATGAGGAGGGTAATGGCCAACCTGAAGAAAGACTTGAGTCTCCCCCGCCAGTCCATGGCTCTTGCCACCACATGTCCCTGGTCATCAACCCCAAAGAATCTCGAGTTCAAGGAATGGGGAGCAAGGCTATGGAGAGAGGAGAGGGAGAAGACTTCTGTTGCTCAGTCCAGACTCACCCGCCGCCGCCCCAGCCCCAGGGCTATGGGAGCAGGTGTAAAGGAATGAAAGTCACTCTGGGGGTGCCTCGCTCCACCTGTCTTCACCTCTGAAGGATGCTAAAGGGGGTGAGCTGAAAAATACTGCGTCCTCACTGAAGAGACTGTCAGAACCTGGAGGGTTTATAATGTTTCTGTTCTGAAGCTGGGCCCACTGCTTTATCATCTGCTGGAGCAAAATTACCTTTGGACAGTGCATCTGTTTCCATCCTTGGGCAACTGAACTGAAAATTGGAAGCTTTCCTAAGTAAACAAACAATGACGGTACCTATTTGTAACCGCCACAGGATTGCCTTTTTACCAAACCAGAAGGTGAAATCTGGATTTGGATTTACAAAATTCTACGGAAGATGGTAGCATGTTTTGGAGAAAAAAAAAAAAATCCAAAATAGGTTACAGGCAACCAGGAGAGGCTTCAACCTACTAAATGCAATACCTAGTGAAGTAGAGAGACCATTTTTTATATTAATGCCCCCTTGTTAGGAATGCCCCCCCTTTCTATCCTGTTCAAATCTGACTTCTTCTGAGGCCCAGCTTAGATAACCCCTTCTCTCTGAGCCTTTCCCTGATTATTCTAGACTTCCCAGCTCTGCTTACTAAGCAATTATGTGACCCCAGAGCTGAATACTCCATAGGCCTCCATCCTCAATAAAATGATTAAGTCCATCAGTGTGTTTTCCTTTGGAGCCAGGTTCTAAGACATTATAGACAAATGACATTACTTGCTCTAATCAGTTACCTGTCACCATAGACCAGGAACTACAAAGTGCTTTGCCAACAACAATGCTTTAACCTCACCTCCCAAAAAAACAGTCTGTTGTGAAAAACATTTTATTTATAATTTCTCATATTTACAGTTTATGTCTTTATTACAATCATTCTTACAATAAATATAGAAGTGCTAAAGAGACCATCATCACAGTGGCCTATGGTCCATCCAAGGCACAGGGACAGAGGAGTGCTGCAGACCCCAGTGCTTCCCAGTGGTGGCCTTCAGAGAGTTTAGTGAAGGGGAGAAGAACTTAAGGTCTGAACTTGAAATGGGATTAATAGTCAATGCAGCAAAATCCTAGGATATCTATTAAGGAAATAGGTGTAAGTTTTTACTATTTTTATCAAATGATCCTAAAGAAACAGAACAAAAAGACTCAAGCTGTCCCATTAGTAAGAAACAAAGAAACCAGAGCCTTCCCTGTCCTTTTCCCACACGGGCCTTGTCTTTGTGATCTCTACCTGTAGTGCACCCAGTACAGCACCTGGGCCCTCCAGGGGATTTGAGTGAGACAGGAAATTCACACACCACAGTGCTGGTTTCCTTCAGTGGTGACTGATGTCAGTGGAATGAGTGAGAAGCTGAGCAAAGGCTTCCCACGTCCTAAGCTTGGACCCTAGGAGCCCCATAATGATTAGCAAGGAAGCTGACAGTGTTGATTCTTGGAGCTTTCTGTCTGCCTCCCTGGCTTTGCTTTATCTTGGCCACAGGGCAGGAGAAAATGCCACTGTTTTCATGGCCTAGTTAGTCTCCCTTCTTATGAATAGCCGTTGCATCAGGTACAATGATCTCTTTGTTCTCTTGCAAGAATTGCCCATAAAAGGTAGATAGTCCCAGGGCTCTGGAGTAATTTATGTTGGTTTCTGATGGGCAACTTTGGGCCAAGTCCAAGGAAGCATCATCTAATTCAGGTCGCTCTGTCATGAGGCTTCTCCCTGCTGTCATTTGGTCAGCATCAGGCATGCTAAAGGCAAGGTGAGGATGCCACCCAGACTCCCAGGCTGTCAAAGACCTCGTGCACACACACGTCTGAGTGTTCATTAGGCCTTCTGTAACTCGGTTTAGCAAACTCACTACAAAGCCTTGGGGGGCTTGCCACCGCTATAAAAAGTCATGATGGTAGAGAAGGGAGAAGACTGTTCTCAGAGTGAGAGGGAGGAGTAGAAGGAAAAATATGTTATAAAGAAACTTGTGCTTTGATAGGACATTCCGTGCTGTCAAAATGAGACCAGGAATCAGAAAGTTCTCCATGAACTGCAAAGTGCTGGCCATGAGAGAGGTTGGAAGTTGGTAGTGGAGGCTCCTCCTCAGTCATGGAACTAACTGGTCTTCACGGGGCCCTTGCATCAATGAAAGAGTTAAGCCTTCACAGAAACTGTGACTCAGGTAGAAGACCATGAAGTATCTTTGTAGCATTCCGTTGTTATTGGTCCCTAAATACCATGATGTCCCCACCCTGCACAGATAACTTCCTGCTTTCATATCTTGAAACAGATTTCAAGCAAGCTGTGACTCAACATCCTCCAAGTCAGGGAAGTAGGGACGTCTCGATTCCACATTGGCAGTAGGGACACCACAGAAGTGGCCGAAATGAAATCTGGGCCACAGACAAAGCTCTTCAGTCATTATACTTCTGCCTATTCCCTCTAGATTCAAAAGCGGTTTGGGTCATCTCAGAACTCATGTCTACTCTAGGATAGAGAAAGCAACAATGCTTTTCAAGGAATAGCCTGATCATTTATCAAGTCTGTAAAGTACAAAGCATAATTGCGCTGCTGACAGGAGGTTGGGCTTGGGCTTAATATTCTGTTGTCCTCATGCTTGTGACTTGACAGACAACTTCTGACTCCAGTTTTGACTCCAAAGTGAGTTCCTCCAGACCTTATGTGTCTTCTCAGTCTCTCTATCTCGAGTCCATTCAGTGCTTTTGATCCAAAGGACAGGACTTTGGATATGCCTCTACTGTGTTTCAAAGAATATCTTTTGTTTTCTTTTTGTCTCTGATACCTTGAACCTTCCTGTATCATTCTTCCTCCCAGTTGTAAGGTCAGACCATAAGTTTTGTCACAGCAGAAGGAATCAGAGGAAGACAACAACCCCCCCCCTCCCTTCCCTGAGGAAAGAAACTGAGTCTCAGAAGCAAAATCTAAGCAAAGGGTATACTTCTGGTCTGAAAACTTGGACAAGAAGCAGAATTTCTAAGATCCTTGAAACCACACTAAAGGGAATCCCTGGATGAAAATGTTTTCTGACCAATCACAGGCCCAGTGGGTGACTTGGTTTATACCCCCCAGAATCTAAACAACTTAATGGTCTCACACAGATGAAGCAGAAAGCTCAGAGCTCCTGCCTCTTTAGCGAGTTCTTCCCATCCACAGATCGTCCTGGCAGTGGCTGTGGCATCAGGATGGCAGGGCACCCACCTACAGACCCCCCATGGGTCTGGGGCATTTGTGGGTTGGGCTTCAGAGAACCCTTAGGTATTTCAAAGTTTAGGGAGCCACAGTATGTAGTGTCCAAAGCAAAGTCCTTCCTTGGATGTGCCTGAAATTTCTGGGGCCTCAGGCATGGGCTTCAGTCTCCTTCTTGATGGCTGGTTTGTAAATGACTCCTTTGTTGTCACTTTTTTTGCTACTGGAACAAGAAGAACACACGAGTCTCAGTTAAAGAGAAGAGATAAGCAGAGAGCAGCCTGACTTAGGTATGGGGTCAGATTCCTCTCATGAGAACCCTTCCCCTGTTCTGTCGGTCTTGGGAGGAATGACCCCAAAATAAAGCATTAACCGAAAAGGAACCCGGTCATTTTCCAACTGTTCTTTTATAACAACTGATGATAATAGACCTGCATTTTGAAGAAGGCCTCATTACCACCCCAACTTTAAACCTTTGATTCTATAACAGGATTCCTGGAAACTATTTTTTATACACCCCAGAAAAATAAAATGGTTTTAGAAAAACAAAACATCAATAAAAACATGAGCAATGGGCATTAATAGCTAATGGGAGTGATACATCAAATTTCCCTTCATTTTCCTTTTTGGATTCAGAGGCAAAAAGAAAAAAACAAAAACAAAAAACAGATATAAAGATGTTAGAAAGAGGACAGCCTTGCTGCTTGTGTTCAGGCAAATGGGACCTCCCCACCCCCAAATCAAGAGACTTGTCTTCAGGTGTTAGCCACAGCCACAGGCACATCTCTACCTCTAAGCCTAATGGCCCAGGGTCTCGTGCAAAGGAGGCTGGAGGCGATGGTGTTTGGGAGAGAGCACTCCTAGGATCAGCGTTGGTACAGGTGATGGGGGCTATTCATTCTGCAGACTGCCTTCCCAGACAGATCAGTCCTTGTGGACAAATAAGCTACCCAGCTCCCATTTTGAACCCAAACCAGCTCACCTCTTCTTTCTTCTGAAAAGCCAAATGGACACTGCCAGGACAACACAGATGCCCAGAACGCCAGCCAGGACCACTGAAAGGATGATGCCTGGGGAAGAGGCAGTGAACAGGCATTACTTTACCCCCCCGCCCCCCGCCGTGTTCATCTCATCCCATGGCACTTGGATGTGAAGTCAAGTGACAGCTGTGGAACCTGCCACAGAAGGATGTAATTTCCCCATTTCTGTTCTCAGGTTCTGCTCTTTGGCTTCGTAGAACTGGCTGAAGTACTTAGAGCCATTTTCAGACTGTAGTGATACCTCAGCAAGGGTTTGCAAACTTGCACCAGGATCATCTGAAGATGATTTTTTTGAGCCTGAGCATCAAAGACTGATACAGTCTAGAACAGAGCCCAGGAATCTGCATTTTTATGAAACAGCTGTAGCTGATGCTGACGTACGTGGTTCATAAACTACGTACTTGGACCACACTTGGAGAAATCCTAGGTTACAGAATGAGAACTTACTCTGTCTTGGCCTGCTGGAGTTAAGGCCCACTGGGAAGTCTCTATTGACTTTGCTCCCAAGCTCCACTGCACAGTCCTAAGTAGTCCAAAACAACCAGGAGCCCATTGCCAAGATCGCCTAAGCAGTCACCCAACCTCCACACTGGGCGTAGTCCTGTTCTTAGGCAATGGCTTCCCAGCATGGCCAACAGAGGTGTTGTTTCGGGTCATTGAATGTACACATGCTGTAGAGTGATTAGGTCTTTCATTATGGAAGCATTTGATTGGTATTTCATCTTTGAATCATTGAGTGATTTGAAGGTAGGACCCACAGCAAGGAAAAGGGCCCGTAGCCGGAGCAAGAGCAGAGAGAAGCAGGGAGGATGGGCTTGGAAATATCACAGGCCCAAATCACACCAAGAATCATAGCAATCACCCAGCCGCAGCATGCAAGGCCGGCAGGCCACATACCCAGACTCAGTCCTGCATACGTAAGGTCTTGCACTTCAAAGGGAGAGGAAAAGGTTGAAAATTAACCAAGTCAAACCATGGTGAATTTGCCCAGTGTGTTGAGCGAAGCCCCCCCTTTTGTTTGGTTGGAAGTACAGGGCTTATGTAGACTTTCTAGGAGTATTTCACTCTCAACTCAGGTGCCTGATGGTACAGAAGGAATTGCACACCTTGGGAATTCACACTGTGATCTCCATCTCCAGTTCTTCTTTATCACAGCAGTCTCTTTGCTAGGGCAAGACTTCAGTTTTTAGTACAGCATGACTAAAGTAGAAGCTGAGGAAGGGTAAGGATCAGAGTCCACTTGGGCAGGCTATTAAGTGCCTCTCGGATCCCTACCCCTCTTCATCGGTAAGGAACCGGCCAGGTTCTGGCTGGCTGGGCCTGGCAGGGCTTAGTTGGAGCCTGTCACTAGACTTTTGCCTCCTCCCTATCCAGTCTTGTGGTCATATTTGGTTCTGGTTTTGCTTTGGCCCCATGGGGAAAGCTGGAGAAACCCTTCCCCAATATCCGCCTCCCTTCTCTGCTTTGTGGAACCAGACGATTGTGTTTCTCTCAGAGAGTTATTGTTGGGATGAGTAAGGAGTCCTCAGTGGGGCTGAGCTAGTGCCCAGATATCTGAGGTAAAATCCCATAGTCAGCCTCCTAGGGACCTCATTGGGGGAAGGTCACTGGTAAGCCTATCTTCTTGAGTAAGACAGAGGAGCCCAGTCATGAGGCTCCCCCTGGGTAACCCCAGCATACTTCTTCCAGGTTCTTAGAACTACTTCCTATTCTTCCAGGCAGGTCCTCCAACTAAAGAAAGTCTCTCTTACACATTCCCTCTTGTCTGGTGGTTTTCTGACGTCAGTAGAAACTTCTAGCACGTATGTGCCTGTGTAGTGTGGGTGCAGTTCTGCTGGAAGCCAGGGTTGTGCAGATAGTGGCCACCCAGCCTGACACTCCAGTGAGCCTGTGCCCACAGAGCCCACTATGATGACTCAGACCCTGGGAGAGCCCTGACCAGTTGTGAGACACCAGCAGAGGGCTAGGGACTCACACCTGGGGGTACCTGACCCCTTGGGGAACCAGACCCAAGATTTGGGAATGAGATTTATGCTCACCCTCCTTTCCTGCTGCATGACCAGAGTCTAGTTGGGTCCTCTGGAGCCATCAGTCCTGTGTCCTTTCCCTACTGTCCACTTCCACAATCTCATATGGAGTGTGCAGACTCCCTCACTCAAGGCTGGCACGAGGAGTCTCTGGTCTGGCTTCCCCAGGGGGCCCCAGGCTATTGTAAGGATAAGCGGAGCAGCTGTGGAGAGGAGCTATCCACAGAGTACAGGGTGGCCTGTTCTCTTGGCTCTTGCTGGCCACCATCAGCAGCCCATGGCCTCCCAAGTGGTAGAGAGAGTGGCTCCCGTGGCCTGATTCCCTGCCCCAGGCCTCTTCTTGTAACCTGAACACAAGGACCAGTGTGTGGCTTAGGGAGACACTCAGGATGGGAGTCTCCCCTGGGGAGAGTGTCGGGTGTTTGCATAGCATATGCTGGGTTCTCTGCATAGCCTGTGGCCTCTGCACACTGTAATTTGGTATTTTGGGGTTTTTTAAGGTACCTAGAGACAACCAAGGCTTCTAAGATTTTAAAAACAACCACCAAAACCCCGCAACTCGTTGTGGTTTCTTTTCCAAGCCTTTTGATGAAATACTCTTTTGTTCTTTGTTCCTAAAGCTCCAGATGCTGGTGGTACCAAACTAGTTCTCGCCACATAAGACCACTAGTAAGCCTAACCACTTGGCTAAGCCATCCAACCTGGACAGTTTCTAAAGTTGTCAGTTTCACAGTCACCTCAAACATCCAGAGAGCCACACAGACCCCCCCATACAGCTAAGAAGCCGCACTTCAGGCTGGAGGCGCTACCCGCAGGGAGCTTGGGGGCAGAGCCAAGTCTACAGAAGCAAGGCCGCAGGAATGGGACTTTTCCCAAGAGCCCATGGCCCAGGTTGGTGGCTCATCTGGAGGGAAATCTGACTGCCCTTGGCTGTATTAGGCGCTATAAACAGCAGCCTAATTTAATCCAGGGCTCTAAGCAGAGTTCCTGGCTCATGGATGACTACTTGTGAGGGTCTAAGTTGCCTCTCTATGGAAATAATGAAATGAGCAGGCAGCCACAAAGACAAGGAAAGCCCCAGAGCCTGGGACAGATGCTTGTCAGCTAAGACTTTGGTGCTGCAAAAACAAAGCAGCTTGACTGAGCAAAGGAAGAACAGGGAAGAGGAGTGGCAATGAGGGTATCACCTCATCAGAATTCTCCCCCTAAAGAAGCCCAGGGCAGGAGGATGTTGGGATGCTGCCCCGTGTCAACTGAGACAGCACCAACCATCAAGGAAGCAGGACTGTCCTGCAGACAGCGATGCAGTGCACAAGGCTTGGGTCCCAGTCTACTAACTAACAGGAGAGGGAAAGTCAGGGAGACCTCGGGGAGCACAGGGATAGATGGTGGGGCAACTGAAGAAGTAGAGCCCCGAGAGAGAAGCCTAAGCCTGCATCACAGCCAAGCCTTGGGGATGTTGTAGAAAGAGCATAGGCCACAAGGAGGACGGAGGGAGGGACACACAGCCAGGGACATTCATCTGCAGATTAAACAAGCAATGGTTTGTTTCTAATCAGCAAATAAGACAAGTAGTTTCCACTGAAGAAACTGAGACAGGAGAGACCGAGACAGGCTGATTGACTGCAATGGCCCACAAGAGCTACTGCATGAGAACACAGTGAAGGGGCTTCTGAGCTGGGTGATAAGGGCTGCATGGCCCACAGATGTGGGAGAGCTCCCTGCAGTCCATCAGGCGCTCCCGTACGAGCCAGGGCGAACAAAGACAGGGCAGTCTGACAAAGAAGGAAGCTGCGCAGATACAGAAGACCTTGATTATCACAGGCCTCTTCCAGGAAGGCACACCCCCGGAGAAGACAGAAAAGCTGCTTGCCACAGGAGCCTTGCTACCTGTTCTGGCTGGCTCAGAAGTTACTGCTTCCACTGCTGTCTGGCTGGACTCAAGGATGCCAGTTAGCTGCTTCTGCGGTCTTCTGAAGCCTCATGTGCACCCACAGAACAGCCGAGCGGAAGGAACAAGCACCCCACTTATACAGCTTGCCCCTCCTGGAACAATCCTGGCATTTTTTAGGTCCATTTGCAGTTCTGTTTATTCAAACAGAAAATAATCCTTTTCCTTTCTAAATATGATTTTCAAGTATGGATTGTTTTGTTGTGATGTCTTATATAGTCACACATATGTATATTTATATCTTATGTATATGTGTATGCCTTTAGCTGTCTCCAGTCTTATAAAAGATACAAGTGGAGTTTTGGTTTAGCAGGGATTTGATAATTTAAATACATAAAATCCCCTTTTGGATGATAAAAACTCTCATTATTCTGTTTAATACAAGTTGGGGACTGAAGTAACTGAGATGCTAGTCCCATCTTTGGATGAGGCTTTGGTAGGAAAAGCAGGGAAGCTGCCCCCCGTGACCACAGGACAGAACTGTCTTTGGAGAACATACCTCACTGGGGAGCTTTTCTTATTGACACTAGGGAACCCAAAAAGAAGTAATTTCTACAAATAAATATGCCAAAGCGATACCGCCCCATTACATGAGGGAGCTGGTTCGGGCTTTGCCTTCCAGAATGCAGGATTGCAGGCCCAGGACAGAAAGCCACATTGCTCTGAGGAGCCTAAATCCTGGAGCAGCAGGCGTGGATTACTGAGCTTAGGTACTAATGCTTAGTACTCTCAGGTCCCTTTCTTGGCCAGGCTCAGGCTATCTGTGCCGAAGGAATGGTAGTTGCCAGGACTGGCACCTTTTATTCCTTTCAGGCCAGAGCAACAGAAAAAAGGCTTCACAACTTCCCTCAGCAACTCTCTCCCAGGACTTTAAAACTTGATAGCTAAGCTCTGATCTTTAATGTTTCTTAGGCAAATGGATTGATTTGAATGCTGCTGGCAAACTGAAAACAAAGCAAAATGAGACCTACAACTAAAATGAGCCAGCTGGCCAGGCTTACATTCAAATCATTCTCCAGAGAAGACCCTGGGGAGGAGAGAGGCAGGCAGCCGGAGTGGGGAGTGGTAGGGTTTACATTCTTTCAAACTCATCCTGAGCACCAGGCACAATGTCTGCCACAAGAATAAGATGCCAACCATCCCTGTCCTTAGGGGGCTGGTAGTGTGTGTGGATAATCTAGACATACTTACTCTAGTTTTCTGCATGGCACTAAGTCATGACCCTGTGATAGGCTGAGAACAGTCACAGAGATGAACGAGTTATTCCATTTGCATTGAAGGAAACTCTAAGGCACCTTCAGGGAAACAGGGAAGATTTCTGGAATGTTATTAATAGAGTTGGGTCTTGAAAGGATTTTTCAGGTGGAAGAGGTGAGGGGCATCCCAGGCACAGGGAATTGAGTGTGCACAGGTGAAAGCAGTGCTATGCTAAGGGAGGCACTACAGGGCATGCACAGGGGCTGGGCGGGAAGTGCTAGGAAGACAGCCGGGGCCACCTCGCCAAGAGGGTCCGGCTTGCTGACTTCCTGCCTGGTCTGCTCTGTGCCAGAGGCTTGCTTAGGCGCCAGAGAACATCCATGCTGGGGTTTTCTGTTCCCCAGAGTGCCTGACTTGGGGCGTGTTCTGGAAACACATGACCTATTATACTGCACTAGATGAAGGGACTAGGGACTTGTTGGCACATTTGATGGTTGCTCCCGACTATTCACCCCCCATATCCAGGAGAAGTTGAAGGTGGAAACTCCTCCGGTCTTTCATTTGGATACCTTGGTAGACTTGACGATACCTTCCATCTAATAGATTTTATTTAGAAATAGGAACTTTCAGAAACATAACGTTAGTAACCAAAAAGCATACATTCTAGTCTCAGAATGTAGATAATTAGCCATCTTAGCTTTCTAAGATTTCTTTCCTCTTTTGTAAAGGTTTTATAAAACTACCCAGGTCCTGCAGCATCAAGCAGCTTCTCATTGTGTTATCCGCATAAGTACCATGGGTGAAAGCCAACCCCCGCCCCGCCGTCTGCTGCCCAGTGCTCCTAAGTGTGCCTCTTCTGGCTCTGGGCTCTGCAGCGGTGACATGCTGTTGCTCAGAGCAAGCCCACTACAGACATGATTATAGAAACTCTCTGGCTTCCCCTTGTCTCTCAAGTTTCCCTTGCCCTGGCATATTAAAAATAGGGCTAGGTAACATGAACATTTTGGTTTGCTAGGCTCTTCCTTTATGACCCATCACCATCAGGACTCAGGACTGGTATGTTTAGCTAGGAAGAGGTCAACTCAAGGAACCAAGAATCGGGCCCCTGGTCTGTAAATCTTCCTCTGCCATCTCCCAGAGGGATCGGACTTCTGTGAGGTCCAGTCTGCTCACAGATGTGTTCCCCTCTCTGGGATCCCTCCTTGAGGACAATGAGTCTTGTGTCCTCTCATTAGCTCAAGCCTTCTATTTGTGCCCCTTGGAAGAGGCACTCTCTAAGAGTTAAAAAAAAAAAAAAAGTGCCTCACGTGAGTTTCACCTCTCCACAAAGAGTGGGCATTTTAACCAAAAGAAACAAGAAACAACACATATGAGGGGGGAAAAATGGTAAAAAAGCAAAGGAGAAAAATGATAAGGAAATTATAAAGCAAGTCGCTTCCTCAGAGGCCTCTGGACCCCTGATAAAGTGGTTTGTATGGCTCTCCTTAGGGTGGATAGTTCTCTGCCATCCACTTCTCTTAGCCTTGGGTGTACCCAATTGTATAAAAAGAAGGTATATTCAAATTCTAAAGGAAGATGGGGAACAGGGTTTTTCTTGAGTTTGGTTGTTCTCCTTAATAACCCAACAACCTTTTGGTTTCAGGGGTAACCATCACCAGACTGAAAAGGTCATGCTGTAGGGGTACCTGGGTAGCTCAGTTGGTTGAGTGTCCAAATATGATTTTAGCTCTGGTCATGATCTCTGGGTCATGGGACTGAGCCCCGTGTGGGGCTCCGTACTTAGCACAGAGTCTGCTTGTCCCTGTCCCTCTGCTCCTCCCTGGCTTGTGCTCTCTTCTCTCTCTCAAACAAGTAAATAAATAATCTTTTAAAAGGCAATTTAAAAAAAGAAAATGTCATGCTGTAATAAAGACCAGGGCATTTGATAGAAAACTCCAGAATCCTGTGATATGAATGGGGGAAAAAGAATCAGTCGGAGCCTAGCAAAGGCTCTGTGGAATCCCTGAGCAGTGGTTCTCAATTATGCCTCTCCTGCCCTGGAGACATTGGCAATGTCTGGAGGCATTTTTGGCAGTCAGAATTGGGGGTATATTATGGGCATCTGGAGGGGAGAGGCTAGGGATTCTGCTGATGCCACAGTAATGTATATTATGTACACAATGTACATCATACAATGTACAGCCCCCCACTGAGAATAATCCAGTCCAAAAGGTCAGTAGCTCCAAGGTTGAGAATCCCTGCACTAGGGCCAAATCATAGTACAGACTAAAGTCTGTCCTTAAGGACAGACTACTTCTTTATTTTTCTTTTTTCAGCATTTTAGTTATTATTTTTAGAAATGTTTTATTTAAATTCAGTTTAGTTAACATATAGTATAGTATTACTTCCAGGGATAGAATCTAGTGACTCATCAGTTGCATAGAACACCCAGTGCTCATTCCATCATGTGCCCTTCTTAGTGCTCATCCTCCAACTACCCCGTCACCCACCCACCTCCTCTCCATCAACCCTCCGTTTGTTTCCTATAGTTAAGTCTCTTACAGTTTGCATCCTTTTCTATTTTTATCTTATTTTATTTTTCCTTCCCTTCCCCTATGTTCAACTAGTTTGTTTCTTAAACTCCACATATGAGTGAAATCATATCGTGTTTGTCTTTCTCTGAATTATTTCTCTTAGCAAAATACTCTTTAGTTCCATCCATGTTGTTGCAAATGGCAATGAAATGGCAAGATTTCATTCCTTTTGATGGCCGAAGGACAGGCTACTACCTCTTAAGGACAGAATTAAGGACAAGTTCTTTATGCCTTTTCTAAGCACAGTTGAGGAAAAAGCATGGTCAAGCTAAATGATTCATTCCTAATTGTTACAATTTGGCTAACCCTCAGAGCCTAATCTCAAAGTCCTTGCACTTTTTCTCCTAGAGGATTTCCTTGACATTACTTTTCTCCTAGCAAAACAGTCCAACTCTGGGGGTGCCTGGGTGGCTCAGTGGGTTAAGCCTGCCTTCAGCTCAGATCATGATCCCAGGGTCCTGGGTTTGAGCCCCACATCGGGCTCTCTGCTCAGCAGGGAGCCTGCTTCCTCCTCTCTCTCTGCCTGCCTCTCTGCCTACTTGTGATCTCTCTCTCTCTCTGTCAAATAAATAAATAAAATCTTAAAAAAAAAAATCCAACTCTGTAGTTCCTACTAACTTCCAGAGAAAACCCTGAATAAATCAGACCCTAATTACAAGCATGCCTCAGTGGAAGAGTGTATAAATACTTGAGTCTGAATTGCTCAAGGTCCACACTGACAAACGGGCTCATCCCATAAACCTGAAATGGCATGTTACAGTCTGAGGCCCCTCCAAGTTGGTGTGAGAGGCCCCTCATGAATGCAGGTGCCCCCTGAGGGGTGAGATTTGGGTCTTCACTCCTTTGGGGCTGCCCACCCCGCAATTGCTCCTTGGGAAACAGCCCTGTTAGCTGCCTGTGTCTTTGAGAAGTGAGCAGGAGGGGACATTTCTGGCCAAGTTTCTATAATCAGCCTCCAAATGAACAGGTTTGCCTTTGACTGCCGTGGTGTCTCACTCCAAGGGGAGAGCTGGGCCCAGCCTGGGCTCCATGAAACAACATTTCTGGGTGAACCATTCAGGAAAGGCAGTGGCAAAGCTGCATTTGGGCTTTGATCCTGATGTCCTTAGCTTGGAGTCAGTCTCCACGCTTCTGTTGAGAGGCCCCTCAAGCTCCGCAGCTAGACTAGGAGAGTCTACTGAAATAGCTCTGCTACAGGCCTGACCACACTGCCCCCTCCATGAGCGCCAGCTTAGACCTGAGACGGTCTAAGAAGATGGCTAATTATTCCCAGTGCCACAATCCATTATTATAAGAGGAGGTTACTTTGGGATGTCATTCTCAAGTTCCTGCATGGTTTCTTCTGATCCTCTGTAACTGTCCTCAAACACTGTCCCTGCAATGTAAAGTGAGGATGAGCAGTTGTTAGTGTCCACTTAGAATCATATAACATGTTAGTACTAAAAGGATGTTAACTCACCTAGCCCAGCCTATCATTTTATGGCTGAAGAAACCAAGCCCCCAAGAAGGGACATGATTGGCTTATATCATATAGCCAGGAGGAAATAAACAGAGGCCTTGAACGTAGGTCTTTTGACAATAGGAGGGGGAACACCCAGTGTATCCCCAGTGGCTTGTACAGACCAGCCCAGAGAGGAGATCTGATTACAATCTTTGAATCACAAACAAAATTCTACCTTATATATGTCGGCCAGTCCTTTATCTCCAGGTAGAGTTTTTATGTTTTTATTTTATCTAAGAGTTGAAGTGTTTTCCATTTAACCCTTGACTACTACATATTCCATTTTGAAGAACAGGAAAAGAGAAATTTATATCTAAAAGATCGTGAAGGGATAATTCTGTACATTTGAAGCATTTCCTAGAAAAGAAGTTGACAGTTATCATCATATAGATTCTTGATTTTTAGGAAGGGTCATTGTTCATGGATTCAGTTTTCAGACCAGGAAACTGAGGAAAAGAGAGAAATTACCTTAACCAGTGGCATCTGGAGAGGAGAGCACAAAAGATAAATTCTTGGGCAGTTCTCGATTCTGTAACTGACAGAAGAATCTAATTCCGACCATAGGTATGGGTCCGTTCAGAAGGGCACATTTCTAAAGCTTTTTGGCAAGGGCTTCGAAATACAATCTTCCTATGTTTAACTAAGCTTAGTCAGAGGTAATTATAATCTCACACAATAAGAAAGGAACAACAACAAAAGAGGTACACCAGAGGAGACCTGGTGAGAGCTGACAGGTGAGTCAATGGGGTCATGTTTAGATGTGGTCACCTGGCCCAGTTCAGTGACAAGTGATGTACAAGGATAAAGTGGAACTTCCACAGACCTACCCCCGCTTCTGACCACTTGCGGTTCCCTTTTCGAGAGTGGCTCAAGAATCTACAGTGAGAAAATGAACTTAGAGCTTCAAAGAAGAGTGTGGGTCCCAACAGTGTTCTCTTACCTATTTCCCTGGACCCCCTGGCTTCCAAAAGTATCGACACAGATACTGAACAGATAAAGATGTTCAATGTCCTTCTGGGGAGTTAGGGTTACAGATGTAAAAGAAGAACTGAGCTTTCATAGTATTAGGACTAAACCAAACTTCACGCTTCATTCAGTATAGCTCCTGTGTGCCTGTGCTTAAGGAGATGAGACCAAAGGGCAGTGAACGCAGACACTTTCTTGCCTGACGGGTCCTGCTATATTAGGCTGTGAGCTGCTGTGGCTGCAAACGTGGATTATGCCCCTCTGTGAATCCTTACAAAGGACCTTCCCGGACATTGGTGATGCTGGCGGTGCTATGAGTCACCCAGCCAGGCTAGAGATGGGCCTTAATGCCAAGAAAGCCTAGGGTAAGAAGTCAGGAGTTTGGTCTCATGAAAACAGTCCTATCATGTGTCTTAAAAGAAGGGTAGTTCTCCAGAGCAGAGAGGTCCTCCAGAGCATCCTCTCGTCCCCATCTGTGGGAGACTCCAGATTTAATGAGGGCTCTGGTCCAGACACCTAGAATCTCTGGCTAGTGTTTCCCACAAAGGCTCAGGGAAGTCAAGAGCAGAAGGGCAGCCTCAGTAAACCCACACACAGTAGCTTCTTACACACTCTCATTCCCTTGGTAGCCAGAGTGCTCTTAGCCCAATTCCTAAGGGCATCGGTGACAAAGCCGGAGGGTAGCCACCCAACATCATATAAGATGGGTGTCTCGGCACCACAATCCCCACACACACACCGCATCTTCTCACCTTGTCGGAAAGAGATGTACACCTGCCTCTCCTCAAACTCCTGGACCCGCCGGAAGTTGTTGACCATTTCTCTGGGGGATGGGTCATCCACGTATGTGTAGTACAGAGCAGTCTCCAAAGCCAGCAGCTGCAAGAGGAGCAGCAGAAACATACCCCGTGGGCAGAGTGATGCTCTCTTGCCTGACCTCAATGGTGAAGAGAGCTCTGGGGCTTGGCAGGAGGCACATTAGAAAGCCAGAGAACCGTGCCCCTCGCCAGCAGGTATGGTTGACTGGGCACTGGGTGAGCTGGTCTTTCCTCTCCTCCCAATGCTTGGAGGAAGGTTAGCGCTATTAGCTGCTGAGTGGCAGAGGGACTCCTCAACCTCCCACAGAAATAGTGTTCCTCTCATGGGCCCAATTTGGAACCCAGCTCTAAATTGGAGGGACCTAACGCTTATTCTGATGGTCTCATCTAAAGGAACAAAAAGAAGGAGGCAAGAGTTTCACAGGCCCTCTGATGACTGGTTCCACAGAATTTTCATACACCCACATAGATTATATAATCAGTTTCCAAGGCAGTTTCTAGGTTAGGGTATTACCGTTTCCCTGAACATTTCATCTCTTGATTCATCACATCTTTATTCCTGTCCGCCTACCTGTTGCCATTTATCTACATTACTCAGATCAGTAGCTCATAGTAAAAAAGAAGGAGCAACAGAGAGTGCCTTCCTGGACTCAGGGAGAGGGCCAGGGGGGCGGGGGCACCAGGGGCCCATGTGTGGCACTGTCTGGGCCGTGTCTCCGGGACAGCCAGTTTTCTTCTTGATGAATTTCTGGGGAGCAGAGGGATGGACAGTGACCAGAAACTCCGGTCTGCCTTTGGGGCTTAGCTTTGTGGCCAATCAGTGGGCGATCCCACAAGCTCCCTCATCTGTTTACCCCTCACTTTCATCACCTGTAAAATGAGAGGGTCAGAGATGATTGCTGAGGACTCTGTGCCCCGAGTTTTGCACTAGACTTTGAGATTCCTGAGGGCAGAGACTGTCGCTTACTTACTCCTGCAACCCCAGCCTTCTGGTTTGTTAAACCATCTAACTGGCTCCGTCTTTGTTCCGCCCTATAAAGGAACTGTGCTCTCTCCTGCCACAGAGGAAACACCATCCAGCCACTGAGGGAAATGTTAGGAAATGCAGCTTAATAACTCTTTTGTAAGGAACTGTGTACCCAGGTTCATTTTCCTAGCTTGACTCAATAACTCCACTCTGCAACTCAGCCTGTCCTTTCTGCCATGCTGCCAGGTGCCTGTGATATTTGCAGAGGTTTGGCATAGCTGTCAATGAAGCTCTAAGTGAGGAAACCAAGTTATTGATGATGATCTGGGTGATGGCAGGGACCAAGGTACCACGTGGTCTGTGACTCAGAAGGGCACGCAGTTACCTGCTCCTGGGAAATTTGCACAGCGTTCCGGAAAACTGTCCAGAGCACTGTGGGGTGGCAAGGGGGTGTGGTCAGGGACCCTTTGTAGCGGTAGTACTCATCGGGCCTCTCAGGGAGCAGCTCTTCAATGCTGAAACCTGGAATGAGCACCTCTTGGCCTGTAGAGACATGGTGGAGAAATGGTGTCAGCCTTTCTCCCCACGGCCAAGGTGCTGCTGCACCTATGACCAAACCTAGAATATGAACCTGCTCGCTGCATTCATTTTTCTTCAGGTCACATGGGAGTGACTCCCTCCTTCTCCAACAGAGGGCAAATATGCATCCAAAGACCCCTTACCTTTGTATCTTACATCTTGAAGGTGCTTGAAGATCTTGTCATAAGACGGATTGAAGGAGCCTATCTGCAACAGAGATAGGGCAGGCTGAACTAGTATAATTCTGTTGGCTGAGCCTGGTTCGATTGCCGCTCAGGGACGGGCTCAGCTTGGCATATAGTTCCCATTGCCAAGATCCTCTCAGGAGGATGTACTTTACCAGGACAATTATGAAGGATCCCTGGGCTGTTAGGGATTTGGGGTGATGGTCCTGTCCTCTTGCTTCTCAGGATCCAAGGTGCTGAGCACTCAAGGCACTGGGGCCTGTGTGTCCCAGGGCAAGGAATGTGGCTTGCGCTCCTGATCATCGGGCTGTGAGCCGGAAAGCCACAACTAGCATGTTCTCTAACCAGAACTTAAGGGAGCTTGAGTTCACACAAGCCAAGTCAGGCAAGCAAGCATGTTGAGAAATGAGGTACATGTTGTCTTATTAGGGTGAAACATGCAAGCAAATCAGGAAACATTCCCATTTTCTGGAACTAAGGAAGTAGTTCACTCCAGGGTCCATGTAAAGAATGGAACTTGGATATCAGGAGTTGTGTAAGGGATTCAGATACCTGATGAGGCAGCATTGCATGATCCCCAACCCCAACCCCTACACTCAGGTCCTATCCAATGGGCTATTTTGAGCTTTATGCAACAGGGCTAGGAACGAGGGCTCATTTTTTCCAGTGTTGCAAAGGACATGCCCATTTCCGCTGCCCAGCTACAGAAAGTGCCGCCTCTAGGCCAAAAGAGAATGTACCCCATGGGGGAATACCTCCATCTCTAGAGGCAAGACACGGCCAACGAGAGTGGGCCATACACATCCAACAGACAGGAATTCATGGACCAAATGCTGAGTCTGATATCCTCCTGGCTTCAAATTTCACATAAAATCCCTTTAAACATCTTACCTCTATGAGAACAGCTAGGACGGCGAGGCCCTCTGACTTGTTACTGGCGCTGCTGGCGTTGGGGTACAGGTCTGAGTTATAGTGGACGATATGCAGCTGCAGTGGAAGAAAAGCCGCTCACAGGGGATGGACGACTCCTGAGAACCCTTGACTTCGCAGGAGACTCAAATCCAGTGGGGAGGACAGAACCCCTCTACCCCTGCCCCAGGTAGATTAGGCCTCTCAGACCCTTTCCTTCATGGCCTCCCCAGTTTTCCCTTTTCTCTTAGTCCTCCAGACCAAAAACTCTACCAGGGCACACTGTCCATCTTATTCACTCATTGTATTCGTGTCTGATACGTGCTTGGAAAGTACCAGGTATACAACAGATATTGAATGAATGGGTTTTTCTACTAGCCACAAAAAAGCTTGGGTTCTTTGGAGGACTTCTCTCTTTTCAGTCTTTCTTTCTACCTTTTCTCCTTCCCTTCCTTTCTTCCTTCCTTTCCTCCTTCCCTCTCTTCTTCCCTCCCTTCCTTCTCTCTCTCTCTCTCTCTCTTTTTTTTTTTTTTTAGGGTGGGAGAGAGATGGGGAGGAGAGGCAAAGAGAGAGGGAAAGAGAGAATCTTAAGCAGGCTCTACATCCAGCACAGAGCCAGATATAGGGCTCAATCTCAAGACCCTGAGTTCATGACCTTAGGCTGAAATCAAGAGACGTTTAACCAACTGAGCCACTCAGGCGCCCCCTCTGATTTTTTTTTTCTTCCCAACTTATTCTGGAGCCTATGGGAAAAGAGTCTCATGTAGCCTGTTCCAGCCTCAGCCTGGACTCTCTGCATTTGATCTGGAAGTAGTAGTGGCTGAGGCAGGAAACCTCCAGTGGTAACTTATTATAACTGTATCCAGAGTAGGACTCCTGTTTATCCCACAGGTGGACAGAAAAAAAAAATCACAGCATGGGTTTTACACAGCTTTAATCAGCCGTATTTTAAGATAGCAGAAAACAAGAATCTTACTCCCTGAATATAGATTCTTACCTTGAAAAAATGAAATTCTAAGCTCATTTTTTTCAAAGCAGGAATTACTTGTCATTATTAAAGTGAGGAAAAGAGAACTTCCCAAGAAATCTTAAATTTAAAAGTCTAAGTATTAAGACATTGTTATAACATATTCTGATGATGTTTAACCTAATTTTTAATCCAAAAGGTAGTGTCACCTATCCTCCAAAAAATTGTATTAGTAGGTAGGTCTATATATATGATACACATTTTTGTTGATTCTTTGCCTCTTGGGACTATAACACATTGAGATTTTCTCTCTTTTCCTTTTCTTCATCTCTTTTTCTGTCTTCTGTGTTTGTAAATAGAATTCAAGCATATTTTATTGAATACAGCTCAATGTTCTTCAAATTTAAATGACCCTTTCTAATTTTTAAAAACTATACAAAATTGTTTTTTCTTTTAAGTAGTCTTCTATTAAGATTTCTTAGGAACTCTTACTTTACCATCTTTCCCCGTGAAGGATACAGCCTGTCATGTTGCCCATACCATGTAAGCTTGGCCCAGCTTTGAGAAATGGAGACCTTTATATGGCTAAACCTCTGAAGGTCCTATACCCTTATCTCTATAGCTGCCCTTTGTGCTCATGGTCTGTTTCACCACTTTTCTTACTGTGTTCAGATTAAATCAAGAGGAGATGAAGACTAACACAGACAGAACAAAATTCCCTGCCGAGATTAAGAGAGTCTTCTTTACAGGACTCAATCCAGAAGAACTGCTACACTTTCAGGGACACTCCACAGAGAATCTGCCACTTTGGGGTCACCTTGATGTATTTTCCCTATTATAGACATGTATGGTCCACCTTCACCAAGCCCATGGTGATGGATGTGGCTTATGAGCAGAAAATACACTAACTAGAAATATTTTTAAATGCCCAAACTCTCCCAGCCTACACCCTAACTCCTTCTTTATTCTCTATAGGTAAGTAGAAGCCTCCACATTGCCATTAGCCTGAAAGAAATTGCAGTCCTGGAGGGTCAGAGATGGGTCTGGTTGAAGTACGTGCACCTCCAAGAGTGCCATCCTATTGGGCCGGAATTATAGCCCCTCCACACTTGTAACTCGACCTATAATTAGCCTGAGACATTAAGCAGTTTAGCAGTAAAGAAGAGAGAATGGTCATGTCATTATTTACCTGGCTGATCAGTAGCTTTTACCAACTTGTATTTATTGTCCTGTAAATGTTCAAAACCATAGGCCCAAGTTCTATCCCTTGGGAGCTCTGAAATGGAGCAAATCAAGCACCCTGCGTCCCCCCTGCACACCTGTGGGGCAGGCACAACGCTCCACTCCTCCTGTTTTCGTGTGGCCTTTTGGGTCAGTGCCGCAGGATGACATGACATAACACAGTGCTGTGCTCACCTCCCAAACTATCCTGGTCGAGTCTGTCACTGCGCTGACGTCCAGCCATCCCTCGGCTTGCGGCCAAGTAGAAGAGTAACCCTGGGTCCCAAGGTTCCAAGCATCACCCATGCCCAGGGGAAAGGAAAGATGGGAAGGGAAAGGCCTATGCAAACATCATGGCATGTGAAGAAAGACTGAGAAGTCTGCAGGAGCGATTAGCCCAGTATGATCCAGCAGTGGGATACATACAAAATAGTATATAGAATGGGCTTCCTGATGCATATTCTCAGATCCTAACTCAAGTCTAGGGTAAGAGGCTGCCCCAGTTGATGATACCTTGTGATCTCTAAGGGGTATTACACTGATCAGACCCTTATAACCGGGGTTATCCACTGTTTTTCCATTGACTGGTGTACCTCACACTTCTAACAGGTTTGGCCCTTGGCCATAGGTGGCTCCGTGGTACTGGAGCACACAGATACCATAGTCAAGATGCTATTATGTGTCTGGGATGACCTACGTCAGCCAGACAAGCTGGTGGGATCTTGATCTGTGCAAGCAGAAAGGCAATGTCTAGAAAAGGGGTATGTGCATCCCTCTGCCCTCCTGGGAGCACTGCCTTCTGAGCAGTATCATTCAATAAGTGGCAGAGAGACAAACTCTGTGTGTTGAGGAGAGGAAGAGGACCAGGACACTGCAAATGAGCTGCAGGTGGCCAGAGTGGCTCTACCTTCCTGTGCTGTTGACAGCGCCAGGCGTGGGCGTGGCGAGCCTAAAGGCAGCCCCTGCTTGTGCTCCGATCTTACCTGTCCACCATCCAGGTGGAAGGATGCCAGACCACCCACCGCCAGGCAGCCTCTGCCAGCCCCGTGGCCGCCCGCACTCACCTCTGCGGCAAAGTGCTTCCCACCGACAGTGTGCTCGGAGCCGTGCGGGTCATTCTGGTTCCCCCAATGCAGGTGCAGCTGTGTGGCAGTGTAGCGGGACCGGAGGCCCTGGAGGTGCATGTCCGGGGTCAGGTTCAGCCTCACTGTGGGGAGTGGAGCCTTCAGAGCCCTGGCCCGCTGAGCACTGCCTGAGAGCAGTGAGGGAGGCAATACCCGCCTGGGCCCAGACAGGAGGCAGGTGGACTCAGCGAGCAGAGAGACACAGCCTGAGGATCAGAAACTTGGGCTCTTCTGAGAACGGCCCCATTTCCCTAAACCAATTCTAGCAGCGCCAACACCTTCTTGGCTCCCCTGGGAAAAGGATGGCAGGAGCGTGAACACTAGACCAACGGGTGGGTGTTTTCTTTCCTTCCATGTATTACACACCCATCTATGAAGACAGAAGTTAATGAAGTATCTGCCAAGCCGTAGAATATAACAATAACAATAAAAATGACTATTTATGAGGCATCTACCATATTCCAGATCCCAACATACGTAATCTCTAGTCTTCACAATACACATCAATATGCCCATTTCCAGACAAAAACTCAAGGAGGTTAATATTCTTACCCAGAGTCTCATGACTTCTAAGTTAGGAGTCAAGCCAGGATTCAAATCCATGTTTGTCTGACTCCAGAGCCTGGGGGACCCCACAATGAATTGCATGACTCCTGGAGTATTTGAGCCAAGGGACCAATGGGCTCAGGCCTGTCCACTCCCCCCTCCCAAGAGATGTGCTTCTTCTGAGAGGTGCTGGCCTGGCAGAGCAGCCCCCGCATCTCCTGAATGGTCCAGGCATCCCTGGGCTCCCCTGGACCCGCTGCCCCCTCCCCTTCTGGATACATCCATGGAGCCCCCTCCCTGCCGATGGAAGAGAGCAGGCCAAGGAGCTGAGGATGCTCAGACAACCCCTTGCAGATCGCAGAGATCTCTCTCTCACCTGAATGGCCGTCGTTGGTCAGGATAAACTGCTCGTTGTCAGAAACATTGTAGCCTTGGAACCCCAGGGGCACAAGGCTGGCGTCGTACTGGAGAATGTCACTGTGCAGGTCTATTGGGGACTGTAGCATACCCCCACATGCCGGGTACTTCTTGGACCAGCTCTTTTCCCCATCGGGACCTGGAAGGGGAGATTCAAGCCCAAAGTTTAGTCGGTTTTCCACAAATGTTCTTTCCTCCCTTTCTAATTCTGTGTTCAATAGGATCCACTGCTTTTCTCCTCTTCATCCCCAGAGGGATATTCTTCAAGGCCCAGAGAGCTCAGCTTACTGCTCACTTGCTCTTAAAGTGATATGGGGAAAAGACTAGAGAAGACCCCATGCCAAGGACTAGGGCCCACCAAGCTCCATTTGAATTTTACATTGTTCATATTTTGACACAGTACATATCTTCTCCACATGAAGACCTACTGATTTTCAACAATTTTGCATCTGTTTATGGAGCACCTATTATGAGCAGGAACTACTCAGTCTTGGGGCCGCCAAGTTGAACACAGCAACAGGGCCCCTGCTTGCCCAAACTTGAATCCTCTGGGATGCTTCAGGCTGGAAAAATTGGCCACAGCTCCAGGGAGGTCTCTGGGGTCAGTGGAGTTATAGGTATGATCTTCCTAGTAGGAAACCCTGGAGGACATTGACATACCCACATCTAGAGCAAGTATAAAACCCCACCTGTTAGGGATGCTTGAAAAATATCAAGTAACTGAGGTGCCTGGGTGGCTCAGTGGGTTAAGCCTCTGCCTCCGGCTCAGGTCATGATCTCAGGGTCCTGGGATCGAGTCCCGCGTCGGGATATCTGCTCAGCAGGGAGCCTGCTTCCCTTCCTCTCTCTGCCTGCCTCTCTGCCTACTTGTGATCTCTCTCTGTCAAATAAATAAATAAAATATTTAAAAAATATATCAAGTAATTATATGGCTGGAATCACAGAGCTAAGTGCAAAGTTTATACTGAGAGAGTGTGACAATACTAGGAACTAATTCCAAACTACCAGTGAGCAGGAAGAGACTTAAAAAAATAAATCCTCCAGGGCTCAGGCTTCTTGCTAACTACCGGGTAATTGTTCTTCCTCTGGAAATGGCAATAAACAATCCAATCCCATGTTCAGATAAACTTTCTCACTCCCACAGGGAAAAGAATCTTTAAAGAATGTAAAGCTGTGTTTAAAAGATTATCTCCTGTGGTAATTAAATGGATTTTCAGGCAGAGGTTTCTCCAGAAAAGCAAATAATTAGCATGTCATGGCTCGTTAGGGTAGAGCCATGGTGCCCTGTGGGCTCTCTCCGAGTTGGGACCCAAGTTTTACCATCTGGAATGACAGTAACTGAAGCAGAGAGGAAATGAACACCACTTCTTCCGGGACCCCATCCATAGACAGCAGCACTATTTCACAATACACTGGCCTCACAGAATCCTGGCTCCTTACCCCTTGTTCTCTAACTAGGGGACTTCATCTGAGAGTAAGGAGAGTCAGAAGAAAAACTTGGTGTCCAGGTTCATATAAAATGCTATGAGAAGTTGATCCGAGGTCTGGACATGCACAGTAGAACCCTTTCAACCTTTGGATATACCTTCTTGGAAATGTTAGAACTTAAAAGGATTTCAAAATGTCCTGTCCAACCTTTCACTGGACACCAGTTTTCTCACTTGCCCATGTCAGTCAGGGTCTTCACTGAGCTGTATTTTAATTTTTAAGACCTCAGAGCCCTGGATTCAAAGCAGTTCAACTACACCAAGATGGCAGAGGGAGAGGGAGCCTGGAGGACATCAAAGTAAGACCATTACTCAGCTAAGGACAAAACCAAATTCCTGGGGCACCTGGGTGGCTCAGTGGGTTAAGCCTCTGCCTTCGGCTCAGGTCATGGTCTCAGGGTCCTGGGATCGAGCCCTGTATGGGGCTCTCTGCTCGGCAGGGAGCCTGCTTCCATTCCTCTCTCTCTGCCTGCCTCTCTGCCTACTTGTGATCTCTGTCTGTCAAATAAATAAATAAAATCTTTAAAAAACAAAAACAAAAACAAATTCCTTAGGGACAGCAGAAAGCCGAGAGGGAGCAATCCTGCGGTATCACACAAACCCTCAGGTCAGCAAGAGCGCAGATACCAGGAACAAGCCTTCTAGAGTGAGGCTGCCAGCCTTTTTTCTGCTCACAGTGGCATTTGGACCCACAGGGACCCACAGGGTGGCAGAAGCTGCCAGCCATGCAGGAATGGAAAACTCGGTGGCTAAAGAGGTACAGCAATAAAATGATTTCTCCTCAGATGCATGACTAAAGGGAACTGGGTTAGAAGGACTTTCTCTTCCCAGAACAGAGGTTCCAAAAGGTTTCATGAAGAGAGCATTCTGGTGCTAACTAAACCAAGAGCTCTTTGGGGATAGGAACATCTCATTTTGATCCCTGTGAGCTCACATTGTGATTAGGGCCACATGAATAACAGACATTTGGTAAACACTTTGCCAAAGAATAAAAGATCTGAAAGAACAGAGAGCTTAGGAAAAGGTTATCAGGAGGAATTTTTCTTTTTCATTGTGCCCTAAATACTCTTTATTGGAACTAACACTAAATTGGGTATTTGGGAGCAGGAAAGGCTAGGGATATAAAAGGCAACAGAGCCAGTGTTGGCAAAACCTTCTTCAGAAAGAGAAGCAGTTATGTTGGACCAGAAGAGTCCAGAAAACAAGATTTCAGCACCAGCCATCCCACCACCTCAGTGAGTGACCTTGAGCAAGTCACATTCCCTGCCTGAGTCTCCTTTACCCTTCATTCAAATGAGAGAATTGAACACTGTGTTCGGGAAGTTCCGTTCTGGCTCTGAGCTCCGAGATGGATGGAGATTACTAGGACTAAGCGCTACACCCTCTGTATCAGGCAAGTTTGAACAACTTGGAGAGAGCTGCTCATGCCAAGGCAGCTAGCTCCCGGGCATGTGACAAAGTGCCTGTTGGGAAGGGGCTGTGGGACTGAGAGCACAGGGCACTGCTTCTCCCGGGGCGGGCAAGCCACCCACCTCAGGAAGCTGCCGCAGTGTTAGCTGCCGTCACCAGGGGGCGCTCGTCTTTGATCACTAGCCACAGCCCTTTACCGGCAACAGGATCTAAAAAGCCTTTTCTACTACTCCTGCTTTATTATGATCATTTGTAGTAGTTTGGGCCCTTACAACTCTATAGTATCAGCAAGGTAAAAATCGCACCATTATAGATGGTGCATTCAGGCTTTCATGGCCTGAAGCACCTCAGCCTGTGAAGGCCTTCAGTGGCCTTCAGACCCTTCCCAGTCAGCCACCATGGTCAGCCTGGCTTCCCCACCATTATAGATGAAGCACTGAGATTAAATGATTTGCCCTAATTAGGCCTTGGCTTAGTTACAGAGTTAACCTCCCTGGGTCACAGAGCCTCCATGGCCTCCTGTGTTAGTATTTATCCGGGAGATCTGGGGCATGCCTGTGTCCTCCCTCCCCCATGCTCTCCCTGAAGACAATGTTACCTTCACCCCTGCCTCTCCCATGATGCCTGGCACAGAGCAGGCCCTTACCTGTTTACAGGGCCGTATTCTGATGCTAATTGTCTGCTTGTTCCTCTCCAGGGACACATGCCACTTTATTAATCCCCCTAGTTTCCCAACCACCCCATATCACTTTTTTTCTCATCAAAAAAGAAAACTTAGGTCACTTGCTCAGGTTCAGAATTTACCTTCCTAGCTTCCTAATTTGCCTGCATGAGGATGTGTTCTGTTTGGGAGCAGTCAGTGAGAAAGAAATCTGGTTTACTCCCCTGTGGCCTGGGAGATGACCTGCCAAGTATGGGGCTTCATAGCAGTTCATAGGAACCCCCTCCACCACCAGCATGATAGCCAGTGTCCCCTTCTTGCATGGTTGGGGACCTTGTCAGAGAAGCCTCCCATCCTCGTGGCTTGTGAGTGAGAGGGGTATATGGTGCCATGAGGGTGGGCACCAGGGAAGCAGTGTTGTCAGGAGACATCTTTCGACCCCCCACCCCTAGCCTCTGCCTGGGGGATGTGTGACTTGTTGCCAAAGTAACGCTGGCCTTTTGCAGGCAACCACAGCCCAGACTGTGGCTTTTCAACTTGGTCTCAACTTTCACACTTATGCCAAGTGCCCTGGTGCCAGGAAACCTCACTTGGGACTGATTCTTCCATAAGAGGCATTCATTTCCAGCTACCGTAAACACTCCACTTTTCTCAGTTTTGACTTTGCCTTTTCAGTTAATTGGATTCCTCACATGATCCCGATAAAGGAGATCATGTGTATCTCCCGGTTTGTTTTTCCAAGCAAAGTCAAAGCATTATTTCTTTCCAGCTCGTGTTTTTCTGCTTTAGGCAAAACAGAGTTGGGCCAAACTTCTGTTTTGAAATGTGACAGGAGATTAACACGGCCTAGCTTAAAATGCCTCTTGTGATCTCCGATTGGGAATTTTGAGGGCACAGGATCCGCGTTACCCAAGGACAAGAATTTTTTGTCCTGGAAAATTTCAAATACATACAACAGCAGAGAGAACAGCAAAATGAACCTCCACATCCCCCAGTTTCAACAACTAACCACCGGCAGAAACAAATCAGCCTCATTTGTATTGTACCCACTCTCCCCTATCCCTGGATAATCCTGAAACAAACCCAAATCATTTCCATCTGTACATACTTCAGTATGTGCCTCTAAAACATAAGGACTCTTGAACCCACCTTACCATTACCACACTTAAAAAGTTAACAATTCCTTAAGGTTATCAAATCTCGTTGGAATTCAGTTCTCCAATTATCTCATCACTTTGTAATGGTTTATTTGTAACCTTCAGGATTCTAGTGAGGTCCGTATGTTGCAGTTAGTTGACGTGTTACAGCCTAGATCTCAATTTGGTGGCGTGATGCCTCATCAGAGAACCACTGCCCCCCGGCCCCTCCTTCTTCCAAGGCTCATAATCTCAGAGCCAGGTTGGCTCCAGTTGTCCTCACTCGGTCATGGAGTCCCACGTTTCCGTTACCATCACCACCTCTACCACCCCAGGACCCACCCTCGTCTTGTCACACCGCGCAGGCTTCCTGCAGAGTCCCTGCCTCAGCCTTTCCTAAATTCACCGCCAGGCTCCTTTCTTGTTGAGACCAAGTTTAACCAGATGTCACCCTGCTTCAAGGCACAGCGGGGTAGTAGCCATCTTTCATGCCCTGAAGCATCTCAGCCCGTGAAGGCCTTCAATGGCCTTCAGACTCTTCCCAGTCAGCCACCATGGTCAGCCTGGCTTCCTTACCCTCAAAACACGCTGTGAACTCAACCTTCACAAATGTTCTTAAGGCTTCAAATGCTGCCCTCTTTCCCCTTCTCCTTTCCAAATCTTGTCCACACTTGAAGTCCATCTCAAGTCCTGCCAAAGCTACTCCAGCGCTTTCTCCTTGCCACGGACTCCTTAGCCAGCCTGCTGGGGGTCTGCACGGCGGTACAGTGACGGGAATGCTTCCTTAAGCCAAGTGCATGACCACTGTCTCCAGACCAGCCCCTCAACCTGCTCCAGATAGAACTCTGTCTGCAGCTTTCAAAGTCCTTTGGGGGACTAGAGCTTTTTGTCAGATCCCTCCCGCATGTCTGACATTGTGGCCCTTATGCAACACTTAAGAAATTGATTTGGAGGGTTTCTTAAGCTAGTTTCAGAAATCAAGACGTAAAGGGATGAGAGAAGTGTGTGGATGTGTGCATGTGGTTATAGGAAGGTGAGGGTAACAAGGAGGGATTTGTTCTTAACGGATAGAATTCAGCATACTTCCATACAGAAGGGAAAGGGAAAGAGAGAGGAAGGGTTGGATCCCGGAGAAAGAGGAGCCTATGAACGGAGTGTGGCCCTGAGAAAACAGCGGGCTGGGGAAGGTTCAGCCAGCAGAGGCAGAAATTAACTCTGGGCTATTGAGTGAGGCACTCAATGAATGTTCATCATATGGATCAAGCAGAACACTGAAGCCTGCCTGGAAATGAGGCCCAGGAAGTAAAATCCCAGTCAGAAATCCAGGAACTAGGACACCTGGGTGGCTCGGTGGGTTAAGCCTCTGCCTTCAGCTCAGGTCACGATCCCAGGGTCCTGGGATCAAGCCCCGCATTGGCAGGGAGCCTGCTTCCCCCTCTCTCTCTCTGCCTACTTCTCTGCCTACTTGTGAACTTTGTCAAATAAATAAATAAAATCTTTAGGGGGAAAAAAAAAAAAAAGAAACCCGGAACTCAATAGGCCTATGAACCTGATCAGAGAGGACTGGCTATGGGAAGACAAAGCCATCTGGTTTTCCATATTCCACAATGCACCAAAGTGTACCAATAAGCCTAAAAAAGTCAATGTGATTTTTTTTAAATAAACTTATATTTCACTACTTTCTTAAAACATATTGTGTTTTTTTTTCTTTAAGATTTTGTTTATTTATTTGAGAGAGAGAGCAAGAGAGAGCTCAAGCAGTAGGGAGTGGCAAGGGAAAGTGAGAAGGAGACTCCCCACTGAGCAGGGAGCCCAGTGTGGGGCTCAATCCCAAGACCCTGAGATGATCCTGAGCTGAAGGCAGACACAACCAGCTGAGCTACCCGGGTGCCCCAATATATTATGTGTCTTGTTTTTAAAATTCAGTTACAGAAAATTTCAAAGTAGGTACAAAAGTAAAGAGTATGGGGGCATCTGGGTGGCTCAGTTGGTTAAGTGTCTGAATCTTGATTTGGGCTCAGGTCATGATCTCAGGGTGGTCAGATCAAGGCCCACACTGGGCTCCCAGCTTGGAGCCTACTTAAGATTCTCTTTATCCCTCTCCCTCTGCCCCTCCTCCCCTCTCTCTAAAAAAATAATTAAATTAAAAATTTAAAAAGTAAAGAGTATCATATAGTGGCCCCGTGTACCCATCTATCTACCCGCAATGAGTTTAGTTCAGTCTATCCTCCTCCACTGGATTATGTTAATGCAAATCTGTGGATGCTTATCTAAGGATAAGAGGTCTTGAAAAATAACTACAATACGATTTTCACTTCTTAAAAACTGTTGGCAGTAATTTCTTAATGTCCTCAAATATCCAGTGAGCGTTCTGGTTTCCCCAGTTGTCTCATAAACTCGTTGAACAGTTTATTAGAATCAGGGTCCAGAGAAGGTCCATGTATTGGGACTGGCTAGTATGGCTCCTGGCTTCTCTCTGTCCACAAGCCCGGCTTTCATCCCTCCCCGGTACTGGTGTGTTTACTCTGTACAAATATAGGTACAAACTTACTACTGCCCCAGGCAAATAATCATTGATGCAAGTAAATGCAGGATCGTTTTATTATCTTTTAACCTGTTTGCAGACATGGTATAGGGATAAGTAAAAAAACTTTTATGAGTTGAGTGATTTCTTATACACCTGGTACATGCATTGTAATCATAAAAGCACAGAGAGCTCCTTAAAAGACAAGTAACTGCTAGTTTCCCACTGGCCATGCTTTCTCACCGACTGTACATCCTCTGTGCTCAAGAATAATTAACACTTCAATAAAAATATTGTTTGTAACTTGGACCCTATCTGATGAGTCTGGACACACACAAAAGCGCATTTGTGGTTATCCTATTTTGAGGTTTGTCTTTTTGGGCCTTTCTGAGTCGGTCCCTCAGATCTGCTGTTGCCCCTGACCTCTCCCTGTGGTCACATTCTCTGAGGTACCCTCTTGCCTGTGTCCATATGAATGTGTGCAGACAGCTGCCTCAGAACACACTGTCAGACCAAAACCTGCCCCACCGGAAAATACTCTCATGGCAAGGTTTACATATTCTGAATGTTGACACACTTTTTTCTCGATCAACAGTCAAAGTTTCAGTCCAATAAGAGCTTTTGATTAGTCTCCCAAAGTTTGTTTTCTAAGGGGATCTGACTGTATAATAAAAATGGACCTTGTCCCAGCGTGTATATTTAAATGGAAGCGATGACAGATTGTGTGTAAAATTTGAATACACATTTAGGGAAATGGATTACATTTGTCATTAAAAATGCATACTCAGATGTTGACTAAATACTCTTCCTTGGAATGCTGCTTAATTTGGAAGTTCATTCATTCATTTCTTCAACAAATGCCAGGCACTGTATTAGGCACCGAAGATGTGCTAGGGGAACAAAACTGATCTGGTCTCTGTCCTCATGCAGCTTACATCCCAGTGGAAGAGACAAGCAATAAATTGCAAAGAAACAAACCAATACGTAACTAAAATTATTCCAGTCTGCAATCAGTGCTGTGAAGGAAATAAGCAAGGATGAGGACGGAGAAAACAGAAGGATCATTATGGACCAGATGCTACAGGAAGGCTTCTTGGAGGAGGTGCCATTAAAACTAAGACTTAAGGAATGGGACTGAGCCAACCATAAGCAAAACCAGAGGAATGGCATTCCAGTGACGGGGCATAGCAAGTTTAGAGGCCTTGCTGCAGCAAAGAGCTTATGTATTTTATATGCATGTGATGTTTCAACTCAGAAAGAACCAAGGATTCATCTGGCTTCCCCTTTCCCCAGCTGGGCATCGCCCTATGACAAGGCAGAGAATCACCCGGCATCATCTGCTCACATACACTCCTCTGTTAGAAAGGTCCTCCTTTCAGGGGGCTGATACATTTCTTTCCCTGAGGGCCAACAGTCACGGTCCCATGCCTAGAGCCACCCAGAACACAGCTAAGCCCCAGGACCCCATTCAGAGGGGAAGGCAGCCTTCAGACCCCTCTAAATCCATATTGAAACCACACGTCCTCAGGCTATTGTTGGGATGTGGAAGCCACGTTTAAAAATATGTTTAATATCGGGGCATCTGGGCGGCTCAGAGGGTTAAGCCTCTGCCTTCAGCTCAGGTCATGATCTCAGGGTCCTGGGATTGAGCCCTGCATTGGGCTCTCTGCTTGGCGGGGAGCCTGCTTCCTTTCCTCTCTCTCTGCCTGCCTCTCTGCCTACTTGTGATCATCTCTCTCTTTGTGTGTCAAATAAATAAATAAAGTCTTAAAAAAAAGTTTAATATATACTTTATAGCTCCTGCAGTTTACTTCCGAAGTTGATTAAAAGACACAGCTTCTCAAAGAAGTCCAGGGGATTCAGCCTATCAGTAGAATCGAGTTCCCGCAGAGTCCACCTGGCTGGGTTCTGTCCCCACTGCACAAGGCCACATTCTGCCAATTCTTCCTGTTTTCCTGCCGGTCAAGTGGAGAGGCATGGCCATAAAGACCAGGATCCTGTCCAGGAGGAAAGGAGGCTAGCAGGGGTGTGGGTTAATGATTGATGGAAGAGGTCTTTTGATTTTATTATAAACAAGTGGAGGCCAAGGAATCAAACTGACATTTTCCTTTGTTAATGTTGCAAATGAGTCAGAGACAAGGCAGTGAGTCAGGGGCTAGAGAGTCAGGGTTACTTGTTATTTACAAAGCTTAAAGGGAGATTGCTAAAGGCCATTCTGCTTTCTTGGATTTTATGCTACAGGTTAATACAAAAGGGAAAGTTTTCTTCTTCTTCTTTTTTTTTTTTTTTAAGATTTTATTTGACAGAGAGAGAGGGAATACAAGGAGGAGAGTGGTAGAGGGAGAAGCAGGCTCCCCGCTGAGCTGGGAGCCCAATGTGGGGCTTGATCCCAGGACCCTGGGATCATGACCTGAGCTGAAGGCAGTCGCCTAACAAACTGAGCCACCCAGGCGCCGCATAAGGGGAAGTTTTCTAAAGATGCTTTCATATTTACTCTATGTGAGACTCTCCACTTTGTTATTTCAGTTCGTGTTTGGGCCAGCTTGAGAGGAGGGGCTGACATTGGGGTGAAGCAGGGTTTGGGGATCATTTCTGGTTTAGCCATTTCGGGGGAGGGGTGGGATTGTGAGGAAGAGGTGAGCTGTAAGACTGGCCACCAGCTCAGTTCTCTGTTAGCCTTCAGAAGCCCTTTCCCCTCCCCAGTAATCTGGAGGCACTCCCCTCCCCAGTAATGCTAGGGTTGTGAGGGAGAGGAGAGGTCCAAGGGCAGATACCTCTCCCTGCCCATCTCACCCCCTAAAGCAGGACAAACTGTCTCTCTCCTCTGTGTATTTCTCTTTTCCTAACAACACCTACACTGTGTTGTTAATACTCTGTATCTTCCTACCCCAGGAGACCAGTGGTTCCCAAAGCGTAGTCCCTGGGCAAGCATTATCATCATCATCATCATCATCACCACCACCATCCTGGTCACCTAAGAGCTCATTAGCAATGCAGATTCTTGGCCCCAACCCACA
This sequence comes from Mustela erminea, assembly GCF_009829155.1. Taxonomy (NCBI): domain Eukaryota; kingdom Metazoa; phylum Chordata; class Mammalia; order Carnivora; family Mustelidae; genus Mustela; species Mustela erminea. The sequence continues at coordinate 44,700,657 of NC_045618.1, forward strand.
CCTGAATCAGGCACTCCTCGGGCACCCAGTGGCTGTCATCAAGCCCCCAGGTGATGCTGCTCCTCCTGGAGCCTGAGAATACTGCACTTGGCTTTCAGCTTGCCTCTCTCACTCTTGGGTCCCTGACTCCTACCCCAGAGCCTGGCAAACTCTAGTGTCCCACAAATGGTTCTTGAGCAACAGCTGCGACTAACCAGTAAGTTAAACAAGTTGCTACATTGGGAATAGCCTCAGCCCAGTGATGAAACCTGGGCAGGCTCCAGTTACTGGTCAATGCTCAACCCACGATCTTCCCTTCGGTCTTCCTTGACTCATTCACAAATGAATCGTGGTGTAAAACTGTGAAGTCCACAGTCAAGCCAGATGTCCTGTTCCACCCTCTTTAAAAGGAATATTAAAAATATTCTTCTCCATGTTCAAGCATCTCTGAATAGAAAAGCCTGCAAACATCATCTTTTTAATGTACTATTAGATGTGTAATTCTGGAAACATGTGTTTGAGGTAATTATTCAATGTTATTAGGAACATAACTTCCTTTTCTCAAACTGTTTTTATGGCTCAGTTCATTTTTAAATTTTTTTTATTATGGTAAAATATACACAAAGTTTACATTTTAACAATTTCTTAATGAATTCGTGCCATTAAGTACATTCACACTGCTCTGCAACCATCACCACTATCCGTTTCCAGATCTGTTTCCATCACCCCAAGTGTACGTCACCAGTGGGAATGTGAAATGATGCGGCCAATGTGGAAAACAGCGTGGGTGAGATGGGCAGGGAGAGGTATCTGCCCTTGGACCTCTCCTCTCCCTCACAACCTTAAAAAGTTAGAATTACCATACGATCAGCAATTCTATTCCTAGGTAGATACTCAAAAAGAACTGAAATCAGGAACTCAAGCACATACGTGGACATCAGTATTCACAGCAGCATTATTCCCAGTTGCCAAAGGGTGGAAATACCCCAAGTCCACATTCATCAGCACATGAACAGATAAACAAAATGTACAGACATATAATGGGATACAATTTTTCCCTAAAAAGACTTATCTCATTTTAATGTACAATTTCTTTTCCTAGAACCCCACCTAGTAGATGTTTAAGGAGAGCTGAGGTAGGTCTCCATATTTGCACACCTATCACAGAACCAAAATTACAGTAGATGCTCAGTAAACCCTCACTAGTTGAGGAAAGCTCTCCTTAATTTCTTCTTGAGTCCAACCTCAGAGCAGTTGTCAAACGTGAGTGAGCATCAGAATCTCCTGGAGGGCTTGTTAAACAGACTGCCGAGCCCTGCTCCCACAGCTTCTGATTGGGCAGGTTTGGGGTGGAGCCCCAGACTCTGCATTTCTACCAAGTTCCCAGGTGATGCTGCTGGTCTGGGGACCACACTTTGAAAACTGCTGGTGTAGAGTGGTATTTTTTTTTAATTTTATTTATTTATTTGACAGACAGAGATTACAAGTAGGCAGAGAGGCAGTCAGAGAGAGGAGGAAGCAGGCTCCCTGCTGAGCAGAGGGCCCAATGCGGGGCTCGATCCCAGGACCCTGGGATCATGACCTGAGCCGAAGGCAGAGACTTTAACCCACTGAGCCACCCAGGCGCCCCTAGAGTGGTATTTCTTAACTCTGGACCTACTCTAGCATCTCTGAGGGCTTTTAAGTTTGCCCCCGGCCCAGCCCCTGAGATCTGGTTTAATTGGTCTTGGGTGGGGTCCACACACAGGAAGCCTTAAAAAGCTGTCCAGGTGATTCTAACCTGCAGCCACAGAAGAGAAGAGCTGATGAAAAGCCCTCCTCAGATCAAAGGCCTTGACGTCAGAGCCAGAGCTTTTACCTTCCCTCTCCAAGGTAAGATTGCTTTTTACATTTTTAATTAATCGATGTTTTCTTGTGGTAAAATATATATAATATAAATCTACCACCAGTGACATTTGGTGTGTTCACAGAGGTGGGTAACCATCACCACTCTTTAGCTCTAAAACGTTTTCACCACCCCACAGGGAAAACCCAACCTCAGTCCCCATGCCCCTCCTCCCCTCAACCTCTGGTAACCACTCATCTACTTTCTGTCTCCATGGATTCGCCTGCTCTGTACATTTCATGTCAGCGGAATCAATATGCAGCTTTTGTGTCTGGCATCTTTCACATAGTACAGTGTTTTCATGGTTCATCTGTACTTCCTTCCTTTTTATAGCTGAATCTTATCCCCTTGTATGGACATAGCACCATTCGTTTATCCATTTGTATCATTGCTTCTTACTATAGTTTAAATATTTGACTCTGGTTAAATTGCCCTGTTAGTCTGTAAAATAGTTGTTGACTAGAATCAAGCAGCAGTGTTTCACCTGTGTGCGTTTTAGAAGAGCCTGTGACTACGGGGCACCTGGTAGGCTCAGGTGGTTAGGCGTCTGCCATCAGCTCAGGTCATGATCCCAGGATCCTGGGATCAGGACTCTCATCGGGCTCCCTGCTCAGCGAGGAGCCTGCTTCTCCCTCTGCCCCTCCATCACATGTGTGTGAGTGCACACACGCTCTCTCGCTCGTTCTCTCTCTCTCTCTCAAATAAAATCTTAAAAAAAAAAAAAAAAGGTCCATGACTAGAGCCAGTGTGAAGGCAAGATGAAGAAGTCTCAGCCTGGTTTCCTGGAAACATGGGTTCTAGGGGTCAACGAGGCTATTATTTGTAACAGGCTCCCAAATGAGAAGGGGAACCCTCACGTCATAATGCTAATAGAGGCGTATTCCATACAAGGTGGTGTGGCAATGTTTTCTGGCAGTAGAAGGAAGTTGGTGGGAGAGCAAATGATGTGGGCAGAAGCTGCCTCTGTGCCTGGCTCTTTCCCTGGCAAGAAGAGGTCTGGAAATGTCTCAGGTGCTTTGAATCATTGATATAGCCTTCTCCTCTAGCTGACAGAGGAGGGTTGCTCGTCTTTGTTAAAAGTGTGAGGCTGCGGGGTGCCTGGGTGGCTCAGTGGATTAGGCCTTTGCCTTCGGCTCAGGTCATGGTCCCAGGGTCCTGGGATCGAGCCCCGCATCGGGCTCTCTGCTGAGCAGGGAGCCTGCTTCCCCCTCTCTCTCTCTGCCTGCCTCTCCACCTGCTTGTGATCTCTGTCTGTTAAATAAATTTTTAAAAAAATTAAAAAAAAAAAAGTGTGAGGCTGGGGGTAACCCACCATGACTGCATTCGGGACTAGACAGTAGGTCAGGGACAATGCTGGATATCTAAGCTGAATGTGATCCCCACAAGGAATTTAGCTGTGGACTTCTGATGTCTGTTAATAGAACCAGTACCTCCCCTTTCGCTTTTACTGTGATCTCTCGCCTCTGTTTTGCAACCAAGCATCTTCCAAGAATTGCCTAAGCTGCTGGCTTGTGCCTCTTTACTTCCCATTCAGACTCGCTGCTCTGTGACTCTGACTTGAGGCCCACGCCTCACTGAATTCAAACACATTCTTCAGTTCTTGTTTTTCTTGCAGCCCTTGGCCCCAGTGTCCACCACCACCCCGTTTCTGAAACCTTTCCTCTCCCACTACCTGTAGCTCCCTGCCCCCTAATGTCAGCCTTCCCATGGTTCCGTCCACCTCTGCCCTACCCAGTTTCCTCCTGAGCTCCAGAACTGCTGCCTTCTGGATGCCCCTACTGGATGCCCTTGGCTTCCTGAAACCAGACATGGCTGCAGAGGGAGGCAGATAGACAAACAATTAAAAAAGAACAACCAAACTTGCCATATTTTCCTCTCTGACTGTCCTCCTTCCAAAACTTCTCTCGCTTTCTTCGAGTTTCTCTGTCTCAATGTATGTACCATTTACCACACCAAAGCCTAGAATCGAATCTTCTCCTTTGATCCCATTGCTGGGCACAGGGAAATAATGATTTTAGTTTTATGTGTCTTTTTGAAAAGCTTATTCTGACAAATTTTTAACGTACAGAAAAAGTTAGAAGAAAAGCACAATCAATTCCCATATACTCTTCACCTAAAACACTAGCTGTTAACATTTTGTCACACCTGCTTTATTACTCTCTCTCAATATATACATCTATACATACATTATTATTGTCATTACAGTTCTTCCTCAGCCTGTGATGGGATTATGTCCTAATAAACCTATTGTAAGTTGCAAATACCATGTAATTTGAAAATGCATCTAACTTTCTGAACATCACAGCTTAGCCTTGCCTACCTTAAGCATGCTTTATACTAGCCTACAACTGGGCAAAATTATCTAACACAAAGCCTGTTGAATATCGCATGTAAACTGTTGAGTACTGTGCTGAAATTGAAAAACAGAGTGGTTGTCTGGATAAAGAATGGTTATAAGTGTGTCAGTTGTTTATCTCGTGTTGGGGTGGCTCATGGGAGCTGGGGTTACTGCCTCTACCCAGAGAGGATCACACCAGGTATCACTAGCCAAGGAAAAGACCCAAACTCACAATTCCATGTCTAGTGTCTACTGAATGTATGCCACTTTCACACCATCCTAAAACTGAAAAATTTTAGGTTGAACCATCATTAAGTCAGGGCTCTCTTTTGAGAAAAAGTGTTAGACATCATGCTCTCTGGTACTTAAATACTTAGATGGCTGTCTCCTGAGAACAAGGATACTTTCTTACATAATCACAGTACAATTCTCCAAGTCAGGAAATTTAGTGATTAATATGATACTGGTATATAGTATTCAATCAATCAAATCATACCAATCAAATTCAATCAGTATTCAAATTTTGTACATCCAGGCTCAAAGGATCTTCCCACAGATTATGTATGATTTATAAAAGGGAAACATGATAAAAATGAAATGGAGAAAGCTACCAGGCATTATCTTAACTACATGATCAAAATGATCACCAACAATGCCATCAAGTGCCTCCTGATGAAATGCACAGGCAGGGACACATTACTTCTGTGATGTTCATGCCAAAATGTACAACCTGAATCTCATGAGAAACCCCTGGACAAACCCAAACTGAGGGACCTACGAGGAGTTTCAGGAATGTCACAGCATGAGAGGTCTAAAGAGATACCAAGAAACATGGAATGAGTTATCTGGATTGACTTCTGCATCAGAAAAAGTACTGTCAAGGGTCACATCAAGATTCTTTCAGACTTGGCGTTGCTGTGTCCCCACCGGCACAGCCTTTATTCAGACCAACAGCTCCATATCTGTGCCCCTCACGGGCCCTGTTTCTTTGGGCTTACCCCACAGCCCTCCCCTCTCCACGCTAATGCACACCACATTCGCACTTTACTTTGCTGAAAGGTCTTCAGTCGCTCCTCAAGGCTTTAAGAGTTATCCCAAGATCTGCAGTGCAGCCCTCAAGCCCGCTGTGATCTCACGTCCTCCAACCTTGGCTTTCCCCACTGCCACCTGTCAAAAATCTGAGGTCCGTGGGCAGGGAGTGGAGGGGGGCGGAGAGCTAAAATTTCACCCAAGCTAACAAGTTATGCTGCCACAGCTTCTTTGCAAAGACACAAGACTCCTGAGTTGGAGAGAAAGGACAGTTTATTACTCACAGCAGTAGCGGAGCAACATTTGCGCCTGTTTGCCAAGCCCGGTTCCACGGGGCGCCACGACGAGGGCTGGGTGACACCTGCACGTGCCAACTGCTCAGCATCATGGCCATGCAACTCCCCGTTTAGGAAATCCCAATCTTCTAGAGCGGCAATCGGCAAGCCCACCCAACTTTACTCCCAAGGGAGACCTTGTCTTTATCTTACTGGGCAGCAAACAAATCTGCTCTCTGCCCTGCAGGGAGATACCCCCTCTAGCCTATAAAATGATCTGCTACGTAAACATCCTTGAAATGATAGTCTGGAACCAAAGCCATCAGCACCTCTTCCCACAGACTTGCTGAAACACCAGAGACCCAGCAGTAAGTCTCCCATCACCACTCCTCCAACACTAGGCAGCCGACACCTGATTGTGTCTGTGCCATGTGCTCTCACTCCCTCTTCAGACCTCTGTGGTCCACCATGGAAAGCCCTGCTCTGCCCTAATTGCATCTGCCCATCCACAGTAACGTTCCCACAGACTCCTTGCCTAGCTCCTTTGTCTTTCAAGAATCAGCTCCTCAGGCAGGCCTGACAGCCACTCTCTCCCCCAAACGGAGGCCTTTCGTGCTCCCTTGGTGTCCACAGCACCAGTGCCTTGGTGTACCAGCACTTAATTTGCTCCACTGTAATTGCTGGCTCACACGGCTGCTGGGCCCTTGGCTGTCAACCCGTTGAAGGCCAGGGCTGTGTCATGCTTATCTCTAATCCCAGGACCAGCCCACCAAGAATAATAAGTTCAGGGCAGGTGGAAAGAATAAGTGAATTGGTGAATAAACCCTTCTTTTCAAGCCACCAGCGCTTTCTTCCTGTCACTTGAGGTCGAGGCAGATGTACAAACTGATGAAGCTGAAAAACTGGCCTGGATGAGGGGTGGGCAGGTATGGGGTTCATAAGCAACTTCCAGATTCTGGGGGAGGAAGCAGAAATGGGTTCACAGGGAGGCCCTCCCCATGTTGCCGGATGGAACACTTTGACCAGCCTTCTCCGCTACACGGACGTGAGGCAGGGCCCCACCCAGGGTCTCCCTGAAACCGTAGCTCCAGCCGAGACCATCCAAACAGGGTGCTTCAGGCTGGGATGCTGAGTGTTCTATTTAGTGATCCAGTGATACAAACTGGATGCATCTTTCACAGGTCTGCGTCCATGCCAAGGACACTGTTTTTCTAAATATGTATTTAGGTGTCTTAGTCAGGAATGTTGTTGTCCCACTTGTGATGGTATTTCAGACTTCAAGTCCGTATTCTCAACATTGTCATCTGGCCATGTCTAGAGACATTCTGGAGCCCTGGCTGGCAGGTGCTACTGGCACCTACGGGGTAGAGGCCAGAGATGAGGCTGTATATCTTGCCATGTGCAGGACAGCCCCCCACAACACAGAATTATCCTGCCCAGAATGTTTGTAGCGCGAAGGCTGAGGCGGCCTGGACTGGACGGACTATTGGGACTGCCTCATTTGGGCATAAGCAAGAAGGGCCAGACCATACAGCGTGGAGGTTTTTCTTGAAGGGACTGGGTACTCTCACTGTGAATCATCCTGGGCCAGAAAGAGGAATAGAGGCCTGGAGACAGGGAAGAGGGAGCACACGAGGACTCTGGGCCAGGAGAGCAAGACTGGTGCCTACGTGATGGTGGGGGACCCATGGGCAAAGGAATGATCATTGCCCTCAGGGAGTACTGTGCACAGACACATCTGTTGAGGATTTTTCTTTTAGACTGACTGTCATCCCAGGGTCCAAACTGAATTTTTTGCTCAATTCCAAGGCTTAATGAGTTTTTTTGGTTTTTTAAAGCTACCATGTAAGGAGCACTCACTAGGTGCCAGGCATCATTCTGTATCAGAGGTTGGCTGCCATGTTCTGGCAAAAGGCAAGATGGCCAGTATTTTATGATTTCTGAGCTGTACGGTTTCTGTCACTACTTGCCAGCCTTGCCTCATTTCGCCACAGCCTCCCAGGAACTGTGTGAATGGTGAGTATGGCTGCGTGCCCAGAAAATTTTATCTACAAAAACAGGCAGTAGGGGGTGCCCGCTTGGCTCAGTGGATGGCTAAGTGTCTGCCTTCGGCTCAGGTCATGATCCCAGGGTCCTGGGATCAGGTCGCACATCTGCTCAGTGGGGAGCCTACTTCTCCCTCTCCCCTGCTAGTGCTCTCTCTCTCTCTGTCAAATAAATAAATAGAGGAGATGACAGAGGCACAGAGGTCTGATGATATATGCCCAAAGTCACAGTGCCAGTAAGCAGCAAGGATGGCCTCCGACCCCAGCCCTTCACACTGGCCACTGTGGCGGCTCCCAAAGTGCCTTAGCGGACACGGAGCCCGGGCAGTGACAGCAGTTACAGGCTGGTGAGTGGTGACCCACAGGTACGTCCTGGGTGTCTGTCCAGAGCCAGAGGGGAAGAACAGTGATGGAGGCATCTGTGACCTTGTCAGTATTCCCTGGGGACTCTGGAAATAATGAAGAAAAGGGATCTGATAAAAGACTCGAACTTTGTACAGTCACCCACAGGGGAACCTGAACTAAAGCAAAGGGTGACTGGCCTCTAAACCTGGACCCGATGTTGACTCAGTTCACTTCCCAGCTTTCACAAGGAGGAAGTGCTTTCCGATAGCTGACCTATTGCCCTCTTGCTGTTTTGCAAAGCTACTCCCCCAGTTTTCCTTTTTTAGTGAGAAAACTGGCTTTTGCATGGGTTTCTCTCACCTGAAATCCTTCTGCAGGCTACTTCCCATCTCCTCTCCCAAGAGGCACAAAGTACAACAGGAAGGTCATGGGCTCAGGAGCCGTCCAGCCAAGGTGCCCATCACAGCTCAGCCACCTACAAGCCGTGCGACCTCAGGCACATCTCCCAGTCGCCCTGAGCTTTGCTCACAGAAGGAAAGCGGCGGCCCCCACCTCCCCCATTCCCATGGTGAGGAATGCACGTGCTAGCATCAGATCGCTGTCCAGAAGTGATAGGCTCCCAAGACATACTGGGCCCCACGTCCTTCTGAGCTAAATTGTCTCAATGCTTCATTTCTCTCTTGAGGGCTGTTTGCCAACCATTTAGAGCAAGCCCTCCCCTTCACCTCACCGGAAAACAGATCCAGGGTTCCCTGTGGTCTCCCTGTACTTGGAATGAGATATGCATGGTGATGCAGCACTGCTTTCTACCTGCTTTAGTCTCGGAAACCCTATCACTCCAGATCAAGTGTTACCCTCTCCCTGGTGCCTTCCCTGACTCCCAGAGTCAAAAATAAACAGAGAGATAAACCGTTCTTCTACATTCACTCAACAAATGTTTCCTGAGCACCTTCCCTGGGCTGGGGTCTGTGCATCTGCCTGAGCAGCCCCTGGGCAGCTACATCCTTTTTCTGGATGACTCTCCCTGAAGCTGGGAAGGGCTCCTTGCTCACCCCCCTGTACCCAGCAGAGGCCCTGGAACACTGCCCTGCTTGCAGCGGGCTTATGCTCACAACAAAACAAAACAAAAAGGAAAACCGCCATTGAGAGAAAAACTTCTCCAGTGGTAACTGGATAAGTTGATCCTCACTGGGAAGCAAGCCCCTGGCTATTAATGGAAGAAGTATCTGTGTTTCATACAGCAGTTATGTGCAAGAAGAATGTTAGGCTCCTACAGCGGAGTTTTCTCCAAGGTGTAACAAGTTTGCTGACCAGGCAGCTTTGCACACTCAGTGTGATTTGTACGCTCAGTCTCACTCAGGGATGGAAATTTCCCAACATCATCCTTACTGGCGGCAGCATCACCAAAAGGTTTGCCAGCAGCCGGGGAGACTCTCGGGGAGCTGCCAGGAGGAAGGACTGAGGAGTCCCTTGGAGATTTCACCTGAGGAGTACCTCTCCGAGCAGGGGGATAGAAACGCCCATGCCATAAGTCAGAAGCCAGCTGAGAGGCGAAGCCCAGTTCCCTGGCTAGGGGATGGCCGTCGTCGTGTGTGCGAGTGTAGACGTATCCCAGGATGCAGCCATGCACATGACTACGGATGCAGGCATGCGTGTGTGCGAGTGTGTGTCTGTGTGTGAGTGACACACATGCCCTCCTTCCCCCAGCACCCAGAGCGGCAGAGCACAGCAGCCTGGCATTCAACATCCCTTCAGTCTTTGCAGGCTGCCCTCATCCCGCAGCGGCCACACTCGCTCAGGGATGATCCTTCTGCCCCCGCCGCCCAGCCCACTCGCTCTGACCCCCTTGTCTGACCAGCTCCACGGTGGTTCCTTCCAGCTCCCATCCCGACTCCCACCACTACGTTTCTGTAGCTGCCCATCCTCTTCCAAAGAATCTGAGAAGGAAATAGATTCAGGGTTACCTCTAGAGGAACCCAAACCAGAGTAACATCCATGTGTTGCCAACAGTAACAATGGCTGGAATCTATTAATTTTTTTCCCCCTAGCAACCACACCGGTCTTTGATCTACATTTCCCATGAGAGTGGCATAAGGAACCATATCCAATGTTTATTATCTATGTCAAAAGGTATTAAGTCTATTGTGTTTTCTTAACCACTAAGCCTTTTGTCCCAATGAGGGGAAGAAAAACAAGTTAATTTGGCATAATTTGTTCTTGGCAAATTCGATTATTTACTTTAAAAAAAAAAAAAAACAACCCTCGCCTTTCCTCAATGGCATTTACACAGTGTCATGATGTGTAGTGTAGGGCACACAACACCTGCTATGAAATAAGCATCTGCCGAACAACCAGGAAAGCACGTGGGATTGGACTCCGGAGACCCAGGTTCTGGTCCTGGCTCGGCGCCTCATCCTCTGTTCGGGCCACTGCGGAACCCTGAGTTTCCCTTGCCTCATTCATAAATAGGACTGTGTCAGTTTCGTCCCCCTCCAACCCCACCCCCCCATCCCAGGGTCACACCTAGGCAGTACGGCAGCCTGGATGCCAGCTGGAACAGACAGACACTCATCCACAAGCAGGGTGCATTGCGTCTACATTTCTATGAGGTGTCAACATTTCCAGCTGAATTACCAACAGGTCAAGACCCCCACTGCCCCTCCCTTGGTTCAGCACCCCCAAGCCCCTCTCCCACATCCCTCTGAACTCCCTGTCTAGCGTTTCACACTCCTTTCACTCTCCACCCTGCGGCCAACGTCCTCCTTCTAAAACGCTTATCTGATCCCCTCAGGTTTCGACTTGGAACATTCCAGCAGTCCCCAGCTGCCTCCAGAATGAGGCCCCCACCTCCTCAGCCGGCTCAGGAGCTCCTCTCGCTCTGGCCCCAGCCTGTTGCCCCAGCCCCTCATGTCGAGTTCCTTGGTCATTCCCAGAACATACCAGCCTAGGTGGTCATGGAACAATTTGTCCCTCAGCCCCCAGTGCCCTTCCATGTCCTGCCCGTCTCCTGGCGAGCTTTCATCTGTCCTCCAGGTCTCAGCTTAGATATCCCCTCCTCTAGGAAGCTTTCTCTAGTCCTTTCCCCAAACACAAAGTGGGGTCTCTTCCGTGCCGCTTCTTTCTGTACTGGAAGGCCCTATCCAATTCATGGTGTCCTCCCAGATTCCCAGTCCCAGCATGACAGATGCCAGCCTCAGGCACCATTTCTTCAGCATCTAGTCCAGTCCCCGGCCCTCAGGATTCATCAGTATGGTAGCATGAGTGTGAGCCCATTACCTTGGGCTAACTGAAAACTTTGATGGGCTTCTGTGTCTGTCTTTGAATAATAACAAATGGGGACAATTAACTATTTCACTAACATATCAATTTGTTATAGAAAATCTTTGAAACAACAGTATCCACAGAGGGCTGTGGAAAAAAAGAGTGGTAGAAAAAGAAGAGTATTACTCTTCTAAAGTCCCTTCTAGCTAAAAATTCCCCAAATCTATCTGCTATAACAATTTGGCTCAGGAGCAGGAACAATAATCTAGAACCTGGAAGGGTAATAGGAGAAAGGTTCTTTAGATCTCTGGGTCATAGGACAATAGACAGTTAATCAATTTGCCCTAGGATTCCTGGTGGCCAAAACTAAAAGGCAAACACAGTCATTTGCATGACTGCCTCAGACTTGCTACAGAGTATCTTTATCAACCTTCAGTCACCTTTCCTCCCTTCCCCACTCCACTTGCAGGTTTCCCTTCTTCTAAGGGACCTTAGAAGAGTGATACTTTTTATCTTTTTACCACCAGGGAGCGGCTGCTATATCACTGGCCAATGTCAGCGCTGCCTGCTTTAGGTAAATCTCACTTTCATCATAACCAAGGAGGCTTTCCGGAGCCAGCTGTCCCAGAAGGTGGGGGAACTGCATGAACCCTTTGCCCGGACTGCCCAGGTGTCCTTCCAAGATCCAGACGGGTCTCATCCAGTTTGCCCAGAAGTCACACGCTGATCTGGTCACAAGTTAATGATTGCAACACCATTTAAAACGTTAAGAGGAGCTTAACAAACTGTGCAGGGCTAGACCAGCTCTGAGTCAACCTTTACAGACAGAAGGAAGTGCTGTCCTTGTATTTGTTCCTTCCTGGTTGGCATAAAATCCAGTGCTTGTCAGGGATTTAGGGAGCTTGCCTGGTCCTTAAAGAAGAACTTTTATTGAAACACACACATACACATATACAGAGCACCCAAATCACTTTGTTTATATACTTGCAATATTATTGAACACTACCAAAAAGTGTACATGAATTGAAAATTGGAAAAAGTTACAGTTGAAAATCAAATATGGTTCCCCATCATTGCTATGTACTGTGTTGGACACTGTACATACTGGCCATTAGTCTTCGACCTCTTTGCTCTTACTGTTTTCACTATTTAATTGTGGAAATTAATCATTTCAGCTCCTTTCCTTGTGTTCTTGGCCTGTGACAGAGGGCTTCTCAGCGAGCATTCGTGGATCAACTACCCTATTTCATTGCTTCCGGACACCACTGATGATCTACCCCTATTTGAGACGCTAAAATATAGGGAAAAAAATGTGTATCTGAGAATCAATGAATTATCGTCTTTGTCCATGGCCACCCGGTGTGGCCCCCGGAAGTCTGGCTGTGCTTCTGGGCTCCATAGTGATGCCTGCACCCTTCACCCCTATGGTGGCCACTGCACAGGAGGACAGCAGCAGAGCAGAAAAGAGGGCCCTCCCTCCCTCCCCAGGAAATTGCTGGAACAATCTCTGATCCATTCTCTTCTTCGTGGAAAACCAGACTTTCCAGTCCCTGCCTGGAGCCTCCTTCACACATCTGCTTTGAAGTCAAGCCTTTTTGGCTTAAATCTTCCTTTGGAGCTAGTTTACCCCAGAGCTCATCTCTCTACGTGCTGAGGATGGGTTGCCAAGGGCTTTCACCAGCTCCTGGAGGGCTGTGCTCTGCCCTCACCTGGATGCCCGGGGGGCACGAAGCAGAAGGGGCAAGTCTAAGCAAAGCCAGAGGCTGACAGGACCCGCTCCTTGCTCTGGTCAGCCCACTCTCACCCTGCAGTCCTAAGGCTTTACTCTGCCTTTGGTGGGTGAGGGCTCCTGCCTGGGGCTGGGCTTACTTAGCTCCAAATCCTAACAGTCCAACCTCTGTTTTCTTCCCAGGTTCAGGGCCTCCACCCTGGCTCCCTTAAGGATCAGCCGTGAGGCTCCCCCGGGGGGCTGGGCTGAGAGGCTGAGGATGTCTCAGGGACTGGTCCCTAGAGGCCAGAAAGCACCAGGGAGATGAAGTCTGACTTCACCGTGGCCTGAAGGACATGGCTAGAAAGAACATCCTGGCCTGTAAGGAGTCTGTATTTTTTGCTTAATCCCTTTCTTACAAAGGAAATGTCCTATTTGTTCAGTAACCCCCTTGCTATTAAAAACTCAGGCAATTCAGCAAAGCATGAAGAAGCCAGCCCTTTCGAACACAGCTCACATTTGTCTGGGGCTACAGAGCTTATGAGGCATTTTCCCACATATTAGCTACTATAATCCCCCCACCCCCATGTGGCGGGGGGCAGGGGGGAGAAAACGGTGATTAGCTGTATTACGTGCTTGCTCTGTACCAAGCACCACCAGCTTCTTTCCCCACATTGTCTTACTTAATCCTCCCTACAGCGGGCCGGTGCTTCTCAGGCTTGGACTGGGGCATCAGAAGCCCCTGGTGGACTTGTGCAAAGAGACTGCAGGGGCGCCCAGCCCCAGCGTTTTTGGTTTGTGGTAGATCTGGGATGGGCCCAAGAATGCGCGTTTCTAACAAAATCAAACAAGGTGCCTTTGCGACTGCTAAAGGGCAGGAGTGAAGGGGTTGGGCTTTTCTCCCCAGCATCCCCCCCAACCTGTTTCACTTCTAGTTCTTCGAGTTCGTTCGGGAAGGGCATCCCAGTCCCCGGGGACACTGAGGCTGCTGAGCCAAACTTCCATTTGGTAGGTGAAAACCCTGAAGTTCAGAAGGGAGTTAAGTTACTTTCCAACAGGTTAAGTTACTTTCCTAAGGCCATTCAGCCAGAAAGCAGCCTCGCAGATATTCATGGAGGTCTGCCTGGTTCTGGGCTCTGTGCACTCTCCAGTTCTGCCTCCCCTTACTCCCCTGCCTCTATACCTACCTCTAGGAACCAATCCTAGCTTCCCTGTTGTTTGAGCCTGCTGGGAAGGCCAGATGCGAACACTGAAATGCAGGCCAAGATGCCCCCAGAACACACAAACCTCAATTCTGCAGCTCGGAAGAGATGAGAAATAATTCTGAGTTGGTGGACCAACCATACCACACCACACCACACCACACCACACCACACCACACCACATCCTAACAGAGCCTGGATGTCCCAACTTCAATTAGCAGTGACTGGAACTACAGCACAGATCAGAAAAATGATAGTGGGTTGGATTGCTAGCCTTAGGGGAAATCCCCCAACACACAAGGATAGGGATTCAGCTCCCTGGTATGAAAAACACGTTCTGGCCTTTCTCGCCTCTGTCCTCAGAGCTCTCTGTGCCTCTTCACATTCATCCTCAGGACGGCAGCTGGACTAGGGGAGAGCTCACGGGGGTGTTTGGCGTTGGCTGACCATCTCTACCTTGGGTAAAGCCGAGACCTGTTTTGTTTTTTTTGTTTTTTGTTTTGTTTTGTTTTTTTTAATTTGACAGAGATCACAGGTAGGCAGAGAAGCAGGCAGAGAGAGAGGAGGAAGCAGGCTTCCCACTCAGCAGAGAGCCCAATGTGGGGCTCGATCCCAGGACCCTGGGATCATGACCTGAGCCGAAGGCAGAGGCTTTAACCCACTGAGCCACCCAGGCGACCCCAAGAACTATTCTTAATGAAATCAGCCTTTTAGTTGCACGTGCCCCCTCACTGCTGTCTCAAGTTCACCCTTGAGCTCCGAGTCTGCCTTCTGAACTGCATTTGGGTGTGAGGCCACGCGGCACCTTTATCCCGACTACAGAATAGAAAGCTGAGAGATTTCCCCCCACCACCACCAGCCTCCCTCCACGTTTCGCGTCTAGTTCTTAGGGTTTGGGAAGGATGTCACGTGCCAGGGAAAGTTTGTGGCAACCTAATATTCCAGCAGATTTGGGACAGAACGTGGGTGGAGGCGGAAGCCTGAAGAACCAGAGGGGTTTGGCTCCATGAAGGATCCCTTCCTGATTCTCAAAGGAAATCCTTTAAGACCGGGAATCTCTGGTCTGGGATGAAGGAGAGAGAGCAGCACGAGGAACGCAGCGGCAGTGCCTGGGTCCTGCGGAGTCCTGCCGGAGCCCAGGACCTTGCCACCACAGCAGAGAAGCTGGGCAGGAGGGCCTGTGAGGGGCTGCAGCCCACTGTCTGGCATCCCCAGGCCAAGCCACCATCATTCCTGAGTTCCCTGCGTGGGGATGGAGGGGCTGGCCCCGAGGGGTACCTACCCTGCAGGTAGGGCCCTGGACTCCAGGAGAGGTGGATGTCTCCAGGAGGAGGGCCTGGCTTCCCTGTTCCCCATCCATCCCCTCTCCTTTGAAGGCTTATCTTATTCCTCCCAGATCTCTAGAGACAGTGACATCTGCTTCTGAGCGAGCTCACATCTGGGGAGCCCCAACGCAACGTCTGGTGTGCTCAGGATTGGAGCACGGGGCCCACTCTCTGCTCACATGATGTGCTCTTAGGTCCTTAATGCCAACACAGTCATTCTTTTTGGTTGCTCTGTTGTTTTGAACACACTAGGGTTTTTTTGTTTTTTTTTTTTTTTTGGTTTTTGTGGGGAAGGGCCAAAAAACCTTCCAGGGTAAGGATGACTCTCCCTGCCAGCTGGAATTTGTTAACTCTTTTATTGACTACAACAGACATACCCAACAGTGTGTCATCAGTGAACAGTGAACAGCTTGATGACTTCTCACCGCCTGAACACAGCCCCCACACCAAGGAACAGAACATAGCCCGCACCCACCTTGTACCTCCTTCCCGTCACCCCCACCGCAGGAGGGCACCTGCGACCTTGACTTCTAACAGCAGAGATTTCACTTCGGCAAGCTGGAGTTGATCATTTGCTCACAGGGCAACCTGACTTGCCACTGCCCCCCGGTTCAGGGTGGAGGAGCTGCTGGGGCCCAGCAGGACTGATTTGGGACTGGTTCCCGGTGGGGATGGCCTGCTCAGCAATTCTAAACCCAGGACACAGTTACCTGCTGCTTCAGCCACCCCAGAGAGGTGCACAGGGGCAGGGTGGGCCCCAGCTTGACCACCAGAAGGTCCTCCCGTCTCCAGGCAGGTCACCAGGAAATCAGCCTGGTGACTTTGTGGAGGGGAAACAGGAGTAGGGTTCTCTTTCCATGTGCTTCTGGAAGTCCTACCCTGTGTTCCAAGCCATGGGAGGCCTCTGGATCAGGATGACTCAGCAGCATCTACGTGCAAAGTAGCTGAGGTCTGCACCCTGGGAAAGCCAGCACGTGACATCTGGCTCGACTTGCCAGTGCCGCCCTCAGGGCTTGGAACCCGTTTCCCCCCCAACACCTATGCCAGGCCCTCTGTTTCCCTGTATGACTCTGAGCACTGGTGCCAGCTGCCAGCCTGGACCTGTCTGCCTCCGCCGCCCTGGCCTCCCTGCATCTGTCCTCCTTCACCCAGCCCCCCGAGGGCTGACCCCACATCATGTGCATTCAGTGCACTCAACAAAAGCCAGATTTTCTCTGCACTCAGCCTATGCATGTCCCACACCATTCGACTCTGCCCTCTGCTTCCTCAGCACGGCTCCAGTGGTGCAGGGGATGTGGGAGGGAGGGCCGGCCAGAGTGAGCGGTCAGGAAGCAATGCTTCTGCGCTGCTCCCGTCACCCCCCAACATGGTCCAGACTCTGCTGAGTCTTCCTGAGTCAAGTATTTTTCCTGCCTCTCCTTCCGTCTGCCTGCTATCCCCAAGCTGGATGGGAAGACATCAAATAGGAACTGTGCAAAGGCCAGAGCTCTTCCTGTCCCCCATCCTTCCCACTTCATTCCTCTCTGCCACGTGACTCTCCCTAAAACACAGATGACTCCCTGCGCTGCCCCTTCATCTCTGGGACAAAATGGGAAGGGTCCAGCCTGCCCCTGCCCATGTCTTCCCCTGTTCGACCCAACATCTCTTTCTGACCTTAGAGTTAATCGCTTCCCTAGAACACTTTCTGTGGATGTTGCCCCACATCCCCCAAATACCATCTTGTTTCTTGCCTCAGCTCATGGGATCCATCATCATCTTGGCCATCAGCACTTCCTTCCTACCCCCACTGAATCCTCTCCATCCTCCAAGGTCCAGAGGAAAGCCCTCCCCCTCCAGGAAGCCCTCCTTGGCCATCCAGCCCGAGCACTCTCTTTCCTCGGAACCATCAGAGCACTGAACCTTTATTCCCTACCTGCCATTTTCAGCTTTGAACCGGGAGCTGCAAGTTCTTCCACTACAGAGCACAGCCCTTCTCATCACCCACCCACTTAGCGGCATTTCTTGCACAAGTAAGTACGTAAGGGATATTAGTAACGATGGAGCCATGCAACGCCAGAGCCGAGGAGACCTTGGCCTGTAGGTGGTTGGTGAATTAGCACAGTGAATTTTCTGTGCCTCCCAGGCTAATAAACAGCCAAAGCCTAGCTTTTGAAAATCTAAGTCAGACCTTTCTGTGGATTCTGCTTCTGCTGGGATCAACTCCTCTGCTGGTCACCCCTCCTCCTGTGTCAAGGAGGCCAGTTCCAGCCTCCTCTTTCTGGAACAGTCTATCTTGCCCAGTGCTCCTGACTGCCCCTCACAAGACATGAATGTCCTTGCACTTGTCCGTGCACCCGGGGCACCACCTCCCATTCCCACCCCAGTTGATGACCAGGTTCCCAGTTCATTTCATAATACCAGCTGAACTGATTGCAAGCTGCTTATTTTGCTGGTCTGCCCGAGATGTCAAATGTCGTTCTTGACCCAATCCCCCCAAACCCCGCTGCATACATGGTGTCCCAGTAAGGACGGGCCCTCACCACCTCGGAACTCCACGTACTGACGAACATGGCAGCAAGACGTTAATTCTAGACACGCGGACAGCTGAAATTCTGGGGCCTGAGCCAACTTCCAGAAAGGAGCCCTTTATTCTTTGTTTATTGTAGAATAAATGTCCTATGGTGGAGAAGGTCTCTGTCCCACCCAAGGCCCCTGCAATCTGGAGTAACCTAGGCACAGTCACCTGGGAGGTTTGGTAGAAATCCTTGCAGGACTCTGGAAAGCCGAACGCTAGGATTCAGAGTTTGAGTGCACAGGGCAGGCTCCTGTGCTTGGAGAAAGTACCACACACAGCCTGTGCGAACAGTTCTTTAGAGAAGCCTTCTTATTCTCTTCATGATATCAGAGTCACTATTCTCGACCTCCGCGATAACCTCCGCAGATCACAGCATTTTGGGCTTTTTCATTAAATACAACGGTCTCCTCCAAAAAGTATCTAAGGGGACGCCTGGCTGGCGCAGTTGGTGAAGGGTGCGACTCTCAATTTCGACTCAGGTCATGATCTCAGGGTCATGAGATCGAACCCCATGTCAGGCACATGCTCTATGCGGAGTCTGCTTGAGATTCTCTTTCTCTCTGCCCCTCCCCCGCCCCGCTCGGGCTCTCTAAAGTAAATCAATCTTTAAAAAAAAAAAAAGTATTTAAGATCTCTACTTACCAAAATAGCTCCACTTGGATCCTGCAAAGAACAAAACAAAATAAAGTAAGTACCACAGAGCTTGAGCCAGCGAGAGAAAACGCTATAGATCGGATTTTGAAATGGGTGCGGCTGGAAAGGAGGTGGATGCCCAGATGGCAGACTTTGTCAGAGTCTGCGTCAGATCAGCCGCTTCCCAGAGCCGCTGTACACCAGAGGGGGGCACGGGGCAGTGACTGGGAGCCGGGACTCACGAGTGAAGGAGGGGGCTCCTTGATTAGAAGCCTTTCAGATCCTAGAGAAGCCAAATTTTATCTTCTGAATATGTGTTTAAAAAAAAAAAATTCACAAGTTGCAAAACCCAAAAACTCCCAAAGGGTACACAGTAAAAGCTCTTCCTCCCACTCAATCTCCCTGCTTCCAGAAGAGAGAGCCAGTTTGATGAGCTGCTGGGAGCATTTTCACAGTGTGACTACTCACACGTACGTAATCACATTTTTTCTGCCCATTTCTGCACACAGATGTCAGCATACTGGAAACACTGTTAAGCCTCTTGCTTTCTCCCACCAAACAAACACACCCTGGAGAGCCGTTCACATCAGTCCGTAAAGAGGAGAAAACTTTCCTCCAAAGGAAAAGTTTTTCTTTGAGGAAGCTGCCACCCTCCCCCGAGTTAGAATTCCAGGGGTGGAGAGAATGCGTAGGAGAGGCTCTGCCAGGAATATCATGGAAGTCACCTACCACCTCCCACTGCACACCCTTCACGCACAGAAGTCCCCCGTTCCTACATCCAAACATACTTAGGAAAAAAAAAATGTTGCAGGTTGCATGCTTGGTACCCTGCCTGAAACCTCCCTCTTCACCTCACAGAGACCCTGAGACTCAGGGTATCTCAGAGGACACACCCAGTGAGAGGGACTCTTCAAATTCCAAATGCCTCTCCTGGCTTCTCATGGCACCACGATGCCTGGCCCACAGGGTACAGTCAGAAGTGGAAGGTTCTCACCTCCCCTTTCTCTCCTGGGAACTGATTTGCAGTAAAACCTAACTGACCAGCAACCTTCAACCTTAACCACAACTGAGCATTACCTATTCGAGTCAATGGTGATTTTTAAAAGCGAAAAGAGGATTTTGCTGCTTTTGCAGAGCTAGTTTAATCTCATGGTTTTCTGTAGTTCTGGTTCCTTTCTTTGCCTCCATGCTTTTAATTAATTTTGTTTTTAATTTTGAAAATGGTAATAGCCAGTTACACTTGGACATGGTTTAAAGCATCAGATGGTTCTACAAGGCTTTTTAATAAAGCAGTCCCCTGAACCCCTCGCTAGTTTCCTGGTCCCTAGGGCACCTTGAAGCCTTTTTCAATTTGGACAGTATCTCCAGATCCCAATAAAACAGGCCTGTATGGTTCCTCCCTGATTTGTGTAGGGTTGAGGTATTACCGACCTCCTCCCCAGAAGAGAAGCAGCGAGGTCCCCAAGGGGCCACCTGCAGCCATCACCTTGCTTTATCCATAAGCAAATGAAAGTCCCCTGCCATGCAGTGGAAGACCAGTGTCTGCGAAGAAGTGTCTCTGCACATTTGCCAGGCCCTCCAGTAAACTCGGGAACTCTCTGAGTCTCCTTCTCCATCTTTCGGGTAGTGCAAGGAGTGAGGAGGCTGGTGTTCAAGCACCTTTGAATATCTGGTGAGTACTTCCAGACCTCTTCCTCACAAAAATGCCCACAGGCTTGGACACACAAAATTTCATGTATGATTAATTTCAAGAGGTCCACAGAACCCCCTAAAACCTGCTATGCACCCCAGGAGAGTTAAGAGTCCCAAGATTAACCGGAATTAGCAATTAGATGAAGACAGGCAGAACCAAACCCCCCAGGGAATGAACTGCCAGCCTGTTGGCTGAAACGACCCTAAAAAGGAACAAGGAAGGCATTGCCTTGGAACCAAGCTCCAACCTCTTTTCTGAATCTCTCCAGGCATTTTTGCCTGAAAATGTTCTGGATTTCAGAACTAGTTCTGGAATTCAGAGCTAGAAGAATCCAGACCATTGCCACTTAGCTGGGCAGAGCACTTGGAAGCTCAGCACACAAACATTCACAAGTAATCGGGGAGTCCGTCCTCACGGCCACCAAAAACACGACTGCTGCCTCCCAGCCGTCCGGCCTGGGCCAGGAGTTTAACGGCACCTGCCCCCGAATCAAATCATCGCCTTTACTATTCCACCTCTTCCGAGCTCTCCCTACCAAAGCTTGCTACACCGTCTCCCCTGTCGGTCTTGGCTCATCCTCAGGTGTGGCATCCAGGTGATACTGCAGGAAGCTCGGGGACCGGGCCACAGAGTGGACATCGGGGACTGAGACCTCCAGTGGTGACACAGGACCGGGGACGCATTCTTTAAAAGTTGCAGCATCCGGTGTAAACTTTCCTGCCTTCCTCTCTCTGAGCAAGCCCACCTGGTCCTCAGGCCTTGGTGCTTTGGGTATAAATGACAGTGTCTGGAAGGACTGGGGAGCTGGAGGCTGGAGAGAAGCAGCTCTGTCCAAGGAAAGGGGGGGGGGTCCATCAGATGAAGGTCAGGACCCAGCCTGGTCTCTCTTCAGCTCAGAACTGACCGGAGGAAGACTCCCTAAGGGATATGCATATGCACGCGTGTTTGTTTTATTTGGAAATAGCGCCTCACGGTTCCCGCCTCCTGTTTAGGGCAGGAGTCCTGACCACACGCAGGAGGCAGGCCAGGCCAAGGCCCCTGCAGCTACACCTTGGAGGCTTCCTGAGGGAACAGGCTTTGCCAGGAGGGACATTTTGTCTCTTCTGTGTGGGAGACCTGGGAGGCCCAGCATGATGCCTGTTAGAACCTGCAGGCCTACTCTGTACCGGGCAGGGAGAAGGTCTGAGTGCTCACCTAGGAAGTGGGACAGACAAGGATCCAGGCCAGGGGTTCAGGGCCCTGCCTGCTTCCTGCTCTGGATGCTAGAACCTTCTCTGAGGAACCGTCACGAGGACAGCCAGAGACTGCCCAGCTCTCCAACCAGGTTCAGGCAGAGCAAGCTCCACAGAAATCACTGAAATGTTTCCCACAGCAACTAAGCATTCCAGGGTTTTCTCCAGAAGACATGTGACCTCACCTTCTTTTGCTCCCTCCTCCCCACTCCAGTCATTTTTTTCACACATTCCCCGGTGCCAAATGTTGGGAGTTTAAATGCTCGGGGAGGGCAGACTACACTTTGGCCTCATTACCTAGCTTAACCCCCTCCACTCCCCACCTTGGGTTAATACTGACACGCTACATCTCGGTGACCTTTGCTTTGACCTTGTCCCCTGAGGCAGTTAAGCAGCCAAGAAAACTACAGGAGGAATAACAGAATAAAAACGGTGTTCTTAGAACCTGGGGGTAGGCAGGCTGGCTACTCAGTGTGGGGTGAAAGTGGCTTTTTGCCTGCAAGGTCCCCCATCCCAACTGGGAGAATGGGGAGGGTGGGAAGGCAAAGGAGGGGCGGGAATGGGAAAGGGCAGGCGCAAGGGCAGGGGCTAGGGAGAGAGGGAGGAGAGGGAGGGAATGACAAGGCAGGGGAAGAGAGGGAAGGGGGGAGGAGCTGCCCCAGAGTGAAGGCAGTAACAGGCCTTCTGGAAAGAGCCAATGAACGGCTGTTTCTCGCCCGTCTCTGAGCACCTTGGAGCAGAACTTCAGATCCCTGTGCAGTTTTCTCAAAAGAGGAATATATGTCAAAGTCTACAGTTTTAAAAATTAATTTCCACTTTCATATAACCACTTTCTCCCACCAAAAAAAAATTTTTTTTTTTTTTAAGAGCCGAGCATAAGGTTTGAACTCATGATCCTGAAATCAAGACCTGAGCTGAGATCGAGTCTGGTGCTTAACAAACTGAGCCACTCAGGTATCCCCCAACCCTCTTTTTCTCCCGGACCAGACAAGGGAAATAATATCAACCAAATCTTGCCAGCCAGCGGATTTAAGTTGAATTAAGAGTAATGCCAACACTGCGACAGGCCAGCTCCCCCCCCCCTCCCTCCCACCCAGCCTCCTTGACACAGTGACCTCCAGCAGAGAAGGAGGCTCTGAGTTTTCATGCTACAGAGCAGGATCAATTTCCCACACCACGTGTCCGGTGTCCGGCAAGGGCAGATCCATTTCCAGCCATCACAGTCACTTTCAGCCCTCCTACAAATGTTTCAGCCTAACCTCAGCCCAGGACCTCCACTCAGGAATGGTGGAACCTACAAATGTCCTCACAACTTGAAACAAACTCCATCAAGGGCAGGAGCTACCATTAGTTACCCTGGAAGTTTCCACAAAAGTCACTACCTACTCCCAGAAAAGTGCTCCCCCAGCAGTTGGAGAGGCAGGCAAAAGCTTGGCATCCTCTTATTGCTCCTAAGGATTAACTAACCCTGACCTTGGCCATGCACCCAAACTCACGGGAATTAACTAACCTTGACCTTGGCCACGCACCCAAACTCACTGCCATGACCGGAGCCTCCGGTTCAGGTCCCCACACCTCCTCCTGCCATCCCGTTGGGCACCCTCAGCCTCCAGCCTGTCAGGGTTAAGAGCCCTAATTACACTCAGAAGTGAGGTGTGTATGCTCTTCTGAGTGCACACACACTCACGGTCAAGATAGTAGAGCCCTTCTGGAGAAAAACAATGATTAAGAATGGGATGCATCATCCCCTTGACTTGGAGGTAAAAATGGTAAAGAAAAGCATCCACCACTGTGGGGAGGTGCTGCAGCTGGGGCCCGGCAAACCCTTGGGGCTAATCAGGCGGCTCCAACGCCACATTCACTCCTCGACCACCTGCACATGGATCGTGGATGGGGCACATTTTAAATCTTGGTTCCCTTTCTCTTACTCTTTAGCAAGCTCCCCACCACCCCTCCAGACCTGGGGAGAGCTCCAAGAATTCACGAGCATGCTTTCATCCCAAGACAACGTGCTTCCGCCCACTGCAACAGGTCGTGCCCGCCTAAGGAAAACGAATTTTCCAAAAACGCCTTTTCCAATTTGTCCAAAAATACGCCCCTGGAGAGTATGCTTCCCCGAAATGATT
This sequence comes from Mustela erminea, assembly GCF_009829155.1. Taxonomy (NCBI): domain Eukaryota; kingdom Metazoa; phylum Chordata; class Mammalia; order Carnivora; family Mustelidae; genus Mustela; species Mustela erminea. Next base: position 44,724,287 of record NC_045618.1, read on the forward strand.
CTGCTTTTGCATTAGTGAGGCCCGCAGGCAGTCCTCCAGCCAGGTATGGCTGCGCGCTCGGGACCGAGGGAGGAGGAGGCGGACACTTTACCGTGGAGCGGGGCCGGGGCTGCCGGCTGTTCCAGTAAGCAGAGGAGCAGGAGGACGGCGGCGGCGGCGGCGGCGCGCAGGCTGCAGGACATCGCGCGTGGCGGGGCAGGGCAGGGCAGGGCAGGGCAGGGCAGGGCAGGGCAGGGGCCGGGCCGGGGTCAGGGCCAGCGCGCAGCCGGGGTTCCCGCTGCGTCTGTTCCCGCGCTGGGGACCTTGTGCGCAGCCCCGCAGTGCGAGCGCGTCTGCTCTGTGGGCGCCAGGCGCCGCGCGGGCCGCTTTTATAGAGCTACTCAGCCCTAAACACATGATGTCACCATGTGCGGGGGGCGGGAGGGGTGGGTGGAGAACGCCCTGCCCGCAGCAGGTCCCGAGCCCCGGTTGCGAGGTGAGTTGTAGCCTGACTTCAGCCGCGCTCCGCGGGACCGCGCTCACCTGGGAACCCGGGTCTCTCCGTGGGAGCGGCGGGCAGGGCTGGGGGAGCCGCCTATCCTCCCCGCCCCACCCCAGGAAGGGTGCGTCCTGGCTCCTGGGGTCGCTGCCTTGGTCTGTCGCAGACCTTACTGACAAGCCCCCTAAGTATAATGCCACGTGGAAAAGAACCTCCTTCAGATCCCCCACCCCAGTCGTGTCCCAGGCCCACGTTAGGGACTGGATAGGAGAGCAGAGAGGGTGCGTTCCAGCTCAAACTGCAGATGGTACAGTGCAGCCTGATAAGGTCTTGCATTTTCCTTTGGACACAAAGAAATTCATTTAGAATAGGTAAATAGCACAGCGCGGGTGCGCGGTGAACAGCTTTCCGAAGCAATTAGACTGACCCTAGTAACACATAAGTGGCTTCACAATATCGGTCCGTTCTCTAGGAAGCTGGGGGAGGGGGAGCCCTTCTGCGGGTTAGCAGTGGAAGAAAAAGACCTGTTTATTGAGTACCTAGGATATGTCAGGCACTGTGCTAGGCGTTTTGCATTGGGGTCTGGGTTTGGCTTCCAGTGCATATTATCATCACCTGTTGCTCATTTCTGCCCGGTTTTCACACATTTGTGTATTAAGTATACGTAGCATACATGGAGTCAGATACGTGTGGCTCTGATCCCCCTTTGAATTCAGTCCATGTTCACTTGTTAAGTCAGAGGTTTTATTAACCTAGTGATAAACCTTCCTCTTGCTGTTACTGCCACTTACTGTGCCCATTATCCTTGTCACTTGTGCTTCTGGCTTCCCTGGGCCTCCCAGTGTCTGCTCTGCTCCCCATGCTGGTCTCCGGTTTCCTTCCTGCTCTGCGACCTTGCCTCTTCTCTTGGCTCCTTGCTGCCTATAGACATGCTTGACTTGTTTGACCTATAGACATGCCTATAGACTTGCTCAACCACATGGTCTGAGGAAGGGTACTCACCCAGCCCTGGTACGTCACCCCTGATTTTGCCAGTTGGCCCATCCTGCCCTATTCTCTTGGCCACCGCAGCCTGACCAGCCTCAGCTCTCTCCCGTCTGTGCTGACTCTCAGCCTACGCGGACTCTCAAGCCGGCCTCAGCGCCCAGGGAAACCACTTGTCCAAGCAGGGTTTGGAGGGATAGAGCAGCTTCCGTGAGAGAGTCACCGGGAAGCACATGCCATCCGCATTAGAAGGGGTGCTACTGTTCTGTCCCTATCAGCTCAGCGATTGTTTGTGTTCATAAAGAGCTCCGAAGTCTTTTTAAGGAAGTAGTTACAAAGACAATCTTGTTACCAGCACTTCCAGACCACAGCAGGCTTAAGGATGACCTTTTCTGCTTGCAACTCTTGATAAAGAACCTTGAATGAGCTCCAGAGCAGTGAGAGAGCTGTTCACTTGTGGCTCTTAAGACATTCCTGCCTCTGATTTGTCATCAAGGGCTTAAGGAAATTTACTTGAAGGACACAAGAGATAGAGAAGAGCCCCTGCGGCTTTGGAGATGCACAGACTAAACCCAAGCAGATGAAATCATTCATCCCCAGCTCACGACAAGACACAGGGAAACTGGGCCACGTACACACATTTGGTTACTCTCAGTTCACGTGTTTTCCCATTATGTCTGGTAAACATTAAGTTTAGTTTGTCCTGGAACATGCATCCCCAAGTGTTCTTCAAGAATCCCCAGAGAGGGGCACCTGGGTGGCTCAGTGGGTTAAAGCCTCTGCCTTCAGCTCGGGTCATGATCCCAGGGTCCTGGGATCGAGCCCCGCATCGGGCTCTCTGCTCAGCAAGGAGCCCGCTTCCCCCTGTCTCTCTGCCTGCCTCTCTGCCTACTTGTGATTGCTGTCTGTCAAATAAATAAATAAAATCAAAAAGAATCCCCAGAGATGGGGGAGATTAGATAAAAGTGGGGGATGGATGTAATAGAACAGTAAGGCAAGATTGTGAACTGGGTTTGTTGGGGAAAAAGGAGAGGGTTGGATGTTTACTCCTTGTCTGAATCAGAGATGTGGTTAATTAGTAAAGAATGAATAGCAATTAAAAGAGAATTGAGGGAAAAAAAAGAATTGAGGATATAAACTGAGACTCAATTGCCCTAAGTGCTTTGGGTTTTTTTTTGTTTGTTTGTTTGTTTGTTTTTGTTTTTGCAGGGCATCAGAAGGGTAGAAAAGCAAACAGAAATGGATGGAATGGCCAATCTTCTAAAGTACTGAAGCTGAATGTCAAGCACCCCCCTCGCCCCTGCCCCTAACAAACAGCACAAACCTAACCGACTTAAGTTCCCAGCTCTGGGAATCTTTCCTGCCAGGGGCTCTGCTCCCTGAGGCCCGTGTAGCCAGACACGTCTGGGCTCGCTTTGCCATCATCAGATGGGGCGCTCGTCAACCAATAACTAAGCCATTGCTCAATGGACTAAGGTGGAAAGGAGATCTTCAAGCACTCAAACTGTGGCAGCTGGCCACCAAATGACATGCCCAGACAGAAGGCTCCAAGGAGAGGAACTCCTATACAGTGTCACCACTGGAATCAACAAGAGGGCAAGGCTGACGACTCAAAGGGCTGAGGAGTGCAGAGGAAAGGAGCCCACGATGTGGTGTCTGGAGGTCTGGGCAGAAGGGCCTGTTCTACCACTACTTACTGAATGGCCTTGACAGTGGTACCACCTCTCGAAACTTCAGTTTCCTCATCTCTAAAGTGCAGATTGTCATCCCAGCTCTTGGGTCGCTAACAGAACTGAGATCTGGCTGGAAGGAGATAAGGCAAGTGGGAACTTTTCTGTTCATTATTCACCCTGGGTGTGCCAGGCACTGTGCTAGGCTTCATCCTTGCTCTCGGAGAGTGTATAGATGTAAAATGATCTCATGAACAATTATATAATTATTATGAGAATAAGTGTGATACAAGGTTGATTTATAGCCAGAAGGGATCCCCTCTGTCCCGGTTCAGTGAGGGGAGACATCAACAATGTAAGAATTCGATTCTGTGACTTCATAAAACCTTTGAAATGCATAGTTAATACCGGGCTTCTCTTTCTCAAAGCTGGCCCCACTCGCCCACACTCAAGCTAGCCTTGGCCTTCAGACATAATAAAGCCCGTAGAGAGACTGCAATTTCTCAGGGTAAGAGTTAACCCTTCAAATGGGGTCACTCAATTGGGAATCCTAAAGAAAGGACTCGTATGAAGAGAATTAACATTCATTGAGTACCTGCTGTTTGCTTGACACTGTGCTTGGGACTTCATTCTTCCAGCAACCTGTGGGGAGGGTGTTAGGTTTACCGTTTTACAGATCAAGTATCTGAGGCTTGGAGAAGTTCAGTCCTTTCCTTGAGTGAGGCTTTTGAGTGGTAGAGACTGAGATGATGAGACTCGACCAGATGATTCTCTGTCTCCGCTGCCCAGGAACGCTCTTCTCACAACTCACCTAGCAGATACCTTAGATGGGGCTGTTCTGCTTCTGGAACCTGCTGAGATGAGGTTGCTCAGATCATTTATTTGATGATGAGGGACACAGTGCACCAGTTCTATGAAATCATGCTCAGCATGGGACACGGCTGTGTCCTTCTCCCCAGTCCCCATGGGGTGACTGAAAGCCTCTGCCCCCTGATCAATGCAGAGCACACCTGCCAAAGTGTGGGACAAGGAGCCTGAGACCACAGAGCTCTGATTCTGCACAGTTCTCCAGTCAGTGAGAACAGGAGCCTGACTGCATTGTTCCTGGTTTTGTCAGTGAACTCTGCTTTGACCAAGGAAAGGGGGATGGAGGAAAGCGGGGGGGGGGGGGGGGGGGGGGGGGAGGAAAGGGAAGTAGAGGGGGGAAGGGAAAAGAAGAAAGATGGAAAAAGCCAAGGGATTTCCTTTGACTAGGTAGTGACAGGTCTCACATGGACCCGTTGATCCTAGTCTAGCAAATGTCTAGGTCTCAAAATGCAGTCACTTTTATAGCTTTATTCATATCCACTCCGGCGCTTGTGCAGCCGTGGCCTGGAGTCATCACCTCTGTGTGAACCCTGGGTGCCCTGCTCGGTTTCAGGCAGGATCAGCTGCCGGGCAGAGCGACCTGCAGGAGAGAATGCTGAACTTGTGACTCTGCCAGGAGCGATCTCTAGGCCCATAGCAAATCTCCTGGCTAGCGTCGGCCTCGGTTTTCGGATCTCTAAGTTGAAATAAGAATGTCCGACCCCACACTGGGTTGTGAGTGTGTGGCGAGACCGGAGATGTGGAAGTGCTTTGGAAAACCAAATAAGAGGACCTGACACATACAAGATATTGCTGAGAGAGAGAGGGCTCGAAACAAAGGTGGTTTTGATCTCAGCCTTGGTTTACCAATCGAAGGAAACAAAAAACCGGATTCCAACAAGAGACTGTAAGTTCTCATTCTGCCCCTGCCCCCAGTTACCATGGCAGCTTGTGACTCTGTTCCAACCACTTGTCCACTGACTCCTGTCACGATTGCTTCCACTGAGTGGGGAATTGTGGCTCACCATCAGGATTTTTATAAAGCCCTCTTCGTGATTAATAAAAAAAAAAAAATGACAATAATTTAAAATTCTCTGCCCAAAAAAAAAAAAATTCTCTGCCCAGGGACTCAGTTAACTTAGCATTTTGAGTGAAAATAAACATCAGTGCAATATGTTTTCTTTTTCCAGGCCAACTATTCTGAAGGCCATTGTCGGCTGACAAGAGACCCTTTAAGCGATAGATATAATGAGACTACAATAGCGTAAGTTTTCTCACATCTCTTTTCACTGCTGCTGGTTGGACCTACTCTTCTCTAACCTCGGGGGTTTGGTCCAGATCCTGGTCTTGTTCTCAGTGGGAAGCCCTGTCCTCCCTCACTGCTGTCTTACAAACCAGCAGACATAGGGCACATCCCAGCGAGTGCACGGTGCCAACCTCCAGTGAGTCCCCCTGATAGCAATTCTGACAACTTCCGCCTGAAGTTAGGAAGGACCAGGGACAAGCGGGAAAGTGTTTGGCGTCACATGAACCTGGGTTTTGAAAATCAGCCCCACCACTCACTACTCCTGGGAAATTGGGCAAGTCACTTAACCTCTCTGAGCTTCAATTTCCTATTTTCCTTTTTAAAGAGGTGAGGGCCCTAGACTAAGTATACTGCCCAAAGAGCAATAGGGAGAAATAAATATGAAAAGCTAGGCCTGTAAAGAACTTAGCCCAGTGGCACATATTAATGGTAGTTCTCTGGTATAGAAAGGCCTCGATGGGGCGCCTGGGTGGCTCAGTGGATTAAAGCTTCTGCCTTCGGCTCAGGACACGATCTCAGGGTCCTGGGATCGAGTCCCACATCGGGCTCTCTGCTCGGCGGGGAGCCCGCTTCCCCCTTCTCTCTCTCTGCCTGCCTCTCTGCCTACTTGTGATCTCTCTCTGTCAAATAAATAAATAAAATCTTTAAAAAAAGAAAGAAAGAAAGAAAGAAAGGAAGAAAGAAAGAAAGAAAGAAAGAAAGAAAGAAAGAAAGGCCTTGAATGGCCTTGAATGACTGTCTCACCCATAATTCCTAGGTTAGGCAACCCCATCAACTTCCCTCATTTGGGCAACCACACCAACTTCCATGAACCCTAAGAGAAGAATGAATGATGATTTCCAGACATCTCTTTTCTCCGAATTCTACACATTGGCCTCTCAAAGAATATCACTTTTACCCTAACAAACCAGTCTTCCTACTGAGGCAATAATGCCTTTTAATCAAGTAGACTCTGAATTACTTTATCACAAGAAATGCCTGAGCACTAGGATCTTGGAGCTGGGAGGTATTCCTGAGCTCAGAGATAGTGCATGCTATTATAATAAGCTGGTAATTTCCCCTTGCTTAGATACTCTTGTTGGGTACAATCGCAGGAATCAACAACCTGATCCCTCATTTCCTTTCCTTTCAAAGAAAAATGGCAAGCCACCCCCACCTTCCTTCGGCCCCAGTGCCTGACAGAGAGCTGAGTGGGCTGGGACCCTGGTGCAGTTAACATTGCTGGTTTCGAGGCATGGACGGGCGGAGGCCAGGGAGCTTCCTTCCAAACCTTTCAAGTTCAGTTGCTTATCTGGCCAGAGCCCAGCCGTGGCAAGGATCCAGCTGGGATCCAAGAAAGGGCTCAGGTGTACCCAGTGACCAGGAGAGTGGACAGGCAGCCAAGGCATCAGAGTTCTGTCACCCAGGACAGCACGGCCAGTGAACTAGGGAGACTCCCCTGAGGAGAGGCTGCGTGGTGAGCTCACAGAGTAAAGAAGTCTTACCTAAGGAGCTCACTCCTTTATGCCTTCCCCATCCCCCAGCCTTGAAATTAAGAGTGTGGGGCTCAGGGGAGAGGAGAGGGGCTGGAGGTTGAATCAGTCACCAGTTGCCAATGATTTCATCAGTCAGGCCCATGTAACGAAGCCTCCATTAAAAAAACCAAAACGACGGGGTTTGGAGAGCTCCTGGGTTGGTGAGCACGTGGAGATGTGGGGAACGGCGGGCCCTGGAGAGGCACGGCACCCCTTCCACAGACCTCACCCTGTGCCGTTCTTCCATCTGTTCCTGAGTTATACCCTCTTGTAATAAAAGGGTGAGCTAGGGAAAACAGAAAAAAGAGTCTGAGGCTCACTTTGCAGTGGAATAAATTATAACTAAATTCTGTACATCTGCATTTCAGTTTTTAAACAATGACATGCAAATGTTAGTTTTTTTTTCAAATATTTTATTTACTTGAGAAAGAGAGACAGAGAGCAGAGGGAGGGGCAGAGGGGGAGAGAGAGGGACAAGCAGACTCCCCGCTGAGCATGAAGCCCGACTCAGGGCTCGATCTCCTGACCCCCGAGATCATGACCTGAGCCGAAACCAAGCGTCAGACACTTAACTGACTGTGCCCATAAGGCACCCTTGCAAAAGTTATTTTTGATAGACACAGCTGTGTTTTCTCGACTCAACAGGGTTTCGCGGTGGGTAGAAATGATGGCAAGAGACAGAGTCCTTAAAGGATGTTTAGAGAATTAGAAAACTAGAACCCAGAAACTTGGGGGTTCTCTCCCTTCAGATTCTGTTTCCCTTGGAGGTGGGGCTCAGGAAAGAGAAATACTTCAGATACCTCAGTCAGTCCATTTTGTAACAGAGACTATGCCACTTAATTCCAGTGAGAATTTGTAAAATTCTTTTGAGACATTTAGGGAGGATTCCATACGCCATAATTACAAAGTATATTGATGCTTGCATCTGTAAAGGTGTTTGTCTTTAGCAAAGGCATCTGATCTGTGATAAGAAAGATCTCAGAGGTCTCTATACCTCTGAGAGAAAAGCCATGTTAACACGGTTCAAGGGAAAGAAATAAATTAAGAGATCATGAGTAAAATAAATGCATACACACACACACACACACACACACACACACACACACACACACATCTGTGGTCTTCCACCTGGGGGGTGGGCAACATGGTGATTCTGTGAAGAGTCAAGAGTCCGGTGCTGGACAAAGCAGTCCCCGCCAGGACAGGAAACAGAACTCTCAACATCGAGCTAGAACAGGGAAACATATTGGCCAAATGATTTTTATGAACAAAATTATTTAGACGGGGACATCTGGGTGGCTCAGTTGTAGTGATCCCGTCATGATCAGGTCATGATCCCAGGCCCTAGGATCAAGTCCCGCATCGGGTTCCCCACTCAGCGGGGAGGCTGCTTATCTCTCGCCCTCTCCCTCTGTGTGTGCTCTCTCTCTCTCTAGCTCTCACTTTCTCTCAAATAAATAAAATCTTTTAAAAAATTGCTTAGAGGGAATTCATAAAAGGAAAAAGAATTGTCCACTAATCCATCCTAGCTGCACATTCCATTCTTGTTTTTGTCCATGACAACAAAAATATTTATCCAGTTACCATCAATTAAATATGCTATATTGTATATACAACTTTTAAATTAAAAAACTAGCATTGGATCACAGCATCTTTCTACATTTCTACATGATCTTAATGATCTTAATACTTTTTACATCAACAACATCTTTTTTTTAAGATTTATTTGTATTTTTTAAAAATAGAGGGAAAGAGAGCAAGCAGGAGGGAGGGGTAGAGAGAGGGAGAGAGCCTTAAGCAGACTCTGTACTGATCATGAAGCCCAACGTGGGACTCAGTCCCATGACCCTGAGGTCAGGACCTGAGCTGAAACCAAGAGTCAGACGGACGCTCAGCTGACCAAGCCACCCAGGTGTCCCTACACTGACATCTTTTTTTTTTTTTTTTAAGATTTTATTTATTTATTTGACAGAGAGAGATCACAGGCAGGCAGAGGCAGGCAGAGAGAGAGAGAGAGAGGGAAGCAGGCTCCCTGCTGAGCAGAGAGCCCGATGCAGGACTTGATCCCAGGACCCTGAGATCATGACCCGAGCCAAAGGCAGCGGCTTAACCCACTGAGCCACCCAGGTGCCCCCCCTACACTGACATCTTAAGACAAGTTTCAGGAAGTCATGAAACCTGGGAAGACAAGCAATTTAAAACAGGGAGTCAAGTTTCTTGACGGACTTCCTCAAGAGGGTCAAGAAATTCCTGGAAGAGCAACAAAGTTACAATTTGAGGGATTCAGAAAAATATGACAGTGGGTAGATTGTAAGTCAGTGGCTTGATGGCTTTGGGGACAAGGGGAAGTGATTGTATACATAGCACTGGCCAGGAAGTGAGCCCGTAAGGTGGGGTCCAAGTTCACAGCCAGGAGCTGCCATAGTGCATGACCATGAATCTTCATTCTAAGTTCACGTGGTGCTCAGTGTTTCATCAACTGGCCCTCTAAAGAAGCTTCTGGGCCTCAGAGCTCCTAGAAGAACCCAAGAGCCAAGACTCAGAACCAAGGACAAAGGGAAAAGTTCGGGGAGTCATCAGAGTCAGACATCCAGGACAGACACTTCATTCCTTGTCCCACTTCCAGGCTGCCCACCACCCTCCTCCCACTCACTGGTTTTGCTTTGGCTCTTCTCTTCTCTATTTCACTTCTTCCTCCCCCTTGAACTTTCTCCATCTTTCAGTCTGAAGAAGCAGTGGGCTGTGGTCTTCCAGTTCCATAGATGACGAGCTGTCCTGGGGAACCTAAGGCAGAGAGAGGGGAGGGAGGAACTCAGACCTGGAGGAGGCATTAGCTAGGGCGACAGGAAGTAAAAATTTTGAAAACAGTGTCCCAAGAAACAAGGTGACAATTTTACTTGTTACACTTCTGTGTTGTTTGAGGTTAATTCTTTTTTTTTTAAAGCAAATCTGTTACAAATTGAGTGTTACACAAATTAAAATTTAAAAACATTGCAAGAGGCAAATGTTTTCTTTTTCTTTTTTCTTTCTTTCTTTTTTTTTTTTTTAATGAAAGAAGCAATAGACCAGAGTCGAAGAACAAAAATTCCCTGGAGCAAATTTGAAGATCTAAGTGGCTTCATTAAGCAATTAGAGAATCAGGCAGCATCCCTTCTTGCAAATGGAAGGGAGCTCCCCAGAGCAGTTGTACCAAATGGAAGGTTTTTATGAGGAAAAGAGTGGGACAAAGAGGTTATTAACAAAAGAAAGGATTGGTCCAGGCAAGAACACCTTCCCTCAGGGGCCGGGGCAGGGGTTTCCTCCTGCAGAGTACTTTATCTTCCCTTGGGGGCGGATGAAGAGGACCCACAGGGCAGATTGCATCTCCCTGACAGACCACTGAAGACTATCTTTCTAGGAGAGGTTGAAACTACAGTTACGTTAGGTGTTAAGTCCTGTTTCAAGACTTGGCCTCAGTGACGCCATGTTGAACCTGTGGTTCTTTGTCACACTACCCAAGGAAGAGTCAACAGTGCCAACCAAAGCAGCAGAAAGATCCTAAGTGGCAAGTGCAGAGAAAAGGTCTTGGACGATAGGTGGTCCTGGTCCATGCCTCGGAGAAATCCAGTTCTGCAAACACACAGAGTGAGAGAAATGACTGAGAAGAGACGGGCCATTTAAAAACATCAGCAGGGAGGACAAGGAGACGGCACCAGAGCAGAGGGAGCCTCTAAGATTTGGAAAACTTAAGGCAAATAGGGAGAGTAAGAGGAGCTACCATTTCTGAAGCCAAGAGGGAACACTCCAGACAGTAGAAAGTTGGAGAAAAAGGACCTAGAGGAGCAAGGAGAGAGCAGTTGGAGGTGAGGTGGGGTGGGAGGGGTCACTGCAGAAAAACAATTCAGATTTTTTAAAACTTTGTCCTAGGGCAAGCTTCCAAATAGGTATACAAACAGAGGGCACAGGCGCCTGGGTGGCTCAGTCAGTTAAGCATTTGCCTTTGGCTCAGGTCATGATCCCAGGGTCCTTGGATCGAGCCCTGCATCGGGCTCCTTGCTCAGTGGGGAGTCTGCTTCTCTCTCTACCCTTCCCCCTGGTCATGCTCTCTCTATCTCATTTTCTCTCTCTCAAATAAATAAGTAAATCTTTAAAACAAACAAACAAAAAACCCAGAGAGTATAGTTAGAATGAAGCCCCATGTACCCATCACCCAGCTTCAACAATCGGCAACTCATGTCCAGCCCAGCTCCTTATACACCTTCACCAACTCGGCACCCCTCCCCTGGCGCTGGTTTGAAACAAATTCAAGACTCTGGCGTTCTTAATCTTTCCTGAGCATCAAAACCCCCTAGAGTGCTGGTTCAAGCACAGATTGGTAGACCCCGGCCGGGGTTTCTGATTCAGCAGGTCTGGGGTGAGACTGAGAATCTGCCTTTCTGACAAGTTGCAGGATGATACTGGTGCTGCTGATCCAGGCCCCACACTTTGGCAACCACTATATGATGTCATCTAGACATACATCTCTCTTGGAAAGGACCCCCTTATTGAAAACATAATCACAGTGTTACTACCACTCGCAAGAATCTAGAGTAATTCCTCACCATCATGTTTCCCCAGTGGTCCTCTCCGTGGTTCTGCGAACCACTTTTTGATTTGTGCTCCCAAAAGGTCCATGCATTGCACTTGGTTCCTGCGTCTCCTTCAGCAACTCTGACCTCTGGGCAGGGCTTGAATCGGTAGCATGAAGGGCTTTGCATGGTAGCTCGGTAACATGAGGAGCTGCACGGACAGATGTGCAGCTGTGGCTATGAAAAGACCATGGCCCTTGGGTCTGAATTAGAGGCAGGATCCGTCATTGTAGGGCTCTGCGGCTCACGTGCCTCATTTGTAAAATGAAGAGAATAAGCCTATCTCAGGGGAGACTGCTGAGAATTACATGAAAAGGAAGCCTGTGGTATAGGACCTGATACATGGAATCAGAAGATGTGGGTTTGCGGAAGCTCCATGACCTTGGGAGGCTCATACTTTTCTGAGCTCCAGTTTCCTAACAAATAAAATGGAGATAATCATAGTATTTTAGGAGCGCCTGGGTAGCTCAGTCGGTTGAGCGTTTGACTCTTGGTTTTGGCTCAGGTCATTGTCTCGGGGTCATGAGATTGAGTCCTGCAGAGGGCTCCGTACTCAGCAGGGAGACTTCTCGAAGATGCTGTCTCTCCACCCCTCCCCCAACTCACGCTTGCTCCGTCTCTCTTTCTCAAATAGACAAATAGACGCTTTTTTAAAAAATAGTATTTAGAGGGTTGTAAACGAACTAACAGGTGCAGTCAGCTCAAGCATGGTATCTGATGTGCAATAATACTCAAATTTCCTGTTGTTATGAAAATGCCAGTTATTATGGTGACTGTCACTTCTCTTCTGCCTGAGCAGGAGTGCCTTCTTATATCTCGGTGCCACAGTGATGGATTGGGCCACCCCAGGCCATGAAATTTGTGTGTTTCCCACATCACTTATTTCTCAGTTTGGTTAAGGACACTGCCCCCCCCCCCCAAGATGCCCAAGTTAGAAACCTCAGGGGTCACCTCAGTGCAGCAGATGTTCTAAAGTTTCCCTCCTTCGGGGAGCTTCCAGGATCCCAAGCAGGATGGAAGAACCCGACAGGGCCTGGTGCACACCAGGTCTTTCATCAGCGCTGAGGGTTTGGCTTCATTGCCATTGCCTCTGCTCTCCTAACCGTGCTCACACACACCCCCACCCCACAACTCCGCACCACCCAGCGACTCCGCCAGCCTCTGCCCCCAGCCTCTGGCTCTCCATCCACGCGAATGACAGCCTTTCTCTGCACCAACTTCCCCCACCGCCGTCTCTCTCTTAAGTGTAGCCTGTGCGGTTTACGCCCCCCTCATCATCCGGCTGTGTAAGGCGCTGCTCTTTTCTTTTTCTCATTTTCTTTTTTTCTTCCTCCATCCCTGATACTTCCATTTCCCTCCTCCCCACAGGCCTTCACTTTCGTGTTTTGGATAACACGTTCTAGGATATGTATGTGAATTTATAAAATACACGATATTGCTCTATGTGGTTTCTATGTGTGAACCCACTGTGCCCCTGGCAGATCCCCTCCACCCCCTGCTGCCGGCCCTCCAGTGAGATGAGCGTCTCTGCTGATGGTCCTTTAGGACCCGAGCAAGTGTTTCTCTGAAGCAGAGGCCCAGGAGGGGAATCGCTGGGTTACAACGTCTACGACAGTTGACCCTGACAAGGTACTGCCAAGTTATCCCTGAGAACTGCAGAGCTCTTGGCCCCTAGAGACTCCATCCAAACCGCTCCACGGAGAGACTGGACGGCACGCTAACACCACTTCGGTGCTATAAGGTCGTCCCTAGGAGGACCCCAGCCCCCGGGAAGTGTTCACTTTCCGAGCAGTGACAGCTCAAAGTGGCCAGGAGAAATGGCTCTTTGTTCTAGCAGGTAGGCTCCCGAACTTCCTCTTAGAGTAAGGACTTGAGAAAGCTTGCAGTGATAAATACTTTCTCTGCTCTTTGAAATGTCACTCTACCACCCCAAACCTTTTCCTCTCCTCTGCTTGCTGGGCCCACCTTGAGCGGTCACGTCATTGCCGCCTGGAGCCCCAGCTCCTGTCCCAGACACAGGAGAACTTGCTTCTCCTCTAGATATGCACCAATGAACAAATCTAGGGTGGCCTCATCACATAGACTGAGCCTTTTTAACACCTGCTGGAATACCTTTCCCTTTCACACTTCCTTTAAGTATCTCCCCGCCTTCAAATGTTGCCAGCCTTTTGTTTTGAGGAAGTGGAGTCCTGTTCTCCCTGGATTCTTTTTCCATCTTGCAACATAGTTACTGAGTCGAACCTGTCGCCTGGCTTGAACTAGTGCCCTGCATTGTGTATCCTTGACCTGCCCTCCATGAGTGCTAGCCGTGTCCTCTACCAGCCAGTGAGCAGAAGTTTCAGACTTTGCCACAAGCTGGTGTTACCCGGTTTCCTGATTTTTACCAAGTTTGCGGATAAAAAGATCTCTCGCTCTTGTTTTCATTTTCATGTATCTATAACGGGTGGAATTGAGCGGAATTAGTAGACTTTCTTGTGTGAGTCATATATTCGTATCCTCTGTCTGTTTTTCTCTTGGGTTCTCTTTTTTCCGACTGACTGGTAGGATTTTCTTTTATATTTTAGGTAATAATGCCAGTTGGTTTTAGAAGTCTCAAATATTTTTTTTCTCAGTCTATTACGTGTCCGCTAATTCTGGTAACAATATCCACCATTACCATTAATTCTGAAATAGTGAAATCCCACCATTTTTTTGGCCTCTGGTTGTACTTTTTAGGTCTTGGGTTTTTTGTGTTTTGGGGTGGGTTTTTTTTTTTTTTTGAGATTTTATTTATTTATTTGAGAGAGAGAGAGCACGAGCATGGAGAAAGGCTAAGGGAGAGGGAGAAGCAGGCTCCCTGATAAGCAGGGAGCCTGACGCAGGGCTCCATCCCAGGACCCCGGGATCTTGAGCTGAGCCAAAGGCAGATATTTAACCAACTGAGCCAACCGGGGTCTTGTTTTCTAAAAGTACTCTTCCCCACTTTAAAATCATAAATATATTCTCCTATATATATTTCTATGTATTTTTTTTGTACAGTTGCCTTTTACGTTCATATTTTTAATGCATCTGAAGTTCACCTTTGTTGATGGGTATCGAAGATTCAACTTCATTTTTCTCCATGTAGTGGTCAGTTTCCCTATGCTGTCTACTAAGCAACTTACCCTGTCCACTTTGCTCTGTGGTGCCTTTTTTCCCATCTGTCACACCCAGAAGCACAAAGGCACATGTACCTATTTCTGTACACTTTGTGGTCCTAGGTCTATGTGCATGTTTTCTACTGTGGTGTTTATCACATAGCATCAAAATGTAGTAGGGTGAGTCCCTTCTCTTTGCTCTTTTCTCAAAAGTAACTAATTGTGGACCTCAATTTTCTTCTTCCGTATAAATGTCTGAATATGCCTTTTCATGCCACCAAAGAAGTTATGGGAATGTATTGGAATTGCCTTACATTTTTAGATTAACTTTGGGAGCATTGCCATCTTTACATGTTAGGGAGTCTTGTCCATCACTACAGCCTATCTCTCTCTCCCTGCTTAGTCAAGTCTTATTCTATGTCCTTTAATAGTTTTTCATTTTTTTCTCTAAAAATCATTTTTAGCTTTTCATGAAGCTAATTACTAGGTACTTTGTAATTTCGTTGCTCTCACGAAAGGCATGTTATTTTCTATTACATTTTCTGGTTAAATAGTGCTGATATAGGAGAACGCTTCTGATTTTTGTAAGCAGATCTTGTTCCTGACATCCTTGCCAGGATTCTATTAATTCTGTAGGGTTTGCTATATAGATGATCAGATCACCTTAAAGAATGACAGTTTTGTCACTACTTTTCTTGTTTTTTCTTTCCTTCCCTTTTTTAAGTAGGCTTTACACACAACGTGGGGCTTGCCCTCATGACTCTAAGATCAAGGGCCACGTGCTCTACCAACTGAGCCCAACAGGCACCTGTCACTTGCTTTCAAATCCTTTTACCTATTGCTTCTTAACACCTTGGCCAAGACCTCCAGCACTCTGAGGAATAGTAACAGTTGCTGTTCTTAGAGGGAATCTGGGTCTACCTGCACCTGTTAGGTGCTTCCTATCTCCAGGGGTTAAGCCTGCCCTCGTGTAGCCACAAGCTCTATTTCCTACTGGTGCAGAACTAGTGATTCCGTTTCGTTTTGTACTGGAGTTGGGATAAACCATAATCTGTCCATGGAAAAAGAGGGGAAAGAAAGGGCCCAAGATAAAACCTCCCTGCACCCCGTAGCACCTTTCTCCTTCTCCCATAGACTATAGTCACACACACACACATACCCTAGGACCCAATTATTTGCTGTTCCTCTAGAAGCTTCTCACAGTTACTACATTAGAGACTCAGATTCACCAGCTGTCCCATTTCTGAGGCTCTCCCAGCACTGGGTTGCATAAGATAGCCAATAGCCTAAAATGGGTTGCCATTTTATCGGGATCTAGAAGCCAGAGTGGTGTTGGTAGCATAGTGGTGAGCACAGCTGCCTTCCAGAAGCCAGAGTAACATTTCTAAAATAATTACCATCATGAGATTGTTTTAATCATAGGCCATTGAAGGCCCTCTTGTAAACTCTTTAACGAGAGCATTCAAGGACTTGACAAGTCACCTCCTTTTCCACTTACCACAACATACCTCACTCACACTGAGACCATCCTGGGTGATCTTTTTTGGAATGTGTGTCCATGACACCTTATCTGTTTACAATTCCCTCGGCATGGAATTCTCCTACCCTTTTTACACAATGAGAAAGCCTAATCATTCATCAAGTCGCAGAACAAAAATCGTCAGTTTTATGATGTCCTCCCAAGTTCATCTCATTGGCATAAATCATTCCTTCCCTCACGCTTCCCAGAGCACTCATCGGTCAGATTTGCCTTACAATTTGTTCTTCGTCATCTCACGGTCCCATTAGATAGAGACCTTGAGGAGGGCAAGGACTGTGTCTTATTCCTATCTCCGCAGCAATTCTTTGCACCTAGTAAATGCTCAGTTAATGCTTATTCATCAAATCAAAGGATGGAGATCACGAATTATAGGAAAAAGAAGTCATTAGTAAAGATGAAGTAATGCTCTTGCCTAATCTTTGTTCCAGCAAGATCGAATGTGGATTTGCAGAGGTGTTGTTAATCTGCAGTAATACTCAGCAATATGCAGATAGGAACAAGAACAGACACGGAAAACACCTCGTCATTCTCATTATTATGGGATAAACCCTTTGGGTGCTGTAGTAACAGGTGCTCAGCCTATGCAGTGCAAAGCAACTGTTTAGAATAAATTGCACTGGGGCACCTGGGTGGCTCAGTTGGTTAAGCATCCAACTCCTGATTTTAGCTCAAGTCATGATCTCAGAGTCGTGGGATCCAGCCCTGAGCCAGGCTCCGTGCTGAGGGTGGAACTTGCTGAAGATTCTCCCTCTCCCTCTGCCCCTTCCCTTACTCGTGCATGCTCTTTCAAAAACAACAACAACAACAAAAACACACAAAAAACAAGTTGTACCTGTAAAGTCCAACATTCGGGGCAATTGTGGAATGTGGCATGTGGTCAGACATTCCTGGGTCTCTGCTCCTGAATAATACTCCTACTTATACCATGCGCTACACACAGCCCCTAAGTGTACCTATTTATAGGTGAAGATTGTAAGATAAATGGAATTTCTTTTGAAACATGGCCTTTGCTTTCGATAGAAATTTCCAGTAAGTGGGAGACATTTGTCGTGTTGTAGAGGAGACATGGCAAAGGTAAATGAAGAAACTGGAGTAAAATTAATAATGTTTGTATTGTTGCTTTTGAGTGATACATAGCGCTTTTGTCTGTGTCTTTATTCTTTTCGCAAGTCTGGGCAATACGCAAAGAAGGTATTATTATCTATCTACATATAAAAGCTGAGAAAAACACATACCGTTATTACATTAAAAATGTTGTTATTACATAAAAGCTGAAGTAAGAAGGAATTATAGTCATTCTCGTCCATGGATTGTTGCAGTCATGGCCCTCAATTTGTTCCCACCTCCCTAGAGCCACATCCTCGGGTGGTACCCGTCAGGCTGAGTCCAGGTGTGACCATGTATGTAACTTGCTTTGGCCAGAGAAAAGGGCAAATATGACCCAAGCAGAAAGTCTAAAGTGCTTGCATATTGAAGTTTCCCCTCTCTTGTGGCTCTCGGGTGCCCTGAGAACGCCATGATGAGATCGCCACGTGAGACCTGGGCTTGATGGTGAGAGTGCATGCGGAACTGAGACAAGCCATCCCAGCAGAACCCTCCTCAACAAACAAGCCTCTCAATCTCAGGGTAGGTGAGCAAGGTCACCCAGCCCCAGAGGAGCCGCCTACCAATCTCAGAGATCCATCACATCAGCTGGATCGTGTGCAAATGACTCACAGAATCGTGAAGAGTAATCAATTGTGTTGTTTTAAGCCACTAAGTTTCAAGGTGGTTCATGACCCAGGGAGGCCTAATGAATACATTCCCCAAGAAAGCCTATTCAGGCTAGGATCTAGAAGTCTTGGTCCCCAGGCTCATGCTTAATTGTTGTTACTGCTTTTGTAGTCAAAGCTTAGATTGAGATATGCAAAACCTCTGTATCTTAGGTATGATCAAGCCTCTTCTTGAATTCCTCAAGGGCAAAGGCAATGACTTTATTTTTCCAGTTGGCTAAGTGCATTGCTTTATTCATAAAATATGCTCAGCACAGAGAATTACTTTTCTGAAAGGAAATTCTTTTGAGGATAGAAGGTGAAAGCTATATGCGGTATGTATGACTCTCAAAACTTAAATACAGCACAGATATTTATTTCCAGGTACAGAGAAGGTTTTAGACTAACTATCCTAAGAAAACAGAAAGGAAGGAAAGATCAAGGGTCATGGTTTTGTCCACATGGCACAAAACAGACACTAAAAGAGCCACCGAGCTGAACAGCTTTGGGGAGCACCATTCACATTGAGCTCTATGTGAAAGGTGCCCCCAGATTGTGCAGTACACAGCATACACAGCTGTACAGGAGGCCCCTGCCTGGCACACAGTACATGTTTAGTGAATGAATGAGCAAGCGAGTGAGCATGTGTGGCGTGCATACATATCATGTTTGTGGCATCTAGCAGAGTTTTAACTGGAAAGAAAAATCAAATTGTAATGACTATCCCTATTTAGTGGGGTCCCAAAGTGCAAACTACTTTGCTTTTTGTATGAAAAAGTGAAAAAATAGCCAAATAAATTGTGTAGATCAGATACAGATTCAGAGAAAAAACTTGAACCAAATGTTGCAGGTCAAAAAAAATAATAAAAATAAAAATTCATTCTGGTTAATGGTGACACCTAGTGGTGTATCAAAACTGTGGGTTTTCCTTGGAGTAAAGTTTTATTTTACACATTAGGGTAGAGGAATAGTTGGGATGGTAGACTCTTGCTCCATTAACAGATTAGGCAGTTGAGGCCCACAGGCCTCCCATGGTCAGCACAGGTGGGATGCTCACTGTTCCAGAATCTAGCCCTGGGGAGGCCGTTCCAGCGCTGCTGTCACTGAGACCTCACAATAAAGCCCAGAGTGGTAGGAAGATCCCTCCCGGGGGGTCCAGGCTCCCTCACTCTCTTAAGGCAACTGTTCTCAACTTTTCCACTTGTGTCTTACTCTTTTCCCATCTCCTTCCCTTGCTTCTTCTATTTGTCCATTGCCACAATAACCAACCCATGTGGCTATTTAAATTCCAACAAATTAAAACTAAATGAAATGAAAAATTTGGTCCCTCACATTTCAGGTGCTCCATAGCTCTAGCAGTCATTGTATTCAGACAAACTGTGGGCTTCTCCATCGTTGCAGAAAACCCTACAGGAAAGCCCGGGCCTGGAGCTCGCTTACCTACCTCTCTCATCTGCCATCTCTTTCCATTCTTGAGGCTTCTTCAAGCGAGGATTCTGCTCCTTCCCCTCCCTCCCTGCTCACTCCAGTTTATGTGGCAGCTTTCTGTTTTCTGTATAATATTGTGTAAACTCGTCAAGGTGACCTTGCCAAGTGAACACAAAAATATATAATCATATTGGATAGTTTATTCGGGACAGTCAGTGATTCACAGCATCTTGTTTTCCATGCATTGGAACACATCAAAATATTTTTAAACTCAACACATCAACACATCATTTAAAACAATTATAGCCCAGGCTTTTTTTTTTTCTTTTCTTTTCTGTTTTCTAAATCCACAGTTTCTGCCTTTCTACTTTGTCTTGAGCTAAAGAAGCTTTCAAATTAAACAGGACATCTTTATTTTTAAGCCTGAAAAAATATTTTTTTGGAATTTATTTTTAGGGACATCTGGGTGGCTCAGTGGGTTAAAGCCTCTGCCTTCAGCTCAGGTCATGATCTCAGGGTCCTGGGATCGAGTCCCACTTCGGGCTCTCTGCTCAGCGGGGAGCCTGCTTCCTCCTCTCTGTCTGCCTCTCTGCCTACTTGTGATCTCTCTCTCCCTGTCAAATAAATAAATAAAATCTTTAAAAAAAAAAAAAAAGAATTTATGTTTAAGTAATCTCTATACCCATTGTGGGGCTCAAACTCACAATCCTGAGATCAAGAGTCCCACGCTCTACCAACTGAGCCAGCTAAGTACCCTGAAAAAATACTTTTTTATGCATAGAACAGCTTTGAAATAATACACAGGAAACTTTTTGTTGAATACTCTTTTATAATATTTTAATTTTTACCAGATTTTTATGCGAGTGTGTATATATATATATATATATATATATCTGTGTATTTATTTATCTCCATGTATAACTTTTTAAATTGAATTGAATTCTAGATTACTTTTGAAAATTTTTTTTAAGATTTTATTTATTTATTTGATAGACAGAGACCACAAGTAGTCAGAGAGGCAGGCAGGGAGAGAGGAGGAAGCAGGCTCCCTTCGGAGCAGAAAGCCCGATGTGATGTGAGGCTTGATCCCAGGACCCTGAGATCATGACCTGAGCCAAAGGCAGAGGCTTTAACCCACTGAGCCACCCAGGTGCCCCTACTTTTGAAATTTAAAAATCATATCTGAAAATAAATGTCACTACCCTGAGAGGATCAAACCAGAGACTTTCCAGGAGAAATGAGCTCTTGGAGAGAAGGTGATTTCTGAATGAGCCTGCAATGTCTGGGTGGTGATGCCCCAAATAAGGAAGGTGGGGAGGGCTGTAACACTGCATTATCTTTAGATTTCTGTCTAATGGCAGATCGCCTAGAATCAGAAGGCCCGGACCAGTGGACCTCTTGACTGTTGATAGAAATTTACATTAGGAAGAGAGCCTTCCTTTTCCTTCCAACCCTTAATTAGAGAGGAGCGACTGAGAGCCCATCCCTTTGGCACCCACCTCAAAAGGGACCTTGGAAAATGCGAACAGCTCAGATCTCTACCCCTCTCTCACTGAGGGCTTGATGAACAAAGTAAAAGCTACCATCTCTCTGTGTTTTCCTCTGCTCCCCTGGCAAGGTATGGCCACCTGTCCTCCTTACAACCACTAGATTTTGAGGAAGAAAAGGAGATGAAGCTTGAGATCTTCCCTGACTTCACATCTGGCTTCCGCTGGAAACTACTTCAAAACCTGGATTTATGTAGGATTTAGGTAAAGACTTGTAACTCTCTCTCTCTCTCTCTCTTTTTTTTTTAAGATTTTATTTATTCATTTAGAGAGAGAGAGCACACGTGAACAGGGAGAGGGGCAGAGGGAGAGAAAGAGAGAGATTCTCCAGCAGACTCCATGTTGAGCACAGAGCCCCACATGGGGCTGGAGTCCATGTCCCCGAGATCGTGACCTGAGCCGAAGCCAAGAGTCAGGCACTCAACCAACTGAGCCCCCTAGGCGCCTCAATACTTGTATTTCTTTAAAAAAGGATTTGGGGAGCAGGACAGAACCGGCATATGTAAGATAACAGCTCTTCTGGCAATGTGAGAAAAAGGGAAACTGAGGCAGAGCACAGTAAATGTGATGTGAGCTGGGATTTGCAGCCAGTACTTTTGACTTCCCGTAAGCCAATTCACATCAAAACCGTATAATCATATTCCCAGACCAAACTGTAGCATCTCTGTGTGGATTCCTCTAAATAAAGTGCCGCCTGGCCTGTGCCACTCAGGGGAGCTGGTTTGTGGTTCTTTCTGACGGGACTTCTGTGGAGCCAGCCTGGCCTGGGGCGGAATCGTGGTCATCTTGAAAGAACAGAGGTTTACGTGTTGGCTCAGTGGGACATGCAGGAGTCCCTCTCTAATGGTGCTCTGTGCAGGAAAGACAGTCTCCCAACCCTTCAGCGCAGGACCAGCACAGTCCTTATCCCAAGGCAGTCTCGTCATGGGAAGTAGAAAACTCTAGATCATCAGTGCTACAAAACCCTTTAAAACACTCCCAGTCCATCCTTCATTTTATGGAGCGGGAAACTGAGGCCCCAAAAGATGGGAAGGTCGAGTGACCTTCCTAAGATTATATAAGGGGAGCACGCTGCAGCCTCCCACCAGGCCTCCCCAACCACTTAGTCTGCTTTGCCCGCACCATCCCAGCATTCCTGAAGCCCTCCGTGCAAAGACGTCCTCTAGCCTCATGGAAAGATATTAACCCCCCTCACGGTGTCTGCTCCTTAATATGAAGATTGACACGCTGAGGATTACTTGGCATGCGTTTGCAGGTCAGATTTTACTTTATTTATTATTATTTTTTAAAAGATTTGAGCAAAAGAGAGAGAGAGCACGCACATGTGGGGGGGGAGGGAGGAGGGGAAGAGGGAGAGAGAGAAGCTCTAGCAGACTCCCTGCTGAGCACGGAGCCCGACGTGGGAGCTTGTTCCCACCACCCTGAGATCATGACCTGAACCAAAATCAAGAGTCAGATAGTCTATCAACTGAGCCACTCAAGCACCCCCAGGTCAGATTTTAAACGTAAATCTGTGCTGTCTAATAACGTAGCAACTGGCCCCATGTGGCTACTAGGCTCTTGAAATGGAGCTCTTTTAAGTTAACATGGGCTCTGACTCTAAAATGCACATCAGGGTTTCAATAGCTGATATGAAGAAAACTGTTTAGTAATTTTCATACTGACTACATATTGAAATAATATTTTAGAAACATCGGGTGTTATTTAATGTGCTATTATAATTTATGGACGTGTTTCTTTTTACTCTTTAAAATGTGGCTGGTAGAAGATTTAAAATGACATATGTGGTTCACATTACATTTCTGTCAGACAACAACAGAGACCCTGCCTTCTGCTTTGCATTCATTTGATATTCGGGTAGAATCACTTGGTGTACACACACATTTAACATACGAACACTAGTGGAAGAGAGGCAGAGGGAAAAAAGGAGGTGACTTTGTGTCACACTGGGGTCCCAGTTCCCATGCTTGACTCCCATTGGGTGAGCACCTTACACTTTTCCAAGAATAGAGCCCAGTGTTTTTCCACCTGCACCAACAGGGATAAAGCTCAAGAATCTGACACTGTCAGGGCACCTGGGTAGCTCAGTGGGTTAAAGCCTCTGCCTTCGGCTCAGGTCATGATCCCAGGGTCCTGGGATCGAGCCCCGCGTTGGGCTCTCTGCTCAGTGGGCAGCCTGCTTTCTCCTCTCTCTCTCTGCCTGCTTCTCTGCCTACTTGTGATCTGTCACAAAAAAAAAAAAAAAAAATAAATCTGACACTGTTGTAGATGCCTACAGATAATTCCTTTTACATAAAATTATAAAACTGCAAAGCAATATATTACATATAGACGTGCATGGGAATGATAAGTACCCATTAGGGACAGTGTGATTCCCTCCAGGGAGGGAGGAAGGAGAATGTGACTGGGGAGGGGCTTTCATTGTACCTACAGTAGTCTTTCTTTAGCGAGGGGGTGGTATGCATTGTTTGATATTTATTTTCTATCCTTTGTGTAGACCAGAAATATTTCAGAACAAAAGTGCTTAAAGTGCATACTTTTCACAGACTAGCGAGATACTGGTAGAGGCAACACATATTTTTGGTGTATATGTTTTATTTGCTTAATGTTGTTAGTGCAAATTCCTAGGCTATCCACTATATATTCCCTAAGAAGCCCATTTCTTATATGGGGAACTTCCAAAGAAAGCAATTGTCTTTAAACTACTTTTCCTGTAAAGGACATGTATGTGGATTATGTATACACCTACAGTGACTTGGGGATGCCGCTGTGTTTCACTT
This sequence comes from Mustela erminea, assembly GCF_009829155.1. Lineage (NCBI taxonomy): Eukaryota > Metazoa > Chordata > Mammalia > Carnivora > Mustelidae > Mustela > Mustela erminea. The sequence continues at coordinate 44,747,854 of NC_045618.1, forward strand.
ATCAATTGCTACAGAACCAACCAACCCAGAACTTAATGGCTTCAAACAAAATGATTTATTTCTCCTAATATTGTGAGCTGGTGGGTTCTACTGGTCTCACCTGGGCTTATGCAAGCAGCTGCTTTCTATTGGAGCTCCGCTGAACTTGGAAGGTCCAAAATGGCTTCACTCACGTCTGGCAGTGCTGCTGGGCTGTCCCCCAGGCGGCCTCTCTCTCATCCTCCAGGAGGGCAGACCGGCTTCCTTTTATGGCATCCTCAGGGCATTCCGAGTGACAAGGCAGACGCTGTAAGTCCCTTTGAGGTCTAGGCCCTGAACTCACAGCATGCCAGCTAATATTGGTCGAATCAAGTCACTGCCCCAGTTAAAAGACAGGAAAACAGATTCCACCTCTTGGTGGGAGGAGCTGCAAAGGATCTATGTCTGGATTCCATCGCCACACACCTGTATTAAAATATTCATTGATTATTTTGAAATATACATGATACGCAGCTCACCTAGACGGCATAGGCTGAATTTCCACCATTTCCCTTAATTGGTTAAAGGAAAAAGCATCTGCCACGAAACTATCCAAGCTTTAAACCTAAACCTAGATAATATACTTTTTAAAGAAATGATATTCTTTTTTTAATGGAAAAATAAAAGGGGGGAGGGACTAGGGAGTGTCTTTTAGAGAGGATGATGAAATTCAGGCTTGCAAGTTGAGTCCCCAGTAGGAACATCTGCTACCACTTAATGTTTAACTATGTAAGCCCAGACAATGAAGATGGGTGGGATTTCATAGTATGGATCTTACGAAGAAGCACTGTCGATTTGCTACACTCGTTTTTAGTTAATGTGGAATTCTGTATTTTAGGAAGACAGCTTGAAAGATTTTGTTTACTTATTTGACAGAGAGGGAGCAGCAGCTGCAGAGGGGGAAGCAGGCTCCCCGCCGAGCAGGGAGGCCGAAGTGCCACGGGATCCCAGAACCCAAAGGTTCTTAACCAATCGAACCACTCAGGCAGCCTAGGAAGACAATTTGAAGGGCCCAAAATAAAGCCAAGAGGAATATAAATGAGCAAAGAGGAGGCTACAGGTGGGAGGGGCTTGACCTGTGCCGGAGTGTGGAGGGGTGGGTATTCATGAGATGGGTTGTTACTTTAAGAGAGACTATCAGGTTTGCCCCACCGGCAAAATGTATGGAAGGAAAAGAGGGAAGGGGACCTAGCCAGAGGAGAATCTTAAATGTTGAAATGTTTTGTTTGTGAAAAAGCTTTATTTCCAAGAGAAAAGAAAATTTAACTTTGGAAGAAACTGTTTTGGAAAACAAAACAGTTTTTTCCCAAACCGTCTCCTCAATATAGGAGACTGTATTCAGTTAAATTTAGTTAAAATGTGTCCTGGAAATGATTTACACGCTCAGGCATCAGGGAGAGTCACTGGCAGAAGGGAGTGGGCAATTTTCCTGAGGAGAAATGACCAGTGGCCACGGCGATTCGTAGAGTATGGAGGAAAACCAAGGGCCGGGGAGCCAGGCTGAAAAAGCAGGAGAGAAAACCTAAGGCAGGTGAGAACCGTCGGAGTTGCAGGCTCCCAGAAAGCCAGATCACTGTCCGTGCAAGAATCTGCTCGCTTCCTCCCTGCCGTGATCCTACACCATGTGAACTGGCCTTCTAAAAATGAGAAAAAGGAGAAAGAGAAGCCAAAGAAGACCCCGAGATGTCAGCAGCCAGGACCAACAGCCACCATGGGGCTCTTCAGAGTGGGCTGCGAGGCCTGGGGAATAGAGAAGTTGGTTAGAGCCTGTTGGCAGCTGTGGGGTTCTGAGCCCCCCACCTCCGCAGCCCTTTGACCTTGGGTGAGTAATGTCTTTGAACTTCAGGGGTTTAGTCTGTAAAAACGGGAGACTAAGGTGATGTGCCCAGTGTGCCAGGCACGCATTAAAGCCTGGGTGCTTAAAACTTGTTCTACCGTAAATTCCCATTATTCTCTTGGGGTTGGGGGGTGGGGGGGCTCAGCTCTGCCATTTTGTCACACCTCCTGCCTCCTCGCCATTTAAGCTCCTTCTAGACAGGCCTTGACTCAGGCACAGCAGCTTTGGGGGAACCTGCAGGAGTCATGAATAATTCTCTTCTGACCAGGATCCAATGGCTGCAGAGGCACAAACCTCTGCCTTTAAAAACCTCAGTTTTTAAACATCTGATTGCCTTTTAAGAGGCAAAGGTTGGGGCTCCTGGGCAGCTCCCTCAGTTAAGGGTCCAACTCTTGTTGGGTCACTTTCTCAGGGTCCAGGCTGGCTATGGAGCCTGCTTGAAATTCTTGCCCTCCCTCTGCCCATCCCCCACCCTCTCCCTCTCTTTTAAGAAAGAAAGAAAGAAAGGAAGGAAGGAAGGCAGGCAGGCAAAGGTAAGTACATCCTGAGAGCCTAAGTCGATTTCCACCTGATGCCCGCGTTTCCGCATCTGCGTCACCCCAGATGTAAAATGCTAACATTTTTAATGTGGGTTTTCCTTCCCACGGAGCCTTTAAAAATAATACAGACTATTTCTCTGAGCGCCTTTTGCCAGAAGACCGGAAAATAAACAATATGTTGAGTTTTACTTTTAAGCATAATATCATCCTTGAATTAACCTAAAAAAAAAAATACTTACTGAACATTTACTATGTGCCAGGCAAATGCAAGTGCTCAGGTGAGACAAAGAGGAGTAGACCAGAGTTCTTGCCATTGGAGAGTTTCTGTCCCAAGAGAGCTATATCTAGGACAGAGTCACACTCAAGGACCATCAACCAAGTAGGAACAAGGTAAGCCCAGGGTTCTGAAGGAAGGGTAGTGTCTTCTCTAGATTTTTATCAGATGAACAACATTGTCATAAAAAATAATGCCCTATTGGGGTGCCTGGGTGGCTCAGTGGGTTAAAGCCTCTGCCTTCAGCTCAGGTCATGATCCTTGGGTCCTGGGATCGAGCCCCGCATCGGGCTCTCTGCTCAGTGGGGAGCCTGCTTCCTCCTCTCTCTCTCTCTGCCTGCCTCTCTGCCTACTTGTGATCTGTCTGTCAAATAAATAAAATCTTTTTTAAAAATGCCCTGTTAAGTAGTGATTTTCCAGAATTCCTCTGTGTTCCCTTGCACATCCTTAATTCATTTTTGTGATTTTTTATAATCACAACACAGTTTTGTGCTATCCTAAGCATCAAGTTATATGCATTTCCTTTTGCTAAATAGTTTCCATCATAATTCCCATCTGTTGGTGAATGTAATTTCCTTTAACGTCCCCCACTGTAGGATAGTTGGGCTGTTTCCAGTTTTATTCAGAGTTAAAATTTATGATGTAAAGTGTATCTTTATGCATGTAGCTTTTTTCTTCTTTGGTATCATTTTTCTTAAGCTTAGGTCTGCAAAGTAGGATTGATGGAGGTCAAGGAGCATGAACATTTCTCTCTCTCTCTTGGAAATTACTGCTCTGTTGTCCCCCACCTTCCCCCCATAAAAGTTGGACCCATTTACAATGTCACCAGCAACCTGTTTCCCCAATGTGTCAACCTTTGGGTGATTTTATTTGTTTATTTTTTAATCTGCTGATTTCATAGCTATGCCATGATGCCTCTTTGTTATTATAATTCACATTTCTGTGATGACTCTGTTTCATATCCTTGCTGGTTGTACCTCTTAGTGACTTCCTGCTCAGGTCTGGTGAGAGGGGTTCTGCAGGCAGAGAGCCGGGGAACGGGTCCACTAGGGAGAGCACACAGCTCTGGCGGGCGCAGAGGTAGAAGGAAGACACAGACCGTTCTGTGGGGGTGTAAGGTAGACCAAAACAAGAACTGGTGGAGGTGAGGCTAGAAAGGAAAGTGAAGACCAGCGTGTGCAAAAGTTTGCTTTGAATCCTGTGGGGTTTTTAGTCTCATTTGTACAAAATACTTCATAGGAGCAAACAGTTAGGATATCTCTCCATGGGCCTGGCATCCAGAACAGCCAGTTCCATGGGCCCCTGTCACCTCTAGTCAAACGAAGTCTTGTCCTCTCCCTTCTTTTGCACCTGGGCCTGCTGGTTCCCTTGCTCAGGCCCTCCTGCCTCACCTCCTCCAGCTTCACACTCCGGGAACCCTGGCCTCCTCCGGGGCAGTCCCACACTCCCTCTAGTGCAGGGCGTGGCTCATATTCCTTCGGATGTGGGCTCTATCCACCTGACCCAGCGCAGCAGCCAGCAGCGGTCCTGGGCATTGGGTCCCCAGTTTTGCAGTCCTGCTGCGACCATCCTGGTCCCTTCGGGTACATGGTCTCTCTGTCCAGCAAACGGGTGAAAAACCACCAGACTGGGAAAAAGGCATCTTCAGTGTCTTTCACCAGGAAAACTGGGCAGCCTGAAACAGAACTATGGAAAAGAGAGTGTCATCCTTTGAAAAAAAAAACACCTAAGCCTTTGTTCCTGACTTTTGTGGAATTTTTTTTTTAAAGATTTTATTTACTTATTTGAGACAGAGAAAGAGCATGCATGCAAGCAGGGGGAGAAGCAGTGGGACAGGGAGAAGCAGACTCCCTGCTGAGCAGGGAGCCCAGTGTGGGGCTCCATCCCAGGACCCAAGACCATGACCTGAGGGAAAGGCAGATCTTAACCAATTAAGCCACCCAAGTGCCCCGTGGAACCTTATGTGATATTGTTTGCAAAATCCCAGATGTGAAATAAGGCTCCCTAGACCGTGGCCAGGGAGCACCTTCTGACCCAAGGTTTACACTTCTGACTTTCTGTAAGCAGTCTTTTTGATAGAAAGCCCTTGGTTTCTCCACTTCCAGCTGCATGCCTTTGGGGAACTTCTTCACCCCACTAAGCTTCAGTCTCCACATCTGTGAAATGGGACTAATAAAACCAATGCCAGATCTTGTGAGGATTATAGGGACTAATGTGTATAGAGGCCTTAAAGCCTAGAGACACTCCCTAAATGGTAGTCACGGTAATTCAGGTTGATTTGGTCAGCTGCCTGCCTCTGTGCCTCTTCTGAGTGCACCAGCTTCAACACCCTTGATGAGGTTGTTGAGCCTCTGGCCTCAAGTCCTCGGATATACCCCTCACTCGGGGCCATTCCCTCCAATCAGATATGTAGACCAGAGCTTCCTTTCAGATACCCGTGGTGGGTCAAATGTGGGTCTCCAGATGCCTGCTCATGTTAGTAGCAACCATTCCTTCAGGGCAGGCAGAGGAGAGACAAAACCAAGTCCATGGGCACAAGTGCAACAACCCTCCCATTAGCTGGGCCTTGATGGGAGAGGCTGCCCCCAAGGGCCCGAGGTGGGGGTTTCCCCGAAGGCATCACGGATTCCACACCGGCTAGGTGTCTTGCAGCACGTGGTACAGCCAAATCTCAGGGGTAACTGATGGGCTGCATAGCACAGCGTGCTTTGCTCAACCCACAAAGCCAATGTCATTCTCTCCTAGTGCTCTCCAAACAAGATGGGCAATGCCCGGCTCTGCCCCCCCGGTGCTCTGTGTGGACAAGCACTGGTCTGTCTTGGAGGAGGGTGTGAAATCATGTCTGTGGCAAGGCCATGCAAACAACAAGGAGCCACACGAGTGTAGGGATCCCAGCTGTCTGTTCTGGTGTGAACCACGCCCCTAAGGCTTCACCGACCTCGGGAGACTCCCTGCAGGCCGCAGGCTGTGATATTTAAGCAGCTTGCACGGTTTTTCAGCACTCCCTTTCTTTTCCAATGGGACAGATTAAATCCTATCCTCATCACCCTGGGTAGATGCCCCCAGCTGGGGTCTGGCGGAAGCCACATTGATGAGATCATTCAGATTCCAAGCTTGTCCCCCTGCTTACCTGGCGCACACACCTAAGGGAATTCTGGCAGCTCCAAAAGTAGAAAAACAGTTGCTTTTGATCCTGGCCTACAGTTTGCTCTCCTATTGTGGGAGAGTAATTAGTAACGTGTCTTAACTTGATGTTCAAAAACATCTCAGTATCTGTTTTCTATTAACTATATCCCACCAGACAGCATAAGACAAATGAAGGAAAAAGTAAAGCTTTGAACATTATCTTAGGGACCAGCTGGAGGAAAATTAAAAAAGAACAATCCCATTAGCATGTGTTCAGTGTTCCCCTCGACTAGATACTGTCTGTATTCTTCCTTTATCCTGGCGATAATGGCGGGACCTATTATTGCCATTTTGAAACAAATGAATCTCCGCTCTTGGAATAACCAATATTTTATCTGTTTTTGACAATGAAAAATAAATGAAGCTTTCTGTCCACGTTTAGGAAAGCCATGGGGATACCTTTCTCCCTCTTCCAAAAACACAAGCTCTGGCAGTTGTGTTGGTCGTGTGATTCTTTTTTTTTTTTTTTTTTTAATCTAAAAAAAAATTTTATTTGACAGAGATCACAAGTAGGCAGAGAGGCAGGCAGACAGAGAGAGGAGGAAGCAGGCTCCCTGCAGAGCAGAGAGCCTGATGTGGGGCTCGATTCCAGGACCCTGGGATCATGACCAGAGCTGAAGGCAGAGGCTTTAACCCATTGAGCCACCCAGGCACCCCGGTTGTGTGATTCTTGTATGTTCTTTGAACATTTCCGTCTGTTCTTTGGGCAGGCCCGCTGCTTGTATTTGCAGGAGCTAAAGCAAGAATGTCAGTGGGGGCTCCCTGGCCCACAGCTGGTGCTGCTGCTCTGCACACCCTCTGTTCTGTTCCTCACTGCAGAGGGCCTTGTGTCATGTACGCAGATAATCCCTTCTAAACTTCATTCTCATGCTCCCACCAGAGCGACCCTTGGCTACCTCTCGGGCCTCTTAGCGCACATCAGACACCGCCCCACTTTGGGAGGTCGGATCTGGAGAAGAGTTCATCAAAGGCCCTGGAAGAGGGCTTGGGGTCATTTCAACAGAGAATTCCAGAACCTGATCTGGAAGGCGCTTCTTGTCCCCAGCCCCCCTGACTCCTCCTCACTCTGTGGGGAAGAGCCCAGGCATAGAAAGACCTGAGCAGATCGTCCTGTAAAGCAGATCTATCGGACAGGAACCCTGACGGCCTGATCCAACAGTGATATTTAGTACTGCATGCCAATGCCGGCCCAGCTGGGAGACAAGGGGAGAAGCATTGGCTGTCCTGGCCCCAGAGGACCAATAAGCATATCCCCGGACACATTGGAAGTTCCCAGAGTGGAACTCAGACGGACTGGATGCCCTCTCCTCCTAAAAAGTCTCCTTAAGCTGGCCTCGACTCACTGCACCCAACTTACTCCCAGCATGTTTCCAATTATATAGTAACCTCTCCGGGGTGACAGCATCTAGGCCCAAAGCAGCTATGGCAAGAGACTTAACCCAGGAGACCCCACCAAGCATGCAGAACTGACAAGGCTAAGTAACCAGAGAGAGGAACAGATGAGAAAGATAGGTGCTTAGCCCCTGCTTCCATTCCTGGGCATAGTACCTGGGCAAAGGTGTTTACAGACCTGGGATGTAGTGGGTGAAGGAAGCCACTTGTGCGCCCATTGTACAGAAACAAGTCTCAAAACCTGCCGCTTAAGTCACATAACAACTCTGAGTCTCAGGTTCTGGACTATGAAACAAAAATAGATCTCCTCGCAGGGATATGTGACCTGCCCATAGAGATAATGTAAATGAAAACACTATAAAGTGATTCACAGGTGTAAGGGGGTGTTACTGGGTAATTTAGAGATCTTATCAAGTCAGTTTTAATAAATAGTTTTAACGAGGTGTACTTCACATACCATAACATTCACCCGTTTGAAGTGTACAACTCGGTGATTTTTTTTTTTTGTAAAGTAACAGAGTTGTGCAACCTCGCCACAATCCAGTTCTAGAACATTTCCATCACTCTAAAAGGACCTCTGATGCCCATTTACTGGACAGCCCCATTCACAACCCCTCCCCCCAGCCTGAGACAATCATGGATCTGGTTTCTCTTGCTTCAGATTTATCCTTTTCTGGACATTTCCTATAAACAGAGTCATAGAATGTAGTCTTTTATATTCATGTTACTTTTTTTTTTTTCTTCTTATTTTTATTTTTTAATTTTTTTTTTAATTTTTTATTTTTTATAAACATATATTTTTATCCCCAGGGGTACAGGTCTGTGAATCACCAGGTTTACACACTTCACAGCACTCACCAAAGCACATACCCTCCCCAATGTCCATAATCCCACCCCCTTCTCCCAAACCCCCTCCCCCCAGCAACCCTCAGTTTGTTTTGTGAGATTAAGAGTCACTTATGGTTTGTCTCCCTCCCAATCCCATCTTGTTTCATTGATTCTTCTCCTACCCACTTAAGCCCCCATGTTGCATCACCACTTCCTCATATCAGGGAGATCATATGATAGTTGTCTTTCTCTGCTTGACTTATTTCACTAAGCATGATACGCTCTAGTTCCATCCATGTTGTCGCAAATGGCAAGATTTCATTTCTTTTGATGGCTGCATAGTATTCCATTGTGTATATATACCACATCTTCTTGATCCATTCGTCTGTTGATGGACATCTAGGTTCTTTCCATAGTTTGGCTATTGTGGACATTGCTGCTATAAACATTCGGGTGCACGTGCCCCTTTGGATCACTACGTTTGTATCTTTAGGGTAAATACCCAATAGTGCAATTGCTGGGTCATAGGGCAGTTCTATTTTCAACATTTTGAGGAACCTCCATGCTGTTTTCCAGAGTGGCTGCACCAGCTTGCATTCCCACCAACAGTGTAGGAGGGTTCCCCTTTCTCCGCATCCTCGCCAGCATCTGTCATTTCCTGACTTGTTGATTTTAGCCATTCTGACTGGTGTGAGGTGATATCTCATTGTGGTTTTGATTTGTATTTCCCTGATGCCGAGTGATATGGAGCACTTTTTCATGTGTCTGTTGGCCATCTGGATGTCTTCTTTGCAGAAATGTCTGTTCATGTCCTCTGCCCATTTCTTGATTGGATTATTTGTTCTTTGGGTGTTGAGTTTGCTAAGTTCTTTATAGATTCTGGACACTAGTCCTTTATCTGATATGTCGTTTGCAAATATCTTCTCCCATTCTGTCAGTTGTCTTTTGATTTTGTTAACTGTTTCCTTTGCTGTGCAAAAGCTTTTGATCTTGATGAAATCCCAATAGTTCATTTTTTCCCTTGCTTCCCTTGCCTTTGGCGTTGTTCCTAGGAAGATGTTGCTGCGGCAGATGTCGAAGAGGTTGCTGCCTGTGTTCTCCTCAAGGATTTTGATGGATTCCTTTCGCACATTGAGGTCCTTCATCCATTTTGAGTCTATTTTTGTGTGTGGTGTAAGGAAATGGTCCAATTTCATTTTTCTGCATGTGGCTGTCCAATTTTCCCAGCACCATTTATTGAAGAGGCTGTCTTTTTTCCATTGGACATTCTTTCCTGCTTTGTCGAAGATTAGTTGACTGTAGAGTTGAGGGTCTATTTCTGGGCTCTCTATTCTGTTCCATTGATCTATGTGTCTGTTTTTGTGCCAGTACCATGCTGTCTTGATGACGACAGCTTTGTAATAGAGCTTGAAGTCCGGAATTGTGATGCCACCAACGTTGGCTTTCTTTTTCAATATCCCTTTGGCTATTCGAGGTCTTTTCTGGTTCCATATAAATTTTAGAATTATTTGTTCCATTTCTTTGAAAAAGATGGATGGTACTTTGATAGGAATTGCATTAAATGTGTAGATTGCTTTAGGTAGCATAGACATTTTCACAATATTTATTCTTCCAATCCAGGAGCATGGAACATTTTTCCATTTCTTTGTGTCTTCCTCAATTTCTTTCATGAGTACTTTATAGTTTTCTGAGTATAGATTCTGTGTCTCTTTGGTTAGGTTTATTCCTAGGTATCTTATGGTTTTGGATGCAATTGTAAATGGGATTGACTCCTTAATTTCTCTTTCTTCTGTCTTGCTGTTGGTGTAGAGAAATGCAACTGATTTCTGTGCATTGATTTTATATCTTCATGTTACTTTTTGCAACATTTTACATATTGCCTTTTCCTTTTCTACTCTGCAATTCCCAACTCACCAGATGATTTAATTCTAAAAGTTTATGTGTTGAATTGCTGTTTGAACCTCATTTATGCTTCCCAAAAGAAATAACGTTTTAAGTCATGATTAAGTTCCCAGGCCAACTCCCAATGCCTATTTAACCCCAGACAGAGCCGAACTAGAGTGCAAATACTTCTTCCAGCCTGAATTTTGGGTCCTGGAAGGAGGAGCCACGGGATACAGAAAGGAGATAAGAAAGTTTCCTCCTGCTTTCCCCTGTACAGGATGCTACTAGTAATAGTAACATCTTTGCAATGGACAAAACTCCCTCCTGCACCTCTGTCTAGATCAGAGTGGGATTCGTGGATTACCTGCATTAGAATTCATTTACTCAACAACAGGGTGTTTTTTTTTTTTTTTAAAGATTTTATTTATTTGACACAGAGAGACACAGCAAGAGAGGGAACACAAGCAGGGGGAGTGGGAGAGGGAGAAGCAGGCTTCCTGCCAAGCAGCAAGCCGATGTGGGGCTCGATCCCAGGACTCTGGGATCATGACCTGAGCCAAAGGCAGATGCTTTAATGACTGAGCCACCAGATGCCCCTAAACAGAAGCATTTTGAGAAGGGCTCTGAGCCAAGCTTCTATTCTTGGCCCCTGTCCCATATTCGGAAACAGAATCTCTGGGGGTAAACCCCAGGAATCTATCATATTTTACAAGTCCTCCAAGAGATGAGAATGCGTAAGAAAGTCTGCATTTTCTGTGTGGGACTGGGTGTCCCTGAATTTAGGAAGCCCTAAGCCATCCAGGCCTAGGCTAGCCACCAAGGAACAATTATCTGCCTCCCCTCCAATGAACAAAATCCCCTTCCCTCATGTAGCTTTCGTCTGCTAGATAATAAAAGAGCATCCAGGACCATCCCTGTGCTTTCTGTACTTCCTAAATTTTCTTGTCCAATAGTTTAAAATTAGAAAGAGGGAAAACATAAATAACAACAAAGGCAAAATTGCATTCTCTAAGTCCCTGTCCTTCCCTGCTCGGAGCCCTGTTATAATTGCACTGAGTCACTTGATTATTGTCTCCCTCCCTCTTGCTAGAGCACCAGCTTCTGGAGGGCGAGCTGCCTTTGCCAGCTATTTTCCTACTGCCGTGCACAGCGGCTGGAAAGTAGTAGGTGCTCAGTAAGAATCTGCTGAAGATTGTGCAAGATAACAAATCTGGGGGTGCCCAGGTGGCTCAGCGGGCGTCTTCTGGAGATTCTCCCTCTCCCCTGCCCCTCCCCCCACTCGCTCACATGCTTGCTCACTCACTCTCTCAAATAAATAAAATAAAGATAACGAATCTGATGGAACAACTCAATACTTGGGGTTAATAATCCCAGACACTTGAAAGTAATTAAATTTTTCAAAGACTGTCTCTAAGTACCAGATGGAAGCCTGATGATTCCCTGCAGTTTCTGACAGAAATTAAGGGAAAATAGAGTCCAGGCTTTTTGAAGAAAGATGATTTGGGGTGCAGAGACCATCAGAGGCAGGCTCCTGCTTTTCCCTGCCCCTTTCCAGTGTGCGGTACTTCGTTACAGTGACCCCGAGAAATTAATATACCTCCTTGCCTCGCTACCACTTTTTCTTGGCTCTTGCTGTGCCCTGGGATTATGTCGCTCCATAAAGTGTTAAGACAGAAGTTTTGCCTCAGGCTCTGTTGTCCAAGACAGTTAAAAATATTTTATAAATATATTTATTTATTTATTTCATATGTATTTACTATATGTCTATATAAACAATGGTAATATGTAATATATATATAAACATTTGTGTATATGAATAATATTTGTGAGTGTGTGTATGTATACATGAGGCAAACTTTGATCCATGAAAGATAGGAGATGATTACATATAATTATAGGAGATGATTTTAGAAAGGTTGTGTTTATCAATGTGTAAATTATTTTTGAAAGAATACATAAGGGGCACCTGTGGCTCATTTGGTTAAGCATCTGCCTTCTGCTCAGATTATGATCTTAGGGCCCAGGGATCAAGCCCCATGTTGGGCTCCCTGCTTAGCAGAAAGTCTGTTTCTCCCTCTCCCTCTCCCTCTGCCCCTCCCCTCTGCTCACGCTCTCGCGGCTCTCTTTCTGTCTCTCACATGAATACATTTTTTAAGTCTTTTAAAAAAGAAAAGAAAGAACACATAAGAAACTGGCAAAAAAATCATTGCTTCTACAGAGGAGGGGTGGCTGAGGACAAGGATGAGAGAGAGAATTTTCTGTTTTTCTTTTTGTACCCTTTGCATGTCAAACTGTGGATTTGTTGGGGGTTTTTAAGGAACATTTAAAATGTTTCAAAGGCAGTGAGCCTAGGAATGTCAGAGGTCCCAGGGAGTGCAGAGTAACTCATGCAGAATGGCCTTGATGACCAGATAACAGATGAGAGACGTGATGTCCCAGAAGCCAGTGCATGTTGTACCAAAGCCTAGTCAAAACAGATCACATTTCAGGGAGTAAACAAGAGCCGGTGTCTCCCTCCACTCTGGTGATGACACAGAAGCCCCCAGGATGAAGGAAGATGGACACCCTAGGGAAAAGAAGAAAGAGGAGAAAATACTGACTTCACTGAGCTTCAAACTAAAATGAACGAGAAAACCCTCAAGTGTCTGAATTTGCTTGGAATCGACTGTTGTCTTGTTCCTGTTGCTATTTCACTAGAAGGCAAGATGGGACCTCATGGTAGTGTTGAAAGTTGTATCACAGAAAAATAAAATTGGGTTTTCTGTTTTGGGTATCCACAGTTAGAGCCTAGGAAATGTAACACCCACACATGTGCTAGCTGGTTTAGTCCTCTCAACCAGCCCTGCAAGGTTGGTGTCTCCCCCATTTTACAGATGGGAAAACCAAGACTTAGAGAAGTTAAGTGACTTAACCAAGGTCAAACAATATCCAAGGGTTAGAGCTGAGAGTTAGCGCCAGACATAGGTGCTTCTAGACCCCCAGGCGGACGTTCTCTTCAGGACTCCACAGTCCCTTTTAAATGGAGTTTATTTTGGCATTTTTCCAAGACAGGTTCATACATCTGCCAATTCAAAGGCCAGTTGGCTTTTAACTAAATGATGCTTTTGGGTTGGGGATAGAAGAGACCAAAACAGGAGAGGAATAGGAAAAATGGAGGGAAAGACCCCCACCCATCTCTGTTTCTCTTTCTCTTGTCTGACTCGTTCCTTCTCCCTTCAACACCATTTGATCTAGGTGTGTCTCCCACTCAGCCCGAATTCCTGGTGACCCAGGGTTTGGGGGGCCAATTTTGAGAGGGCTTGAGTTAGCAGACTAGGCCATGGATGTCTGTTATTGCCAGAATGTTCCCCAAGGGACAATGATAATCTGGGTGCATCTTGATGGTAAACAGTCGTAGACTGTTCTCTCAGTCTGACTTTATAAAATTCAAAGGATTCTGCTTCCAGCTGGTTCTGTGTGATTCAGGAGCAGCAGTTTTTCCTGTGGCAAAACCTTATAGATTATTTATATAAAAATAAAAAAGGATGCCTCAAACTATAGAAACTAGAAATCTGACCTAGCTGTGGTTAGTAATAGGAGAGTTTCATGTTTACCAAACACTTCCTTTCCCTTGGGCCCCAGAGTTACTGAATCCATCTTCTGTTGATCTGCTTATTCTAACAGTTATTGGGAAAGGAGTTTTAAAATCTCAAACGGTGGGGGCATCTGGGTGGCTCAGTCGGTTAAGCATCTGCCTTCAGCTCAGGTCATGATCCCAGGGTCCTGCAATCAAGCCCCAAGTCAGACTCCTTGCTGAGTGGGGAGACTGCTTCCCCCTCTCCTTCTGCCTGCCTCTCTGCCTACTTGTGATCTCTCTCGGTCAAATAAATAAATAACCTTAATAAATAAATAAATATAAAAACACAAATAGGTTAAAAGTCAAAGGATAGAAAAAATATACCAGGCTAACACTAGTCAAAAGAAAACTGGAGTGGTTATATGAATATCAGACAAAGTAGATTTCAGACAAAGAATATTACCACAGATAAAGAGAGTAACAAAATAATAAAGGGATCAATTCAATTCAATAATCTTAACCACTTGCATGCCTTAAAATAGACCTTCAAAATAGATGTAGCAAACCTGATAGAATGGTGAGGAGTTGTAGACAAAGCCACAGTTACTGTTTGAGATTTTTTTAAAGATTTTTAAAAATTTATTTGACAGAGAGAGGCACAGTGAGAGAGGGGACGCAAGCTGGGCCACTGAGGTGCCCCAACATTATTATATTTGCTTTGAACAGTCAATTATCTTCTAAGGAGATTTAGCTAAAAAGAAAAAAGTCTTGGGGCGCCTGGGTGGCTCAGAGGGTTAAGCCTCTGCCTTCGGCTCAGGTCATGATCTCAGGGTCATGGGATCGAGTCCCCGCATCAGGCTCTCTGCTCAGCAGGGAGCCTGCTTCCTCCTCTCTCTCTCTCTCTGCCTGCCTCTCTGCCTGCTTGTGATCTCTGTCTGTCAAATAAATAAATAAATAATCTAAAAAAAAAAGAAGAAAAAAGTCTTTAAATTGCTACTGTAGTTGTTATTTCTTACGCTCTTTCTTCTTTTGTGAGGATCTATGTTTCCCTCTGGTATCATTTCCCTTCTACTTATAAGACTTCCAATAACATTTCTTATAGCACAAGTCTGTTGGTGATGATTTTTTTTCAGCTTTTATGTGTCTGAAAAAGTATCTTCCCTATCTTTTTTTTTTCCTCTTATAATTTTTTTAAGACTTTATTTTTTTAGCAAACTTTTGGGTCCACAGAAAAATTGAGAAGGAAGGATAGAGATTTCCCATATACCTCCAGCCCCCACACAGGCATAACCTAAGTGGTACATTTGTCACAATTGTGCCTACACTGACACATCACAAGTCCCAAGGCCCACAGTTTCCCTTAGGGTACACTCTTTGTGTTGTACTTTCTATGGCTTTATTTGTTTTTAAAGATTCTATTTATTTGACAGACAGATCACAAGTAGGCAGAGAGGCAGGCAGAGGGGGTGGGAGAAGCAGTCTCCCCACTGAGCAGACAGCCCGATGCAGGGCTTGATCCCAGAACCCTGGGATCATGACCTGAGCCAAAGGCAGAGGCTTTAACCCACTGAGCCACCCAGGCGCTCCTGCTTTCTATGGTTTTAGACAACTGTGTAATGACATGTATTCATGTTGTATCATATGGAATATTTTTACTGCCCTAAAAATCCTCTATGCTCTGCCTATTCATTCCTCCCACTCCAACTCCAGGCAGTCTTTTTGCTGTCTCCATAGTTTTGCCTTTTCCAGAGTGTCATATGGCCATACAGTATATGGCCTTTTCAGGTTGACTTCTTGCAATTAGTAAAATATATGATTTTTCATGGCTTGATCATTTCTTTTGGCACAGAATAATATTCCATTGTCTGGATGTACCACTGTTTATTTATTCATCCATCTATTAAAGGACATGTTGGTTGCTTCCAAGCTCTGGAAGTTACGAATAAAGCTGCTATAAACCAAGGAGTGCGATTCTAGATCATATGTTAAGAATATGTTTACTTTTGGGCGCCTGGGTGGCTCAGTGGGTTAAGCCGCTGCCTTCGGCTCAGGTCATGATCTCAGGGTCCTGGGATCGAGTCCCGCATCGGGCTCTCTGCTCAGCAGGGAGCCTGCTTCCCTCTCTCTCTCTCTGCCTGCTTCTCCGTCTACTTGTGATTTCTCTCTGTCAAATAAATAAATAAAATCTTTAAAAAAAAAAAAGGAATATGTTTACTTTTATAAGAAACCTCAAAACTGTCTTCCAAAGTGGTTGTACCATTTCTCATTAATAGAAGTGAATAAGAGTTCCTGCTGTTCCATATCCTCACCAGCAGTTGTCAGTGTTGACAATGTACCAGATTTCGGCCATTCTAAAAGGTATATAGTGATATCTCATTGTTTTAATTTGCACTTCCCTGATGACATATCATATGGAGTATCTTTTCATATAATTATTTACCATCTGTATATCTTCTTTGGTGAGGTGTCTCTTAAAATTTTGTGGGTTTTTTTTTTATTACATCTCTTTTTTTTTTCTTATTGTTGAATTTTAAACAATCCCTTATCAGTTGTGTCTTTTGCAAATATTTCCTCCCAGTTTGTGGCTTGTCTTCTCATTCTCTTGATCATCTTCATTTTTTAAAAAATATTTTATTTATTTATTTGACAGAGATCACAAGTAGGCAGAGAGGCAGGCAGAGAAAGAAGGTGAAACAAGCTCCCTGCCAAGCAGAGAGCTTGACACGGGGCTCGATCCCAGGACCCTGAGATCATAACCTGAGCTGAAGACAGAGGTTTAACCCACTGAGCGACCTGGGCGCCCTTGTCTTCAATTTTTAAGATATTTTCATTGAGTATAAAATTCTAGTTTAACAGGTTTCTTTCCTTTTTAATACTTTAAAGATGTCATACTTTTGTGTCTTCTAGCTTGCTTTGTTTCTGACCAAAAAAATCTGTCATCTTTTTTTGTTTCTCTGTAGTATGTCTTTTTCCTCAGCCATTTTTTATTCTCTCTTTATCACGGCTTTAAGCAATTTGATTATGATGTGCCTTGGTGTTGTTTTCTTCATGTTTTTGTGCTCAGGGTCTGTAATGCTTTTTGGACTGTGCATTTATAGCTTTTACCAAATTTAAAATATTTTTAGCCATTATTTCCTCAAATATTATTTTTCATCCCCTGGGGCCCCATTCCAGGGAGTCCAGTTTCTAAATTACACGTATGTTAGGTCACTTAAAATTATTCCACTTTTTATTGGTATTCTAACTTTTCTCTTGTGCTTTTTTTCTAAGTTTCATTTTGGATAGTTTCTAATGCTTGGTCTCCAACTTCACTCTTCTTTTTTTCTGCAGTGTAGAACCTATTAATCGTAGCCACTGCATTTTTCATCTGGGACATCATAGTTTTCATCTCTAAAAGTTCAGGTTAGGCCTATTTTATATCTTCCATGCCTCTGCTTTTCATGATCATTCTTTCCTTTAGCTTCTCAAAACAGAGAATATAGTCCTAATAACTTAAAAAAAATGTAGTGTACCTAAATCCTATTATCTGTATTCTTTGTGGGTCAGTTTTAACTCACTGATTTTTCTTTTCATTCTGAATCGTATTTTCCTGCTTTTATGCATGCCTAGTTCTTTTGCTTGGATGTCAAACATGGTGAATTTCACTTTGTTGGATGTGAATATTTTTATATTTATATAAATATTCTTAAGTTTTGTTCTGGAATGCAGCTAAGTTACTTGGCAGTAGTTTGATCATTTCAGGTCTTATTTTTAATTTTGTTAGGCCAGATCAGAGCTGCATTTAATTTAGAGTTAAATTTATCCCCCAAGGCAAGACCCTCCTTGGTATTCTAGTTAATGCCTCTTGATTTGTAATGTTTTCCACTCTGGCTGGTGGGAACAGGAATTACTTTCGACCCTATGTGAGCTCTGAGTGCTGCTCCCTTAAATTAGGGTGGCTTAAAAATAGGGTGACTCTTTCTATTATCTCAGCAAGATTCTTCACACGTGTGGGTTAACCAGTACTCGAATGTGTCCTCAAGGGGCACCCTTTGCAAATCTTCAGCATTCTCTCTCTGTGTATCTCTCTCCCCTCTGCTACTCAGCCCTGTGAGCTCTAGCTGCTTTGGCTTCCCTCTATTGACTCAACTCAGAGAGTCCCCTGGTCTCTGCCTAGATTCCCTCCACACACCACACCCTGAAAACCTTCTCCAGGCAGTGAGCTAGGTGATTGGCATGTTCACTTCATTAGTTCTTCATCTATCTGCTACCCTTGTTCAAAATATTTTGTCTCGTTTTTGAGTAATGTTGCATGGAATGATAAATTCCATCCTTGTTACTCCATCTTGAGAAGAAATGGAAGTCTTTTAACTAACATTAAATGTCCTTTTGTGCTTATGGGGACAAAGAAAGGACTTTCCCACGAGGCTGGTCCATGACTGTGAATTCTTTTTTTTTTTTTTTAAAGATTTTATTTATTTATTTGACAGAAAGAGATCACAAGTTGGCAGAGAAAGAGGAGGAGGAGGAAGCAGGCTCCCTGCTGAGCAGAGAGCCCGATGCGGGACTCGATCCCAGGACCCTGAGACCATGACCTGAGCCGAAGGCAGCGGCTTAACCCACTGAGCCACCCAGGCACCCCCATGACTGTGAATTCTTAAAGCAGTCCAGCTGGCCTACCCCCTTGAGGACTCAAGTACAAATCCACCTAACCTGGGCACTCTTCAGAGGCAAATGTTACACCACCCTTAAACTGACAGCCAAACATTGTGTCTGGAATGACAAAGAAAGAGGTGAAAAATCAGTTAACAAGACAGACCTGTAGTCCTACTGACCACTCAGTCTGTATCTTTCCCCGTGACAAAAGTGAGAAGTAACCTGGCGTTGACACTATCCCTAAACTCCACCAATGGTGAATCACTAGGCCCCCAGTAGCATAATGTCCCATCTAGTAACCTAGTAGTTTAGCCCATGGGCCATTCCCCTCAAGCCATCTCTTTCACCCTATTTTGTGAGCAATCATCACAAAGAATCATGGCTACTTTGCTTCGATTTTCTGATAGCCTCCTAATCAGACTCTTTCTCTGGAGTGTGCTACTGTAGGGGATTCATGGAGCAGCAGAAGTACATCTGAAAGCTGAGAAATGCAGAATTTCAGGTCTCTACCCAGACCTGCTAAATCAGAATCTGCAAGTTAACAAGATCCCCAGGAGGTTTATATGCATATTAACTTTTGAGAAACTCTGCTCTAGAGGAAGGATTCTGAGAGTGTATCTGTAATAAAGTCCATCTGACACAAAACCTCTTCAGTGTGAGGCTGTGTCTCCAGTGTATACATACCTTCAATCTTGACCTCACTGCAGGTCCTTAGTCCAACCCCTAGTGTAGTCAAAGACTACCAAGAACTCTGCTTCTAGGTATTTACCATAATGGGGCACCTAGATGGCTCAGTAGGTTGAGCATCTGACTCTTGATTCTGGCTCAGGTTGTGATCTCAGGGTCGTGAGATCGAGCCCTACACTGGGCTCTGCACTGGGTGTGGAGCCTGCTTAAAGTTCTCTCTCCCTCTTCTTCAGGCCCTCTCCTCTCCCAAAACAAACAAACAACTCCCACAACATGTACACAAGGAGACCTGTACAAGAAAGTCCATTGCAATGTAGTTTGCAGTAACAAAGAATTGGAAACACTTGGGTGCCTCATAACAGGAGAATGGATAAATACATCACCATACATTCATTGTCCGAGTTTGAGGTCTCCCCAAGACAGAGCTCGAGACAAGGATACAAGTACAGGTAGTTTATATGGGAGCTGATCAGACGTGTGGATATGAAGAAGCCAACATGGTGTGTTCTTATGGCATATAAGGACATGGTGCCCAAAGCCCCTTCTAGGGAAGGCTTCACTGCCCAGCTGCAAGGGTTGGGGTGAGCAGGGGGTCTGCCTCAGCTTCCCAGAGCAGCCTCACCAGAGATCATGACCTCTCAGGGCAGCTCATAACCGGGAACTGAGAGAGGCAGACATTTTGGATCACCATGGGACATTCTGAAGGCTCCCTATTCGTTCCTCAGCTCCTTGTGGGTTGACTGAGGCTTTGTCGGGTCTGCATAGCATTTCTGCTTATCCCTCTGCCCAATCCTGGCTTCTCTGCCTCCCTTTTGCGGTTATTCACTCCTCATAAATGCCTTGTGCCCAAGGTCTGATTCAGTATCTGCTTCTGGAGAAGCCAAACTGAGATGACTATCAAGCCAGTAACTACTGTGGGCAAGTAAATGGAGCTTCATGTCTGGGGACCTCTGGGGGATGGAGAAGGGCGTGTGCCTCAGAGCTGCTCCTCGGCCTGAGGAGAAGGGGAGCTGGAGAGCATAGCCACTAGGCCTGCTCTGCGAGCTGTTAAATCCCGGCCCTCTCCTTGCCCCCCACCCCCCCCCCCCCGGCATTAGAGCCAGCTCCAGCAGCCAGAGAAAGCTCCCCAGCAGCAATGTGGGGTGTGGGCCAGTGGAGCCAGGCCCACGTGCTGGATCTGGGAAGGCAAGATTCCTAGTCGGTACAGGGACTGCTAACATTCAAACAAAGGAAGAGTAAACAGCGGCAAAAATGAACAAAATACTGGTATCAACATGAATAAATCTCACAAAACAATATTGAGTGAAACAAGCAGGCTGCAGGAGAAGAAATAAAATCTAGTGTAATTTATGGAAAAGTTCAAAACATGCCAGACAAGAACAACTATTTTGGGGAGTTAGGTAGTCATAGTAAAAGTAGAAAATACGATGAACAGCAAATTCAGGTGAGTCATGACCACTGACAGGGAGGGAGGAGTGGGATTAGAGGGTCCACACAGCAGGCCTTAAAATAAAACTGTATTTTTAAGTGGGTTTTTTTTTTAAAGATTTTTTTATTTATTTGACAGAGATCACAAGTAGACAGGGAGGCAGAGAGAGACCGGGGGAAGCAGGCTCCCTGCTGAGCAGAGAACCCTATGTAGGGCTGAGATCATGACCTGAGCCCAAGGCAGAGGTTTAATCCATTGAGCCACCCAGGCACCCCAAGTGTTTTCCTTTTTATCCCAGGTCGTAGGTACTCATACGACCATGATATTATAGTCTAAATTTTTTGTATGTCTGGAATTTTTTAAATTAAAAAGTAGTAACTGAAGTAAAATATTACTGGAAGAATCCAAATCCTTGATCTTGAGGATTAAGGATCTTTTTTAACTTTAAAAATGTGTCTATGAGACGGGCACAAGAAAATGTAATAGTAACTGTCATTGGAAAGTAGAAATATTTCCAACTTCATACCTTCTCTGTTGAACTTTTTAAAATATGAGCAGAAGCTGCTTACAAAAAAAAAAGCACCTGTGCTTCCACCAATCTAACACCACTATTTTCTTTTTTTTCTCCTCTTTTCTTTCTTTTCTTTTTCTTTTTTTTTTTTTTCTTTTTTTAGTGAGTGTGAGTGCAGGGGAGGGGCAAAGGGACAGTGAGAGAGACTCTTAAGCAGGCTCCATGCCTAGTGTAGAGCCTGTTGCAGGGCTCAATCCCATAACCCTGAGATCAAGACCTGAACTGAAACCAAGAGTCGGACACTCAACTGACTGCACCACCCTCCTTTTTCCTTTTTTTTCCTTTATTTTTTTTTCTAGTTGAAATATAGTTGACACACAATGTTATATTAGTTCCAGGTATACAGTATTGTAATTCAACAACTCTGTATTCATCACAAGAGAGCTACCACGTGTCACCCTATAACACTATTACAATACCGTTGACTAGATTCCCTACGTTGCATCTTTCACTCCCATTGGGACTTGCTCATTTCGTGACTGGAAGCCTGTATCTCCCACCCCCTTCACCCATTGTGCCCTTCCCCTCACCCCCTTCTCTCTGGCAACCACAGTTTGTTCTCTGTATTTATAGGTCTGTTTCCACTTTTTTCATTTGTTCTTTTTTTTTTTTTAGATTCCACGTGTCATATGGTATTTGTCTTTCTCTGTCTGACTCACTTCGCTTAGTGTAATACCGTCTAAGTCCATTCACATTGTCCCAAATGGCAAGAACTCATTCTTTTTTTAATGGTTCAGTAATGTTTCATTGTGCATGTGTGTGTGTGTATGTGTGTGTACACGTGCATGCGCCACATCTTCCTTATCCATCAATTATTGGACACTTGGGCTGCTTCCACATCTTGGCTATTATAAATAATGCTGCAATAAACATAGGTGCATATACCTTTTCAAATTAGTGTTTTCATCTTCTTTGGGTAACTATGCAGTAACGGAATTACTGAATCATAGGGTAGCTCTATTTTTAATTATTTGAGGAACCTCCATACTGTTTCCACAGTGGCTGCACCAGTTTCCCTTCCCGCCAACAGTGCACGAGGGTTCCTTTTTCTCCACATCCTCGCCAGCACTCGTTACTTCTTGTCTTTTTTGATCCTGGCCCTTCTGACAGGTGTGAGGTGGTATCTCATTGTGGCTTTGATTTGCATTTCCCTGAGGATGAGTGATGAGTGGAGTATCTTTTCATCTATGTGTTAGCCACCTGGATGTCTCCTTTGGAGAAATGTCTATTCAGGTGTCCCGGCCATTTCTAATCAGATTATTTGTGTTTATTCAGTGTCAGGTTGTATAAATTCCTTATACATTTTGGCTAGTAAACCTTTATTGACTATATTCCCTGCACATATCTTCTCCCATGCCATAGATTGCCTTTTTCATTTCATTGATCATTTCCGTCTCACAAGGAGGATCTACCACCACTCGCTTCATTTCCATTAATCCCTTCCCAGACGTGCCCGCACACATGCACAGAGCTGAGCTGTGATCGTATTGCATATGTGCATTATACTCTACTTTTCTCACTTAATCACATGTGACATGTCCATAAATGTTTCCCTGTTTCTATATGGTCTAAAGAATCATCCATTTTAATGGCTGCATGATGTTTGGTCGTATCATTTAGTCGTCTTGGTGCCTTGAACCAGTTCTTTAGTTTGGAGGTTTATGCTCCTTCTAAATTTTAGATATTGAAATAACTTTATGATAAATATACTCATGGAGGTTTTTGTTTATGTTAAATATAACCTTAGCAGGATCCCAGAGGTGCAATTACTAAGTCAGGGGGTGTGACTGTCTGTGTGGAATTTTGCCACGAAACACATAAAGCTTTCCCTTTGACAATGGCTATTTACTTAAAGCCCTGGACCCTCCCAAATGCCTAGGAATCTTCATTTTAGAAATCATCTATTTTGGGTTTGTTTTTGTTTTACTTGGTGGTGGGGAGGCTAAAGGAGACAGCTGGGAGGAGATGGGCAAACCCCAGTTTGCCCAAAGAAATGTCTCTTTTCTGAGGGCCATGAAGAATTTAGGAGTAAGGCAGACCTGATTTTTTTGCCCTAACTGCTACAGCTGGGTTGTGTGGACTTAGGAAAGCAGCCCTTTACTCCAACACTCAGTTTCTTCACCTCTGAAATAGAGGTCTCAACTGTGTCTATCTCATGAGTCTGTTCTGAGGATGAAGTGAGAAAATGCACTGAAACCCTGGATGCAGAACTTGGCCCATAGTAAGGGCTCCACAGACACAGGCTGAAACGAAGGTCAGCAGAGAAGCTCCCCCACAGCCCCAGAGCCCAGCCCCACTGAGGGAAAGCTTGCAGAAGCTGGACCCACAAATCTGCCCTGTGACAAAGTAGCTGCTTAGATGAAAGGCCAATATTTCTCAGTGGCTCTGGCACTGGTAAAAATGAAAGGATTGAAGGAAAGGCAAGGAACAAAACTTCTGGGAACTTGGGAGCCTGTATTATCCATCGTACCCCAGACATGATGGGAAACGTGTTCACTGAACAACTATTATGTCCCAGGTGTTTCAGAGGCACTTCCTCCCCCCAGGCCTCCCTGTTGTGTGAGGAAAACTTGGGAGTCATCTAGGCACATGTTTGCACCCTCGCTCTGACCTCCACGAGCTGGGGAACTGCACAAGAGTGTCCGTAATGTTTCCTCATGGGTAAAATGTGCTGATTATCATGGTGGGAAGAAACGGTTTCTGTAGAATGCCTGGCAGAGCGGGCATCCAGTGGCAACTGTTACTGAAATTGGCCCCAGCGCTGAGACTGGGACCAGCCTCTTGTCTCCAAAGCCCACATTCTCTCCACCACCCTTCTTTCTCTCTACGTAAATACCACCGTCTGTGCGATACAGAGCCCCGGAGAAAAACTTTTTCTGTTGATTCAAGTGAAGGACTTTTCTGGGCGTTTTGTTCAGAGCATTCTATAATCGTGAGATTCATCTCTCTATGCACTTCTGAACGTTTTCCTTCTTATTCGAGAGCTCAGATAGGATGGAGACCCCAAAATACAGAAAGATTTACCCCAGATCAGAACAGCCCCTGGGGAGGGGGTACCTGGGTGGCTCGGTCGGATAAATGACCGACTCTTGGCTTTGGCTCAGGTCGTAACCTCAGGGTCCTCGGACTGAGCCCCGCATCCAGCTCTGAGCTCAGCACAGAGTCAGTGTGAGAGTCTCCCTTTCCCTCTGCCCCTCCCTGTGCGCTCTCTCTCTCTCTCTCTTTCTAAGATAAATAATATATCTTAAAAGAAGAAGAAGAGGAGCAGCCACCAGGAACAGAAACCTTGATACCCTCATGTAGAGTTGTCTTCCCCCCAGCCCCTTCAATGACAGCTTTCCCTGGAATAACTAGACATTCACACAAGGGGAAGGAAGCTCAGAGAAAAGCCAAGCTGCATTCTAAAGCCTTGGGGATAGTCCCCACACCTCGCTGAACCTGTTTGGTTAATAGATAAGGAAACTGAGGCCCATTCAGTCACACTGGTCATGATTGCTCCACACTTCTGTGTCTGAAACAAAATTACTAACCACCCTATGTTTCTGGTAAACAGTGGTTGAGGTTTCACATCAATACGAGCGATCATATATGAGAGTGTCTCTGGCTGTGCAGTTAAATTACCACCTTTCTGAAGTAATCTCTGCCCAAAATACGCCACAGCTGGAGCGATCCATTGCGCATGAAATGACCATGGCTCCGTGGGCATGCAGAGGTCTGCATCAGGAGAGAGATGCTTCCCATGTCAAGATGGAAGGAAACCTCACGTATTGTGTCTTGCTGGTTCCAGACTTGATACTGGGCCTACTGCTGTCAAACAGTCCAGTCCCTCTTGCCGCGGTCCTCACGTGGGGGACGAATCTGCCACCCTAGGTTATTTTCAGACTCCAGGAGCCAGCAGGGGCTGCTTCAGAGAAAAAACAGCATTAAGAACTGACCCTGCCCACAGTGGGTACCGCACTTTACTGTTCTTAGCCTCGGTTTACCTACCTGGAAGATGGATACCGTAATCTTTCCCACATCTAGTCCTGTGGCTGGCAATACCATCTGTGGACTGATGCTTCCCATATTGGAATCTCCATCCTCAGTCTGTCTCCAGAGCTCTAGATTCATGCATGCGACTGTCCCCTGGACCTCTGCTCTTGACATCCAACCATCAACATGCCCCCCATTTCCTGCCCCTCCAAACCCACCCCTCCCCTCATCTGCCTCTTCCCTGTAACAGCATCAGTTTTCATTCTCCTGCTCAGGCCAGAGACCCAGAGGCCCTAACTCCTCTTTCCCCTCTCCATGCTTCATCCATCAGCCAGCTCTGCTGGCTTCCCCGCCACAATACATCCAGAACCTGACTATTTCTCCCCACATAAACTATTTCCACCTAGTCCTAGCATTTTCTGGCCAGGAACTAATGGATCCCTGTGTCAGAAGAATGTTTTTAAATAGATAAAATTGGGGCACCTCGGTGGCTCAGAGGGCTAAGCCTCTGCCTTCAGCTCACGTCATGATCTCCGGGTCCTGGGATGGAACCCCGCATCAGGCTCTCTGCTCGGCAGGGATCCTGCTTCCCTCCTCTCTCTGCCTGCCTCTCTGCCTACTTGTGATTTCTCTCTGCGTGTTAAATAAAAATCTTTAGAAAATAAATAAAGACATACATATATAAAATGCTGGGGATTATAAAGAAGACCAGTCATACTGAAATACAGTTATCAAAATACTTTACATAAGCAGACTTATGAGGGCACCTGGGCGGCTCAGTCAGTTGGTTTCAGCTCAGGTCATGGTCTCTGGCTCAAGAGATTGAGCCCTGAGTCAGGCTCCCCACGTCAGCGGGGAGTCTTCTTGAGATTCTCTTTCCCTCTACTCCTCCCCCATTCATTCTCGGTCTCAAATCAATCTATCTATCTTTTAAATAAATAAAGAACAGTCTTATAGTATATTAATATATGTGCTTCACTGGTGCCACATTAAGTGAAAAGATCTAAGGGCAGGTCTAAGAATGATTATAATTACAGAGCGGTGGTGAGTACGAAATTTCTAGATACTTGCAGGAGCTGTATGTCATGTGTGGTAAAACCATGTGTGATTTCCGCTGGTGACAAAGTCACAGACACTGCTCTTACTGTGATCTGTTGCCTACATTTGTTGTTGAAGGGAATGCTAATATTTAGTTCGAGGTTCATAAAAATAAAGCCATATATATATACACACACACACACACACACACACACACACACACACACACACACATACGTACATATATATAAGCTGCCAAACCACCCCCTCCCCCCATCTAAGCACACGAACTCCCTGAATTCTGGATGAGGACACCTGGAGTTTCACGGGATCTTCCAGCCCAGCCTCCCTCAGTCCATTTTCCACACGGCAGTCCAGTGAACGCTTTCCTATGTATGTGATATTCTATCACTGCCCTGCTTCAGACCCTCCAAGGGTGTCCCATCACGGAACATAAAATCCCAAATCCTTACTGCGGCCAACAGGGCCCTAGGTGATCCAGGTTCTGGCTCCGTCCCCTCCCTCATTCCCACTTCTTCCACCCTGGTGGGCCCACAGGCCCTTCACCCAGGGATGACCCTCTCTCCAGGAGCCACATGGCTCCCTCACTTCCTTGGGTTCTCTGCTCACATGGCCCCCTCCTCGAAGAGGTCTTTCCTGGCCCCCTTCCTGGAGGCTCTGTCTCAAAGAAAACAACCCCTCCTCTCTGTCACCCTGTACCCTCACATCCTACCTCGGTAGCTTATGTGCCTACCTGAAATCTGCTCTGTGTGTATCTGTTTCTTTCTTGTCTGCCTTCCCCATCAGAGTGTATGGCCTTATTCCCACTCTTGGGGGAAAACAAAGCTGACCCCGTAAGAGGACTCGAGACCGAATGCATGGAGAGATGTGAGGTCCAGACTGATCCGCCATGGGTGTTCTGGCCAGGGAGAGTCAGTCAGAGTCGTTTCTGGAAAAACTGGAGCGTGAACAGGACTCCACCAGTTGGAGCTGCCCTCTGCTTCACAGCCTCACTTCACATGCTCTGGCCCCCGAGTCACACTCAATGCTGCCGTAGGACGCCCCATCTCAGACCCCGCAGAGGAGAGCGGGGCACTAGGCGGAAGGAAGTCCCCCCCGTAGCTAAGCCCACTGCCTCCCAGGACACTGCGGGGACTCTGCTGTTGGCAGCGTAATCCCAGGACCCTTAGCTCGCCCCCAACACTGAGGTCTCCTGCCCACACCGCACTGTGCTCTCCGTGGGGAATGCTGCAAGAAAAACAGGGCTCCACTCACTGTGACCTCATCACAATCCCAAAGGCCTACCTTTTCACCCCCTCACCTTGGGTGTTAGGGTTTCAGCATATGAATTTCGAGGGGACACACACATTCAGACTCTAGCAGGTACTGCTGTCCTTTAATGCCCAGTGCTCAGCCGATGCCCCTGTGGGTGACTGCCACGGGCTTCGCAGGCTTGCCTCCGGTTCTGTCCTGGATCCCGGCTTCTCCCTCTCCTGGCCTGGACTACCCGATCTCTCAATTTCAGGTTTTGGAAAACCCCCAGTGACCTTCAACTCCCTCCAGCCATCATGCTGCCTGGGCCTCAGGCCTGTGGAGTGGCCTGAAGAGCCAGCCCACCAGCCACGGAAGAAAGGGGCAGCCTCCCCTCTGATGGCCCGCCACCTCTTGAAACAATCTAAAGCAATAATATGGCTTATGTCCCAGCCCAATTTACCCGGTTTGGCTCCCAATTATTGAAATTTCCTTCCCAGGCTTCCGAGGAACCAGGGCTGGGTGGAAGGGTTGGTTGGGGCTGGCCCTGGGCCCTGTGGTGTGATGCTGCGGGGAAGCTGTACGTCAGGATCTGGGGTGAAGTCGGGCTCTTCCACTGGGGCCAGCTGCAGAGGCTGACACTAGGCCAGAGCAACAGGCCTGCCAGCTTGGATCTCCTTAATCACTCCAGGCAAAGAGCACAAACAGAGGTCACAGAGCCTATGCCTCAGTATTTTATTTTATTCTATTTTTTTAAAGATTTTATTCATTTATTTGACAGAGATCACAAGTAGGCAGAGAGGCAGGCAGAGAGAGAGAGAGAGAGAGAGGAGGAGGAGGAGGAGGAGGAAACAGGCTCCTTGCCAAGTAGGGAGCCTGATGCGGACCTCAATCCCAGGACCCTGGGACCGTGACCAGAGCTGAAGGCAGAGGCTTTAACCCACTGAGCCACCCAGGCGCCACTATGCCTCAGTATTTTAAAAATAAAAATCACACTAACACAGCACATAATGAATATGTTCTCCTCCTACTCTGACAAGTATCTTTTCATAACAAGGTGGGATGCCAGGTTCGGATTTAGAAGGTTCATGTTCCCCAAAGCTCTAAGTCCAAGAGGGCAGCAGAGGAAGGCCCCCAACTTGGAGGTCCCCCTGGCAAGTTTTCTTTCCATTGCCAGCTCCGTCTCACACCACAAGGGGACTTCAGTGAATGTACCTCGACACCCCAGCCCCCCCAGGCATGAACTTCATACAAACAGCTGCCCGACCTCCCATCAGCCAAGGATAAGCAGTATCATCTGAGAAAGAATCATGCAGGCCCTGAAAGGGGACTTTGAGGCACGAGGGCTGGGGCTGTGGTAGTTCCCGGTACCCTGAGGCAGGCGTAGTAGTGGGGGCACAGTCACTTGGCACCGTGAACCCCTCACCCTATGAAGGGTGATGCCAGAGAAGGGCCAGCGCAGGCTCCATAAAGTGTGAGGCCCAGTGCAAGCGCCCGCCTTCCCCAGGTCTTGGGGTGCTACCTCCCCAGACTGCACAGTGGAGCTGGCAGACATGGAAGGGTCCTGGGGAGCACAGCCTAGAGCACTTGCCCGAGGTGGGAAAGGGGTGTGAAAAATCTGTTTAGTGGGCACTAATGGAAGAGATCTTAAAGCATCAGAGGCAAATCCGTACTCCTCTTTGGCTGTTTCTAAAAATCTTCCCTTAAAGGAAGATTTTGTTCCCATTGAGGATCTTTAAAAAATCCTCTGCAAATAGTTCCAGAACAATCTTGTAAAATTTCTAGTATGTTGGCAAAAAACAAGCTTTGTTGCTGGTGTGCTTCGCCATTCATAAAATATTCTATCCATCCAATTCAAAAGTTGGAACAGAATATTAAAACTTTCAGTAAGTACTGGTAAGAACAGTGAATTGTTTTTAGCATTGTTTTTTGATTATGACCAGTTGAAGGGAGAACTACCAGGGGAAATGGGAATAAAAAGGCAGAGTCATTTTTTTAAAAAATATTTTATTTATTTATTTGGCAGAAAGAGATCACAAGTAGGCAGAGAGGCAGGCAGAGAGAGAGAGGAGGAAGCGGGCTCCCTGCTGAGCAGAGAGCCCGATGCGGGGCTCAATCCCAGGACCCTGAGATCATGACCTGAGCCGAAGGCAGAGGCTTTAACCCACTGAGCCACCCAGGCGCCCCGGCAGAGTCATTTTTTTTAAATAAATGATTGAGCTGACTCTAGGGAGGAACAGAGATGTGGACACAGATGATGAGAAAAAGCAGCATAGAAGACCGACCTACACAGAAGATTGTTCTTCCAGTTGTGCCTTTTACGACACTCAATATTCTGAAACTATGTGGCATCTTTACAACCACAGGCATCAGCAGTGATATCATCCCTAAGTATTCACCATGTGAGTTGTATGAACTTGTGTGACAGATTTCAGGTTTGTCAACCCTTTCTAGAACTGTCTGGGCATGAAGCCCCCCACCCCCAGCCCAGTCACAGAGGTGGTTCGTCTTAAAAGCATCAAGCAAGCAGCAGGAATCAGGCATCTGAATCTCTTTTGTCCCTATAGCAATCTGTCTCCCATAATACCTAATTTTTAGATAGGACTGTTGCCTTTTAGCACAGGACAGGATATTGCCCCTAGTGGTCCTCCCTAGAGCTGGGGCAGGTACCCCTCCTTGAGATACAGATAAACTGGAGAAAGGGGAAACTGCTTGCCGGTCTCTGAGAGCAAGTGAGTTTCTGGAGATTTGGGACAAGAATGAGGAAGCAGGCAAGTGTCCCGCCTCCGATGCTTCGTGTTCACCATTTTGCTCACACTCGCCCTCCCCTCCCCAACCACCCTCATCCACTCAGGACAGAAGAGCTTGGGGCATCCATGTTCCCGACAGCCAGGTGACTCAGGCACGGTGCCTGACCATGACAACAGGGAGGCATCATTCTGGGCTCTTCTGATGAGAGGTTGTAGATGTAACCAGCTGTATGTGGTAGGGGAGGACCCAAGAAGCAGCTCTAGGAGGACTTGTTTCCAAGAAGCCAAGAAAAAATAGGGTCTAATGGTGCCTTGAAATTAAACACATGACATCCAGGTGGCCCAAGTATGGAAACAAAATAATAGCCGTGCTCGGGGAAATCACCATCTTCACCGCGTCTGAGGACACTGGCCCAGATGAAAAGGGTAGGAGGGAGGAAAGGGGCAAACCAAGGAGGCCGAGCTGCTGCTTTGAGCTGGGTTTGCCCACTAAGGAGAGACACCAGGGCTACTGTTCTTAGTGGCAGCTGTGACCACTGTGTGAGGCATGAGTAACTCAAGGGGTGGCCTTCAGAGTCAGAGCTTAACAAATACATGTGGCAGAGAAAAGTGGCTGGCTGGCTGGACTGATGGATGGATGGAGGAATAGAATGAAGGAATTGGTGCTTGGCTCTCAATGTTTCCACAGGCACAGGGTTCTGGTTACGTTTGCTCCTCCGTATTTCTGGAGCTGTGTTTCAGGTTGGAATGTTGGATCCTGCCTCTAATCAAATTTTATAATTTTCTTTTTTTTAAAAGATTTTGTTTATTTAACAGAGAGAGATCACAAGTAGGCAGAGAGGCAGGCAGAGAGAGAGAGAGAGAGAGAGGAGGAAGCAGGCTCCCTGCTGAGCAGAGAGCCTGATGCGGGACTCGATCCCAGAACCCTGAGATCATGACCCGAGCTGAAGGCAGAGACTTAACCCACTGAGCCACCCAGGTGCCCCATAATTTTCATTTTTAAGTTGAAGTGGGGACTTAAGAAGGGCAGCGGAACTCCAGTGAAGAAACTCTTCTCAGTCCTGTTGGCTGGAAGAAGTCGTCCAACCTCTCACCTCCTCATCCTCTTCCCCACCAGCAGCCTGGAAGGAGCCCAGACTGTCCCCAAGAGTCATCTCTGGGGAAACGTTACCATCCCTCTGAGGTCATCTTTAGAGAATCTTGTCAACTGGCAGGTCAGACCTGACTGGGCAACACGGAGAAGATGCAGACACTGGGGTAGGGAACCCACCACTCCAAGCCCACCACTCCCGTCTAAACATTTGCTTGATTTTGTCTAGCCCGTGACAAGAATTTCCAAAAACATTGACCTGTGACTTGACTGTAGTGGGCTTTTGTGGTTTAGTGTTAAGAGTGTTTTTGTTCATGTGGCAGAGGACAGAAGAGCGCTGGTCTTGGAGTTAGAAAACCTGAGACATTTCATCCGTTGGAATTGGAGTTTCCTTATTTGTAAAATGGATATGAGTCTCTGCCTCTCACTGGATGTGGTAGGAATTGAACACAAATTAGATGATGCATCTGCACGTTCTCTACAAACATAAACTGCCAGTTACACTATTTATTGAGTGCCTTCTGGATGCGAGGCTCTGTTCTAAGAATGTTATATGAATCAACTCATTTAAGCTTCATAACACTTGGAGGTAGGTACTGTTATTACCCTCGCTTCTAGATGAGGGAACCAAGACTCCAGCCCAAGGCCACTCAGCCAGGAAGTGGAAGCCTTTGGATACAAGCCAAATAGTCCAACTAAGTACGCACACACACTTCTGAGTATGGCCACCATGCCGCAGACTGCAACTTAGTCGAGCCCGTCAGCACTGGAACACATGGCGAGGAGCCATGAGTTTTGACCATGGACCAGAGGCTGATTTCAAAACTTGTACAAGGTACGTCATTATTGCTCATGTTTGTTTGAAGCTGTCAATAGAAATCATTTCTTCAGATGATGGTTCATGACACTGTCACAGAAAAGGAAACAGAGGCCGGGAAATGAAGAGTCTTAGACCATGGTCACGCAGCCAGGAGGTAGCATGGATGGCATTGGAACCAAGTTCCCAGGACTCACAAATTGCACTCACACCTGGCCACCTCTACTTATCTGTGCATCCTGCTCAGATCTTGACATACGGCGAGATCTAAAAACGTATTTTTCTCTCACTGCTGGAGGTTCTACATGAAGAAGAAGCAATAGTTGAATGATATGGATGTGGCAAGACAAACAGACCATTCTGGAGCCGAGGTTACTCTGCCTGGAGGGAAGCCACAGACCGGACTCCACCATGGGGCTGGGGCTGGGGAGTCGTGCAATGATCGGAGGGCAGCACAGGACACCAGAGGTGACCTCGCCCTATTCCACAATCTTCCCTCAGGCCAGCCTGGGGTTGAGAAGAGGTCTGAAATGAATGTGTTTACCTCACCTGGTGACACTTCCCATAAGGCAGTGTGTGTGTCCCTGGTGCACATAGCCGTGTGGTTCCTCAGTGGGATCTGGTCTCTGGGCCTTACCTTGGTGTGTTTGCAAGTTCCACACACTGTGCTTAAGAAGAGTAGAAATACACTTAGCTTTGAATGCATGGGTCCACCTCCCACTCATGCTATTGAAAATCAGAGTGAGCCAAAAACAGCAAGCTGGGATCCCAAACCCCAGTGGATTTCATTCTGCCCCCCAAACCCAAGGAGAATGATCTCCAAAAACTCCTTCAGTTGCCTAAACATGGTGGCCGCCTTGGACCATCAAAGACGGTGTTCAGAATAGCCCCAGACAAGAGCTCAGAGCATTTTGAGCAACTTAGAGACTCAACTGAGTCACAGCCTTGACTTGTTTTAGGTCAAGACGATTCATCTAAATAAGGCACAAGAGAAGCTGGTGTTTCAAGCTGGCGGGACAAGATGGAAATAGCTCCCCCGCCTCCCTGGAGCCCGCTGGTCCACCTCCAGCACCTGACACAGAAGTCACCAGGCCTGTGGCCAGAGATCTGTAATCCCCACTGTGGTGAGGAGAATAACCACCAAGGACGCTCCTTTGTTAGTTTTGGATGGACAAGTGAGAATGGGCCTCTGGCAGCGGGGCTCTGGCTTGGCCCGCAGACCTCAAATGTCTGCGGCGTGAAGGAGGACACGTGTGGGGCTCTCAGCACCAGCCTGGGAGGGCACCGGCTGGCCAAACCGAATGGTGTGTCATGAACCATGGGCTTGGAAGAGGTCTACGTCTGGCCGATGAGCAAAAGTAGCCTTCTGGAGCACACACCCAGTAGAGATGTACATTAGAGACTCATCACTAAGGTCAGGTTGGGTAGAGAAAGCACCCTGAGCAGAGGAACAAATCGGAAACAGAGAGTGGCTCTCCTGATCAAGCTCCATGGGGCTAGCACCATGTCTGTGCCATTCACTGTCCTTCCTGACACTCAACCTGTGCCCCGCCCAGGGTAGTGACTACTAGTTACTGAGTGGACTCCATCTCTCCTCTTGTAGCTACTGGAGTCAGCATGCTTTCTTGGAAATATTAGACATTTCAGCCCCAGTTCTGCTGAAACTTTAGCCCTTTAGTTTTCTTATCTGTAAAATGGGTACAAGGCTCTCCTGCCTTTGTCCCAAGGTTGCTGCAATGAATGTGGGAAATACTTGAAATCTGAAAGCACCTTATAAACATAAGGGATTATAACCATTGCCGCTGGAGATCTGGTCTCCTCAGAGCTGTTGGGTTGACTTTGAAAGCAGTCAGAACCTGAAAGTATGTCAAAGTTTCGAGTTGCTCTTTCAATTGTAAAAGATGGTATCTTTTTTTTTTTAATTGAAGACTATTTATTTATTTATTTGTTTGTTTGACAGAGAGAGAACACAACTGGGGTGGGGGGGAAGGGACAGAGGAAGAAGCAGACTCCCCACTGAGCAGGGAGCCCATCGCAGGGCTCAATCCCAGGACACAGGGATCATAACCTGAGCTAAAGACACACTTAACTGACTGAGCCACTCAGGTGCTCCTGAAGGATGGTATCTTGAAGGACTCTCACACCTTCTGTGTTCCATTTTAGCCCTGAAGTGTGGCCACCCCTGTGATGATAGCATTGAACCAATGTCTGCCAGAGAGACACTAACTACCATTATAAGTGGCTAACTGTGAACTCAGTATCCACATCTGAGTGGTGAAGACTGAAGAAGTGGAAATTCTTCACCTTTCTTACACACATTAAAATAGAACTGACTGATACAGTATCCTCTTTTTTTTTTTTTTTAAGATTTGTTATTTTGGGGGCACCCAGGTGGCTCAATGGGTTAAAGCCTCTGCCTTCGGCTCAGGTCATGATCTCGGGGTCGGTCGTAAGATCGAGCGGGCATCAGGCTCTGTGCTCAGCGTGGAGCCTCCCTCTCCCCCTGCCCCTCCCCCCTCACTCATGCTCACACACTTGTGTTCTCTCTCTTTCCTTTCTAAAAGAAGGAAAGAAAGAGAGAGGGAAGGAAGGGAGGGTGAGAGGGAGGGAGGGAGGAAGGAAAAAAATCAAAACCCGGAGACATTAAGTAACTTCCCCCAAGATCACCAGCAGACACTGGATTTCTCCAGCAACAAAGATGAAGAGGCAAAGAGAGAAAAGCTTGGGACCAACCAGCGCAATGACAGCAAGACCCCTCTCTTTTGTTGCAGACCTCCTGGTGTGCAACAGGCAGGAGCTGTCTATAAGCCTCCATCAGGGACAGGGCACATCTGGCTGCTCCTGAACCAAATGAGATCAGTGAAAGGTACGGAGGCATGCCCCACTGTTGGGGGTAATCTGGAATGACAGGGTCGTTAAGGAGGCTTCGGAGCAATCATGTGGGCACTGAGCTTTCCAAACCTTTTCAAAGTCAGCAGCCTGGAAGACCTGCCACTTACTGTGTCTCAGCCTCACACCTTGGGACCACCAGGGAGCGTTTATATACTGATGCTGGGTCCGACCTCTCAAGACGGAGACTGATTGAATTAGGCAGGCAGGGCCTGGGGATCGGGACTTGGCACATCTCCCCAGGCGGTTCAAGCCTGCAGAATGTTGAGAATCACTGCTTCGAGCTGAGCCTTTTGGGAGCTCTTCCTGTAGAAATGCCTTCAAAGTCCATGGCACTTTCCTTTGAATCTTGTCGAGAGTAACCAGTCTTCTTCCTTTAAAGATAGACTGGACTTTTGAAAAGAGCTAATGTCATTCAGAACTGAACCTGTGGGGTAAGAGTGAGATACTGTTCTTTGTCCCAAACAAGAAAAGAAACCTCAGAAATGCACCTGGACTCCACAGGTGGTTTCAAAGTCGTGCACTGAGCACCTGCCACAAGCCAGCAGCTGTGCCAGGGCCAGAGCTGTCCAGACCACAGCTGGTCCTCTGGGCAAGCAGGAACCAGGACCCAGGCCTTGAATTCCCTTGTCACTGGGGCTTGCTCATTCCTGACCTCCATGTGAGAGACTTTGCCTCATGCCCTCTCCCTCTCCTGCCACATGGCAGTTGTGGCCTCAGAATATTCCTGGCTTCTGAAGCAAAGAGGCTCCGTGACTAGCATCTCACCAGGCTGCACTGGATCCCAAGCTGTTGCCTCAGGTTGAGGGTGAGTGACTTCCTGTCCCCTCCTCTGTGCCCACCTCTATGTGGCCCTGCCTGCCTTGCCTCATCTCTTGATGGAGTGTTCCCAGAAGAAGTTTCTAGAAAAGGAATCGAAGTGTCAGATAGGAACAGAACTCTGGGACACACTGACAAGGGCAGAGGGAGCCCATGACTTAGCCTTTCTTGGGAACACTGCGTTCTGACCACTAATTTCATAGTGTACCCTCTGCAGTGTCCACACTGCCCCAGATGTCTGTTTCCCCAGCTGTGAACAAAGGCGATTTAAGTCAGGAATCTATAAGATCCTTTCCAGCTTCAAAATACTTGTGAGTGGAAGATCCTACAGACCTGAATTTTAAAAATCAAGACTAGATTTTAAGATAAATTCATTACAACTCTGGCCTCTGCTGCCCAGGGGGACTAGAAAAGGATGGGCACAAAAGCAGAGTAGATAACCTTGAGTGTGAAAGCCAGAAACAAGTCCTGAGGGCCCGTGGTGTGTTCTAGAGGTGTCTACACAATAAGCATTCTAGACAAGGCTGGGAATAGTCCCCTGTTGCCAGAGTGAGAGAAATTCCCTTCATTGCTGCCTCTTCACAACTATTGTTACATCTGTGTGGTGATGGTCATAGAGGTAAGAGGAGAACATTCTGGAAGGACAGCAGGACTTCTTCAAGCTCTGCCTGTTGGCTTGTTTGTATTGTGGAAAGGCAAGTCTTGTTAATGAATCCTCATATTTCTCTATACCAGAGGAGCTGGTAGAGCTTGGTAACTGGGGCCTCATGGACAAGTGGAGCTCAGCATTGAGAGTGGAGTCCACCGGTGAGCCCTGGTTTCCCATCTTGGTCTTGCCACTTACTTGCTGTGTGCCTTTGGACAATTTATCTCACCTCTCTGAGCCTTGGTGTTATCATGGGAAAATAAGTAGGGCTATAACCACCCTGCTGGAGGTACGGCCCACAAGACACAATAATGCATGTGGAGCTCCTGACATGTAGATGGTCAATACATAGTAGCCAAAACAGCAGCATGACCTCCAGGCCTTCTGCCATCTCACCAGTTTGAGAACCAGCTACAAGGCTTATTATCACCAGACCTATCCGATAGGGCTCGTTGCCGGTGGAAGCAGGCGTTTCCCCAGGGGAGGGAAAGATCTGAAAGAAGCAAAGACATCTGCTCGAGGGAGGAAGGATGGACCTTAGCAGCCAAGACTCCCGGTCTTGTTCTTGCTCTTCCTGCCACTCCTTTGACAAAGCAAGGGGACACCACCCTCTATCTTGGGGAGTAGAGGTCCTAAACGATAGCAGCCCCAAAAACGTGCTAGCAAAAACATCATATAAACCCAAAGCTTCATTGTAATTCTCCAGCCAAAATGATTCAAACGTGGGCCGGGGACCAGCCCCACATGAAAGGGTCTGGCTGGAGGGCACCCACGTGCTCTCCTGGAAACCTCTCCCTGACAGCACCACAGATGGTCACGATGACAAGTCTCTGTCTAACCCCAGGGTAAATGCATAATGTGCTTATTATACATTTAAGTATGTTGTTGATGTTGAAGGCAGCTTCAACATTTCAGTATATACCTATCATTAAGGAGAGCTTTTAAAAATAAGATCCTTTGTACTTGGAGGGGGCCGGGGGGAGGGGGACGGAGGCCTGGACATTATGTCACTTCGACCTAAGTACTCTCAGGAAACAGGCAGTCCCGATGCATGGCTGTTTATGTTTGAGGGAACCTGAAAGAATTGTCTGTACGGGGGTGTCCTCCTTACCACCTTGCCCCCTGGCCAAGGGTTGTCACCATGAGGGGTCATGACCCCAAAGGGAGAGAGGAGAAGGGACGGCAGCAGTTAGGTTTATTAATTCACTTAACACTGGAATCACCAGAGAGTTTAAAGCAGTGATGTCGCCCCAACCCTCAACCGTCTCCTCCCCTCACCTTCCCACTCCCGCCCTGGTCAGCCAGCCCTTCCCACTCCAGTCCAACCCACTCTAGCGGGCCTATGGCTCGGCAGACACCCAGTAACAAACTACAGGTAGGAATTGTGTCCTCATTTTATAGATGAAAAAATGGAGACCCAGAGAGGGTAAGTGATTTTCCCCAAGGGCACAGAAGTAATTAATGGCAGACCTGAGTTCTCTGGCTTCAAAGGGATCCCCAGTTCAACAGGCTGACTCGATAACTGTGAGCACTCACTCATTAAGCTACTAATACATCAGAAGGATTAATGTATAGTAATAATAGCCCCTTACATTTTTTTATGGACGTGTTATGGTTCACAGAGCACTTCCACATCAATGTATTGCATGATTGTAAACATTATTCTTCCATTTTAAAGATGCAAACACTGAGGCCCAGAGACCTTGAGTTGCTCATATTTACACAGGTAGAGGAACCACAGTTTGTGTCCACATCTTCTTATTCCTATTTCCAAAGCATGGAGTCCTTGGAAAAAGGGCAGGGGGAGGTGACTTTTTTGGCTCTAGGGAAGGTTGGAAAGTTTCCAAGCAGGACAAGCTTTCAGGTTCACCAAAGGCAGGACCCCATGGGACGTTAATAGCCAGGAGGCAGCGAAAGAGGCCAAGAGGCCACAAAGAAGGTTCTGTCATTTCTGCAGTTAGCCCAGCGCTAGGAACAAGTGTCCATGAGCGTAACGCCACTATCGCTGGGAAAGACAAGAAGGGAGGGAGAAGGCCTTTTGTCTGGCTCCCTGTTCAACTTCCCCCACATGAGCTGCTGGGTCTTGTTTTATTTTTCTAAAATACATTCTCTACCATGCCCAGCACCCAAATCTTGGTTTCTAAAAACCATTCTCCACTAAAAGGAACCAGGACTCCTTGGCGACATAGTTGATTCCAGGACTAGGACAGGGAACATCTTGTACGGTCAGAAAATGAGGGAGTTTTTAAATTTTTTAGTTCGTGGAAAATAACACAATTAATTTTAAAAAGCCGATAGGGGCATAAAAAAAAAACACAACCACCAGAGTAAAAAGGTTACTACTGGACAAACCAGAGACAATTTGGGCATTGAAATAAATAATAACTGTAAAAGAGTAGAACATATTACCTAGCCAATGAATCTAGCCCATATTGATATTTATAAATGCAAACATATGGGGCACCTGAGTGGCTCCGTAGGTTAAAGCTTCTGCCTTTGACTCAGGTCATGGTCCCAGGGTCCTGGGATTGAGCCCTGCATCGGGCTCTCTGCTCAGCAGGAAGCCTGCTTCCTTTCCTCTCTCTCTGCCTGCCTCTCTGCCTGTTTGTGATCTCTGTCTGTCAAATAAATAAATAAACTCTTATAAAAATAAATAAGTAAATGCAAACATATATACAAATAGATAGTTGAGGGAGAGGAAACAGGAGAAGAAAAGTTCTTTGTGTCAAATAATAAATGTAGAGAAAATGGTAGGTAAGAAAATCACCATTTTGTAACTATTATACTAATAAATGATTTGTGTATTTAAAAAAAAATTAAGATTTTATTTTTAAGTAATCTCTACACCCGGGGCTTGAACTCACAACCTGGAAATCAAGAGTCGCATGCTCAAGAGGGAAAAAAGGAAAAAAAAAAGTCACATGCTCTATCGACTGAGCCAGGCAGGTACCCCAGTGAATTGTGTATTTTTAATTACAAAGCGAAAAGAGTCCCTTTACTGTTGAGAAATCTAGAACCAACTGATCAAAGCGAACGTCAGCAATGAGAACTGACTTCATGTGCCTTCTGAGAAGGCTGCACTATTTCCACCAAAAACTGATAAACTGGGTGGCTCAGTTGGTTAAGCGACTGCCTTCGGCTCAGGTCATGATCCTGGAGTCCTGGGATCGAGTTCCACATCAGGCTCCCATCTCCATGGGGACTCTGCTTCTCCCTCTGACCTCCCCTCTCAGGCTCTCTCACTGTCTCTCTGTCTCTCTCAAATAAGTAAATAAAATCTTTAAAAAAAAAAAACCCTCATAAGCTGCACCTCACCCTGACAGAACAGCCAAATTCAAATTAAGGAACATGCCACAAAACCAGTGCCCATAAATTTCCAAAGGGTCTATATATATATATAATATATTATATACCTAATATGTATCATGCACTAAAACGTAAAAGCTGTGGTTATTTTGTATGATGGATTGTCTCCTGACGCTATACTACTTACTTTAGATTGTCTGAATTTCCCCTCTTTGGGTGGCCCTATATGTGATATATTACTTTGAAAACAAGTAAAATTCTAACAACTTTTCTGTAGGTTTGAAATTATATAAAAATCAAACATTATGGGGCACGTGGGTGGCTCAGTGGGTTAAAGCCTCTGCCTTCGGCTCGGGTCATGATCCCCGGATCCTGGGATCGAGCCCCGAGTCGGGCTCTCTGCTCAGCGGGGAGCCTGCTTCCTCCTCTCTCTCTGCCTACCTCTCAGCCTACTTGTGATCTCTGCCTGTCAAATAAATAAATAAAATCTTAAAAAAAAAAAAAATCAAACATTACCCCAAAAAAGTCATTAGAAAGGCTGTGATAACGATCACTGACGTTTGTAAATGGGTCCTCACGCATGGTTCCCTTGAAATTATTTAGCAATTGGGCACCCTTTCAGAAGCATAAATGTCAAAGGAAAGAGATGTTTTCTTAATGGAAATAATAGCCTGTTTCACTTTTTTAACAGCTTTATTGAGATATAATGCACATACCATATAATTCGCCCATATAAAGTATGGAGTTTAAGGCTTTTGATATATTATTAAATTTTTAATTATGGTAAAATATATATAATGTAACATGTGCCATTGCAACCATTTTTCAGTGTATAATTCAGTGACATTAATTATATTCACAATCCCTGACATCACACTATTTTTCTTACTAGAAAAAAGGTTGATTTTTTTAAATAAAGTGCTTCTAATTCTCTGCAGAAGAGGATGAAATCTTTGTGTTTTGGCACATATACAGTTTGTGAAATACTAAGAAGAAATTAGAAGGGGGGGTACCTGGGTGGCTCAGTGAGTTAAGCATCTGCCCTCTGCTCAGGTCATGATCCCAGGGTCCTGGGATCAAGCTCCATATCAGGCTCCCTGCTCCGTGGGGAGGGAGAGTCTCCCTGAGAGGGAGAGTCTGCTTCTCCCTCTCCCTCTTCCCCTCCCCTTGCTTGTGCTCTCTCTGTCTCTCAAATAAATAAATAAATAAATAAATAAATAAATAAAATCTTTAAAAATACAATTGGAAGGGAGACCTGAAAGCAAATTTAAAGCCCTCAGATCTCCTGGTGACCAGCCCTATGCATTGAACTTAAAAAAAAAATTATTGGTAATTCCTACTTACTAAGAAAATACACACTTTTGAAATGTTTCATCCTTTTAAGGAATAGTATTTTTTAAAAGGGAAAAATCCCTCTTTGGGCTATAAGCAAAGTCAGCTATGTGAGTGAGTGTGTCCACATGGTAATCTGCTGATATAAAATGGATTGATTTTTACTTCTGGCGCAGGGTGGGAGCAAACAATCAGCCACATTGCAGACACCTTCAGAAGTAAAACACAAATGAAGTCACATTTTTACAAAAGTCCTCAATATCTTACCCAAAGAGACAGCTGAACAGTGGGAATGTGAGTCATGGTGGCAGACCCCAAAGAGTGACCAGGAGTAGCAAGGGGGCATGAGGCATAGTGAAGACAGCCTTGAACCTGAGCTCACGTACTGGGGGGGACCCTTCTATGGAGTTAACCAGCTGTAAGACCCAGGGCAAGTCATTTCCCTTGTTACGTCTCAATTTGTTTTTACCCAAAAGAGGGAGTATGTCAAGCAGAATGTTTTCAGCTGCAAAGAACAGAAAACCCAGCTCAAAACAGCTGAGGCAATAACGAGCCATATAATGAGAAGTGGGAGGGGGGAGGGTCTGGGTGGGCTTTATCAGCTCCGGGCTGTGGTCAAGCACCTAGTTTCCTTCCATCTTTCCACCCTGCCAGCCTCTGCTCAGAATAACTGTTCCTCAAACTGAGGCACAACACCGTCCAGCAGCCAGGGAGCGGAACAGCAGCTCTACGAAGAGCAAGGGGAACCACGTTCTTCCAAGCCCCTCAACAGCTTTGCTTCCATCTGTGAGAACCATGCCCGGTGCCTAACTTAGCAAAGGGAGTGCCCCTCCCCCCATGACCTGTGCTGCTCCCAGACCGGGGAGTGGGAGCGGAGTCCGCCTTCTCTGAGGCCCAGGAAGGAAGAGGATAGAAACAAAGCCAAGGTCCAGGAGTCACACCGAGAAGGCGGACAGGGACCCCTGGAACAACTGGTGAGTATGCAACCACTTACGTCTACTGCCTGGGGTTAAAAACAAGACCCCAAGTCTTGATGCAAAGATTCAACAAGATGTGTATAAGCTGGGGGCACCTGGGTGGCTGAGTGGGTTAAAGCCTCTGCCTTCAGCTCGGGTCATGATCCCAGGGTTCTAGGATCGAGCCCCACATTCGGCTCTCTGCTCAGCGGGGAGCCTGCTTCTCTCTCTCTGCCTGCCTCTCTGTCTGCCTGTGATCTCTGTCAAATAAAAAAAATAAAATCTTTGAAAAAAAAAAAAGATGTGTATAAGCTATTTGTGAATGTTCGAACACTGGGGGCATGTTAATTATTAAAAATACAGAGTGTTCAGCACAAAGAAGGGAGTCATTTGAGCTTCTCCGTGTTCATATGCTAAATCAGATTAGCTGAAAACCAGAACTTTCTTTCCCTCCTTCTTTCCTTTTCTTCCTCTCTCCTTCCCTCCCTGTCTCCCTCCTTTCTTTCTATCTTCCTCAAACAGTACCAGAACTAGACTAAGTAGTGCAGATAGAGATATTAATGAGACAATGCCTCCTTCTAGCTGCTCCGTCGGCCAGAGCGCACTTAAAACTAGGCTTCCAACCTAAGCGCCAAAAGGAGGGAAAGGAAAAGCAGGAGAGAGCAGAGCCCAACTCTGCCTGAGCCATAATGAGTAGGTAGTGGCGCTGCCAAGTAAAATAACCGTACACCGAATCTGATTTTGCATTTTAAAATACTTCCAATTTATTTTGAATTAAAATTTGAATGTAGCATGGAACCTATTTAGGCTAAAATAATTGTTCCGTGATTATCTCAAATTCGCATTTAACTGGACACCCTGCATTTTTGTTGTTAGAAAATCTGGCAATGGTATGAATACGGGGGTGTTCAAAGAACTGAACTGAAAGTTGCTGTGGCCAGTTCAGAAGGCTACAGGATTGGGGGGTGGGGGAGGGGTGGAATTGGGTTGTTGACTTGAATTACATGGGAAGGAATGGAATTTCATTTGTTAGGGTGGAATAAAATACAGCGAAGTCAGCTGAGTTAAGAGGCAGGCAGCAGACCCAGCTCCTGCTCCTAACTGACATTACATACTTGGCCTATGCCGGCCTCTATGCTAAGCACTGGGCATGCGTAATCGCCTTGCATCCACTCAGCAAGGACCAAGGTGAAACAAGGGAGGTGCCTAGGCTACCAAACTACAGGGACACTCATGCTGAGGGCTATGCAAATGTGTCCTCTGCCCAGCCTTGGGTCCCTTCAACAAACCACAGCCCCATTTCACAGGTAAGAAAGCTGAGGCTTAGGAAGGCATACTGGTGTGTCCAGATTCACTAAACTCGTCAGCAGCAGAGTCAGGAGGCAAACCCAAAAGGTCTGTGCCCATAACCCTGTCGATGTGCTGCCTCTCTGGGTGGAAAGGTGAACCAGTCTCCTCTCCAGCCCATGCTTCATACACATGATTCCATGAGTGTGGAATGGAATTCACATGACATTTTTCATCCAGGATGAGCAAAGCCCCTCTACATTGGCCAGAATGCAGAGAAGGAACCTGCCCTTGGGATGGGGGAGGAGGATCTACAAATCCTTGCAACTCTGGCTGTCTATTAGCATGCCTAGAAAACTTTAAGAAATGCTAGCCCCCCAGCAGAGGTCGCCCACCATGGATATTTGTAAGGCCCTCTCCCAGGTTGAAACCTTCAAGGTTAAAAATCACACATACCCTTGGACTCCTGAACACCTAGATGATGAATTAACAGACATAAACTCCAACTCTGAAGACAGATTGTTTCTGTTTCACTAAAGGCCTGAGAACTTTTCAGGGGCCATGTGGGGGTAGGCCACAGTATCCTGCGTGAAAGGGAGGCTGGAGACGTGCTGAAGGCTGGGGACCTTTGGCTTTCCTGTGTCCTATAAACAACGAGGGTAGATAAACAAGATGGCTGTTTAGACCTCAACCAGGCTGGTTTTAGTGTAGGCAAGACTGTGCCATTTTTGGGTTCTTGAATCTGGGGGTGGGACCAGAGAGAAGGGTAGAACTATTACTAGCTTTGTGATCTTGAACCTCTGATGATACTCTTTTAGTAGACATTCTCTCTCTTGCTTCCTTATCCATGATGCTGCCTCTAGCCATGACTAGAGGGAAGATCTGGAGTTGCATAGAATCCTGTGTCTTGTCATGAGAAGTGAGAGAGTACGGGACCCAGGTGCAGGGAGGAGAGGTTTGCTACGGGCCCTGGCTCAGCCAGGAACAGTCTGGGGTCCTTCACAGGTCTCTTAGCCTGCGAAGCCTCAGTTTTTTCATCTACAAAATGAGGACAATGACTCCTCCTCTGCCTACTTCTTAGATTTGGTCTAAGCAGATTTGAAGGGGATACTAGTTGCAAGCTGCGCTTGGGAAATGCGGACACTTCTTGCAACTACTAATTTTTATGGTTCAAATTATAATTTCATACGTCAACTCTGGGCCCTCATGGAAGGCTATAAATATCTCTGAATAGCTGAAAGGACTTTAAAAAAATCTTCAATGGTATTTCAGACTCTATCTCTGTAAGTAAGCCTTTTAGTTCTAGAACACATATTAATTTATTTTTCTCTCTATGTCCTT
The DNA here is from genome assembly GCF_009829155.1 of Mustela erminea. Classification (NCBI taxonomy): domain Eukaryota; kingdom Metazoa; phylum Chordata; class Mammalia; order Carnivora; family Mustelidae; genus Mustela; species Mustela erminea. The sequence goes on from NC_045618.1 coordinate 44,792,184, forward strand.
TACAGAGATATTCAAATTTTGCTACTTGAGGAAGGCTCCATAAATTATTCTGACTTATCATCCTCAGGGACTTAGCACCATGCTATGCAGGTGTTTTCAAGGACCAGAAACAATAGCATCACCTGGGAGATTTTTAGAAATGCAGACCATCAGGCTCTGCCCTAGACCTGTGACTCAGAATCTACATTGTGGCAAGATCCCCACGTGACTCAATGAGCTTCTAATATGAGAAGTCTTGTTCTAGTCACTAACTAAAGAATTTGAGAAAATCTATGGGCAGAGGGGATTCCTCTGCCTGAGATGCTGGAGAAGCACTCACTCAGAAAACTTCCAGAACCTTGTGTTGGGAGACTGTCTTATACCTACAGGGAGGGTAAGCACCCCAGGGTGACACAACATCTCCAGAGACAGGAGGAGAGGTGAGAAAAAGAAAGCAGAAGGCAATCAGGATGAGAACCAGGCTCTGTACACGCAATATTCTGCAACACAGACTTCCTTACCCTATTTCCCAGCTGAAGGAGCTGAAGTTGATAAAAAGTGAGCAACTCCAGGCGCCTGGGTGGCTCTGTTGTTAAGCGTCTGCCTTCAGCTCAGGTCATGATCCCAGGGTCCTGGGATTGAGACCCGCATCAGGCTCCCTGCTCATCTACCCTCTGTGGATATACCTATTCTGGAAATTTCATATAAATGGAATCCTACAACCTGTAGACTTTAGGGACTGGCTTCTTTCACGTAGCAGATGTTCTCAAGGTTCATCCCTCCGTTAGCATGAAGTACTTCCTTTTTATTACCACATAACACGCCCTTGTGTGGATTATAGAACATTTTGTCAATCCATCCACTAGTTGATGGACATGGAGGTTTCCATTTCCCAGCTATTTTGGATAATACTGCTGTGAACACTGGTGTGTGATTTAGTGGATTGAAGCTCTCCATTCTCTTGGGGATGTAACTAGGAGTGGCATGTTCTAGGTCTTAGGGTAACTCTATGTTTAACTTTTTCAGAAACTGCCCAACTGTTTCCACAGAATCTTTTCACTATTTTGATACTATATTGTATTTGAACAAGATCAGAGTTTAGGTGAAGCAGCTCAGGGAGCCACAAAACTGAACAGACAAGAAATAGAAATGATTCAGTGAAACTTAACCCAAACGACATCTGCAAAGTGAGCAAAAAACTGAATTTGACCAGAACCCAGGAAACCCAGTCCTCTAAGGGCCTAGGACTGTTGATGACAAATCATGGGACTCTGGAGACCTGAGCCCAGTCCCTGCTTGCCACTAACCCACTGTGTGACCTTGGCTAAGAGCCTTTCTCCTTCTGGCCTCCATTTTCTCATCCATGCACTGAGAAGTTCTCTCTGAATGTGTTCTCACTCCCTATAGTCCTGTGTCCATCTGTGGCCTTCCCACGCCTCTGAGGCTCACACTCCAGGTGATCAGGAGTTTTTCTGATATAGACCTCCACCCCTGATCTCCAGAAGCCTCAGCAGATTACTGGAATTCCAGGTGCCCTGGAGGACTTTTCAGGAATAATGACAAGTCAGGAGGGTTTTCCACTCGTGCGCTCAGTGGCCAGCAAAGTCTGCTACCGCAGGGAGAGACGGCACTCAGCACTGTGGACTGAACAGTGTGGGCACCCAGTGCCTGCCGACTGTGGAAATGAGGATGAAATCCCCCCTGTACTGAAAGAGTAAAACCATAGCCACCACCTCGCCAAACTCCGCATGTTTAAGCTTTGTTTGTAAAAAATAATATTTATTACATGTTATCCATTATAAAAGTGCTCTGCACTCATTATAGAAAGTTAAAATACAGAAAACAATGATGAAAAGAAAAAGCAGGTGCACCTGGGTGGCTCAGTCTGTTAGGCATCCAACTCTTGATTTTGGCTCAGGTCGTGATCTCAGGGTCCTGAGCTGGAGTCCTGCATCAGGCTCTGTGCTCAGTGTGGAGTTGGCTTGGGATTCTTTCTGTCCCTTCCCACCTCACTTTCTCTCTAAGGAGAGGAAGGAAGGAAAGGAAGGAAAAAAAGGAAGGAAGAATCAAGCATAATACTACCACCCCCAAAATAACCACAATTTACAATTTGATGTTTGTTCTTCCATTCTGAAGATCTTTATATTTTTAATTACCAACTTGGTATTATATTCTATAGTTTTCTATTTGTTTACACTTATTCCATGTCATTAACAAATGTCATTAACAAGTCATTAGGAACTTGATCTCAACGATTACAGACTATTCCATTATACAGATACACTATTGTTTATTTAACCATTCATTCATATTTAATTCATTGGGGGGTGGGTCCCTAAAGCTTTGTCTCTGAAAATAAACGGCATTCATCTTTGAGAATCCCAAGTGCTCTGGCAAGCAAAGCCTTTCATGATTTAACTCCCACCTGTCTTTACATCCTCAGCTGCTATAAGTCTCCAATGCAGGCCAGATGTTTAGTCTATTTGCCCTGTCAGAGCCATCCTGAGTGCCCAAAGCAGGGTTAAACTGATCAGAAGCCATCTGAGCTTTTGTCCCGAGCAGCAACCCTCCCAACTCAGGCCCCTCTCCCAGACCCTCCCCAGGAACCTCCCCCAGACCCAACACCCAAGACTCACCTGGCCAGTAATTGTCAGACCTGGTCAGTGCCACCCTTGACCAGTGTGAACTCTGGAGCTACCTTCCCCAGGGTGACCCCTCTGCCTATGCTGCTTCCTCCCTACCTGGAAAGCAGTTCTTGTTCCTCTGCTTCTGGCTACATTTTACCAATCCTTCAAAAACCTGATTCAGGTTTTTGATAAAGGTTCCCCATGAACCTTTATCCAGCTACCCCAGCTTCGTTCCATCTCTTGGTGCTACGATCCCCTCGAGTCTTCTAAGTGTTCTGTTGTAGTTACTCGTGTGGTCAGAATACACACTGGCATGTCGTGGGCAGTGACGCTTTGTTCTCCGAATTTTCACGCATGCTCACTTTTCTCCCCAGCCAGGTCCTGGGGCCCTCTGAGACAGGCACATGTCTTAAACTCCTCCTCACTCTGGCGCAGACTATGCTGTGTTTGATGATGCTGTCGCCTCTTCCTAGACACACCGGAAAACAACTTCCTCATCTCCCTCGCTGTGATGTTGGGACCATTTGAGTACTAATGAAGAAAATGTCCGCAGAAGAGTGGTGTGCTTCTTCAAGATCTCCCGCCAGCCTTCAACCCTCTCTTCTCATTGCACAGGAGCCGGGGTGACAGAGATGGCGGCCAAGATGGAGGTGGCCTGGTTCCCCGAAACCCCGCACAGAGGACAGCCGCTCAGAATGCCACTGAGCTGCATTGGACAGTAAGGTGAGCAAGATTAAACCTTTAATGTGTTAAGCCATTTAGGTTGGAGGTTTGTTAGTGCCCCCAGCCTGTTTGGACCCGCCATACAAGCTAAGAAAGGTGTTTATATTTTTAAAGGAGCATAAACAAACAAAACTGCAAGAGATGGATCTGGCCTGCCAAGCCTAACATATTTGCTCTCTAGCCTTCTACAGAAGATTTTTGCTGAGCTCTGGAATAACCTATGCCTCTAACATAACCCCCCACGGCATTTGGTGCCATACAAAACCCACGCACACCACATCCTTCCCAAATACACTATTTGCATAGTGCATGAGGTCAGGTACTTTGTTCGTGCTTCATTCCTCTCTGCACCCTTATCAGTATTGTGCAAATAAATGTTGAATGAGTTAGGGAATACAGATATACCTACAGCCCTGTGGATGCACTCAGAGCTAGCTGTCCTGGAAAGCAGAGGTCGCGTAAACCTAAGAGTAAAAGGTGTACCAGATCCACTCTATATGCCCCCTACAACTGCTTGGCCCTCCAGCCTTCCCGCTTTCAGAACTTGACCCTTTTCCCTGCTTCTTGGCCCAAATGGTCCTGGCAGAGTTCAAGCTGTAGGTGAACTCATAAGATCCCAGCAGCCCCTCCCCTCCACTCTCAATGCCACAGGTTGCCTCAGCCTTCCCCAAGGACAAGGGCCAGAGGGCTGGACACTTCCATCCTGCCTACCGCAGCAAGAACCACAGCAGCTCAGACGCCCAGACCTGAGCTGACCTGACTCACGGAGGCTACCCAGAGGCTACCCAGAAGCCACCAGGGGGTGGCACCAGAAATACAGGAGTTTAACAGCCTTCAGGGCAAACTTCAGTTAGCGAGAGACAGAAAGTAGGAAGGTGCTGGCAGGGAAGGAGCTCTTGTCTCCTCTGGGTCTCCAGAGAAATCTCGCTTGACCCCACCGCAGCTACCCCACAGCTCAGGAGCTCCGTCCAGTATCTGCCTTTCGGTCCTCCCTGCCTCTCTTCCCTCCTCCCCCTCACTCTGGTGGCCCTGGGTGAAGCCAGCCAATAAAGCACCAGTGCAAAAGCTTGGCTGCAGGCTCTGTTTGCTGGGGAACTCAAGCTAAGACAAAGGGAGACAAGTATTGTGGATTCCTCTTATGTGCCAAGCACAATGACCCTTACCTGCATTACCTCATTTCATCCCTACACAAGCTGACACAGCGATGGTCAACTGGGTCTTACAGAGGAAAAACCTGAGGTAAGAAGAAACAAGGCAGCTATTCACTGGTGGAGATGAAAGGGAACGATGAAATGGAACATTCGAACAGGCAAAGGGCGCCATGCCTCAACCTTACACGTGCTACTTTTGGGGGCCCCCTAATTGTTGTGGTCCCTTGAGGAGCCCATAGTTTCCTCATCAGTCCCATGCTGCAGAGGTTTGGGGCAGCGTCTGACCCAAGGACGGACGGGCTGTTGTGAGGACTCCTCCAAAAGACAATACAGAATCAAGAGGGATTCCAGCAAAGGAGACTGAGCAAGAGGTGGGAGAAAATGAGACGCCTCAGCCCCAGTGGTTCAGGCTCAGGGGGAGGCTGGGCGAGGGCAGGAGGGCATCAGCGATGGAGAGTGCTAGCCCTGGAGCTGGGAGAGAAGAGTAGCCCAGGCACAGCCCAGCAGGGCCAGACTGCACCGCCCCTGAGCTGGGCGCCTGCAGGGATCTCCAGAGCTGGTGTGGAGGCGCCTCCTAGGGGCCTGCGGCCACTGGAGAATGCAGGGCGCACAGGCCTTTGAGAGCCGGGCCTGCCACGCCCACCGGCCCTCTCTGTGCACAGTCTTTCTCTTGGCATCTGTTAGCACTCAAAGCCCTCTGCGCTGAAAGGAGACCCGCTAGAACAGAAGTCACCTCAGGCTTATGGAAAGATTCAGGAGCTTGGGAGACAGAACAGTGCTAAGAAAGATATTTGGAGTTTTTTTTTAACTCACAGAAGGAAATGTGGGAGATTATCTTTTTGACCTCAGGTGAAAAATAATTTCTTATTTATTTGAGAGCGAGAGAATGGGGAGAAGGGCAGAGGGAAAGAATTTCAAGCAGACTCCCCGCTGAGCACGGAGCCCCATATGGGGCTCAAACTTATAACCCGTGAGATCATGACCTGAACTGAAACTGAGAGTCAGATGCTCAACTGAGTCATCCAGGTGCCGCCCCCCCCCCCAAATAACTTCTTCTTTTTTTTTTTTTTTAAGATTTTATTTATTTGACGGACAGAGATCACAAGTAGGCAGAGAGGCAGGTAGAGAGAGAGGAGGAAGCAGGCTCCCTGCTGAGTAGAGATTCCCAAATCGGGGCTCGATCCCAGGACCCTAGGATCCTAGGATCATGACCTGAGCCGAAGGCAGAGGCTTTAACCCACTGAGACACCCAGGCACCCCCCAAAATAACTTCTTAAGACACTGAAAGGAAAAGGAAAAGATGGAGGTTTACGGCATGAAAATAAGAGCTTCTATTCATCAAAAAAAAATCACACACAGAGTGAGGATGCAAGCGAGAGACTGGGAGATCACTACAACAGTTGACAAAGAATTGGTGTCCAGAATCTCTAAACGACTGGTACAGATCAACAGGAATAGACAACTTCATTTCTTAAATGGGTAAAAGACATGAACAGGCATTTCAGAGATAAAGACAAAAGGACCACACGCATATGAAGAGATGCTCACCCTCTTTAGTAAGAACGAAATGCAACTCAGACCAGAAGGAGCAAATACTGGATGGTGCCCCTGAGCTGGCTGTAGCTGGTTAGCGGGTCATATGGGATTTCTGTGGAGAGACGGCACCTTACCTGCTGACACCTTCCTACTTCTTATCTCTTGCTAATCAAAATTTGTCCTGTCCATAGTTACCAGGTTGGTAGAAATTGAAAAGACAATCAAGCAGGGGCAGAGATGTAGAATAAGAATTCTCATACACTGTTGGTGGGAGTGTTAAGTGGTGTAACCAACTGGAACAGTGTGGCCTTATCTTGTAAAATTAAAGACATACGTGCTCTATGAACCAGCACTTGCCCTTCTAGATATTCACAATCTCTTACACATATGCAACAGGAGACCTCTACAAGTGTTGTTTATCAGATTCCCAAACTGGAAACAACCCGAATATCCATTTGCTGTAGGGTAGGGTAAGTAAACACTAGTATATTCCCACCATAGAATACTATACAGCAGTGAAAATGAATGAATGGCAGCTGTCTCTATCAACACAGGGACATGATGGATGCAAAAAGCAAGTTCTAGAAAAATCCTTATAATACAATCAATCTCCTTTATAAAAATTCAGAGACAGGAAAAACTAATCTATTTCTTAGAGATAAGATGCATGTGATATAGCTTGACACAAAGTGAGGATAGCAGCGGGAAGGGGAAACATCTGGGAAGGACGATTAAGGGCTTCTCAGGGGATACTGGGGATATTTTTGTTACAGATCAGTATGTGTTTTGTTGTATGAATGATCTTTTCACCAAAACCCCTTTCTTAAGAACAAGAGCTGGGCAGTCAGAGGAGTCTCAGAGGGTATCTTCTATGTGGGTGATCCATTTGGATGGGCTGAGGATACAACATCAGAGCTGGGATGGGGGACACGAACACGAACAGGGGCTTACCCCATGCCAGGGTCTAATATGCACATTCTCAATGGGCATCAAATGCTGCCTTGTCAATAAAACTGGCCAAGAACAAATGGAGGGGCTGAAATTCTGCGTGATCAAGAATTAGAACTTAATGTACCCAACAGTCCGTGTGCGAATTTGTGTTTCACAATTTACAAAACCCTTTCATGTGAGTTACCTCAGTCAGTTACCATAATCCCCCTGAGGGCTAGTTGGAGAAGGTTATATTTATGCCTCTTGTAAAGGGGAAGAAACCAACTCTCAGAGAGGGGAGGTGACTTGCCCGAGGCCACACAGCCAGCACTAAATCTTAGAACCTCACTCAAGTGCTTCACCTGCCATAGCTGCTGCTTCTCTGTTCTGAGGCTGGTAAACAGAGATTCTACCACAAGTGCCCTACTCTCCCACCCCACCCCCAAACCTGTTCCATGCCCCTCCTCCTCCAGCCACACCCTTCCCTGCCATGAGTCAGCCTGTCCCCTTGTACTTTCCCACCCACAAGGACTATCTCTCTTCTCTGGCCTTGACTTAATACTCCCCTGTGTCCCAATCCTTAGGATTCTTCTATTCCTTTTTCCCTAAGGAATTTCTCCAGATGCATCTTTTCCTTATCTTTGTTAGTTCCTCTCCATGGATCTTGATCGACCTCCCATTATACGTCACAAGTTTGTTGATACCTATCCAGGCTGGAACATCCATGGGGTGGCACCCGGCCACACAGAGCCTACAGAAGGCTCCGGAGGGTGAAGTTGTTGTCAATGGAACACATAGCATGAATGGTTTGAAGAAGCTTCCAGGTGATTCTGATTGACCATTCCAGCCCCCGCCCCCCACATCCAACCCCATTTGAGGATCAGCGAGGAACATCTTAGCTGTGGGGTCTGATGGAATTACCAGGCCTCTCTGAGCCTCCATTTCCAAATCTGTTCCTCCACAGGTGGTTTAAGAAATGAAATGAAGCATTGCCTACGGCATAGTATGAGTTCATCAAATGTTAGTTCCTTCTTTATCTAATCATCCCAGAAACTAGTAGTGAGGTATTAAGCCAAAAGCCTTTCTGACAGAGTCAAATTGCTCATCTTCACATGGGCCCCATGTCTAACATTTCCAGTCTTCTCTCAGGAGAAGGACTTGTGCTCTGGCCAAGTGTTTAAGCTACCTCTCAGGTCCCTGTGCGATGCGATTCTTTGAGTTGCCAGAGAGGAAAGGCCCAGAGTTCTTGTTGGAGGCTATGTAGGAAAAGGAAACCAACTCCCAATGCAGAAAGCATTCCCAGAGCTGTGTTCTGGAAATCATCCAGGCTGTGAAGAGGTGGACCTTTGTGGGGAGAGAACCACAGGTTCATGTATATTCATATTCAGGATAGCTGACAGCCATGATGGGATTCAAGAGCTAGAGGTTCTAGCTTCCAGTGTAAGCTTGAACAAGTCCCTTCACTTCTCTGGGCCAGGGCTGGGGCCATAGCAGAAAGACCTTTCCAACAGAGACACTCAACAATGCTTTGTAACCTTCAGAGTCAGCAGGAAACGAAATTAACTCCCCAATCACATAATTTTCATTTGCATTGTTGTAACCTGGGCTGATGTCCAATTCTTTTATAAACAGTGGGCAATTATGTCATTTCCACTATTGAATCCAGCACAGCCAAGGGTGTCACAGAATCTCTTCCCCCACTTAGTAGTTCTGGGCAGTAAAAGAGACTTGTACTCTAGATTCTGGAACAGCTTTCTTAGGAAGATTCTAGAAGGACTTATTAACCCAATGAATAATGCAGTAAGTACCATTCTGACTCCCGAGGCTACAATACTGCAGTCTTCTGGTGCTTTTCTGTCTTCTAAGGAAAGAACCAAATGTTTAACAGCAATGTGAACGGACATTTCACAAGGGAACAATTATAAATAGTACACATGCAAAAAAGAACCTGACCACTAGTATCAAAGAAATGCAGATTAAAGCAAATTTGGGACCCTATTTTAAAATACTTATTCTTAAAAATGTGTTAAAGTAAAATATTCAATGTACCTGGTGTTGCAGCAAAATTGACTCACTTATATAATATCGGTGGCATCATAAATTAGTAATAGCTCTTGGGAGAAGTAAGATGGCAAGACAAAGGATGAACCTTACCCAGATTATTGAGAAGTGATGCAATCTGTATGAAGAAGTTAACATCAGCAATTTCTATTATCGAAAAAGAAAAGGAAAAAGAAATTGTGTCTGAGCTTAAGGGAATTGCTACATAGATTTTGATGGAGCCACACATTTGCCTCCTGTGTAGCCATGAGGATAATTATCAAGATTAACAAGCAACACAGAGAAGTGTTCATTATGAGTGAGCGGAAACAAACTTCGGCATTATGATTATAGCTTTTTAAAATGTGCATCTAGGGCGCCTTGGTGGCTCATTTGGTTAAGCATCTGACTCTTGATTTCGGCTCAGGTCATGATCTCAGGGTCACGACCTGGAGCCCCACGTCAAGCCGGGCATCAGGCTCCCGGGGCATCTCTCTCCCTCTGCCCCCCCACCTCTAAAAATAAAATGTGCATTTGAGTATATAAGGGCTAGAAGGTTTGAAATACAAGCAGCTGTAGTGTTTGGGATGTGAAATGTGTTTTAAATTTTTCTGTTCAGATGATGTTTTGTCTTCAGTAAAAGAAAGTATATTATTTTTAAAAAATTGTCTTATCCCCAAACTTCCCCCACAAGACAATGAGACCAGGAACCCTGCCAGTTTTGTTCAAATTTGTTTATCGAAGCACTTGTCTGGTACATATGAGGTGCTCTGTAAATATTTGTGGACTGAATGACCACCGCTCTCTCTAAACAGGGTCTAATAAACCACTGACGGAGACCTCCTATTTTTGCAAAGATGCCCTTGCCAGCACCTTCACAGTCTCTAAAACCAAAAACACCATCACTTACAGGCAGCTTTTTAAAAACCAGCATCTAGGGGCGCCTGGGTGGCTCAGTGGATTAAGCCGCTGCCTTCAGCTCAGGTCATGATCTCAGTGTCCTGGGATCGAGCCCTGCATCCGGCCCTCTGCTCAGCAGGGAGCCTGCTTCCCCCTCTGTCTCTGCCTGCCTCTCTGCCTACTTGTGATCTCTCTCTCTGTCAAATAAAATAAATAAAATCTTTTTTAAAAAAAAAAAAAAAACAGCATCTAGGGCTGCCTGGGTGGCTCAGTTGTTAAATCGTTAAGCTGCCTTCAGCTCAGGTCATGTCCTGGGATCGAGTCCCACATGGGGCTCCCTTCTCAGTGGGAGCCTGCTTCACCCTCTGCCAGCCAGCCAGCCACGCCCCCCGGCTTGTGTGCTTGCTCGTTCTCGCGCGCTCTCTCTCTCTCTGACCAATAAATCCTTTAAAAAATAATAAAATTAAAAAAAATAAAATTCAGCATATTCTCTTTCCCAGAGTTTCACTGGCAGAAGGAGGACATCACCTTAAAGGCACCACTGACACCAGGGCCAGTCTAGGCTGGGAGACCCTCCTCTTCCTCAAGCAGCTTGACCCTCAGGGCAGATCTTCAGAGGGACACAAGGGGGAGCAGCTAGATGCCCAAAGTTATCTAGCTGTATACTAACTCTTACCACCAGAAGGTGGCAGTCTACACACTTCCTTATGGTGCAGAACGGGACCTTCCCCAGTTCATCATTTCAGTGGTGAGCCACAGTGAGGGTGTGCCCAGAGTGGCCTGAGACCTCAGGCCAAGGTCAGGAGCCGATGGAGGCAATCAGTGCTTACTGTGCCCTATACTCTGAGAGATGGCATCTCTTTCATTTTATAGTTGGGAGACCCAAACTTCAGAGAGACCAGGGAATTCCAAAGTCCTCCACCCCTAGTAGAGGAGCATTGCCAGGACCAGAGCCCAACTTTCCTTACTCTCCTACCTACCCCCTTTCCACTATACCCAATGCCTCCCAGCTCCCCGGCAGCACTAGTCTGAAAAAGTGGGCAAGGATATTTTTAAACCATTAGTTAAATGCTTTTTATGTCAAATTACAAAATTGATCATATCCCTTGACCTTGGAATACCACTTTGGAAGATGTATATTTATGAATATATAAGACATGAAATAAATATATAAATTTTGTACATTATAAAATATAAAAAACAAAACAGAAGTACATACAGAGATGCTTAGAATTGAGCTTATATTACTGTTAATAACTGCAGCCCAAGTGCCTGAGCTTGGCAGAAGGTGGGGATATTATACTGTAAGCATTATACGGACACTGGGGAGATGGGAGCTGATGTCTGCCTTGTCCCATGGGTACTTTCATGCTGTTATTACAATACTGAAATAAATATTTCCGTAACAGTTGGCAAATAGTAGGGCCTGTGTGCCCTCCCACTCCCCAGCCTCTGGGCCTCTCCACTAGGATCCTCCTCAATCTCTCCCCACAGTGAGGCAAAATTATATTTGCATAAAAAGGAGTTTCTAAGAAGCCACAGAGTTTGTAAATATTCAGTAAATGTGTGAATGGGAGAATTGGCAAAAATTAACAGTTGTCTACTCAACAGCTTCCCCCCACTCATTCCTCTTTTTTTTTTTTTTTTTAAGATTTTATTTATTTATTTGACAGACCGAGATCACAAGTAGGTAGAGAGGAGGGCAGAGAGAGGAGGAAGCAGGCTCCCCACAGAGTAGAGAGTCCGACATGGGGCTTGATTCCAGGACCCTGAGATCATGACCTGAGCTGAAGGTAGAGGCTTTAACCCACTGAGCCACCCAGGCGCCCCAGCCCCCTCATTCCTTCTTAAAAGAAAATTGCAGTTTTGTTCAATCTTTGTCCTATGCTTCTGACAACCAAGTACTTTGGGGAAGGTTGGGTCCAGAGGGAAGGGGGGGTGGGTGGGACAAATCTAAATTGCCCAAGTCCAGCATGGCCAACCAATTTTCTTGCCAAGAGGCAGATTTTTGTACAGGCCGGTCATGCAGTTCTGGCCAGCGAGGTGGAAGGGAAGTGAGCTCCGAGGACTCTAGCAGCACTTTCTTTGCCCTTGTAAATGGTCCATGGCAGGAATGCCCCCTCTGTTTCCTCTGAGGATGTCTTGCTTAAAACCAAGGCAAACATCTTGACTCCCCAAAGGGGAAGCTAAGAGAATTCTATAGCACACAAGTCTTAGCCTTGACATCTTTGAGCTGCTAAATTAATCACCCCAGAGCAGCTCTACAGCCTTCTTGTTATTATTCCAGCCACTTTAGTGGGATCTGCTACTATTTGCAGAATCCCACTAGAATGCAAACTATTCGTTTGCCACTATATTCCTATTATCTATAACGCTGCCTGCCACCTAGTAGACCCACCATAAATGTTTGTTGAAAGGATTAATGAGTAAAAAGCATCCTCACTGATGCAGGAAGGTGTTAACGTTTTTGGATGATCTTGGTGTTTGTTAGATTTTTCCATTTAATGAATATTGTTGACTGCCTTTGGTTCCCAGGACATCAGTGTTCTAGAAAGTGGCAGACACAGTCAGATTTGAATCTCGTTCTGCTACTTACCACTCAAGTACCCTTAGGCAAATTGCTCACCTTCACTGAGCACACATGGAAAACAAGAATACAGGTCTAAATTACAAGGGTGCGGGGCGCCTGGGTGGCTCAGTGGGTTAAAGCCTCTGCCTTTGGCTCAGGTCATGGTCCCAGGGTCCCGGGATTGAGCCACGCATCGGGCTCTCTGCTCAGCGGGGAGCCTGCTTCCCTCTCTCTCTCTGCCTGCCTCTCTGCCTACTTGTGATCTCTGTCTGTTAAATAAATAATAAATAAAATCTTTTAAAAAAATAAATTACAGGGGTGCTCTGAGGCATAGATGAAAAGCAGCCACAGAGCCAGGTGCGTGGGAGGGGCTCAGCTGGTGTCTGTTCCTCATTTCCCTGTATCTCCACATTGAGGTAGTGGGATGCCAGGATGAATCCGCCCAACTCCCTCTTCTTGGGTCTGAGAAGGGCCTCACTGGCCAGGGAAAGAGTCAGACAAATCAACAAATCAACCGGTGACCAATGTTAACATCACCAGAAATGAGAAAGTGACATCACATGCATCCTGCTGTGACACTCTGAGATGAACACAGCATCACCTCTGGGATTCTCCAGCCAAAGCTATACAACATGAACCCATCATGAGGAAACGACCGACACGGCTAAAATGAGGTACTTCTATAAAATAACTGACCCAAACACTTCAAAAGTCAAGTGTCATGAAAGACCCCCCAAAAAGGAAATCTTCTAGATTAAATACTAAGAGACATAACTAAATGCAGAGCATGACCGGGGGCTTTCCTTTACTAGAAAGGACTTCACTGAGGTAATTTGTGAAATCTGAGTAAGATCTGTATGTCAGGTTATAATTGACAGCAAAGTTAATTTCCTAATTTTGGTAATCTGTGATTAGATAAGAGAATGTCCTTGACTTTAGAAAGCATACACATTGAAGAAGTGGAGGTGTATAAGGTCTGCAAGTAACTCACAGTTTGGAAGAAACAAAATTAAATATCTGGATAGATGTATAGATAGATACAGAGAGATAAAGGCAAATATGGCAAAACATTATTTAGGTGACCTAGGTGAACAATGTATGAGAATTCTTTGCACTATTTCTTTAAGCCTGAAATTATGTCCACATTACAAAATGTTTAACCAATAGTAGAATCAAGTCTAGAAGGCAACTAGGAATTCTGGGGGTGGAAAGGAGAAAAAAGGAACTCCAGGCCAAGTGAAGACTTAGGAAAGCATTCAGGAAGCCACCGGACACTGGTGGAGCCATTTCACAGAAAGTTGCATTTGAGCATGTTCTGGAAAGAGGTGTCAGGGCACTCCAGGCAGGTAGGAGGAGGAAGGCCTTTCAGCCAGTGGCCAGGACGAATAAAAGAACGGGGCCCTGGCAGGCAGAAGTTGGGTGTGGCCGAGGCCCTGGCAAGAAAGCTGGATGTGTAGGTTGGGGCTGAATTGCAAAGGAATGAATGCCTGCACAGACCTTGGGACTTTATCCTACAAGCAGAAGGGGGCAGTGAATGATGAGATAGATGTCGAACGCAGTGGGGAGGATAAATGGGGAAAAGCAGGACAGGAGCCAGGGAGGCCCAGAACTACTGCAGCATTTGGAGGTAAAAGATGTCAAGGGCTTGAATTGCAGGTTTCCCCAACTACCCAAAAGTAGAGTGTTAACAATGAAACCTTTTGTAAGCCAAAATGGTGTAAAGTGAAGCAGCGGTTACCATTTATACAGGAAAAAATTTTGGAGCAGTCCCAGACCCAAAAATAAGCTCTCTTGGGCCTTTCTTAAGACACATCTTGCTGGGCGCCTGGGTGGCTCAGTGGGTTAAAGCATCTGCCTTCGGCTCAGGTCATGATCCCAGGGTCCTGGGATCAAGGCCCGCATCGGGCTCTCTGCTCAGCTGGGAGCCTGCTTCCTCCTCTCTCTCTGCCTGCTTCTCTGCCTACTTGTGATCTCTGTCTGTTAAATAAATAAATAAATAATCTTAAAAAAAAAAAAAAAAAAAGACACATCTTGCTAACAGAAGCACAGCATAAATCAAGATAAACACCGGATGGTCACAGACACAGTTCAAAGCTACCTATGGTGGGACGAGCCAGGGCTGCTGCGTGCAGTTCCCAGGGAAGGGGCTAGGTGGCGCCACTCTCACGGCTCGGGTGCGCGCTCCCTCTTTAATGGCCGGCTACAAAACAAACACTAAATGCTATTCTCCCTTTTCACATTTTTTTTTTTTCATAAAAGTGAAAATCCTCTTTGGATCTCTTTTGATTTGTGAAAATAGATACTAATGTAGGTCTTCGTTAAAAGCAAAGCGGTGTAACACAGACTTTCAAAAACCAGGGGATACTTGTAATGATTTCTGGCCAGAACTAGAGGGGTCCTATTTCGTTCAGGTCTCCAGGGGGCAAACTAGAATCCCATTTAGGTGCTCTGAATCCAGTTTGCTCTGCATTGCGGAGGACCCAGAACAAGAGCAGGTTCCCCTCCAGGCTTAGAGGGTGAAGCAGACATGGACACGTGGACAGTTGGGGATGGAGGGCCACTAGCCACCTCATCCTAAAAGGCCTTTGTTAAATTCAGAAAGCCGCCTCCATTCCCTGTCCCAGCCAGCTTAGTCCCTTACGAACCCTATCATGCCTGATATCCCAAGATTTCGAGGTGTTCCCCAGGTGGATACTGTGGCCACTCCTGCCACGGTTCCACCCGAGGGGCTAAAGACCTGGTCACAGATTAGATTCCTTTTATTGCACAATAGTTGGGCATTTTCAGATGGAGTGAGTCAGTCCATTCAGGTAACACTCAGCAAATATTTGCCTGGTGCTACTGTGTACTTAAGGGACTTCACGAAAAGGAAAAAGGAAAGTAGATAGGGTGAGAAAACAGCTAGGTTGTATTAGGATAAGAGTGGTTTTTCCTGTCCAGCTTTCACTTGGTGTATGCAAATTAGATAGGGATTTGTTTTGCCTCCAACTTGAAAGGAATTGTTATCTTTAAGTCATTCCTTGCTTAACAAGGACACATGAAGTGGCAATCTGAGAGCAGCATAGTGAACGCCTCTGGGGCAAGGTGATCTGTATGAAGACTTTCCTTAAATGCATCTAGAATTCTTGCCCACCCAGGGGCTTCTTCGTTGTCAAGGCTGTTACAATGATAATGATGATGGCAAGAACCGACTGTGTGCCAGGCCCTCTGCCAGATGCTTTCTGTGCATTCTCTCTACACCTAACCGGCTAATTCCACAAGTCCGCCATTCTACTCTTTTTTTTTTTAAAGATTTTATTCATTTGACAGACAGAGATCACAAGTAGGCAGAGAGGCAGGTAGAGAGAGAGGAGGAAACAGGCTTCCCGCTGAGCAGAGAGCCCGATGCGGGGCTCGATCCCAGGATCCTAGGATCATGACCCAAGCTGAAGGCAGAGGCTTTAACCCACTGAGCCACCCAGGCGCCCCCCGCCATTCTACTCTTGAGGAAGTCAGGGTTCATTGAGATTGATGGACTTGTCCAAGGCCACGCTGCCACGGTGGGGCAGAGCCAGGATCTGAGTTCAGGTCTTCCTGTGTCTAAAATTCATGACCATTCCACTGTGATGCCATATCCCACCGCTTCAAAGTGGGAAGGAAAGTTCAAGTCAATCAACAGAAGTATCTGCTAAGTCGGTGGTCCTGGAACTTGAGCATACACCAGAGTCACCGGGAGGGTTTAGTAGAACACAGATGGTGGGTCCCACCCCTCTGGCTTCTGATTCAGTAGGTCTGGAGGTGGGCCCGCTAATCTGCATTTCTGACCAACCCAGGTGCTCCTGGCGCTGCTGCCCTTGGGACCCATTAGAACCACTGGTCTAAAGGACAGCCACAAGTTGACTCCTTTGGCTTCCTTGCTTCTGGTTTTCAGTTGGGCATCTCCAACGTCTACATGTTCTACCCGCCGAAGAGCAGGGTAAAGGCAAGTGCTAGCTCAGTTCTTCCCCTCTGTTTTCATGGAAGCTTGTGATTCAAGACCACAGCCTCCATGCCCACGGAGCTCAGAGGGTTCCCTGCTCAGCTGTTTGCTCCCCATACAGGCTTATCTACTGTCAGGGAGCTGCCCTCCCCCTGAGCCCCCAGCGTCAAACCCTGCCTCCCACCCCCACCCCACCTCGGGCTCTCACTCACTTGCTGCTTCTCTGTGGGCTGAATCTGCTTTCACCTACTTTGCTGAGCATGGTTGCAAACCCTGAGGGCCTTCAACACCCTCTTCTGAGCTGGGGAGGCGGTGGGAGGGTACTTTGGACTGGGAATAAGAAATCTGTTTCAGGATAATGTGGGATACAGGTTATCTGTTACCTGAGATCCTTGTTCCTCAGGGAAGATAAACTTTCTGGCAGCTGCGTGACCTTCCCAAGTTATAGGTTAACGTGGGAACGTGTGTTTCAAAGGCTCATGAACTTTTAAACTTGGAAGAGATCTTAGCAGAAGGGGAAAGGAAGGAAACTCATACTTAGAATATGCCATGTGTCGGGCACAAGGCCAGAGGCTTCATATGCGTCATAGTATTTACTTTTCACCCTAGGAGTTAGGGGTGGAGTGTGTTTTTTGATGCCCATGGACAGATGAGAAAACGCAGATTCCAAGAAGTTCAGGGACCGGCCAGTGGCTACTAAGTAGCTCAGCCAGGTTCTGCCCCAGGTCGGCCCCTGTTCTTTCCTCTCCTGCTGGTCCATCAATTCACAACACTGACGTTCTCTCCAATTTCTGTATAAAGTGATTGAGCTTCGGGCCATACATGAGGTCCAATAACTGCTTTCCTAAGACAAAAACCTGGGTCAGTCACATAGTGGTCCGTGCTGGGGAAGCAGTAACGGGTCCAGTCTGAAAAGCTGCCCTGTTGGTAGGAAAGGAGTCGCGGTCAAGTGCCGGGTGAGCAAGGGGGAAGTGCCAGGAATTCAGAAGAGTTGGTTGCAGAGCTACCTGGGGACAGGCAAAGGCAAACTGGATCACAAGAAGAGTCAGGTGCCAGCCTCCCCAGACAGGCTGTGGACCTGTGTGAAGGCATCTGTCGAAAGCCTGCCTGTGCCCGGCATTGTGCAAGGTGATGAGGCTGCTCCTTTTTTTTTTTTTTTTTTTTCTCTTTTAAATAGATCATCAATGAACTCATAGATAAGGAGTAGGTACAAGCAACCAACTAAACCCAGACAGAGAAATACTAATTTCAATATAGTACCTTGTAGTTTAGAGATCCTGTTCACATACACACACACAATGTCCAGCGACCCTCATAGGGATACGACCATGGGGGAGAGAGGAAGGGTTCTGTGCTAAGCCTTCAACAGAAGCCTTCCACACCTGATACCTCATGGACCCTTGGCAAACCCCTCAGGGCACACAGAGGAGGGGGTGGGTGAGACTTCTGCTAGCATAGCTGTAGAACTAGGCTTGGAAGGAGAGGTAGGAGTTCTCTATGCAGAAAAGAGGAAAAGGAGGTTCCTGCAGGTAGAGGGAACACTGCCATTTCTTATGTTATGATTTCAGTATTGTAGGGCCTGAAGCCGTAGCTGAAGGGAGAGAGGCCGCAGACAGTCCCTTGGTCTCTTCTGTTCCCATTTGAAAAGCTCTATTTTTTTTTTTTTAAACATCTGTCTACTGATAGTTCTGATAGCTCCCTCCAGAAGAGCCAGGGTGTCTAATGTGTAGGCAAACAGGCATCTCAGGGGCCGGTGGGTGTGCTTTCAGCTGACAAGGGCCAGCTTGGGGATAGAAGTTAAGAAGATCTATTATTTTCTCTCTCTGCCATCCATTTTTCCTCTGTGACTCTTTTCCTCAGAGTCCATCATGAGGTGGTCATGACAGATCAGGGACAAATGGGGAGGAGCCGTACACCGTGGGTGTCATCTGTCCTTGTTGAGTCAGTGAAAGAAAATGTTAGCCTGGAATCAATGAGAAATGGAGCAGAAGCCAGAACGAAAGGAGATTTAAATGTGTCTCTGAACCAGTGGCGAGTGGGAAAGCAAGTCCTGGATTGGAATTTAGCAGAATGGCTTCCCCTTAGTGGCTGGGGAGCCACAGGCTGGGAGGATAGGAGAAAAGACTCTCGAAAGGAAACAGACACATTAGTTGGGTTGGGGGAGGAGGCAAGATAAACGTCAGGCGGCCTGAGTGGTCTCCCAGCCCAGCTAGCTCCAAGAGGAAAAACCATTCCTCCACCTCAAACAGATGTGGCTGTGGCCAGGCTCAGTGCTGCCCAAGGAAACCTTCTGTGCAGCACCCACACGGAGACTGTCTCTCCAGTGGGCCCTGGACGGAGCAGGTGAAGAAGCTGGGCCTCCCGCTTCCAAGCAGCACCTGGATGAGGCTGCGGCCCAGAGCCAGATGGCATGACTCAAGTGAGGGAAGCCCCAGGAGAGTCACTGGGAACCAGTTATGTAGGCGTGAGAGCCATTAACAAGCGCTCACTTGTCTCTTCTCACCACCACCCCCTTCCTCAGCACCAGGAGGAGGGAGGATTGAAATGATCTGCTGGCTGGTGAATAAGATTTTTGATAAGAACTACAAGCCTATAAAAACCTTACAGGGACCTAAGTACGTTGCTTGCTGAGAGCCTATGGAAGGATCCAGGCCAGGAAAGGTTAATGCAATGATGGCACTAAAGTTAGTTTCACATTTGCCCACATAAGGGTGGCTATAAAAACAAATTCACCAGACTCCCTTAATCGCCGCCCCCCCCACAACACTGGGGGGGTATTTTGTTTTGTTTTGTTTTAATTGAGGTCAAATTCACATAACATAGAATTAACTACCATAATGTGTATGATTCTGCCGCATTAGTATGGTGGCAAAGTTGTGCAACCCCACCTTTAGGAAATTTCCTAAGCATTTTCATCACCCCTTGGGGTTGTTTTTATGCCCTTTGTATGGATGAGATATAAAGGCTCAGGAAAGAAAAGTGACTGATTGAAGTTCATCAGTGCCACACTTGCACCCAGATCCTCTTGCTCCCTTGGAAGGAAGGGACATTTATCTTCAGACTTTGGAAACAGCCTCTGAGCTAACTTTCCACCCTCTTGCCTCCCCTCCCTTCAGTTGTCTTACACAATTAGTAGATTCATTCCTTACAACAAGGTTCTGACAACATATTTCCCCTCCTTGGCCTCCCAAAGAGTCCCCTTGGCATCAAAACACTGTTTGAGCCCCTTTACCACTTTAAAATTTATGTTGATGGAATCACCCAGCAACTCATAAATGCTCACGCATTCTTGGCAGCAACGCTGGGACAGGAGGCTGGTCCCAGCACAGCCCCTTCCTTTATCCTCTCCATCAGCTGCCAGCCAGCCTGCATTTGCCATTTAGATTTCTTAGTTTCGGACACCAGTGCCGGCTCTGAAAACAATAAGAAACACACGTCAAGTTCTCTGAGTTTTGCCATCAGAGACCCCTTCCCTTGACTCGAGAGGAAGAACAGGAACCTCCTATCTCTCCACTTTGGTTGGCTACATTATTTTAAGTCAAATAATAGATGCCAGGTAGACATCACATACGTTGATGGCAATGTGTTAGTTGAAAAGATGTTCATGGTGTATGGTGAGATGCCAAAATGTAAAATCCTATATATAATATAATTGTTTCCAAAAATATGTATCTATGGAAAGAGAGAGAGAGCACATATATGTCTCAAACTCATGCATATATTTGCATAAGAAAAAAGCCTGAAAAGATATACTCCAAAATGTTAATGAATGCTTCTCTCTGGCTGGTGTAATATGGAGTGATTTTAATTTTTTCTTTTTGCTTATTTTCAAATTTACTAGGTTTTTTTGTATAAAAACACGACCTGCATAAGAAAAAGATTACTGAAGGGGAAAAGCAGTCCTGTAATACGCTGGCTACCCACCCCAATGTGGGCTTATATCACAACTAATTCATAAATGCATCTGCTTTCCCCTCACCTGGGGGACATGGATCTCATCTCATTCATTTTGTCTTCTCCATGACAACTCCATGACATGCTCAAGAATTAATTAGCTAGCTAACGACTGGACTGGGGCTCCCCTCTCTCTAACCCCGCCTGAGTGACAGGGCTGGTGTTAAGTCTCTGATCAAAGCCCCTGGGGCAGGCCTCCAGGAGGTAAAGCTGCTGACACTTTCCAGTCCTGGGTACCTGAAGTTTCCTGCCGGCAGTGGTGCCAATGAGCAAAAGGGGGAGAGGGGCAATCACAGACATACACAACCACCTGATCTGTGTCCTGCGCTCACCAGACCAACGTCGGAGGGAGAAACAGCAAGTCTGTATGATGTGGGAAACAAAGGCAGAAGAAAAATAATAAATTTCCTTTCTACTTACAACCCATTGACAAGTCCTTGGAACAGGCAGAATGATCTTCCTCCAGGAGCTCAGCTGCCTGGATGTCGACACTTTGCTAAGAGCAAAAGGCAATCTTAGCTTAACATTATCCTGACCCCTCAGGAAACTGCGAGTCTACTTTAAACGTATAGAAATTCCTTTGGAAATGTCCTTTGTGTTTACCACCCCCTGCCCCCGCAAGATATATGTTAGCACTCGTCCCCCAAGTATATGGCCCACTGATACTCATCTGAATGGTCTCATGACTGAGATTTTACTAGAGACAGTAATAAATGACCTTTTCTTAATAATAGCTAGCCCCCTCAGGGTCCTAGAAACCTTCTTTCCAGAATAACCTTGGAGGCTTGTGCTGTCCCAAACCTCCCCCTGCAACTTGAAAGTGTATAATCAGTCACCCGCCCCAGCCCCAGCCCCAGCACAAATCTTTCTGTCCACGGGTCCTGTCCCGTGCTTTAATTAAACTGCCTTTTTGCACCCAAGACATCTCAAGAATTCTTTCTTGACCATTGGTACTGAACCCCCACATGTCCACATCATGCAGACCCAGCAGCTCTCTTGTGCTTATAGGTTTCTTCTCAGCGTGCTTTCAGTGCTGCAAGACTGAGGTCTCATTGTCAGGGCGACCAGCAGGGGAAGATGGACACAGCAGCCTCCACCTCCACCTGAATTCTATTTTCTTAAACTCCCACTGGGTTCCGAGGAGCTCACTTCTCATCTGTGGTTGGAAGAATGTCAACATTCCTTGGTTCTGCCAGGGGGGTTTTCTTCCTCTCTTTTTGTCTCCCTTTAGAAGGTCTGGCTGACATGTAGAGTTTCTCCAGCAACTAACCAGCTTAACTTCTTTTCACCAGCTAACCGGGATGCTTTCACTCCTCCCCTACCATCTTGGGATCAGTATTGCTCACTCAAAATACTTTCAGTATATTAAAAACTAACCAGAATGTGAGAATGGGAAATTTGGAAATTTCCAGTGGAGGGAAAGCTGGAGAGAAGAGTTTTAATGGTTTGATTTTGCATTTTATCCCCTTGGTTCTCCTTCTCTGCTCCACAGTAGTGCAAACACACAAGTTTCTAACCTGCACTGGAGGAGCGTTCTCTCTGGTACGGCCATTTTAGGGGAACCATGAATTCTCCCTCTCTCAGGTAACATCAGAGGTCTCAGCATGACGGGCAGAGAACTAGACTCCTCGGTCATAATGAAACTCACGTGGCCTGCAGTTCCCTCTCATGCCATCTCTTGTCCAGCTAAAATATCTGTGCAGTAGACTCTATTTCTGGAATTATGTCCCCAACGAAGCTGTTTTCTGGAGAGCTGAGCTTCAACACACTAACCTCGCCTGCCACCTGACACTTAATTGTTGAAAGAAACCAACCCTAATTAAATAAAATCAAGCCATATTGAACAGGGAGACAAAAACCCCAGCCTTCCCAATAAGGGCCCCTGGCCCCTTAAATGCAGCCCGGCTGAAGCCACAGTGTCTGAGAGGCTGCAGGCCCAGCGAGAGGGCCCATTCTGGTAATTTGGGAAGTTTCTCTTCTTACTTAGGTCATTGCTCTGTGGTTCCACTCTGGTTTCTCAGTCCCTGCCTGTGGTCAACGATGGGCTTTGAATCAAGTCAAGAGTGTGAGCCTCGGAGAGAATCTGGGTATGAGCTCAGCGAGGGTGTGAAAGAGTGAAAACAGGAGAGGGAGAGGGAGGAGGAAGGGAAGCTCCACCTACCCTCTCGGGGAGTGAACAAAGGGGAGAGGATTAGTGATATGAAATGGTCCCTCCCTCTCTGGATAAGTCCCAAACACGAAGGTGGCCAAGAACAGCCAAGCCCAGAGAGGTCTAATCTGGGCAACTTCAGGGCACAGCCTGACCCAGCTGCCAGGGCTGGAAGGGATGAAAGTCAACCACTGTGCTGGGTGATACAATTAGTTTCTGTGACAAATCTGGGACGTAGACATTATTGTCATTTTACAGAAGGGGAATCTGGCCCAGAAGCTTTAAATGGTGTAATGGACAGGATATCACCTTTAGAGGGGGCGTCTGGGTTCTGATATCACAGGCTTTGGGTGACTACTTACCCTCCCTGACCCTCCAATTCCTCATCTGTGAATGGGAGGTATTCATGCCCACCTCACAGCTGTCGTGAACCTTAAATCCAAATACAGACAAGGTTATACAGAAAACCAAACCCTGACACGTAGGAAGGTTTTCACTGAATGTGGCTTCTTTTGCTCTTTGCCCAAAGTCAAGCAGGCCACTGGGTCACAAATTCAGGTCACCCATCCCCGTGGGGGTATGGTGTGGGCCTCACTTTTGGGGAGGATCCCCATGCCTCCTTGGGTCTCCCTGTGCACACCCAGGAACCGGCAGTGGGAAGGATGCCCCCACACCTATGGAGGAGAGAGGGAGGGGGTTCTCCGTGCTCCCAGGCAGCTCCCCGCCCACCCACGCATGTCTCTCCCCCACCCATCTTCACTGCTTTCAGGCGACATACCCTTAGTGTCTGAAGAAGAACCAGTTCTATCCTATGAGCTCACTGTAGCCCCAACTCAGACCTCAACCCCCTGACCAGCCTGGCTGCTTCAACCTCTGTGTTAATTCCGTTTTTTTCCCCTTCAGCCCCACTTTTCCCCCCTCAGAACCCACCATCTTTCCCAGGAGACACAATGTTTGTGGTCTCCTCTGGGAATCCTTCCATCAAACTGTCAGCTGCAAATAACTCTGCCTAGTCCTGTTCACTTACTCTTTTTTTTTTTTTTTAAAGATTTTATTTATTTATTTGACAGAGATCACAAGTAGGCAGAGAGGCAGGCAGAGAAAGAGAGGGAAGCAGACTCCCTGCTGAGCAAAGAGCCCAACTCGGGGCTCCATCCCAGGACCCTGAGATCATGACCTGAGCTGAAGGCAGAGGCTTTAACCTACTGAGCCACCCAGGCACCCCCTGCTCACTTACTCTTGACCCTCCTATAGCATTTGCTGCCTCCTGCTCTGCAACCAAGGAGTTAGCCTGAGATTCATCCGGAGGACTTGAACTCCACTCCCCAGGAAGGCAGGCTCCCTTTCTGTCCTGCCTTCTCCCCCAGGTTGGCTCTGCCACTTGGGGAGAGGTCAGCAGGGGACCTTCCAGTTTGCATCTGACCGGCTGGATGAGGTGAGAAAGGAGGAGGAAACCATTTGGTATCCACTTGCTCTAATCCAGCTTTGCCAACAATTAAGACATTTAGCCCTGGGTCAGTTTCTCAGTTGGTTGAAATCCAAAGGGAAGAGGAGTGAATTTCTACTCAGACATCAGCAGCAGGCTGGGAGCCCTGAGAATAAGAATAAGAAACTTTCTTATTTTCAGTAAATTAAAAATTTACATAATACAGAGAAAAGAAAAATGCAGCATATCTGTAAGTTATAATGCACAATAATAAGCACTACTTAAAAAGTCAGTCCAGGGGTGACTAGGTGGCTCAGGCATTAAGCATCTGCCTTCAGCTCAGGTCATGATCCCAGGGTCCTGGGATAGAGACCCGCATCAATCTCCCTGCTTGGCAGGAAGCCTGCTTTTTCCCTCTCCCACTCCCCCTGCTTGTGTTCCCTCTCTCTCTGTCAAATAATGAAATAAAATCTTAAAAAAAAAAAGTTAGCCCAAACTGTCTTCTCCTATCTGTTCTCTGTCTCCTCTCTAAAGGTAACCACGATCCTATATTTCGAGATTAAAACTGCCCCCTGGTTTTCATTATCAGTTTTAGCAAATATGTATGCATTTCTGAGCTATATAGATTTTAGCCGTGCCGGACTTGAGGGGGAAGTTTTATATAAATAATATCAAACTGAATTTAATCTCCAGCGGTCATGAGATTTAACCCTTAAGGATGGATCTCCACGTGCCCTACAACTCAGCGATTTCACTCCTGCGTATGTATCCCAGGGCAGAACTTCTCGAACTTGGTTTCAGGCCTTTTCTATGCTCTTAAACAATGATTAAAAGATCTCATCCCAAAGAACTTTTGTTTACGTGGGGTTATACCTTTTTTAAAAGTTTTATTTAGTGATTCATTGTTTACATGTGATAAGGGTTGTATCTATTGATATTTGTTAATTAGAAATGAAAACTCAAATTTTTAAAATTAATCTTATTAATTTTTATAAGATTTTATTTATTTATTTGATAGAGAGACAGCGAGAGAGGGAACACAAGCAGGGGAAATGGGTGACAGAGAAGCAGGCTTCCTGCTGAGCAGGGAGCCCAACGTGGGGCTTGATCCCAGGACCCTGGGATCATGACCTGAGCCACCCAGGTGGCCCATAATCTTATTAATTTTAAAATAAACTCATAACATGTTAACATATTTTCTGAAAAAGAATTATATATACTTCAAAATTTAGGGAGATGAGTGGCATTGTTTTACGTTTTGCAAATCTCTAAATTATCTTGCTTAATAAAAGACAACCTCACACAGATACATAGTTTAAAAAGGGAGGAGTATTTTAAATAGCCTTTTCGGAAAATTGTGGATATATCGTGCAACCTTCGGAAACCTGCCCAGCATATGCCTGACAGAATGAGAGGGAGAATTATATGAAAATAGTGTTGATTTCATGATACCCCACAAAGGGCAGAGGGACCCCAATGGATCCTTGGATCACACTTTGAGAACTGTGGTTTCAGTGAAACTTAAACATATGTACCAGGAGGAATGTGACAGATTGTTCCTTGCAGTATTGTTTGTAATAGAAAAAAAAAAACGGGAAACAACCCAAATATCACCCATCAGCAGGAGAGTGAATAAGTGAATTGTGGTTCATTCACACAATAGAATATTTTCCAGGAGTAAAAATAAAGCCTCTTTCCCCCATCTCTGTACGTGGGAAGTCTATGTATTAACAGAGTTCTTGCATTTTGACTGAGTAGCTCATTTGATTGGCACAGACTAGATTGTCAAAGGAGACCTTGCACAAAGTAGGTATTTAGGAGAAGGACAAATGAATGACAGACCAAAGGCTGTGAATGGAGAGGCAAAGCTGGAGTCACCTAACTTCCTGTTGTGACTTTTCTCAAGTTAAATTCTCAGGCGGAAGCCTCTTCAGTTTCTGAAGCACTTGATTTCAGACTGATGATTAAAAGCTAACTTCCTGTTTTAAAATGATATTTATGTCACTGCAAAATACTCTGCCAACAGCGGGACTTAATAAACACAGGCTTACAGAGAATTCAGCGCATTTATGAAAGATCTTGCCTCTGGAAGTTTTGAGAGCCCAGAGCCAAAACAAGTACATTTTGTACTTAAAACTGAGTCTTGTTGCTCGAGTAAGAACATTTCAAAGCAAAATCTTCCCACACAGCTGATCCCCAGTTAAAAGGGAAGGAATGATTGAGAGCTTTATAGAGGCCAAAAGGGCCACTGAAATAATCCTCATCAGCACAAAATCCTAAAGGTTGTAGGGAAGTAGACCCACGATTCCTATGAATGGAATTGTTTCCCAAAGGGCTCCCTGCACCACTAGCCACATCGCACCCCTACCCCTCACACACACATGGGTTCTGTACAAGGTACGCTTTCAGATTATAGGGGCAGACCAGTGGCCAGAGACTGAAGGAGTAAAGGATACATGTTTTATCAAATCTCCTTCAAACACACTTATATTAATAGTTACAAGGGACCGTGATACCTCATGTGTCCAAAGGTTCTTACCAGCAAACTCACTGGTCTCCAACATAGATCTTCCACATCGTAGTACTTTAATATTTTTGGAGATCTCAAATATCAATTTTTTCCCAAAAAATTTTTCCATTTTGTATTGTCCCTCTGTTGCCAGTGCCACCGCCTCTCCACACATACTTCCCTAGCTTTGCTTCCAAAGAGCAGGCAGCCAGATATGTACCCACTAGGCAGGAGATTGGAGGCCCCAAGGGAAAAAAAGGCTTCAGAGATTGACAGTTGAAGGTCACCTAAATAAACAGTGGGATCTCTGCCTAGTTATCCTGCCTGAAGCTTTTTCATCAACAACCCTATTCTCTCTCTCTCTCTCTCTCTCTCTCACACACACACACACACACAAACACACACATTTTCCAATCAGCTTTTTGACGTGCCACTCCTAAATAAATATAAATAAGCAAAAGTCATATAATTAAAAGTCTCTAAAAGCAGCTAAAACAGAACAATGAATTCAGGGGAAAAAATAGAGACAGAAAAGAGGAGGAAAAAAATATTCATTCTATAGTTAATCTTCCTATTTTCTCTTCAAAGAAGAGAAAATAATGTATCCATGAAACAAAAAAGAGCATTTGGAAAGCAATAAAGCGCCCTTGGACTTAAATATATGATAGCAGAAATGACAGCTCAGGAAAAGAGTGGAAAGATAGAATTTTAAAAATCTCCCAGAAAGTGAACAAATAATAAAAGCCTTATAACTCTTAGTTGAAATCAGACATTTAAGATGCATTTGCTTTATCAGCCAAAAATTTATTCAGGAAGCCTTGGTTTAGGAAATCAAGTTTTCAATATTTCCTGTTGAATCCACATCTAGCATCTTAGACGTGAAGGGACCCCACCCTCCTTATCTTATATTTAGACTTCCAAGAATTACTTCAAATGCAGGAACATTTGTATGGATGATTCCATAAAATCAAATGCTGATTTCTGGTTAACAAATAAAGTGTTACTGACTGAGAAATAGACCAATAAGCCAGGAGAAAAAACAGAAATAGACCCAAGTATACATATGAATGTAACACTTAATAAAACTGGCATTTTAAAGGAGAAAGGAAGGGCTATTCAAGTGTGTGTGTATTCAGACAATCGATTAAACTCCATTTTCCATTTGGGAAAACTATTTAAATTATATTACTACTTTACTCTTTAATCCAAAATAAATTCCAGATGAATAAAAAACTCATTGTAAACCATGAAGCCATAAAAGTATAAGAAGAAAACATAAGTGAATGTGCTTGTAATCTTGGAATTAAGAAAACATGCCACGAAATACAGAAACTGTAAAGGCAAATATTGAGAAATTTGAGTATATAAAATTTTTAAATTTCTGAACAAGAATAAACATGTAAACAAAGGCAAAAACAAACTAATAAAATCATTACAATGTATATGATAGGTAATTGGCTAGTTTCCTTATACCGAAGAGTTCTTACAAATGAATAAGGAAAAAATCACCAAAATGTATCGGTCAAGATCCAGTCAGGAAAACAGAAACCATGCTAGGTAATTCAAACAGGGAAAACTAATGCATCTGGTTACACAGATACTGGAGGGTTAAAAGACAATTGACACTTGGAATTCATGTCATACACAGAGAGCTAATAGTGTTAAAGAGTGCCTGAATCCAAAAAGAAAGACCAACCACTCCACATCACGCAAAGTATATGAAAACAAAACTCTCAGATAAGAAAATACAAATGGGTCTTAAATACTTGAAAAGGCACTCAATCGCATTCAAAAGAAAAATAAAAATTATAAATGAGATAATATATTTCATTTATCATTTTGGAAAGATCAAAAGCCATCAAAAAAAAAAAATAAGGCCTGACTTAAACCCATCCAAAATAATTTCAGCAGAAAACATGTTACAGAATGGTATGACCATTTGCTGTCTAAAAAAAGAGAAAAAGAATATATATTTATACTATATATATAAGCACATATAATTAAACATTATATAAATATTTATGCAGATAGGATTGCTTGGGTGGCTCAGTAGGTTAAGTATCTGACTCTTGATCTCAGCTCAGGTTGTTTTTTTTTTTTAATATTTGAGAGAAAGAAAGGGAATGCAGGAGGTAGGGGGAGAGATAGAAGGAGAGGAAGAAGCAGGCTCCCTGCTGAGCAGGGAGCAGGATGTGGAGTTTGATCCCAGGACCCTGGGATCATGACCTGAGCCAAAAGCAGACACTTAACCCGCTGAGCCACCCAGGCGTCCCAAGATCTCCAGTCTTGATCTTAAGGGTTGTGAGTTCAAGCCTCACACTGTGCTCCATGCTGGGTATGGAGCCCACTTAAAAAAAGAAAAGAAAACTGCCTGGGTGGCTTAGTCGGTTAAGTATCTGTCTCTTGGTTTTACCTCAGGTCATGATCTCAGGGTTGTGGGATGGAGCCCCACCTTGGGCTCCATGCGAGTCTGCTTGAGATTCTCTCCCTCTCCATCTGTCCCTCCCCCTGCTCACCCCCTCTCTCTAAAAATAAATATTTAAATACACACACATATGTACAATAATAATCTCTGGAAAGATAGAGAAGAGCGCTAATAGTTGCTTTTGTCTTCAGGAAGGGAAACTAAATAAACCATATGTATTTGTATTGTGGCAAAATACACATAAAACTTAGTTTTTACCTACTTTAAAGTACAGTTTTGTGGCACACAATTCTGTTGCACAACACTGTGAATGTATTCATTTTAAAAATTCACAGTGTTGGGCGCCTGGGTGGCTCAGTGGGTTGGGCCGCTGCCTTCGGCTCAGGTCATGATCTCAGGGTCCTGGGATCGAGTCCCGCATCGGGCTCTCTGCTCAGCAGGGAGCCTGCTTCCCTCTCTCTCTCTCTCTGCCTGCCTCTCCGACTACTTGTGATTTCTCTCTGTCAAATAAATAAATAAAATCTTTAAAAAAAAAAAAAATTCACAGTGTTGTGCAACTATCAACATTATCTAGTTCCAAGTCAATCAGAGAAAGAATTATCATATGATCTCCCTGATATGAGGAAGTTGAGAGGCGACATGGGGGGGAGGGTTGTGGGGTAGGAAAGGAATAAATGAAACAAGATGGGATCAGGAGGGAGACAAACCATTAGAAACTCTTAATCTCACAAACAAACTGAGGGTTGCTGGGGATTGGAGGGGTAAGGATAGGGTGGTTGGGTTATGGACATTGGGGAGGTTATGTGCTATGCTGAGTTCCGTGAAGTGTGTAAACCTGGTGATTCACAGACCTGTACCCCTGGGGCTAATAAGACATTATATATTAATAAATTTTTAAAAAAATTATCTAGTTCCAGAACATTTTCATTGCCCAAAAAGAGATCCCATACTCATTAGCAGTCACTTGCATTCCACCTTCCCCAGACCCTGGCAACCACTAACTTACAGATAAGAAATCTCTATGGATTTGCCTATTCCGGATAGTTCATATAAATGGAATGGTATAATATGTGTCCCATGTATCTGGCTTCTTTCAGTTACCATAATGTTTTTAAGGTCATCCAAGTAGTAGCATGATTCAGTACTTCATTTCCTTTTATGGCTGAGTAATATTCCATTGTATGGATAAACCACATTTTGTTTATCTTTCATCAGTTGATGACATTTGGGTTGTTTATAGGTCCTGGCTATTGTAAATAGTGCTGCTTTAAACATTTGCATAAAAGTTTTTGTTTGAACACCTGTTTTCACTTTAGGGGAATACATACTGAGGAGTGGAATTGCTGGGTCATATGGTAATCACTGATAACTCTATAGTAACTTTCCAAAAAGTTTCCCATGTGCATATATTACCCAAACAAATACGGACCATTGTAATAAAAATAAATGGAGACAAATATTTGGTTTGCTAGTCAGAGCTCAGCAACCCTGCAAGATCAGTACTGGATCAATAAATGGCCTCACATAGCCTGAAAGAAACTGAAGGGAAGGAAGTAAAATAGAATCCAATTTTAAAACATGACTCATAGAACCAGTAGATCTTCAGGCTACAAATGCTCCCCATCATTAACTATTCCAGTAGCACTGCCCTGGTGAGCGTGGGAAGGGATGTGAGCATGTTTTCTAAATCCATTTTTAAAAAAATGGTTGAAGCGGTAATTAAGTTTGACTCGGACCGTGTGATTACGTTGGTTGGTCTGTTAGCAGCGTGTCCTCTCCGCGGGAGTCCTGGCTCTCTCCGCAACACCGACGTCCTCTAGGGGGCGATCATGGGAGAAGCCCGAGTCCCCCGCGTGGCTCGGAACGAGGCTCAGCGAGAATTCCTCCGGCAGAGCTTCTACGAAGGCACAAAGAGGTAACACTGTAACAAAGAATCCAGTGTGGGGAGGACACTCGGAAAACATAATTCTCAAGCCTTGTATCTTTATAAACAGGGAGACTGGGACCCAGAGCGGTTGCTGATGGTCACAGAGACTTTAAACACCAAGTCTGGAAAGCTCTGCTGTGCTCAGTGTCAAGCGTGGGGAGAGTGGCTTTTCAGGTCCCATAGAACTGAGTTCAGATCCCTCCTGCCAAACCCCTTTAGTCCCCCTGTAGTCCTCCTCTGCCCAGTTGTGGCCAGTTACTTAACCTTTCTGAGACTTTTTTTCCCCATTATCTGTGTAATGGGAATAATAACACTTAGGTAATGATGAAAGGAAGAAATGGTATCATGTACCTTTAGGATCTTCCTTATGTTGGTGCATTGTCGGTTCTCAGTAACTATCTGTCCTGTGAATGAGTATGTCCCTCCTCTAGCCTTCTAAAAAGCAATGGTTGCACTGCTGGAATAAATCTTTACTGCTGATATTTTAGGCAGGATCTTATGGGCTTTCTCTCCCCCCTTTTTTTTCTTTTAAGATTTTATTCATTTATTTGAGAGAGAGAGAGAGAGAGAGAGAGAGCGAGCATGGGGTGGGGAGGGTCAAAGGAAGAGGCAGGCTCTCTGCTGAGCAGGGATCCCAATGTGGGATTCATCCTGTGAGCCATCCTTAGTTGGCTCAACCAACTAAGCCACCTAGGTGCTCTCTGATGGGTTTCTTATATATAGAAAGCAGACCCTGGGCAGGGAATGAAAAGAGAGTTTGGGTGGGTAACACTACTCCAGTTGGGGGAAAGGCTACTTTATGGAGCCTGTTAGGCCCAAACCTCGGAGGCCTGCATTTCTGTCAGTCAGAGGTCCTTAGAGCTCCCAGGTCCTGACATTCTCTGCCAGATAAGTGGGGACCCTAGTGAGGCAGACAGAGTCACATCCCTCTGGGCCCAGTGCCTGCCTCCCTTCCCCCAGCACTCTGACAAAAGAACTGGTCTGGCTGTTTCAAGTACTACTAATCAAAGCATTTTATGAGAAGTGCTGTTTATGCCCGGCTACCCAGTGATCATCAAACACACCAGAGTAATAGGATAAATTTTATTTTGATTGCATTATGGAATTGAGGTCATGTTTTCTCAGTCTCCATAATTTTTATAGCAGAATTTTTTTACATGTTAGGTAGGAAGTTATAATTCTCACAATTGTTTTTTGGAGGAGAGAGGAAGCAGGACAGGGAAGGGATTAAAATATGCTTTTTTCCCCATTAAAAATATTCCTTCAGTATACAAAATACAGAAAATAGAGGAAAGAAAGAAAATCTCCCATATTTATAATATTCCGTTGCTCTTAATACTTTTCATTGGGTTTTTAAAACATTTTAAAATGTCCTTTTTACAAAGTTATAATCATTGTAGCATTTCTGAATTTTAAAACTTGGCCTCCTCCATGCTTAGCAATGACATTCATTCATTCATTCATTCATTCATCAAGCATTCCCCAAATGCCTATTGGGGTATGAAAATGAATTAAGGGGGCACCTGGGTGGCTCAGTGGGTTAAAGCCTCTGCCTTCGGCTGAGGTCATGATCCCAGGGTCCTGGGATAGAGCCCTGCATCGGGCGCTCTGCTCAGCAGGGAACCTGCTTCCTTCTCTCTCTGCCTGCTTCTCTGTGATCGCCATCTGTCAAATAAATAAATAAATAAATCTTAAAAAAAAGAAAGAAAGAAAGAAAGAAAGAAAATGAATTAAGGTCCTTGCTAAGATATTGTTCCTTCTCCTGTCCGAATATTTTCAGCTTGTTTATGTATCTTCTAAAAGGTTCTATTCAGGCAGGTGGGGGAAGGACAGTGATGGATTAAAGGCAGAGTGGGAGAATGTATGTGGTCACAGCAAGGTACAGCAAAGAGCCTGGTATGGCCAGAGACAGAGGCGCTCCAGGCAGTACTTGGTAAGTGAATGTCACCCCGCATGCAGTCCACACACTTTACTTTAGTCCTTGTCATTCAAAGGGGCTCTGAAATTGCATCTCCTTCTGGCTCCTTTATTCCAGGTTAAAAAAAAGAAAAAAAAACATGTTATCTGTGCAGATGTTATCCTCTTCAAATCGAAACCAGTTTTTAAAGATCTCCTTCCTCCCACTGTCCTCTATCCTCACCTTTCACTTAACTGAGAACTTGTCCATGACTTGGGGGTTTTCCTCCCAAGGAAAAGTGTAGGTAAGTGTAGGCCACTTACATGGATCCCTTCTTAGTCTGGTTTCTCCAGTCTGGTTTCTTAAGTGTTCAGTTATAAATCTCTTGAATGAGTGAATGAATTTTTGCTTGTCATCATACCCATGCCAGTTTCATTTATTTGTGGTGTGGTTTTTTTTTTCTGAACCCACATGAGTTGCTGTCAGTTTTTCATTCACTCTGTTCCTTTCCCTGGGAGAAGTGCCAGGTACTACCTCCCAGGGGTGTCTCATTACTCACCAGCCTTCTTTGGACTTTAAGAGGCTGGAGATTTTTTTTTTTTTTTTGTAACAGAAGTTGTATTTTTTTTTTTATTAAAGATGTTATGTATTTATTTGACAGAGAGAGACACACCAAGAGGGGGAATACAGAGGGAGTGGGAGAGGGAGAAGCAGATTTCCCGCCGAACGGGGAACCAGGGGCTTGATTCCAGGACCCTGGGATCATGACCTGAGCCAAAGGCAGATGCTTAATGACTGAGCCACCCATAGGCTGGAGATCTTTTAAGCAAGGAGGGAGAGAATGCCTGCTTGCCTGCCTGCCTACCCAGCACTCAAAAGAGCAGGCTGAGCAAACTGACACTCTCATGCCTTGGACCTTCTCCAACTTCACCCCAAGATTCCATCTGAGTATGACTCTAGATTCCATCACCACATCACTCTATAGGAATGAGAAGCTACAAGTCAAGCAAGAAGTAAATCAGGGTTCCAATTTGAGATTAGAACAAGATTCACACTTTCTAGTCAAATCCAGATTTTCATACCACACCAAAAAGCCTTTATGGGGCTATTATAGAGAAACAGGATAAGGATCCCGGGACTAGGGGTGAGGAGACCTGGGTTCTCCCTCTGGTGCTTTGCTATCGTACACAACATGGTCAGCAAGCTTAGACTCTGAAGGTATCGGTTTCTTATCTATAAAAGGGTGGGTTGGAATAGATGATCTCCAAAAGTCATTAGAGTGCCAAAAATCCCAGTCCAAGATTCTAACTCCAAAGGAAAGGCTACCACGTGGTATTCAAACCCTCCTACACTGAGTATTCTGTAAACTAGTGTCACTACCATGCCGGGTCCTGCAACACTGCCCCATTACAGGGACCTAGATTTCAGACAGGCTGGGAGAGATAGTGCACGGAAGGAAATAGATCAGCTTATTTGAGGGAGCTCGGCACTGAGAAGAGCTGATGGCCCTGCCCA
Source organism: Mustela erminea (assembly GCF_009829155.1). Lineage (NCBI taxonomy): Eukaryota > Metazoa > Chordata > Mammalia > Carnivora > Mustelidae > Mustela > Mustela erminea. Next base: position 44,826,399 of record NC_045618.1, read on the forward strand.
AATTCTCAGGAGACTGACATGCTTCCGAACGCCCACTTCATGTGTCCCGAGAACGCTGCCAAACAGAGGCTACTGCTCTCTTCCCACCCCACCCTTTCCAGCCTACACTATACCCTGCCCCCCATCACCCCTTCCAGGGTGCTTCTCCTGGAAACCAAGGTCAGATCGGAAGGTTGTTGGGTAAGTGTGAGTGTCTCCATGACAGGAGGGTCTCCCTGGTTCCTCAGAGTCTTGTCCTCCAGGGCCTCTGTTCCTCACACCCCAGTGCCAGAGACACACTGGCCAAATTCCTTTGAAAATGTTCTTTCTCCAGGCTCCAAGCTGTCACTCCTATTCTCCAGTTACCCAGGCTCACACGAGGGTGTGGAGATGGCTTTGGGAAGGGTCTCTTAGAGGGGCTCATGTACCATAAATGAGACTGGAGGGGCTGACTTCCTGGGCACTGTCTGACCTCTTTAGTTAGCAAGGGTGTAGCCCATCTCCTATGGGGTCTGGGCTCCCAGTTTGGGGCCACCCCCCTTTCCTCTGAATCCTTCAGTCCTTGCCATCCCCTGTGTAAAAACCCAGGTTGCATTGCAAGGAAGTGATCTTTGTCTCCCAGTGCAAATATGCTAGTAGACTTCTCTCCAGATATCCACTCCATGGCAGAAGTAGGGCTTCAGATGTATGCAGAGGATGAAGTTAGTGATTTGTGTTTATGAGGAACCTACTTTACAAATGGCAAGAATTACATGTTCCTCATACATTAATCATTCCTCGCCGGTGGGGTCATCACTATTATAACCCCTGTTTTATAACTTTGGTCCTACAAGGTGCAAAAAGAGTAGGTCCAAGGTCACATGGTTGTGAAGAGGTAGAGGGACATTCAAACTCAGTTCTGTCTGTTCCCAAAGCTAAAACTCTATCGTCAAGTTGCTGTACTCTTGGGTCAAACGTTTATTGAGATGCTACTATATGCAAAACTCTGGGGGCATGATGAATATGCAGATGAATGAGGAAGGGGTAGCTCTTGCCTTCCAGTGATGCAATTTCTTTTTCTTTTCTTTTGTTTTCTTTATTTATTTGACAGAGATCACAAGTAGGCGGGAGAAGCAGGCAGGTGTGGTGGGAAGCAGGATCCCCACTGAGCAGAGAGCCCATGCGGGGCTAGATCCCAGAACCCTGGGATCATGACCTGAGCTGAAGGCAGAGGCTTTGACCCACTGAGCCACCCAGGAGCCCCTAGGGATGCAATTTCTAACTGTGAAGTGGTGTGATCATGAAAAATTCTATTCCAAAGCAGACTGACATAAGTGCTATCTCTAAGGTACAAGCAGTGTCCATGGGAACTGGATGAAACGGAGAGATCCATTCACACTGTGTATGTGAGAGAAGGGGGGGATGGGAGAGGGGAAATGGGAAGAGGGGAGGGGGGAAGGGAAGAGGGAAGGAGAAGAAAAGGGAAGGAAAGAGGGAAAGAGAGAGAAAAAAATATAAGGTGGGTACTGGGAAGAATGTTTCTAGAAGACAGGCCTTCTGCTGTGCTCTAGTGGACCTTGCACAGGCTGGGGAGAAACGGGCACTTTCCACTTGCACTCGGGATTGCATTGGCAATCAGGGCCACCCATGCAGAAGTGTGGAGAGAAGCAAGGCTGACAGGTGGGTCAGCACCAAGCGTAGGGGAGCCTTGATGCCAGGGAAGGGTCTAGCTTGCTTCTGGGAGCAGTGGGGAGCTGCTGAAAGCTTCTGATAGAGCATAGGCAAGAAGAGATGACTGAAGTTTGCAGTGAGAACTAGTTGTGGGGAGGCAGAGATGAGGTCTTTGTGGCTCCTCCCTTTGGCCACCGCCTGCTGCTAGACTGGGTACTCAGCGGGAGGCATAAAGGGGTCAATTGCTTCCAGCAGTGGGAGTTCCCTATCTTAGCGGAAGCTGAGCATAAGACCCTACGGTCCTATGGGAGAGACTGAGAGGAGGGAGTGGCCTGATTTGGGTTTGGGGGGTGACCACAGGAAACTCAGAGAGTTCTGAGGTAGGAGGAGATGGTGGATGGGCAGAGGGAATGGGAAAAGAAACACATTCTGGAACATGGTGAAGAAGTCTTTTCAACTCAGCCAAAGCAAAATAACTGCCTACATCCTTTACAAATTCAAGCTCATTTCTGACTTCAAAAATCTTTTTTTAAGGAAGTGCAGATGAATTTTTCTCCTAAGTGCAATAAAAACTCCATGAAATTAAGAACCCGATTGCCCGGGTGTTGAATCCACTGGATTCTTTGATTGAATTATAAGAAAACAAGGTAAATGACCACAGACAAGTTAATATCAGGATGTCAGTCACGAAAACACCTACTATGGATACCACAAGCAGAATCAGCAATGCGAGCAGATGACTCAGCCTGGGACCCATTTGAAGGGTGTGGGGGAAGCAACCCCACCTAGAAGTTTGCTCCACCCTATTCATGTTTTCAGAGGCCTTCAGTTCTGAAGAACTTCTGGTGTCCTCCTCCATAAAGTAGAAAAGGGAAAATCACACATATGTTACAATTTAACTACATCCTCTGATTGCGAAATTCTTAACTTCATTAGAACTGATTGCGTGTATGCATGTGCCTTTTTTTTTTTTTTTTTTTTTTTACCTACTTTAAGGAGTCCTTATCCAGCAGCCTACCATTGTAAAGACATTTGGTGGGGCGCCGGGGTCTTGAAAATGTTTATATTTTGAAGAGTTCCCTATTGACATGGAGAGGATGTAACATTTGAAGGCAGCAGAGTGAAAGTGGGAAGAGTCAGGCTGAGGAGGCCACCTGCATGGTTGTGAGACTCGGAGCAATTTTCTTAAGTCTCTCTGGGCCTGTTTCCTCACCTGTAAGATGGGGAGGAAGAGAAGACTAGTACCCTTTAGGGTTGCCTTGAGGGTGAAATGAATCAATACACAGACGGATAGCATTCAGAAGGGGACTGGTGAGGCTCTGAAAGTGTCGATATATTATCACATTCAACTTCACAACGGTCTGGTGGACCCGGGGTCCTGGGATTGAGCCCCACAACAGGCTCCCTGCTCAGTGGGAAGCTTGCTTCTCCCTCCCCCACTCCCTCTACTTGTGCTCTCACGCTTGCGCGCGCTGTCTCTCTCTCTCTCTCTGTGTGTGTCTCTCTCTGTCAAATAAATAAATAAAATACAAAAGGAATAAATACAACTTTTTGATAACCAGTAGTACAAAACTCCAAAGAAATTAAACGGTGTACAGTGAAAAATGAATCGCTCTCCTTCCCTCCACTGCTCCCACCCGGCTCCCCTCCCCAGAGCCAACAGCTGTTACCAATTTCTTCTATGTCCTCCCAGAGTAAGCATTAGACTGAGCTCACTGCTTAACACACACTGATTTACCAGAGTCACCTAATTCCCTGAGCGCCTCGCAGACACCAGGGACTGGATGCTGGGCTACTGCTGCCTTCAGAGGGCTCACTGGCTTGAGTCTAGAAGTTATTTGTGGAGGAGCCTGCTATACTGACTGCTTACTGACCGCTGTCTCCAGCGTTTTTCCCATCTCCTTTCCCAGTAGAACCAACATCTTGAGCACAGGAAAGGACACATGAAGGGAACACTTTTCTCCAACTTGGTTTACACAGATTTCAGCGAGCGAGCGAGCGAGGAGGCCTGCGGTGTTAGGAGCCAACCAGAGGACGCTCCAGGGTGCTGGGCAAACATGACACCTCTCTGGGAGCAGTTTCCTCCTCTGTGGAACTACTGACCTTTCTAGCTCTCTAATCATTTTTCCCCAAAGGGCTCTTAAGAAGGGTCATTTTCTGTGAAGCCTCACTGCTGCTGGTCTCTGTTTCCAGCCTCAAAGTAGGAGCCACTCCACAGGTGACTAAGAATGGCCAAGAGGGCTCTAAGGCCTTTTCCCTACTTTCCCATCATTGTTCTTCAGATAATGATTTTAAATAGCCTTTCCCCCCAACTCCTGCTTCTGCCAATTTATAACCAGGTCGGCCGCAGCAGAGCTTTCTAGACAATGTAATTATAAAATATGCTCATGACCTTTGATGTGTAATTACATAAATGCAGAAGTTATGGGTGTTGGCAACTTCAGAAAAATGGTTCTGATCATAATACATGAAACCCTTTCTCTCTTTCCAAACATGAAGTATCTGGCCAAGGGAGATGGAGAATTAAATAGGGAAGTCACCATTTTTGAAGCAACTCTTATTATTCCCATTTTATAGAGGATCCAGAGAGGTTGAGCCACTGGCCTAAAGTGACACAGCAGGCCAGTGGCAGAAGTAGGACCCCAGTCTGGCCCCAAAGCCAGGTTCTTTCCAGTGTGTCAGGTACCCTACAGAAAGGCTGGGGACTATGTTCTGGATTTCGAGAATCTCATTTTCTGGTTAGCTGAATATTCTAGATAGCTGGATTGTCAGGTCCAGTTAAGGTTAGGAAAGAAAAGGGGAAAGCTGAGAGGGAGGTTCTCCAAGCCTAGGATTCTTTTCCCCATCAAAGTTCTACTTCTTAAAGTACATGGGCCTCTCCTTTTCAGTGGGTTGTAAGCTCCTCCTGGGCACAGTCTCCCTTCATGACTAGGGTAAGGGGAGTCACATGTTCATTCTAATCCTTGCTTCTTTTTTCTAGGTATGTGCTGTGGTTTTAAGTTTGCATTTTCCATGTGACTAATGCAGAACATCTTACGGGTGTTTAATAACTGTTAGTGCCTTTCTTTACTCTCTTATCTTTCTGCATCTTTGCACTCTTATCCTCTTTCCTAGGACCTAGCAAAGTGCAATCCCGAAAGCTGCCAGAGTCCTGGGGTCCCAGACATCTCTCTGTTGGCAGTTCTCTGTTTGGGGGAGTCAGCAGCCCTACACTGCCTTCTGCCTACTTCCCAGCCTCTTCTTTCATCTTTCTATCTCCTTCCACGTGACTCTCCAGACAGACTGGCAGGGTCAGATCCTCTCCAAGTATCTGAGCATTTGCTCCCCGCACCACACTTTACCTGCTATCAGTCAAGGCTCAGGTCATATGTCCCTTCCTCCAGGAAGCCCTGCCTGATGATGCTTCCTCCCTCCCTCCACCAACAAGTTTGGGTTCTAGCCCCTTCTTTGTGGCTAAGCAACATCCTGTACTTCCCCTCCTAGTGCTTTTCATATTGTGTTGCAATTGCCTACTTGCTGGTCTGTTTCTCTTGCCCTGCCTCATCTCTTGCCCTTCCTCATACACTTTGTGTATCCCATGGGCCCTGAGCATCAGTATTTACAGAGTGATATCTGTTGAATGGCCTGGCACGGATCCCTTTAAAAGAACAAAAATCTAACCTTCTGTGCCAACTATACTAGAATCAACGATTTCAAGCCATCACCTTTCATCTTCCACTTCCACCTATTTAACAAGCCATCAAGAAAAGGAACACTTATTGAAGATATACTGTATGCCAAGCACCAGGCCCTTTACATGTAAAACCATTTTCACAATTAGACGGCTTAAAGCTCCTTGTCTAGACAGCACTTTGAAACTCAAAGCCTCTGATGCCCAATCAGGCAGTGAACAAGCAAGAGGAAAGGAGTGATACCACAACTCTTTCCATCTTGATAGTGGCAAGAAGATGTTAGTAGAGGAGCACCCCACGTAGCACCAGGCTCTGAGTCCCTGTATCCTCAGAGCCTGGCATGGAGCAGGGGAACAGACAAGATTTGTTGAGCAAATGAATGAATAGTTAAAGAGAGAACATAGAAAGAAATGGACTGGAAGCTGAAGAGACCCACATTTTTTTCCCCGATCTGACCTAATACATTTCCCCCACTTCCTTCAGTGTTGATAAGCAAAACTGGACACCGAAGTATTTTTGTCTTGGGCAGCTGTCCACACTGCCGGTCAAGACTGATCCTCACAATTTCTGCTCAGAAGCCATTAACTAAAAATGGCTACACCTAGTCACAAGGGAAGCTGAGAAATTTCTAGTTGTGAACCCAGGAGGAACAAAACAAAACAAAACAAAAGTCTGGGGTGAACAGCCAGCAGTCTCTGCCTCAAGATACAAGGATCATCCTGCCTCTGCCAGTGTCCCTGTGTGGCCATGAGCTATCACAGGATCACTGGAGGCTCATTTGGGAAAGGCCCTTGGGGAGCATCTAATTCAGCTCCCTGATTTTACAGATGGGAGACTAAGGCCTAGAAACAGAAGGAATCCCTTCACTGTCACAGTTGTTTGGTGTTAGGACCACACTGTTTTTGCTTAATCGTTCAGTGCTTTAGCCACGAAGTGGGTCTTTAAATGTTTAAAGAGAACCTTCTCATCACCTTCCTGAAAGTGCTATGAAGTTCATATTTCCGTGATAAAGAAGAAAGCATTAAAAGCAATACAAATAAGGATGTTGGTGATGTAATGATTATTACAATGGTGCAAAATGATTCTTTCTTCAGTTACTCAGAAGGTTATTCTGTGTCCTGTGGTGCCTAAGAGACTTCTTTATTAGGAACTTCAGCTACTCCCCACATAATACTGCAAAATCCTTTAACAGAACAAGTGTATGAGGGGTGAAATTCTATCACCTTTGACAAAAGACTGAGTACTAATTGTATAAAATTGTGCACTTAATTCACCTTCTTTGAACTTTAGTTCTTTCATCATCAAACTGAAAATGACAATACCTACCTCTCAGGTTTGTTATGGGGATTAAAGAAGAAATGTAAACCACTTGCTATGGTATTTGGCACCTAGTTGGGACACAATAGATGTTAAGTTTCTGTTGTCACATAATTGCAATTCTTTCATGTAATGATATAATCACTCTCAAAAGGAGCATTTTCAACATTTAATCAACAAATACAATCTTTTCTTAATAGTTGCAATTGCTGAACGAGGTGCCTAGTATCCACAGAGAAAAAGAAAAGCATCTGTTCCCAAGGGAGACTGAGTGGAAAGCATAAAGCTAACGGGACAGAATGGGTGGTGGAGTTGGAGGCAGGGGCTTAAAAGTCTGCTTAGGTGAGTGATGGAGGACTTCCTTGAAGTTATGTGCTTCATGGGGAAGGAGTAGGAGTTGGTCAGGTAGAAGGCAAACAGGTAGGGAAGGACACAGAAATGTAAGGAAGCACGTTTTCTATAATGAAGGAGCCATTTTCGGTACTGCTGGAACAGTAAGTATGTATGTATGTATGTATGTATGTATAAATAAATAAGCTTTAGCAAAGGAGGAGGGACAGGTGACTGTGACAGCAGGTGGGTTTTCGAGATTGATTTATCTTGCCAGAGATGGGGAGCCACTGAAGAATTTTGGGCAGGACAATAGAGCAAAAGGGGTAAAATGGGAAGAAATGGGGGAATGAGGCTGCTGGGATCCCCCCACCCCACTCCCATCATTCAGTCATTCAAATAGTTACTGAGGTCCTGCACGGTGCCAGGCAGAATTCCAGGAACTGGAAGTCACTCAGTGAGCAGGACTGGAAAGGTCTCTGTTCTAACTGCAGAAACTGATAGTAGATACACAAGTGAGCAAGCAAGGAAGTATCAGATTAGTGCTTCTTGGAAAATTAAACCAGGTGATAAAAGAGTCCCTGAGGCACTGTTCCTCCTCCCGCCCGGAATATTCACGGAGCCTTCTCTAGATCTAACTTTGGTTTCCCAAAGAGGCTTTGCTCCTGGGGTGGGGGTGGGGGGAATCTCTAGGGTAAATAATTAACTCAGCTCTCTGGGTGCTTCCAGTTAGCCTGGCCTGCGTGGGGATAGTCAGACCTAAGTCTTCTCCAGGGCCTGGTCAGTTTGTAATCCTTGCTTCCGGACCCCCAATTCTGCTACAAGTATCATGTACAAGGCTAGGGGAAGGTCACACCAACCTTGAGACCTTTCCTGATCCTTGTTCCCATGGTAACGTATGACGTCCCCTCTCGGCAACACCCCCATATATATATATATATATATATATATATATATATATATATCTTTCAGAAGGAAACATTTGATAGCGTGGTCGAAATCATCTACTCCTCTCCTCTGAAAGGTGCAAACTTTGAAAACACAACCGCCGCTTCTGCCAGGAGCGCCCCCACTCCCCGCCCAAGCCTTGGGGCAGGGGTGGGAGGGAGCTGGTGGGGAATCCTCTGGGCCAAGGTCCCTAGGGCGGGAGCTGGACCACTAGGGCTCTAAGCGTATCAGAGCTCCTCAGCGCCAAAGGGATGCGAGCCAAGAGAAAAACCAAACGTTGTAATATGTAGCGAAGAGATTAGGGACAGAGAAAGAGGATTTCCCAGTGTGCCCCCATGGTCTTTCCCAAGTTTGACACATTTACTCACCAGGAAGGTTTTTTTTTTCCCCCCAAAGGTTTTTTTTTTTGTTTGTTTGTTTTGTTTTGTTTTTGTTTTGTTTTGTTTGAATTACGAAGAGTTTCAGAGACACAGGAAGGTTCTCTCTCTAGTTTTAGGGAAATCTAGAGAAAGCCCCAGGAGGGCCTTTCTGATTTTTGCCCAGCTTCTCTGGACTGTTTGATAGTCATAGTTCACCCTCTGGGGACTTTAGCAGTCAGTGATGACTAAATTAGGGCCCCTGCTCTGAGGAGTTTTAAATTCTCGTTGGGTGGAGAAGACGCTAAGGTAAATCATCTTCTCCTTCTTGTTCTTCTTCTTATCCTCCTCCTCCTCCTCCTTCTCCTCCTCCTCCTTCTTCTTTTAGCAGTTTACACCTCAGGTGCTTTTACATTCTTAACGCTGTTAAAATGATAAACTCAAAGCCCAAAGGAAATTTAGAGGTTACCTAGGGGTTGAAGGGGAGAGGCAAATACCTGACATATATCTGCCACTTTCTATGTTCCTGCCCATGGTAGACATTGGTAATCGATCACTCATTCATTATTATCACTTATTTATTGGCCATCCTCCAAGTTCCACACGTTATGTCAGGAATACAGCAAGAAACCATACAGACTTGCTAGCCTTATGGACCTCCAAGGGGGGGAGAGACATTAAACAAATAATTACATGCATGGAAAGTGTTTTAAAAAGGCAGAGTGTGAGGGCAGACAAGGGCATCACATATCTGGAGGTAACCTGGGGGTGCAGTGGGGTCAGGAAAGGCCTCCCTGAGGAAGTGATGTATAAGCTGAGGTCTAGAGGTTAAGGAAACTGAGTCTCTCCAAGGGTGGAAAAAGAAGCATTACATGCTGTTTATGGAAGGCAACATGGGTCACCGCATGCTCCATGGCTAAATGAGAGGGTATGGATACTAAATGGGGGGATAGTTGTCTGGAGAGAACCAGAGGTTGGTTTAGCCAGGCCTTGGAAGAAGAACCGGAGAGGGCTGGAAGATCAGATTGAGCAAAGGTCTGATTTATTGTTTATCCACTCCCTTCTTAGTGTAGTATGCCCTCAGGGGCTAGTAAAAAAAAAAAAGACTTTATAAATTATTGGCTATCTACTAAGAAGTGGCAATTCTCCTGACTTCTCCCATGTTCCTTGTAAGCTAAGTATAATTTTTCCGGTTTTACAGATTTAAAAAAGATAATAATAAAAAAGCTTGGGAAGGCTACAGACACTTGATGAAGTTGGCCATCAAGTAGGCAACAGAGCTAAGATTTGAGCAGCTGCACTTTCCACAACTCCTCACTGTCCTAAAATTTCCAGACGGGGGGTTGCTCTAAAAGCAATCAAATAAAAGCGACAGAGAGCTTTAATTTCAAAATATTACCGGGGGAAAGGCTGGGCAGAGATGCCTCCGGTGACTGAACATCAAGCCGCAGGGGAGCGTGTGGAAGAAAGCGAGGGGTGGCAGAGGGAGAGTGGGGAGGAGAGGGGGAGTCGGAAGGCTTGAGAAGTGCGTCCCTGGGCTCCTCCGTGACTGCGCTGCGGGGAGTTGCCCTGCTCTAACCACTACCCGGCCCGGTTAATCATTTCCTGACCTTCCTTCCCCCTTTCGCCCTGCCCGCAGGATTGCCACATCAGCCTCCCCCTTCCCCCTGCTCGCCTCCTGGCCCTGCAGCTCCCTCGCCGGGTTTTACAAGAAGCCCCAACTTCGAGGCAATATTGGTAATAGCCCCTGACGTCCTCAAGGCGGTTCCCCAGAGAGATCAAGGCTAGCTGGGGCGGGGTGGGGGGCGGTTATGCCTCCCCAAGCGGCCCCTTAAGGGTTGCACTGTCCCCTTTTCCATAAGAGGCCAAAGAGCCGGGGATCCAGTCCCCGCACGGATTAACCAATTACAAACTCAGTTTCCCTCAGGCCAAAAAGAGTACGGCAACAGCAGCTGGCAGTGGGGTGCAAGGTTTAAATGAGATATTGTGTGTAAAGTGCTTGGTTAGAAGATAATAGTGGGTGTTTAACACAGGTTGAATCCCTTCCCTTTTTATCACCTGGTAATTCGGACTTCGCGTTCAGCAAACCTCGGCTCATAAATATCTCAGTTGAACCTCCACTGGTGAGTGAGGTCTGAAAAGTCCAACCACGTGCTCCACGTAACGCAGATGGTGAGTCACAGTGAAAAGATTTGATCCCAGATTCGTGGGCGCCCCCGAGGGCCCACCCACGTAGTACCCAGGTGGCTGGCTGAAGGCCACCTGTTTAGGACCTGTAAGTGGGTCAGTATCGCACCTGGCGCAGGGAGCCTAACACTAAATCGGGACTGCTCTCGAACCGAGGCAACCCGCTGGGCCACCGGCAGTCGGTAACTTAACCTCTCTGAGCTTATGTTTCGTGTGTAAAATGGGACCTTTAGTGCCTGTTTGCCTGAGTGATTTTATTTTCTTTTTCACACTTTCATGAGTGGCTAGATTTTCTACCACAGTGTCGTCAGACCATCACAACACACGCAGGATCAGTCTTCTCTGAGAGCACTCCTTCCGCCACGGTAAATGCAGCGGACCTGCCCCGCGTGCCGGGGCTTGGCGCCCCACCCTTACCGGTGGGGTGGGGGGGGGTGGAGGGAGAAGCCGCGGTCGCCCCGTGCGGCGGAGTTGGGGTGTCATTCGGGAAAGCAGCCCGAATCTCCCGGCCACCCGCCCGCACGGTCCGGGACCCCACCCGGCGGGAGTGGGCAGGGGCGGGGTCAGTCTGTGGGCGGGGCCTGTCTGGGGGCGGGGCGGGGCCGGCCTGGGAAGACGGAAGCCCTCGGCCTGGGGGTGGCGGTAGAACCCGGATCCCAGAATTCCACGTTCTTCGGAGCGGGGCTTCTGGAGACGGCGGGTGGGAAAACCCGGCGCCCGGAAACCTTTGCTTTCTTTGACGCAAGGGCTCGGGACGCAGCCGCCGTCGGCCGAGCGCCCGGCGAGGAGCGACCCCAGACGGAGCCTTCGGAGCCCCTCCGCCCACACGTCTCCAGGTCCCCGAGCCTCGGTCTTCCTCGCCGCCCTACTCGTGGCCATGGAGTGTCCGCACCTCAGCTCCAGCGTCTGCATCGCTCCGGACTCAGCCAAGTTCCCCAACGGCTCCCCGTCGTCCTGGTGTTGCAGCGGTGAGTGCGGCCCCGCGGCGGCCCTGCGGCGCACCCGAGGCCCCGGCCTCGCCGGGCCTGCCGTCTAGGGGCCGCGGGCGGGTGGCGCGCGGACCCGGGAAGGGGTGAGGGCGAGCCGGGCCCGGAGGCTGGGGAGGGGTACGCGGTGAGGAGGGCTCGGGCGGGCGCGGCGGGTGGAGCGGCGGCGGCTCCTTTGTTTCCCGCGGCCCGACGGCCCGGCCGGCTGAGGAGAGGCCCGAGAGGGGCGGGAGCCAGCGGGGGCCACGAGCGCGTGGGGACAGCGGCGGGCGGGGATCCTGGCAGGCAGCTGGCCCCCCCGCCCCGCCCTGCTGGGGGGCTGTGCTCGGCCTGGGTGCGGGGCTATGGGGGCGGGTGTCCGGCCCCCACGGTGCGGCCGCACGTGTGGCGGGGCCCGGCTTGCGTCCCTCCTCGGACTGAGGAGAAAAGCGCCGCTCTCCCGGCGCAGCTTTGTCTGGGCTGCGGGGCGCGCTGGGCCCCTTCGCCGCTTCCTCGGCCCCGCTTCCTTTCGTTTCCCTTCGCTTCCCGGCAGGCTCGGGCAACTCGATCCACGCCAGGTGGGAGCCCTCAGCCCCGAGAGGCGCTCGGAATTCGGAACTCGGGCGGCGGAGGTCGGAATCTTTCATCAGCCTGGGAGGGTGAAGTTTGAAAACAGGCTGCAGGCTAAAAAGCTCTGGAGGCTGAGCCAGCAGCTGATTTGGAGGGACGGCTCGAGTTCCCGTTCAGATGTTTTGGGTTGTCTGAAATTGGGTTAGGATTCCCAGGTTCATGTGCTGAACAACAGCTCTTAGGTTTATGTAAAGCTTTTGCATTACTTCGGCATCTTAACTCCTTTGGCTGGGCTCTTTGGAAGCCCCAGTGCCCTCTTATTGTCTGCTCTAGCGACTTAGGATCGCACCAGCCACACTGCTTTGATTACTTCCTGGTAGGGCCCTGGTGCCGCCGCTGGAGTCTTTGTTTATTAGCTTTGAGATGATCAATGGTAGCTTGAGGTGTAGTGTAAAATTTGAATTGTGCATTTCAAAAACCTTAAGTTCATTTGAAGAAATAAAGGAAAAGAGCAACGGTACGATTTAGGTGTGTGACATTTTTCGTTGCGGTTTGGAGCTGGGGAGGTATTTTGGAGAATGCCTTAACACTTTTGACAGGTTACTTCTTAAATGGTGATTATGTCCTTGGAGAGAAACATCTGCAGCGCCACAGAGAAACAAGTATTCGTATTCTACGGTTAGGAATAGAAATAACTGCAGTTTTTTGGAGCTCTCAAAGGTTTGATGCTTTGCTTGGCTTTGTAAAGTCAGATTATCTTTTTCTGCGTGAAGCCTTTAAAGATTAACTGGTTAATTGGTTTTACAGTGCAGTATTGCAATTTTTTTTATGAGGGTGCAGAAACCAGTATAAATTAGCTCTCACCTAAGAATTTATCTTCCACAGTGAATGCTGAGTATGGAAAAACAAATAAGGTGTATCAAATTGCTTTTCAAGTTGATTGGGGGTGTCTTAGCTATAATTGTAGCTATCGCTATGGTGCTAAAACTGTAACTTTTAATTTTTTTTTGCCCCAAGAGATTTAAAAAAACAAATGACGGAAGTAAACACTAGGAAGAGCATATCTTGTGAAGAATGATGCTCTTGCTCATCTGTATACTTCAGGGATACTAAGGGGACAGCGCACTACTGGCTTTAGGTAAACTCACATCAGATTTAAAGATGGCCTCACTGGGCACAAGCATCTAAAAAAGGAAGAGAGTTTATGCAAGTGGCAGATATCCTGTTGTGAGTCAATCTTGCCTTTGTCAGGGAGTCCACTTGACTTGTGGAAAAGAGTGCAGAAAACTGAGTATCTCTTGAGGAACTTAAAGTAAAATGGAACATAACTAAGAGACTTTTGCTGATAGCAACAGCAAACTAGTATTTCTAGCGGTAAAGATCGGGTCGTTTCTCTCCCAGGAGAAGGATGGCGTCTTTGCATCTTACAACAAAGTTTTTTTCTGACATTGGTATACAAGGGGGGTTAGTCATGTGGTTGGATTTGTAGAACCAATAAAGCTCGTTTAACAACTTTATGTGGCTTTTTTTCTTCTGTCCATATTTTGTGAATTGAAACCATTTCATGTGGGCTCCCATTTTAACCTCTTGGCATCCATTCTTGATATAATCTCGTATTGTATTGAGCTTGATCTTGTTCTTGCCTGCCTGTTTCAGTGATTAAATGATTAGTAAATTCGTGAGCTCTTAACTAATTCATCATCTTGGAGTAATATGTATTCTGGCATTTATTCCCTAACACTCTTGAATTTCTTTTCTTTTTTCCTTTCCTTTTCTTTCTTTTCTTTTCTTTCTTTCTTTCTTTCTTTTTTTTCCTTTCTTTCTTTTTCTTTCTTTTTTTTTTTTTTTTTTTTTTTGAGTAGTGGACCAAAAGGGTAGCCAGTGTGTTGAATAATGCTGTGACCGGGTATTGAGTCTGATTACGTTCTTATTAAGGAGGGAAGAAAAAAAATCCCTGTTTTGGCAATAGGACAATAAAAGTAATGCCCTTGCCTTGTTTTCTTTGGGAGCCTGCAATTATACCAAGGTGAAACAGCCTTAAGGCAAACAAGCAAATTGCAAAAGGCCAACATCCTGGGCTCTCCTAGCTAGCAATACATCCTCGGACAAGTAGTTCTTTTTCTTTTGGGCATCAGTTTCTTATGTCATCTGTAAAAAAAAGAGTAATACTTCACATTTACTTCACAGGTTGCTGCTAGGATGAACAAAGTAATTTTTTTGTGAAGATGTTGGGAAACTCTTGTAACACTATGGAAGTAATAGGTGGCATTACAGGCCAGAACATTTTTATAAATAGGACTCCTCATACTTAAATATCTAAAAGCCCTTAAATAGGGCCTAGGACAGACTGGCTTTATGCCGAATTATGCTTGCAAGGAGATATATTACTCAACAAGATTAGGGGGTGTAAGAAGTAATTATACTTCAGGATTGACTTGAGCTTCTTATCTATGGAAGGCACTGTGTGTTAGGTTATGTAATTGTGTATTGCAGTGCTTCTCAAGATTTTTGTTCTCAGGACCCCTTTATACCTAAAACTTATTGAGAACTCAACCTTTGTATGGCTTATATCTACTGATATTTGCTGTACTAGAATTAAAACAAAATTTTTAAATGTATTTTATTAAATCATTTACAAATAACAGCAATTAATCTGTTACCTGTTAATGGAGATAGTGGTTTATAGAAAATCACTATACTTTTCAAAACAAAAATTTTATGAGGAGAGTGGCATTATTTTACATTTCTGTAACTGTTGTTTAGCTTTATAGGAAACAGCTGCATTTTCATATCTTCTGCATTCAGTCTCTTGAGGTATCATACATCATGTATACTCTGGAAAACTCCACTGCACCCTTGTGAGAGAATGAAGGTAAACAGTATAAGTAACATCTTAATATTATTCATGAAAATGTTTGACTACACATACCGCCCCCCCACGGGGTTTTGGAAACTCTTAGGGGTCCAGGCCCACACTTTGAGAATCTACTAATATACATCTGTAGCAGCAGTGAAGGATAACTGCAGTAATTAAAATAGCTTTAAAAAATTAGAGAAATCCTAAAGGCTAGCAACATGTATGTCTTTGCAGAGACAGAGTTTTAAAAATACATTAGCTGGGAACAGATCTAGCTCTGTTGGGGTCATCATCCCATCCTCTCAAAAGAGTTACAGTCTAGGGGCACCTGGGTGGCTCAGTGGGTTAAAGCCTCTGCCTTCGGCTCAGGTCATGATCCTAGGGTCCTGGGCTGTCTGCTTAGCAGGGAGCCTGCTTCCTCCCTCTCTCTCTGCCTGCCTTTCTGCCTACTTGTGATCTCTGTCTGTCAAATAAATAAATAAAATCTTTAAAAAAGATTAAAAAAAAAGTTACAGTCTAATCTCGTTGGTGAGAGACAGGAAGCTAACAGGTTAGTAGATAAATCCATGTTGTGGTTTAAGGTAAATGTTGAAAATAGCAATTTCCTAATAAGGTAAAAACTGATTTATGTCTAATCTTTGCTAAAGGTATTCTCATTTTAAGTGAAAATTTTTAACTAAAAACTGGGATATTCTTTCAAGAGTTTTGTTATGTGCACATACCAGATGTTATTTTCAGAAGCTGGAGACTTGGGCATTTCTTATTTTTGTGGGTAGAAGGACTGAACCAGTGGTAAAATACAGGGGAAAGAACACAAATTGTTTAAAATGATGCCCTAAACACAACTGTTTTAAGAACTAAAGAAAGCCAAAGAATAAGCATTTGGACCTCGGGGGTTTGTGTGAAATAAAATAGCCGATTAAATTGGAGATATTTTCATAGCATGGGCATGAGAATTTTCCCTGATTAATTCTTCAAAGAGCTGAGAATGCCTCTTTAATTTTCCAGTAAACAGTTGCCCTCACATTGTTCTACCCAGGAAAAGTAAATATAAAAGAAGTAAGTTGGGGTGGATATTAGAGATAATCCTGCCTTTTTTTTTTTATTTTGGACGCTCCATTTGGTAAGCTGAGGGGCTATTGATCCTTGCCAATGGTAATAAATATGTAATTTGTAGTAAAGCTTGTGATAAAGGTGAGAAATTACCTTGATCCAGTGGTAGGTTATTTTGTATCATACTTCTCTCACAACGCTCCATCTAAAAAAGACTCTTGACCAGTAGATTACATTTTCTAAATAGGATCACTCATTTGTTCATCCTTAGGTCACATGCATTTACTGCTTTTTGGTAGCACTGTTTGAGATATTTATTAGGTGCTTAGCATGTAACAAGACACTCAGTAAATATTTGCTTACTGAATGAAGGAACTTTTCTTCCATTTAGATCATGGCTGGAATGGCCTTAAACTTCCATGCTGAAAATAAACACAAAGTGAACTTTCCCGTAGAATGCTTTCACCAGTCCTTTCTCCCAGTGTTTTCCTCGGTAACATAAACTTTGACTGGATTATGAGCAAGTGGCCTTCTGCAATGTTACCACAATGAAATTGAATTCTTTTGACATTCTTTGTTTATAGATGGGCTGGTGAACATTTTAGTGTACATGTGGGTGGGACAGTTAAAAATCAATGGACAGGTGATACTTTATCATATTAATTCTGGAGGTTAACATTTGAATTTTATATATGCTTTTCTGAAGAACTTAAACTTCATTGGTAAGAATTTAAGCTTAAGTCAAATGTAATTGTTTTTCTAGTTTTACTGGCAGTGCTGCCCCTTCCCCCCCAGAACCTTAAACCAGCCTCAGCAAAGTCTCTAAATAATTGGTGGTAGATGTGAAAGATCTAGAGTCTAGAATGTGCTCCATGTGTTTGTTTGAAGAGGCTGTAGTCTAGGCATTGAGTCTAACATTTTGCTGTTGTGAAGTTTTGACACACTGATCAGAAGTCATTTTCTAAATGGCATTCTTAAAAAATGGCATACAAAGAATATCCTTCATGTCCAAAGCAGAAGTAAGGATGGAATTGAGGGGAGTATGTGAACTCTTTGTTTAAGTTTCCCATTATTCATTTATTTTCAAAATAATTCCTTCTCATCATTATTTGCTTTTATAGGATTAGCCTTAGGCTTTTATAACATCCTACTTTTCCCCCAATTTATGCAGTTTCCTTCTTTACTGGAATTTAATAGATTCATTTTTGGATTGTTGAAACTAGATTTAGAAATATGTTTTATAGTATTTGTAGCTCAGTAAGCAGAATAGTGAGTAATTTAGCTTGTAGCTCAGTGAGTAATTTAAATTCCTGTTTTAAAATTTAATTGAGTACCTCTTCCATCAGGGAGTAATTTACATGTACATTTTCCCCTAACTTTGTTTTTTCTTTCTTTTGGAGCTTTTCTGTGTTTCTTGAGCTATTTTATATATTTTTCCTTCTTTGAAAAAAAGTGTTATTTCCCTTTGATTAGGCTACAGTTTCCCACCAACCTACCGATGGATTTTGTGTTCAACCTAGGCCTTGGAATAGAGTTGGGTAGGTAGTTTATCAGTGCTTGAAGTGGAAAATGTATACAGCTTAATATATTTTAGTGTTTCATGTTTATTCATAGCTCCTTTAGACATTAGAGCAACTGCATTCTGGGTGTTTTAATAGAGCTTTCCTGGACAGATGGCTTAGAAGGCTGTACTTAGATTCTCAGCAGGGGCTAGTACTTTTTGGAGGGTATATTTGTCATGAAGCTTACCTTGAGTGACAGTTTAGAATGGTGAGAATAGCATTAATATCAGTAACAGCTTCTTCATCTTACCTAGAATTTTTTTTGTGCCAGGACCTCTCAAGGTGCTCTGTGATTCATAAGTCTGATTTGAGAATGTAGATAAGGGTAGATATCTTTTAGATTGAAAGGAAATTTACCTAAAACTTGTTCATTGCCATTGTATCCTGAAATCTTTTGGGGTTTCGAATGATCTTTGGCTTGAAAACTTGTATGTAGAGATCATCTTTTAACTGCTGTGAGTCTGCAGATTTTAGTATCTATAGTAATTCCAGATGTTTCCTCATCTATTAGTTTTACTGAGTAGGAGGAGAATGGAGAACAACATAAAGTAACTTCAAAGAAGTTTGCTAGCGTTTAATCCTGACTAATTTAATTAACTGCCCATCCTTGTAGTTTTTCCTGTTTTATGGATTGTGAAACTGAGACAAAGATTAAGAGAGTTGCTTAAGATGCTTGGGGGTATTAGAGATAGCCCAAAGCTTAGACTCAAATACCATTCAAACCATACTTTTAGCCTGCCTTTTAAAAAGCAGGGTCTTTATTTTGTCATCCGGTAACTTAGTGCTTAATAATATAAAGGATTTAAAGTGTTTGGAAACATGTTTAAAATAATTCCTTTGAAGATTTTGACATGAAATACGTTTTAAATTCCACAATTTGAAAATAATTTTAAAATTCTGTATTTGATTAGTTGTTCCTCTCCCTGTTTATTGATTAAAGTAGAGGCAAGTTGGAACAAGATTGGTAATACGGTTGGAAGAAAACTGCTGTTTTTGAATTTCTTAACTTCATTACAGTTCACAGATCTAATTTTTTTTGTTGGCTGAAATTCATATTACTTTAGTTCAGATACAATAAACGAGCTTTCTCAATGTAGCTGTGGATAAAATGCGGTTAGCTTTGGTTATTTTTTAAATGTGCTTCTGTTCTTGACGTTGCCCCTTCTCATTTTTTTATTTTGTTTCTAGGAGAGGAGATTCTTCTTGGAGGTATTTTCTTGTGGGATGGGGAAGGGAGGGAATTCTTGAGATAGGGAATTTTTCTTTTGCTTCTGGTAGCTCAGAGGTTATTTGAATCTTTCCTTTTAGGCCAATGTACTTTGCTGATTCCATTTAGTTATATTCTAAGATTTTCCAGTTGTATTTCTTGTAAAAGTTAATTATAGTCTTTAGAGTACAAAGTTTAAAACAGATTTCCCTCTCTTAAGTACTGACAAGTATGTATGTGTGCAGATGAGCTTAGAGAGGCAATTTCACATTTTGAAAACTATTCTTGAAATTAAACTTGGACATTATAAAATGAAGTTTGTAGTTATCCTAATGTTTGTGTGAGCTGAGTGCTTCATGATTAATAAATGCTAGGTGAGAATTGAGAGGTTATTTTTAAAGATTTATTTATTTATTTTGGAAGAGTGCAAGCAATCAAGCTTGGAGGGGGAGGGACAGAGGAAGAGGGTCTTTTTTTTTTTTTTAAAGATTTTATTTATTTATTTGACAGAGAGAGAAATCACAAGTAGGCGGAGAGTCAGGCAGAGAGAGAGAGAGAGAAGCAGGCTCCCGCTGAGCAAAGAGCCCGATGCGGGGCTCGATCCCAGGACACTGAGATCATGACCTGAGCCGAAGGCAGCGGCTTAATCCACTGAGCCACCCAGGCGCCCCGAGGAAGAGGGTCTTAATCAGACTTTGTGTTGCACTGAGCGGGGAGCCCCACTCAGGGCTCCATCATATGACCCTGAGATCAGGACCTGAGTGGAAACCAAGAGTGGGCACTCAACTGAGCCACCCAGGTGCTCTTGAGAGTTTATTTTTATGGTGAATAGCTCATGTGTTTGAAAAAATATAATCTACTGGATTTTACCTGAAGACTTTGTATTCTGCTTTAGGATTAAATAGCTCTATAGTCTGTTTTCTGTTTTGAGTAGACATTCAGTGCTGATATTTTTTCTTTGTTGTAGTTAACTTTAAGGTAGCTCTATAGAAATCTGCTTGCCTGTTTATCCTTGACCAACCTTGAAGACTCTTAATGTTGTAATAGACTGTTCTTATACTCTCATCACCAGGAAGAGCTGGCTGGTGATTAACTATCATATTCCTGCAGGTTTAATTTAACTGACTGTAAGATGCTGAACTTATTGTTTTAGCTTCTTTAAATTTTTGTCCTTACTGACCATTTTTAAATAGTAGATTATTATCCATTCCTTTGTTTTGAACATTTGTTGCACAATATTAAGATGGTAATATTTTAAGCAAAGTTTTTGAAGATCATACTGCTATTTCAAGGAAGCAATTTTTGCCGTAGAAGTTTCCCTGGGAATATTGATAGATAACATGTTAGAGAAATGCTCTCATATAATACTTTTTTTTGAAAAAAACTATTTAAAACTTAGAGTCTTTGGGACACTAGTACTTAGGTTATTGATTGAAGATTTTTAATTTTAGTTCCACACAGTAAAATGTCCTTTGATTTAATCAAGATTAACTTTAGATTACACCTGAATTATTTTGAATGTTAATTGTGAGATGCATTAACATTGGCCACATTGCTCTGTACCAGCTAAGGACTCAAGCTTCACCTTATATGTGTGCAGTAGCTCCCAGATCTCAACATTCATGACATGAGAATTTAATTCTGAGAGCTTTATGTACTATATCAGTTTCATTTCAGTTATTTTAAATGCTTTGTAGTCTTTTCTTAAGCTCATTTAAAAACATTTTTAGGGGGCGTCTGGGAGGCTCAGTGGGGTAAAGCCTCTGCCTTGGGCTCAGGTCATAATCCCAGGGTCCTGGGATCCAGCCCCTAATGGAGCTCTCTGCTCACAGGGGAGCCTGCTTCTCCCCCTGCCCCCGCCTGCCTCTCTGCCTACTTGTGATCTCTGTCAAATAAATAAATAAAATCTTTGAAAAAAAAATAAAAACACTTTTAGGCTTTTGTGGTTTTTTTCTTCTTTGAACAATTAATAGATATTTGGGGGGAAATGTGGGTCAGATTTTAAATTTGTGTCTACTGATTGTAAAAAAAAATTAAAAATTACAACAACCTGGATGCCTGGGTGGCTCAATCAGTTAAGCCACTGTCTTTGGCTCGGGCCATGATCCCAGGGTCCTGGGATTGAGTCCCTCAGGGAGCCTGCTTCTCTCTCTGCCTCTGCCTGCCACTCTGCCTGCTTGTGTGTGCTCTCTCTCTCTCTCTGACAAATAAATAAATAAGAAAATCTTAAAAAAAAAATCACAACAGCCATAAGAGTTTTCAGGTTCCTCTTTTCTGTAATATTCGTTATCTAGCCTGTTAAGCAGAGATAAGTATGTGCCCAATTTATATTTTTTCTTTCCATTTCTTCATAAATAGTCACATTGACTTCAGGTCAATAAAGAGTTTCCTAGCACACCAGTAAATACAAGTGTGGTATTCTCCACCCCCATGGCTTTGTGCTTTCCTTTATTATATTATCACACAAAAAAGGGAGGAGAGTCATACAATGCAGACATTAAACCGATTGTTCTCTGAGTAAAGTCTTCGATAATGAGATGTTCCTAAACCTTTTATTTATTTATTTATGGGTGAGAATGCTTCATTCATATATATATACATATATATGTATATATATATGAATCTTACATTGCATATACTTACTATTGTTTTGCAATAATAGTTGTGTGGTATTTACATTTATGACCTATTATTTCTTTTGAAGGTGCTGCTACTGTTTAACCATGGATTTGTTTATTCAGGCTGTTGGCAAAAGTACAGAATAATGTCAGATCTTGCTATATTAAATAAATGGAAATACTGGATGTTAGAATTATTCTTAAGTGATCCATGGCTTTTGTTTTCATTTTGCATAATCTGCTTTATAGGGGAAGTTATTTTCAAAGCAATATAAAGTCTTGGTGATTTTTCTAGTTATTTGTGTTTGGTCTTCCAGAAGCAGAGTGGCCCATTTGACTCTGATTTGGTAATCTGCCTTGGCTTTAGTAGTTTTAAGCCTCCTCCTCACTACCCTTTCCCCTCATTTAGAGTTAGAGGCACAGTTCCAGTATTTAGTTGAAGGCTGGTAGAGTAGATATAGCATAGTAACTTCATTAGGTTTTTCACCAAAGTAGGTCTGAAGAAGTCAGATTCGTGATTACTGTTTTGGGGATTATGTAGTTTCACATACATTGCTTCCATATGTTGTTTTCATTTCATGTTGAAAAGTGATTTCAGAAATTTTAAAATAGAATAAAATGCTTGAGCCAATGAGGAGACCAGCCTTATGGATCAGAATTTGCCTCTATGTGGGAAGTCAGCAGGACCAGGTGCTCTCTCTTTTCTAGCTCTGTAGGTAACTGGATCTGTTAATATATAGATGACACATTTTGGCCAGTTTTGAAATTACTGTAGTAAAGGACACATACCATTAGCCCTGCGAATTCTGCTTGTAGTACACAGGGAATTCAGTTGATGCCTAGCATACCTCAAAATGATAAAGTGCTATTGTAATTTTTATGCCAAGTGAGAGATTTAAAAAACACCTTTTTAAAGATTTTATTTATTTGTCAGAGAGAAAGATAGTGTGGGGGGGTGCTGGGGGTGGCAGGCAGAGGGAGAAGCTCCCTGCTGAGTGAGGACCCTGATGCGGGAATCAGTCTCAGGGCCCTGGAATCATGACCTAAGCCAAGGTGGATGCTTAATCTACTGAGCCACCCAGGTGTCCCTGAAAAATTTTAATTCCAGTATGGTTAACATACAGTTTTATACTAGCGTCAGATAAACAATACAGTGATTCAGCACTTCCGTATATCACCCAGTGCCATGTAATAGATTTTAGGCATATATTTTTTTTAAGATGAAAAAAATGGTGTGAGCAATTGCATGAATTGATAGGATTTTATCATTTTAAAGATTAATTCATGGGGTTCCTGGGTGACTCAGTGGGGTTAAGTGTCTGACTTCAGTTCAAGTCAAAATCCAGATCCTGGGAGTGAGCCCTGCATCAGGCTCCCTGCTCAGCCAGAAGCCTGCTTCTTCTCCCTCTTCCTACCTCCTCACCCCTGCTTGTGCTCGCTCTCTCTCTCTCAAATAAATAAAAATCTTTAAAAAAAAAAGATTAATTGATGTTTTCAAAAAGTAATACATAGACACAGTTAAGTGATCATATCAGAAGGTTTATTTTCTTTTTTTTAAAGATCATGACCTAAGCTGAAGGCAAATACTTAACTGACTAAGCCACCCTGGTGCGCCAATATCAAAACGTTTAAAACACAGCAGCGATTTCCCACCCCTTCACCTTCAGTCGTACTGTCCACAACCACCCACGCTAAAGTCTATTTAGTTTTCTCTCTTATGCAGGTAAATACCTGTATATATTTTTTTTAAGGCTTAATTTAATGTATTTATTTGAGAGTGAGTGAGAGCAAGCAAGAGAGAGAGGATTTTTTTTTTAAAGATTTTATTTATTTGTCAGAGAGAGACAGAGAGAGGGAGAGAGAGAGCAAGCGAGCATAGGCAGACAGAGTGGCAGGCAGAGGCAGAGGGAGAAGTAGGCTCCCTTCCCAGCAAGGAGCCCGATGTGGGACTCCATCCCAGGCGACTGGGATCATGACCTGAGCCGAAGGCAGCCGCTTAACCAACTGAGCCACCCAGCCGTCCCGAGAGAGAGCATTAGTGGGAGGGTAGGGGCAGAGGGAGAGGGAGAAGCAGATGGCCTGCAGAGCAGGGAGCCCAGTTCAGGGTTCCCTCCCAGGATCCTGAGATCATGACCTGAGCCAAAGTTAGATGCTTAACTGACTGAGCCACCCAAGTGCCTCAATACCTGTAAAATTCTAAGTAATACACTCTTATTTCTTTAAAATTTATCACTTTTAGGCTTTATCCCTTCACATCTTGCTGTGGTAAATGAGGACATTAATGTGTTTGTACCATCCTCCCTTCTCCCTTTTCCATTTCTTACTATAACTCTAATACAGGTTTTGGTTAACATAGAGATTACGTTTTCTTGAATTTTATTTTTTCTTGAGTTAATAATTACCTTTTTATTTTTAATTTTTTTTAAGATCTTATTTTTGAGTAATCTCTGCATTCAGTGTGGAGCTCAAACTTACAACCCTAGATATCCAGAATCGCATGCTTTACTAACTGAGCCAGTCAGGTGCCCCAATAATTGCCTTTTTAAAAAAGTTTACCTTCTACATATTTGCTCCTAAATATACTTATAAATCTGTTGTATGTCTATGAATATTATTTTCCAAGCACTTAAGTGTATAGACAATCTCTTAGTGCTGTTTTCCCCCCAACACCTCCTTTGCAGGCTCCTCTTCCTCCAGTTTGAACTAATCGTTCTCTAGGCCTATTGGACAGTTTTTATCCTCTGATTCCCTTGCTGTTCTCTTGTATTCGATCTCTCATTTCTTGTATCTCATGCCTTTTTCTTTGTTGATTTATTAGCCTGTTTTGCTGTAGTACATCATCCCACTCCCTTCTAATAGGAGGCACATTTTTGACCCCATGCAAGTCTGACACTTCTATTCTAATTTTGCACTTGATTGCTTGACAACTATAGAATATTAGACAAGATTTTTCTCTTAGAGACATGAAAGTGTTGTTCCTTTGTTTTTAGGCTTCCAGTATTGCTGTTGAGAAACCTGATGCCATTCTAATTACTGTGCCTTCATATATATCATTTTATTCTTTCTCTTGGAAGCTTTTAGGATATTCTTCTTATCCTTAGTTTTCTGAAATCTCAAAGTGATGTGTGTTGGCATGTGTAGTTTTTCTTCTATTGTGATGGGTACTCAAGGGGCTTTCAGTCTCTATGTTTGATACCACACTTATCTTTCCATACTATCTCTCTTAATTTGTTCTTTTTTCTTTTTGGAACTCCTATTAATTGAATGTTAGGTGTCCTAGATGGAACTTGCAATTTTCTTATCTTTTTATTTCTTTGCCTTTTGGTTCTAGTTCTGAGATATTTCCTTGATTTTTTTTCCTCCTCACGCCTTCCATTGAATTTGGATATTTAATCATATTTTTAATTTTCAAGAACTTTTGCTTATTTTTCTGATCATTGCTTCTTCCTATATCCCATTGCTATTGTTTTTGTAGTATTTTTTCCTATCACTCCAGGGTTTTACAGTTTGTTTGTTTGAAAGTTTTTCTGTGCTTCCTGCATTGTTTCTACTTCCTCTGGATTCCTCTTTTTCTTTTGTTTCATTTTGTTTTCAGTGTCTACACCCGATGTGGGGCTCAAACTCAATGACCCCGAGATCAAGAGTCCCATATTCTGCCAACTGAGCCAGCCAGGTGCCCCTTCCTCTTCTTTTTAAAATGATTCTCTCCAGGCTCCTGGGTGGCTTACTTGGTTAAGTGTCTGCCTTTGGCTCAGGTCATGATTCTGGAGTTCTGGGATTGAGTAGTCCTGTGTCATCAATTCTCTGCTCAGTGGGGAACAGCCTTCTCCCTCTGCCCTCATCCTGCTTGTGCTCACTCTCTCTCTCTCTTTCATATAAATAAATGAAATCTTAAAATAAAATTATTCTCTCATACTAGAGATTTTTTTCAAGGATTTGTTTTATCTTTTTCTGTCTTCATATGAGTGAGGCACCAAAAAGCTCTGTCCATGGGCTTCACTGTGAGATGGGAGAAAAGGCTGTCTTCTTCACTGGAGGTTAACACTGAAGATGTCTGTATGATGTATGAGAACTTCTTCTTCCTTTTTTTTTTTAAGATTTTATTTATTTATTTGAGAGAGAGAGACAGTGAGAGAGAGAGCATGAGCAAGGAGAAGGTCAGAGGGAGAAGCAGACTCCCCATGGAGCTGGGAGCCTGATGCGGGACTCGATCCCGGGACTCCAGGATCATGACCTGAGCTGAAAGCAGTTGTCCAACCAACTGAGCCACCCAGGCGCCCTGTATGAGAACTTCTTTAGCTCTGTTGAGTTATTCAGTCTTCCCTCTAGGAGCTGTACTCCTGCCTACTGATGTTCTGACATCAGGGTATAGGAAGTTCCATGATTCAGTTGTTCCTTACAGCCCTTAAATCCATTGTTTTCAGTCCTGTCCTTCCCCTTGCTGTCTGCTCTGTCCAGTGTCCCTAAGCCCAGAGTCACCTCCCACCTGCATTCTTCTCTGCTGGCAGTTAGGTTTTAACCTCCTTTGCACTACCAAGATTATTACTGCTCCTTTAACGTCTTCCTGGCTTCCAAAAACATGTTGAAATCTCGTGTGCTTTGATTGCCTCACATGTTCTCTTTATCCTTGTATCTGTTTAATTCCTTTATTGTCATTTTCATGGATGTTAGAAAGGAGAGGAGATAAGAGAGAAGTTGGTTTGCCATGTTTTATTTGATGTCTCTTTTTGTTTTTGAGAGAGAGAGAATATGGGGGGGGGGATTGAGTCGGGTGAGGGGCAGAAGGAAACGGGGAGACAGAATCAATCTCAAGCAGGCTCCACACCCAGCCCCAAGCCTGACCTGGGGCTCGATCCCACTGCTTTGAGATCACTACCTAAGCCATTAATCAAGAGTCAGTGCTGAACTGACTGAGCCACCCAGGCACCCCTTAGTCTTTTTTTTTTTTTTTTTTTAAGATCTATTTATTTATTTATTTATTTGACAGAGATTACAAGTAGACAGAGAGGCAGGCAGAGAGAGAGAGGAGGAAGCAGGCTCCCTGCTGAGCAGAGAGCCTGATGTGGGGCTCAATCCCAGGACCCTGGGATTATGACCTGAGCTGAAGGCAGAGGCTTTAACCCACTGAGCCACCCAGGCACCCCCTTAGTGTCTATTTTTAAATGAAATATTTTAAATCAGTTTTAGGGCAAGACGTGTTGTCCTATAAAAAATGGTTCTAATTAGTTACATTCAGATAGTCAAATCCTTAAAACTGAAATTTTGCATTACTCTATTTGAGTAAAAGAGCAAACTCAGATTTACCTTCTCTTATGGACAGAGCAAAATAGTGTTGCTTTTATCAGAGTCAGCAGAAAGAGTAGGTAAATCAGAGGGTTTGAATCTGTTTAGGAAGCCAAATCACACGCCAGACTTTGGATATGTAAAAGAAATGCAGTCGTAAGGCCATTTGGACTACTGTAATTAATATGTTATAATATTTTTACTGTATTAGTTCATTATCCATCAATTTAGTGGAGTTAATGCTGGGTTCATAAAACTGTTTGCCTCTACACATTGATAATTTAAACTTTTCCTTTGTGTTTTGGTTTTTTAAAAAAGTTTTTAATTAGAAATAAAGAATAAAACTTTTTTTAATCTCAAATTTTTATTTTGATACAATTCCGTACTTAAAGAACCATTGCTAAGAACAGTACAAAGAACTCCCATCTACTCTTCTTTTCCGCAAGTTTTTTTTTTTTTTAAAGATTTTATTTATTTATTTGACAGTAGATGGAGAGGCAGGCAGAGAGAGAGAGAGAGGGAAGCAGGCCTCCTGCTGAGCAGAGAGCCCGATGCGGGACTCGAGTTCCGCAAGTTTTTATTTAAATCCCAGTTAGTTAACATTCAGTGTAATACTCGCTTCAGGTGTAGAATTTAGTGATTCATCATTTTTGTACTACAACCGGTGTTCATCACAAGTGCATTCCTTAATCCCCATCACTTATTTAACCCATCCCCCCACCAACCTCCCCTCTTGTCACCATCAGTTTATTCTTTATAGTTAAGAGTCTTTACCTAGATTGACCATTTGTTAATATTTTGCCCCATTTTTGTTATCATTTATGTACACATCCTCACTTTATGTATTTTCTTCCTGAGTAATTTGCAGGTAAAGTACTCCTTTTCCATAAATACTTGTTTTTTTCCCCCAAGAACAAGGGGTTTCTTTTCAGTAAACATAGGATGTTGATCAAAGTCAGACATTTAATACTGATAGAGTAGTATTAGTTAATGCATGTTCCATATTCAGATTTTTCCAGTTGTCCCAATAGTGTCCTTTATATATTTCCTTTATAGCAGTTTCCCCTTTGTGTTACAGCTGCCTACCTCCACCAGATCTAATCCAGGATCATGCATTTCATTTTGTTGTCATAATGGTTTAGACTTCTTTAATCTGGAAGAGTTCCTTGGTTTTTCTCTTTCACATCATGGTATTCTTAAATTCATTTTTAAAATTTTTTTTAGAATTTATTTGAGAGAGAGACCAGGCACACACATGAACTGGAGGAGGGGCAGAGGGAGGGGGAGGGAAGCAGACTCCCTGCTGAGCCCTTCCTCGGGCTCCATCCTAGGACCCTGAGATTGTGACCTCAGCTGAAATCAGGAGTCCCACTTTAAACCAACTGAGCCACCCAGATGCCCCCGAGATTGTGGTATTTTTTAAAGAATACAGGCCAGTTATTTTTATAAAACATACTTCATTTTGAGTTCTTCTGATGTTTCCTCATGATTTGATTCAGGTCATGATTTTTTTTTTTTTTTTTGGTAGGAATACTACAAAAGTAATGTTGTGTCTTCTCAGGGCATCATATTAAGAGGTTTATGAGGTTGGTTTGTCTCGTTTTTGGCGATGTTAACTTCAAATATTAAGGTAATATTTGCAAGGTTATTCCACTGTAAAGTTACTATTTTTCCCTTTGCTATTAGTAAGTATCTTGTGAGAGGTACTTTGAGATTTTGTGTATACATCCTGTTCCTCACCAGGCTTTCACCCAATAACTTAACAACCATTGATGATTCTTTTTTTTTTTTTTTTTTTTTTTAATTTGACAGAGAGAAATAAGTAAGCAGAGAGGCAGGCAGAGAGAGGAGGAAGCAGGCTCCCCGCGGAGCAGAGAGCCCGATGCGGGACTCGATCCCAGAACCCTGGGATCATGACCCAAGCCGAAGGCAGAGGCTTTAACCCACTGAGCCACCCAGGCGCCCACCATTGATGATTCTTGACTGAATCACTTATTACTAGGATAGTTGCAAGAAGTTGAAATTTTTTTTAAGATGTTGAATTTTTAACTTGCATTTTTTCTAAATATATTAGTATTCTGTAAAGAAGAGCTTTCCTTTCCCTCCCACTTATTTGTTTATTCATTTATGGTATTAGTATGGACTCACAGATATTTATTTTATTCTTTGATATCATTATTATTTTGAGGCCCGAATTATCATAGCTTTGGCTGGTGGGAGTGACCTAAGCTGGAATTTGGACATGTCCCTATTGTCCTTTGAGCTCTTTCTTTTGGACACAAGATACTCCAGGCTCATCTTGTACTCAGCATACCCCAGCCTTGGAATCAGCCATTTTTCCAAGTATCCCTTATTCTGTTTAGTGGGGAATAATGTTTGCAAATTAAGATCTCTTAGCAGATAAGAGCTAAGAAATATAAATAAATACACATGTCTCTGTGTGTGTGTGTGTGTGTGTGAGAGAGAGAGAGATAGAGAGAGATTATATTAATACTTATAATTCCAATTCAGCATCACAGGTCTGGTCTTGCCCCTTTTATTATTTGTAATGCTCTTCTCCAACATTGAAAATCTGGGTCCCATTATCCTCAGCATATGTACTCATTTGCTCTGTGCCATAATCAGAGAAGTAATTCCAGAAATGCTAACCCATACCATTGTAAAGGAAACCTCCTTGAACTAGAGTTCAGTATTTGTTTAGGGTTCTTTTTGTCTATGTACTGACAATATGTAAAGTATTATGTTCAAAAGTCATTTGAATTACTTTCCCTCCATCTTTTAATACACTTATTTATTTGGCATATAGTTGGGTTCATTTGTGTTTGATTTCCATTTTGGATTTTTTTCCACCTCTTCCTTAATGATTCTTGTTTTCCTTTTTGAGTGCTTAAAACATTAGCATAGTTCCAGAAGCTAAAACTATACTGAGAAGTTTACTACCCATTCCTTTCACTCACTGCCACCCACTCTTGTAGACAATTATTCTGATTTATTCTTCCTATGTTCTTATCTTTCTCTCTAAAAAGGTAGCAGACTAATTATATATTTTTGGACTTTGCCTCTTTCATTTATCAGTGTATCCTGTATATCACTCTATGTTTGTATAAATTTTCCTTATTTTTTAATAGCTTCATAGCACTCCATTTGTGAATGTGTCACAGTGAATTCAACCATTCTCCTATGTTTTGGATCCTTTATTTTAGGTTGTTTCCAGTATTTTACATTTACAAATAATGCTGCAACTAATAGCCTTGTACAAATGTATTTTTGTATTAGGAGTATCTACAGGGAAGATTGAAAGTTTTAACTTCTTAGTTGTATGAGCAATAATGTTTAAGTGTTTTTATAATAATACTTCAACCTATTTGCCTGCCTGCTCCTGTCTTCCCATCTGCTGTGGTCGTACAAATGTACTTAAGACTGTTGAAGGGAAATATTTTAATGTAATTATTTTTCTGTCTGGGAAACCTTGAAATCAGAGAGCTAGAAGTGGCCTTGAAAGCATTTTTAGTCAGTACATAGTAGCTAATAAGATATGTTCTGGGTCTATTTTCATTTTAACAACTGATTGCTCCTTATATATACTAATCAGTGCTGTTTTACCATCTGAGTACTCAGACTGAACTGTTTTCGGGGACATCTTTCTTAATTTAATTCATGTTAGGTTCCTTCATGTTGTGCTGCTGACTGGCTGCTCCCTGCGGTCACAGAACTGCAGTAGGACAAGACAGTTATACACAGGGTAGCAATGGGGATATGGGCCATCTGTTTTCTCTGACAGATCTTAGAGCATTAGTCAATATTATAAGCTTAAGATCTTCAGAGGAATGGTAAATTGGATTCCCAGGAAATGCTGCTGGCTCTCTCAGGTGGTTGAGAACTTCCAGTTTGTTCTAATAAGTGGGCATCACGGCAGAAGGGAGACCTCCTCCTACATTGGTAGATAACCATGTAAAAGATCGGCTAGCACAACTTCTCGTCAGAGGGACCAGGAATGAATTATACATGTATTAAGATAAGGATTCCCTCAGCCCAAGGGTGGCTGTAGCCTCCAAGGGGATCCTACTTATGGTCCTGGGAAGCCTTTTGAATTTGTGTGCGTGTGCCATACAGATGTTATCGTTTTCTGTGCATGTCTTGACATGGAAAAGGTTGGAAAAGTAGGCTAAGAGCCAAGGACATTGCTTCTTAAAGAGAATCTGGTAGTAAGGTGGATAAAGAGGAATTGAATTTCGAGCTACTGGTTAATAAAAATAAGCTGATTACCTTATATTTAATCTGATATGAGTTGTAATCATTCCTTTTTTCTTCTTTGCTAAAACAAGAATTAGAAATTTTTAAATGTTTTGTTTACCTAAAGAAAATGAAAACTCCAATTCAGAAAAGATATATGCATCCTTATGTTTATTGTAGTGTTATTTATAATAGCCAAGATAAGGAAGGAACTCAAGTGTTGATCGATAGATGAATGGATAAAGAAGATGTGGGAGAGGGGTGCCAGGTTGGCGCAATCAGTTAAGCACCTGCCTTCGGCTCAGGTCATAATCTCAGGGTCCGGAGATCGAGCCCCACACCAGGCTTCCTGCTCAGCAGGGAGTCTGCTTCTCTCTCTCTCTCAAAAAAAAAAAAAAAAAAAAACTGGGAGACACACACACACACACACACATACATACACACTGGAATATCACTCAACCATAAAAAAGAATGAGATCTTAGCATTTGCAACAACATGATGGACCTAGAGGGTATAATGCTAAGTGAAATAAATCAGAGAAAGACAAATACCATATGATTTCACTCATATGGAATCTAAAAAACAAAGCAGAAACGGACCTATAAACAGAGAACAGACAGGTGGTTGCCAGAAGGGAGGGGTGGAGAGACTGGCAAAATGGGTGAGCAGGAGTGGGAGGTACAGGTTCTAGTTATGGAATGTTTAAGTCATGGGAGTGAAAGGTACAGCATAGGGAATACACAGTGGTGTTGTAACAGTGTTGTAAGATGGCAGATGGTAGCTACACTTGTGAGCATAGCGTAAGGTATAGAGTTGTCCAATCACTGTTGTATACCTTAAAACTAATGTAACAAGACACGAAACTAATTGTGTGTCAACTGTACTTCAAAGTTAAAAAATATTTTTAAATGACTTTGGTCTAGCACATTGTATTGGGTGTTGGTTTACTCAAGGTATGTTTTGCTTGGTTAGATTGGTAAATCAGGATTTTTTTTTTATTTTTATTTTTTTTAAAGATTTTATTTATTTCTTTGACAGACAGAGATCACAAGTAGGCAGAGTAGCAGGCAGAGAGAGATGAAGAAGCAGGTTCACTGCCAAGCAGAGAGCCCGATGTGGGGCTTGATCCCAGGACCCTGGGACCATGACCCGAGCGAAGGCAGAGGCTTTAACCCACTGAGCCACCCAAGTGCCCCGGTAAATCAGGATTTAATCTCTGTTCTGAATACCTTTGAGTTCAGTATTTTTCAGTATGATTTTGATACTTAAGTTGTCTCTGTACTTAAATATTTTATCTGAGTAACATCTTCCTAAGTTGTCTAAACCTTTTTGCACATCTCTCAGAATGTACACCTGAACTGTATTTGCTTTCTAAATATATTTATTTTACATTAGGTGTATAAAGTTTAATGATTCTGACATGAAGGTGGTTTAGTAGTTCAGTCAAATTTTGAAATAAACATATCAGGATTGAGTATTTTATCTGATTCATTTGATGTTTTGAATGTAATTTAATTTTAGGTCAGATATAGGAGGAGTTTCTGAGAGAGTTTTAACTTTAATGTGACTTATGTATATGAAATTCTTCTAGGCAAAGGAATTGTTAGCTGAAGTTCCTTTTAGTGGGTGTAAACTAAGAGAAAAAATTTTGAGAATTAGTAGTCATGGTATATGTGGCCATACGTTAACTGTTAGATATAATTGCAGCAACCAGAATTGACCCCTGCCAACCATTTTATTCTTTCTAATGTGTTTTTAATGGAAAGGAACTGACCATCACTGGTGCTTTCTGTTTGTTAGGCCCTTTGCTGTGCACTTTATATCTTTTGTCTCATGAAATCATTAACACAGCCATGTGAGGTAGAGGTGGTATTTGCCCTGTATTACAGATGAGGAAGCTGGCTCTGGAACCAGCTCCTGTAGGTCATAGAATAAAACTGGTAGAGCAAGAAAGTAAATTTAAAATCGCTGGTCCTGAAGCCCATGCTTGCTTCATTATATCACATGACCTCTAACATGTTTATTTTGAGTCTGTATAGTAACAGTTACATTCTTATGAGGGTAACCTAGTCATTTGGTACATTTTTATGTTAAAGAAGGAAGATTTCTTGGGGTGCCTGGGTCACTCAGTCATTAAGCATCTGCCTTTGGCTCAGGTCATGATCCTGGGGTCCTATGATAGAGCCCTGCATTGGGCTCTCTGCTCAGCAGGAGGTCTGGTTTTCCTTCTCCCACTTCCCTCCTTGTGTTCCCTCTTTCTCACAGTCTGTCAAATAAGTAAGTAAAATCTTAAAAAAAAAAAAAAAAAGAGAGAGAGAGAAGGAAGATTTCTTTCGGCAAGAGTCAAGGGCAGGTGATTAAGGCCTCTGCCTAGTTCAACCCAGATGATCTGGAGTAGAATTCTGGTCATTGTGTCCTTCCCTCTCTTCCTCTTTCTGGGCTGGCTGTGCAACAGTTTTATGAGAACTTTAAGAGAAAAATGTGAGCACTTCCTTGGAAATCTTGGGATTCTGGTTATTAGCATGTGGGCTCTTGATTCCAACTACAGAGGCCTGGGATTAGACATTGCTGTGTGAGACAGGGATCAAGTCAGGCTGGCTCAGGAATATGTCAGAACTCAGAGCAAAGACAGAATTGGAAACAGAAATGAAGTAGGATGTTCTCAATTCATAACTGTTCAGTTTTTCGAATCGAACCTTTAGTAAAATCTGAGGTTTCCCAGAATGCTTATTAGAGAACATAATCCAGAGAGGGAAAAGGTATGAAGGCTAGGCTTGGTAGCTTTAAAGGAGAAAAAAGGAATTCTTGCGGGTGCCAATGACACTTTCTTGAGGATCTTTATTCAGAATTTGGGGTTGCTATGGAAATAGTGGTTTTTTTGAGATTTTGAAGGTTGTTTTTATAATACAGGGCAACATTAGGAGTGCTAAAGAAAGAATTAGGTTGCCTTATAGTAGTGACAGTACATCTGGATTTGAGTTATTAAAATATTAGAAGGAAAAAAAATATTGGAAGGATACAGAAAGATCCAGTCCCAAAGATGATGGCAGCTTAGTTATGATAGGCCACTTTTTACTTTTACTTTCTTACTTTCTTTTACTTTCTTACTACTTCTGTTGCAGAGGGATAGTCTAGCCCTTGTATAGTTTTGATTCTTATGGGTGGAACCTCTTGGAGGCTCCCATCCTCACTTCTGTTAAACAAGAGTGTTAATCATTTCAGTGAGTTTGGCAGGTGTGAATGATGGATGCTCTATCATTGATACCCTTCTTTCTATAAGTGGTCTTCTGATTATCTACTGCTGTATAACAAACTATCCCACATCTTAGTAGCTTATAACAACCATTTTACTTTGCTTCTGATTTTGTGGATCATACCTCAGGAAGAACTTGGCTGGTGTTGCATCTGCTGGAGTACCTGGGGCTGGAGCGTCTTCTACCAAGATGGCTTAGTAACCTGCATGTCTGCTGCTTCTGTGCTCTCCCGTTCCCAGTCCTCCCATGCCATGGTGTCATATTCTCCAAAGTCTACCCATGTGGTTTGGGTTTCTCACAGTATGTTGGGTGATCAGACTCCTTAGATGGTGGCTAGCTTTTCCAAGAGTAAGCATTCCAAGTAATAGCGAAAGGAAGCTGCCAAATTCTTAAGGCCTAGTCCTGCAAATGAATACGGAGTCACTTCTGTCTTACTCAGTTGGTCAGGGCAACTATAGAGCCTGCCAAATTCAAAGAATGAGGACACAGATCTACTTCTTGATGGGAGTAGTGTCAAAAACTTTGTGGCTATCTTTAATCTGTTACAGGGCTGCTAAACAGAAAGGAGAGAATGATTTGAGAAATATTGAATTGCGACTTTACCAGAAAACAATTTACTTATTTAATGATTCAGAAAGACATTTATGGATTGCTAAGTCTTTTTTTTTTTTTTAAGATTTTATTTATTTGAAAGAGATCGCAAGTAGGCAGAGAGGCAAGCAAAGGGAGAGGGGAAAGCAGGCTTCCTGCTGAGCAGAGAGCCCAGTGGAGGGGGGGCTCAATCCCAGAACCTTGAGACCATGACCTGAGCCGAAGGCAGAGGCTTAACCCACTGAGCAACTCAGGTGCCCCTAAATCTTGAGTAAGAATGGAAGTGAGGCAGGAAAGAGCTGCCAGAAGGTGGAAAAGGTTTTAATGGGCAAAGTGGAAAGATGACCAAGATAAGCTTTGCTTCATCATTGCCTTTCCTGCCTTGTCCCTAAACTCTTGGTTCTGTGATCCTGGCCTTGAGTCCCAACCTGCCGTTTCTGTCCTCTTTGCATTTGGTGCTCATGCTTGGTCTCCTCCTCCTCCAGTATTTGGACCTCTGCTTAGTCTCCCAAAGTCTGCATTGGCTCACTCCTTTGGCCCTGAGCACCTCCTGTTGCTTTTTAAGAAACTGTCCTATTTCTCTGTTCCTTGGGAACCCAATGCCCATTCCCAGAATGATCAGCACTGGAGGATGGCGGGGCGACAGATAATGAGTTTGGTTCCATTCAGACTGCTCTGGCACCTTTGGCAGTTGCTTAAGATAACTGGATTTCTTCTTTTCTGGACTATATTATGGCCCAGTTCCTGCTCTCTCTTTATCTGACTTTACCTACTTCTTTCCCCAGTAATTTCAGAAGATTCAAGTTGAAGATAGGAGAGACTTCAGGACTTTTAGCATGGAATAGGCTTGTGAGCATATGGTTCAAATAATATTTATGGTATAAAGAAGATTATGTGCCTTGCTCTTAAATTTCTAAAAATATCTCAGTTGGAGGGT
Organism: Mustela erminea; assembly: GCF_009829155.1. Taxonomy (NCBI): domain Eukaryota; kingdom Metazoa; phylum Chordata; class Mammalia; order Carnivora; family Mustelidae; genus Mustela; species Mustela erminea. The sequence continues at coordinate 44,861,968 of NC_045618.1, forward strand.
TAGTTGGGTTAGTTCTAGAATATAATTCTACTTATGTTTACTGAAATATTCATAGAATTTTTATGATAATACTGCCCTATTCTCTAGTTTTAAGAGGAATAACACTTTTGCTATTGATGCTTTTGTGTAGTGTGTGTATACGTGTGTGTGTGTGTGTGTGTGTTTTGAAAAAGAGCTGCAAAAATTTTCTTTTCACTGATTATATTTTTACAAACCCATAGAGTTATAAAAATCTTGGATTTTGGTTTAACTTACCACTCGTGGTTAATAGTTTAGAATAAGTTTATTTCATTAAGACAACTTTATAATACCAGTATCTTTAAATATAAGCCATTTAAATTTTTATTATAAAAGAAGGAATGTTTTCTGAAAAAAATCACTGTAGTGGAAAGTAGGTCCATGTGGCTCCAATCCCTCAACCCATTCCTTTTACATAACCATTAACAGTTACCATATATCCTTCCAGACTTTTAAAAAATTTTATATAGAGGCATATAATATAAACACAGAAACACATAGTATAAAATCTTTTTAAAACAACAATGACAACCTTCTGGACTTACTGCTTTACAGCAGTACATGCCTTCAAACAGAGTTTGGTTTCTAGTTCTGTCACTTACTAACTTAGCAAGTTACATAACTTGTCTCTGCTTCAGTTTCTTTATCTGTAAAACAGGCCAAAGTATAGTGTATTCCTTACTGGATTTTAGAGGATTAAATGAAGTAATATTCTTGAAGTGGTTGCCATAGTGCCTGGCCCATAATATGTCTTGGATGAATATTAACTAGATAAAAGTGAACTTGCCTTTTTTTTTTTTTTAAAGATTTTACTTATTTATTTGACAGAGAGGAACACAGCAAGATGGGGAGCACAAGCAGAGGGAGTGGGATAGGGAGAAGCAGGCTTCCCACTGAGCAGGCAGCCCGATGTGGGGCTCCATCACAGGACCCTTGGATCATTACCTAAGCTGAAGGCAGATGCTTAACCAACTGAGCCACCCAGATGCCCCATGAACTTGCTTTAAAAAAACAAAACAAAACTATATTATTGATGTTTTCTTATGGCTTGGTAATAGTTTTAGAGTGTTGAGCTTTAAAAAATTTGTATGTGTTGAGGGAGTGGTGTTCTGAGTTTTACTGTCATAGCAGCATGTTTGTTCAGTGATTCCACACACTTTCCATCCCCACAGCTGTGATGAGTTGCTGCTACTGATGGGCAATGTGGTGGGAATGTGTTTGTCTCTCAAGTGGTCCAAGGCAGGAAAAAAAAAGCTGAAAATCACTGGTTTAGAAAATTACACTACATTAGCAATTAATCCTTCTGTTAAGCCCTTAAGTGGAGAGTGGAGTTGGAAGACGTTTGTCTGTAGGGGAGGATGACATTATTGTTTCATTTATTTTATCCCTTTTGTTCTTTGACGAATTATATGATTAGAGGGGATATGCTTATTGCCTAGTCTTCATATTACAATGAAGAAATAGACCCAGAAGAGAAGTGATGTTCTCAGTTCTATAGCTAGTAGTGGTAGAGCCAGGACTAGAATCTTGGTCATCAGATCCTCACCTTTCTGAATTCTTAAGAAGATAAAGAGCCTCTCACCACCCGTTGAAGCAACAATTGAATAATGGATGCACTGTAAGTGGCTTGTGTGTCAGTACTGTATGCTTGAAATATTTTGTGTGTAGAGGCACTGACTAAGTTGTGTCATAAGCATTGGTGCTTGATGTTTTGTAAGAAACAAAACTTTATAATTTCAAGAGAGAGGCGCCTGGGTGGCTCAGTCAGTTGAGAGTCCAACTCTTGGTTTTTGAGATCATGATCTCAGGGTCATGAGATCAAGCCTCTCATGGGACTCTGGAGTCTGCTTGAGATTCTCTCTCTCCCTCTCCCTCTGCTCCTCTTCCTGCTTGTGCATGTTTTCTCCCTCTCTTCCTCTCAAAAATAAATTAATTTATTAAAAAAAGAATTCCAGGAGAGATGTTGATAGGCTTTACATATCAAATGTACTCTATATTGTTAGATTCTTAATGAATAATAAGGGGATTGAAGACTAGTGGTTAGGTGGAAAGTGTAGATGCTGTTTTCTCCTATGAACTCTTTGTCTTTTGAACGCAACGTGAAAACATCTGTGTGTAAATAGGCCCTGGTACACACAGATTCCCTAGTTTGCAGTCTTTCTTATCTCTTGATAAAAGGAGCATACTGCCATTCCTTTTAGAAAAATAGTAAGGAATAAAACCACTTTGGTCTGTAGATCATTTGGATACCTTCCCTCTACCTCTGTGCCCTGTCAATTCTCACTTCCTGGTTTCTAGGCGAGTTAAAGCTTTGGGGACTTTAGGAGGAATTCATGGCATTAGCATGATTTAGAGGCTGGTGCTCTTCCATCTCTCTCCCCTGCCCACCATATGTGTTACAGTCTCTACCTTCTCAAAGGTGGGCTCTAGTTCAGGAGAGGATCAAGACTCTCCTCTTCCTCCAAAAAGGCCCTGTTGCCAAATTGCAGACCTGGTGGCTGAGGTGAGAACAGGGCGAGAGGATGGTTCTAAGGCCATAGCAGAAGGAGGAGAGTAGAAGGAGCCTAGTTAGTACCAACTTCTCGGCTGAGATGCCTGAGCTTAGAAAAGGGACACTGAGTTTGTGGTTGGAAGAATCAAAGCAAATGGGAGAGATTGCTGGAAAAAAGAGTAACTTTGGCAACATATTCTAAGTAAAAGGCAAAACTCTGTTTATGAGATCCAGTGATCCGGTTGTGGCCAAGTGTAACAGTATGAGAAATACACTGCCCAGCTTTCTTGCTGTGACCATAACCTTGAAGTGTGATTAAGTCTAATAAAAAGAGCCCTAATAAGTTCTTAGACTTACCTTTTTTTTCTTTAAAGATTTTATTTATTTATTTGACAGAGAGAGAGAGAGAGAGAAGGAACACAACCAGGGGGAGTGGGAGAAGGAGAAGCAGGCTTCCCACTGAGCAGAAAGCCCAATGCAGGGCTCAATCTAGGACCCTGGGATCATGACCTGAGCTGAAGGCAGACGGTTAATGACTGAGCCACCCGGGTGCCCCTAGACTTATCTTTTTGAACTTCTCTAAGTTCCCATCCTTATAATTCTTTCTGTCAAGTTCTAACATTTAACATTAAAAAAAAAAAAACAAAAAAACCTTCAGCTTAATATTTTAATATTTTACCGGAAAGCTTAAAAACATTTTTATTGACCATGTGTGGTTTTAAAAAAAATACATATACACAGTTGACCCTTAATCAATACAGGTTTGAACTATATGGGTCTACTTATATGTGATTTTTTTCAATTAATATAGTGCAATACTGTAAATGTATTTTCTTTTCCTTAGGATTTTCCTAATATCTTCTTTTCTCTAGCTTACTATATTCTAAGAATATGATATCTAATACATATAACATACAAAATATGTATCAATGGACTATTTATGTTATCAGTAAATCTTCTGGTCAACAACAGGCTATTAGTAGTTGAGTTTTGGGGGAGTCAGAAGTTATATGTGGATTTTTAACTCTGCGGGGGTTGGGACTACTAACCCCTCCATTGTTCCAGGGTCAGCTATACATTTTAGTTAGTTACGTTACAGTTCACATAGAGTTTTATAGAAGAGCCTGGAAACCTCTAATGCTGTTTCCATGGGAAATATGTTCATCCTACAGATAAACCTTTGAAACTCATCTTCCTATAAATTGAGACTACCTTTTATAAGAGAGTGCCCCTTAGGTGATAAAATGAATAATTTTAAGATTATTTATGATAGTCTTTTATTCATGTTATGTCCTGTTCTGTTCTTTTTTTTTTTCTTTAAGATTTTATTTATTTATTTGACAGAGAGAGATCACAAGTAGGGAGAGAGGCAGGCAGAGAGAAGGAAATCGGCTCCCCACTGAGCAGAGAGCCGATGTGGGGCTCGATCCCAGGACCCTGAGATCATGACTTGAGCCAAAGGCAGAGGCTTAACCCACTGAGCCACCCAGGCACCCTGCCCTGTTCTGTTCTTAACAATAATTGAATATTAACAATAATTGAATAAAGCCAATATTTTTCATCCTATTTTATATTGTTTTGAGTACATCAAAGGTTCTTAATTTGAATAAGGTGAATATTCCCCAATGCAGTACAATTAAGTGGCTTCAGAATGCCTCATTATACCCTATTCTATGTATCATACCCTATTCTATGTAGCTTTTTAGCTTTCACATGTCTTTCTGGTATTAAAAGTATTAAGCTCTCAGAAAGTACTGTCATTTAAATAGCCAAGACCAACTGTCCTATCACATATTTTTAACTTTCTTATTATAAATATTCATGATAGAAGAAGTCCGGTTTCTTAACTCAGAAAGGGAACTTTTGAGATTTACTAAAAGGCGCAGTCACTTGTTTGCATGTTTTTAAAAGTCAGTACTTTTTCCCTTTTACTCTCTTTCTTCATGCCTGTCTAAAGTACCTGTTCATTTAACTACTTATTTTATTGAAGTAAAATTCATAAAACATAAAATTAACCATTTTCAAGTGGACAGTTCAGTGGCATTTAGTACATCTACAACCACCTCTGTCTAGTTGTAAGACACTTTCATCATCCCCAAATAAACCCTATACCTATCAAGCCATTTTTCCCCAATTTTTTCTCCCCTCAGCCTCACGGTGCCATTTTAAAATTTGAAATTGAGAAATTAAAAATTAATCAAACTTTTTGAGGCAACTGAGATATTATAAGACTAAATATAGAGTACACTGTTCTAAATTCAATAACATGCAGAAATGCATTTAATATACTGACAGTGGAGGGACTCCTAGGTGGCTCAGTTGATTAAACATCTGCCTTCAGCTCAGGTCATGATCTTGGGGTCGTGGGACTGAGCTTAGCATCTAGCTGCATTGGGCTCTCTGCTCAGTAGAGATTCTCTTCCCTCTTTCTCTGCCCCTCACTAGTGTTTGCTCTCTCTTTTTCCTCTATTTCAAATAAATAAGTAAATAAAATCTTTTAAAAAATAATATATTGGTAGTGGAGAAATTAGATCATGAAATTGTATGTGGTATGTGTTGTATTTTTCCAACTATAAGGGGGAACAAAAGAACACTTGGTAGAAAACACACCAAAGTAGTAGTGATTTTGCTCTAGATTTTCTTTTTCTCATTTAAAGGAGGAAAAAAATCTTCCATAATTAAAATGAAAACAAACTCTAGATAGTTAAAAACTTGAACCTAAACTTACTATTGTAACGTAATTTTTTATTTCAGGTTAATATTAAACTTCAACAGCTTTTTTTTCCAGATTGAATTATGGCGTTCCTTAGAGAAAAAAAGATTTGTTTGGAGAAACAAAACAATAATATTCTTTTCAGTCCTCCAAATTATCTCAAACTGTGAATACCTATTTCAAGTAAACTGTGTTCTTATTTATTTATTTATTTATTTTAAAAAAGATTTTATTTATTTATTTGACAGAGATCACAAGTAGGCAGAGAGGCAGGAAGAGAGAGAGAGAGGAGGAAGCAGGCTCCCTGCTGAGCAGAGAGCCCAATGCAGGACTTGAGCCCAGGACCCGGAGATCATGACCTGAGCCGAAGGCAGTGGCCCAACCCACTGAGCCACCCAGGCGCCCTCTAATTTATTTTTTTAAATATACTTTATAGAACTTTCTTTTTAAACTATAAAACATTATATTTCTTTAAAACTTTTAATTCAATTCATTAATTTAGTTAATTAACATCTAATGTATTACTGGTCTCAGAGGTAGAGGTCAGTGATTCATAATCTTTTATAATACCCAGTTCTCATTACATCACATGCCCTCCTTAATGTCCACCACCTGCAACCTTTAGTTTGTTTCCTATGATTAAGAGTCTCCTATGTTTTGTCTTCCTCTGTGATTTTGTCTTGTTTTATTTTTCCCTCCCTTCCTCTGTGCTCCTCTGTAAAAAAAATCACATTCTTGTTAGTATAAGTCAAATACCACAGGGGTGTACAAATAAAAAGCCAACAGTCTCCTCTCACATATGGTCTTTTCTTGTACCTGCTTATAATAATTGTTGTTAGCAGTTTGGAAGGTGTTCTTAGCCTTTCAGTCATGTAGCTTACATGCAAATATAATAAAACTGGACCCAATTGAGTAAAAAACTCAAATGCCTTCAGGATGACTCTGGCAGTTAATGTAAATGTGTGAATATACTAAGGACAGGTAGGTCCCTTGCTTGCCAGAAGGGAATTTTACCATGCAATTTTCATATTCAAAAATAGTTAGAGGGGCGCCTGGGTGGCTCAGTGGGTTAAAGCCTCTGCCTTCGGCTCAGGTCATGATCCCAGGGTTCTGGGATGGAGCCCCACATTGGGCTCTCTGCTCGGCAGGGAGCCTGCTTCCCTCTCTCTCTCTCTCTGCCTGCCTCTCTGCCTACTTGTGACCTCTCTGTCAAAAAAAAAAAAAAGGGCCCTTCGCCGGCCAGACAGGCAGCATCCCTTGGGCTGTGTATCATTGTGCTTTCCTAGTTTTCCTTGCCCACCTCTTCCCTCCCAGACAAATACAGAATGAATGTATGTCAGAGATTTATTTAACTCATTAATGAGGAAACCAGCAGGATGTTAAAGCTGATTCTAAAAGCATTTGAGGAATTGAGTGAATGCAGGTATTGAAGAAAGAACATTGAAATGAATAAACTCAATATAAAATTGGTTAATGTCCTACTGGGTGGTAAAACCATTACCTTTGGAGGGTGCTGGAGAGATATTATCTCTACCAAATAAAAATCTGTAAAAAAAAACAAAAACCTATTAACTTCATAGAATTTGGGTCCTAATCAAAAGTAAACAGCAGATCAAACTATAATTAAATATATTTGGGAGGACCTATTAAACAATGTTTCATTATACATTAAAAGGGCTTACAGTTCTTGATGAACCTTATTTCCAATTTTGGTTAATTTTTCTTACAGGGAGAAAGGCCTGTAAGGCAAGAGCAGTATAGTAGGGACCAGAACTTGGAAGAGCTTGGTGTCTTAAACTAGGAAACTAGGAAATTTGAAATTTCAACAAGTGTTTATTGAGCACATACTACATGCCAGGTAGTGAATTTATTATATTCCTGAATTTATGGTTGTGTTGTGGTGCCTCTCCCATACCCCTCATATGTGGACTTGTGGTTCTTAGGGCGTTGTATTAGGTAGTCACTGGGGAAGCTACTTTTCCCAAAATACACATGTTCTTTGTCCTCTGTCCCGATCCCAATGTAGATATCTTGCCTGAGTAGAACATACATGTTTTGAAATAGCTTTTCAGGTGATTTTTATGTCCCTTCCCTTTTGAAAATCATTCCTATATTTATTGGGCTTTTTTTTCAGGTTGAATGAGTAAACTGCAAGCAGAATTATAATCAGTATTTTTTAAGTTTTCATTCCTTTCTTATCTGCCTCATCCCTGTAATACTAAAACTAAAATAATTAATGTCTTGGTTATATCCTCAGCAAGAATTAAATGCAGTTGTCAAATTTAGAATTGTATTTCATGCAAGCAAGACGTAAATTTGGGAAGAACTGGATTTAGTTTTCCTAATTGTATCTTTAGGTTATGCCTCTCATTAAGTAAACTGAAAAAGTTGTCATTTATAGTAGTATATAATCTGCCTGGCAAAGACGTGTGATTAAAAAATTAGACTTAAAAAAAATGTTTTTAAGAGAAAATAGACTGTCATTAGCTTGTTGGAGACCATGGCAAAAAGAAATAAGTAATAAAAGAAAAAAGTGTGTATGTGTTTAACTTGTGGTTGAAGTATTTGTGTTGAGCCAATAATTAAAATGAGCAGCCGTTGTGGACATGCATTTCAGTTCTTTTAATATAACTTTAATTAGGCAGCCTTTCTGTGTAAATGCACTCACAAAGCAGAGATTTGTGATTTCAGTACACCTAAGCAGCCGTGGAATTTATAACTTAATCACAGGATATGATATTACAGATTAGGGGAGAAACTGGGAAGTAACATGATACAATTGGTATATTGTGTATTTTTCTTTTTATTAGTGTGCCGCTCCAACAAAAGCCCCTGGGTCTGTTTGACTTGTTCAAGTGTCCATTGTGGAAGGTAGGTGACATTACTTCACTACCCTACTTGCTTTTTTCAATATGCCTTTAAGCTTTATGTCAAAGTTTTATTGACTTGGATTTACTAGCACCATTGCTTAATTATTGTATGTAATTCTCTGAAAGTCTTCCCTTTCCCAATAGTCTGTTTGCTCAGTGTTACAACAGAGAAAAATCTAGGGGGAAAAACCTTTATATTGGTACTCAGAAGAATTAATTTTGATGATCAGATAATCTAGTAATATTTGATTGAAAAGATGAAATGAGGAAACTTTGAATTATTTAAATAAAAGTTTACATTATGGTTGTTTGTTAAACTTTTTAATAGGGTAAATTTAAGCATATACAAAATTATAGAGATAATATAATTGAACCCCATGATTTTCATCACCCAGCTTCAACAGTGATTAATACCTTGCCAAACTTGTTTCACCTATTACCTATACTGTACTGATTTCTGAATCAAATTCCAGATATCACATCATTCTTAAAACAAAACAACAGAATGTTTATAGATACAGGAATTCCCTGGAAAATGATCTTGTTAATAGAGTTCATTATCTATTGCTGTCTAAAATGTACCAAATGTTTCATTGTTCATTAAGACATTTTTGTTTTCAGGGCCTTAACATCTCCTACCCCCCAAATCTTGTTCAAGCCTGAACATTTCCTCCCCTTTCTTGGCTTCAAAATGATGTTACATAAATACTTTAGTAACTTTTTCCTTCAAACTCAAACTCAAAAATCAACCTTTGCATTCTTTTTTTCTTTTTTAAAAGATTTTGTTTATTTGACAGAGAGAGACAGGGAGAGAGGGAACACAAGGGAGGGGGAGTGGGAGAGGGAGAAGCAGGCTTCTCACTGAGCAGGGAGCCCAAGGCAGGGCTCCATCCCAGGACCCTGGGATCCTGACCTGAGCTGAAGGCAGCCGCTTAACGACTGAGCCACCCAGGAGCCCCTCAACCTTTGCATTCTTTCAGCTTGACAGCACATTTATTTCTATTGCTCTTTTAACTTAGAAAATCCACTTCGAATTTACTTAGAAGTTAATAGCTTAGCAGCAAGAGAATAGGAAATCAAACTGTCACACACGCTGAAATCTACATTGTATTTGTTAGGACTATTTCCCCATTATTTTTAAACCCTCATTGCATGAATAAAGCATCTGTGTTCAGTTAACTTTTGATTTTTCACATTTTGAGTCATGGAATTGAGTATTTTTTTTCCATGTACACTTAAAAGTACCTTTGTAAAATGTTAACTGTATATCTTAATTGTGGCTGTTGTGGCTTTGAAATCTCTAGGATTTGGGGAACCTGAAAATACTTTGTACAGATAACATTTTTTTTTTTTAAAAAAGAAGACAAGTAGAAGCACTTAAATTCTGCATTTGAAGAGACAGATTCCTCTCCTAGATTTTGAGAGGTGAGAATTATAATGCAATAAAATTTATATAGTTCTGTTCTCTAGTTGTCTCATAGTGCTCTACGACCTAAATCTTGAAGGTCCTATGTTAACAAAAAGACCTTACAGACTCTCAAAAATTGGAGAGGTTAATGTTCTTAATAGCAAGGGGCAAATAGTTCTCTAAGTAGGTTTTGGAAAAATAAATTGAAAAATTTCTAGACTCTGCAGGTAGTCTGTTACCAATTGTAAGCAGTCTTAAGTTTAGAAATTCAGCATAGTTTCAGAGAAATATGATTAAGTAGATTAAACAGTGAGAGTAGCTCGTATTTGGATCTTCTTTTTACATAGCTGATTGATTAATTTTCTTTTTTCATGTGATCCTGGATGTTGATTGCCAGGGATTCTGATTTTTCAGTAATTGTAGACCAGTTTCCTGCAGAAAGTCTTAAGCTGAATATTCCTTCAATTTATCAGTAGCATATTTGGGTTGTATATTCCATCGGCCTTCACAACATCATCCCATTTATTTTTCAAATTCTTATGATTGTGGTTAGAAATCTGTGGCATATATATTGATGGTTTTCCTTTTTAGACAAAATTGTTCAGTTAAAATCTAAAATTAGATGAGGGAAATATTTATCCAGTTTATACATAATTGGTAACTTCTGAGTGGTATATTTGAATATTGGCCAAAACATTGCAGTAATATAATATTAATTATCAGCAATAATATAATATTAATATCAACAGTAATATACTTCTTGCTTACAATGCTTACAATAAACATCTAGTACATTGAGACTATAATGTGGTGATTAAATGACCTCTATGTACTATGTACAGATGATCAGTTTTTGAAGACCTAAGAGTAGTGATACCTTATGATTATATCGTTTAGTATTGCTTTTTCTTTGATTTTGAAGGTGCTCATTATAATTACTACTTTTGTTTCTCATGGCACAGTATAAATTATATAAGCATAGTAAATTGAGCTGATTAGATATGGAACCTACACAATGCCTTGGAGTTTACCTTTTAAATTATGTTTTGGGTGTTTCTTGACCTACATGTGCTTAATATGACCACTTCCTAAACAATTATATTGTACAAATTCTGAATAAATAGTAATTAAGCATATAAAGGAATACATGAGTAAAATAATTACCAACATCCATTCATTCATTTATGCATTCAGATCCATGAATTTCTTAATTTAATCAGCTAAGAACTCATGAAGTCTAAGTACTATTATCTCCATCTTACAGATGAGAAAATGTAAGTGCAAAGCTACTTTTGAACCCAGGCAGTGTAATTTTTGGGCTTATACTCTTAACCATTATTTTATTTTAAAATTGATTTTAGTTTACTTTTGTGGACAGAGGATCCATATACGCATGGTTTTTCGTTATGTTTACTATAGTGAATAAAATGGGGAAAAATATGATCAAAATCTAAGTTGAGGTTAGTATTGCCTCTGATGCTTCCAGCTTTCCTAGGGCAGAGGCTGAGCCTGAAGTTTGTCTTCCCTATTTACCCCAGATGTTCTGCTTTCCCCAAGGTGAGTGTTGCTCCTGGTAATAATGAAGGTGCCTCATGACAAAACTTTAACTCTCTATGTTTATTTTGGTACCATTTGACCAACATTTGTTTTGACTGACTTTTCAATAAGGTTTTGCCATCTGTAAATTTACTACTTTCTAGGAACCGGGAAGTTCTGTTTTATAAGGGTCTTCACAGTACCGGCCAGTTACAACATCATACAGTAATTAAGTGGAGGTTTAGAGGAACTTGGGTGTATGCCCTGTGCATTATTTCAGTTTCCTTCTGCTTTCTGTAATGTACTGATTTATTAAGTCTAGTTGGAAAGTGTTAGAAAATTGTTATGAATAGAGTCAACATTTGATTATCTTTGTCCATGTAAAGAAATGGTTTATATAAGCTTAAGATGATTTGTACTTTATATGTTTCTAAACAAATGTGTTTCCATATGAGTGGAGATAATTATTTAGGCAGTTGAATAAAATATCTAAAGCTATATTGATGAGAAAGAGAAGATTATGACTGTTTCCTTATCTGACTTTCTCCTTTTATATTAAGCAGCAGCCCAAGTGCAGTCTAAGAGTGATTTAGTTTTCAAATCTTGCCTTTGAGAATAACCTGAGTTGGTTAGCAGTCTGAGAAAATCTTAAAAAAAGGAAAAAAGCTATCAGCAAAGGGATTGATAAGTGATAATATCTGTGATATTGAAACTGATTTGCATAGATGAGCCTTTCCTTGCCTGGCCCTAATCTTCTGTATAATTAAAAGTCGACTGTCATGTTTGATTGCAAAAAAGCATATTTTAAGCACTCCACTTAATCACTAACTAATTGAATGCTCTTTATAGGACTGAATGCTCTTATAAGGAGGAATTCTTTCTCATTCTCATTTTATTATCATGTGTTAACTTCCAAAGCAATATGTAGATTAAAATAAAATTTTATTTGGTTTTTGTAAGGTATGTGAATGGCCATGCAAAAAAACATTATGAAGATGCACAAGTACCCTTAACTAATCATAAGAAATCAGAAAAGCAAGATAAACCTCAGCATACAGTATGTATGGATTGCAGTAGCTACAGTACATACTGGTAAGTATTAATATTTTCTGGAGATGATATTTCTTACTCAGTGTGTGCAAGTGTTTTTGCATTTTCCTCACTCTTTCCCCTCCCCTATCAATCTCTAAACCTTTTGCTACTGCCATTACCTCCTTTTAGTTTTGTTAGGATGCATAGGGCATTGGAGCCATCAGGAAAGCCTGTCCTTATTCATTCAGATTTTACTGGGCATTGTTCCCTTCAACTTCTGGGCCTCCTCTTTCCCACCCCTCTGTTCCCTGTTCATCCTGATAAGCTTCAGGGCAATGAAAAGTATTTCTTTGTGGTTCTTTATAATTATTTTTCTTTTCTTATTTTGTTTTAAATTGAAGAATAATAAGATAAACACTTGTGTTCAAAACAAAACAAAAACCTAAGGCCATGTTTTTACTGTCCAGTTAACAATTTGTTATATAATCTTGAAAATGTAACTTCTTGGTTTAAAAAACTGTTTTGACAATCTCCCTTCTCCCAGCACAGATCCTCTGTTCTCCTCTGTAGATTAAGAATTTCATGTGTAGCTTTTCAGGCTTTTTTTTTTTTTAAAATTTAAAGTATCACATCCTTTAAAAGGAGATTGGAGGCCCTATTCTCTCTTTGTAATATAATATATATGTTTGTTTTGTATAAATGACAATGAAATAAGTATTGATTTTTGTGACTACTTAGAACTAGGTTATTTAGGTTACAGTAATGTTAAATAATTCATATTCATTTGCTATGCTTAGATGGTCAGTGTTTCTTGCAGTTTTAACTTCAGTGTGAAGCAAATTTTTTTCCTTGACTAGTAAATTGTGACAGATAATTCTTTACTTGCTTTAAAGCGTTTACTCTCAATTAAAAAGGTTTTTGGCATTGAAGGGGAAAAAAAGTCATTTGAAAGATCCCTTTGGAGATCCTTTTTGACCATCCAGCCCTTAAATGTCACATGAAAGCAGTACGGGACAGGAATGGGGATTTAAAATCTAAAGATCACTTTTGATTTACACTCTACTGGAGTTTTATGCTAATCTTTTCTATATCATTCTCAGTTGATTGTTGTATTATAGAAAAATGTCCATCAAAAGGAAGAAAGAGTGCCTTCCTATTTTAAAATTTTTGCAAATTTAACATTATTACTTTATGGCTTTTGAATGAAATACCTTAAGGTTTAGTCATTCAAACCACTACTCTTTCAGTGAGAGATGTGCAGACCTGGAAGAGATAGAAGCTAGAAGTAGATTTTTTTTTTCAATAAAAATGAAAATCTTCCCAAGATTTTCACACACAGGCTAGTGCTCAGTTTGCTGTCATTTCCTCTTGTAAAATGCTACTTCCTATGAAAGGTAAGCATTAACCAGGCTGTTAAAGTGTTCTCATTAGTTTTTCCCTCTTTCCCTTAGGAAACTTACATACTAGAATGACAGAGCTACCTAACTGACAGAACCATATGTTTCTTTAAGACTTAACTTTTAGAGATCAGAATTTAAGATCATTCTTTAGGTATAATTCACAATCATTGTTGTAAGTCATGTCAGCCTGTATGTACCAGACGTTGAAAACATTCATTCTTCTTGATTTTCAGTTAGCAGTTAGCAGTTAGCAGTTAGCAGTTAGCATTAGCAGTTAGCAATTGCTAAATGGGTAAGTTTGGAAATACAGTTAAATCTCTGTGTGCTATAACAAGTTTGCATTTGGGTTTTCTTCCAATTGGTAAGATTATGAGGAAATAGTAACTCTTTTAGGAAATTTTAAAACTTATCTTAACGGAGTAGAATATGTCTCTTTAAAACTATAGGTTACATACTTCAGTTCTTCATTTATAAGAATATACTTTTTGCATTTTGTAGGAGTACCTTTATTAACTAGGATTGGAATTTGATTTGTTTTATGTTGGTATAATATGCTAAAGTACTTGAGGTTTCATGGCTGAATTGTAATTAAATGGCAGATCTTGGACTTTGGGGAGTACATACCATGGTGGAGGCTTCTTGGGCAACTGCATCTTTTGTGTGAAGTTATATAGAGGGGCAAATGTTTGGACACTCAGAGCTTCTGAAATGCAGGAAGGGAACTGCAGCTGGTCACATTACTGTGTCATATGTAGGTTTAAGAACAAAATGCCCAGGGAATCACCATGTAGCATTACACTGATGCCTTAAAAGAAATCTATGATAATTACAAATTAATAAAGGTGTAGTCTAAATTAACATTTTCCTCACACCTCAGCATGATTAAAAAAAAAACCAAAATGAAAAAAGATTTCTTCTTCTGTATGAATGTGTGTGTGTTGTTTTCTAGTATGCTTCAGTAATTTCACTTAATTCAGTTTATCAAGTTTCCTTGCACATAAGTTTCTTATGGTTAGACTCAGTGAATTGCTTCAGAGGTAAAATATTGGTGCATTAGTTTTGACCTATTTGATTATTGTTATGCTTGTAGTCAAAATCTTTTGACTTCAGGTATTGTTAAAGCTCCTTTTCCACATGCTCTCTGCCCTAAAGAGGTTGAAACATGCTCTGAGGCTTGTAGTTTATCCTTTTTTCCCCTTTCCAAGAGTCCCTGCCCTGTCCTATCTTAGCATATCCTTTGTGAAGTTACCACTGAACTTGTCCCCACTCCGAGCTTTACTTGTAGCTGGATGTAATCTCTGCTAAACTCATAGTTCTTAGGATACTTGTAATTTCCTGCTGAACATTAGGTTATTCGTAAATGTCCTTGTGGACTGCAGGAACCGTATGTCAGATGATATCTTCCATAGTACTCAATGTCTGGTGCAGAGTAGGCAATATATTGTATTGTTGGAAAGATTGTATTTTATGTATCTTCCAAAAATGGGGAAGGTTACACCAAATATATAATACTTTTCCTCTGATCATCTTGGAGGACTGAGGAACCACAGACCATCTTTCTTGAAGAAGATGTAAATTGTAGCTTGTGTGAGCTATTTCACTTACCTCCCAAGAGGGACACTCTGCTGTAAAGCAGTTCCCTTCACTTCTCACATGAACAGGACATCTGGAAGAAGCACATATTAACCAAACAGAACAACATAAAATAGGTCACTGTTTCAAAAGAGGGAAAACGGGGCGCCTGGGTGGCTCAGTGTGTTAAGCCGCTGCCTTCGGCTCAGGTCATGATTTCAGGGTCCTGGGATCGAGTCCCGCATCGGGCTCTCTGCTCAGCAGGGAGCCTGCTTCCCTTCCTCTCTCTCTGCCTGCCTCTCTGCCTACTTGTGATCTCTCTGTCAAATAAATAAATAAAATCTTTAAAAAAATAAAAAATAAAAAATTAAAAAAAAAAAAAAAAGAGGGAAAACAACACCAAAAGGAGTAATTCTGATTTGACATAAACCTACTCCTTTAGGAGCTAAGTCAGCTTGAGCTTAGAGGTAAGTGAAGATTTCTATAAAAATGAAAATCTCCCCAAGATGTTCACACAAGGGCTAGTGTTCACTTTTATTATGTGTTAAGTGATATTTCCTTTCCTCCCACCCCAGCTTCTCTCTCCAGTCAGTAAAAATGGAATTGTATATGGTATACATTACTGTATCAAAAATAAACTATGATTAAATTTAGGAACTTTTATTTGATTTCTTATGTAAATAGGCATTTGGAATTAACAGTTTTAAAATGCTGAACAGATAACTTTTGATATCTGACATAGTCTTGTCAACTCTGATCCTTATCAGTAGTAACCGAATTTCTGATAATGCAAAAATATGAAAGGAATATTAAAAGAAAATAAAACAAAATGAAAAAAAATTTTATATATTCTTAAAGATTATATTTATTTATTTGACACACAGAGAGAGATCACAGGTAGGCAGAGAGGCAGGCAGAGAGGGGGATGCAGGCTCCCTGCCCAGCAAAGAACTCAATGTGGGGCTTGATCCGAGGACCCTGAGATCATAAACTGAGCCAAAGGCAGAGGCTCAACCCACTGAGCCACCCAGGTGCCGCTAAAATGAAAAATATAAAACTAAACTACTAGGCAGGGTAATGTTTTAATCAAACAAGGAAACGTGAGATGTGGATCAATTTGTTTAGAAAAAAGACTTATATTTCACATTTTTAAAAAACATACTTATTTATTTTAGAGTGTGGTGGGTTGGGGGTTTGGGAGATGGAAGAGCAGAAGAAGAGGGAGAAGCTCAAGTAGATGAGCCCCATATGGTGTTCAGTCCTGAGACCCTGAGATCACAACCTGAGTTGAAACCAAGAGTCACATGCTTAACTGACTGCCATAAGGTGCCCCAGCATTTCAGATTTTAAACACCTCTAACAAATAACCAGTTTTGACTAAAACTAATAAAAATAAAGTTCTTATTTGTGGACTTAAATTGATTCCCAATCATTTTCAAGGGAAAATTATGATTAAATATTGAAAAGGAGGGGGAAAAGGTAAAAAACAAGTGACGTGCTTGGGTGGCTCACTGGATTAAACATGGAGCTTTTGATTTCAGCTCAGGTTAGGGTCGTGAGTTTGAGCCTATGTTGGGCTCTGCAATGGGTTCTTTCTCTCCCCCCCCCACCCTTGTTCACATGTGTGCACACACGCTTGTCCACTGTCTCAAAAAAAGAAAAAATAAAGTAAAAAGGGGAAAATCTTTAGACTATCTTTATAAACAATTTGGCATGAGTTTTCAGTGTTTTAAAGATTAGAGAACAGGAAGGGTTTTGTTTATTTAAATACAGTATTTTTGAAGTTTAAAAAGAACTTTTTTCAATAGAGGTGGTTTGAAAACATGAAAGGCTCTTCCTTAATAAGCTGGTACTTGTCTGTTTTTAACAAAGGATATAGGTTTTCTCTGCAGGTGTTCTTCAAATTTCCCAAAATTGGCTTATTTGATGGCAATACATCAGAATTTAATAAAAGAGAATTTAAAATAAGCTTGCTGTGTAAGTTCTTTTGGGTTTTAACTTTCCTTGGTTTGAAAAGATGAAGTCACTAGAATACAAGCTTTTTTTTTTTTCCCCCTGTGATCGTAGGTTTTGTAATAAAACTAGAGGTCAAATTTGCCTCTGAATGTCACAGTATTACAGGGGAATGAAAAGGAATTTAAAACGTAATGATGGCTCTGCCATTGCCCTTCTTGAAGGGTACTTTTTGTGTAAAAGTTTTCATTTTGTTTTGAGAGGATTTTGTTTATTAGTGTTATATACAGTTTACTGTTTAAAGATCACTTTGTAGGGATACCTGGGTGGCTCAGTCGGTTAAGCATCTGACTCTCGATCTCAACTGAGGTCTTGACCATGAGGGCTTGAACTCCACACTAGGCATGGATCCTACTTTAAAAAAAAAGGTTTTTTGGAGGTGCGTGGGTGGCTCAGTTGGTTAAGTGCCTACTTCTCCTTCTCCCTCTACTCCTCCCCTTGCTCGTACTCTCCCTCTCGTTTGCTCTCTCTGTCAAATAAATAAAATCTTTAAAAAAATGTTGTTTTTTTTAATACAAAAGATTTTTACCAAACAAACAAGCCCTATAAGATAATAAAAGAACACAAATACCGGTGACAGGCTTTCCTACTCTGATCTCATTAAACACATGACAAGATAAAAATATTGGCTATTTAATGAAAACACAGACTAGGGGCACCTGGGTGGCTCAGTGAGTTAAGCCTCTGCCTTCAGCTCAGGTCATGATATCAGGGTCCTGGGACTGAGCCCCAAATTGGGCTCTTCTCAGCAGGGAGCCTGCTTCCCTCTCTCTCTCTGCCTGCCTCTCTGCCTACTTGTGAGCTCTCTTTGTCAAATAAATAAATAAAATCTTTAAAAAAAAAAAACACAGACTAGTCAGATTTGATAACCTGGATAAAAAGCTGAAGCTATAAGAAATGAATTTATATCTATTGTGATTAATGTCGTATCTCACCCTATGTGTATATTATACTTTGAGATATTTATTAAATCATACTGTGAAGATGTCCTGAATAGGACATTTTCAAATAGTTTATGTCATCTCTAGCTTATTCTTTTAAGATGTTTCTTTTTTTTTAATATTGTACACATTAATTTAGATTTACTTATGTATGAAATCTTATATAGAAGCATGTATAAATATGTTGGGGGTAGTGGATGCTCAGTTCTTTGGTTTGCTTTTTAATCTGATTAGGTGCCTCATGAATCTAATTTGAAGATTTCTTCTTAATAGAGTAGTGTTTTATATTTTAGAATTGGGAGGGTCATGCAGTGCAGGGGAAAAAGTAGGAAACAAGTGTTTCTAAAATTAGAATTTAAAAAGAGTAAACTCATATTAAATTTTAGGATAAGAGAATGATTAAGTCATGCTGTATGTTTTCATTTTTGCAAAATGGGAAAGAAAGCACAGATGGGGATGACCAAGTGAGGAATTTTTCAACGATTTTATTTGAGAAAAAGAGCATGCATGAACGCAGGCACACAAGCTTGAGCAGCGGAAAGAGCAGAGGGAAAGGGAGAAAATCCCAAGCCTACTCCATCCAGAGGGTGGAGCCCTCTGTCAGGCTTGATCTCACCACCCTGGGATCACCACCCCAGCAGAAACCAAGAGTAGGTCACTTAACTGACTGAGCCACCCAGGCATCCAAGTGAGAAATTTTTTTGCCATTAAACAGGTGAATGGTGCCACATGGAAAATATTGAGGATGGATAAAGGAGTTGGTGTAAATAGGATGACAGCTTAAATCTGAATATAAAGCAGGTAATACAGAAGACAGAGAAGAAAATATAAGTAAAGCTATATTGTGGAACCATCAAATACTATACCTTAATTTAGCTATAGATACCTGTGGATCTGAATGTCACCATATAAGGGGGTAGAGTGAGGGAGATCACACACTGAAGGAAATAACTAAAATATAGAATAGGGGCACCTGGGTGGCTCAGTGGGTTAAGCCTCTTCTTCTTCAGCTCAGGTAATGATCTCAGGGTTCTGAGATTGAGTCCCGCATCAGGTTGTTTGCTCAGCGGAGAGCCTGCTTCGCCCCACCCCCCTGTCCCACCTGCCCCTCGCCTACTTGTGATCTCTGTCAAATAAATAAATCTTTTAAAAAAATATGTAGAATAGAATGTTAGTTGAATTGGAGAAGAAAAAAGATGGGTTTGGGGGAAATTATAGACAGAAAAATAGAAAGGATTAGACATAATTAGATGTTAGAAATTAGAAATAATGAAAATCTAAAAGTATATACATAAAGAATCAATGTAATCAAGGAATTGGATAATTTTATTTTGTTCTTTTTTTGAGTAAGCGCAATGTGAAATAAAGCTGTGATTTTATCCACTTTTTACCTCCCTGATTATATAGCAGTGTAAGTAACTTGTGTTTCTTATGAAAATTTATCTGCTACTTGAGGTATGTTCTTTCAGCACAAGGTGATAAAATTAATTTTTCTTTTAACACCAGTGTACATGTATATTCCATACTGTATGCTTAATTTCTTTATTAACTATTAGCTTAATTTAAAGCTAAGATCGTTTTGGCTCAAGTAATTTGGATTTAAGACTAATCTTCAGGGACGCCTGGGTGGCTCAGTTGGTTAAGCAGCTGCCTTCGGCTCAGGTCATGATCCCAGGGTCCTGGGATCGAGTCCCACATCGGGCTCCTTGCTCGGCAGGGAGCCTGCTTCTCCCTCTGCCTCTGCCTGCCTCTCTGTCTGCCTGTGCTCGCTCACGCTCTCTCCCTCTGTCTCTGAAAAATAAATAAAATCTTTAAAAAAAAAAAAAAAAGACTAATCTTCATATAGCCAAGATGATAGTGTGGTTTGTTTCAAGTAAAGAAAGATACCAATACTCCTCCTACACCTTGCTTTTTTTATATCCTATTTCTTTGACATCACTAATATGTTGTCTGATATGATTTTGAGTGTTTTCTTTTGTCTTTAATGTTCAAATTACTTACCTTTTCTTAAACAGTTCTTTGTTTTCTTTCCCAAAAGAAAAGTGAACCTTTTCCTTATCCGATAAGTAGTCTGTAGAAGTAGAGGTCATCTTTACTTGAAGAATCATCTAAAATCACTAAACAAAAACTTTTTTTTTTTTTTTAAGATTTTGTTTATTTATTTGACAGAGAGTGTGCACAGGCAGGGGGAATGGCAGGCAAAGGAGAAGGGAGAAGCAGGCTCCCCACAGAACAAGGAGCCTGACATGGGACTTGATTCAGGATGCTAGGATCATGACTAGGATCATGACCTGAGCCAAAGGCAGATGTTTAACCTACTGAGCTGCCGAAGTGCCCCTAAACAAAAACTTTAAGTATAAATTTAACAACCTAAAATTTTGTTGTATAATATAGGTAGTTCTTGACTTGTTTGTTAGACACGTGAAGTCCTATGTGAATGAGATGCTAAACCCTGGACCTCCTCTCCTAGCAAAGTACTAATCAGGTTATCTGAACTCTGACCAGCTTCCTCCTATCACAGTTTCTCAGTGACAGCAGTATAGAAAGAAGTCAAAGAGGAGTACAACTCTTTATAATATTATTTCAGCTACATTTTGGGAAACAGGTGTATTTTCACCTTACAATGTTTAACCATATTTTATAATAACATTTATTTCAAAATGGGAAATCCATTCTCAGTTTCAGAGGACTAATCTATACTATAAGCTTTTGAAACCCAGCCTGTAAGTTAAATACTTTTTTGTACTAATCTTACTCTGACATAATCTTCTTGAAGGGAAAGAATAACTGTACTTTTTTCCCCAGGTATTAGAGGTAAGTATAATTCTGACTGATTGGCTTCAACACAGTTGTAAACCAGAGAGAGATTTTTAGAAATTGTTTACTTTAAATCCTTCTGTTTACCTTGGGACTTTTTAATACCAGTATTAGAGGGATAGTTTCCAGTTTGAAAACAGTGTCTCAGCTAAGACTAAGGCAACCAGACAACATTTAAACTCTCATTTATATTTGACTTTTCCTACTTATTTTCTTCTGACCTCTTGGCCAGGGAGGAAGAAGAAATCAAAAGGGATTGTAGAGAGCTAGAGAAGCCCATGCTGTGAGGCAGCTCTTGGTCACACAAAGGAAGGAAACTAAGATTTATTGATCTCTACCACATGCCAGGCAGTCTTAGAAGTTTTGGCCCATAGAAGTAGGTGCTTTCCTTTTAACATCATTGTCATCATCATCATCATCAAATAATATTTGCATAGCATGGTAATTTCAGAGTATAGAAATTAAAGTCTTAGAAATAGGTGTTCTTCTTAATGACTGTAAGAGAACTTAAAATTGGCTCTTGAGAAATAGGGACAGTTGTGAAAACATTAATGAATTTTTTTAAACCAGTGAAAAATAACCCAGGCAAAACAAAATTGATTCCTTACAGCTCGGTAAAGTTAAATTTGTTATTCCTTTGTGATATTGGGTAATATTATAGAATATTAGAGCAGGTAATGTCCCTTTATTTTTTTTTATTTTTATTTTTTAAAGATTTTATTTATTTATTTTACAGACAGAGATCACAAGTAGGCAGAGAGGCAGGCCAGTGGGGCGGGGGAAGCAGGCTCCCAGCCAAGCAGGGAGCCTGATGTGGGGCTCGATCCCAGGACCCTGAGATCATGGCCTGAGCCCAAGGCAGAGGCTTTAACCCACTGAGCCACACAGGCACCCCACCTAGATACCCTTTAGATTGCCACTGCTATCTAACAAAAATAATACATCGTTTAAGTAATTTTAAATTTTCTAATAGTCACATTAAAACAAAAAGAAACTGGTAATTGTATATTTTAACCCATCTATGCAAATACTATCATGTCAACATGTAATCAATATAAAATTATTAGAGGTTGTTTGTATTCTCTTTTTACATAAAACTTTCCATATCCAGTGTATATTATTACACTTATAGCACATCTCCATTCAGATACTAAACTTTATTAGAAACGCTTGACTTCTGTGTAGATTCATAAACATAGTTAAAAAAGTAGATTCTAAAAACGATTAGAAGTTTTCCAGTGAATGAAGTACCAAAAATACATTTTTCCTTAATATTTGCATCTGTATTGACAAAACTGACTAATCTTTTTTAGAACAACTGATTTGACTCTGAAGCAAAAGCGTTATCAGTTTCAAAATTACGTTTAAGTAAGTCTACTAACTCTTGTAACAACTCAGTATTATTAACATTGAATTCAGAGGGGCACTATGTACACTGAAAATCTACTCTGTATCTGTATCAACAACATGGTCTTCAGTTTCCTCACAGACCTTACAGGCTATTTACATAATGCTATTACAATTAAAATTGTCTGCATATTTATTCATGTTGAAAAATGTGTAAAATCAGTATTGATTTATATTATTAAAAGTTTTAATTTTAACATACGTTCTTGTACCTGTCTAGCCAGGTTACAAATAAACTTTTCCTTTCCTTGGATCTTTAAATTGAGCTCATTCATGTGCCTTGTGATATAGGAGAAAAAAATGTAATTCATACTCGGATGTTTTCTATTTGTTGAATATTGGCAGGTGTTCTTTCATTTCAAGAAAATCTTGAATTAGGGACGCCTGGGTGGCTCAGTTGGTTGGACGACTGCTTTCGGCTCAGGTCATGATCCTGGAGTCCCGGGATCGAGTCCCGCATCAGGCTCCCAGCTCCATGGGGAGTCTGCTTCTCTCTCTGACCTTCTCCTTGTTAATGCTCTCTCTCACTGTCTCTCTCTCAAGTAAATAAATAAAATCTTAAAAAAAAAAAAATCTTGAATTAGAGGGACAGGGGTGCCTAGCTGGCTCATTCGGTGGAGTGTGCAACTCTTGATCTTGGGGTCGTGAGTTTGAGGCCCACGTTGGATGTAGAGATTACTTAAAAATAAAATCTTGGGAATAAAAAAAGGAAAGAAAAAAAGAGGGGTGCCTTGGTGGCTCAGTTGGTTGAGCAGCTGACTCTTAATTTTGGCTCGTGATTTTGGCTCAGGTCATGATCTCAGGATCCTGGGATCCAGCCCCATGTCAGGCTCAACGCTCGGGGGATTCTGCTCAAGGATTTTCTTTCTTCCTCTCTTCCTGCACTCTGGCACGTGCATTCTCTCTCTTTCTCTCAAATAAATCTTTTTAAAAAAATCTTGCATTAGAGTTAATAGTACAGTAAATCTTTGTAAAACTCTTTCATGACTCAAACTCAAGCAGTGAACGTTGGCAAAGAACTTTTCTAACAATATTAAAGATGGTTTAATTCATTATCATGAATTATTATGGTCATCAAATTCATTATCTTCTTTAAAAATTTTTTTTATCTTCTATTTTTTAAGTTTCATAAGCTGGTAATGATTCATAGCAATTATACATATATATGTATATATATATATACACATATATACTGAACAATTTTAATAACTGCATCCATGATACAGTCTATTTCAGAACACAAATATTTTCAATATGTGTCACACAGTGAATAAATATAATAATAAGGGAAGCCTAGTAAATCTGGATTTTAGATCTCACATAGCTGGCCCATTGTCTTTTTTTTTTTTTTTAAGCTTTATTTTAGAGAGAGAGAGAGACGGAGAGAGTGAGTGCATGTACCTGCACAAGCAGGGGAGAGGGAGAAGCAGGCTCCCCACTGAGCAGGGAGCTTGATATGAGGCTCAATCCCAAGACCCTGGGATCATGACCTGAGCCAAAGGCAGACGCTTAACTGAGGACAGATCCTCAACCAACTGATCCACCCAGGCTCCCCCATTGTCTGTCTTGATAGAAACTTTTTCCTATCTAGCTGAAAGTGACATGTAAAAGATTAAAACCTATAGTATCTACAACTTGAGATTGATTAGATGTAGACATTTCTTTGTAAATTTAGAATTTGAGACACAACATATCTAGAATATTAATTGGTCAGTATCTCTTGTGAAGCTCATTTATAGCTAAAAATAAAAGTACTTGCAATTTTTCAGATGTTGAATTGATCTTTAATATTATTAGAAAAGTCTTTTATTCACTGACACTCACTTGGTGGGTCAATTTAAGATCTTTCATGTTTTGTGAAATATCTTTTTTAATCTTTTCCTCAAATTTTAAAACCTAATTCCCTTAACTGAAATGATAATTACATTTTTTATCTTTCCATCTAAAAATGGTTCTTTTTCTTGAGCAAGAATCCCAGGCATTTTATAGTTTGCCAGAATTATAAGCTCAGATCCTTTAATAATCATGGAAACAATTTTTTTTTGTTTAATGTTTATTCTAATATCATTAGCTGCTTTATTTTTTTTACTCTTGAAAAGCAACTTCTTATTAAATGAATATGCATTTGCTGAAGATGACTCAATATTATCTTAGAACTTCTTTTATACAACTTACTCATTTTTCTCTGCTACAGAAAATCATATTGCCATCCTTTGTAAAATTTGTGATAAACCTTCTCCACTTGGTACTGCCTCATTAGTGTGCCTTCATTTAAAAGTTAAAATTTTTTCATAATTTTTGAGTTAGAAAAATAATTTGTGTTACAATTAAAATAAGCATTTCAGCTTAACTACCAGTTACTATTTACATAGTTATCACTGTAACTCTGCTGTCTGCATAAAATATTCAAGTAAACAGGGGTGTCTGGGTGGCTCAGTAGGTTAAGCCGCTGCCTTCGGCTCAGGTCATGATCTTAGGGTCCTGGGGTTGAGTCCCGCATTGGGCTCTCTGCTCAGCAGGGAGCTTGCTTCCCTTCTTCTCTCTCTGCCTGCCTCTCGCCTGCTTGTGATCTCTGTCTGTCAAATAAATAAAATCTTTGAAAAAAAAATATTCAAGTAAACACATTGTAGTGCTGCATTGTTGCATAGGAAAATAACCATCTGTTGACACAAACTAGATTGGTGATACGCTTATGCTTATGTAATACTAGAAGTAACACATGGATCCATCATGTACACCGCAGTACATCTTAGGTGATATAATAATGAAAGCGAAATATAGCTTCGTCAAAACCATAAAATTGTGTTTAGTGGAAAAATATTTTTTATTGTTTTAGTTGTTAAGTGACATTTTGTATCAATCAGAATTTTTTTTAAAGTTAAAATTCAATTTTCTTAAGTGGCATCAGCTACATTAGCACAGCTCTAGAGTCTAGAGCAGCTTATTTACTTTAATGATGTAAGTTCAGAGAGATGAAGCAGCTAGATCCAGTTAATCCAGATTAGTTTAGAATGGAGCAAAACCATAAATAAATCTATATTCAATATATGAAAAATGTTACTTTAACAAATGTTTTATATCCTTGTCTAAATCCATATCACACCAAAAAGAATTACTTATTTATTTTTAAATTTTTTTTTTTTTTTAGAAAGAGCAACAGGGCAGGGCAGAGGGAGAGGGAGAGAATCTCAAGCAGGCTCCACACCCAGTGAGTAGCCCGAGGAGGGGCTTACTCCCACAACGCTCAGATTGTGACCTAAGCCAAAATCAGGAGTGAGACGCTTAACCAACTGAGCCACCCAGGTGCTCCAAAAAGAATTACTTTAATAAGAAAAAAAAAGTTACTTAATTTAACTGGAAACAGTTTGTTTAAACAAAGTAACAGCTTTTTTTGTGGAGGTTCAGGAGTTCACTTTTCAATTAGAGATCATGGCATATTGTAAATATATGAAAGGTTATCTAAATTTGCTCTTAGACTTCATTTCCCAGATGAACAGTAGCATTTATCCTGGTTCTTGTTTTGAATACTGAGTCTTGTTTTATCTGTAATACGTGCATAAATTTATGCAAACATAAAATGAAAAGGAGGAAGAATAGCAGCATAATTTTACTCTCAGTGAATGCTTTAAGCTTCTTGGAGGAACCCTGTGCCTTAAGTTTAAATTTACAGCGTAGACCTTACTCTCTTAACATTATGCTGAAAAGAAGCAAGGAATTAAATCTTTTCACTAATTTAATATTTTACATTTTATAAAACTGATAATTACTCTCCTGCCATTGCAGGTACTTTGATCATAGGGAAATAGTCCAGGATGTAAAAGATAGCTTCTACTATTTGTGAAAATGTCAGGAAACTTGGAGAATACCTTAGAGACACTTGATTGACAATGTAGGTACTCAGTTAATGGGCGAGGGGTGTTAAGTAATTACATATATATTACTGTTTTAGGTAAAGTTTCAAAAATATTCACTCAAAATTTTAACTTCTGTAAACAAAAGACTTTAGGAGGCATGCTTTTCCATGTAACTTTTTTCCCTCCCTGTTACTTTCCTCCATTTTCTTCTCATGTTTTAATAGACTGATTTCAGATATGTAAGAAATGTTTTTGGATTCTGCTAGAGGTGACCTAATTTTTACTAATTGCTATGCATTCAAAGTTTTATTTACTCAGAATGGCAGCATTACTGTCATTATTCTTAGGTAGTTATAATAAGTAGTTTTATACAAAGCTGCTATTCAAAATAATATATTGGTACTAGTTTGTAAGTTGTTTTTGTTAAAATTGGCCTCATTCCAGGAAAAAAATTGAAAGCTAATGTAGAAGGTGAAGTTTATTACCTGTGAGTCCCTATATTTGCTTATTGACTTGCTAAAAAAACCACACACAATATCAGTTTTAAAGAACACCTTAAATATCTTTCTTCAGAGCAGTTATCAGATTCCTAAAAGATGTAGCCACTATTTTATACTTTCATTTTCTAACACCTCAGAATGAAGATTATTCTCAACTGTCTGAATTCAATTTATTTTAATTAAATTGCTTTATATGTATTGCTTTATTTTTAGGTTTTTTTCCCCCTTAAATTTAACTGTCCCAATTGGTTGATTACCTTTTCCCTGCTCTTCATTTAAATCTCTTCTCCCCCCAAATTCCCTATTATTTTGAGCTGGGACTATGACCTGAAAGCTTTAGGCTTAAGGCTATGTGAATCAACTTTGTGCTTTTTATTTTCCATGTATTATGCACCACTAAAAAGAATGTAACACATGTAGCAGCTTATTTTGTTTTTGAAGGAGGAATTGAAGAGCTTTTGAGTAAAAACGTGAAAAGAAGCTAGTGCTCATTGCCTACGTGGCTTTTTAAAAAGGCTCTTAAGAAACATTCCATTGTGGATTCCAAGTCCTCTTTAAATTTACCACCGACAGTAACTGCCGCAGAGCCATGTGATCATCTTGGCAGTAGCCTGGCCTTTTAGTGATTTCATTACTGTGGTTTCCTCAAGCTCTTTGCACACATTGATTAATATTTTTCTTGCAGTTATCGCTGTGATGATTTTGTGGTTAATGACACCAAGCTGGGACTGGTACAGAAAGTCAGAGAACACTTACAGAACTTGGAAAAGTAAGTAATAGGCCTTGGGAAAGGAAGGGTATAGAATAGGGTTGAGGGATCTTTGCACATTCTTGGGTGGGAGTTTTGTTAATGAGTTCCATAACTTCGTCATGTTTTTAGTGTGATTGAAATATTAATAAAGTAAACTTTGGATATCTGAAACTTTGCCCATAGTTAATGGTCATAGCTTAGCATTTATTTCATTTAATATTTATCATAAATCATAGCCAAGAATCCAAGAGCCTTTTTTTTTTTTTTTAATTTTTTTTTTTTGTTACTGCCTACCAGTTTATAAGCTCTGGTCAGTTGATTTGCCAGGGAAATTTTGGAGGTGTAAGGAAAGGGAATGAAATGATAGAAAATTATAATGGATTACTTCTGATACTAAAAAATCCTCTTCAGGCCTGTTTTATGACATTTTCTCAGAAGCACTAAAATTTATGCATTATTTTTAAGGGAAATTAGGTTTTATTATGTTGTCCACTTTGCATCTATAGAATAGCACAGCATTCTAGTTTCTTCTTTTCCTCTTTTGTTAGGGGTTGTATGTGTGACTTGAAATTACAATAGATTGTAAAATGCCTTGTATCATGAAGAAATTAATGTACTTATATGAATAGAATTTTTTTGCTATAGCCAGATAGGTTATTCAGATAAAACTCACTAAACCCAGAGCTGAAGCAGTAAAACAGAAATCCAAATAGTGATGCCTTTGAAGCTGCAGTGGATAGAGGCATGACCCTGGAATGACTGCTGACTCCAGTGAAATTTGTGTAAATCATGCCTGATTGTCAGGTGCCATCTAATTTATTTTGACAGTTGACGTTAAAAACTATTGTGAGAACATACCAAAAGTAGGAGTCCCTTAGCAAACTTTAAGGCAACAGAATGTTTTTAAATCCTATATTGAGAGGAAACAGCCTAAGTGCTTTGAATAAAACAGTATATCGTTTTCATTAACCAAAGTCTTTATGCATGTCTTGTTGACTAAATAGATTATAAACCTGATAAGGAAAGAAGGATGGATTTCTTTAAAATCTAAACTTGTTAAAACACTTCGAATTAAAGTACTTTTTGGCTTGTTATATTTTGGCTCCTCTCTTTTTCAAAGTGCTTCTTTCCTTGTAATCTGAAATAGAGCAGCAGAAGCCCTACCTAGGATTAGAGACACTACCGTGTCAGTCCCAAATAAATGTATCAGAACTAAGTCAAAGGGAAAAGAGGACATTCAAGAATGAGCATGCATTTATGCAGTTATCAAATCTTTTATTTCCACTGACCACTTTATCACGTAAAAGATGTCAGAGTTCCTTGTCTACACTTCTGTTGGGTCCCACTGAAAAGTCTTCCTTGCAGTCCTCCTAGGTTGAAAAGCATTTGTTGGGTTCATTTTTCTTTACATGTGGCCTTTAGTCTGTAGTGGAAACCACAGTTTCAAAACTGTGAATGTGTTTGTGTTTTATATATCTTTAGACTATTCTGCATATCCTGTAGAAGTGCACTGTACAAAAGAACTTTTTGAAGTGAAGAAAGTGTTGTATACTCTGCACTGTCCTATATGGTAGCCCCTAGTCTTATGCGGAGCACTTGAAAAGTGGCTAGCATAACCGAGAAACTGAATTTTTAATTTTAAGTAAGTTGAGGTAATTTAAGTTTATATAAGTAAGTAGCTACCATATTAGACACTGTGGATCTGGTGAATTCTGCCATTTTGAGAATTGCTGAGGGTAAAATTTAATAACTTGTATTTTACAAAGCTGAATGCTTTGTTTATGTAGGTTAAAACTAAAAGTTAACTGTTAGGCTTATTGCTAATTAGCAATAATTGGGGTGTGTGTGTGTGTGTGTGTGTGTGTGTAGTGCTTGTGATTGAACCTCTTTACTTACAGAATTGTGAAGGAGTAACTTGACACTGTGATATATGGAATTGATATCTTCTTACCTTACAGTCACTGATACTCTGAGACTGTAGGGATATACCTACAGTTCGGAGGTGTCGCCTAAGAAGATTTTTAGTTTTGAACTAACTGTCACTAGATCTGATGCTCCAAAGATACTAGAGTTCATGTGGAAATTAAATAATCCTGCATTTAGTTTGGATTACCCTGATACATTTTAGAAGATGGAAAAGAATAGGCAGACTTTAAAAGTCTGTGTTGTTCAAGTGTGGGCTTTAGTCTATAGTGGAAACTATAGTTTTAACAGTATTAACAGTAAAAAATGATTTTTACTTCTTTTAGATTAGGTCTCCTGACATAATTATTTTAAAATGACCCTCTGAAAGAATTATTTTCTGATAAAATTTAAGCTATATAACTCTTTCATCAAGAAAAATTTTGAAAAATTTTAATTCAGAATATCCATGTAATCAGAATTTTTTCAGAATATCCCTTGTAGCATAGCTGAATCAAATTAATTTATATGTATCTGTGTGCCTATAATGATTTTCCAGAAATTCAGATTATATCATAATCTGTTATGACAAATGAGCAAAACAGGATATCTGTATCAAAATTAAGAAAAAAGCTTGGTACTTGAGACTTAATGTTAAATCTCAGAATACGTATCAGACAAGGGTTTTCCTTTTGATGTGAGGAATGGGGCTTCTCATTTTTGGAGCTTCACAGTCGATTAGGCAGGTAGTGCTAGTAGAGAGGGATTGTCTCACAGACTACACCTACCTGGCCAGCTTTTAGGGAAGTGCCTAGTGGTAGATGCTTGCAGCCCACCTTGCTAGAGGAGTAGTGGGGATTGCCAAGGAAAGTAGAACTTCTTACTTCAAATACTTGTGGGCCACAGTGGGCCTAACAGGTCACTTCCTGGCCTTCCTAGGCGCCAGGCAGGGCTCTATACCTCAGACACTTAGAACAGTGATGTTTAATTTTTAACCTGCTTTCTAATATGTTTGTGTTAATGTCTTTTTGACTATCTGTTTGTGTTTTAATAGCTCAGCTTTTACAGCTGACAGGCATAGGAAAAGAAAACTTTTGGAAAACTCATCACTAAACAGCAAGTTATTAAAAGTAAATGTAAGTAATTAAATATATACAAATGTAAATATTGGTTGCGATCCAACTCTAACATTAATGTTGCTCCTTGTACACTTTCATAAATGTATGCCTTGGATTTGGGATATTTTACAAAATGTTTGCCACTTGTACTAATGATTCTTGATGTGATTGAATATCCCAGTGAGTCCACCTGTCAGTGCCTTCCTTCCATTAGGATTACTCCTGTGCCCCTCAGCCTTAGCAAGTGTTCATTCTTAAAGCCTAGTCATGTATCTTATTACTCTGTTTCTAAGGACCCCAAAGATCTTTGCTTTCTTCTGTTAAAGCTTCTAAGTGCAAATTCTATGGGTCTGAGGTTTTATAAATTTTATTTCTTAGGACTTCATTAATACAATTTCACCATGGAAGAATATGCTTCCTCATTTGGATAACTATCTGTTACCAATGTATGAGCCGTTAATAAATTAATAAAATTTAGAGATCACTAAATACTTTTAACTACATCAGTAATTTTGCCCTGCATCTGCCTTTCTGCTGTCATGCTAGTTAGGTTTAGACATGCACTTAATTAAAGTGTTAGGATTTTGTGAAAGAAAGAACTAAAGTACCCTGGCCATCTGAGTTATGGGCAGAGATGCTTCAGGTTAGATTGGTAGATCTGCTTCACAGGGGTAGTATTCAGATGTTAAGGTGCATTTGTAGAGCTAATTTAAAAAAATCAAGTCTTGGTCTTTAAAGGAAATTCAGGTAGTTTTAAAAAGTTGATATCCCATTGCTAAGAATGCATGTATTGGTCATCTAGGCATGGCATAGAGTTAAAGGTTTGGGGATGAATATTTCAGGTATATATATTTATATTTTTTCAATTGGTAGTATTTTTCTCTCTCTTTTTAAAAAATTAACATATAATGTATTATTTGCCCCAGGGGTATAGGCCTGTGAATCATCAGGCTTACACACTTGACAGCACTCACCATAGCACATACCATCCCCAATGTCCATAATCAATTTGTAGTATTTTTTTTTAATTTGTAGTATTTTTAATAAAATCTCATGAAAACATTGTCTTAAACTTCATCTCTTTTAAGGCTCTTCCTGGTTTTCGAATTGTGTACTCCAAGGATTTCATTAATGCTGATTTCCTCATAAGCTTCCATGAGGTACTCCCATGTAGGACAATCCCAGGATCAGAAACAGGCTTCTAAAAATATCTGGACACTTATATAGAAAGTAGAATGAGGGTTTGAAATATTAATTGGACAAAAAAGGACCAATTCCAAATTGGCTTGATGCTAGAGTTTCAAATATAGGTCTAAGCTTTGATGTCTGAAACACCCTTCTCTTGGTATTACTGATGGCCTTTTCTTGTCCCATTTTGCAGGGAAGCACTGCTGCCATCTGTGCCACAGGACTCCGGAATCTGGGGAACACATGTTTCATGAACGCCATCCTTCAGTCACTCAGGTACTGTTAACACCAGAGCTTAAGATGCTGGTGTTAGCTTCTAGTGAAATGGTTAGGAGAAAAGGCTCTGGGTTCACATTCTGTCTCTGCCACTAACTCCAGTCAGTTCCCTGTGCCTTAGTTTCCTTATTGGTAAAATTGGGGATAGTAATTCTGCCTCAGGAAGATTAAATAATTTATAAAGGGTTTAGAACTGTGCCCAGCAGTAAATAATTGTTAGTTGTTACTGTTTATCTCCTGTTGCTTCTTGAATAAAAGAGCAGAGATCAGCAAACTTTTTCATTAAAAGGGCCAAGACAGTAAGTATTTTAGTCTCCACTAAAGAGACTTAAAGAGTGGCTAAATACTTACCACTAAAGGTAGGTATTTGGCCACTCACAGTCTGTCTCCTATCTTTTCCTCCTCCCCTACCTTTTTAAAGAACTCTAAAAATGTAAGAGCTCAGTGGCCCAGGACCAGATATGGCCTGTGGGCTATAGTATACAGACCCCTGGACTGCAGGGGTTCAAAGAATTTAATCTGATCATTAGTTAAGATCAGATGTTTAGAAGATCTTTAAAATGTAATAGAAGTAGTAAAACTAAAATACCCCAACAAGGCTGACCTCAGTTATATAGAAGAAATTATTTTGAAAGTCATGTACTTGTAGATTTTAATGTGGCATCAAAGGCCAGAATAAATTCTCTTCCCAAGGCCACCTTGCAAATAAGGAGCAGAAGTCATACTTGATCCCTCCTTGAAGGTACTATCTCTTGATTTATCTAGTCTTGTTCAAATAAGAAATTCAAGTCACTACTGAATTCCCTTATCACTCTGTACTTTGTATCTAAACAATATGGTTGGTTTCATGGTTTATTTTTATTTGAGGAAATTATTGAATACCTGGAAACAGGCATTATTTATTTATTTAAGTTATCTCTACACCCAGCGTGGGGCTTAAACTCACAACCTTCAGATTAAGAGTCATATGCTTTTCCAATGGAGCCAGTTGGGTGTCCAAAGAATTCAGGATTTTTTGAAAAAATTTTGCTTTAAGCTCTTTGATCATTTCTACAAAGTCATCTGTTAATACTATTTTCTTAGAGTAAATGAGGAAACTCAAAGCAATTTCTTGAGAAATTGAAATATCTCAAAAAATTCACATGTCCGTTTTATAGAAGTTTCTTTACAGTCCTAGTAAAGTCTTTTTTTTCTTCTTCTTCTCTCTTTTTTTTTTTTCTTAATAATTTTCTTCCCTTTCTTTTAAAATAGTAACATTGAGCAGTTTTGCTGTTATTTCAAAGAACTGCCCGCTGTGGAGTTAAGGAATGGGAAAACAGCAGGAAGGCGAACGTACCACACCAGGAGCCAAGGGGATAACAATGTGTGAGTTCTAAGAATATATCCTTTCTGGCTTTGAGCTACAAAACAAGTGACTCTTACTGGTGATTTCCATTGCATTCTGTGAGTTAATAGGCATAGCATTTTAAAACACTCTTCTTCTAAAACCTGGGTTTAACTGTCTAGCTGACGATCTTAATAGTTGTTGCAGTTCTTTTATTTCTATTTACCTAAGAGGAGGATAAATTTAGCTCTCTACATATTAAGTCTTTGTGGATTTGAGCTCTAACATTGACATCTGGATATGAAACACAGTTTTAGATGTAGATCAGCATGAATATCATTAGTCTTTGTGAATTGACACTTGTCTTATATACTGTTAGATAAATCTGTTTTGGATAATAAAATTAATTTGTAGTCATCAAATTGTGGGGCAATGCAGCCAATTTAGTTGATATGGAGAGGGAAAAATTGACAGATGATTATTGAGAACGAATATGTATGCAAATTCATTGCAGCTGTGCTCCATTTGATGTTCAGAAGATCTATATTATGATTGTAATGGGCAGATATTTTTCATATTTTAACATTATTGAAGTAAGGCTCTGATTTATAATTTGTGTGTCTTTTTTTTTTTTTTTTTTTTAAAGAGTGCACACATGGGGCACCTGGGTGGCTCAGTGGGTTAAGCCTCTGCCTTCGGCTCAGGTCATGCATGGCCTCAGTGTCCTGGGATCAAGCCCTGCATCAGGCTTTCTGCTCAGCAGGGAGCCTGCTTCCCCCTCTCCCTCTGCCTGCCTCTCTGCCTACATGTGATCTTTCTCTCTGTCAAATAAATAAATAAAATCTTTAAAAAAAGAGAGAGAGAGCACACATATACACATGCTGGGGTGGGGAGGGGCAGAGGGAAGGCAGCTATGCTCACCACTATACCACCAACGCAGACGGGAGGGGCAGAGGGAAAGAGAGGATCCTAAGTAGGCTTTAGGCCCAGCACGGAGCCCAACATGGGGCTCAATTTCATGACCCTGAGATCATGACCTGAGCTGAAACCAAGAGTCGGATGCTTAACTGACTGAGCCACCCAAGTGCCCCTAATTTGTATATATTTTAATGTAATGTTCTTTCTGCCTGCCCATTCCTGCTCCCATTCATCCCATCCCCACACATTCTAAAAAGCCATTTTACAATCTGACATTGTTCTGCCTAAATGACTGAGGGAGATTAGGATAGAACATGTCAGAATAGTGTGCATTATGGATAGAGCCAAAGCACCAGGGAACTTTAAAGCCAGACACGGGATGGAATCCTACCACGACAGTTGATATCTTAAGAGCTTGCTTTAGTAGCAGCATATAGGATGAACTGGAAAATGCCTGCTTTCAAGAAGACTTCACACTTCATAGTAGTTGGGTTGGAGGAGATAGCAGTGAAATAAGGAAGAAAAAAATGCATTTTCACAAAAGTTAAGAGGAGAATTAGTAGTACTTGATGCATTAGTGTTATTTAGGGTTTAGTTACAAACTGTAGAAATTGGCTCTGGCCATTGTAGGCAGAAAAAGAGCTTTATGAAGGTCTGTTGGTAAGCTATTACTGGATGGGTGGAAAATCAGGTCTGGAATCCAGACATCCAGGACCATCACCGCAATCATCCCGTGGAACTCTATCCCATAAGGATATCACTGCTTCTGTAACATCATTGTCCCATAACAACACACTGCCCAGTGTGTGACACCAAAGTTCCTATTACCAGCACTGTTGGAGTTGGGTGCTGGGTGAATGCTGCTGTTACTGCTGCCCCTGCATTCCATATGATCTTTGTCACCAGTAAGGATTTTGCACTACCCCAGCTTTGTATCACTAACTTCAGCTTCAAATAGGCAGAATTCAGGCTATACATCTGAGTCTTGGCTGAAGGGAGTTGTGAACTTTTATAATGGGAGGCAGTCTCTTACCAAGACTTTTAAGGTGAGGAATTCCTCAAATACAGAGCGTCCCGGAAGTAAAAAATACAATTTGTATCTCAGGGACATATTGAGTGACAGAGGTCGAGCAAGAAGTTACTGAGATTCTCTGAGATATCAATCAGATCTCCATGAGTATGGTAGTTGTATTGACAGATACAGATATTAAAGTTGTTTGGACATGTTTCAGTTTAACTAGTTATTGGAAGTGTTTCATTCTAGCTACATGCATAGAAAAACAAAATTAATAGTGACTTAAACATCCATTGTTTATTTTCTCATGTAAAAGCTAGAGATTATCTATCTAGGGCTGTTTGCCACAATCATCAGGCTCCTTCTAGCTTTCTATTCCACCAACCCTAATGTAGGGCGCCTATGCACATAGTTCAGGGTGGTGCTGGAGTACCACCATTTCGTCCTTCGAGCTAGAAGGACCACTATTTCTCTTTAAGGAATTTCTCAGAAGTTGAACACACTCAGAGTTTTTTATTCCAGGAGTTCTTGTGCCAAGCAAAAATTGGAAGTTCTGTTCCTATAAGAGAAGAGGAGAGAATGGGTATTGTAGGATAGTAGAGAAGAGTATAGAGAGCAACTTCAGTGCACATTGAGTTTGAAGTGACAAGAGGACATCCAGGAGAAAATTCCTCTTGGAAACTGGAGAAACCTGATGAAAAGTGGGCATGAGAAAACCTAGCTTTCAGATTTGGATTTGGAGTCCTGGTGTGGAGTTGAGTGTTGAAGCTTTGTGGCCAGATGAACGGTCTCAGGCAGAGATGAACAGATGGTCACACACTGAGGTCTGGGAAGTGTTCCTTATGAGGGGCAAGATGGAAAACTGCAGGAAAAGGAGAAAGAGATTCTGTTTTAACTTTTTAAAAAATGTACGTTTTAAAGTAATTTGGTTTGTAACTTCTCTATTGCTGTATTGTTTAAGTATGGCATTACTTTAGGACAAAATTCACCATATGGTTAAAAACTAGTTTTGTCTGTAATTACTGCAGTTTATGTGGGGTTTTGAGAAGCTCTTACTAAACTGTCAGAATTAGTTTAGGAGAAACCAAACTATTTATGTTTTCATTTTTTATTATGAATTGTAGACAATTTGACATTATGCATTGAAACAGTAGCCTCTGACTAATGCCAGGGGTTTCATCCCTTCCTCTTTTCCAGGTCTTTGGTGGAAGAGTTTAGAAAGACACTTTGTGCTTTATGGCAAGGTAGCCAGACTGCATTTAGCCCAGAGTCCTTATTTTATGTTGTTTGGAAGATTATGCCAAATTTTAGGTAAGTATTACTTAATGAAAGATACTTAAAACATTAATATTAGGGGCGCCTGGGTGGCTCAGTGGGTTAAGCCGCTGCCTTCGGCTCAGGTCATGATCTCGGGGTCCTGGGATCGAGTCCCGCATCGGGCTCTCTGCTCAGCAGGGAGCCTGCTTCCCTCTCTCTGCCTGCCTCTCTGTCTACCTGTGATCTCTCTCTGTCGAATAAATAAATAAAATCTTTTAAAAAAAACATTAATATTAGTCTTTTCTTGGTTCCTGGAACAATTTCCTATGAATTTGGTGGTATTCTAACTAATAAAGACTGGTTTTATTCTATTTTTTAATTTTTATATTTTTAGAGCCCTGGGTGGGGTAGGGGAGGAGGATTTGGGAGAGGGGCAGAGAGAGAATGTTTAGCAGGTTCCATCCCCAGCGCAGAGCCTGATCCCATGACCCTAAGATCATGACTTTAGCTGAAATCAAGAGTCGGACGCTTAACCAACTCAGTCACCCAGATGCCCCTTTTGTTTTGTTTTTAAAAGAATAACAGCAGTTGGATCATTTGACTAGACAAATGTGTGTGTTTAAATAATATATAGACATTAAAAATGTCTAACAAACGGTGGGATATTTTGTTCTAAAAACGAAGACTTTGTAAATAACTTATGTGCCCTTGTAAATAATTTAGGAAAACATGCTGGATAAAATTCCATTAACTCTTTCAAAATCTTAGGAAGATTCATTACCATCATACACCATCTTATTTCAACTAAAAAAAAATCCATTTGTAATCTGCAGAGATCTGTGGTCTTAAATTCACTGTTCTGGGTTGGGTTTTGAAGTCAAGTCCATTGGGATTCAGTTTGCAAAAGGTAGCTGGGCCACATCCCAATGTGGCTGTAAGAGTCATGTAGTTTCCTTGGTCTCTCTCTAGCATCACTTGAGGAGGGAAACAGCCTTGCTGTCAGAGGAATCTGCCTCTTCTCCTAGGTTAGTCCTCTCGGTAGGGATGCAGGTAACAGCAGATTTGAGGCACTGCAGGTGTTTGACAATAGCCTTTGCCACCGTCTGCTGATTTTGTCCTTCTGAAGCAGGTCTGTGCTCTTGCTAGTCAGGAGTTTGGCACCTAGTGTACATCGCTTTCCTTCTGAAAAAAATAAAAATAAAAACACCCAGCATGCTGTTATGTAGTAAGACTTAGTAGTTTATCTTCCTCTATTGCCTAATAGTGGTTTAGATATATTAGTAGTATAGAAGAGTGTTTAAAAGATAATAACCTCAAAGAGCTGGCATTTGTTGCCTTACTCCAGAATTCTAGCCTTGAGGATCTGATATGATTGCCTGTTGTTACCCCTGGTCTTTGTTTTGAAGAAAACTTCTTTCATATATTGTGACATTTAAATCTCCTCTCAGAAGAGAATAATTTTGTAAGAATTTTGAAGTTTCTCGACTCTAAAATAGGAAAGGAGGAAATGACTGCTAAGTTACCACTAACCAGGTTTGGGACTTAATATAACATTTCTAATATAGTCTCCCAGTTAGACTCTTGATAGGGACATAGTCTTTGTGTTTTGTTATTATATAAAATTGGTTTCTATTTAGTGAATGCCTAAGCACTTTAGGCCTTTTATATCTGATCTTCAGGAAAAACAAAGAAACAAACAAACAAAAAAAAAACCCCACAAAATTCCGGTCAAGAAAGGAAGTTTTAGCTCCATTTTTTAAAATTAATTTTTTTATAAACATATAATGTATTATTAGCCCCAGGGGTACAGGTTTGTGAATCGCCAGGTTTACATACTTCACAGCATTCACCATAGCACATGCCTTCCCCAATGTCCATAACCCACCCCCCTCTCCCTAGCCCCCTCCCCCGGCCACCCTCAGTTTAAAACTTTTTGTGACATTGAGAGTCTCTTATGATGGTCTCCCTCCCGAGCCCATCTTGTTTTATTTATTTTTTTTCCTACCCCCCAAACCCCTGACGTTGCATCTCCACTTCCTCGTATCAGGGAGATCATATGATAGTTGTCTTTATCTCTGATTGACTTATTTCACTCAGCATAATAATACCCTCTGGTTCCATCCACATTGTTGCAAATGGCAAGATTTCATTTCTTTTGATGGCTGCATAGTATTCCATTGTATATATACCACATCTTCTTTATCCATTCATCTGTTGATGGACATCTAGGTTCTTTCCATAATTTGGCTATTGTGGACATGGCTGCTATAAACATTCAGGTGCATGTGCCCCTTCGGATCACTACATTTGTATCTTTAGGGTAAGTACCCAGTAGTGCAATTGCTGGGTCGTAAGGTATTAGCTCCATTTTAAAAAAGACAAAACTGGGGCGCCTGGGTGGCTCAGTGGGTTAAGCCTCTGCCTTCGGCTCAGGTCATGATCCCAGGGTCCTGGGATCGAGTCCTGCATCAGGCTCTGTGCTCAGCAGGGAGCCTGCTTCCTCCTTGCTCTCTGATCTATGTCTGTCAAATAAATAAATTAAAAAAAAAAGACAAAACTGAGACAGAGGAGGAAGAACTTGTTCAATTTTACACATCTAGTAGGTGTTAGGGTTAGAGTTAGAACTCAAGTCTTTGTGGAATTGGTAAAGGTTAGATGTGTCAGCAGTCATTTGTCTACACGCCTGAGTGAAGCCTACCAACTAACTTCACACTGTTCTGCTTGGTTCCCATGGTGACTCAGGTCCTTTATTCTTAAGTGAGAGTTTAGAAATTGTATGAAACTTTTATTCAGTAAAATTCTGCTTTTCCTCAAAATCTGCCCACATCTCTGCCTTTATATAAAGTATCTATAGCCCAGCTGTGAGCATGATTTAATTGTTCACTGCTTAATTTTGCACATTCTGTATCCTTAGCAATGAAAGGAAAAGACTCTTGGAGAAGGTGACCAAGTTGAGTTTGTGCAGTGATTCCTAATTCACATGAACTTTTAGATTCCTTAGTGACTGATGGGAGTAGAATGCCTATGTATTCTTAGCAGGGCTTTTTCAGTTTCACAGTAATTGAAGTCATTCCCCATTTTCTTGTAATTGATGAATAATTTGCTCTTGGTTAGATCAGGCTTTATCCTTGATATAATTTCAAGATCTAAAGTGTAAGGTCACTGCACAATCCCCAGGGGCAAGGCCGGGAGATGTGGGGCTTTCTTCCAAAACTGTTTTTCTTATTAAGTATGCAGGGTAAAGTTCCTGTAACATGGCCTGTGTGGAAGTGCCAGGAATCTTGAACTACGTTTCTGTTATATTTATGACCACAAAATAAAATTTTAAGAGAGGTTAGGAAGCTCATTTTCCTTGATTAACCTATGATAAGTTCTAGGGAGTTTGATCCCTTGGAATGATCTAGGAGGACTCTGAAATACATACATGCATGTGAGAGTAGGAACAACTTTTATCCATTAAATAATGAAAAAAAATATATATATATACTGTAAGTGTAAACAACAGCTTTGGATATAGAAACAACCAAAACTATTTTTTCTTTCTTCCAACTCAAACCAAAAGCCAGTTGCCCAGTGGTAAACTTTTACCAAAGTTTGACCTTTCCAACATACATATCTACTTATCACACTTCTTATGGCATCCTAGTATGCCCTGCTTTTTCTGTCTCTTTCCTTTTCAGAAAAGTAACTTAAAGTTTATGGTGGTTTTTTTTTTTTTAAAGATGTTATTTATTTGAGAGAGAGAGCATGCACTAGCAAGCAGAGGGGCAGAGGGGGAGGGGCAGAATGAGAGGGAGAGAATCTCAAGCAGACTATATGCTACACTCACTTGGAGCCCTTTGTGGGGCCTGATACCAGGACCATGAGATCATGGCCTGAGCTGAAACCAACACTTGGACATTAACTGACCAAGCCACCTAGATCCCACTAAGTTTATGTTTTTTAAATAGGTAAAATACAGGTGGTTGAGAATTTCAAAAGGTAAAGAAAGGATATATAATGAAAGTTTTTTCTTTTACTTTATCACCCAGCCATTCATTTTGCTTTCTAGGAGCAGCTATATGTACTAGATTTTTGTGTATCCTTTTGTTGATATTCTATGTGTGTTTGTGTGTGTGTGTATAATCTTTAACATAAATGGTAACATATTCATGCTTTTTTTCTTACTTAGAGGTAATTCATGCTGGTATCTAAATAACTTCTCCTTTCATTTTATGGCTGCACAATGTTATACTTTATAGTTGTATCATAATTTATGTATAGTCCCCTATCAGTGGTTATCTAGGTTGTTTCTTACCTTTTGCTGTTCCAGACAGTGCTGCAGTAGATAGTATCATACATGTGGATGCAAGGGTCTCAGCAGTTGCTGGATCAAAACATACTTGCTTTGGGGTGCCTGGTTGGATCAATTGGTAGAGCATGAGACTCTTGATTTTAGGGTAGTGAGTTTGAGCCCCATGGTGGGCATAGAGATTACTTTTAAAAAAAATTTGCTTTTAGTTTTAATAGTCTTTTCTGCTAGACTTTTTTTATTCTGTGCCTTCCTTAACATGATTTTATCTTTTTATCTCTGTATCTTTGTCATGTTTGTCCTATGGTATTTGCCCTGACCTCTGTCTCCTTTTTTAAGGTCCAGCTTAATGCTAACTGTCTAGGAAAATCTCTTGATAATTCAAATTGCATCATGGTATTTATTCCCTTACTTCTCATATCATTTATATGCTATTTCTACTTTCACATAAACTTGCTTTAATATATTTGCCTTAACTTCCAAGGGAGTTTTCTTTAGTTTTGTACTTATCAGTTCTTGTTGTAATTAATGTTTAAAAACAATGGATGAATAAATTACTAAAAACTTTTTTCTATTAGCTATTCTGGTAGATCTTTGTGGACAACAAATGGGTCTCTGCATGTGAGATCTTAAAAATAATCTTTCCAGGTATACTGTTGATATTTTATAATTAAGCAGTATTCTGTCTAGGAATTTAGCTGTTGTACATTTTTTGTGTGTTTGTAAGCAAAAAGAGCTATTTTAATCATTTTCATTTTCTGGTATTCTTGTCTTGGAGAAACTCA
This sequence comes from Mustela erminea, assembly GCF_009829155.1. Taxonomy (NCBI): domain Eukaryota; kingdom Metazoa; phylum Chordata; class Mammalia; order Carnivora; family Mustelidae; genus Mustela; species Mustela erminea. The sequence goes on from NC_045618.1 coordinate 44,903,365, forward strand.
GCCATGATTGATGTCACAAAATGTAGAATAGCAACTAAATTTGATTGATTTGGGTTATATACAATTTGGACAAAACAACAACTCAGAATTCTTCTATGAATATTAAAGATTTTTCTTTTTTTTTTTTAAGATTTTATTTATTTGACAGAGAGAGACACAGTGAGAGAGGGAACACATGCAGGGGGAGTGGTAAAGGGGAGAAGCAGGCTTCCTGCCAAGCAGGGAGCCCAATGTGGGGCTCGATCCCAGGACCCTGGGATCATGACCCAAGCCGAAGGCAGGCGCCCAATGACTGAGCCACTCAGGAGTCCCATATTTTTTTTTCTTCTTAAAGATATTTAAAAATAAGAACAGAGCCTAAAATTACAGTGTACCCTAGGTATTTTAGAAGTTTATTCTAGAATGATAAAATTTTATTCTGTATAGGCATATCCTGTTTCTGATTGGTCCTTCCAACTTACACATTATGTACCGGTACTGCCAGAATGCAGAGAATAGTCAGTAATGCACAGGTGTATATGTCACAGTTAGGTGTGTTGGCATCATACAAGTACTTGTGTGTGCCTGAATTCTGTGGTATCTGTTTCATTATTTGGAATGTCTGCTTTTCACACTTAAGTAGAGGAACGAAGTAATGTTTTCTTTCATCATTCTTCATTGGGGCAGTTCTTTGTTAATAAGATTTGGGTAAATATAGCTTGTTGCCTTATGCCAAAAACTGTGAATAAACACCCTGTATTTCTTCTGCACATTGTGTTTCAGCAGTGTCCCTCTTTCTTGGCCCCTTCATTCAGAAGGGGTGCATCGTGATCTTTTGGGCCTTTATATTTGCATTGTGCTTTCCAACCATTATTCATCACAGCATCTTTAGGACCCAGAGTTTCTCTAAGCATTAAGAAGGAGGTAATCTTTACCTAAGGTTGTAAACAAGTTAAGATAAGGAACAGTATTAACATTGGAGCCACTGTTATTTCTCTGTCTTCTTTTCTATCTTATTTCCGGTCTGTTGCAGAAATACCAGTTGGTTCTTTATAAATCCATTTCCTCACTGTTTCACCAGCACTTGTTTGGGTGATATCACTGAGATAATTTGTATATAAAACATAAACATGGAACCTAAATATGAGGAGTGTTTCCTTCTATATGATTACTAAGAGAGACCTAAGTTAACTACCAACGAAATTTTGAAGCTCCGGATTGTATAATTGGGAAGTAATTGAAAAGATCATTGAAACTTGTTGAATTTAACTTACTTAATAGTATTTTTTAAAAGATTTTCAGAGAAGTCAGTGAAGCTATTGTTTGTTTAAAAATAGAGATGTAAATGTCTGTTTAGATAGAGTTGGAAAAATTTATAGTCTTAGAAGAAGCTGACTTTGTGTGGGTTTTTTTTTGGTAAAGATCACAAATTGAAACAGAAACTTCTTATACCCTTATAAAACAGCTGAGTGTTCCATGATTTCATGTATGTTAAAAAAATACGTATTTCTAATGGTAAAGGAAACATTAGAAAGTAATGTGTTTTGATACAAGAAAAGAGAATCAAAAGAATTATGGTGTGGTTGGAAACATTCATGAATGTAATTAGGCAGTTTGATTTTTTGCGGATGTTGAACCAGCCTTGCAGCCCAGGAATAAGTCCCTCTTGGTTATGGTGAATAATCCTTTCAATGTACTGTTGGATCCTATTAGCTAGTATTTTGGTGAGAATTTTTGCATCCATGTTCATCAGTGATATTGGTCTGTAATTCTCCTTTTTGATCGGGTCTTTGGTTTTGGGATCAAGATAATATTGGCCTTATAAAATGAGTTTGGAAGTTTTTCTTCCATTTCTCTTTTTTGGAACAGTTGCAGAAGAATTAGTATTAATTCTTCTTTAAATGTTTGGTAGAATTCCCCTGGGAAGCCATCTGGCCCTGGGCTGTAGTTTGCTGGGAGATTTTCGATTACTGTTTTAATTCTCTTGCGGGTCATGGGTCTGTTAAGGTTTTCTTTTTCTTCCTTTTTCAGTTTTGATAGTTTATATGTATCTAGGAATGCATCCATTTCTTCGAGATTGTCTAGATTGTTGACATAGAGTTGTTCATAGTATGTTCTTAAAATTGTTTATATTTCTTTGGTGTTAGTTGTGATCTTTCCTCTATCATTCATGATTTTATTTAGTTGGGTCCTTTCTCTTTTCTTTTTAATAAGTCTGGCCAGGGGTTTATCAGTCTTACTAATTCTTTCAAAGAACCAGCTCCTAGTTTTGTTGATCTGTTCTTCTGTTCTTTTGGTTTCTATTTAATTGATTTGTAGGCAGATTGTTTTTTAAAAAGGGATGGTCATGTGTTTACTGAAAGTTCAAATCAGCATAACTACAAAGTACTGGTTTCATGATCCATTTTAGAAAAATGATTAGATACTAATTTATTTTGGTGAGAGAATGAAACCATTTTTATATGTGATAGAATTTCAAATATGACCTAAGATACCTAAGATGCCTTTTACCTTTGAGTCATAAAAAAATGGATGTTATAAGGAAAAAGTTTAAAGCACCTCTGTAGTTGTTTTATTTTTAAGTACCTCTTGTGGATATGTAAAGGAGCTAACAACTTTGAAAACTTTTGACTGAATTTTAACATTTTTTAAAAAAGGAGTCTTAGAAGAACTACTTAAACATATATTGAGACTCAGTTGTTAAATAGTTCAGAAAAAGTTATAGTGAAATGCTAAAGTGACTTCTGACTTAAGTTCCATTGGTTAGGTAGATGCTTTTCATAATTTATGATTTCCACAAGAAATTTTAGGGAAAGGAGAGAAATGTATATGGAGGGAACTCTGGTTGAAAGACACCTATGGAACCATTGCCTGGAAGAGTGGTGGAAGTTTTGACTCAAGACCAAGGCAGAAAAACTTGTGATTTGAGAGATAAAGGGAACTTTACATGTTGGCAGAATATAGGCAGAAATCTTTTCTATTTGTAGTTTTATAAAGTACTTTATGTATATCATTGCTTGATTTATTTTATCTACATAAACCTCTGTAACTTTTAAGTGTACGAACTTCATCTTCTGTCAGCCTTCATTACTGTTCACTTGTCATGGTCTATATTAGTATAAGGATTCCATATTTGGGGCACCTGGGTGGTTTAGTCAGTTAAGTGTCTTGATTGCAGTTCAGGTCATGGTCTCAGAATCTTGAGAATGAGCCCCAAGTTGGGCTCTGCACTGGGCATGGAGCCCGCTTAAGAGTCTCTCTCTCCCTCTTTTCCTTCTCCCCTCCTCCCTTGGTGCTCTCTCTCAAAAAAAAAAAAAAAAAAAAAATCCGTATCATTTCCTTTCTGAATTCAGTATAAGAAATAACCTAAGAATATATTGCTACTTTATTCAAGTTTTAGGCTAGAGCAGAAGTGTATATGAGTCAATGCATTTTTTAAAGTATTTATATGAAAAATGTCTTAAATCAGAAGGATCCAAGTAGAGACTGTTTAGAAAGTTTTTCTTCCTTTCAGCCAGTGTTAAAAAATCAATATTTTTCAGTCTAAAAAATAGTTTTAAATTCCTTATCTCTTATATTGGTGGTTTATAAGACCAAGGTTTCTGGTGAAGGAAAGATGTGACATTTTAACATTTGAGCATCTTCTGGAGAGGCCATGTGAGATAGCGGGAAAACCAGAGTCCATCCCATCTCTATTACTCTCTTGTTGTAGGACTTAGGCACGTCACACACCCTTTCTCTTGCTCCTCAGTTCTCTTCATCTGTAAAGTTAGTTCAGTTGAGATTAGCTCTCATATTCTGTGTTTTCAGACTTCTTTTAGTAGACTTTTTCCTTGTAGAGAAATTTGAGAAATTTTCCTTGAGGAGAAGTAAACCCTGACACAAGTGGGGATGAACGGCGAGGGAGTCCACTGTGCTCTGAGTGTAGGGCTGTAGCCCTTTGTAGCACTTTGCCTTTCTGCATGTTTGGCTGGGCATGTGGAGCTTCCCCAGTGACAGCCTGCTTCTTTTTGCTTTAAGGGGCTATCAGCAACAGGATGCCCATGAATTCATGCGCTACCTTTTGGACCACCTGCACTTGGAACTCCAGGGCGGTTTCAACGGTGTTTCCCGCTCAGCAATTCTACAGGAGAATTCTGCTCTATCTGCAAGTAACAAATGTTGCATGTAAGATGTAGTTTCCTTCCTTTTTTTTTTTTTTTTTTTTTTTTAGGAGGACCTCAGACGTTTCTGTTTGTGTTATTGTTTATTAGATTTATCATGGAAGGTGGAGAGTTTCCCTGGACTTTGGCTGAAACTTTTGTGCCCTTGAATTTTATAACCAAGTGGACTAGCACATAACTCCTGCTTCCAACCAGAGACCTCTTGTACTTGCCTCTTGGTATAGTCCTGATAGTTTTTGGTACAGATCTTTTTAAAGGTTGAAAAAAAAAAAAAGCCAACAGAAAACATTTTGTCAGTTTAGCACTTGAAAATTCCCTGCCAAATATATCAAATGATACTTGGAAGACTTAATTTTCAGTACTAAAATAATTATATTTCTTCACTAGAAACAAAGGCTTAAAAATATTTTAAATGTGTATTTTCCTAAAATATATCTGTACTTTAATGAAATTGAGGCATTTGTAAGTTCTCAGAATTTTTCTTGCCTCTCACTAGGAAACAAAACAAACATTTTAGTATATGTGCTGCCGAAGCGAGCACCAAAACAAACATTTTAGATTGCTTTCCTAGGTACTAATACCCCCAAAATATACATTGAGATGAGAAAGCTTATTTTGCTTGAGGTTAGGATGATTTACTGTTATTTCAGTCTAATTTTGTTTAATTGTAGTCTCCTTTGTTCAAATTTTTTGAAAAGCTTTGTTTTGACCTGTGCAGGAAAGGGATTTACAAGACAAACTCCCCAAAGACAGAAAGAAAAGAGTAAGTAATATATAGGGATCACCGTATTGTATTGCCTTGCAGTTCATAAATCTGATTTAGTGTTCAGTTAGGGTCCTTTTAATGACAGAGCAGCCTCATAGCTCATCTGGTTGTATCAGAGAAGGGCAACTGTTTGAATTGCTATGCCTTTCAAAATGTTTGGCTTTCTAGGTCCTGATAACTATGGTTCCAATCCGAATCCAGTATAGAAGGGGAGGGATCTGTGACCTGGTAGAATTGTTCTTGTTGCTAGCACCAAGTTAAAAGTAGTATTAAGTGAAAAATTCTGCTTTGTACTTTATGATGACCTTTTGTATACTGAGAATATTGAACCGGGCTCTATCAGGGATAGTCTGTGTCAGGTAAGAGGGTATATGTCTGTATTATTTTATTTGATGCCCAAGGCACCCTCATGGAGTCACATTGTGTAATAGTCCTAGGATGATCTTCTAGTAGCTAATGAGTTTTCAGTATTAACCCATGTCTGGTTATATTTTAAAGAGTAGTAATTTTAGGTTCCACTAATGAGATAGGAATAGAAAGAAAACAATTTTCACTACAGGATCCAAGGATCATATTTGCTAAAACTACAAAAAAGGTCTCCTATGCAATACCCGTGTTTACCTGTGTAAACACAGCCAATGCTCCCAAAGGTGGGGATGGTAGTAATAAATGACAGATCTGTTCTTCATAATACATAGAAAATCATTGCAGTTAATACAAAAGACCCTAGCAAGCATAAAAATCTGTCTGAGTAACTAATGTTTAAACATTCTCGGCATACAGTTATAATGAGAAAGCAGTTTTGAAATCAATTATGAGTTTTGTTTTCAATCATTGTATACCTAACTTAATGCCATACACATCAGATAGCCAAGACTCGATGAGTATCCTTTTCTCAGAGGAAGAAATTATAAAGGAATAACTACATTGAGTCTAAATGTACTGCTTTTTCCATTGTAATTAAGGTATTATAAGTGAACATCAGTATGAAAGGATCATGGTCCCTTGATTCCAGTAGTTTTTTTGGTGTGCCGTTTGTTTATGACCTAGATCTTAAACATAAAATGGCTGTTATATTAGATAGTTCCAGTGTATCTTCCCTTTTTAATTTATTATAGCTGTATATTTTATGAACAGATTTAAAAAAAGATGAAGCTGCAGTATATTTCTTTGGCCAGTAAAGAGTAGAAGACCTTTCATGGAAAAGGAAGCAAACTTTTAAAATAATATAATTGCTCGAGTAGCTTTTGTCTGTCTCATTGTGGCAGTAGGTTTAATTTGGAGCACCTCAGAAAGTAAAGTTCAGTGTATTAGGAGTGTTATTGTTTGCAAGTGAGGGAAACCACCTCAGATTGCTATTTGCAAAGAAGAGCATTTTCTGACAAGTAACTGCATGCATAAGTGCACAAAGGTCAATACATGTTTGCTGTAGGACTATTAATGATAGCAAACAACTGAAACAACCTGGAGAACCATTAATATTATATTGGTTAAATTAAGAAAAGGAACATAGTGTTAAGAGCTGAGTGACCCTCGCCCAAATTGGACCTCAGCTTCCTGGTCTGTAAAATGGGGATAATGATATCTGCTTCTTAGCTTTGTTTTGAGGATTAACTGATTTAATACATGGAAAGTACTTTGAATGGAGTTCGGCATAGAGTAAGTGCTGTAATAAGCATTTGCTAATCATGCTTTCATGGTACACTTTCTTGGTGGTTCTTGCATCCGGTCTGTGTTTGTATTGTGGCATACCAATCTGCTGTCAAAAAGGGTGAGGTATGTGTTCAAGAGATGTACTTCGGGAAAAAAAAAAAAGCAGGTGTGGTTCTAATTATTATCCTAATAAAAAAGCCTTGAAATAATTTAAGGGCTTTCTTTTTGGTAAACACCTGTCTGAAAGTACTATACATATATCCCCCATTTCATCTTCACACAGGCCTCTGAGGGGTTTGAATTAGTGGGATGGAAAGTGGGGCTGTGGGAGGCTAAGTGGCTTAAACCTTTTATTTGGTATACCTCTATATAGCTTTAAAGTTTTTGTATTATTTCATAATTTAAATAAATAAGTGATATACATATCCCCCCCCCAAAGAAGTATAGCAGCTGTTATACATATTTTAGTTTTACTGAGATGTTTTCCTGTGTGGTGTTTTTCTTTAGAAATGGAGCATCTACAGTTGTCACAGCTATATTCGGAGGTATTCTCCAAAATGAGGTTAACTGCCTCATATGTGGGACAGAATCTAGAAAGTTTGATCCATTCCTAGGTAAGACATATTGTATTAAAATTTTAATGTTTCCTTTGAAAACTTAAGACAGTACAAGATAAATGTAAAAATACATCAATTTTTGAAATTCTTTTCTAAGTGTGGTATATCCCTTTAACAGCTGTTTTCCTATTTCTTTTTAAGACCTTTCATTAGATATTCCAAGTCAGTTCAGAAATAAGCGCTCAAAGAATCAAGAAAATGGACCAGTTTGTTCATTACGAGGTAAAGATACTTTAATGTTGTAGAATTCTTTTTTCCTCTGAAATAGCTGTGAATAGACTCAAACTCCATCCATCTGTGTTATGTTATTAATTGCTTGAATGAGTTTGTGTTATAATTTAACAGAAGTCAAACCTGAATGTCTCCTCCTATCAGAAAGAAAGAAAAAAAAAATGGGTGCCAGAGATATTAAGGCAAGCATAAGATATTTCTCTCCTTTTTCTTTAATACTGATTTTAAAATTGAGAGTCTGTAACAAGCTGCTTCTGACTTAATGAAATAGAATGTATTCTGTGGATGTCCCACTAGTATCCATAGAAGGAAAGAACACTTAGCTAATGTTACTCTTTTCTATGATTAATAGTTTTAGAAATCTGCTGATAAGCCTGAGGCTCTGCTTTTAATTGAAGACTGTGAGATTTGGAACAATTTTTTTCTCTGATTAGTGTTAACTATTTTCATCAAGGCCAAAAGATTGATCTTTGACTAATCCTTAAAGTGACTTACTGTTCTTGGCCATAAAAAGAAACTAGGATAGAATAAAGAAAGAGGGCCTAGTCTGTGTTCTGTCATTGAGTAACTCTACACTGAAGGCAAATAACATAATCCCTACGCTGAATTGTCTGTTGACTAAAAGTAATTTTTTCCTCAACTGCTCTAGAGAATATTGTCATAAGGATTTAAAAAAAAATCTATATATATGAGAGAGAACACACACACACACACACACACACACACACACACACACACACACCCCCAGTCTTTTCCTACAAAAGATTCTCATTGGTTGAAAACTGCACTGTCCATTATGGTGAAGTCACAGATGGTTGGTAAAATGTAAATTAAAATAAAAAATGCAGTTAGTTGGGGCACCTGGGTAGCTCAGTGGTTTAGGCCTCTGCCTTCAGCTCGGGTCATGGTCTCAGGGTCCTGGGATTGAGCCCCACATCGGGCTCTCTGCTCAGCGGGGAGCCTGCTTCCCCCTCTCTCTGCCTACTTGTGATCTCTCTCTGTCTATCAAATAAATAAATAAAAATCTTAAAAAAAAATGCAGTTACTTAGTTGCACTAACCATATTTTAGGTGATCAGTAACTGTGTGTGGCCAGTGGGGTTGTATTGGACACCACAGATGGAGAACATTTCCATTATTGCAGAAAGTTCTATTGGGCAGTACTGCTGTAGAATCAAATTATTCTACTGCCAATTGCTCATTCTCAAAAAATGTGCTAGTAAAAATACAACTGTTGGGGGAGGGACGGGCAGAATTCTGTGTCACAGGTGCATTTGGCAGCATTGGGCTTGTTACAAGAGGAGCAGCAGAGGTCTTGCTTGTAGCCTTGTTGCTCAGGTAGTTTCTTGAACTCCCTCAGGGGGTAGCTGTCAAATACACTGGACTACTATAAGACAGGAGAGTAACTCCGTATATGAAACATTTTGTAGATGCTTTCAGTTGTTCCCTACCTTTGCAACAGTGTTGATGGTCTCTTTTGAACAGGAGCACAGAAGAAATTTAAGGAAGCTCCATCCACTCATCTTCCCTCTAAAATAGATGGTTTTGAAATACAGGTTTTGAAAATATCACAATATACTTGGTATCAAATCTCAGATTATTTTCTCTTTATATTGATGGCTTGAGATTACAAACTAACTTAATCATAAAGCAAACATTTGATCATTTAGAGAGGAAAGCAGTGAGGAAAGGAATTAGCCTCAAACTCTATAATCTAAACTAGATAGAGCTTCATTTTATAATTTCTTCAAACATTGCTTAACATAACTATGTGGATATGTATTTGAACAATATTTCCTAAATAAAACTAAGTCCAGATGATCTTTGGAAGACCCAGAGACACTGGTTGCTTCAGGGTTCTTTCTTCCTTCTGTACTGTGTTCCCCTTCATCCTGCATTGGTCACGTAGTATGGTTCTTATTGTACCCTGTAGTGTTTTACTTATTACCTATGCCAGAGTGTTTTAATACTGAGAGACCTTACTTTCTTGAGATTGTCCAGGAGGAGATTGTATGACATAGCTTAAGTGGTTGATTAGTACTACAAACGAGTGGCAAATGGCATTTGCCTTGCTTCCCAAGTAGTATTTTTCTTGGCATAGACTCACTGAAATTTGATGGGATTGGGATTTAGCTTCAGGGGGCCCAGACCATCCTGAAGGGTTTCGGGTTTGGCTGAAAACAGATTTCCTGTATTCTCAGCTGGTTTTCCTTTCAGTTTTCAGACTCGATTTTTATTTTGTTAAAGAGCTGACTGTTGGCTTAAAGAACTAGATGGTAGAGTCATTCTTTCTGTTTAACACTGTTACCAATTAAGGGTACTACTTTTTTTTGGACATCGAGCGTCCAGTTGATACGGATTTCTTTACTAAACAGTTGGAGTCAGGATTACATTTTACATGCTTTTATATGCTTTAACGCGAGGATTACTTGTGTCCTTTTTGGAATGTTAATTGACAGGCTTAGTTTTCATTTAGAAAGGAAAGGTGATGGTGAGAAAGATACTTGGAATTTGAAATTATTTAACTAAAAACGTGCAAATTATGAGAGGCTAAAATAATCCGTTCTAAAATCTGACAAAAAAGGAAAGATTATTATAGATGAAATATTAACTAATAGGATCTAATACTGTAATAAAATAACATACAGAGATCAAGTAGGATTTCTTCCAGCCATGCAGGACTGCTATATCCAGAAAGAACAATTTTCTCTGGCTGACAAAGTTCTTCTAGCTGGACTAAGAACCAAGTTGACATGAGACAGATGAGGAGGAGAGTATCAGATTTAATTTTATATGTATGGGGAATCCACACAGACATAATATTTTGAAGACCAACAACATGAGGCTTCTGTGAGCTGAGAGATTAGGAGTCTGGGGACACAAAGGGGAGAAAGACCATTAGCAGGAAGGTGAGAGGAAATGTTTGGAGAATAAAGTTTCTCCTCTTAGGTAAGTTTCTTTGGTAAAGAAGAATCTTTTGTTAATAGTCACTTCTTGGTACAGACTCTCCCTTGCAATGTTAATTTAGGCAGTTGAGGGGAAGGTAAAGCTTTTCCTGAATTTGCTGGGTTTGTTTGCTTTTAACTCAAAATAATGTTCATGCCAAAGTGGCCCATCTTGGGGTGTCCTGCCATGGGCCCCTGCAGTTTTCTCCTCTGAAACTTCCCTAAAATTTCACACATTAAAATTGAGCTGGTCGATTGATTGTTCAGTTTTAATGAACCAGTCCTGTCAATAGGTCAGTTCAAACTTGTTTTGGGAGGCAGTGATGCAGGTTAGGCCTAAGGTTCAAGCAGTCAGGTATTAAATAAGAGGCATTTCTGTGGAAACAAAAACAGTGGTTAACTGATTGGATCGAATTATAAACCAGTTTCTGAATTTTGAGGGTAGTCAGTCAAGAAGATTTTTAGATGTTAAGCTTGAACCATCTTCAGTGCAGTGGTTTGTAGTTTGAATGTCTGATGATCTTTTTGAGTGGCCCACAGCAGCAGGCATGAAGATTGCCTATATGTGAGCTGTTGGGATGATCTCTCTGAAGTTTATATAAATTTAGTTTGTAGGGCTTCAGGGAAAAGGGCAGTTTTAGTTCTCAGATGAATCCAATGTAGAAGGTTGGAAGAAAAATTAAAAATGTTACTTAGGAGAATTATAGTCAAGCACTGGAGGAAATGAGAAGAAATGAATATCTAGTCCAGGTTTTAATGAACAGTATTGCAATCTAATATTTACTCAGATATGTTATTGAAACCTGTTTTCTCTATAATCACCCTTTTATAGATAGCCAAATTAATACTAATTTGTTTGCAAAATAATTCTAGTTTCAAAAGAACTTGGCCTGATCATTTATATGAATGTGACAAAGAATAGCAGTTGATTAGGTAGATTCTTGAAAAAGTTTCCAGCAGGTTTTAAAGATTGAAGTTTTAACATCCTCTTGAGGCCAGAAGCCAAGCCAGATACTTGCCATCAGAACGTCTTCAATTCCCACAGATTTGGGTGAATTCCTCTCTGCTCGAGGTTCTCAAACTATCACTGGGTTCCTGTACTTGCCAGGGAGTGCCAACCTTTACTTACCTGGTAAGGCTGCTGGGAACTTTGTAAGCAGGGTACCAGACTGGTACTTCTGGGGGCTTTACTGGCTTCTTAAAGTCAACCTAGTTCCTTAAAGCTGTCTGGTCATATCTCAGTTTATCCATCTCTCTCTCAAATAGGACATTCCAGTCAAAGCCTTGGTTATATAACAAATGTTTCCAATTGTGTCCTGTTACAGGGAGAACAGAATTCTATTGAACTTATGCAAATAAATATAAGAATACTTAGAGTTTCTGAGTTCTGGAGAGTTCAGGTAGGGAAAAAGATAAATGTTTCAATTTGTTCACAAAGGTATATTCTATTAAATTGTCATAAAGAGCTAAAAAGGATAAATTTTTCAGTTCCATATTATTGTTTTGCTTGAATCCAGTTCTTCCACTAGTTCAGAAATTCTTACCAGTTTTATGGTAAGAATTCAGGTTACCAGAAACCTGTATTCAAAGTTGTTTTTAGGAGTCTCACTGAAGATAAGGCACATTTGCAATACCATCAGAGCAAAATAGTAACTGTATTAGAGTTCACTGTGATTCAGTTAACAAAGAAATTTGGTTATTTCTGTGACTCTCGACACATAACAACATACTAGGACATCAGGTTTCTAGGAGTTTTATACAATTTTAGAACACTTACCCTATCTACATAAATATAATCTAAGAGGGTTTCGTATCACTTATTTGACAATGAAATATTCTAAGGCCTATCTAGAACACCTCAGACTGTGGTCAAAAGACTTCATTTTAGGATTTGATTTTAGGAAGTATGTCAGTTTGAACATTTGCTTAATAGGATCATAGGGTGCTATGAAATGATATTTAATTATCTAACCGAAAGGATAATAAAAGATTTCAAAAGAATAAAAGGCAAAAATATAGAACCTTACATAGTTGTGAGCAAAACTTGATAAATTATTTTGGCAAAACACAGAATCCTTGATTTCTAAGCAGATAACTTTAAAGGAAAAAAAAATATTTGTTTACAGTTTTTTATTAAAAGCAGATTTGTAACTTGTCCTTTTAACAAAAGAAATTTCAACTTTGCAGTATATTTTTGATATTAAAACTTACTAAATTTATCCTAATCTTAGCCAGTACTGATCACACATAAAATCCCTTTCCAAATACTCCTTTTTTTTTTTTTTTTTTGATTTTTAGTGCTTTTTTTTTTTTTTTTTTTTAAAGATTCTATTTATTTATTTATTTTACAGAGAGAAATCAAAAGTAGATGGAGAGGCAGGCAGAGAGAGAGAGAGAGAGAGGGAAGCAGGCTCCCTGCTGAGCAGAGAGCCCGATGCGGGGCTCGATCCCAGGACCCTGAGATCATGACCTGAGCCGAAGGCAGCGGCTTAACCCACTGAGCCACCCAGGCGCCCCCCAAATACTCCTTTTACATAAACTTTATGGAACGAACTTTTTTACATTCTTTAAAAAGTTTCACTTTAGGACAGAATTACTGTCTTTCCCTTAACAAAAAGTGTATTTCTGTTTCTCATATCTTTTTCTACCAAAAACACATTTCCTTGCATATGGAATTGTTTTCCTTATTATTTCTGGTATTCTTAATTATATTTATTAGAATTCTTAACTCTTAGTTTTCACTAGAAATTAAGGTTTCTAAGTAGTAAGCAATTTTGAACTGCTATACCAGTATTTAGAATAGCAAATTTGTGAAAACATTTCATAATTTTAAGAATGTGCTTTTTCATAGTACAGTTTTTCAATAAAGCACAAACCAGGTTTACTATAAAGGTCTATATTTATTTAGTTTCTCTTTAATAAGACACAAGTAAATTAACCTATTGACATCTATTTTCTGAACCTATATTCAGTACCTAATGTCTTATTATTTTACTTTATCTGGAAATGACTTAGATATCTCAATAAATTTAACTCACTTAACTTAGTAAAAAATTTTAAACTGTCAGGTTACCAAGGACTTTGGAAGCTATTTAAAAGTTGACCTACAAACCTTTTTTGCAGGGGTGGGAGGAGAATCTTGAACAGGCTGTAACACAGCCCAGCACGGAGTGCAACCTGAGATCATGACCTGAGTAGAAATCTAGAGTTGGATGCCTAACCAACTGAGCCCCCAGGCACCCCTGCCTACAAACCCCTTTGTCTTATTTACATCTATTTAATTAGCTTGTTCTTAGGTTTAGATTACTCACAGAAATTTCATTAAGCATTAGACAAAAATCAATCATTAAGTTTTTTTTTTCTGATAAATTTGCAGAGGTGAACTTACTTGGCTTTCCATAAACACAGGTAGAATGACAGTCATATATTTAATGCTGGTAACTCTCAAGAGATTTTTTTCCTAATTAAACCAACAACCTAAAATTAGCTTTAATACTGAATATTTTCCCAGATTACATGATTTTGGAAAACATTTGGGTTAGTTTCTATCTTTCTGAGTTTTGGAATTCCCATTACTTACAAGTGCTTGACTTGAAACCAACTAAAAAGAACTCTTTTACAAATTAATTTTGGTGATACCATCTGGAGGTAAAGAAAATATGTCGCATTTATAACATGTGGGCATACACAGACAAGATGCAAACAAAATATTGTAGCTTTTTTGGGGAGGACATTAAAGGCTCAATTTCTAAATACCTCATTTTTTGATGAAAAACTTCTCTAAAGTTTGTATTTCAAATACTGGCTCTTGGGGAGATGGAAATAGAAAACTCACATCACAAAGGAACAGAGAAAGAACCCCCGGTTTTCTCCAGTGTGGAAATCTGGAGCAAATTTGCCTGTTACCGGAGGTGTAGAGTCTGGGCACAAGAGGCATTTTAGAAAGGCCTCTTTCCCCCATTTTTTCTTCAATCTCAGGCAGTTGTGGCCTGTGTTTATATTTTAAAAACATGGTAAAATTTATCATTTCAAGAAACTGAGGAAGAGGGGGCGCCTGGGTGGCTCAGTGGGTTAAGCCGCTGCCTTCGGCTCAGGTCATGATCTCAGGGTCCTGGGATCGAGTCCCACATCGGGCTCTCTGCTCAGCGGGGAGCCTGCTTCCTTCTCTCTCTCTCTCTGCCTGCCTCTCAGTGTACTTGTAATTTCTCTCTGTCAAATAAATAAATAAAATCTTTAAAGAAACTGAGGAAGAATGCCAAAAAGTTCTTTTTCAGTTTCAGGGCAACTGCTCTTTAAAGTTTCTTTCTTTTTTTTTTTTGAGTGCAGGACAATTTTGTCTTAATATCCTCATCTTTTATAATAGCTACAAACATTTTAAGGGGAATAGGCGAGAGTTAGGGATTGGTAAAGAGGGGTGGGCTTGTTTCTAGAGTTGCATTTCTAGTTTTGTACAGATTGGTAAAGCAGTTGTTTCTAATTCCCCAAGAACTGGATAAAAACTAAACTCTGTTTTTTTGTATTAGGGAGATTTTTTTTAACTAAAATAGTAAGCAAAATAAAGCATTTTAACAAAGCCGCCTTTTTTTTTTTAAGTTTTTGTTTGTTTGTTTGTTTGTTTGTTTAATTATTTGACAGAGAGAGAGGCAGAGAGGCAGGCAGAGAGCCCGATGCAGGGGCTCGATTCCAGGACCCTGAGATCATGACCCGAGCCAAAGGCAGAGGCTTAACCCACTGAGCCACCCAGGTGCCCCAACAAAGCCTTCTAGTAGCATACGGAATTCAGCCTTGGCTTCTGTTAGCCCCTGCAGGTTGACCTTTCACATATCATTTGTGGGAGGGCCTAGGAGACATTTTGGTCCCAATTTCTCTATGAAGGGAAGGTAGTTGAATAATCATCAGTCTTTCTCATTTCCCTCTAATTTTGGTACCATCTTTTCAAAATAGGGGTAAAAGGGCTTTATAATTTAAAAGATCTTCTTTTTCAGTGGAGAAGGGGGTGGCTAAGGTATGTCTGCAATGTACATTGCATAGGAATGCCTGAAGCTGGCAGAGCCTGCTTACAGAGCCCTAGAAGGTAGGAGCAAAGTGAGCCTTATTGCCAGTCTCAGGTGCTTTTGTTAAATTCATTTCCTGGCTTTCAGCTTTTATGTGAGCAACCTATATACTTTGAACATAAAGTCCCTATAAATCTCGTAGGGAAGGGGGAGTTAAATGGATGATTTCTTTTTTAAGTTTTTTTTCTTTTTAAAGATTTTACTTATTTGGGCACCTGGGTGGCTCAATGGGTTAAGCCTCTGCCTTTGGCTCAGGTCATGATCTCAGGGTCCTGGGATTGAGCCGTGCATCGGGCTCTCCTCTCCGCTCAGCAAGGAGCCTGCTTCCCCCCTCTCGGCCTACTTGTGATCTCTCTCAAATAAATAAGTAAAAATCTTTTTTTAAAAAAAAGGGAAAGAGGGAAAGTGTGAGCATGCATGACCTGGGGGAAGGGCAGAAGGAGAAGCAGACTCTCTGCTAAGCAGGAAGTCAGACATGGGGCTCAATCCCTGGACCCTGGGATCATGACCTGAGCTGAAGGCAGAACAGATGAGAGGCCAGATTTTAAGGGGATTTTACTTTGGAGATGGACATTTATGTTTTAGTCTTCTGTCCATCTTGTCAACGGAGTCCCTAAGGCATGCTGTTATACTAATAAGACAGTTGAGAGATCTCTATACAGGATATTTTTCTTTTCAATATAAGCAATTTAAAGACCATTGATGAATAATCTGTTAATAACAACTCCAATCAATAAGCCTTTTAATGGCTAAACCAAAGATGCAGAAGGCATCTAAAGAGGGTGTAGATGATGGCCCACATGATCTAAAAGTTAGTTTCAGAAAGCAAAGGGCTTCATTGTGTAAGCAGTAAGGATGGTGAAAATGGGGTCTCTAGTCTCCCCTGAAAACACAAGGGATGTGCTACAGGACTGGGGACTCTGTGTTGTTTAGCAGTGTACCTTGTTGCAAGGAAGTTTGCTTGAGTTTAGTAGGTGAACTAGTGTCAATCTAACCTGTTCTGTGACCAACTTAGCTTTCATGAGAGTCTTCCTGGGCTGGTGAGGATTCTAATAGCTTTTCTACCAAGTTATGGGTTTTAGCTTCTAAGATGTCCCTTAGCAACAGTCTTAAAACACAAGCTAAAAAAAACCAACCAAACTCAAAAACTATCTCTGGGAAGAAATGAATCTTCCAAAAGAGTGCTCTACCAAATTTAACCAGAGACAATTTAAATAATTTAATAACTAACCCCAAGGAACTAGGTTCCACAAATATTTTGCCCTGCTAATTTTAAATGTAGCAAGAAGGAAAAAGGACTATCACCACTCCTACTCTGTCAGACTCTACAGATAGAGATTCTGGGAGATTGACAGGGTAAGAAATCTTACCTTCTGTTGGCTGTATGTCAGATGTCCCAAGGACCTCAGTTGCAGTTATGTCTAGCATGTTAAAGTATCCTGCTGACTATGTCGACTGTTGAAGAGGAAGAATTTCCTCTGCCCTTCATGGTCCTTCTTGCTGGACAAAGAACCACATTGATTCAAGATAGAAAATCAGATTTAATTTTGTATGTACAGGGACTCCACATGGACATGAAATTCCAAAGACAGGCAACATGAGGCTTCTGTGAGCCAAGGAGAGGAATAGGGGTCTGAGGACACAAAGGGGAGAAAGCAGAAAGGTGAGAGGAGGTGTTTGGAAAACAAACATTGTCCTGTTATTTAGGCAGAGAAGTTTCTTAGGTAAAGAGGAATCTTTTCCTGGTATAAGCAGGCAGTCGAGGAGGGGGAGGACATAAGAGCTTCTTCTGAACCTGCTGGGTTTTGTTTGCTTTAACTCAAAATAATATTCATGTCAAAGTGGCCCATCTTGGGGCCCTGCAGATGTAGTACTAGAAAATATAATTTAATGGAGGAAGATAAAAGTCGTTTTGATAAAATTTCAAATCCATTTCTGATTAAAAGGAGGAGGAAAGAAACCCTTTTATTAACTTACTAAGCTAGGAATAGAAAGTTAACTTGATGAAGATTATCAGAAGCTATCAGTGATCATCATATTTAACGGTGAAGCACTAATGACCATTACAGTGTGGAAGCAGTCAGGAGTCCTGTTGCTGAGATACAAGGCATTCATTAGACAAAGAGAGCAGCACTGGGCAGGAGATCTGCTTTTCTAAAAGCTCTTGATTTAAAACAAATACAGGTATTATTTTGATAAGTTCTAAACTTGGAGCTAAAAAGTTTAGTAAGGCAGCCAAATAGGCAAAAAAAAAAAAAAAAGCTTTGCTGCACATAGTAAAAGATCCTATTCACAGTAGCAGTAAAATCTTACAAATACTTACGAATAAAATAATTGAGAAATATATAAGACCTAGATGAAGAAAATTATAAAACTTTATGCTAGAACAGATAAAAGTTTGAATAGAGCCATGTCATATATTTGGATAGGGAGACCAATGCAGTAGAGATGTCAGTTTTCCCCCAGATTACCCCCTAAATTTATTCTAATTTGTTCAAAAGTTCCTCTGTAAGAATTTTTTTAAGGGACGCCTGGGTGGCTCAGTTGGTTGGACGACTGCCTTCGGCTCAGGTCATGATCGCGGAGTCCCGGGATCGAGTCCCGCTTCGGGCTCCCAGCTCCATGGGGAGTCTGCTTCTCCCTCTGACCTTCTCCTCGCTCATGCTCTCTCTCACTGTCTCTCTCTCTCAAATAAATAAATAAAATCTTTTAAAAAAATAAATAAATAAATAAAAATTTAAAAAAAGAATTTTTAAAAGACTATTTCAGAGATTATTAAATCAATCAGATTAATTATTAAAATTAAATTAAATGTTTATTAATTATAATTATAAATTATTTGTTATAATTAAATATAAATAATAATTAAAATTAAATAATTGAATTAATTAAATAATATCAAATAAAAGATTATTTGAGGGGGGTGGGGAGAGTGCCCGTGCATGTGCATATGAATGGGAGATGGGTGGATAGAGAGGGAGAAGCAGACTTCCCACTGAGAGCAGAGTGTCCATTGGTTGGGGGGCCTTGATCCCAGACTCTAGGATCATGACCTGAGCTGAAGGCAGAACCCACTGAGCCACCCAGGAGCCCCCGCAGAAAGAAATTCTTAAGAGAAGCTTAAAAAGTTTTTTAAATAAAAATGAGGAAGCAGGATAGAGATAAGGTAAGAAATGTCCCATATGTACTAATCTAGCATGTACTGGTGCAGAAAGGTGTCTATGGGAATTTACTACATTCCAAAGAAAAAATTTCAAATCAGTGGATAAAACTATTAGTCAATTAATACTGAAAATGAAAATTTGGGAAAACATTAATTTCATCCCTAACTCCCATCTTTTCTGAAATTTGGTTTCAAGATTTAATATGAAAAATAAAACCATAGGACCCTATAGGCCAACGTTTTTTTGATCTTATATGGGCGATCTTTCACCAAGACCAGAACTCGGAAAGGAAAAAATTCATAAATTTAACTGCATAATTAAGGTTACGGTAGGTAAGGAGAGGACATATGAAAAAGAATACTTGGTAAAGTATATAAATAGGAAGAAATGGAAACAATTAAACATCTGAAAAAATATTACCTCACTTATATTCAGGAAAGTATAGGTAAAGCAGAATTGGTCAAAATGACAAAGATAGGTAATATCCATGGTTCGTGTAGGTTTTTGAGAGTGGGCACTCTCACATATTGGTGTTAGTATAAATTGGTAGTTTGGGAGGACAGTGATCACTTTTAATGAGCATTTCCTTAGACATAGTAATTTTACTTGTGAATGTGGACAATAACACCTTTAAAAGATGTTCATTAAAGCATTCTTTGTTATTGCAGAGATCAAAAATAATTTATATGCCTGCTAGTAGGGCACTGGTTTAATAAATAATACTGTGTAGTAATTAAGAAAGATAAAGTTGATCAATAGCCAGGCCACAGAAAGATAGCTTACAAAATACTGTGGAGCAAAACACTATCCATGGAACTATGTCTATAGAATGATTCCATCTGTGTAAAATAAACATTCATATGTGCATTAAAGCCTTGAGCAGCATACTCTCTCTGTTCTCAGTGATTTCTTAGGGGTAGGGATTCAAGAAGAAAGTCAACTGTGACTTCCTTTTTCCTGCTCTTTTATGTTGTTTGAATTTTTTAACCTATTGTGTCACCTTTATAATTACATATTTGCTTTGGGGGAGTAAAACAAAATGTGGGTTAACTTATATATACTTCCCAATTACTGCTTTGCCAAATTAAATTTATATAGTGCATAAAAGGGATCTAATAACATCAACAAACCAGTTTTATTCCCTGCTCTCCTTAAGGATGTATTTAACAGTTTATATAATGTGGAAGACTGACACTTGTGAAATATATGCCCCGAAACCCTTGAGAATCTTAGGAGTTTCAAAAACCATCATGGCAATTTTTTTTTCCTTATGAAAGGCAGTAAACTACAAATGAAAAAGTTTAAGCAGCTTCCTCAGATGGGAGGTGTAAAGGTAAGTGGAGAACAACAAAGCTTTGCGAGATGGGAATGCTGGGTAGCTAGTAGACTGTTTCACTAGCTGTGTGATTCACTTCCGCATAGGAGCTTTGGAAACGCAGTTTGTTTAATGCTGCTGCAAAAGATTAAACTGTAATACGTTTCAGGGTCATTCATGGCAAGAGTCAAATCTGTCAAGGAAAGGCTGTACCTAGGCAGTCTTCCTCTTTAGGAAATAACTGTGTACATGTATGTTTCAATAATAAAAACTGAAGGACATAAAGTCTGTGTATTCATTGTAACATTTAGGGAAAATTCAAATAGTACCAAGAGGAAAATAAACATGCCTTCTAAGTCTACCATCCTGCAATACCATAGTTAAGGGCTTTTTTTTTTTTTTTTTTTTAAGTAGGCTCCTCCCCCAGCATGGAGCCCCAACTCAGGGTTTGAACCAGGACCCTGAGATAAAGACCTGAGCTGAGATCAAGAGTCGGCTGCTTAACTGACTGAGCTATCCAGGTGTCCCAAGGATATTTTTCTTTGAAAACCGATTTAAAAGCTTTTTTTTTTTTTTTAAAGGCAGCCGTTGGAAATTTAGAATTATTCTGGGTTGTGGGACTGTTTTAACCCATCGAAGTTTCATTACAAATAGGCATTAGTTTTATGGAGAGCTAAAAAGCAGCTTTTAAAATCCATATGGAGTTAACTATGTGGGTAGTTCTCTACTAATCCAACTAGGGTTGATAATGTTGCTTCTTTATTAAAACTCTTAGGGGCTGCCCATGGACAGTCTTTTGAGCTTCTGATACAGCTGTGACAATGAGGCTGCCTCACTGAGGGTGCAGCAGCAGATGTGGGCCCCTGAGAGCCCATTGCAACAACAGAGAGAGAGATGGAAGAATACAAGATTGCTCTTAGAGGCAGTTGGGGCCACCATTTTGAAAATTGAATGTTTGAAAAACTAGGTTCAGCTTGTATGGCTTGGTTATGAATTGTCTAATGAGCCTTTCATATCTTCTGTTGTATGTTGGATTATCACATGACCTTACAGGAAAAGGAGAGAATTGCATTATCTTATGCATAAATCAGTTTGGGATCACTTGGTGGTCACCCTATAAGCCTCTCAAAGAATCATGGAGCAAAAGCTGCCGTTCTGTGCCCCCAAAGCTGTGGAAGAGGCTGATTGCAAGCAGCTAGGCTGAATGTGGGTCCTGCTCTACAGTGAGTCCAGTGTTGCCTAAGACAAGCATCTCAATGGTATGGAGACCAAACTCTGAGCAGTGCATCAAGAGTCAGCAAAAGTGGGTCATTGCAGCTACGTTGGCTGAACATAGTTGCAGCTTACCCACGATAGTAGGTCACATGTAGCCCACATAGAGGGCTTCCCTGGAGTGCCCGGTTCTGGTGACCTGGGAGAGATGCTGTGCTGCAGAGCACCACAGACCTCTTCTACCCAAGGCCACCAATTTCAAGACCAGGAGATGTAGCTGACCTACCTAGTAGATAGAAAGAGTTACAAAACATAAATAGAGAGGGGTATGTCCTAAATGAATGAACAAGACAAAATTATGGTAGAGGAGCTAAATAAAATGGTAATAAGCAGTATACCTAATAATGAATGGAAAGTAATGGTCATAAAGATACTCACTGGACTTAAGGAAAGAGTGGATGGACTCAGGGACAGGTTAAAGATAGAAAGAGAAAAACCAGAGAGAGCTGAAGAATTCAATAACTGACATAAAAATACACTAGATGGCGCCTGTGTGGCTCAGACAGTTAGCTGCCTTTGGCTCAGATCATGATCGCAAGGTCCTGGGATGGAGACCGCATGGGGCTCCCTGCTCAGCAAGGAGTCGGCTTCTCCCTCCCCTCTAACCCTCTCCCCCACCCCCATGCTTGCTCTCCTCTCTCTCTCTCAAAAATAAAAAATAAAAATAAAAATAAATGCACTAGAGGGAATCAACAGCAGATTAGAGGAGCCAGAAGAACCGATCAGTGATCTGGAAGAGAGGGTAGTGGAAAGCAACCAGTCTAAATAGGAAAGAAAAAGGGACCTCAGTGACATCAAGCATACTAACATCACATTATAGAGATCTCAGGGGGAGAAGATAGAGAATGAGCAGAAAACTTACTTGAAGAAATAGCTAAAAACTTCCTGATCTGGGAAGAGAAACAGATATCCAGGTCCAGGAAGTAGAAAGCTCCTGACGAGATAAACCCAAGTTGGTCCACACCAAGACACATAATAATTAAAATAGCAAGCCGTAACAATAGAGAATTTTAAAAGTAGAAATGGCAGGGGCGCCTGGGTGGCTCAGTGGGTTAAGCCGCTGCCTTCGGCTCAGGTCATGATCTCAGAGTCCTGGGATCGAGTCCCGCATCAGGCTCTCTGCTCAGCAGGGAGCCTGCTTCCCTCTCTCTCTCTCTCTCTGCCTGCCTCTCTGCCTACTTGTGAACTCTGTCTGTCAAATAAATAAAAAAAACCAAAAAACAAAAAAAAACAAAGGGGAAAAAAAACCCCTACAAACTAAGAATACTCTCCAGCAAGGTAATCATTCTGAATAGAAAGTTTCCCAAACCAAAGTTAAAGGAGTTCATCACCATAAAACCAGCCTTATAGGATATGTTAAAGGGAATTAAGTAGAAAGAGAAGGCCATAACTAGAAGAAAATTATGAATGAAAAAAATTTTATAGTACAAATATAGAATAAAGGTAGTAGATTAATCACTAATGGAGGTTAAAATGCAAAAGTAGCAAAATAGCTCTTATCCACAAAAATTTAAAAAATAAATAATATAAAAATAATATAAATAATATTTAAATAATAATATAAGTAAATAAATAAAAATTTTATTAAAAATAATAAATAATATAAAAAATAAATCAATAAAAAATTTTTTATCCCCCCAGGGATAAAAAAAGATGCAAAATATATATACATAAAATATAGAGGGGGGTAAAAATGTAGTTTTAGAATGTTGTTTGAATTTAAGGGACCATCAACTTAATACATACTGCTAAACACATAAGATGTTGTACATGAGTCCAATGGTAGCCACAAATTAGAAACTAAAGAGGAAGGAATCCAAGCCTCACACTAAAGAAAGCCACCAAGCTACAAGGGAAAAGAGTAAGAGAACAAGAAAGGAACAGAGTACTATAAAAACAACCAGAAAATCATTCACAAAATGGCAGTAAGTACATGCTTATTTTAAATGTAAATGGACTAAATGCTCTGATCAAAAAATATAAGGTGATGGAATGGATAGGAAAAAAAAAAGATCCAACTATGTGCAACCTGCAAGAGAGTCACTTTAACTTAAAGACACAGACTGAAAGTGATGGGATGCAAAAACATATACCATAAAATCAGAAGCAAAAGAACCCTCAAAGAACAAAAACAACCGAGGTAGCAGTACTTCTATCAGACAAAATAGACTTTTAAAGACAGACTGTAGCAAGAGACAAAGAAGGGCACTACATAAAGGGAACCAGTGCCACAAGAGGATAAAACAGTTGTAAATATTTGTGTGCCCCAAATAGCATCTAAATACGTAAAGCAAATATTAAAAGACATAAAATGAGAAATTGACAGTAACACAGTAATAGTGGGGATTTGACACCCCACCTTACGTAAATAGCTAAGTCAGACAGAAAATCAATAAAGAAACAGTGGCTTTAAATGACACATTGGACCAGACGGACCTAACATACCTACAGAACCTCTCCCCCTAAAAAACAGCAGAATGCTCATCCTTTTCAAGTGCACATAGAACATTCTCCAGGATAGATCAGGTAAGGCCACAAAACAAGTCCATTAAAATTGTATCAAGTGGGGTGCCTGGGTGGCTCAGTTGGTTAAGCATCTGCCTTCAGCTCAGGTCACAATTTGGGGTCCTGGGATCGAGCCTCCCCCCCCCCCCACCGGTCAGGGTCCCTGCTTCTCCCACTGCTCTCCCCTGTTTGTGCTCTGTCTCAAATAAATAAAACCATTTTAAAAAATTAGTATCTTTTCTGCACACAATGATATGAAACTACAAATTCATTACAAGAAAAACTCTGGAGAAAACAGATGAAGACAAAATGACATGCCACTAAATAATGCTTTGATCAATGAAGAAATAAAAAAATAACATGGAGCCATGTGAAAATTAAAACACAAAGCCAAAATCTTTGGGACTCAGCAAAAGCAGCTCTAAGAGGGAAGTTAAGAGGGATACAGGCATACCCCAAGAAACAAGAAGTATCAACCTAACTTTTTAATCTAAAAGAACTTGAAAAAGAACAAATAAAGCCCAAAACTCGTGGAAGGAAGGAAATTTTTAAAATTGTAAAAGATCAATGAAACTAAGAGCTTGTTCTTTGAAAAGATAAAATTGATAAACCTTTAGCCAGACTCATCAAGAAAAAGAAAGGACTCGGGTAAAAATCAGGAATGAAGGACTAAAATAACAACTGATACTACAGAAATACAAAGGAGTTTAAGAAAATACTGTGAAAAATTATATGTAACAAATTGAAGAATGTAGAAGAAGGGGGTAAATTCCTGGAAACATAATCTTCCAAAACTGAACCAGGAAGAAATAGAAGATTTGAACAGACCAATTACTAGTAATGAAATTGAATTAGTAATAAAAAAAAAAAAAAAACAAAGGTCCATGACCAGATGACATCACAGGTGAATTCTATCAAACATTTAAAGAAGAGTTAATACCTGTTTTTCTCAAACTATCCCAAAAAATAAAATAGGAAGGAAATTCATTCTACAAGGCCAGCATTACCCTGATAACAAAACCAGACAAAGACACTACAAAAAACAAAAAAACAAAAACCAAATGACAGGCCAGTATCTCTGATGAACAGATCTACAAAAATATTCAACGAAGTAGTAGCAAACTGAATTCAAGAATACATTTTAGCACGCCTGGGTAGCTCAGTCAGTTAAGTGTCTGCCTTTGGCTCAGATCATGATCCCAGGGTACTGAGATTGAGTGCTGCATCAGGCCCCTTGCTTAGCGGGAAGCCTGCTGCTTCCCCTGCCTGTGCTTGCTCGCTGACAAAATCTTTAAATAAAAAAATTCATTTTAAAAAAGTTGTTCACACACACACACACACACACACACACACACCACCACCACCACCACAATTAAGTGGGATTCATTCCAGGGATGCAAGTGTTTTGCTGTTCACAAAATCAATGTGATATATCACATTAACAAGAGAAAGGATTAAAAAACATATGATCATCTCAATAGGTACAGAAAAAGCTTTAACAAAATACAACATCCACTCAAGATAAAAACCCACAGCTAACATCGTACGTAATAGTGAAAAATTGAGCACCTTTCCTCTACTATCCGGAAGAAGACAAGGATGATCACCCTTTTAATTCAACATAGTACTGGAAGTCCTAACGGCAGCAATCAGACCAAAAAAAAAAAGGCATCCAGATTGGTAAGGAATAAGTAAAATTGTCACTATTTGTAGATGATATGATAGCATATATAGAATGCCCTAAAGATGCCACCAAAAAAACTAGTAACAAAGTGGCAGAAAGAAAACAATCCTATTTACTGTTGCAGCAAAAAGAATAAAATAGGTAGGAATAAATTTAATCCAGGATGGTGAAAGATCTGTACTCTGAACATTTTAAGATACTCTCAAAATAAGTAGAACAGGACACAAAGAAGTAGAAAGATACAGCGTGCTGATGGGTTGGAAGATAATTGTTAAAATGTCATACTAGCCAAAGCACTCTACAGATTCAGTCTCTCTCAGAATACCAATGATGTTTTTCACAGAAGTAGAACAATCCTAAAATTTGTATGAAAGCATAAAAGATTGCCAAAGCAATCATGAGAAAAGAACAAAGCAGAGGTATCACAATCCCAGATTTTGAGATACAGTACAAAGCTATACTAATCAAAACAAAAACAGACATACAGGTCGTGGAACAGGATAGAGAACCCAGAAATAAATCCACCCTATCTGGTCAATTAATCAACAACAAAGGAGGCAAGAATATACACTGAAGAAAAGACAGTCTTTTCAGTAAATAGTATTGGAAAAATTGGACATCTACTTGCAAAAGAATGAAATTGGACCACTTTTTTAAAAAGATACTATTTATTTATTTGTCAGAGAGCACAAGCAAGGGAGCAGCAGACAAAGCAGGCAGAGGGAAAAGCAGGCTCCCTGCTGAGCACGGAGCCTGATGTGGGACTCGATCCCAGGACTCTGGGATCATGACCTGAGCCTTGAATGCAGACATTTAACTGACTGAGCCACCCAGGCATCCCTGGACCACTTTCTTATACTATACACAAAAACAAACTCAAAATGGATTAAAGACCTAAAATGTAAGACCTGAAACCATAAAACTCCTGAAAGAAAATGCGGACAATAATCTCTTGGACATCACCCTTTGCAACATATTTATGAATAGGTCTCCTCAAGCAGGAAGCAAAAGCAAAAATACACTATTAGGACTACACCAATAAGAAAAAATCTGCTGTACAGCAAAGGAAACCATCAAGAAGGCAACTAACTGAACGAGAGGAGGTATTTGCAAATGATATATCCCATAAGGGGTTAATATCCAAACTATATAAAAAATGTATAGAACTTGATACCAAATAATCTGATTTAAAAATAGTCAGAGGACTCAAATAGAAGTAGAAATACCATATGATCCACTAATTCCCTGACTGGGTATTTACTCAAAAAAAAAGAAAACATTGATTTGAAAGATATATGCACCCCTGTGTTTATTGCAGCATTATTTATAATAGCCAAGATACGGAAGCAACCCAAGTATCCGTCGATATAAGAAAGAATTAAGAAGATGGGATAGATATATACAATGTGTATTACCTAGTTACAAAGAAGTATGAGATCTTATGAGATGGGCAAGCATGGATGGATTTAGCGTTACACTAAGTGAAATAAGTCAGAGAAAGACAAATACCATATAATTTTACATAGAAGTAGAATCTAAAAAAACAAACAAACAAAACAGGATTCTGATTAAACTGGTGGTTACCTTAGGGGAGGTGCATAGGGAGATGGGTGAAATAGATAAAAGGGATTAAGAGGCATAAATTTCCTGTTACAAGGTAAGTCATGGAGATGAAAAATATGGCATAGGGAATATAGTCAGTAACATTGTAATACTATTGTATTACAGTTACAGGGGGATTTTAGTGCCCCACTTGCATCACTGGTTAGATCATCCAGGCAGAAAATCAATAAGGAAATGTGGCCTTAAATGATACATTAGATCAGATGGACTTAACAGATATGTACAGAACATTTCATCTGAAAGTGAAAGAATGTACATTCTTCTCAAGTGCACATGGATCATTCTTCAGGGTAGATCATTTGTTAGGCCACAAAAGACGTCTTAGTCCTTTTAAGAGGACTGAAAATATATCAGGCAGTTTTTCTGACCACAGTGGTATGAAACTAGACATCAACTATGAGAAGAAAACTGGAAAATCCACAAACAGGTGGAGATTAAGTGACATGCTACTGAACAACCAGTGGGTAAAGGAGAAATCAAAAGAGATTTTAAAAAATGCCTTGTGAAAATGAAACTGGAAACACAATGTACCACAACTTAAGGGATACAGCAAAACACTTCTAGGAGGAAAGTTCATAGCAATAAATACCTGTTTTGAGAAACAAGGAAAATCTTGAATAAACCTAACTTTACAACTTTAAGAATGAGAAAAAGAACAAAGCCAAAAGTTAGGAGAAGGAAGAAAATAAAGATTGGAGTGGAAATAAATGAGACTAAAAAGACGATAGTAAAGATCAACAAAATAGCTTGTCCTTTTAAAAGATAAAAATCAATAAACCTTGAACCATTCTCATTGAAACAAAGACAGGACTCAAAATCAGAAAGGAAAGTGGAGACATTACAACTGATAACCATAGAAATACAAAGGATCTTGAGAGATTGCTGTGAACAGTTACACACCAAGAAACTGGACCTAGCAGAAATGGATAAATTCCTAGAAACATACAACCTACCAAGACTGAATTATGAAGAAACAGAAAATATGAACAGATGGATTACTAGTAAGGAGATTGAATCTGTAATTGAGAATCTTCCAACAAACAGATGTCTGGGACTATACGACTTCAGTGATGAATTCTATCAAACATGCAAAGAATTCATACCTGTCCTTCTCAGACTCTTCCAAAAAAGAGGAGGAAAGAACACTTTTGTTTTATTTATTTATTTTTTAAAGATTTTATTTATTTATTTGACAGATCACAAGTAGGCAGAGAAGTGGGCAGAGAGAGGAGCAAGCAGGCTCCCCGCTGAGCAGAGAGCCTGATGTGGGGCTCGATCCCAGGACCCTGGGGTCATGACCTGAGCTGAAGGCAGAGGCTTTAACCCACTGAGCCACCCAGGTGCCCCACTTTTTTTTTTTTTTTTTAAGATTTCATTTATTTGACAGAGATCACAAGTAGGCAGAGAGGCAGGCAGAGAGGAAGGGAAGCAGGCTCCCTGCTGAGCAGAGAGCCCCACTTTTAAAGTCATTTTACAAGGCCATTTTACAGTTGCCCTGATACCAAACTAGACAAGGGGACCATAACAAAAGCAAATTACAGGCTGATATTCTGGATTAACATGGATGCAGAAATCCTCAATAAAATATTAGCAAAGCAAATTCAACAGTATTGTTGACCCTTCAACAACATGGGTTTGAACTATATATGACCACTTATATGTGAATTGTTTCGATTAATACAGTACAGTATTATAAGTGTATTTTCTCTTGCGTTTTTTTCCCAAGATTTTATTTGTTTTAGGGAGAACAAGTGTGCAAGTAAGGGGAAGGAGAGGGAGAGAGAATCTCAAGCACACTCCACACTGAGCACAGAGCCCAGAGTAGGGCTCGAACCCATGACACTGAGATCATGACCTGAGCTGAAACCAAGAGTTGGATACTTAACTGAGTGAGCCACCCAGGCACCCCTTCCTTGTGACTTTTTAAAATAACATTTTTCTCGATCTTACTTTAATACAGGAGTACAGTATATAATACGTATAAAATACAAAATGTGTGTTAATTGACTTACCAGTAGGATTCTGGTCAACAGTAGGCTGTCATTAGTTAAATTTTGAGGTATTCAAAAGATATACATGAATTTTCAACTGCACAGGGGGTTGGTGCCCTGACACCCCCCCCCCCTGTTATTCAAGGGTCAACTGTACCTTAAGGGATCATATACCATACTCAAGCAGGATTTATTCCAGTGATGCAGGGATGGTTCAGCATTTATAAATCAGTGTTAATCACCACATTAACAAAATCAGGGATAAAAATTACATAATTATCTCAGTAGATGCATAAAAAACATTTGACAAAATTCAACACCCATTTAATATTATTTTTACAGAGAGCACGAGGAAGGG
This sequence comes from Mustela erminea, assembly GCF_009829155.1. NCBI lineage: Eukaryota > Metazoa > Chordata > Mammalia > Carnivora > Mustelidae > Mustela > Mustela erminea. Next base: position 44,932,684 of record NC_045618.1, read on the forward strand.
TGGGGGGAGAGGCAAAGAGAGAGAGAGAGAGAGAATCTCAAGCAGGTTCCACACCTAGCAGAGCATGAGGCCCAGAGTCATGACCCTGATATCATGACCTGAGCTGAAATCAAGAGTTGGGTGCTTAACTGACTGAGCAATCCAGGTGCCCCAACACCCATTTGTGTTAAAAACTCAAAGTGGGTATAGAGGGTACGTTCCTCAACATAGCAAAGGCCATATATGACAAGCCCGTAGTTAACATCATACTCAATGGTGAAAAGCTGAAAGCTTTTCCTCAGAGATAAGGAATAAAACAGGGTTGTCCACCCTGTTTGCTACTACTTTTTGTTTGTTACTACTTTTATTCTATAAGGTATTGAAATTCCTCACCAGAGCAACTAGGCAAGATTTAAAAAAAAAAAAAAAAGTCATCCAGATTGGAAAGGAAGAAATAAAACTCACTATTTACAGATGACATGTTATATATAGAAACCCTTAAGAGTACACCAAAAAAAGTGTATTCAGTAAAGTTGCCGGATCAAAATCAAAATACAAAAATCCACTGCATTTTTATTCACTAATAGTGAACTGTCAGAGAAATTAAAGTAATCCCTTTTAGAATTGCATCAAAAGAATACCCCGGAATAAATTTAACTGAATAAATTTACACTGAAAACTGTAAGACAGTGAAGAAAGAAATTAAAGATGACACAAATTGGGACGCCTGGGTGGCTCAGTTGGTTGGACGACTGCCTTTGGCTCAAGTCATGATCCTGGAGTCCTGGGATCGAGTCCCGCATCAGGCTCCCAGCTCCATGGGGAGTCTGCTTCTCTCTCTGACCTTCTCCTCGTTAATGCTCTCTCTCACTGTCTCTCTCTCAAGTAAATAAATAAAATCTTTAAAAAAAAAAAAGATGACACAAATAAATGGAAAGATATATACCATGCCCATAGATTGGAAAAATTAATGTTGCTATTCACACTACCCTGAGCATTCTACAGATTCAGTTCAGTCCCTATCAAAATTTCCTGTCAAATTAAAAATCCCTTTCAAAATCCTAAGATTTGTATGGAATCACAAAAGACCCCGAATAGGCAAAGAAATCTTGGAAAAGAAGAACAAAATCAGAGGCTTCACATGCCTTGATTTGGAACTAAATTACAAAGCCACAGTATTCACAACAGTATGGTTTTGGTGTAGAAACAAATATCACTGGAACAGAATAGAGAGCCCAGAAATATATGGTCAGTTTACATCAAAGGAGCCAAGAATATACAAGGGGAAAGGATAATAAATGATGCTGGGAAAACTGGACAGCAAATGCAATGGAATGAAAGTGGACTACTTTCTTAAACCATACACAAAAATTAACTCAAAATGGACTGAAGACTGGAACCTAGGGCCTGAAACCATGAAGGTCCTAGAAGAAAACGTAGGTAGTAAACTCCTTGACCTAGGTCTTGTCAGTGGCTTTTTGACTCTGTCTCCAAGGCAACAAAAGCAAAATTAAATACAAGGGATTACTTCTAACCAAAAAACTGTACAGCAGAAGGAATACAATGAGAAGGCAACCTACTGAATGGGAAAAAATATTTGCAAATAATACTTGTTAAGGGTTTAATGTCCAGAATACATAAAGAACTCATACAACTCAATAGCAAAAACAAAAAACAACAATCAGTTCCATTTAAAAAAAAAAAAAAAAGGGAGAAGATCCTAATAAACCTTTTTTCAAAGATGAGATAGAGCTGACAGGTACATGAAAAGATGCTCTATATCACTCATAAGGGAAATGCAAATCAAACCACAGTGAGCTATCACTTCACAACTGTTACAATGGCTGTTACCAAAAGTATAAGAAATTATAAGTGTTAGGGAGGATGTGGAGAAAATGGAAACCTCGTGCACTGTTGGTTAGAATGTAAATTGGTGCAACCACTGTGGAAAACAGAGCTACCCTATGACCCAGCAATTGCACTACTGGGTATTTACATGAAAGATACAAATGTAGTGATCCAATGCAGGTGCCCCCCAATGTTTATAGCAGCAATGTCCACAATAGCTAGACTGTGGAAAGAGCCCAGATGTCCATCAACAGATGAATGGATAAAGAAGATGTGATACATATATACAATGGAATATTATGCAGCCATCAAAAATGAAATCTTGCCATTTGCAATGACAGGGATGGAACTGGAGGGTATTATGCTAAGTGAAATAAGTCAATCAGAGAAAGACCATTATCATATGATCTCACTGATGTGGAATTTAAGAAAACAGGATCACAGGGGAAGAGAGGTGAAAAAATAAGATGAAACCAAAGAGGGAGACAAACCATGAGAAACTCTTAATCATAGGAAACAAACTGAGGGTTGCTGGAAGGGAAGGGGGTGGAGGGATGGAATAACTGGGTGATGGACATTAAGTGATGTAATGAGCACTGGATATTAGATAAACTAAGGACTCACAGGCCTGTACCTATGAAACCAGTAATACATGTTATAACTAATTGAATTTCAATAAAAAATGTTTAAAATTTAAAAAATTAAAGTAGAACTACCATATGATCCAACTGTTCCACTTCTGGGTATTTTTCTGAAGAAAAAGAAAATAACTAACTTGAAAAGAAACATGATCCCTGTGTTCATGGAACATTATTTACAATAATCAAGATAATGGATCAATGGATAGAGACAATAGGTTTATATAATGGAATATTATTCAGCCATAAAGAATGAAATCTTGCCATTTAGAACAAAATGGAATTTGAGGGCATTATGCTGAGTCAGAGAAAGACAAATACCATATGATCTCATTTGTATGTGGAATCTAAAAAAAAACAAAAACAAAAACAAACCCCAAGCCAATCCAAGTTCATAGATACAGAAAAGAAATTGGTAGTTACCAGAAGTGTGGGATCGCAAGTGGGCGAAATATGTGAAAGAGGTTAAAAAGTAGAAACTTGAGGTTATAAACAAGTCATACGGATGTGACTATAGTTGGTGACTGTAGTTAATACTGTACTGTATATTTAAAAGTTGCTGAGAGAATAAATCAAAAGTCCTCATCACAGGGAAAAATGTTTAATGGATGTTTAGACTTACTGTGGTGATCACATCACAACAGATACAAATACTGAATCATTATGTTGTACAGCTGAAATTAATATGTGCCAATTATACCAAAAAAAAAACAAAAAACAAAAAAACAAAACACAAACCCAACTCCACAAAGAATGCATGGTTCCCCTTGCCCCACATTGGCCTGTGCCACCAGTCTCTTCCTTATCCTCTCTCATGGAAGCCAGAGCAGAGTATGACCTGAAAATTCTTGAGTACAGAGACAGTGTTGCTTTTCCTGGTAGAGCTAGGTTTAGTGCTTGCTACCCAACTTATCAAACTAAACATACTGTTCAGATATGCATACATGCATGCAAAAAGACACTTACCACGAAATTCAAGATAATGTCTATTCCTAGAGGGAAAGATGGGGTCTGTTACTGGGAAAATACAGGAAACTCCTAACAGGGCTCCCACACCTGGCTGCTCAGGTTGCTCACTGCACAACTCTAGGAGATGCCATTCACATAAAGTCTATTTCCTCAAGTACTGGTGAGAATCCATTTCTTTACATGAGTGCTGGGTACATAGGCATTCATATTTGTTAAAAATTATATATTATTTCTCTACAGAACAATACATACCTTATTGCTTGCAACAGGAGTTGGCAAACTTTTTTTCTACAAAGGGCCAGGTAGTAAATACTTGAGGCATTATTACACATAAGGTCCAACTATTGAGCTCTGCTGTTGTAGTGTAAAAGCAGCCACAGATGATATATAAATCAGTGGGTGTGGGGTGTGTCTGTGTTCCAGGAAAACTTTATTTACAAAACCAGGTGGCTGGATTAGGTTTGGGGCCACAGTTTAACAAACCCCAGATTACACAATTAAACCTTTAAAAAAGGTTTAATTAAAAAAGTGATCTATGGTTTGTCCAGGGGACTGAGGGTGGAGCCTGGAACAAAGGATTCACTGAAGGTATCATAGGGGGGTTGGTAATGGAGCCTCCTGTAGTCTGTGTTTATTTTTTTTAATAAGTTATAACTGTGAAAATGTTCGATCTAAGCCTGACTTTTTTATGAACTTGGGGGCTTTGTCCTCTATAAGATATTGAGAGCAGACTGCTGCTCAAACGTTGATTTTATTAAGGAAACCATTTTCAACAAAAGTATCCAAACTATTTCTTCATTAATAGCACTAAACCTAGCAATACCACCTGTCATTAACTGATCGTTACCAGATGTCAGACATGATGCCAGGCATTTGACACACATCTGTTTTCCTCACAGCAGTGCTTCAAAATACGTTCTTTTTGGTTTTTGGGGTTTTTTTGTTTTGTTTTTTTGGTCTCCATTTTGCAACTGAGAAAGGCTAACTTTTCCTAGGTCACAGAGTTAATAACTCTGAGATTCAAGCCAGAGTTGTCCAGCTTCAAAGTCCACAGTCTGTTTTCTACAGCATAGTATTGCATCTGTAGAAGGCATCCTGTTTTAATGCTGCCCAAATCAATTTGGTTTTAGATTGTCTTCGCAGTTTTACTGACTTAGAAGAACTTGATGAGACAGAGTTATATATGTGCCACAAATGCAAAAAGAAACAAAAATCCACTAAAAAGTTTTGGATTCAAAAACTACCCAAGGTAAGTACTGAGTTTCAAATTATAAGGCAGTTTTGAAGGGGAAAATGTTTATGATTGATGAGAAGATAAATCATTTTTATAACTTTAGCCCATGTCATCTGTTCTTATTGGTCTCTCGAGTTACTAGTGAAAGTAAGTCAGTCCTTTGAGAATGCATAATTAATGTGTCCTGATCACAGTTTCCAACGAGTGAGTGGAGGGGTGGTTTCCCACCACACCATGACTGTGCCACAGTGGGGGTCCTACAATTTCCCACAACTCTAACACTGTCTACCTGAAGACAGCGATCAGATCCCACAGGGTCAGGTCTCAGTCCCCCAAGACTGCCTCTGCTTCAGAAGCCAGTCACAAGCCCAGCTTACTACTTAATGCTTCTGACCAACAGGCTACAGGTATGTATGAGGAGATGTGTCAGGTGGAGTCCTGAACAGAGGAGCTTCCGTCCTTGTGGAGTTTGAGGCCTGGCATCGGCCTCCAACTGTTCTGGTTCCCCATCTGGAATCTCTCCAGATCCTCCTTTTGGATTTTTATGACAGTTTTTATTACACAGGCATGACTGATTAACTCACTGGCTATTGGCAGTTCCAGCGCCTCTCCCCTCTCTAGAGTTTGGGGGGTAGGGGGAGAGACTGAAAGTTCCAACTCTGTAATCACAGCATTGGGTCCCCTGGCAACCAGCCCCCATCCTTAGGTGCAGTCAGAAAAGTCATCTCATTAACATAACTAAGACACCTTTATGGCTAGCACTTAGGAAATTCTAAGGGTTTCCGAGCTCTCTGTTAGGAAAGGGAGGTCAGGACCTATTTTTATATGTATATATATATATAAAGTTTTTACTTTATATATATTTCAGTTCACTAATATGCAGTGTAATATTAGTTATCAGGTGTTATATTATAAGTCACAACATCACAATAAGGTATGTAGAAGAAAATACTATGAGGGTTCAAAAGATAAACCGATAGGCCACCTAAAATTTCATCAAGAGACATTAGTACCAAGTATTTAATTTTATTGAAATGTTAATTGTTTATAATCTTTGTCTGATATATCTCTCATCCAGGTGCTATGCTTACATTTGAAACGATTTCATTGGACTGCATATTTAAGAAACAAAGTTGATACCTATGTAGAATTTCCCCTGAGAGGCCTGGACATGAAATGCTACTTGCTAGAGGTAAGATCAGTTATCTTTGATAGATGGTGAAAAGATGACTTTTCAGGAAAATCAAGTCTTCACATTGAGGTAGGACATAGGATGTCATTAACCACTGCTCCTAACTTAGTCCTGGGTTGTCTCCTCCCTTGTTCTGTAGCCTGAGAACAGTGGCCCAGAGCACTGCCTGTACGACCTTGCCGCTGTGGTGGTTCACCATGGTTCCGGGTAAGTGTGTCAGTGGCTTCTCATGCTTGGAAAAAAGCATGGTGAAGACCAGCAGTCTTGTACCACACTTGATAATTCTCCCTCAACTCCCTAAAAAATGAATTCAGATACATTAAAGTGGGTGAAGTTGAATTTTCTTTCAATTATGGTGTGAAAGAATATTCTTGAAAGGATGTTGTGAAGGAAGAAGGCACATGAAAGCAAAATGGAGAAGGATTCATTTGATCTCTGCATGCAGAACCCAAGCTATTTGTCCACAAAATCCTGAGTAGTCTTTACTCCAGGGTTTTTTATTTCCTTTGCCAGGTGACATTTAAATTGGGGAAAAATGGGAAATTATTTGGAACTTACTTCATGTCATCTATTTTAAAGATTCATTTTTTATTTTACTGAAATTTTCCCTAAAAATTTTATTAGTTTATACCTTCTGATTTCTTGAGATTCACTATTTTACCTTCAAATGTGGACAGACCCCTATCCATGTTGAAATCCGTTTTCCCTCAGAACTTTGTAGATGTTGCTCCCTTGACTTCATCATTCATGGTTACCAGTCAATTCTCATCCCTTTGTAGGTAGCATTTTTTCCTCATTGGAAGGTTATAGGATTCCTGTCTTTGGATTTAGGAAATTGAACTAAATGTATTCCTGGCATGGTAGTTGATAGGAATACTCTTCATCAGTGTCTGCAGCTCATGGAATTAGTATTTGTCCTACTCCCTTCTCTACTTTTTCTTCTGGAAGAAAAAGTACAGCATGTACAGCAGCTCCCATCTGTACGAAAACATTGTAAGACTCCCGGTGGATGCCTGAAACCGCAGACAGTACCAAACCCTGTACAGAGAGTCTATTTTTTCTTATACATCTGTATCTGTGATACTTTAATTTATAAAAAATTATAATTTAATATTAATTTTAATTGTGATAGTGTTAGCTTCTGTTGACCTTTTGATGAGATGTTATAAGGAGGATCATCTTCCGGACCACGGCTGACTGTGGGTAACTAAACTGGAAAGCAAAGCCAAGAATGTGGGGGACCTCCTATATAGTAAACTTTCTGGTTCTTTCACACATTTTAACCACCGTTTAATGATTTCCATCTCTGTGTTTCTGAAGACTGCCGTGGCTGTTTTTCCAAATCACCAATTTGGATTTAATCTATATCCAAATTGAAGATGAGCTCCTCTGTGAAATGTTTAATAGTGTGGCAATCCCATTTTTCTGATAACTTCCTTTCATAAGAGGAACAATCTTGTTTTATGGTTGCAGTATCTTTTTGAAACCATTGATATTAATTAGAATTTTTAAAGCTCTTTGGTTTTCTACATTAAATTTTTTAGTCATTAATTGCTTCTCTTTCATACTATCCACATTCCCCTCCCCCAGGCTTTTGATGATTTTTGGCTGCTCATTGAGTCATAATAAATGATGAGAGTGATCATTATTGGTAAATGGTAAGGGTTTTTTTTTAGCACTTGTGGGGTGTCTGTTTACCTAAGGCTCCTCTCCTGCTGGGAGGACTGACTCTAGGGCTCCCTGGGTGAGTGCAAAAGCACTTGCAGGGGCACTGGGTGGCTTGGTTGAGCGACTGCCTTCAGATCAGGTTATGATCCTGGAGTCCCAGGATCAAGTCCCACATCGGCTCCCTGCTCAGTGGGGAGTCTGCTTCTCCCTCTGACCCTCCCCCTTCTCATGCTCTCTTTCTCTTGAGTAGATAATTAAAAAAGAAAAAGAAAGAAAGAAAGAAAAGTGCTTGTGGGCCACAGTACAGGGAGGGCGCTTCCGTGGAGGCAGATTACTTTCTCAAACTCAGGTTTTTTCCAAGACTCTGATGGAAATCTGTTCTTCATTGGTCCCCGTTTCCCTGCGCCTTGACCTATGCTTGTTAGGGCAAGAGTGCTTAGCTCTTTGGTTCCTCTGTTAACCCAGTGCCAGAGGAACACTGCTCTATGTGTTATAGAAAATCTTCAGCTTCTGGTCATTCAATGGTACTCTTTCCTGAATTTCTAGTGTCGGTATATTCCTGGTCATTTCAGTGTATTTTGAGGAACATAAACACCTGAGCTGATTTCAGTCAGCCATCTTAAACCACCAGTCTCTAGGGTATATTCTCTATTACAGTACTTCTCATTTATTATGTATCTAACAAATTATAGGATTGCTCAGATCCTTTTGTTATTTCTGTAGCCCTTTTCTTTCATTTTTTTACTTTCCCTTCCAGGGTCGGTTCTGGACATTACACAGCCTATGCAACTCATGAAGGTCGCTGGTTCCATTTCAATGACAGTACTGTAACACTGACTGATGAAGACACCGTTGTGAAAGCAAAGGCCTACATCCTTTTCTATGTGGAACGCCAGGCCAAAGCTGGATCAGATAAACTTTAATACCTCCTTTAAATCATTGTTTTTGTCAAATGTACCGGACAAACATTTCCAATTTTCCATAAATACTTGATCCAAGATTTGATTTCATTATGCACTTTTCAATTTCCTATTTTGGGTTTAGTTTTATTTTGTCAATGGTAGTGACGTATTGAACATGGGCACCAACTAATTTGTTTTTTTTTTTTTGTTTGTTTTTTTAGTTCTACCAGAAAACCTCAGCAGATATTTTGATTTGCTGCTTTAGTTGTAATAATTCAGTTTTTTATGTAGTTTCAAGAACTTAGTTCTATTTGACTTTTTTATATTAATGTTTTCGGTTCTCACTTTGAGGCACATTTACATCAATGCTTTGTTACATTCACATGCTGAAAGCAAGATGTGTTCCTGATTGGGAAGAGCAACAGAACGCCTGCTGCCTTTCACAGCTGTGATGGAAATCAGGTTGATGGGAGAGCCGGGATCATGTGTACACAGAACTTGTGGCCCACGGGATTTCAGTGACTGCTCCGTAATCGTTCCTTTTGATTGTACAAGAGAACTGGGAGGGCATCATTAAGCAGGTCAGGTAATTGCTGCTCTTGGTAGCTCTCAAGGTTGCTGTTTATCAGCACTAACTAAATAAATTTGTTGGTTCAGTTGTACCTGTACTGCAAATTCAAGAATTACTCCTTTTGAGTTTGTTTTGTTCTGGAATATCTTTTGCGTGTGTATTTGTGTTCATGGATATAGGAGTACAGAAAAGTCCAAAGAAGACCAAACACATTCAGTGTTTAAAAATCTCAGACTCCGCTACACAGTGTAGATATTATCCAGTGAGAGGAAACCATAGCTTCTGTTTGCCTTTTGAACCAGCATCTAGTTCCCCCACTGGCTATCATGCTGGGAATAACTGCTTGTCCACTTTTGTCTTATTTCTTGCTTGGCCATCGGACTCCGGAGTAGATTCTGACCTTCACCTACATTTTAGGTACCACTATGGGGTCTGCTCCTACAGAAGGAGATTTGAGTCTTTGCTCCTTTGGTCTTTAACAACCCTCGCTGGCCTAACCTGATAGCAGAGCAAACTGAAAATATTCTCACTTTGAATAGTTTCTATTCTTGAGTTTAGTAGTCTTTGTTTTAAAATTGTTTTTGAGAAAAATAGGTACAAGCACTATTAAGATTGAACCCAAGTTGAAATTTGGAACCAGAATTACATCCAAGGAAGATAACTGATTCTGCAAGGGGTCTAAGCCAATCTCTTGGGGGGTAGGGGTGGGGGGCAGTACTTGGCAGCTTGTGGAGAGCAAGTGCGCACTCCCTGATGGGCTCTAGCATGGGACCGTGCACTGCTGTCAGCACATCTCTTGTTCCAGTCACTAGTTTCTTCTCTGTTCTCTCCAAGTTGCTATGAGGGGCAGAATGTCTTTCATATTAAGCCAGCCAGCTGAAATTTGTGGTAATCTTGTTTCTTCTATTAAAAGAAAAAAAAAACCAAGTTTTTTGGTTTTTTTTTTTTTTATTTTTTTTTTTAAGTGCATAAATAATCTGATAGCTGTCCTCCTGGGTCAGATACTTGAAGTTGCAGGAGCAGGTGCGGCTCCATTTCCATTTTAATATTTGCTAGATAAATCCTGTCTTTTTCTCAGGGCAGAAATCAGCAGCCGAACACTTTACTAACCACAGTTACGGCTCAACTTGTACTATCTGGTACGGCGGTCACTAGTCACCTGTGATTAAGTTTTAATTAAAATGAAGTTTAAAACCCAGTTCTTCAGTCATACTAGCTACATTTCAAGGGCTCAGCAGCCACATGTGGCAGAGGATGCCTAGGCTCAGGTGGTCCCGTCAGCATGTAGGGCTCCTGGACCGCGCTGGTCTGCATTTCCACTCCAGAGAAGCAAGCTTTGCTGTCATGTTTAGATCTTACAACTTAAACATGAAGTCCAGAAGATAATTAAGAGGGAAACATGTGTTTAAATTAGTTTACAGTGCTAAATTATATGAGGTTGAACCATTAGAGATTGTGATATTTAACCTTTTGATCTAAAAGTGAAAGTTCTACATAATTTGACCCAATATAGCAACACATTAACACCACATACTGTTGAACTTAGAATGTGCCTCTTCCTTGATCTGTTCAGTATCTCCTGTGAATACAGCCTCTTTTGTGTAGAAGGCGTACAGCTGTGACTTCGAACATTTGTACTTCCCTTGTTTCTCTGAGTGGGCAGCTCAGAGGACTTCAGCAATGTAGCCTTGGGCAGTGTTGATATTGGTGGAGAAAAATGGTCTTTTTATACCAAAGGGAACTTCCCGACAGCCAGACTACTTTGATGGGGAAAGTGGTCCTCAGACCGGCAGCACTGCTGGCTTAAGAGTTGGACACATCTCCTCTTTGAATTTCTGGAGTGTTTTTATTGCTTGATTTCACTTAAGCAGAAATGTTTGAATGACATTATGAAGGCTCCTTTGGAAAAGTGATTGGATCCATTGGAATTGTGCATTTGAACACCAGCGATGTAAATGTGCCTATTTGTATTTAAAAAATTCAACTGTGTAGCCTTATCACACCTACTTTAAAAAGCTGATCTTCGTGTGCTCTTCAGGGCTTTCCCCTGGGGCCATGCTGGCTCTGCTGGGGGGCTTCTCGCGCAGAGACCGCAGCCAGGGCAGTGCCTCGCTCTGGCAACTGGCTCCCTGGAACAAGAAAACTTCCTCAGAAGTCCTCCCACAGAGGTGGGTGATGGAAACAGTCTGTGGCAACACAAATCTCTCTCCATGGTGGAGAAACCTTTGCTTATCCACTGTATTCTACTCAGTGTCTAGTGATGACATATGTAATAGAATTAAACCAGTAAAGTGTACAGGCCCTGGTTAAGTGTTAAATGTGTATCTCACCCGGGGAACCTACTCAGCGGCGTGGTTTCTGGGGTTGGGGACAGATTTGTTTCTAAAAGCCAAACCTCTCTTTCATTGGTTGAGTGTACATAACTTTATTTAGCTACACTTCTCCCACCGCAGCCCCCAGCATCCCCTCCGTTCCCTCCCACACCCTGTTGCTGCCGTGGCCTCTCCACTTGGGCCCTGGAAGGGCTCAGGAGCGGTGGTGCTGCATCTGGGGCAAGGGTCCCGGGAGACCCAGGCGCAGCCACAGGAATGTGCCCACGGTGCAGGAAGAGGCTGGCACCCTCGGGTGGGGGGGTGCCGTGGTGCTAGGTCCCAGCCTCGTGCACTGGGGTAACCCCGCCCTTGGTCCCAGCGACGGGCTCCGGACCCTCCCTGGCCAGTGCTGCCTGGGTCTCCGGTGAGCATCCGCCGTGGAAGCCCAGTTTGTACGACGCGAGAGGATTATAGGTGCAAGTAACTGACCACATTTACCTTGTAATCACAGCCCTTTTCTGCTTCACCAACCTGAACTCTTTTATGGATGAAAGTATCATTAAAGTTCTGGTCTCTTTCCTCTTGACTGTTATTTCTCAACTCCTTTCAGGGGAGCCAAGTAAGTGATGGGGTCCTTGCTCAGGGGACGAGCCTGGGCAGTCAGCCGCACTCAGTCCTCCCTCCACCAGGGCCTCGGGTGTACAGGCCAGGATGAGGCGACCTGGAGGGGCAGGTGGTGGCCAGAAGGGTGCCCTAGCGCCTATACCGAGGTCCTGGTCAGGCGACTGGGGCCCTCCGGAGGCCAGGGAGATCATCCTGTCACTCTCCTCCGACATGAGGCCGGCTTAACTCCTGCAGAGCTAGACTGCACCTGAGGGATCAGCTTTGGGGCTCTGTGCAAAGGCTATCTATCGGTCACCTTTTTTTTTTTTTTAAAGATCTTTTTTATTTGACAGAGGTCACAAGTAAGCAGAAAGGCAGGCAGAGATGGAGGGGGAAGCAGGCCCCCACTGAGCAGAGAACCTGATGTGGGGCCCGATCCCAGGACCCTGAGATCATGACCTGAGCTGAAGGCAGAGGCTTAACCCTGAGGTGAGCCACCTGAGCCACCCAGGTGCCCCTATTGGTCACCTTTTAAAATCAGACATGCAGTAAGTGCCACCGGTAAAAAATAAAGATTCTGCTTTTCAGTAAGTTGCTATATACGACCTGTCCCCATTGTCCCCTACAAACAGGAAAAAACAAGAACCTCTGCCGACACCGGTCATTTTCCTGTGGTACGTATTTGCCTGCTCCTCTGTCTTTGCAAACAGGCAGACGGTTTTGCCTCCACGTCCCACACAGCATGGCTCCTCGCTGAGGCCGGTCAGAGGCCCTGGGGCTGCTGTGGCTCGGGGCAAAAGGGCTAAGTGTTGTCAGCGCCACCCTGGCAACCCAACCCTGCGCTCCCCTCCCCCTGGGCAGCTGCACTCAGGCCCTGCCCCCTGGTGCTGGTCCAGCCGCGCTGTGCGACTCTCGCAAAAGCTGCCACGCCGCAGGGATGGCCCGGTGGCCAGCATTTTAAGAGGTTGAGAGAACTGTCCATTTCCAGAGGTCAGCACACTGAAGAGTACTGGTTTGGACAGGACTGGGGAGGAAAAGTGGAGATAATAAGGCTTTCTATTAAAATCCATCTGAGCTGCTGCGGTGTCCCTTTTGACTGAGTAAGCCAGGGAGAAGCATCCGTTGTCTCTTGAGCCATTAAAATGGTCATCTGCGGTATGAGCATAGCTAGTTACCCCTTCCCTAAGAACTGCTTCCTTTAGCTGTTTCTTGGCATATGTTGTTTTTAAGAAAAGTCACTCCTTCCCCTTGGCATTGCTGGGGTAACCAAGCACCCAGGACCCCGAAGTCTGGTGTCTCAGAGGGAGTTGGCCAGAATGGCCGCTCTTGCCTTAGCTGCCTTGTGCTTTGAAAGGCATAGCTGCACTGGGACGACCAAGCCTTAGTGCCAGAAGAGGGTCCAAAACAGCTGCTTTGAGGCCTTACTCCACAAAACTGGACACAAAGTATTCCCTTCCAATTCCAACCAAACAGGAGAATGAACAAAGGTCACCACTTAGGTGGTGTTCCCTGCTTCACTGCGGCAGAGACAGCGCAGACTTTCCGGTCAGCATCCCCTGAACGAACCAATGAACCAGCACACACAGCTGGTAGTTCACAGCAGCACAATTATAGGAGGGTCTATAGTGGGACTGGGAGGGAAGCAGTATTAGAAAACCGATCCACCATCCACGCAGTGAGAAATGTTTCTTCAGGAAAGGAGAACTTAACAGAGATAAGACATCCAGCCGGCCTGCCCAGGCCACGGTCCCTCCCAGTGAGCAGACTAAAGGCTTCTACCAAGAGGGCAGTGTCTGGCTGGCTTAAGGGAAAGCTGAGACTAAAACACTTTAACCTAAAACTGTTTCGAGTAGTTTTGTACTAAGAGTGCTCTCATTCATGCTGACATTTCTGGAAATATAAACGAGCTACAGCAGGGCAAGTAACTGGGAAAATGTTAAGATGTAAAGCCAAGTAAACTTAAGCTTAAAATGTCACGCACATACACACAGAAGAACCTCGGAGAGCTAAGCTACTTAAGATCAATCCTTGTGCAACCACTCAGGGTAAAAACAGAGCCAGCTGGGACGCCGAGGAAATCCCTGTGCTTGGTGGAGGGCGGCGGAGCCTGAAGGTGGTTGGGCCCAGCCTGCAAACCATCACCACTGAGCAAAGTCACAGGGAATGGGGCTTACCCAGGGCTTCAACTTACAGCTTCGAAAACAAAACTGGCACTCTTCGCTCCTATAGACAACTCCGACTAGGAGTGGAGCAGAAGACTCACACGATCCACTAGAGAATGGGAACAGGTCCAATTTATAACCAAGGTCCCTCCCAGTGAGCAGACTGCAGGCCCAGACAGGTGGTCGGGCCAGCCACCTCCAACGAAAATGCCTTGGGAAAAGCCAAAAGAGTGCTCTGCTAAGCACCACTGTCAACTCAAAGAAAAGAACTCCCTTTTAAGGAAGCTATTTAGCTTCAAGAGGCTGCTTTTCTGCCAGGATTTTCACTTCCTCTGAACGTAAGCCGAAGCACAGACTGCTGCACGTATGTCTGGATCCTGCCCCCACCTCCCGCCCCACTCTCAGAGCTTCAGCACCAGTTGTTAGCCAAAAATAAACACCATTCCTCAACCATATATGTCCACCAGCCCGGAGCCCGGGAGGAGGAGGAGGTAGGTAGGTCAGGTCCCCGGGCTCCCGCCACACTCAGCGTGTCCCCTGCCCACCATGCACATCACCCAGCTCAACCGGGAGTGCCTGCTGCACCTCTTCTCCTTCCTGGACAAGGACAGCAGGAAGAGCCTGGCCAGGACCTGCCCCCAGCTCCAGGACGTGTTTGAGGACCCTGCACTCTGGCCTCTGCTGCACTTTCGTTCCCTCATGGAACTCAAGAAGGACAACTTCCTCCTGAGCCCAGCCCTCAGGAGCCTGTCCATCTGCTGGTACTCGAGCCGCGTGCAAGTGTGCAGCATTGAGGATTGGCTCAAGAGCGCCTTCCAGAGGAGCATCTGCAGCCGCCACGAGAGCCTGGTCAATGATTTCCTCTTCCAGGTGTGCGACAGGTAGGCCACCTCCTGAGCAGCGCTGGCTTTGCAGAGTCTGGCTCCTACAGCTCTAGGAAGCTTGGCGGGGGCGGGGTGGTGGTGGTGGGGGAGGACGCGGGGGGGGAAAGCAAATTACAAGACCAAGATCCCTCCATACTGGGGAGCCTCAAACTAGGCCCAAGGCAGACCGTCCCGGCCTGTCCCCAGCACAGTCCCGAGAGAAGGCATACAGTCACAGGCGGGGAGTCTTTCTCCTCTTAGCCTCCCAGATCCTGGAGCTGCTTCTGCTGCCAATGGAAGACTGGGCTTCAGCTGTCACTGTCCTTCGGGCAGCTGTCCTCCCTAGCAGCCATTAAGAGCTCAGAGGGTCCAGCTGAGCATAGATTTTCAAGGTCAAGCCCTGGGAAAGGTTCCTAGATTCAGCAATCAGCTTACCCCTCCTCTATTCCCCTAGCAAACAAACTCCAGGACTTGTGGAACACAGCTAAGGAAGGACAACTAGGGTGCGCTGGGTTAGCAGCACCAAGCCAGACTCCAGGAGAAGTGGTGGTGATATTTAAGAATGGTTTCGTCATTAGAATATTACTAATCTCAACATACCCATAAGGGAGGGTGTTTTAGCCTATTTTTTTCAAATGAGCAAATCAAAGTTTTGAGAGGTCATGTGATTTACCCAGTCTAGGACTGCCAGATTTTAGAAAATAGAAACTCAAGACATCCAGTTAAATTGGAATTTTGAACAGACAATTTTTTGGCCTAAGTGTGTCCCAAATACATCCTGTGTTCGATCGGTCAGCTCTACCACGGGTAGCGAGGCTGAGCCACAGGGACCCCCATGGTCCCGGCCTCCTGCCTAGGACAGCCCGTGAAGGCAGACTTCTGCTGCCAGCCTCTCACAGAGCCTCAACTGACCACTCCTGTCCTGCCTTTGAAGAAAAGCACCTCTTGATTACTAACAAACCAGGTCCAGTCAGCTTGCTGCCACCTTGGTTTAATAGCTGTTTGCTGGCAGTGAGACAGGCATGGAAGGAAAAACAGAGTGGTGGCCCTGCCTTTTTTTTTTTTTTTTTTTAAAAGGCAGTCAGAAGAAAACAAGATGGACTTGGTTGGGCCTTGCCTGGATGAGGCCATTCTGATGGGTTTAAAAAGGCCCCTGAATCAGACTGGAGTGATCTAGGTGGGAGGGGCAGCCTGCTCTGAAGTTGTTCTATTATTCTTGCTGCAAGAGAATTTAATTTCCCACATCAGCAAGTGTGGAGTGGTTCTCTCATGTCACCATCTGGGTGCAGCAAGGGCCCAAGTGTCACAAAAAGAACAAAGCGCTTGGTGGTAAGTGTTCTGTGCCAAGTCTCCCAGTTCTACTACTGTCCAACCATGGGACCCAGACCAAATATTTAAATCTGACCTAATTTCTTCATCTGTAAAATAGGATGAATCACCTATCTCACAGACTAAGAGGATTAAATGACACAGTAGCACTGGCCCACAGTAGGTACGGATAACATCCATGAAATCTGGTTCTTTTAGCCATCAGCTCTTGACGGCGAGACAGGAGACAGCAAAGGATGGCAGGGAAGGCGTCGGCTCTTTCTCTGGCTTGTTCTACATCAGGGATTATTCTAAAGGTTCTTAGAACAAAAAGGGACCACTCAACATTAAAGGCCTAATCGTCATAACCACCCTAGAGCTAACAATTTCTCCCACTTGATAAATGAGGACTAGCACAGTCCAGACATTTGTCCTGGGTCAGAGAGCAAATAAGGGACAGGCCGGTCACCTGAGTCCTCCGAGCCAGTTTCTTCATTCATAAAACAAAGTGCAAAGGATTTGATATGAAGACTGAAGAAACCATATGAACTTAAGAATTGGGAAGATGGGATGGGCTGTGTGAAAGGTGCCCCTTCCCCCCGCCACGAGCTGGGCTAGCCCAGGCAGGTGCAGTCAGGGGTTAAGGAGGAAGCTGACGGGGAAAAGCTGACGGCTCCCTCTGGCTACAGAGAACCAAGGGCCCTGCCCACAAGACAGGCCCCTCTTGACTGCAAGCAATCTGATCCGGTGTGCTCCCAGCAAAAGTGAGTTACAGTTGCCTACAGAAGGTCCTGTCCAGGCTCTTTACACCCCAAATTTTGACCTTCACTACAACCCCACTGGTAGGCATCATTCCCTCCCTGCTGTGCACCCATACACACACATAAGGAAACTAAAGCTCAGTGAGTGACTTAGCTGAGGTCACACCAAAATAAGCCAAATTCAACTTTGCGCAAGATCTTTTTATAAGTAGCCTGACTGTACCCATCTCAGACCCGGTTCTAGCTACTGTCTACTTGACCTCTTCTAGGCTGGCATCCCAGACGGCATGCAAGAACTGTCCCAGTTAACTGAGCAGAGAAACACAGAGCTCTAGAACCCAGAGCCAGGCATACTCAGAGCTGTGCCCTGACCCCAGCCTCGAGGGACTGTCCCTAAGCCACCCCATAAGAAACCCTTGCTCCCATATGACTGACCATCCTGCCAGGAGCTTCAGGGCCTCAGCTTGAAGCCAGCCTGGAGTGGTCACCACGCATCTTTTCCCGCACCCCCACCCCCCAAAGCAACAGGCCCGGAGAGAACCAAGAACACCTAGAGTTGTCCTCCCGGACCCTGCACCCCATCTGCCCACAGCAGGACCAGTGGCGGCTCGGGAAGCTAAAAGCCCACGCAGATTGAGGTCTGGCGGAGAGGCAGAAAGAGTAGGGGAAAGGGGACAGAAACCCGGTTCAGATCCAGGCCGCGTCATCGCAGGCAAGTTTCTTCAGCGGGCTAAGTCCGTTTCACTTCCTTGCCCACTGTATACGGAGTCGTGCCACGAGTCCCAGGGCAGTTAGGGAGCTCCTGGACCCCGGAGCTCCAGGGCGGGGCGGATGCCAACCGTACCCGCCATCGGCCCCCACCGCGGGCCACCGCGATCTCTCCGCAGGTGCCCCAACCTGGCGTCCGTCACGCTTTCAGGCTGCGGCCACGTCACCGACGACTGCCTGGCGCGCCTCCTGCGCTGCTGCCCGCGCCTGCGCGCGCTGCGCCTGGAGAACTGCGCGCGCGTCACCAACCTAACGCTGGCGGCCGTGGCGACGCACGGGCGCGCGCTGCAAACGCTGCACGTGGACTTCTGCCGCAACGTGAGCGCGGCCGGCCTGCACCGCTTGCGCGCCGCGTGCCCGCGCCTGGCGCTGCGTGCCGAACACAGCGCAGCCATGATCCCCGACCAGCGCCCCAGCGCGTCGGGCATGGCTCTTCGCAAGCTGCTGCCGCGCTAGGCTGACCATGTCGGGACAGGACACCTGGGCAAGGGCCCCGAGCAGAAAGAGCGACCTGGTTTCCAACCCCTAGCCCCAGCACTTCTCAGACTGTCGCCACATCGCTGAACCTCAGTTTCCCTGTCTGCAAAATGGGGACGTTGATGCCTACCTCACATTACGGTTTTACGCACAGGAGTGCGAGATTAACCGGATGCTGGGAAAACACTCGGGTAGCCCTCACTAAACACCAGCATCTGTCCCGACGCCCTTCCGCCCCGGGCCTCTCGCCACTCGAAGTCCACAGCAGGCGAGGGGCTCACAGCGTCCCCCGCGACTGTGACCGCTGTCTGTGGCCGAACTAACCGCCATGCGTAGGCGTGGCCACCCGGTAGGGCGCGGGCGCAGGCGCCGTGGGGGCAGAAGGGGGGCGGAGGAGGCGACTCCGGCTGCCGGTCGCGTGCCGCACGCTCAGCCTGCGGCTGCCGGTGTTCCCCCGCTGTACCGGTGGGCGGGAGGAGGGGGAAAGCCGGGGTTCACGGCCGGAGAGCCGCCGAGCCCGCCACCGCAGCCTTGCCATCCGCGCCTTGGCTTGGCGCCCGAGCCAGCCCGTACACGATTCTAGGAAATTCAATGTTGGATGTGATTCTTAACATAAACCACATAGTTCTAATTTTCTACCGTTCTCGTATCACAAAGGCAGAAGAAATCAATTGAAAAACCCGAAGTAAAGATTAGAAAACAAAAGCAGCAGCCTGGTTAAGTCCTTTGATAATGAAACCGCAAGAAGCGCAAAGTTAGGTTTTTACCTGCTGGATTTGCTCAACGTGGGCACACTCCAGGACTTCAATTTCGGAGCTTTAGTCACTGATGTCCCACCGATAGTCACCAAAAGTATAGGCTCCCGGCCACCCAGCAGAACTTCCGGTCCCAAGTACTCGGTGAAAACTTAAGAAGGGAAAGCAGGGAGCACAGCGGGATGGTGGGCGGTGGGCCATGCTCCAGCTCCAGCCCCAGCTCCGCCCATCGCCAGCTGGGACCCTTAAGTCACCTGAGACAGGTGTTTCTTGTCTGGGAAAAGGGATCTGGATCCTACTCACCGGTTGCCCAATACTGGGAAGCCAGCAAGGAAAAAAAAAAAAAAATTCTCCAATTTCGTGGTAGGAGAAGAGACAGCAAATTATTGGTATATGGGGATGGCGGGGGTTGGGGTTGGGGGTTGGTGCGGGGAGCACCAGGTAAGGGGCTAACTGGCAATTGCCGGTGAAGCTTTGGGGAGGGGAAAGGAACCTAAAAGGGGTTAATCAGTGTGCCTCACCACATGAAGTGAGGGAGGGAGCAGAGCGGCATCTGGCAGGAAAACAGTCCAGGTGCAGGGAATAATAGCTCATGCAAAGGCTCCAAGCAGGAGCATGGTGAGTTAGGGGAGGCCAGGAGATCAGTATGGCTGGAGCAGGGTTAGTGAGGAGGAAAGGGGAGCAGGAAATATCAGAGAACTAGGCATGTGGGTGGCTGCCAGGGGAAGGCCAGAGGAGCTGAAATTTCTCCAGGCAGAATCTGTGGGGGCGGGGGGGGGGGGCAAGCAGCAGCCCAACCCACCCCAACCCCTCCAGGGCCTGTTGGAGGCTTCACTTGTGGCCCTGGACCTTTTTGTTGGGCCAGTGCTCGGCCCAGAAGCAGGTGGGTGTTGGCACTGAGGCCTGGCCTGGCATAATCCCTTCTTATCCCTGTGTGGGGAGAGCCAGCCCCCTCAGGCCACCAGCTGCAGTGGAATGGGAGGATACCCACTTTCTCTGGGTGATTTTCCAGTTTACCCACCATAGTTCTGGACTCAGGAAAGAGGCCTTGCAGGAATTTTATTTTTGCCCCTACTAGTACTGCAAACAATGTTGAAAGCAAGCTTAGGCTTCCAGGGGGATAAATATTTATTTAAAACAGCATCACTTAAACCCCAGGGCTTTGCTTTCATTATTTCCGATGTCTGAATTCCCAGCAGATCCTGTTTGCCCTGAGTTGATGGTACAGTCTGGGGGGACAACAGAACCCTAGTTTCTGACTCTCTGACTGAGAGCCAGTCAGTCCTCTCCAAACCTCAGCTTTTAAATCCGTGTATTGGGATTGCTGGAGAATCTTGCTTACAGGGTTCTTTTAAGGATTAACAATGTCATGTTTCTAAAGCCTTAGTCATTACAAGTTCTGCTCAAATAGGGTAACCTGAGACCCCTTTCCCTTTCTCCATGGAAGCTCTTTTTTACAAATGAGGGCTAACTTCCCTGGTGAAGCCTCTAGCTTCCAGTAACCCCCCACATACGGAGGCTCTAGCTATCACAGACCTAAAGCGGCGCTGATAGCCCACCCAGCACTGTTTCTAGAGCTTGAATCCAGCCCCGCTCCCTCCGGGGTGCTTTGGGTCCCTGAGCCAAGGGCCATCCAAGGTACACCCAGAAGGCGGGCCCTGATGAGACCCAGGGCTCTCCACTCCACCTTCTGACAGGTGCTGTTCACATCACTGGGCACCGAGCAGAGCCCTGGACAGAACACAGAGCCTGGCTTCATCAGAGACCATGCTCGAAGTCTTCTCTCGGATCCGAGGAGATCAAGGGGTGTCCCGTGCTTCATGAATCCATTGACTCATTCATCTGGGGTTGAAGGGAGTGTTGAGTGCTCTGCAGCTCTGCCATCCATCACTTCTGACGGGTTATGACCTCTCACATCCTTAGTTTATCACTAAAACAGGACCTCTCTGTAACACTCTGGTAAGATGATGTATAAATGTGCAGTGACTGGAAGGCTGGGGTAAGGAAAAGGGGTCCACACATCCATGGGGGCCTAGAAAAGCCAAGTGCCTGGCAGAACCCACAAGGCCTAAGTACTGGGAAGAAGCAAGCTGGGTCCGTATGGGGGTGATCCAGGTACACTCAATGGAGGACTGACCCCAGCTCCCACAGGGTCTAATTGTGGGTGGGGTGTTCCTTTCCGCAGGCACAGTGCAGCAAAGGCAGAGTCAGAAAGTCTGAGGCCTGGGGAAGCCAGGGCAGATGGGAGTCTGTGTTCCAAAGCCACTGGCGAATGGCTTGGACGTTACTCTGTCCTCGCAGCCTCTATTCAGTCTATGAACTTTCCCAGCTCCCGAAAGCTCCTTTCACTCTCTGTCTGGCCAAGGCAGCCAGTGGCCACAGAGAGGAAGGGCTGGGAGCAGGTGCGGAACCTCAGCACCAGGGCGGGACGGTGCTCCCAGGTGGAAGGCGGACAGCAGGCACCACACTGCGCTGGGGAGCCTGCGCAGGAAGCTCTGTACCACAAGCTCCCAGGTCAGGGGCTCTGGCTCACTCCTTGGGAGGCAGAGCCTGCTGGGGCGACACGGTGCCATAAGGCTTGTCTTACAGGGACACACTGGCCCGTTTCTGCTCAGGCTGAATATTTGGAGGGGCACTAAGTTCCCTTGGGACTACTGTTGTCAGCAGGCGGGCGGACAGGAAGCCAGGGCTCCTAGCTCTAGCCTGTACACACCCCTGATCCAGCACTTGCCCTCTCCTGACCTCAGATTCATGGTCTGAAAGAGGAGAGGTCACCTGACACCTTGACTCTAGGGTTCCTCTAGCTCTAGGATTCCATGCCTAACACTCGCTTTTTGCTAAAACTAAATGCACCAGATACGCGTTTCATCTGACTGGCAGTGCTGGGCAAAGGCCACAAAACAGGGAGGCCCAGAACAAAGCTGTCCCTTTTTTTTTAAGGTGGGGGGGGGTCCAAGTTTTCTGGGAGTTCTTTGAGGGTCATAAACATTGCAAGTATTTAACTGAATGATCCAGCAAACAAAAAAACTGCCCAAACTTCCACAGAGGGGCTGAAAATGAACCAGGGAAAATAAACACCTGTGCCAGGCCCGTCGTTTGAGTGGGCTGCCAGGCTGACCCCGGCCCTGAAGCACACGGGAAGCAGCAGCCTGTGGTGGGAACTGGCTGTAGACCAAGACGCATGGCTCAAACACCTTGCTCTCTTCCTGTTCCCGCTCCCAGCAGCCACCATCTTCACAGCTACTTTCACGATGGCCCTTTCTTCCAGAACCACACACTCACTCTGACACGCCTGACAACAGGCACACTGGCCAGGGCCCTCAAGTCCCAGGTTCAAGCACCAAGAGTGTGACCCCTCCCCAACCCCCGAACAACTCTGCACCAACCACCATTCAAGGCTACGAAAGCCACGCACTGGTTCTATTAATTCGCACATTCACTCACTCGTTCTCGTGGTTGCCCATTCGTACATGCTGAATGCCTACCTGCAACGGTGGTCCCTGCTGCACCCCGTGCCTTCCTGCAGAGACATGCTACTGTCAACCGCCCTCCTCCTGAAGCCCACCACTGGCTCGTCACGCGCAGCGCTGGAATCCCGCTCCTCTGGTTAGCCTCCTCGTGGCCCAGTGGGACTGCACCCCATACTAGGTATCCTGGGGCCACTCAGGACAGGCTCTCTATCTGGTTACACTCTAAACCCAGCTGCAGAGGAGGAGGAAGGGGTCACTGAGGGGTGGGGCACGGGGCTGATGCAAGGGCCCTGGGGTGAGGGAACGAAGTAGGACACCCAGGATGACAGAATAAACGAAAGGAGGGGCCTCCCGCTCCCAGCTCCCACTCGAGCTGCTCTGTCATCTCGAGACAAGCACAGCTCACTCTCAGTGTGAAGGAGTGCTTCTGATGGGCCAAACGCCATCAGTGAGACTAGCTCGAAAGCTCATTCATTCTCAGTCAGAAACTCCACTAGAGTTAAGAAAAGCAGCCCACGCTCTGGTTCCTGAATTGGCTTTATTTCTCTGCATAAGGAACCCTGCACAGGCAATTCAAATTAAAACAAAATAAATATATGAATATTCATGTAAAACTGTCCTTTCTAATGAACAATTATACACAATGTACAATTTCATGTTCACTGGGTGGGTTTACAAAATGTACCATTCCCAACTAAAAATGCACCAAAATGGTTCCATGCAAACTTATCAAAAGTGACCAAAAATATGGAGGGAAAAACCTGACTGAGAGCACTTCGTCTTTTTTTTTTTGTACAATCACAGAAAAATAAAAACATCTAATTTCTTTGTTACATTTAGAGAAACTAAATGTGGCCACTGTTTATAATGTCGGTTTATGTTCCTAAACATCTATGTAGTTACCATAAAAGTGTGTCCACATGAAACTGGAAGTGCGCATTGCTGAGCAGTGCGGGGGCGGCGGCCCCCGCGGTCAGTAGTCGGTGTCTGAGCCCTCGGCATTGTCCACGTTCCGCGAGAGCATGTAGTTGTCCATGTCGATGGAGCGGCAGTTGTTGATGGCGTAGCGCAGGCGCTCGGCCATGACCAGCTGGCTCGAGTAGGGGGGCAGCCGCAGCTGGAAGAAGCAGGTCTGTGAGGTAGGCAGACTGTCGTAAGGCTGTGGAGAGAGAGCCAGAGCTGTGACAGCAGCATCGGGGGTCCCAGGGTTGGGGGGGACCCGTAAGTTACCACTGTCCCCAAATCAGGAGGAGCGCTTCTCCCAGCCTTCCAGATGGGCTCCACGGACCCGAGGGCAGGGCCGCCTTGAGGGGAAGGAGACACTGGTGGAAGGAACGTGGGCTCTGGTGTCCCCAGCCATGGAGGCTCCCAGTGACCATGCTTCCTTCCTCTCCTCACCACCCCCATGGCCCCATCTGCAAAGTGCGAGCAAGCTCTGGTGGGAGAACAGGCTTTGCACAGGGCCTGCCACGGGACCACCAATGGAGCTCACTCCCTTTCACCAGGAGGGTGCGGACCCGGAGGTGCTGCATGGAGCCCCCAACTGCCAGCAAAACGGAAAGAACACCTGGAAGGGCACCCCTGCATGCCTCCACCCTTCCCCTGTCCCTCCTAGCGGGCCTTCTGCATCCTTCGCCTACCCTGGCTGCCACACACAGCTCACACAAGGAAGGAGCAGTGAATTCAATCCTAGTCTGTCCATTAAATGCACAGTCATGCAGTCATTTAAAATGATAATCATGATGACTCGCAGCAGAACAGAAAAGCGTGGGTGCCTGGGTGGCTCAGGGCATTAAGCTTCTGCCTTCGACTCAGGTCATGATCTCAGGGTCCTGGGATCGAGCCCCGCATCGGGCTCTCTGCTCAGCAGGAAGCCTGCTTCCCTCCCCACCCCTGCCTGCTTCTCTGCCTACTTGTGACCTCTGTCTGTCAAATAAATAAACTAAATCTTAAAAAAAAAAAGAAAGGAACAGAAAAGTGCTCGGGACAGACTGAGCTAAACACAGCACACAAACTCAGGTATCCACAGAGGTGGAAGGTGGAAGGGCAGCTGCTGCAGCAGAGGGCATATGCTCCCTGGTCTTCCCTGAAAACTCCACGAACTCCCACACTCTGTAGCGACAGAAAGGATAGTACATTTTTATATCTGAAGATAGGTGTTAAAAAGGGACTTGCCCTTTTTTTTCTTCTCAACTCCTTGAACCAGCCCTCCCCTTCCTCCTTGGAGCCCTACACCTGGTTAGCGCATTCCAGAGAGGTGGGAGATGGAGGGCCTGGAGGGCCTAGAAGCCTCTCTGGGTCAGAGCCAGTGAGGACACAAAAAGCTCAAATGTAGGAAAACCATAACCAGCAAAGACACTGAAGGGCAATGTGAACAGGGGCCTCTGATTTGGACGGAGGAGCAACGGTCTAAAAGTCACAAGGGAGAGACCCACTGTGGTCAGTTTTCTGCGGCTGAAAAACCTCAGGCAGGGGATTAGTGGTGGATTAACTCCTGGGATGGCAGGGGTAGCCTGGGACAGACAGAAGGCAAGGATTTTTTCCAGAGC
Source organism: Mustela erminea (assembly GCF_009829155.1). Classification (NCBI taxonomy): domain Eukaryota; kingdom Metazoa; phylum Chordata; class Mammalia; order Carnivora; family Mustelidae; genus Mustela; species Mustela erminea. Next base: position 44,957,713 of record NC_045618.1, read on the forward strand.
TGAATAGAAGCAAACCATTGCTTCCACCCACCTCTCTCTGAAGCAACAAAACAGATTTACAACTGATAGTTTCTGGCAAGTCATGTAGAAAATTTATGGAAAGGCTCTTTTCATAGCCCTTCCTGTGCGTGGCCTCTCCAGCAAGTCTAGCCCAGGAGTGGAGCCCAGGCAGGCAGCTTCAGGAGGCAGCGGGGGAGGGATGGCTCTGGCTGTAGCAACCTCCAGGAATAGCTACTGGAAAAACACCAGAAAGGCAGACACTGAAACTGGCAGGAAGCGTCCTTGTGTGAAGAGGCACTACTTTTCTTACTGTTTCCAGGATAAACACGATGGGCCCTGCTCAGAGGACTGTCCAGCTCTTGGGTGGTTGGGGAAGGAAAGAGATAGAACACAAACACTTCTAACTTAATGCTGAGTTCAAGGGATGTACCACGTGTCCTGGAAGTGGACGGAAGGAGATCTAAGCCTGCCCTCTGAAATGGTCAGGGGCAGCAGGAAAGCATCCATGAGGGCTTCCTGGAGGAGATGACATTGCTGTTGGGCCTCAAGGATGAGTATGCACTTGCCAGGCATAGATGGGAAGGAGTGTGAAGGAGAACTTACTAAAGTAGACGGAAGAGCCTACACAAAGGCACAGAAGTTTAGAAACAGCGTGGTGTGTTGGGAAAAAAAGGTAAGCAGTCTGTTCTGGCCAGGATACGGTATGTGTTAAGAGGTGCTATAGCAAAGCTGCGGCAGAGGCCAGACCATGGAGATATTTAAGGCCACTGAAGCAGTTGGCATTTATTCTGGAATCAGTGCAGGGGGCCCCCTCCTGGTCTGAAAGGAGAGTGACATGGTCAGATGGGTGCATGAGAAAGAGGACTTTGGCAGCAGTGTGCATTTCAGGTTCTAAGCTCTTTTATTCCTCAGCCATCTGTCAACATGGCAGCTGGGCTGGGGCTCTGCAGCTGGAGCTTTTCATCAGGCTGCAAAGAAGCCGCCCCGCCTGCACAAGCAGCCACCGGGCACACGCACCACGTTCAAGCTTAGGGTCTTCGTGGAAGCACACCAGACCACATCTGAGTGCACAAGTCACACGAAAAGGCACAGGAAGTAAGAGGCAGAGGCAGAGGCAGCAGGACAAGCCCTCTGGTAAGCTGAGCTTTCACGCAGGAAGCTGCTGGAGGATTTCCTCAAAGGTTGCTGGTGGTAGGGCTTTTTTTCACTCAAGTTACATTATGTTTCTGAACAAGTTTTTCTGCTTGATTTTCTTTCAATTAGGAAACCTCAAACACTGAGCCTGAACTGGCAGGCCTACCCGAGGGTCACTGTGCGGCTTTTCTAGCTGGCGAGCGGCGCGGAAGCAGTGGGAGACAGGACGGGGAGGGATGGCAGCGCAGCTTACTTACCCGATCGACCTTCATGATCTGAAACCTCTGAGAGATGTCCGCAGTGTTGGCCGGGAGGCGAGACCTTCCAGACACGAATCTCATGAAGAGCACGCGCTCCTCGTTGGAGAAGTCCTCCAGTGTGCGCCAGAACCACTGCACCAGCTGATGCTGCTCGTCCACCTCCCGGTAGCGCACCACCTTCTTCAGGACCTCCACGGAGATCTCGGGCATCCCACACACCATCTGCTCCAGCTGCTTGGCCGTGAGGAGTGACAGCAGTGGCACCGGAACGATCCAGGACATCCCTTCTCGGACAGCCGCCACCTGCTCCCAGGAGAGCTGTGCATCAGACACGCGTCTGCAGACGGGGCACCTCCCACCTGCTCCTCTGCCCCCCAAACCCTCGACCTGTCCCCCGGACCCAAGGCGCACATGGCCCACTCCCCCGGCCACCAACCCTCTGTCCAAGCTCCTCCCTGCCTGTGGGACTTCTACACTCCTTCCGGTCCCAGGTCAAGTCAATTGAGGAGCTTGCCTTCTGCCCCCACAAAACTCAGCCCGCCGCCCTAAGCGCCCCCAACCCCGGTGCCAACCGCACTCACTCCTACCCCTCAGCACGCATGGCTGTGCAGTTACATTGGGCCCTGAGGGCTACTCTGTCTCTCGTTAGGGTAAGACGCTCCTAGAGGATGTGTCTACCTTCTACTGTTTCTTGCACTCATATTTTTCTTTGGAAGAGTTATATCCTTCTGGTAAAACTTATTTGTGCTCATTGTTAAAAAAAAAAAAAAAGAAGAAGTAGTTAGAAAAGTACAAAGAAGAAAATTAAACTAGCAAGGCCTTCTGGAAGAAGGCAGTAGGAAGGACAGAATATTTCATCAGGAGACTTCGGGGTCTGAATCCCAGCTCCGTCTCTTTTACTTTAATTTTCTCATCTGAGAAATGAGGCAAACAACTGCTGCTCACACGACTATGATGAGAATTCTCGATGCATGTCTGTGTGCCCTACTGCTGCTGTTCTCTCCCAGCACGGTGCGGAGAGCAGGTCAGCTGCAGAGTGCTGAGGGGGGCTGGAGGGGCTACCCACAACAGTCTGTTTCAAAAACACCCCAAGGTCGCACAGCAACGCACACCCTACACACAGACTCATTCACTGCTGTCAAGATTTGTTTTTAAACACTTCCTCACTCTTGGCCAACTCAGAACCACCAGTGATAATTAGCAAAAGGAAAAACCCGGAGGACCCAAGAAGGAGCCACACCTTGGGGAAGGCCCTGGGGCTGGGACTGGTACAAAGACGTCCCACCCGGGGCACGGGAACAAGACTGGCAGCGAGGACCGTCTGTATGGGTATTAAAAGGAAGACCCCAGCCAAAGTTTGCCCAAACACAAGCTGTCATGCCTGGTAGAATACAAACCAAAAGCTGTCTAGAAAAAAATGAGGCTGAGGTATTGGGGCTGGCTGCTTGGCGGGGAACAAATGGGGACAGCTATGGGAAGAACACTGGGTTCTAAGAGAAGAGGAAGACGTGAAAGAGGAAAAAGGCCTCCTTGCTGAGAAAGGAACAAAGCTACGGGCTGAGCAGAGCATGACTGGCAGAGAGTGGAGGGGCAATCTGACCCAGAAGAGCCTAGACCCCACAGTTAAACCTGGTTTGGGACCCTGGCTTCGCCTTGGGCACATCACTTCACTTCTCTGCCTCAGTACTTTCATCTGTGAAATGTGACAGTAATCCTTCTCTCACAGAGTAACTACAGGAAACACTGCACACGAGGCAGCCTGGACCCACACCTGGCATGCAGAAGGTATTCAATGTATTTTTAGCCAATTACTCACTGGGGATTAAAATTCTGAAGAACTGGAGCCAAAACCTAAGCCCCAGCTGTGTGAACAGCATGCCCAAAAGACCTGCCCTCACTAAGGGATAACAGTTTTCTGACTGGACTTGGTCCAAAGCCAGAGTCAAAGAAGGAACCAGAAGGGAAAGGCACAGAACATACACACTTCAACAGCCTTCGAGCCTCAGTCTAGCTCTCAAGAAGACCCTAGCACATTCTGCAAATAAAGTACTATAAAGTGGCTTTTAAGGACTGTATAACCAAAACCCCATTTTTGGACAAAATGTTCATTTCTTTGGTCACTCACCACATTCTCATCATTTATTATTAAATGCTTACTACAATGTCAGCACATAACAAGAATATTTAGGAGATACACACACACACACACACACTATATTTATGTAATATATGCAGCACACATGTATGTAACATATATAATAGAATGCATTCTTCACTCAAAGTCTTACAAGCTAATTGAAGAAACAAGATCCAAACTCTGTGGCCTAGTTCTTAGACCACAACATAGAAGTATTATGGTATCTTGAGAAATTTCTAAGTAACAAAAAAGATTTCTACCGGCTATGGACCTGGAGGAAAGCTGGTTTGTGGAGGAGAGGCATTTTCAGCTGGGGCCTGAAGGGACGGCAGCAGGAGTTGGGAAAGAGGCACTCACATGGGATCGCAAGACCAGTGTGAGGGGTTTACTCACATGGGCCCTGACTGACCCAAGTAGAGTGGGAGACCCTGGGTTGGGGACAATAAGAGATGAAAACAAACAAAATGAAGGCTGAGTGAGAAGGCAGGTGTAAAGGCCTGGGTGACAGCCTGGCCTCAATCCAACCAGTGACCAATTTAGAGCTGTCCTAAGGCTTTGAGTAAGGAGACAGGAAGACCGGAGGTAAGGCCTGAAAAGTCTCTGAACAGGGGCTGAAAGGCAGATACAAATTAACTGACATGGTAGTTCATATACCCAAATTCAGCAGTAACCAGTAAGCTCTTGTTTGAAGACAACTGTAAACATTCATATGCACGTCCCAACGTTTCAGCCCACCTGTCGGTCCATCTCATGAAGTCGATATTCAATGGCCCTCTCCACATACTCCTTCCTGTTGGAAAATGTCAGTGGGATACTATTTCCACCAGGAATTATGGGAACCATCTTGCCATCAGCACTCTGGCCAACAAAAGAATCAAGAGGAATCATCTAAGAAGAGGAAAAAAAATATTTTTACTAAAAAAATACCGTACATTACACACAAATATAGCAAAACAGTAACAACATTAAGACTTCTAGGGATAGGATGGAGCAGCTGGTTAAGCATCTGACTCTTGGTTTTAGCTCTGGTCTTGAGCTCAGGGCCACAGGATCAAGCCCAGCATCAGGCTCCACGCTGAGTGCCAAGTCTGCATGGGATTCTCTCTCTCCCTCTCCTAGCCCTGCCGCTGGCGTTTGCTCTCCATCTCCCCGTCTAGCTCTCATATAAATAAATAAATCTTAAAAAAAAAAAAAAAGAATTTTAAGGATTAAAAATGAGGAATCGAGGTAGCTGATCATGCCACTTGATCAGAAGGGAATGTGCTGACCCATCTGGCTATAGTTAACCATTTCTTTGTCCTCAAACCAGGTTCGATGAACTCTGGTCGCCTCAGGCCTCCCTCTCCAACTGGGTTCCCTTGCTTGTCCATTCTAGCAGGCAGAGAGTAGACCAAAGAGGAAGGAGCGGAAGCTGGGTGCTGGTGCCAACACTGCCCATGAGCGGCTTTTGAACCTTTGTGGGTGAGCTGCTAGGGCAGCTCATGCCGTCAGTCAAACAGCAAGGGGAAGACCAGATCTGAGTTTCCCACAGTAAAATTCTGGTCAATACCAGCAGAACACGGACTGGCCAAGATTCACCTCATGGAAACTGTCCTCGGTAATCCCACTGTCTTCAATGTGAAGAATGCTGTTGAGGGTCTGCACGTAGAGCAGATCCACCTCCTCCAGGTCTTCCAGGGTGAGTGGGACACAGCACAGCTGCTTCCACACCAGAGGGGCCAAGTGGAGGTCCAGAGGCTTCTTTGTGCGAATGGCAACCCCCATTAAAATGCCCAAGAACTTAAACTGCATTAAATGTTCATCAAGGCAGGCGGAGGGGTTAAAAAGAAACCTGCAAAATTAAAGGAAATTCTTCAAATAAAACTGACCTCATTTCTATTGGAAATAAGTTATCAGACAGCTACAGCATTAATCCAGACATGTGCTGTTCAATGCGATAGTCATTTGCCATATGTGGCTACTCAAATTAATTAAATAAAATTTAATGGAGTTCTCCAGCAACTCTAACCACATTCTGAGTGCCCAACAGCCACATGTACACGGTAGCTACTCTTTTGGACAGCACAGGAACCATATTTTTAATTATTTTCAGAAGAGCTGTGAACGAGCAACTGAATGGTCCTTTTGTCCCTGAGTTACCTGCTTCGGGACGCCCTATCTCCTAAAATCATTTCATTTTATCATTTACAAGTCCATGAAGCAGGATCCAAAATTTAAGGCTTGGGAAATTTAGGCATAACACAGAACTGCTAATACTAAGTGCTGTGATTTGACAGCATATCAAATCTTCCTGATAAGTTCTGATACAGAAAATTCTTTGTGGGGAGGCCACGTGGGCCTTCAGAAACAGAAAATAAGTCAGTTTTCCTTATCAAGTCTGGATTTCCCCTACCCCTCAATATTATCATTGAGTTGGTTCCATAATAGAGTCATGATAGAAGCGCTTCAGTTTCCTTATCTGTGAAAAGGGAGTAATTATAGTTCCCACTCCTTTGGGTTCTAATGAGGATTCGATGGGATAATATGTAAGAGCACTTCGAGCAGGGCCTGTCCCCCAGTAAGCACTCAGTAAGTGAGCTATCATTATTATTGTAGATAGTCAAAAGTCACTCGATGACTGCCTCACCTATCCCGATTGTAGCCCACTTCTGCAGTGGCATTGGGAGAGGGTATAAGAAGGTCAACAATACCAGTTTCAAGTTCCTGTAAAAGAAAGAACAGTTTTTTGAGAAATGACAATCAAATGCATCAAGAGAACAACTAATTACATTAAAGATCATACTGAAAAGAGATTATTTTTAGGAATTTATAATGTTATGTGACAACCAGCCAACCAGCTGTCTCTATAATTTTTGTGGTTTTAACTTAAAATGAAATTACAAACATTCCCCCCATGGAGAAAATATCCTGTAGTTTGCAGAACTGAGATAAGAAAGTCAATCCAGGGCAGGAGCTGGGGTATCTCTGAGCAGGGTACAGTGATATTCAATAGCAAACAGACCCAGCGAATATTAGCTAAAAGTTGTTTTAGTCACAGAATTTATCAGAAAAATTCTGCTACTAGGCAAGAGGGAAGGGTCACAGTTGACCTGGAAGCAAACTTGCCACTTCAGATATCAAAATAAGAGCTCGTCCAAACTCTTAGTATTTGTTTTTCTAATTCCACTAGAGCCTGACAGTTCTACTTCATTCTAAAAGCACCAGAATTAATCAGGGCACATGGGTGGTCCTGGATTTGTCCATTACATAAATGTAAATATGTGTCATTACTGTTTCTTCTGCTGCATTAGAGCAGGACTGTGAGTCACTAGTAGAGTCAGGCACTGACATTTACTCAGTAAGTATCTTCACACAGATGCCACAAACCCTTGCTGTAATTCACTTATTTATCATTAACAGCATGATTTTTACGTAAGGCTCACAAATGCACCCTTGCGACATTCATAAGAACGTGTCAGACAGTAGGCACTGGAAATGGTAGGACAGCCACCATCTGAACAAATGACTCAGCAAGGGGATACCACGTGAATATACCTGGCACATCTCTGTGATCGTGTCATCAAACACTCCCCCAGCGTCATCAGCCCCTTCTCCAACCAGCTTCACCTTCCACGCTCGTGAGGGCAGACGGAGATCTGATGCATTCAGTTTAACAACTTGTCTTGCTATTTGGACAAAGATGGGCTTACACTTCCGCCCTCTTCAAAAAGAAAGGGAAAGCAGAATGAAACACAACTCTAACTTCCCCCCAAACTACCACTTCCCCCCAAACTTCCCATCAGGGATGAACACACTAGTTTAATAATAGCTGAGCAGTGGGCTAGGCCCACTGTGGCCACACTGGGAACTAGGTAAGCACCGTTACTCTCTTAGCTTACAACCCAGGAAGCGGGAGCTCACAGATTAGTCAGGAATCACATTGATCTAAAAAAGTGCTGGCTAGCTAGTGAAACATACACACATATGCTAACCTGGTTGATATCCTCTTTACAGTAATTTGAGGTCCATAGTTTTTGCCTTGAACCATGGTTTTTCCTATGGAGCGCACCATCGGGAGGGTATAGACTCTTGGGGCTAACAGAGGCCGAAGCTGTCCCTGTACGATGCCCCATGTGCCAGCATTATAATGAGATGTACTGCTCTGTAACAGAGAGAGAGAGCTTATCACAGATGGTACAATTCAAGGCTTCCTAGAAAGAACACTTTTCACTTTCAGAACATAATTTTTTGGTTTAAAAGCATAAACCTGGATAGCAGTAACTATTGATAGCTTTTAAAAAATATGTTTTTCTGATAAAATATACGATGATTATTTTCTAAAACTTGGAAAATACAGAAAAGGACACACACACGTGTACACACTGAATCCCCGCAACCTCCACAGTCACTCTCATCGGTCTCCCTCCAGCTCTCTTCTACGTGTGCGGAGAGACACTCCTCCCATTATTGACAACACACTGTTTATGTGATACTCTGCTGCTTTTCTCACTTAACTCTTTATCACCAACATTTCTCCTGCTAATTTACAAACAGTTTTTTTTAACCTTCTGTTCAGTGCTGCACAGTATTCTGCTGCCTGGCTGATCACCTGTTTCTAACAATGATCTGTCAAATCTCTCACATGTCCTGTGATGGATTACCCAAGGATTTCTAACAGTTTTACAACCAAAACACATTTTGGCAGGCATGCTGACACATTACACAAGCAAACACAGCCAGCTTGCTTTCTTCCTAAATTACTAGACTGTTCTATAAAGACAGTCAATCAGCTGCATTTACTTTCTCCCCCAGTGGGACCCAGAAAGCTCATCTGTGAGGCGATCAGGAAGTCTCTGCAATGTGTCAGACTCATTTACAGAGTCACTGTGACAGTGGGGTGACACACTTGTGTCTGCCTAGATATAGAAATCACATATTGGACTTTACAGAAAATACATGCTTTGCCATTCGTATTTCCTTGAGCTCCAGACAGACCAATACATAAAAGGAAGACTCCTCTGTGTCCAGCAGCACAATTAGCAGTATCTGGTCTATCCCTAAACCAGCAGTAAAATGGAAACGGAACTGGTGCCTTTTCTACCTCTCTTGGGAGCTGAGAGCAAAAAGCATTAGCCATGGGAGAATACCCCAGGGACCTGGTAAGCACGGGTAGTGCTCCCAACCCAACATGTTACCTGGTTGTTAGGGCTGAGGTTCAGGAGCCTCCAAGAAGAGTACATGAGGTCAGAGAAGTGGTAGAGCAGCCGGAGCCGGGCCCTCGCAGTGTGGATGCTCACCTCCCGGAGCGCCCCATACTGGGGGGGCACTGTGTCGGGCAGGCCCAGCTGCAGAGGTACAGACACACCTGCCCAGAAAGCAAGCAGATGCTTATAAAGGAGAATGTACTGCTTTCATTTTCAGTATTTTGAAAATTTTCAAACAGAGAGGTTGAGATAAGTATACAATGAACATTCATTCCACTACCTAAATTCTAGAATTAATATTTGCCTGTATTTGCTTCATCACGTGTTTATCAATTCCTCTCTCCATCAACTCATCTTTATGCTTTAATGCACATGTGTTATTTTTAAAGATATCTTGTTTTATTTATCATTATGGAAACTTTTTTTCCTCTTTAGTTTCCCATTTAACTATGGGACTTAAACAGTTCCTTCACAAAAGAACAAAAACAGGGGCACCTAGATGGCTGAACCCATTAAGCGTCTGCCTTCAGTTCAGGTCATGATCCTAGGGTTCTGGGATCAACCCCCATAATAGGCTCCCTGCTCAGTGGGAAGCCTGCTTCTCTCTCTGTCCCTCCCCGCCACTCATGTTGTCTCTCTCATGTTCTCTTTTTCAAATGAATAAATAAAATCTTAAAAAAACAAAAACAAAAAACCCAAATTCTTCCTTTTGTATTTGATAGCTGCCATCTTCTAAACGTAAGATGTGAGCCAGGACCAGGTAGGCAATTCTGGAAAATGGGAATGGGCAACTCAGCAGTCACCTCCCACACTTCCTAGGGATCTGACAGAAAGTGACCATGATGGAATGAAAGCTATGGGTGCATGATTCATGAAAGCTTCGTACTGTGAGAGTAAGATCTCTGTAGAAGCATAGACTGTATTCATTGTTCCCCTCTTATTAAAAACATCTAGAGTAAACCAACACTTGCCTTATTTGAGTTTCATGTAAATAAAGATTTGCACAGCTCAATTCCATTTATTTTACTTCCAATTGATTTCATTAATACTGTCAACAAAAGCTAACATTTATTAAGTATTTCTATGTGCTGAGCACTATTTTAAGTGCATCACACCAATTTTTCATTTACTTCTATAGCTCTTTACAACAGGGGCTATTATCACCCCATTTTACAGATAAGGAAATGGAGTCTTAAGATCACACAGCTTGTTAAGTAAAGCAGCGAGGATTCAACCTAGGCAACTTGGCTCCAGAGTCTGGACCTTTAACCACCACACTGCAGAGCCTCTCTTCCTGACTGAAGTGGGAGTGAGATCTCTGTGAGATGAAGAGGACTCTGAGTATCAAAACTGACCATGGGTGAGCAGCACTGCTCATTCTGGACTCTACTAATCAGAAACATCTCTTGCTTGTTTGGAATCTACTTGGTAGTCCTCATTGCTCCCTAAGAGTATTTAAAAGAAAAAAAAAATCTCTACAGTGAGTCTTCTCCAAGGACTTAAAAGCCGAGGTCAGCAAAAAGGGAAGAGAATGCTGAATTCCTAGGCACAAGGTTACTTCAAGGAAACTCTAGTTCCTGACATACCAGAGAGTAGTATAAAGAAAGGCTTAAGGGCCTGGCAGAGAAACAGCCCAAATGAAGAGAGATAGATAAGGAATGATAATGCCCCACACTTGCGGGGAATGGAAGATGGATCCAATCTGGAGAGCACTCAGCAGAAGGTGAAACACATAAATACACATTTTATTTTCTTTATATCCTTTTTTTTTTAAGAGATTTTATTTATTTTAGAGAGAGAGTGAGAGAGAGAGAGAAGAGAGCACAAGCGAAGGAGAGAGGCAGAGGGAGAAGCAGACTCCCTGCTGAAGTGGAAGCCAGATGTGGGGCTCAATTCAGGAACCCTGGGATCACTATCTGACCCAAAGGCAGACACTTTAACTGACTGAGCCACCCAGGCTCCCCTTTATATCTTTTGTAGTTCTGGACTGCATAATGAACAAAAAGGTAGAAACTGCCTATCAGTCCTATTACATGCTGGAGTAAAATGGCAACATTTTCTTCGTCTTCTTCTTTTTCTTTTTTTTTTTTTTTTGCTGTGCCAACGCACAGACAACATCATGTTTCAAATGGTTAATTGCAGTGAAGAATCTGACAACTGGTCTCAGACCTTTGAATCTTTACTCCTAATACCAGGCCTTAGAAAACTATGATTCACCACTTCTTCTGTGCATGAAAAAATACTTAGTTGTTGCTCTAAAATTATGTATTTTTGCTTGCCAAAGTGGTATGTTTTCTTCTTTTGGGGGTGCAGAGAGGAAGTGCTTTGTGATGAAGTCTGCAGGAGAATCACCTGCTATGAAAGGATTTACAGTGCTCGGAGCACCAAGAAGGCTTGGTTGTGGGGGGGCCTGGTGGTCTCAGCATGATGCCTGGATGCAGTGGGAAAGCAGCAAGCAGACAGCACGGCTGGGGACCACTGAAAGAGAAGCTCTGAAAGAGAAGCTGCAGGAGTATGAATATCGAATCTCTCACCCGGTGCTCTTGGAGGGACAGGCGGCGCTGTCCAGGCAGCACTGTGGCAGCGGCCAGCTGAGATCTGCCGAACGTTTTTCCCTTGCAAAACTGTTACCAGGGTTGGTTCTCGAACGTGGTTGGTGTGGCCTAAGCCAAGCTGGGAATACATTACAAAAACAAAGAGTCAATTAAAAAGAGGAAGCAAGGAAGTCAAGATGATGCAATCTGCCTTAGGTGGTAGGCAGATAGAAATAAATATCTATACCAAGCAACAGCATCAAAATGAAATTAATTCTGATTTTCTCAATCAGAATAGTCCTCATAGCTCAGACTATCTCCTAAAAACTTGGCTGCAACAAGGCCATTCCAAAGCTAGAGTTAAGTCTTAATGATGGAACACATCCTTGGCTTCCAATTCTAGAGAGGAAATAATTCTTAGAAAGTTAAAAAAGTAACAGAATCATCTATAGAACTTTTATTTTAAAACACAGATTTTGGGGCGCCTGGGTGGCTCAGGTCATGATCTCAGGGTCCTGGGATCGAGCCCCACATCGGGCTCTCTGCTCAGCAGGGAGTCTGCTTCTCCCTCTCTCTGCCTGCCTCTGCCTGCCTCTCTCTCTACCTGCCTCTCTGCCTGCCTCTGCCTGCTTGTCATCTCTCTCTGTCAAATAAATAAATAAAAATCTTTAAAAAAAAAAAAAAAAAACACAGATTTTCTTCTAACATGGTCGGCCAGGGTAACAATAAGCAATTATAAAAGCATACAGAGAAGGAGATTTTCATCTCCAGATCTCTGTTCTTAGGGTACGAGTGGAATACCCAGTGTTTGAGCGGCTAAGCACCTCAACGTCATTAGGGAGGATCATGTCAAGTTCCTGCCAATGACCTCCCTAAGGCGTCTTCAGCAGCTACTATCTTCTCATCAAGAGCATGCGCAACTACAAGGATGAGCAGCTTCCCCATCTGTTAAAACAATGATGAGGTGACCACAGAGTCAAACTGAGGCTACCAGGAGTAACAATAGAGACCTTGAACTTGAGGGTCCCTGGCTCAATGGGCAGACAGACCCAGAGAGGATTTATGGAGGAAGGGGATGTGGCTCTGCATCTGGAGGGCTGAAACCCACTGTAGCCACAGGCATCCCAGACATCTCCCACCCAAATCCCTCCCTCCTTCAGATATAGGGTAGGCTGAACACATCAAATTCTTAAATCTTTCTCAACCTCTCAGAGGCTCAGTTTATTCTTCTGTAGAAAGATTTCCTGCACAAACACAAATATCCTATCTACAACATACTATGTACGGTACTATGTTCTATTATTAAATATAAAAGTATTGTCGTTTCATTCTTTCCATGTTGCAGATCAACTGATGCTCCAGGGCCTAATCTCACAGACTACAGTTAATTAATCTCACAGATTACATTAAAAACGATGATGATAGTAGCAAATACCTCTAAAGTGCTGCTTACTATGTGCCGGTTTTTAATGAGTGCAGACACACACATATACTCAGTTAATTCCCTTAATCACTTTGCTATACCATCAGATTTTTTTAAAAACCATGGTATAGGGACGCCTGGGTGGCTCAGTTGGTTAAGCAGCTGCCTTCGGCTCAGGTCATGATCCCAGCGTCCTGGGATCGAGTCCCGCATCCGGCTCCTTGCTGAGCAGGGAGCCTGCTTCTCCCTCTGCCTCTGCCTGCCATTCTGTCTGCCTGTGCTCGCTCTCTCCCCCTCTCTCTCTCTGATAAATAAATAAAATCTTTAAAAAAAAAATAAATAAAATAAAATAAATTAAAAAAAAATAAAAACCATGGTATAATTCTTACTTTTGCCACAATTGAGAGAGACACGAAAAACTGCGCTCACAAATCAATCTGTCCCATGGCAAAGTGATGTGTATGAGGCATTGTGGTTAAATCCTAGGGTTTTCTAGCTTATCCCTTCCACAAATGAGGGACGCTGTCAGAATTCTAGAATATGAGAGGACAAGCAAGATAAATATTTACCTGCCCTTCTGAATTGCTCCCCCAGGCATATACATCTCCAGTTGATGCCAAAGCAAGTGTGTGCTCAGCTCCAACCGCCACATCTTCGATAATCACTCCAGCCAGGACAGGGATCTGCTGTGGTCGATTGTGATTGCGAGCACGCCCCTCTGGCAAGCCTATCAAGCGATCTAAGAAAACAGTAAGAAGAAACTTATGGATGGGACACAACAGTCCTTTTGTTTTCTAATGAGTCATTTAACTCTTCTAGTGGAATGGCAATGACACATTTAATTCATGATGGTAAAAGCTGCCATTCTGGTAAGGTGTACTAGATCCTAAGTGAATGAAATCTGAAACAGTACCTTTGCAAAGTGTCACGGGCTCCTTATTCATAAAATAAATAAATCTAAAATTAGCAGCTTATTTCAAACCAAGAGACACTTGGTTTGAGTGTCTTGAGACAGCTTATTTCAAACCAGTATCCTCCTATTTGAGAGGATGGCACATAGTTAAGAAAGACTCTATGGTTCTTACATTCTAAGAAAAGACATCACTCAACTTCTCTTGTCCTCAAACTTCTAGCCAACTTCTCCCTTTACCTTTGTTGCCAAACTTCTAGAAATTACAGGCCAGCCCCACAGGGGCTCTTGCCCCATGGCCTCTAGAACTGTTTGGCATGGCCACCTTCTGCAGTCTACCTTCTCTCACCTACCTTCTCCTACCTACTCTCACTACTGCACTGACGCTATATTCTCAAAAGCCATGAGTAGCTCCTAACTGCCTATGGCAGGAGCCTCTTCTAAGGCTCTGACCCCGAGAACCCCACATAACCTTTTACTGACCTGGCCTCAGTGCCTCCTATCCTGCAGAGACTCTGTACTACCCTGGCTCACTGGTGACCTCTCTCACCACTCCTTTCAAAGCCAATTCCCCTGAGTCCTCTTTCTGTGCTTACCGGCCTTCTACTCACACCCTCAGAGTTCTATGCACTTCTTTTTTATTCTACACTCTCTCCCTGAGCTTCTTAGGGCCTATTAACATGGTTTTAAATACTAACATTATGCAAATCTAAATCTCTATAACCAATCTCTTTGGAATTCCAGATCCAAATCCCCAATAACTTGCTAGACATCTCCACACATACATCTAGGGTATATAGCTCCAATTCAATAGGACCAAAACGAAGTAGCTTAACTAGTTCCCCAAAACCAGCTCCCCGTTCTCAGTTAGTGACATCATTATTCTTCCAAGACTAGAAACTTTACTCATGACTTATTTCTTCCCCTTCCTCATACCTGCCCTACACACTTCTCAGTCACTACAACTTGCTAAGAAGTTCTACTTAAAAAGGTGAATATGTTACCAGGGAATCACACTGTGGATGCTTGGATTAGGAATGCACTCAAGATCTGAACCTGAATGCCTATGAATTCCCAAGATCCAAACCTCCATTCCCTGTAAGGGCTGGGGAATTAGATAGGGTCCAGAGGAGTACTTATGGCAGCACAGTTGTAGGCAGCAGAAAGGAGGAGGGGAAGGGCTTTGGCAGGGACTCTTCTAGCAAGAACAAGGGCTTGGGCAAGAAAGGCCATCAGTGGGGAGGAGAGTTTGTCCTTATCACAGAGTTCATGAAAAAAGAGAAAAGTAGCTAGTGAATGAAGGTCATAGTGGCCACTCATCACCCAGAACAACAACAAAAAACTATCTACAGCACTTTTCTCTAAAACTGGAAGGCAAATGTTTATATAATACATGTATATACAAAATAAACAATGTAATGCCTAGAAAATGCCTTACCTTGACCAAAGGTATACACATGACCATCTTTGGTCAATGCAACAGAAAACTGAGTTCCACAAGCAACCTTTTTTATTCCAATTCCACAAAGGACATCAACTTTCTGCAAAATAAAAGTGTAAGGCACATACTTTAAAAAGGAAAATAAAAACACTTTTGAAATTGCCTACTAGCATGTATAAACTCAAGGACTAACTTCTAATACAAATAATACTTGTCACCTAAGTGTTTCTACTCAAATCCACACTCCTAAATGTTATTTTCTCATATTGCTCTATAAATTACCTGAATTTGTGGTGGTGGGGGTGTTGGGGAGGGGCATTTGACTAAAACCCCCAGGACCTCATGTGAGTGGAATCACTGCTCTGTGCAACAGAGACCAGAGAGAATCCTGGAGCCTTTTAAACAATACTAGGAGACCATGTAAAGCCATGGGCTGCTCCCAGTTAGACTTTTTTACTTTCAGAGGTGATAATAACTGCTTTGTATGTGCCCCAGAGATGGTTTCCTGGCTTTCCACATCCATAGCTAAATATTCACCAGTCTAGTTATCAAAATAGTACAGATTATTTATAATAGGGTATCTGGAGTTGAATATACATTAAATATTTGTAAATCAAGCTGCTTGTTAAGTGTGTTAGGAAAATACACGGAAAGAACTGCAAAGACAGTCTTCTGCAGAGCCAAGAAACCTTCTGTAATGTGAATATTAGTTTCTAACTTATTTATTATTTCCTATATTTCCTTTTTATTATTTTTTAAACAGAGGCACATATCTGTACAAATTAGGCGTAATAATCAGCTAAAATGGCAGATGCAAGCACAAGGATATAAAAGATTGTTCAAGGTTCCCTCCCTCAGGCACCCTGGAGATATGTCTATAACTATTTCTTCTCTACATAGCAGATAGTCCTACACTGTTCAGTCTGTATATGGGGTCAAAGGCTTATCCTTGCACAGTTTTTACATCCAGTTTAGCAATTAATGGCTTATTTAAAATCAAGATCTAGAATGCTGGGCATTTAAAAGTAAGCAACAGAAGCTTCTGAAATTCATTATCAATTACTAAAATGTTAAAGATAAATTATTTCCAACTAAAAAGAGGCATGACATAGATGAATACCACACTGTCTAAAACCCTAGAATAAAGATGATACTGACCTGAGGGGAAGATTTTGCAGTGGAATTTCCTAAGCCGAGTTTTCCATAGTCCCCATCTCCAAAAGCCCACACCATGGAGCCATCCGCTGATACTGCCAAAGTGTGGTTTAAGCCACATGCTACCTAAAGAAAGAACAGCGTATTCAGTCAGAGCACCTAAACCATATACCTGTTTCTGGGATTCTTTTTTCCCATTTCAGTGAAAAACTTGGCTACATATATTTTCATTTTAATTTCAAGGGCCTTCTGCATATGTTAAAAAAATGCGCCAATAAGAAAAATTTGCTAATGTCCACAAACAAGAAAATAACTTTTTTCTTTGACGTGAAATCCTTCAACTATCTGTGGCTAACTTAGAATTGGAGGGCATGAAAAAGGAAAGGTATGCAATGAGTCAAAAAATACATCAGAGACAGCCTAAGGAGTGATACAGGATATGATAAAAACATCTCCTTATTAAGAGGTGATCTCAATGTATACAGGATAAGTACTACTTGAGAGCAGCAGTACCAATGATGCCGCAATTCAGACATCTACTTCCAGACTACCAGACAGCAGTCACAAAAATTTGTATGGTTCAAAGGTTTTATATCAAGTTGTATTATGGAAGGGGTTGTAAAATATTTGCATCCTGAATTAATGCTTTCATTTGTCAAATGTAACTTGAAATAGGAATTTTCATATTGGAAAAAAAAAAATCACAAAAAATGATCAAGTAGGCCAAACAAAATGTACATGAGCTTAAGCACAACTGATGATTTTAGTCTTATTTAAAGGACAGTGTCTTAGTATAATAGAGGAAAAAGAAACTATGGGCAGATGAAATATATTATTGATTTATTCCATGCCTGTCCAATCTGATATCCCTCCAGTGCAGTCACTCTCTCTGGAAGTTTTTTGTTAGAGGTGTTTCCAAGACCCAATCGACCGTAGTCACCATTGCCAAAAGTGAACAGTTTGCCGTCTGAAGTTACCACTGCTGAGTGCTTGAAGCCACAAGACATCTACAGACAGAACCAAGGAGAAGAAAAAAATTTAAGAAGAGGGTACACCAAGAAAGAACAAAATCAGTCATTTTTGGTCATTAATATGGTAATAAACTTCACTGACAACTCAACACCTTCAAGACCAGTATGTTCTACCTGCCCAAGTGGGCTTCCTGCTTCCCTAAGCCTGACGTTCTCATCATCCTCAGGAAGACCAAGCTAACCAGCCTACCTTAGAAGAACTGCTGCTATGCTTTAGCTGTGTACAGATGACCTAAACCACATGCGAGAGTAAATGGGGAAATCCTCTGTGATCTCTCTGGTGCTATGCAATTTTATAATTATCATCCGAGATCACTAGTCAATTTTCCAGAATATGGACATGAACTCAACACTTGTAACAATAATGATAAATGTTAAGCTCTGCATTCAACCTATCACTGTATCAAGGACTACAGAGCAGGAGCTAAAGCCTATTGTGTTTCTTCCAAGCACCTGAAGTATGCTTGGGCCCAGCTTGGGCCAACCAGTTAGCTCAGGAAAAGGGAGTCTGTCTTATTACCAAAATCCATTCAAACTTCTAATAAATTCAAGGATGAACAGCCAAAAACAGTGGATCTCTTGTAATAACTCAAAATACATTTTTACTATTATTTCCCATTAACTAAATTTGAGAATACTATTCAACAACTAGTATGTTTATCTTCAAAGGCAAACTGATCCACATCCTGTCTGACCTGCACCACTTCTTCTCCTTGTAAGGCCTCGATCTGCCTGGGGCGCCGCTGTCTGTCGCTGTTCCCGTGGCCGAGTTTGCCATAATCACCATCTCCCCAGCTAAAGACCTCTCCACTTTCAGTCAGGGCCATTGAGTGCCCATCAGAACCACAAGAAGTCACCAGCTGGGTCACCACAAATCCTGGAACAGAGCAGAAAACCAACAAGCGTCACTGGATGGTAAAACTCTTTACTTGGAGCTGCTACAGAATACTCTTAACATGGAAAAAACTCTTTACTACAAAAAGA
Source organism: Mustela erminea (assembly GCF_009829155.1). Taxonomy (NCBI): domain Eukaryota; kingdom Metazoa; phylum Chordata; class Mammalia; order Carnivora; family Mustelidae; genus Mustela; species Mustela erminea. Next base: position 44,975,905 of record NC_045618.1, read on the forward strand.
AAAACAGTGTCTTTAATTTTAAAGCAAATTTGAAGCCATAACCTAGTAAACTGGGAGCTGTCACATAAAATGATAACGAGGAAGAAAAGGAGGGTTGACGGAACAGTTTTAGTCACCAAGGCCTATGTTCTAGCCACTCCTAGAAATGCTTTACCTGGAATGTCTTCTTTTTTACTTTCACAGAGAACATATGAGGCAGATATTATCATCACCAATTTACAAATGGGTTAACTGAGTCACAAAGAAGTTTAGTCTGGCTTGTGCAAGGTCCTAGAGGCTGGATGCAGTAGTTCTAGATAGGAGCCCTGCAATCCCATCCCCAGTGCTGTGCTCTGGGAGGAAGAGATCTCAAGAGAACTCAGAACTGTTTCAGAATTGGTTCTAAACACATCATTACTTGTATGTTTTTACTTAAAAACCCCTCTTTGCTCTCTTTGAGGGCTTTGGAGTCACTAAAGTTGACGTTAAGAAACAAGCCAGGAGCTCCTGCAGTGGATTCTCCAGATGTAGTCTTCTTCCCAGTCAGAGAACGCTGGCTGAGATGCCCTGTAAAGTCTTTGGTACATCTGCAGATTTCCATGTAAATTGGTTTTTACTTTTTAGGAAACACATGCATGATTATTACTGCTATTAGTGGTTGCCTAATTTACCGTTCTACAATTTTAAAGAATTTGTTTAAAATTTTCAGTAGGTCTTAAAATAGTTATTTATAACACTGAATTCTAGCACTGCCATGATAAATAGCTTGCAAAAATAACACAGCTTAAAATGTGGAAATCAGGCTGTATATCCTAAATGAGAATCTAAAGAAGTGAAAACCCTCTCTGACTTTACCTAGCAAAGGTTTGAGATGAGTTCCAACATAAGTTAACATTCCTATAGTTAGGCCATAGTTTCTGATCAGCTTTTAACTGAGGATAATTTTACCTTGTAGGGCTGAAATAACTGTCAGCACATGAAGGTCATCTGAATTTCCTTGTCCCAATCTGCCATAACTTCCTTCCCCACAAGCCAACACTGTGCCATTGGCCTGGATGACAAAGGTACAATTCTGACCACATATCACCTAGTATAAAAACACACAAACAAATTATCTTTTATCATATAGCTTTACTTAAATGATTTAAAATTTAAAATCTCACTTAAAATGATTCTATGCATACCTAGGATACCTTTAATTCTTCTATCCTCTCACTAAAGAGGATGGGTTGATATTAAGTATGGGGTTCCTACAAGCTCTTGATTATTATAAAACTACTTAACAAAGATGTATGAGGTGCACTGAACTATTTAAAATCATTTAGAACTGTCTTATCTTCAGGGATTTCAGCCTATTGTGCAGTTTATCTATTTATTTTGAAGATGTTCAGAGAAAGAGGAGGAGAGAATATGGAGCAAACTCTTCACTGAGTGTGGAGTCCAACATAGGGCTCAATGTCACAACCCTGAGACCATGACCAGAGCTGAAATCAAGAGCTGGACACTTAAGTGCCCCACCCAGATGCTGCAATTGTGTAGAGTTTATTTACTTATTTATTTTTTTAAAAGATTATTTGTCAGAGAGAGAGAACAGGGGGAGTGGCAGACAGAAGAAGAAGCAGGGAGCCCGATGCAGAACTCAAACCCAGGACTCTGTGATCATGGCCTGAGCCAAAGGCAGACGCTTAACTGACTGAACTACCCAGGCGTCCCTCAGAGTTTAAATAATAACATTAACAACAAAACAAAAAAAGAGGAAAGGGTGAGGAGAAACATTTAAGACTGGCTAGAAATCCATCAAGAGGCAGAAAGCTGAGGGGATATACACAAGAAAGAGTAGTGCATCCTGGAACTTACTAAGGCAGAGAAGAATGGAAGAGAAAGCAGTGGCCTGAGAAAGGGTTTGAAAATATGCTACCACGATTATTAGAAGAGGAGAGGGGAGTTGATGAAATCTAGATAAAGATTCTTGTAAGTTAATAACCACAAAACAGAATCAATAATTAGGAGTGTGTTAACTTCTATAAATATGTACCAGGCAAGCTTAATCATGATGTTAATTCATTACACTTGGAAGCAAGAAAAAATTTAAAAACTTATTAACAAAATTTAAGGCTGATTAAAAACCCTAGAAGCTTTCATTTAGAAGGTATACATCATGACTTTGTTTAGTTATTCCCCACAACAGATTACACAATGGATACACATAACCTGACAACAAGGAAATCAGAATTGTTAGAGTTCTCAAGTTTCTTCCTCCCTTCTTTACCCTGTCAGTTACCTGTTGGGCCTGTGAGAATGAGGGAGCTGCTGCGGGGACCATTACATTTCTTCCCGCTTCTGCCAACTGTCCATGCCGGCCAGCACCCCACAGGTAGACATCACATTTACCTCCCAGATGCCAGTCCTAAAAAACCATAATCATCTCAAAATTAGATTCAACCATTCATTCAAACAAACATGAACTAGCCTCTAAGAGACACCAGGTTACAAACAAATGAGCATTTAGTATCAGAAGATTTAATGAGAACTATAGGTAGTTATCTTCACTGACCTCAGGTCTGGAAGTTGCCCAAGACATAATTTGTTCATCCATGCCATTAATCCATTTACTGTTATCCTGCAAGACACAACAAACACCAGGATGAATCTTGGTTATCAAGATTTTTTTTTTAATTTTTAAAGATTTTATTTATTTATTTGACAGAGAGAGATCACAAGGAGGCAAAGAGGCAGCAGAGAGGGGGGGGGAAGCAGGCTCCCTGCCAAGCAGAGAGCCCGATGCAGGGGTCGATCCCAGGACCCTGAGACCATGACCTGAGCCAAAGGCAGAGGCTTAACCCACTGAGCCACCCAGGTGCCCCAAGACTTATCTGTTCTTTTAGGGGGAAAAAAAGTAGCCCCTCCAACATGGGGCCTGAACTCAAGACCCTGAGATTAAGACCTGAGCTGAGATCAAAAGCTGGATATTTAATGGACCAAGTTACCCAAGTGCCCCAAGATTTATGTTATTAATTAACAACTAAGTCTTCTTTCCATAAAAGAACCTAGTAAATCCTATAAGAAAATTTTATAATACTATAAAAAATTAAGAGAGTTTTATAATCATGCCAAACGACTATGTATTATTAATATTTCCCTTTATCATAAACACTTTATGATCAACTATCACTATCACACTGGTGATTCAAAATTAACCATTTAGGTTTTCTGAGCACCAACAGGTACAAGGTCATGTGCAGGAGGTACCATCTCCGTGAACTCACTATATAGCAACAGGCAGGTCAATTCATCTTTCTAGGCTTCAATTTCCTCATCTAGAAAATGACAGATTTGGAGCAAATAGGCTCAGAAGGACAAAGCTATTTATTTTTTAAGATTTTATTTATTTATTTAAGAGAGAGAGTACATGAGAGAGTGCAAGTGGCAGGGGTGGGTAGAGAGAGAGGGAGAAGCAGACTCCTCATTGAGCAGGGAGCCCGATGCGGGCCTCGATTCCAGGACCCTGAGCCCATGACCCGGAGTCAAACGTAGACGCTTAAATGACTAAGCCACCAAGGTGCTCCAGAAGGACACTTCTTAATTAAAACTGTATTCCGCCGGGGTCGGGCTCCCTGCTCAGCAAGAAGGCTGCTTCTCCCTCTCCTCCCTGCTCGTGCTCCTTCTATCTTTGTTTCTCTCTCTCTCAGATAAATAAAACCTTCAAAAAATAAATAAAACCTAAAAAATTTTTTTAAGTAAAATTTTATTTTATAACTAATTTCCCTCCATTCATATTTGTCTTGTATCTGTATCTTTGTATTCAAATGTTTGTATATGTAAATCTTAACTACATTGGTTGTTAGATCAAGCACTGGCCTGCTCTGTCCACACAGGCATCTCATCTACATCACACTTTCTACATCTGGACATTCCCAAATACAATCAAAGAAATGACAACTGGAATGCTCTTCTATATTCTCATTTTATGGTGATTAAAACATGATCAAAGTGTCAAATAATTTAGAATCTATATGTGAAATAAACCCCCCCAGATGACCCAGGAAAAGATGTCAAAATATGTATAAGTCAGGTACCAAACAAGGAACTTATCGACAAAAGGGAAGAAAATATGGGACTATGTCACGGAAAGCCAACAAGTTTATGGGAGCTCCACAGTTCTCGTATAAACAATCTTTGTCACCACAGGGGGCTGCCATAAGACTGAAAGTGGCTGACTACCTGAAAGCAAAATACATCAAGTTTATCTAAGGGCAGGCTTTTCTAGCTATCCAAGCTTCGAAATACTCACTGAAGGTCTGCTACTTGCTAAACACCCAAGATACAATCTCAGCTGCAGACAGCAGCAACTCCTATCATGGCTTACCATTAGGAATAGAAGTTCATCCTCTGGAACAGGCTCTAGATCAGGAACAGTAAAAGATTCTGGAAACTGTGCTCCATTGGTCAGGGCTTCAGCAGCCTTTATGGTGGTTGAGAAACATTCTAACCAGGCCCACTCGTTTGGATTCCAGGATGCTGGGTCGGGGAGGCAGCTCTGGTGGTGCGGTGGCACTGGAGGGTTACATAACAGCTGATCCAGATGCAGTCCCACAGCGAGGGAAGCCAGACATTGCATGTAGGGGCTATGAACAAGCTGATCACCACAAACCACATGAGGCTAAGAGGAAATACAAGAAGGTCAAATTGAAGAGCCTGTACCAAATATTATAAATTAACCTACTGTATTCTGAAATACTATAACTGTATTTTTTTTTTTACTCTTTTCTTATATCTGAAACTATTATTACTCTGTATATTCACTAAATGGAATTTAAAAAAACAAAAAAAGATTTTTTTTTTAAAAGATTTTATTTATTTATTTGTCAGAGAGAGAGAGAGCGCGAGCACATGCGAACAGAGTGGCAGGAAGAGACAGAGAGAGAAGCAGACTCCCTGCTGAGCAAAGAGCCTGATGAGGGACTCGATCCCAGGATGCTGGGATCATGACCTGAGCTGAAGGCAGACGCTTAACCAACTGAGCCACCCAGGTGTCCCCCCAAAAATTTTTTAAATGACTTTTACTTTGAAATAATTTTAGATATACAGAGAGTTACACAGATAGTACAGAGAATTCTTGTAAATCCTTCATAACATCTTATATAACCAAGAAATTAATATTGGCTATAACACCAACTAAACCACAGAACTATACTTGGTTTTCCCACCAATGCCCCTTTTCTGCTCCAGGATCCAATCCAGGATATCACATGCATTTAGCTGTATATTTTCACTACAATTTTTCATGCATAAGAAGAAGAAGAAGAAGAAAAAGAAGCAGCAGCAGCAGAAAGTAACTAAACCACAATGACCTACTCCCTTCTCATATTTCCTCCTTTACAAGAGAATCTCTACCTAACTGTGGCAGAGCAACTACACGAGACGCTAAGTGATTCAGAAAAAAAAAACCTGGGCAAATACATCAGTAAAGTTAACCAGATGGAGTAACAGCTAATTGTATTAATGTACCTTGGCCAAAAATGGAAGAAAAATAACCCAAAGAGCTCTGCCTAGGGGCAGCACTAGTGAGTACTAGAAGAATGACTACACAGTATCACAGCCTGGGGTACAGGTCCAAATTCCCTTATTCCTCATTCTAGTATGGAAGGACTCTACTCAGTTCAACCTTAGCTCTTCCACTAGACTTTCCACACGGATTCACCTGATAAACAGAGAATGTTCACCCGATAAACAGGGAATGTTCACTCTGACACCCATATCCACCCCTGCACCTCCCACCTTCAGGATGGCAAAACCACACAAAAATAGATTCATGGGTAAGAAAAGGGAAGATGATACTCCACAGCACATGTACTGTAAGAAGTTCTGGAGTGAATAAGTAATCTGAGCAAAAAATTACGCAAACACTATACAAATTTGAGAATTATTTTAAAATTTTACTTCTACTAAAATAAAGTAAAAGCAGGCTGAGGATTACTGAACAACCATTTTTAAATTAATTAATTAATTTAAAAAAGATTTTATTTATTTATTTGTCAGAGAGAGAGAAAGATAGATAGCACAAGCAGGGAGAGTGGCAGGCAGAGGCAAAAAGAGAAGCAGGCTCCCCGCTGAGCAGGGAGCCCAATGTGGGGCTCGATCTCTAGGACTCTGGGATCATGACGTGGGGCTCGATCTCTAGGACTCTGGGATCATGACCTGAGCCATAGGCAGTGGCTTAACCAACTGAGCTGCCCAGGCACCCTCTGAACAACCATTTTAGACATGATTTAACTTTATTTGATTCTGCCAAATAGCACCACTCATTTTTCTCAGACTTTATGCTCTTGAGGAATAAATTCAAAGCTGCAGTTCAAATTCCGGTGCAGCAGTCCCCTATAGCTCTGTGGCAGTGAATGTCCTCAGTTACCTTTTCATAGGCATACTGCTCCTGAAGCATCACAGGTAGCCGCTCCAGAAACGCTCTCATGCAAGGAGCCATGTTTAATCCCAAAACACCTTGCTGTTTCAATGCTGTCCTACAGGTTGCTAAAACGTGATTGGCAGCAGCCCACTCTGATGTACAATTCACGACCAAAACATCCTAATGGAAAATGAATCATGCCACATGATACATTTGTTTAAGTAAAAGATAACACAGAGAGAATTCTATTACCATTCATTTCTGAAAGTCCTTCTGTTATTGCACTGAACATTTTTGTTTTTTGGACATTTTACGCTGTACCTTTAATACCTATTACCTTCAAAACAGCCTAAATTTTGTCTACGTAAAAACAAGTGAGTAAGAAGTAACCATAAAATTTGTGAGCTACCTTGCATTTTGCTGATTCTCCTTACTTAAAGAGACATGTGAATTCATTACTATTTCACAGAACTTGGAGGACAGGGTATTTAGGATATTTCAAAAGCCTGACAAAACACAGGGCAGCAGAGGAAGGAGTGCTCTGCCTGCAGAGGAACACATCTGCAAGAGAAGCAGCACTTCTCTGACTGGCAGCCTACCACTGCCCTGGCTCTTATTCTATATTCAACTTCTAGGATGCCTGTTCATGCAGGTTTATTGCTCAATTTAAAGATCTTTTAACTAATAAAATGTAACTTAAAGTAGTACACTGGCTACTTCATTAAGGGTATGAAGAACAAGACTGCAGGAAATAATGTCATGCCAAAATTAACTTCACAGTAGGGGCCACTATTGTTTTCTTTTTTGTTTTGTTTTGTTTTACTAGAATATTACATTTCAAAGCCAAGAAACATTTTGTATACTTGAGTTAAATGTCGTTGGTCCGCCTTTTTAGAAAAAACTCTTTTGAGACAGTTTAGTGCTATCTTGAATCATGGCAGGAAGTAAAAATCCACTTTACAACATCCAGTGGAAAATAAGTTGTTCAATAATTAAACATTTTCACCAAAGTCTAGGGTACAGAAGGAAGAGTACTAGATTATAATCAGGAGGCCTGGGTTCTAGTTTTCCTTCTGTCACTAAATAGTTGTATTATTCTGGGCAGGTAATAATATTTCTGGATATCGATTTTCCCCTCTTCTACATAAAGTGGGCTGCTTGACTACAATTCCAGAGTACCTTATAGAGGTACCCTAGAATTTAGTGTAATTGTAAAATTACCTTTGATCTATTTGAGCAAGCAGCTACCCCGACATCTGGAATCCATACTGTGGTCTGAATAGCTCCAGAGCCTATCACAACAGTTTGTAAGACAGAGCCATCCTAAAATGAGATGTATTTATATCAGTACATATCACTTAAACTTAGTCTTTATTTAGTTATTTATTTTTTAAAGACTTATTTATTTTGAGAGCAAGAGAGCATGTGCACAAGAGCGAGTTGGGGTGGTGGGTAGAGGCATGAGCAGGTGGGGAAGGAAAGGGAAAGAATCCCAGTCAGACTCTCCACTGAGCACAGAGCCCAGCTCAGGGCTCAATCTCAACCCCAAGATCATGACCTGAGTCAAAAGTCGGATGCTTAACCCACTGAGCCACCCAGGCGCCCCAGTTCTTATTTACATTTTAAATTTATACTTCACATTCACAAAAACATATTCTAAAATCTACACCGGCTAAATTTGGCAATGTCCAATTACATAGTTACTATCCAATTTTCCCGGGTCTTTTCTAGATGACTTTGAAACTCTATCAGTAAGAAAGATTAAGGGATGGAGAATTTTGAAAACAGTTTCTTCAGTATTGAAAATATTAGTACACAAAATATTCCTAAGATTAGTTGAGTTAAATTTTATCAAATATAAGTTAATGTATAAACATTTCTTAAGAAAAAAATAACATCTATATTCTTACCCTTAAAGACCAAATATTCATGAGGCCACCTAGTCCACCAGACACGAGCGCCAAGCCATCGGAACTAAAGGCAACAGTCCGGACAGGGGTGATGTGTCCCCGCAGCTGATAAACACACTTGGCTCCGGTTGATTTCCTATATCCATCCTGCAATTCATTTTTATTTTTAACACATATTGAAATTAAAACAAATTTAAAGATTCAAGATTTAGAATTCATTCTTAAAAATTTTATATTTTTTAATTTAGCATAAAATTGGGGAGGAGGAAATGATAACTCTCTTCTAAGGTTTAGCTTGAGAATATAATATCAACCTGGTTCGCCTTTGCTCCTTTGAAGCTGAGTTTCATCTTTTTTTGAATACTTTCAAGTGAATTTCCTATTCTTCAAACTGGCAAAAATTACATTTCTAGGTTTTAATTATTCCTCAGGGATAGAAAAATTCTAACTTCTGCTTTTTTTTTTTTTTTTAAGATTTTATTTATTTATTTGACAGACAGAGATCACAAGCAGGCAGAGAGGCAGGCAGAGAGAGAGGGGAAGAAGCAGGCTCCCCGCCGAGCAGAGAGCCTGATGTGGAGCTCGATCCCAGGACGCCAACATCATGACCTGAGCTGAAGGCAGAGGCTTTAACCCACTGAGCCACACAGGTGCCCCTAACTTCTGCTTTTTAATGAATGTCTTAATTTTTAAATTTAGCTTTATGTAATTTCCATTTTTAGCTCCTAAAATTCATGAACTGCACATGTTGGTTCTCTATTAACCAGGTACTTCTTTTTGTTGGCCTACGGCTATCTGCTACATGGTATTTATTTTCATGTTTGCTGTGCAGGTTTTGGAAGTGAGATAGGTAAGGCCTGTGCAAAGGGCTACTCTCTAGCACAAACAGCAAATCAGATTTATCTCTAGTGCTTCCACCTCCACTTATATGATATTTTCCTTCCATTAGTGAGCTACTTAGTTCTCCCTCTTAACCACTTTCGCCCTCACTTATGCTCCTTTTTCCTTCTAGTTATGATGCAGTATGATACCAGATGTACTTATTTACCCAAAGATGACATAAGGCATATTTCTTCCAGGGGTATTTGCATCATGAGCAAAGGACAAAGTAATAGAGGGTGCAAACTGTTAGCTCAGGGAGGCCATTTGACTGGTGTTTTAAAGAATTTTAAATCAGGTGCCAAGGTTTAATATTGAGAGATTTTACTTAAATCACTGGATTTTTTTACTTCTATCAGAAAAAAAAAAAAAAAAAAAGACAGTCCGTTAACAATATTCTCATTTCTAGAGGGTGACAATCAAGTCTGTGGCAGCTGTGTCCTTTATAGGAAGCATGTATGCTTCTAGGTTTTCTGTTTGTTTTAAGCTTCTCCACACCTCCAACTCCCAGCTTCTAGATGGCTCTGTAAGCATCTATCCGAAGGTGTAACCTCTGTTTAAGGTAAAGGAATTATTCTTCACAGGTGGAATTCTGGTATCAGCACGAGGTACTCTGGTTGGATAGGGGTGCTCCTGCAGTGCTATTTAACTGTACTGAAGACTAAACATTGGACTTCTCTATCTGTAGTGTCCAGTATATCCAGTACCATTAAGTGATCGCCACTCAATATTTCTTGAATATCTCATTTTAACAAGCAAACATGCTGCACTGACTTCAAAAATTAAAACTAATTCAGAAAACACACAAAGTATGACAATTGTTCATGTTTCCCTATGGATCTTGCCCTTTTGGATACTAAATATTGAGTATGTCAGTAATCAACGGAGGATTACTTTGATAACATACAGCATCTATGCTTTCAAAAGAGAGTTTCAAATGCACCAGAATATTTACCTGGCAACTGGATTCCTGGTCCCACCATCCTTCTGAACTAGTCACACTTGTCTGTGTGATATCTTGTGGAATACGCCAAACACATACTAAGCCACTCTGACAGCCACTTAAAGAAAAAAAAAAAATCACAAAAATAAATTTAAAAAATTAAAATATTTTAAAAATCACAAAAAACCATGTCAATATGCAGAAATAAACATAAACATATTTTCAAATAGCAATTAATTAAGACCTGACAAAACTACTACAATATTATTTTTTAAATTATTTATAATATGTATGCTCTAATCCTTTTACAAGAAATACAAATAGAATCGATATTCTAGCAACATCACACCCACTTAAGGAGATAGCATAGCAAGGTCCACCCTGGAAAACTGTTCTTCATTTGTCCAAGATGATCTTACAGTATTACATATTAGAAGAGTAGTAACAGGCAATAAGCCATTTAAGACTACCAAGAAGCCATATTTAATGCAAGGAACAGTCTACACTATTAAGTTAAGATAAACACACACACACACAAATTACAACATACGTAGCCATCAGTAAATGCAATTTGGATCCTTTCCCTGGGAGGCTGCACCAAGCAATGCCATTTACAATAGATGGATGGCAGAGTGAATGTAGACAACGCCAGCATCCTGAAATAGGCCCCCAGAGTTTCACATTTTCTTCTTTGGCACATGTCATAAGAATATGACCTGTTGGGTCCCACTTCATACTAACAAGAGTATCCTTAAAATGGTAAGAAGAGAAAAAAAATTCATGGTAATGCTTCCTTCACAAATACTTTTAAATTCAGTAATTTATGACCCAAAGTTCCATTACTCAATTATTTTGAAATCAACATTTTATGCAAATAAGATACTGTCGTGTCATTCCCAATCACTAGACTAACTCACCCTGCAGTATAGTCTGCATTATATATATTTGCTAGAGCCAAAGTTCAATAAATGTTAGCTGAATAAATGAATTATGAAATTCTGATTCAGAAGGAATATTCATCTTTCATTAGCATTTTAACAGGCACTTTTATTGACTTGTACTCATTAAAATATAAAAGAAACTTTAAAAAGAGGCACCCTTCATAAAAATTTAGTGAATATTATAAGAATCTAAGACATATTGTGTGTTTATATGGTTGTCATCATTGTGTTCTTCTGACACTTTTTTATTTTTACCCCCTTCACACCTTCCAACTCATGGCTTCATCCACAATGCTACTTGCCTAGATAGCCCTGAAGCATTAGAATCAGCAGCCTCTTTTTAAGGTAAAGGAATCGTTCTTCATAGATGGAATTTCTAGCATTTGAGGGGGAGTTCCTATTTCACTCTTTTGGTTTTACTTCTTTCTTGGCTTGATGGCTTTCTTACACAGACTCTTCCATGCATATACATGGTCCAAAGACTTTGTGAGCAATAGAGTATCAAATAATGTAAACGATTTTTAAAAACTAGTATCAAGCAATACTATATAATAAAAAACAAGAAAAAGTAACCATCTGGTAAAGATGCTTTACCTTATGTGCATCAATTAGAACAATGCCTCCTTTCTCAAGTGGTTCCTTTGTTCCCAGTAACAACTTTCCATCAAAATATCCCACTGCAAATGGTCTATCTTCACTGAACCAAGCAATGCAAGTTACAGACACTAACATGATAAAAACAAAAATTTAAAAAAGAAAATATAAGTGATTCCTTTGTCATTGTTTAACTTAAGACAGATTTTGCAACAAATATATGCTACTGCAATCACCGCAAGTAAGTTTCCAAATCTTTAATGTATCAGACATTATTATTAGGCTAAGAGCAGGGATTCTGTGTAACCTATTTTAAAAGTCTTATTTATTTACTTATTTATTTTTAAAGATTTTATTTATTTAGACAGAGAGCACGAGCACATGCACAATCAGGGGAAGCAGCAGGCAGAGGGTGAGGGAGAAGCAGATTCCCCGCTGGGCAGGAAGCCGAATGTGGGACTCAATCCCAGGACCCTGGAGATCATGACCTGAGCCAAAGGCAGACACTTAAACAACTAAGCCACCAAGGTGCCCCAAAAGTATTATTTGCAAGTGATAAGGACTACCCTCATTTTTTTTTTTTAAGATTTTATTTATTTGACACAGGGAGAGAGATCACAAGTAGGGAGAGCAGCAGGCAGAGAGAGAGAGGGGGAAGCAGGCTCCCTGCTGAGCAGAGAGCCTGATGCAGGGTTTGATCCCAAGACCCTGAGCCAAAGGCAGAGGCTTAACCCACTGAGCCACCCAGGCGCCCCGACTACCCTCATTTTTAATCTTTCTTTTTTTTTCAGGTGATTATTGAAAAATTAAATTTCCTTGCTGATTCCAAGTTAATGTACTGGCTTCTTTCCTTTTGGACCAGAGTTTACCATGAAACTGAGAAATGCAATAACCCAAGTCATAGAAAGAAAATTACCTGTCCCTTCTTTTGGTTAATATTCTCTACTCAGTGTGTTTCCATATTCTACCATAGATGTCCCATTTCTAACAATCTATATTCATATTTACTTCTTTAAGTACATATAACCCTGGAAGGCTATAAGGTTAAAAAAAACAAAACAAAACCAAGAAACGATGTTTCTCTGTGGGAATATGGGAACTGAGTAGATGGGAAAAAGACTTTCCACTGTTTATTATTTTAAACTTCAAAATATTTCAACCCCATGAAAGCATTATCAATTTAAAAAAACTGAATTAAAACAAAATAAAACAAAAAAGACCTTGTTATATTCTGCTAATAGAATACCATGTAACCTGGGACTGTTATCTGTGAAATGCTACACTCCCCCGAAACAACTATGTAGTAAAGGGAACTGGGAGAAAATAAATTAGAGTAGACTTTCTACTATCTCTTGTCACACAAGAACTTCTCTCCTCCTCCTCCCACTTCCTCAATTTCACATCTACCAATGATTATAACTTTTTGTCTTGGACATTACTAACTTTCAAGGGAGACTTGGAGCCCTACTCTAAGTGTTCAGATACTTACACAAAGGATGAGTGATAAATGTAATACTATTTGATCTCACTTTGGCAGAGATATATTACAGGTGTTTGAAGAGAAATCTCTTTCAACTTGGTAACTAATTAAAAAGAAATACCAACCAGACAATTTAGAGAAATAGCCAAAAGTAATATTCACTCAGCATTTTTAAGAGCAAGTGCCAAAAAAATTAAGTTTTCTTGATTGGAGGAATACATTCTCAGTTAGACAAAAGTCCAGTCATTACCATCCTTTCGATAGCAATGCTCCAATTCTCGACGGTGCATGGTGGATACATCAACAACTTCAATCAGTCCTAGAGATCCATCCATCCGTCCCACCAACAATAATTCTGGAGACTCTCCTGACCAGGTTGTAGCTGGACCCTCCTCTGGCCAAGCCAGGGCAGATACCCAATGAGGCTGAATATCTACCAATCCTTTTCCTCCTAAATAGGGAGAGAATGTTAATAGTTGTTACTTATTTCTCAAAAACAATAATACAAAAATAACTATTACTTAATTCTAATAGTACACTCAAGGAAGTCCCCAATTTCCTAATAGTCTAAGAATGAATACAACTACAAGGCAGGACCCTTCATTTATACACTGCACATGATTATCAAATTCATAGGCTTTTCTGTAACCACTAATGGGACAAAAATGACAGTTTTATTAAAGAGGAAGTAAAGGAAAATATTCAGTATAGAAATGTCAAAAGCTTAAGTTCTTTCCTGTAATTACTGAAAATCAAACATAAGAAATTTCCCTACAGTTAAGGCTAGCTGTTCCTTCAAATATGTGAAACAGAATAGTGATTCTTTAAATATGCAAAAATAAACAAAAATATGGATAAGCCCAAGATTACAATAAGGATTTTTACTTTTCAGAGACATGGTATAAGACATTGACAAGTCTGTACTTGTGAAATGGACAATTTAAATATAAATATTTCAAGTGATTCAAAAGAATCTATCACTAAAAATTCCAGCTCAAATCCCATTCTGAACACTTGTAGTAGTACATGAAAAGAATTTTTAGTTTATAGCTACCAGATTAGTCAAAACTCTCAGAAAGAGTCGGGAAATGAGCATATTCTCTTTAATTAAGGTTTAAAAAGACTTTATTTATTTGAGAGAGAGCATAATTCCAGGGGAGTCAGGAGAGGGAGAAGTAGAAGCAGATGCCCTGCTGGGCAGTGAACTCTCAGTGAGGCTCCACCCAGGACCCTGGAATCATAACATGAGCCAAAGGCAGATGCTTAACTGAGCCATCCAGGTGCCCCCATCATCCTCTTTAATTTAAACCATAATATGCATAGATCTACACAGCTGATGAATACACTGTGAGTTTTGTTTTTTTTTTTAATATTTTATTTATTTATTTGTCAGAGAGAGAGAGAGAGAGAGAGAGCGAGCACTGGCAGACAGAAGCGGAGGGAGCAGCAGGCTCCCTGCTGAGCAAGGAGCCCCATGTGGGACTCGATCCCAGGACGCTGGGATCATGACCTGAGCGGAAGGCAGCTGCTTAACCAACTGAGCCACCCAGGCGTCCCTACACTGTGAGTTTTAAGGTGAAAGGAAGCCACTGTTTGGACTCAGAAAGCTTAAAAAAAAAAAAAAAAAAAAACAGCTTAAAAAGTATCTTCAGTATTTTGCTAGCATTGGCGTGACTCTTACCATTAACTTGCCAAATATTCACCATCTTTTCCAAGGCTCCAGCTAGGTATTTGCCACTGATACTCCAGGAAACAGGAGAGAAACTTGGATCACTGGGTGACCCCAGGCTTTCCTCAGCATCTCCTTCTCTAGAATATGAGAGACATGTATGGAATTCTAATCTTCATCATCCAAAAATATACTAAACCTCAAATCTTAAAAAAAAAAGATACCATATGGACTAGAAGATTCTTAATTTCAAAAGCCTGGCTAGCAGCATTTGACAATCACATATTCACTAGTGTTTATCATGATGTGAAGAAAGTAGAATTATAAAAGAGTGATGCTTAGTCTACTCATTTAATGTAGTGCCTACTTTGTCAACAAAGATGTTCTGATTCTACATGGGTTGTATACCTGGTTATTAATTCAAAGCACATTGTCTCATTTGCCTAATCTCTAGGGATGTTCCTAGAAAAGAAATACCTATAGCTAGCTATAAAACTATAAAAGCTGTACATTCTGTTACAGAAGAAATATCATTACTTTAATTCCTAAATAATCCTTGAAGAATGATAGAAAATTAGGCCACCGTTTAATAGAATTTAGCATTTATGCTAGCACAGTAGACCTCGATTTAATTCTGAGTAAGTCCAGATATTGATAGTTAAAATTTTTATTTTCTTAAATACTGTCCTGGAAATTTAAAAATACTGCAGATGTAGTAAGATCATTATATAAGAAAAATTGTAAAAAAGTTTAGTGGCAATTTGATTATGTTAACACAATCAAAATGAAGCATGTCAGGATTCTCTTATCTTAAATGTTACACATGAGAGTTGAAGTTGGCACTCACAATCTGTTGAACACGCAAGTTTGTTGCAGTGAATATTGCTTCTTGGTAACATTCCACACCCGGATAGTACCATCATTGCCACTTGTAGCTAAGAGTCCTTTTTTATTACACCAAACACAAGTCATTACCTAGAAAAGTTGAAAAAGTCCAACAGTTTTTTTTATTAAGTTTTAAATTTTAATTCCAGTATAGTTAACATAAAGTGTTACATTAGTTTTCAATGTACAATGGAGCAATTCAACAATTCTGTAATTACTCAGTGCTCAGTATGGGAAGTGTACTCTTAACTAATCCCCATCACCTATTTCACTCATACCCTATCCACCTCCCCTGTAGAAACCTCTGTTCTCTGTAGTTAAGAGTCTGGTTTTTGGCCTCTTTTTTATTCCTTTATTCATTTGTTTTGTTTCTTAAATTCCACATAGGAGAGAAATCAAGGTATTTGTCTTTCTCTAATTTATTTTGCTTAGCCTTATACTCTCTAGCTCCATCCATATGGTTGCAAATGGCAAGATTTCACTCAGAAAAAGTCCTACAATCCTAAGAAAATCTACAGGGAAACTGTAAAAGAAAAACATTCATGATCTAATGTAATATACATGGTCTCACTCTATTCTAACTGGCTTGTAAACATAATCTATTTTTATGGTTTTAAAGTACTTTGCCCAAACTCATTTGAGTTATTGGAGATAGTACTAGAATCTTTACTAAAAATGTGTATTTAATTCAATAAAGTATAAATATTTCAACATATTTATATGTTCTACGAAATAAACAGTGCAGACTAAGAAGTGATTTTTAAATTGGTAAATCATGGAGATCAGTCTTCATTTCCTAAAACACCCTTGTCAATCCTCTGGAGTTCAGTGCGTTGGATTAAAATAATGAGGACAACTTCTCTTCCTTTTGCATGGACAAGCCCTCATCTTTTGTGCGGCAATTCCCTTGGTTTTCTTCTCCTCCCCCAACTGATTTTTCTTTTTGATACTATTATGTCAACCCAACATACAGAGACAGGAGAGCTTGTAACTCCTAGCCAAGTAATTTTGTGTGTGAGAGAGAAAGAGAGAAGAAAGAGAGAGAGAAAGAGGCTAAGATCTGAACTTTGAGCTCTTTGAGAAGGAAATAAACTTTTATCCTACATAGGTGATTAACACACATAAGGCTCAAAATACATACTCTGTTCTGATGAGCCTCCAACTTGATAAAGGAGCATTTTCTGAGATCTCCTCCCATATCGGCGAGTGTTTGGGGAGTAGTTTGGTTGTCGCGGTCATGCGCAGCAAGAGTGCGCACAAGCTGCTGAGCAGCCCATTGCCTATGCTGTGAGGACAGCCTGGAGGAGAGGCAGCAGGCTGCCAGGGCATTAGCCAGCTCCAGAGGGCCTACAGCAGAAGGATCATAGGAAGGATGGGCATACAATTGGGCAGTTAAACCTGCTTAAACAAAACAATGAAATGATGCCCAGGTAAGAGCTGGTGGTGGTGAACAAAAAAAATGGGTTAACCCATATCTTTAAAGAATTAGCACTTTTGCAAGCAATCATTTCACTAAGATATGCATACAAGGTATAAAGCATTTATCTCATACCATATTCTGTAATAAATCTGATTCACTGCAAATATACATTTATATACATCTATCAACAGTCTTTGCTCTAAGGCCGCATTGACCGAGAACGCAGCAGAAATGATTTTTAAGGCCAAGACAGAGGCAGCATGCCCTAAAAAGTTTGGTTTCTGCTGCTCAAAAGTGATCATAACAGCCAGTCAAGGGGCTGTGCTGACAGATCCAAAGGCCCATTTATCTTGGCCAAATGGTTCTGATGAAGAGACTGACAGATAATAGTGATTAAAGAAACCTTTCAAACTGTTATCATCTTATGACAAAGATAAAAATAGCACTATCTTTATCTAGGTTTTATTAAGGAAACCTAATCAGAATTATCTATTGGTGACTCAAACCATAATCTAATACAACAGTCTAATCAAACCAAGACAAATCTGGTGCATTTTTCTAATATTTGTTTCCATGCACTTCTTGCATGATCTGAACTTAAGAAGTATACATGATGCTATGTAATTCATCACTTACAACAACTCTAAAACATGTTTTAAAAAGCATGAATCAAATTGGTTACAAGACTACATATTTAAATGGTAAATGGTATGAAACGTACCTTTTTTTTCAACTTCTGACTTATCATAGTTAGGTCTCAGTTTGGCCCCCTTGTCTGCTAGTAACGCCACAAGGGCCTGAGTTACAACAAAATTTGGGGAGGTAACAAGCTTGTTCTCTTCAGCAATTCCTCGGAGAAAGCTGGGTAGAAACTTTCGCTGAATTGGATCATCGACTGTGGTTAGATTTACACCTGTTGCAGCAGAAATCAAGTTCTGAAGAGGCAATTGGAACAAACAGATTTAATTTTTACATATAATTTTGGAACTAAAAGATTTCGCCTCAAAAGGCTCTTTAATAAGAATTGGTCAGAAGTAAGCATCGCAACAAGAAAAGCAATGAAAACCAGCTCACCTGTGTACACAACTGCACCAGAAGTTTTGCAGCACTCGGAGTGTTTGATGCCAGACATCCCACCGCTGTGCTCAGGTAAGCCAGGCAAGAGATGGGCTTGCTGGCCTTGCTGTGCCCACCTCGTGGGCGTTCCGAGGGGCTGGCCATGGCAGAAGGGCTGGTGGAGAGGCCAGCTCTCCCTGCTGCAGCCAAGCACATTAATCGAACCAGGGTTCGGATATCTGTCAGCCCCAGAGATTCAAGACCGGCAGCCAGGCTACAACTGGAACCACTGGCAAGAAAGAAACACACTTCAGATGGATAAAGAAAACAGATTTCTGAAGGGACCATTTGGAGCCCCACATAACATACCAAAATACCAACAACCAAAATAAAAGGCAAGCTGCAATATCACTAATCATATGTATCCTAAGAGAAGTCAAAAAATATTATATATGGGACGCCTGGGTGGCTCAGTTGGTTAAGCAGCTGCCTTCGGCTCAGGTCATGATCCCAGCGTCCTGGGATCGAGTCCCACATCAGGCTCCTTGCTCCGCAGGGAGCCTGCTTCTCCCTCTGCCTCTGCCTTCCACTCTGTCTGCCTGTGCTCGCTCTCACTCTCTCTCTCTCTGACAAATAAATAAATAAAATCTTTAAAAAAATATATTATATAAGCTGAAGCTGTTATAGAAACTTTAAACATCTTCATATTTTATTTATGTTTTCTTTTGATTTTTTTAAAAGATTTTATTTATCTGACAGTCAGACAGAGATCACAAGTAGGCAGACAGGCAGGCCAAGAGAGAGAGAGAGAGAGAGAGAGAAGCAGGCTCCCCCCCGAGCAGAAAGCCCGATGCGGGACTTCATCCCAGGACCCCTGGGATCATGACCTGAGCTAAAGGCAGCAGCTTAACCCACCGAGCCACCCAGGCACCCTTCTTTTGATTAATTTAATTTCATTTTTTCAGTGTTCCAAGATTTGTTGTTCATATACCACACCCAGTACTCCATGTAATACGTGCCTTCCTTAAATACCCACCACCAGGCTCACCTAACCTCCCACCTCCTTCCTCTCCAAAACCCTCAGTTTGTTTCTCAGAGTCCACAGTCTCAATTGAATATACTTGAAGCATAACTGAATTACCAAAGGATAATTACAGGAACGTTCTCAAATTATAAATTTTCACAAACTGGACAATCCCATGTAATGATTTCCCAGATCAAGAAACAGAACATTACCAGTACCTCAGAAGCCTGCTTAGACCTATCTCAGTCACTAGGCTCTCAAAAGTAAACAATATCACGGACTTTCAAAGTCATAAATCAGTTTGGCCTGTTTTGAACTTAATATAAATAAGAGAAAAAAGTCTATATTCTTTTGCGGCTTCTTTGTTCAACATCATGCTTATAAGACTCATCTTTGTTGTTGCTTTATAGCAGCAAATACTCATCTTCACCACCATATTAATAAAATCTACCACAATTCATTTATCCACACTGATGACAATTAGGTGGTTTCCAGCACAGGGCTATTACGAACAGCACTGCCACGAAAGTTCCTGCTTATATCTTTGGGTGCACATATATAAGCATTTCTGTTGAATACATACCCAGAAGTAGTTTTCTAGGTCATAGAGTATGTTAATACATACCTTTGTTTGGTAATATCGAAGAGTTTTTCAAAGTAACTATACCAATTTACTTTCCCACTGGCAGTGAGAAACTGCTCACATTTCCCTCCCAGTCTTTTAAATTTTAGCCATTCTGGTGGGTGTGTATCAGTATCTCATTGGGCTTTCATTTTCATTTCTCGAAAGACCACTGAGGTTGAACACCTCATTTTCCATGTTCACTGGCCATTTGGCGATCCTCTCATATTATTTTTGCATTTTCCCCATTCTTCTTTCGGGTTGTCTATTTTTCTTATGGATTTATAGGAGTTCTTTACATTCTATTGGTAATATACAATGATAATTCTTCTCCCATTCAGTGACTTTTTTTTTTTTAACTTTCTTTTTACTTCCTTAATGACTTTTGCTAAACAGAAGTTCTTTTTAAATGTAGTCCAATTTATTAGTCTTTTTCTTTATGATGAATGCTTTTTGTGACTCAATCAATTCTTCCGGGGCACCTGAGTGGCTCAGTTATTAGGCGTCTGCCTTAGGCTCAGGTCATGATCCCAGGGTCCTGGGATGGAGCCCCGCATCAGGATCCCTGCTCAGTGAGAAGCCTGCTTCTCCCTCTCCCACTCCCCTTCCTTGTATTCCTCTCTTACTGTCTGTCAAATAAATAAAATCTTTAAAAAAAAAAAAAAGAATCAATTCTTCCTACCTTATAGAAACATTATTGGTTTATCTTTCACATATAGGCCTAAGGGCCACTTGGAAATATTTGTTTTAATTCGTGTGAGGCTGGAGCCAAGACTCACTTTTTCCTATGTGAATAAACTATCTGACCTAGGCCAAGTTATTGAAAAAGACATCAATTCCACATTGTTCTGCAGTATAAACAAAGTCATAAATCAAATTATAAATCAGGTGTTTATCTACATATGTGGATCAGTTTCAGAGTCCAGAGTGCTCACCATTACACCATGGAACAACCTGTGGGTCAGTTTCTAAACTCTGCTCCTCCATTCTCCAAACTACCTATTCTTGAACCAATAACAGAGTCTCCTCTAAATTTTACTTTGAGTTTTTATTTCAGGTCCTTCTGTCTTCACCAATTTGTAGTTATATACCTTTGATTAACTATTTCTTAAATGGATGTCTTTTATGTATTCTTGGCTCTTTTCCTTTTCTAATATAACATTCCACAATATGAGCATGGCAGGAATCTCTTTGATGAAATCTGCAGGTTGAAGTAGCTACACAGCTGGTCAATTTTCATTCATTCAAAACTTTTGTTTTTGTCTTGCACCAAATGGACTGATATAGCCTTAGTTTCATTCAACCTTTTATTTTTATTCATTAAACCTTTTATTTTTATCTTGTGCCAAATGGACTGATAGCCTTAGTTTCCCATTTCAGATAAGAGCTATGTATTTACTGACTGAATAAAAATGATAACTATGTCTAACTTCTTTCATTCAATGGTAGATATCTGAGGTTCTAAAAATTCTATCTCATCCTCCCAAATAGTATCAGACTCCTGTCAATTATATACTAACAGCATCATTTGACACAAGTACTCACCTTACTGAGAGAAGAGACAGAGCTCTCATTACCATGGTTCTTGCCAGAAGAACCTGGGCAGCAGCAGTCACTCTCCTTAAAGCCACAACCCGGTCATGAGGGTTTGCTAAAGCAGCTGCCTGCTCACCTAGTGTTATTCTTCCAGAGGAACTCTTTTCTACAGAGCCATGGCAACCTGAAAAACATACCCAGACTAGTGAAAAATTTTCCCATTCTACCTAGGTTCTGGGCTGCAAGGAAACACAGCAAACCAGTGTGTTTTGTTCATCTGGACTTAGTTACACAGAAAACTCCCTGGGAGAAATGAACATTTCTAAAGCAATAATCTATTATATATGTTTCTTAAAATGTTTTGGTGTCATTTATTTTGCTTATATATCATTTCTACTAATACTAACAAAGGAAAGATAGTTTTAGAAATATGCTTTGAGTACAAGAGAAAGGACTGAGTCATCAACATTAATTCTTTATTTTGTATTCCTGATAGAAAAATCACCCATACCCTCTCATGCAAAAAAAAAAAAAAAAAAAAAAAAAAAGACTGCCAAATTGTTTTTAGTCAACTCCAGGATTCTCTTATCACAATGTCAAAAAAAAAAAAAATCATACTCACATTTTATTAACTTTTTTTAAATCACTTTAATATTTCATAAAAACAAAAAATAAATAATACTACATGATACCTTCAAAATGTTAAAACAATTAACTAAAGACACTTGATGGGGTAGAACAATGTTGTGTTATTATTTACCACCTAACCTAAGAAACAAATTAATACAGACTTTATAAAATCCACGCCAATTAGCATTTCAGTTTACCTATTTGCATCAGAGTCTCTTCCATACTGTTGGTAGCAGTTACCATTGCTACCGATGCTCCCAAGGGATCACTGTCAGGGAACTGAACTGGTTCTGGTACAATGCGTCGGTCATTTAAACCAAGTGGTCCAGCAAGTAATTCAAATTCTTCTTCACCCGTTAGCTTTTCATCTTCATCAACATCCAACATGTCCCAGTCTTCTGGAATTTAAATAAATAAACATATGGTATGTGAATATAAACATGACATAACTCTACTGGCAAGAGTTACTGTGAGATAGGTCTAAAATGCAGATGGACTGAGAGCCCAGGACCCACAAAATGAACTATGGTGCCGTCTCCTGATGACCCAACCAAACTGCACTCCTGAGGCACAGTCAGAGTCTAAGGAAAAGGAGTCAGAGTAGTCAAACTCACTTAAAGCAAAAGCAAATGTTACAGCTGGTAATGGAGATTTCAACTGATAAAAAGTACTGGGGTCAACAGAGAATTCTTAACCCTATCCATAATCATTGCAGAATCAGTTATTTTAAGGAAATGAATTCTCCAGATAAATTCATGCTGTCTTCAACTTTTTATTTTTTACTTTTCTCAGAGAAAAAATCTGAAAAAAACATGTCATGCAAAGACTAACATTCTGTGGTCAAGCTAGTATTTGAATCCAGGTCCTTTTCCTTTGGTTTTAAGAACTAGGGCTGTTGAAACTACCTTGAGCTTTCTAGAGAATGTTTTGAGTTAACATGTACCTAAATACAAACACATATACAAAAAGGTAAATTTTAGTAACAGATGTTAAGCAGAAGGTATATATATAAAAATACAGGAACATGTAAAATAAAGAAGCTCTCAAAATAACTACCTTCATACACACTGTCCTGTTTGCCAATTAGATCTGGAGCTTGTCCCTTGTACCTGCACCAAACATGAAGAACATTGTATTTTTATACAAAACAATTAGTACCCCAAAATGCAAATTAAGGCATTAGAACATTTTAAAAGGTCATTAATAAAGCAACACAAAATAAAAGTGTTTTGTGTTATATGCTAATAAAAACTACAATATGTATGTACACATAGTCTTACAAAAATCAATGACTATTTTACCAAATTACTGGGGAGGTTTCTGGGTCAACTACAAAAACTCTTAGTCAAAACTCTTCCAGAATGCTGTGAAGATTTTAATCATTGACAATAAGGACAAAAGGCCTACTCACTACAGATGAATTGCTATTCAAGGATAAAAAGAAGTAATGTTGTCATGGAAGCTCATTTAATCTAAACTCTATTTTTTATCAATAAAAAGATCTTAATTAAGAGGTCAAAAACAGGGTAAAAAAACGCCAATGAGAAAAACTGACCATGAGGTTCTAAAGGTTAAGGCAAGGGCCCTGCCCAGAACTTGCCAGTAAGTCCAAGGTTAATAGACTCCGACTCCAGCAAAGAAGCTGCTGCCATGCCACTGTTACCAGGCTACAGGCTCCCAGCTCTGGCAAAACATGAATCCCTCAACCTCCTCCACCCTTCCTGCCCCCAATTCAGCAATCATGGGACTTAGGGAAAGGTTAAGTGTAACTCCTCCCATTAAAAAAGCTGTAATTCCCATGTCTTGATGAGAGAGAAACTTTATACTCTTTATTCAGGGGGTCTGGATATCTATACAATTTCAAGGTACCTTTCAGAACTTGTTGCCTTGGATTTGGTCTTCAGGGCTAAGTACTTTTCCCTGCAGCTGCCGCAGAGCAGGTAGTATGGATTCCCACTCCCACATTCGCCACCAAACCAGCCATCCACATAGGAGCCATTGCTGCGGTAGCCCTGGCGGTTTGCACTGCGCCCACAGCCAGGGTGATTTCTCTTCATGTGCTGGTTGAAACTGACGACACTGCATTCACACAGTTCACACACGACCACTTCTTCCCTGTCTTCAGACTCACAAACATGCTGCACAAAATTTCATATCAAATTATTAGTCAATTTAACATAAAGTTAAGAAGAGAAAAATAGATATTTATATATTAATGACTTTCTTTACATATGCTAGAGTATTTGCAGGATGTTCATTAATGTGACATAACAAATTTCTTTCAAATCAGGATTTAGAGCTCATGATCTGAAGCTGTGCTTTGCCCTTTCTCAATTGGTTAAGTTACAACTAAGGTAACCCACTATCCTATTGATAGAAGTTAATAAAAATAATTAGCCCTATCTCAAGTGATTTTTTAAAAAATCCTAATAAAGCTACTTTTCATCTGGCCATAACACGTACATCTTTTATCTGAATTTCTAAGAAGTCATTTGGATTCATTTATCTTATTAATATAGTAGATGCTCTTTTCTGTAGGACTTAGACCTGTGAAGTTTTCAGTCTCCCTGCTACAAACAATGAAAACATACAAACCCAGCATGTACCCTGGCCCTGGATGTAGTTACAAGACCTAGGTGGCACTGGTTGTTAGAATGAGGCATTACAGTGATTAAATGGAATCTATGAAGGAGAAGAGCATGCATTCAGATAGCAAGGTGAGCATAGCAGCCATGTTCTATACCCAGCAGAGCTGACTAGGACCTGATGCCTATTTTGTAATCTATCTTTGATATTATAAATCAAATATTACCATTATATAACTCTATTCATCTAGTCTGGGGAGAGAAGCAATAAAATCGCACAGAGAAAGCAAGAAAGAATTTTTCTTATTAGTTTGTAGGTATCAAAGTAACATTAAGCATTAGAGCCCCAAACTTTATGATGAGATGAAAGACTGAAATTTTCAGAGTGTAACAACTTTAGGCAAGGCTATTGTTAGTAAGCTACATGAACAGGAGGGCAGGAAAATAAGTCAGAGCAGCCCCCGCTGCAATCACACACACCCAGGTAGGCCAATCCAGTACCTCTGGGATCCACATTCCCAGAATATCATTGTCACTGGTCAGGTCTTGTCCAAACATAGCTTCCATCGCTTCATCATCAAGATCAATTTCCAATTCCTCATCTAAATTAAAGTCATACAGCGCCCCTGGGTCTTGCTGCAAAGATATTCCTTCTCTCCGACTTTGATTCCTGTGGGCCTGCACAGAGCGGTATAACCCCGCTCAGAACGAAACAAAAAAGGCATTTTATTTGCATGTATAAAGTAATTCTGAATACTTCGCCAGTTCTTAACTGCCATACATGCAGGTAAGAGCCTAGCTCAGTTAATTTACTGGATTCCAGACCATAAACATAAAATTTCACCTATCATATGTGTTTCTTCTCTGTAAAATGGGGTAACAACACTCCTAACTCACAGGGCTGTTAATAGGTTTAAACAAAACAATCCATGTAAAATATTTCATATAATGTAAATAAGAAAAACACTCAATAAATATGGGCTGTTGTTATTCTTTTAGGGTTATTTTTTAAAAAATCAGTCCCTTTCCTATATATTAACTAAACATCCCATATTTTCTAGCTCAGCCTCAACTTCTCTCTTACCATAGATTATTGAAAAACTATTTATGTTTTAATAGCTCAAAGATGCTATTTTAAAAAATCACATATCCTAGCTTTTAGTTGGAAAAATATGTTCCCTTATAAATTACACTTCACATGTCTAGAGCATAATCCTGGAAGTATTTTACTAAAGTAACAATGGAATTTATTTTTGCTTATCTAGTTCCTTACCTAGTAGTTTAGCCCTAAGGCCTAGAGCACATAAGAAAACCCAGTACCTACTTTGGCACAGTGCTCTTTTCAGTTCCTTCTCACTTAATTTAATGTTAAATTTTAAACATGCATCTTTACTTCTTAAAGTATAAATAGCTTGATGGCAGAGAGCACATTTATAAAAAAAAAAAATCTCAGGATCTACAAGTAACCAGTATAGACTTTTGCATCCAGAGGAAGCTTAAAAATAAATCTATGAATGTATGCTGTGATTTCAATGCAAAATTATGTAAGTAGATAGTAAAATGCAAACAGCTACTCTCTTAATGTGGAGAAACTGAGTACTTAGTATCAGTAGTTTACATCTTCTTTAATGTTGCTTTCACGGGGACTTTAAAATATAAACTGTATGACTTTTACTAACAGAAGGATGTGAAACATATTAATTACCTGCTCTTGCCAGCAATGTGCGTGCTGCTAAATCAAACTTGTGCCTTCTTGTTACTGCTGAGCGACCCCTAGCTGGTGGTCCACTTCCAGAAGCTGCATTCTCTGTATGGTCCAGATTATCAGGGCTACAAGTGCAAATCAGAAAGCAGCATAAATTTTTCAGAACCACCATAAATGGAAGGCATAGGCACAAGCTCTCTTGTGGTATTGCATTTCCTTCCAAACAGTACCAAAAATAAAATGTATTTACAATTAAACTGAAATATATCTTGTCCTTGGTAAAGCTCCTAAATTATAAATATGTCATATTGCCCTAGGTAAACAGTAATTTTAGCTATTTTTTTTTTACTTTTATTTATTTATTTTTTAAGTAGGCTTTATGCCCAACATGAAACTTGAACTCATGACCCCAACATCATGCTCCACTGATTGAGCCAGCCAAGTACCCCTATCTAATTTTGAATTATGCCAACAAGGAAATGATGCTTAATGCATGTTCAAATCCAAATGAGATCAATGGTCTTAACTAAATTCTAAATGATTAAATAGTTAAAATCTGAAATGATTGAGAATCCTTGCCTATGAGAAACATATTTCAAAATAAGTTACGAAAATATCCACTGAGCTTGTAAGAAAAAATCTGCATATTAAAAAAGATACAAGCCTTGTTAACCAAATGACTTCATGAGCTACAAAGAAAAATGAAGACAGAGTCATAAGAAGTACTAAAGTGGGCAGATTTTAGGAAAAACTACAGAGTATTTTATTACATCTCATCTCAGGCTATGCATTATCACAGAATTCTTTTTATAATTAAAAAATTGGTGTACTGTACTAGATATTAAAAACTAAAGAAGAGATAAAGATAAAATCTATATTAAGAAAAAATTTAAAAGTCCACTTCTATATGCATTAAGTTCAAATATGAATATTCTACATCACTTATAGGAGATAAAATTATTTTATCTGAATGCTTATTTTGTTCCTGAAAAAAATTGTTTTAATTTTCAGTTTCCTCTTTTCAGCTTAATTCTATATAAAAATTATTTCCTCTTTTCCATGAAAACATCTGTTCAAGTCAAAACTTGTGATGTCATTTTTATCCTTCACAGAAACATAAACTTGTAACTGAAATGTCCACCTTATTTCTCTAGTTGGAAACTTTACACACCATTAGAAGCACCTACGAGGGGCACCCGGGTGGCTCAGTGGGTTAAGCCTCTGCCTTCAGCTCAGGTCATGATCTCGGGGTCCCGGGATTGAGCCTCACGTTGGGCTCTCCACTCTGCGGGGAGCCTGCTTCCCCCACTCTCTGCCTGTCTGCCTGACTTGTGGTCTCTCTCTCTGTCAAATAAATAAATAAAACCTTAAAAAAAAAAAAAAAGCAACTATGAAGGGAAATAAATGGAGCACTTGGAAGTATCACTTAAACCTCATAAAACAGAAATAAAGAAATTGGAATTTCACCTTTCACTAAAGCCTTCTTCCATTTCAGCAGCATCAGCTGATGGGATGTCTCCTGGTGACTGCAAATAACAGGGGTCATTTGACTTCCCACCACTGCCCAGGACTGCTGCTCCGTGCCTTGAGTCTGCTGTGCAGCCTGACTGGGGTTCCTCCTCATCCTCATGTCCAGGGTGCTCTATCATCCACATGGCAAGGACAGTAATGTTTTGGGCATCAGCCTCTCCTCGAGCACCTGAAAAGGTGAAAAAGAAAAGTATGATAATGGGGCGCCTGGGTGGCTCAGTCATTAAGCATCTGCCTTCAGCTCAGGTCATGATCCCAGGGTCCTAGGATTGAGCCCCACAGCAGGCTCTCTTCTCAGTGGGAAGCCTGTTTCTCCCTCTCCTTCTCCCCTGGCATGGGTTTCCTCTCTTGCTGTCTCTCTGTCAAATACATAAATAAAATCCTTAAAAGAAAAAAAAAAAAAAGGAAAAGAATAATACTAATTTGGGGCAACATAATTAGTTATTCATGGTATCAGTTCAACAGTGTCTTCTATGATGTCACTGTAACTAAATCAGCTGTTAAAAAGCTTTATGGTCTCTTAAAAAATATATCACCCTCAATAAGACCAGGCTTCTCATATCTACATATATGGATATGTAAACATAACATATCCTACCTGTGGCTTCCATGGCTTTGGCAATCTGCCGGAGAGAGAACCCCATTTCCAGCAAGGGTACTGCAATTGCTGGAGGAGGAGGAGAAGTTGAAAGTCTACTGCTGGGGTCTGACAAGGCTAAGACAAAAGAAAGAGAAATAAAAGCCTGTATCACTACATACCATGAGTAAAAAGTAATAAGTCCCCAATTTCTTAATACTGTACAAATTTAATGAATTTTTTTTCTATTAAGAATTCATGGGGCACCTGGGTGGCTCAGCCCATTAAGCGTTCAATTCTTGATTTCTGTTCAGGTCATGATTAACCTGTGATAAAGTTATAGTTAATATGACTAAGTTACAGCTTTTTAAGGTTTTTCATAAAGCTAGCACAAAATAAAGCTGCTAAAAATTTTAAAATGTTTTCTTATTTTGAAATAGTTTCTTTCTTACAAAAATTTTAAACTTAACAGAAATTTGCAAACATAGTACAAAAGAATTCTCTTATCCCTGACCCACTGGAGAATAAGTAGCAGACATGATGCTCCAACTCCCCTGAATACTCTAACATATCAACTCCTACAAAAAAGGCCACTGTTCTGCATAACACGCCATCAGAGTAAGGAAATTAACAATGTTAACATCTAACCGAGACCCCACTCTAGTTTCTCCAGAAGTCCTGATAGTGTTCTCTACAGCAAAGGAGCCAATCCAGGATAATCCTTCCATTTAGTTTTCATATCTCTTCCATCTCTTTCAATTACTTTGATACTTTGAAGATTACAGAAAGGCGCTCAATTTGGGTTTACTGATGTCTCACGATTAGATTCAGGTTGTGGGGGTGCCTGGGTGGATCAGTGGCTTAAGCCTCTGCCTTCAGCTCAGGTCATGATCTCAGGGTCTTGGGATCGAGCCCCGCATAGGGCTCTCTGCTCAGCGGGGAGCCTGCTTCCCCCTCTCTCTCTGCCTGCCTTCTGCCTACTTGTGATCTCTCTCTGTTTATCAAATAAATAAATAAATAAATAAATAAATAAATAAAAATCTTTAGATTCAGGTTGTGCTTTTTGGCAGAAGTACCAAAAACCTGATGTCGCCTTCTACGCATTGCATTCTATCAAATGATACAAGATTTCCATTTGTTCCGTTACTGGAGATGCTGATTTTGATTGCTTGAGTTAAGCTGGTATCTGCCAGGTTTCTCCACCATAAAAGTACTCCTATTTTTTCCCCCTTTGTAATAAATATTTATTGGGAAGAACTATGAGAAAATGTAAAGATCCCATTCCTTATCAAAGTTAGATTCACTAGCACCCATTATTGTTTATTGGCTGAATTATTTATTATTATTATGATGGTTGACGAAGGAGGATTTCCTAATTCTATCACTGCTTTCAGATTTATCAGTTTCCTTTCTCCATCACTATAGGGTTACAGATTCTCACTGTATTCATGGGTTATTATATGATACTATAATTATGATTTTTATTTTGATGCGACAAATGTCCCAGATTTGGCTAATGGAAGCCCCTTCAATCTGGTTTCTACATCCTTGAGGCATACACCCATCAATCTCTGAGCACTTTACCACTTTCTGGCACAAGCTATTCCAGGCTCATCTCATACTTAACCCTGAAATCAGCCATTTCTGCAAGAAGATCAGAGTTCCCTTTTAGTAAAGAATGGTATTTAGAATGTGTTTATTGTTACTAAAGCATCACTGCTCCTAGGCCCTCTCAGTGAACAGTGCTGATAGAAGCCCTCTGCACCCTGCATGGCCCTGTTCCCTAGTGCTCAGCTATGTGGACATTTCCTCTATGAGTCAGACTCCAATACCCCATACCAGGCCACTCCCACAGGCAAGAAGTTTCCCTCACTCCAGTCTGGCTGATACTCCCAATCTGGGCCACTATGCCACCCACCTCCCAATCCTGCTGGCATGAAAGCCTACATAGCTTGGCCCCACTTAATGTTTTTGAATTAAATTAGGAAGGAAAGAAGAAGGAAGGAGGGAGAATGACAACTTTAATTTTTGCTTAAAAAATGTCACTACTGCTAGAGTGGTAACAAGCATGATGCATCTGACAGACTTCTACTTCTAGCCATCATGGAGTAAGAGAGACTGGATTTACCTATGACAACTAAAAGAAGAAATGGAAATGTATCAATCAGGGTGTGTAGGACAGTGATCCCTGAGAGAAGGAAATCAAATTAGGCAAGGTGTACAACTTGCCTTCGCCTATTTCCTGGAAAGAATTTACAAGCTGCAGTTCAGGGAGGGCAAATTCAATCTAAAGTCAACGGTCTCTCTGAATTGAGGAGACAAGAGTAAAGGATTCAGGTTGCTAGTGTTCACAGGGTAGAATACCAGAATAGAGAGAACTGTATGGAAAGAAGAGAGCTGCACTGAAAGTGAACTCCAAAAATGTGCAAAGGGTCTTTCTTTCCTTCAAGTCTTCAGCTGATGCTAGTGCAGCAGCTATCCAGAGCTGAGGGAAGAATCTCCAAGAAACAGCAGGCAGAACAATCCTTGGGGGTTGGTTAAACAGGGTTGGGAAGAATCTGTGTTATAATAAGCCAGAGAGAAAAAACCTCTGTGATACATGATGCACTGGATAGAATACGAAGAAAGGCACTGGTTCAGTAATGGGGAAAAATTCAGCCAAGCTACCTCCTAACAAAAATTAAAAGAAAGCCTTGAGAGGATCAAAATATTTCTAAGTAATTTAACCGTATCTTATAACAAAACTAAAGTATCTTTAAATAAATATAAACTATCCAGTACCCAATAAGGTAAAATTCACAATGTCTAATAATCAATAAAAAAAAATCACCAAACATAAAAAAAAACCAAGAAAATACAATTCAAAATAAGTTTAAAAATTAGTTAATAGAAACAGACCTAGAAATTAGATTAATGATAAGTAGACAAGGATATTAAAACAGGTATAAAATTGATGCTCCATATTTGTGGACTCCATATTTGAAAATTCATCTACTCATTAAAGTTAATTTATAACTCTAAAATCAATACTCATGGTGCTTTTTTACAATCATTTATATGCACTCAGCGACAAAAAAACCTTTCAGGCTCCTGACACATTTGTTGCCAGCTGAGACAGAACAGGTGATGCTCTACATTCTTCTTTTAGTTCTGAGACTATAAATAAGTCTAATCTTCACAGTCTATTTAGTGTCACATGTTTTGCATTTTTGTGCCTTTTCTTGGTGATTTTACTGTTTAAAATGGCCCCCAGGCATAGTGGTGAAATGCTGTCTAATGTTTTTAAGCACAAGAAGGCTGTAATATGTCTTATGGAGAAAATGTAAGTGTCAGATAAATTTCATTCAGGCACGAGCTATGGTGTTCTTGGGTTATGAGTTCAATGCTAATGAATCAACAATATACATTAAATAGAATGCCTTTAAATATAAACACACATAAAACAAAGTTATATATTGATCAGCTAACAAAATGTGACCAGAAGTTCATAGAAACCTAGCCCAGTATTTCCCTTAGGAGCAATAATAGTTCAGCGTTCACAAACTTTTTAAACATAACTATTCTAACAATGAAAACTGTTATTCCATGTACTTGATAAGGCAGAGAAAAGATTAAGCAACTTCTAGTTATGAAAATCACAATGTCTGAATGGAAAAATACGCTGGATGGGATTATGAGCAAACTAAACACTACAAAAGAAAAGATTAATGACCAGAAGACACAACAACAAAAACTATAAAAAATGGAAACATATAGAAAAAAGACATTAAAAAAAAAAACCAAAGCATTAGTGATCTGTGGGACAACTTCAAATGGTGTTGTATACACATAACCATAGATACTGAAATGGAGGAATGCAACAGGAAAAAATCTGAAAAAATAATGGATTAAAAATTTCCAAGTTTTATGACAACTATAAATCTATAGATCCAAGAAGCTCAACAAACCCAGAGCATAAGAAAATTGAAGAAAGCTGTAGCAGGGCAGGTCATGATCAAACTGCTTAAGCCTAGTGATAAAACAGAAAAATCTCAACAGCACGCAGAGAAAAAGGCATATTATACAAGATCAGAACAATAGAAAATTTATCGTTAGAAATAATGCAAGCCAGAAGATGGTAGAGGATCTTAAAGTGCTGAAAGAAAAAAACCTGCCAATCTAGAATTCTATATCCAATGAAAATATCTTTCAAAAATGACTTTGAAATAAACTCTTTCAGATATATTCAGATACATAAGAGCCAAAAGAATTCATCACTAGCAGACCATTACAAGAAATGTTAAAGGGAAAGCAGAAGGAAATGATATCACTGGAAATCTGGATCTACATAAAGGAATAAAGTATCTCAGAGCTGGTAACTATGTGGGTAAATATAAAATACACACTTTAGTTTTCAAATCTCTTTTGTTTACAGCAAAAATAATAACAATGTAGGGATGCCTGGATAGCTCAGCTGGTTAAGTGCCCAATTCTAGATTTCAGCTCAAGTCATGATTTCAGGGTCATGAGATCTAGCCCTACATCAGACTGTGCTCAGTGGGGAATCTTTCTTGAGAGTCTCTCTCCCCCTCTCCTTCTCTTCCCACTAACCCAAATAAATAAATAGATCTTTAAAAAATAGTAACAATGTATTACGGGGCATTATAACATATATATAAGTTAAATGAATAAGAAAAGTTCAAAGACTGAGAAAGGGGAAATAAATAAGATAAAATAAAATAAATAAAATAAAATGTACCATTGTTACATTTTTTAATATACATGAAGTGGTATAACATTACTTAAAGATAGCCTATGATAATTAAAGATATATAATACATACCTCAAGGTAATCTCTAAAAATACAAAGCATAGCTAATAAGCCAACAAAGGAGATGAAATATTAAAAAATACTGATTTAATCCAAAGAAGGTAGAAACAGAGGAAAAAAAGAACAAAGAAAAGATGACATGAACAGAAAGATGATAAATTTAAACACAACGATACAATTAACACATTCAATGTAAATGGTCTAAACACATAAATTAAAAGGCAGAGAATATCAGGTTGGATTAAAAAAGCAAGAACCCTTCCACCCCAAAAAAGCAAGGCCCAGCAATAACTGCCTTTAAGAAACCATTTAACATTTTAAAAAAAAGACACAAAAAAGTTAAAGATAAGATATAGGAGAAGAGATACGATCCTAATTTAAAAAAAGAAAAAGAAGGAGAAGGAGGAGGAGGAGGCTATATTTACACTAGAAAAAGTAGATTTAAGGGCAAAGGATATTACCAGGGTAAAGATAGTCATTTCATAATGATAAAGAGGTCAATTCAATAAGAAGACCTAAGAATCCTAGATATTTATGGACCTAAAGAGAATTTTAAAATACATGAAACAAAAAAATAATAAATGAAAGATGAAATAAACAAATCCACAATTACAGTCAGAGATTTCAACTCTACTCTATCAATAACTGATAGAATAAGTAGACTTAAACATAACAATCAACTACCTTGACGTAACCAACAATTTACAGAACACTCCACTCAACAATAGCATAATACACGTTTTTTCCAAGAGCACATTGAATATTTATCAAAACAGACCATATTCTGGGCCACAACGCAAGTCTTAACAAATTTAAAAGAATTCAAATTATATAAGACATGTTCTCTGATAACAATGACATTAAATTAGAAATCAGTAAGAGAGAGACATTTGGAAAATTCCTAAATATTTGTAAACAAAATAACATACTTCTAAATGATCCAATTTCTCAAAAAAGATATCCATGGTAAATAGATAGTACTTTAACTGAATGAAAATGAAAACACAGCATCTCAATGTGTGTGAGTTGAAGCAAAAGCAATGCTCAAGGGAAATTCACAGCACTAAAAATGCCTATGTTAGAAAATAAGAAGGGTCTGATATGACTTATGTAGAGTATACCATTTCTCTCCCAAGTAGCCATAATTTAATCTACAGCTTCAAAATAAAAAAGACAGTTCAGCTTGATAGGACAGATTGCCCCCTTAATTAAAATCATTGTTCTACCTTCAATGAGAAAAAAA
This sequence comes from Mustela erminea, assembly GCF_009829155.1. NCBI lineage: Eukaryota > Metazoa > Chordata > Mammalia > Carnivora > Mustelidae > Mustela > Mustela erminea. Next base: position 45,010,326 of record NC_045618.1, read on the forward strand.
CACAATGCCCAAGTTTTTAAGTCCCAATATCAGGAATGCCAAGAGGTTTGAGTATCAAAGTGCATGACAGCACACACACCTGTGCGGTTAGCTGGCCTTGCTGACTGGGAATCAGGAGAAGTTAAGCTTTGCCTCCTTCCTACTTCGTCAGAAGGAGAAGTTGGTAACGATGATATTGGAGGAGTCTGTGCACGACGTGTGGGAAGTACAGTGGTAGTTGGGTAACTAGAGAACATTTGCCTTTAAGAAAACAACAAAGGTTAGCATAAAAATCCAATTAGAAATTAATATATCACAGTCCTCTTACAGAAGAATATTCAACCTGGAAAACTATATAAGTTAGCTACAGTTTAATGGAGAGGGAAGAAAGACTCCCAACAATTTTAATTATCATTATCTAATAGGACACCTCTTACTATAAAAGTAATAATACCGTATTATTTGTTCAGCAAAACAAAGCAAGTGGGGGAAATTGAGCAATTAGCAAAATAGATTTTAAAAAATCCCTGCCTTCATGCTTTCCTTCCACTATAATACCAAGATGACAGCGGTATTTTGGTAGACATACAGTAGTCAGAGAATAAAGACTTTTAAAAATAGCTAACTTACAGTTAGCTATCAAATATAAATTTATATAAATATAAAATATAAATTCAAATTTAAATTTATATAAAATATAATTTCATATTATAAATTTAATATAAATAACTAGCTAGCCATGAAATCATTGACATGAATAAAGTTAATAGTCAAAAGTAAGTTATGGAAAGAAAAAGTAACTGTCCAGGCCCCCTTGCACAACTGAAAAACAGCATATGAACGGTATGCCAGCTGTTTAGAGGGGAAAGGCAGAAGAGAGGCAGTCCCTGTCAGCCTGAGAAGGCAGACACTGGCTAAAGAATAAGTTTCAGCAAGATCCTCACCAGCTGTCTACTCTTAAGATTTGTCCAACAAAACTAATAACAACGTTTTAAGCATCAAAAAAGCATTGTCTAGTCAGTCAAATAACTGATACAATGATATTCATAGATGGGTCAGTTGCTCCCGGATTTTTCTAGTGTTAAATGATGGTTAGCCAAGCAAACGCAACTGCAGCTCCAATGCTGTCCCAGCCAACAGCAGGCAAACAAAGACTGAGAACAAAGGAGGAGTCACAAGGTCTTTCAATGTCTGTGAGAGCCAAGGAATGTTATTTTACCAGTGAATCCCACGCTTGCACAGCACAGCTTGGAAGACAACAAAGATTAAAAACCATATTAAAATATCCTATTATTCCTCTCTTCCTTCTTTCTTGAACAGAAGTATCTCCTGGAACTGTTACTCTAGTGAGAGAGCTAACATGTGAGAGGACTGGGCAATGGTAACTGCCAGGATGAGTGTGCACGCCTAACAGCAGACCAGTAACTCTGTGTGGGAGCTGAAGATCACTGCATCAGAATCACTGGGGACCCTTAACTCAAATACAAACTGTGTACCCCACCAGACCTACCAAAAGAGACTACAGGGAGATACAGCCAGAGCTTTAAAAAGCTTCCCAGGTGGCTCTTGCAAACACCAAAAATGAAGAAGCATTATGATTAACAGCCCTTCTCTCTTCTACTCTCTAAGATGTCAGTCTCACACTAGGAATAATGATAACCTGTCAATTAAGGGAAGAGGGTCAAAAAAGAAGAGAAAGATAGACTAACCATTCTACTACCCTTTATTTCACTTAAGACCTAGTTAAGGGAACTCACAGAATAGGCCCTTCCTAACGATTTTCCCTAAAAATTTTTCATTTCATGTATATACCTGGCAAACTGAAGCAAACAGAAATTTAAACATTATTTGAAATTTACAAACCTACTAAAACAGGGTTGGCTAAAGTAGTATTCTAAGACCTGCTCTTTCATTTGAGTAGATTTGTTTGATCTTAAAAATAAAAGTATAATTAATAAATAGTTCTTAAAAGGGAAGTAACCTGAGAAAATTATTTCCACGGAAGTGAGCTCTATCTTGAGGCTCTAATATTCAATACAAGCATTTACTTTTAGAGGAAAAAAATATCCAAAAGCCTAGGTGAAAAAAAAAAGATTATTATAAGGAGATACACTGCTAGAATATCTGATTATCAGCAGCACAAGTGATAGATCTGGGACCACCCCAAAACTGGCTGTGAGACTTTGGACAAGTTATTAAACCCCTGAGGGACATTCCCAACTTCAGCAAAATGGGTTTGACTCTTTGAACTCTTAGGTTCCTTCTAGCTCTAGAATGCTTTTATTTAGGCATGTTCTTTATAAGAGAATGATTGTGTGATCAGAATCACAGGCATCAATATGACAGATGTTAAAGTCAGCTTCCCTACCTGAGAAGACTAAGTGGCATCACTCCAGGGGATTCAGATGCAGGTACTGTCTCTGTGTCAGTGACTGGAGTGGTGGCAGTCGTGGTGTCCTCCAGTGAGCTGCTCATAAAGGAAGTTGTGCTCGAGGCTGATGGGCTAGTGGTAACTGGGGTCTGTGCCTGCTGGGCTTGGTCACTTTCTTCAGCTTGTTGATCAATCTCTGCAAACCAACATAAATATTTAAAAAGTATTAAGGATTTGTTTCTTCACAAGTGACATGTGAATGGAAAACTTTAAGATTTAATTTGATAAGTTTCTAAATATATTTTGTAAGTACCATTTTCTATGAAATATATATATTTTTTAAAGAATTTATTTATTTGACAGAGAAAGATCACAAGTAGGCAGAGAGGCAGGCAGAGAGAGAGAGAGAGGAGAAAGCAGGCCTCTGCCGAGCAGAGAGCCCGATGTGAGACTCGATCCCAAGACCCCGAGATCATGACCTGAGCCGAAGGCAGTGGCTTAACCCACTGAGCCATCCAGGCGCCCCATGAAATATGTTTTTAATATTCTTGCATATATACATCCTTGTATACACTACTGTACCCATCATTATGAACTCTACAAATAATAAGGTAATAAGCAATTACTCACTTTTTAGAGAAGTTTCTCTTAAAAACAAAAAACAGTCTCACTTTTGCTGTAAGATTTGACTAGAGCTTCTCTAATGATATCTAATCACTAAAACTGTGTTTCCTTAGCACTCTGATTTCGATGCCTATCTTTAGTCTTCAAACATGCAAAGATGAAGACATATAAATACATATAATACATGTAAATATAATACAAATCTAGACAGAAACCTCATGCTCTAAACAGGAGCTTAAAAAATTAGTTAAAACATCTAAGAGCTTACAAAGTATAATTTTTTTTTTCTTATCTGAAAGGGAGCTTACAAGTAAACCTAATATCAAGATAGCAGTGGGGCACCTGGGTGGCTCAGTCATTTAAGTGCCCAACTCTTGATTTAGGCTCAGGGTTATGATCTTGGGGTCATGAGATCAAGCCTTGCCACTCGCTCTGTGCTCAGCAGGGAGTCTGCTTCCCCTCTCCTTCTGCCTTCTGGCTCCCCCTCCACTTGTTCTTTCTCTCTCTAAAATAAGGTCTTAAAAAAAAAAAAGAAAAGAAGATAGCAGTTGCCACAAAGATAACTAATTCTATTAGGGTTGCCAAATGGCCACATACCTTCATAATCATGATCTTAATATGCCTATTCATATACAACATGTGCTTTTCTCTGCCTATTTACTGTCTAAGCAATGAAAAGAAGAAAAGGAGTAAGGGAAAAGGGAAGGAAGGAGGAAGAGGAAGGGAAGAAAGAAAAAAAGAACTTAAGTTTCATGAAGGCAAGGGACTTTGGTGCTGGCTCCCCAGAACCAAGAAAAGTACCTGGCACATATAGACAGACACTCAATAAACATTTACTGAATATATCTAATTTTTATCTCAGAATTCATATTCTCCCCAAAGGTGAAGATGAAAGATGAAATAAGGGATTTTTTTCCCTACAATACAGAATCTATAAAAGTAGTACCTCAAAATGTCTCTGGGAAAGTTATCAGAATAGTATATATTTCGAATCAGATCAATAAATATTCGTGTACCTTTTGTGGCTTAAGTTTTACAAAATGTAATAATCATAATTAAATTCTGTGATTGTGTAGGTTTAAGATAGAAAATTACAAGTAGACAGATAATCATTAATATAAAGGATACAGAAAAGAACTGTTTACCTTGCAAAAGAAAAACAATGTGAAAATTGCTTTGGCCAAAAAGTTTTTTATAAATCACTGATGGAATGTATCATATCTGACATTGTAAACAATTTCAACAACACAAAAGGGAAAAAAAAAAAAAACAGACAACATACCTTGTTTAATTTTGCCCCCAAACTGGTCTTCCAAGAGCCCATGGACCACTAATTTATAGATCATGGCTTGAGCTCGCTCCAGATCAGCTAATCCCAACGCTCTCTTGATGGGCGACCGCATGACTGCTCGCTTCACCATGTGTCGCATCAAGAACTGCAAGGCTGCGCGCATCTCCACATCTTCATGAACAACTGGAGAGCTTGCACAGTCTGAGTTATGACCATTTTCAGCCAGAACTTTTGGTATCAGCAACAGCTCAGCATATTTACTACAGCCAAGAAGAGCACTAAGTGATTTCATAGCACCGAGGTAGAGATAGGACAGCTGGACTGCTCGGATTTCTGACTGGGCTATGTCATGGTTTTTGGATATGTGTTCGTGATTTTTCCTTTTTCCTTCTGTTATCTGATGTTGGGGCTCCACATTTGGCAGTGTTGGATCTAAAGAAAATGAAGCTATTTCGTTGTCTGATTTGGAGGCTGTGGTACCCTGACTTTTGACATCATCAGATGTTAAGCCGGCTCGCATATCTAAAGCAGATTCACTCTCGGTTTTCTGCTCAACATCCCCTTTCTCCTCAGACTCATGTCGGTGTTTCTTTTCATGTCGCTTGGTGCTCTGTTTGCCTGTGTCTTCATGAATACCAGTCAGATACGTGAGGTCCAGCAACACAGAAGCCGTCAGGCCTCGGAATCGCGCCACATCAAAAGGCAGTGGTTCACAGGGTTCCAGATTATACAATGGAGTATCACTAGGCGACCAAAAAGTTGGGAAGCTTTAATAAAGATCAGAATGACACAGGAAGAAGCAAGTGAGGGATAGACAGGAGGAAGATACAGAAAATAATGTAAACAAAACAAGATGCATCATGTACACAGTACAAAGAATAATTTACACAAACTAGAAAAATCATTACAGAGAAAAAAAAATGAGTCTTTCATGGAAAAATAGGGAGATGTGATGATAAATGCAAAAGCAATGAGATGTGCATGTATTTTCAAATCATAATATTCACTATACTATAATGTAGAAATTAGCAGAATTTCTAAAAAGAGTCAAACAGTAAATATTTTAGACCTTGCAGGCCACACAGTCTTCAAGGCAACTTTTCAACCCTGCCATCAGAGTGTGAAAGCAGCCAATGAATACCTAAATGAATGGGTGTGGCTGTGTAACATTATTTACAAAAACAAGAGGTAGGCCAGATATAGTTTGCCTATTCCTGATACAAGCTATTTGAAAAGTCTATATAACAGATTTCGCTTATTATGTAATGCCTATAGTCTATTCAAGAGGTTCTAAGACTTTGTTTTCATTTTTTAAATTACCTTGTAGTCTTCAATTAAAGCTCCCAATTTGTAGCTTAAGCAAAAATATGATCACGTATTTCCTGATACTTGCCAAGAATTTACTGAAGTTTAAAAAAACGGTACAAATACACAAAATGTAAGAACTCGGGCAAATACCTAACGTCTGGTGGCATAAATTTGTCATATTAACCTAAATCTTGCTTCTAGCTTAACCATCTTAATCTTATTTTCCCTTTTCCTCATTTCCTTATTTGCTTTATTTATTTTGCTTTACTGTATTTGCACTTTCTTAAGACATAATAAATTCTTTCTGAAACAAGGTGAAGAATAAAAGAAAAGGTAGATACTCATGTAACATTGTAAAGTTTTCACTGATTTCTTACCTTGGTAGAGTAGGCGAATATAAGTATAGGGTGAAACTGTGTATAAACCTTATGTATGTGTTAGTTTTCAGCTGAGAGAATCTACAGCTATTGTTAGATTCTAAAAAAGTACTCCCTGCAACTAATACTTGAGAACCACTGTTTTAGATATTGTCCCATGTCATATTAAAACTATAGAACAATCACTTTAGGTAGTATAATGAATAGTCACATATTATTATTAATAAATCATTATTTTCAAATGATGCAATTATGTAGAATTCATTAGATAAGTGAGTCCCCTTATTAATGAAGAAACTTGACATATTTCTTTTGAAAAATGAAGTTTCTACTTCACACAAATCCTATGTGATTGCAAATACATCTAAATGCTTTTAAGTATACAGTGCGTCAAATAAATGTAATTTCCCTATCTACCCAAAATATTGTACCCTGAGGGGACAGGAATATGTGCTTTAAAAAAAAAAAAAAAGCAAGCATACTTAATATCACAGCTAATCCAAACTTAATTTTAGTCACTCAAATGTTCCTGCCTACATTCAAAGCCCACCTACACAAAATATAATTGACATATCTGCTGGCTGGCTTTTTTTCTATCCCAGTATGTAATGGAAATGATCAAAATGCAAGCAGCCAAATGAAAAATAGAAAGACAGATCCCAGTTAAACCTAAATTAGTGAGCTTACCATTTCTTTACAAAACAAAACCCATGTATCTTATAAACCACTAATATTCCAGGTAACATGGGTTTGAGATATATTCTATTATGAAATCACAGTACTCATACCCAGCTTTGTGAAAAAAAATATTTGAAAAATTGGCAGCTCACCTAAAATACATAGTTACTCACTGTCCATAGGCAATGGCCCATTTCACCATTAAATACTTGTTTGCTAAAAGTGTAACTCAACAGATCATACCTGATGGTAATTTCTGCTTCATCCCATTGGACCTTGGCAGACGTGCTGCCCTCTTTGACCACTCCCAGCAGCGTGGCATGGCGCCCAGTTTGCTTGTGAACACACCGACCTCCAACTCTAAGACCAGCATCAACTCCTCCTATCACTGCCAGCACAGGCCACACCTCTATGCAAAGGGTCCTCAGCTGCGGCTCTGAGAGGTCAGCAAGGCCATGTCTATTATGTTTACCTTTCTCTTCCTCTTTGCTCTCCTTCTCCTCTCTCATTTCATTTTCCTCTCGGCTTTGCACCGAGCGGCTTTTCTTTAGCTTCTGACCTGACTCTTTAATACATATCTTAATTTTATGCAGCCTTTCCATCATTTTTTTGTTAATGCAGTAAGTCCAACGGTCTGTTCGGTGAAGGATACGGATAAGCTGAATAGTGGCCTCCGCCAGCACTGCTGCTACTGGACTACAAATAGGGTCTCCTGGAAGTAAGTCTCGTGGTGTGCCACGCATTTGCATATCACAAATTTTCACCTAGAAGGAAAAATGCCAGCAAATGTTTGATATTAATAGTTCTCCTAAACTATAAGTCACTATAAATTCTAGCACACGTAATCCCATTTGAACTCGCGTTTGGTCTAACACATGTTTATTATACCACTGGCTGCTGATACGAAGTGAGCAAATATTAAAAATTTATTAAGTTAGCATGGTCCTCTCAAACAAGATACTCTGTCATTTAAACTTCCTCCTACAGCCTATATCAGAGCTATCATGGCCACCCAGAATATGGGTTTAGACCAAGCTCTATGAGACTGATTCCATTTACTGCCCCCTGCCAAAAAAGCCTATTCACTCTCAGCCTTAAGGCAAGTCCTGAGCCCATCTTATACTGCTCAATGGGCATGAAGATAAAAGAATAAGTCTAGATAATTGGGATATTTCCAATTTACACATTTCAAATAAGACCCTGTGGTTGAAAAAAGAGCAAGACTCTGGTTCAAATCTTAACTCTGCATAATCTTGGGAAATTATTTAATCTCACTAAACCTCAGCTCTTTCATCTGAAAAAACAAATTGCAATATCTGTCTTTTATGATTATTTTAAAGATTAAATGAGACTATGTACATAAAGTGCTTATTACTACAGTGCCAGGTACACAGGTAAAGTGTTCAAAAAGATGTTAATTACCATTAATACTGTTTTTACCAGAGACTGTGAAACTTATCAGAAAAGGCTTCTGGGCAGAATAAATTGACTGATATATAGTCCAAGGCTGAATTAACTCCTTTAAGGTTCAGAGATGTTGGGGAGCAACAGGCCATCACTTTGAGTAGAACATGGCAGAGCCTAGTCTGGGCTGCGAGAATGTCACTGGGGAAAGGGACGACTGCAGGTACTGGGTTGTCTATTCATTTCATCTCCAGTTTTGTTTATTACTTGCTCAAGAGGCAGTTTCCCTTTCTCACGAATGGCTAGCTTAAAATTATACCATCTTGGCAACTGTTTTTTTTCTTGGCAATTTTTTTTTAAAGATTTTATCTATTTATTGGACAGACAGAGATCACAAGTAGGCAGAGAGGCAGGCGGAGAGAGAGGGAGGGGGAAACAGGGTCCCTGCTGAGCAGAGAGCCCGATGCAGGGCTCGATTCCAGGACACTGAGATCATGACCTGAGCAGAAGGAGCTTTAACCCACTGAGCCACTCAGGTCCCCTTTCTTGGCAATTCTTAAAACATATTTAAAACCATACAATAAAAGGTGACTTTGGTCATGGTTAGGACTGATCAAGTCCAGCACTTTCATTATAGAAATATGACAGTGTGAAAACTTTCTACTACAAAATAACTAGAAATTCTGGAGATGAGAGCTAGGCTATACTACATCCTCAAATGAAAGGACAGTAGAAAACAAATCCACCCATCAGCACATTTCTCTGTGGGAGACCACAGAGAAATCAGTCTCTGCCTGGGTGTTAGAAGAGGAGAACAAAAAAGTTTTTAGTGAGAGGGTATCTCTTTAATACTGTCCTCCTGAAGGTTTAGGGTTCAAATTTACACCATCTATAAGGTATAAGGACCCCCTCAGCTGAATGAACCTCAGGTTCCCCATCACAACTAGAACTCCTATTATTCAGCTAATGGTATCTGATTACATTCAAGATGATTTCTAGATCTCCTATATGCACAACTACCAGTGAACCATATTATGCCTAAACTGTTTCCTGCCAGATATCCAACAGTGCCTTAATGAAAAACAAAGGTACTTTCTAAAAGTAACCTATCTTTCCAGGAGAGCAAATTACCTGAGCAGGTAATTTGTAGAAATAGCAGGTAGCAGAAACAGCTTATTCTATTTATAAACTCTATCAGATCCTAACAATTACTAATAAAAAAAAAACAAATATTATTTACACTTAAGTATAAAGGTATGAGATTTCATTACCTTTTCCCCTGGGTTGCTACTATAGAACATTACACATGGGTACAACTCTGCTGCATCCACATCTTCAAAAGCTAATTTGGGTTCCTATAGAGTAGCAGAAATGATAAAAAGAAATAAGAATTTTTTTTTAATGTACAACATCCAATCACATTAAGATTCAAAGCTTTTATGAGACACAACACAATTTACAAGAACAAATCTCAAATAACACTGCTAACCAAGAAAATCCCACAAGTAACAAAATGATCCTGATTTGTTCATCTGCTTCAAAAATCTTAACTAGAATTTTATCATCTTTCTGTCGTTTGGTGAAAGAACCAAAAGGTAATAGAATAAAAGCAGAGAAGAGTGGGTAATTTATAACCTGGGTAACCAGCACTTAAATAACTGAGTTGAGTATAAATAAAAACAAGAAAACATATATAGCTTGTGAATGAGTTTCAGTACCTCTCCATTTTTCCCAAAGGAAATGGTCCTGGCTTCCATGTCCAGCACACAAGTAATGAAATCTCCTTGAGTAAAGCTGGATAATGTCAGAGTCTGTTCTCCATTGTGATAAAGGTTACCACTGTAGGCCCGGTAGAGCCACATATCTGAGGTAGTACGGTGGTTAAAGTCATGTACTGGCCAGCGAGAAACTCCAACACATGTGCCTTCATTACCTCTGTTTTCCTTCACAATGTAAAACTAAAATAAAATGAAAGTGGTAATGATCACTAATATCAAAAAAACCTGTATATATACTGTTAACTGCATAAACCAATACTAGGGAATATGCTCATAAACAACACTGATGCATTTATGGGAATATGGTAAATTTATTTCCAGCCTAAGTGAAAATAACATACAAATCAAAGTTTCATCATTTTATAACAATTTAGGCAGAAATTAAATTTTTACCTGTAGAACATTTAGAGTAACCTTTGAGTACTTATTTAAATAATTTTAGCTTATATTTCAATTATGAAGCTGTAGAGGTATGTCCAGTCCAGAAAATCATTAATGGAAAGCTTCAGTTCTTTACATTCAAATTTTCTAACTACTCTTTTATGCATATTTCCGTGCAGAGAAGAGTTAATATAGCAGGCCTGAAAGTGCCCCCTCCTTTTTTTCTTTGGACAGGGAGAGTAGGGTGGGGAGGGGCAGAGGGAAAGGTAGAGAAAGTTAGAGAAAGAATCTTAAGCAGGCTCCACACCCAGTATGGAACCCAACATGGGGCTTGATCTCACAACCCTATGATCATGACCTGAGCCAAAATCAAGAGTCAGATGCTTAACCAACTGAGCTACCCAGGTCCCCGAGGCTCCTACCTTTAAAAAGCCCTGCTTGTAACACTGGCCCTTGGATAGTCTCTGGGAATTCAACTGGTAAATAGTTTCCTACACTGATACAAAACTTTCCCTAAGTGATAAAGGTAGCTCATCAGGCATACAGTGTTTGAACAATGTGGTTTATGCTGAATCCTTGCTTTCCTCCTGGCAGTCTGGAATTTTGATACATGCGAGGCAGAGCACACATTCATGATGAGCCCCCGGTAAAAATGTCAGGTGTGAAGTCTCTAATGGGCTTCCCTAACACACTGCACACATGCTGCTGTTCTTTGTTGCCAGGAAAGAGCATATTCCATGTGAGCCCTCATGGGACGGAGAGAACATAAAAAGCATGCACATGGATTCCTCCAGATTCCACCTTTGTCTTTTCCTCTTTTATCCAGCTTTGAGTCCTTAGTGGATGGTTACAGTAAATCTTAGTCATAAGTACAACTATATGCTGAGTCCTAGGAGTTCTTCCACCAAATCTTTGAATATAGGGGTGATTTGGGGGACTCTTGACACAGTGGTGGCCAACAAGAAGAGTCATTAGAACTTACTGATTGAAATACAGTTACAGCAATATTTGGAGAAAAGAGAGAGAGAGGGAGAGAAGTAGGAAAAAACAAAACTCGGGAGTCTGGTGGCTATGGAGTTACATGTGTTATGAAACAGCAGGTGAATTACTGTCTGTTTGGAGAGATAAAATTACCTACGGAACTCTTATTAAGAGATCCAACTATAAAAGAGTTAGCTCACTGGCTCCCGTGACTGCTTTTGGCCTTGTTAAAGTGAGGGGAAAAAAAAAAAAGGCAGTCAGGGTAAAATTTGTGATGTTCTCTCTTATGGGAGGGAAAATAATGGGCCCCTGTAAATGGGCTTTGGATAGGCCAAAGAATAAAAATTAATTTGTAATGCTGGCGAGGATGCGGAGAAAGGGGAACCCTCCTACACTGTTGGTGGGAATGCAAGCTGGTGCAGCCACTCTGGAAAACAGCATGGAGGTTCCTCAAAATGTTGAAAATAGAACTGCCCTATGACCCAGCAATTGCACTACTGGGTATTTACCCTAAAGATACAAACGTGGTGATCCAAAGGGGCACGTGCACCTGAATGTTTATAGCAGCAATGTCCACAATAGCCAAACTATGGAAAGAACCTAGATGTCCATCAACAGATGAATGGATCAAGAAGATGTGGTATATATACACAATGGAATACTATGCAGCCATCAAAAGAAATGAAATCTTGCCATTTGCGACAACATGGATGGAACTAGAGCGTATCATGCTTAGCGAAATAAGTCAAGCAGAGAAAGACAACTATCATATGATCTCCCTGATATGAGGAAGTGGTGATGCAACATGGGGGCTTAAGTGGGTAGAAGAAGAATCAATGAAACAAGATGGAATTGGGAGGGAGACAAACCATAAGTGACTCTTAATCTCACAAAACAAACTGAGGGTTGCTGGGGGAGGGGGGTTGGGAGAAGCGGGTGGGATTATGGACATTGGGGAGGGTATGTGCTTTGGTGAGTGCTGTGAAGTGTGTAAACCTGGCGATTCACAGACCTGTACCCCTGGGGATAAAAATATATGTTTATAAAAAATAAAAAAATAAAAATAAAAATAAATTAAAAAAAAAATTAATTTGTAATTGTTTCTCCTCTGAGTGGGAGGGCAAAGAGTTCAAATTTCCCTGAAGGTGAATTGAGGGTAGACCAAAAATATTAGAAGTGTGTTGGGTCTTTCCTCCAAGAGGAAAAAAGTTAAATCAGTTCCCAGAGCTGGAACGAAGCTGAAGAGAAGAGAAGAGAGAAAAGAAAAAGAAAAAGAAGGGGAGGAGGAAGAAGAACGGGGAAGGGGAAAGGAATGGAAGGAAGGGGAGAGGGAAGGAGGGGAGAGGAGAGGAGGAAGGGGAAGGGAAAGGGAAGAGAAGGGAAAGCGAAAAAGGGAAGGGAAGGGACACGGAAGGGGAAAGAGGAAAGAGAAAGGAAAGGAAAGGAAACAGAGAAAGAAAACAAAAACACCTCTCCAGTTATTTTCTTTAGACTAGATACTTCCACTGCTGTAGCAGTGCCCTTGACCCATCCAATTACCCTAAATTTACTGCTAAGACTTTGAGAAAATTTGACATCTGATAGGGAAAAGTTTTACATTTAAAATTTTTAAATTAAAAATAAAACAACTTTATTTTGTGGTTCTGCAACTAGATGTATGATAAAATTTGATGTAAAATGTTATAGGCTTATAACTTCATAAATGCTAAGGGACCATCCTGATCAGTGAAAGCTAGAAAGGAAAAATTGTTAGGGAGACACAACTCCCTTGTTTTTTGCCACCAGTTGGTAAATTTAAACTCTTTTGAGTATCAGAAATAAAATAAGTTTCCATAACTGATGATTTTTTGATATGATTTTTGCTTAATGGAGCCTCAGAAAAAAGGGAGACAACATATGAAGAGTGATTAGATAATCTCCAGAGATTCACAGATATATTTTCAGAGTTTTAAAAAGTAGTTTTCAATTGCCATTGAGTTCATCAGTAAAATATGATGTCTGACTCTCAGAGGCTAATGCTTTTCTAACCTAAAGTGCATATTTCTGACTGGCTAAATTTGGACTTGAAGACTGACTAGGCCAAGAAGAGCCTTTTAGAAAAGCCTTGGTTGTTACCTGGACTTGAAACACAGCAGTTTGGTCTGACAATTTCTAGGCTTCAATGCTGCCAAAAAAAACTTGTTAGCTTTTTAGAATTCCAAATTTACAGATTTTTATTGCCTGGACCTGACTCTAAGCTGAAATGCAATACTGTCTGCCATGGGCTATTTCAACCCAACATGAGCTGTGCTCAATTCAAAAGCAGGAACTGGCCCAAAGAACAAAACTCAAATTCTGGGACTGTCACAGATTTAGGACTCCTCTGTGGGGCCACAAACTCTGAAAACATCATAGATTCTGGCTGGACTGTCTGGGTCACTTGCAGATGCCTTTAGGAAACGGCTTGTTCTTTGATGGAACCATCAAAATTTGAGCTGACTAGCTCTGTATTTCTGACACAGAAACTGATTTCACTACTCTAACTTGTGATTCCTGCTGAAAGCTGTAGTTGGAGGAAGGCATACCACAGGGAGTACGACTTTGCCATCCACTCTTAATCGACTGGACCTTCGCCCTCTTCTTGGGGACATCACACTGGTGTTGGCTTATGTTCAGCTTTTTGGATTACTTGCAGTTTGCAGTAACAGACTGATAGTTTGACTCTATCATCTCATCTTTCTTTTGATATACACATGTTAGTAAAGCCTTTTATTAAAAGAAGTTCTTCCAGGAAGAGACTGATCTTTTCTAGGCTCCTCACTAGATAAATGATTAAGATAGAATTGAGGTTTTTAAACCTTTAGAAAAATTTTAGATTCTCAAAGGGAAAGGAGATGTTTATGCTAAATGATATTGTTGTATAAAACAGTCTACGCACAATGAGCAACCCTTATCAGTTAGGGAAATTTTCTATTGGTGAAGGAAACTGTTTACCAGTCTAGTTCCAAATTTCAGCCAGAGACCAACATTGCAAGCAGGCCTTTCTAAGGTACTGGCCCAAAGAACAAAACTCAAATTCTGGGACTGTTGCAGATTTAGGACTCCTCTGTGGGACCACAAACTCTGAAAACATCACAGATTCTGGCTGGACTGTCTGAGTCACTTGTGGATGCCCCTAGGAAAGGGCTTGTTCTTTGATGGAACCATCGAAATTGGAGCTAACTGGCTATAACTGCTGTATTAATTCCTTTTTGGCACAGTCCATCCCCTTGGCTCTTGGCCATAATCTCTTTACAATAAAATTGTACAACAATATCTTTTAGTATAAACACCTCCTTTCCCTCTGGGAATCTAAAATTTGTGTGTATCAGGCAGAGGGTATGTGACCAGGACCCATATAAAAATCTTGGGCACTGAGTCTCTCATGGGCTTTCCTAAGCAGAAACATCACACAGACTACTATATTTTCATGGCTGAGTATGATCTCTGTGACCTCCTCATAAAAGGGATTATCATAATTTCTTCTGTTCAGTTAGAAAATTTTTGAGATAACTTGAGAAGAATTTACAGGAGAGTTACAAAAATAATTGAGTTCTTGTATACGTTCATTCAGTTCCATTTATGTTAACATCTTACATAATGATAAAACATTTACTACAGTGTATTTTTTTTTTTTTTAAGTAGGCTCCACGCCCAACAGGGGGCTTGAACTCATGACCCTGAGAGCAAGAGTCAAATGCTTTACTGACTGAGACAACCAAGTGCCCCTACATATGATTTTTTAAAAGTTTTTGATACATTATTTTATAAGAACCTGGGGAAAAAAGGACCAAAAGACAAAATGTTAAAAACTACTTAGAATTCTCCATACCTTCCACTGATAGCATCCAGAAGTTACTCCAGTTGATGCCAATCCATACCCTTTACCTCCACTGCCGTGAGTTAAAATCTGTCCATTCTCCACTAGGCAACACTGAGCTTTCTCTGGGTCAAATGATACTTCTTGTATAGGAAGATTCTCATCTTCTTCCTCCAACTCTCCCTGCTTCTACCAAAAAGGAACCTTGGTCAGTACTTTGGAATAATCCAGATCTCAGTTAATACACATTCAAAGACTCCTTAGTTTGAGTCCACAGATATTTATTAATGTACCAGGTACTGTGCAGGCAATGGGAACATAATGATAAATACAGCATGGTCTCTGCATAAAGCTTACAGTCCAATTAGGGGCCAGAGAAATAAATAATACCACTTTTGTGAGAGAATAACAGAAGTTACATGACCAGTATAGCAGAAACATAAAGGTGTAAGTGTCTAAACATGCACAGGAAGGATAAGGAAAGTATTCAGAAGAGGATGACTTCTGAGCTGAGTTGTAAATAATAAGGCGGCATTCAGCAGCTGATCAAAGAAAAGAAAGGCATTTAGGGCAGTATGTACAGCATTGTGCCAAGGCATGGAGGTACAACAGAGTTCAGTGATTTATAGTAATTGCAAGCAGAGGGAATGTATGGAGGATGAGACTGGCAGAAAAGGAGGATAGAAAGAGAAAAAGGAACAAAATCATGGAAGGCCCTGAATGCCATTTAAAGTTTGAACATAGACAATAGGGAATGCTTACACAAATTTATATAGAGGACCTCTAATCAGATCAGTGTTTTATAAACATTGTTTTACCAGGGGTATACGGGATAAAGGCTGAGAGATCGACTGGGTGATTACTGCAAGAGTTCAGGTAAAAAACAGTGAGGACTTCAATTTATTATTCGTTCATGAGTATTTATTAAGCATCTACTATGTACCAGACACTCTACCAGGTCCTAAATGTTCAACAGTATATTAGATATATAACGTCTCTGCTCTCACAGAACTTTTTTTTTTTTTTTAAAGAATTTTATTTATTTATTTGACAGACAGAGATCAGAAGTAGGCAGAGAGGGGGGGGAAGCAGGCTCCCTGCTAAGCAGAGAGCCCGATGTGGGGATCAATCCCAGGACCCTGAGATCATGACCTGAGCTGAAGGCAGAGGCTTAACCCACTGGGCCACCCAGGTGTCCCCAGAACTTTTATATATGTATATATAAACATTTATATATAAATATATAAAGTATATATATTATATATTTATAAAAAATATATAATAATAATAATAACATATATATGTAGATAGAACTATCCAGAAATTTTATTTTAGAAGGTAGAAACAGAAGATACATTAACAAAAAAAAAAAATCAGGTATGTGCTATGTCCAAATTAAAGCAAATGATGTAACAGAGTATGTGACAACTAACTCTAGATTAAGGATCAGGAAAGGGCACTCTGAAGAAGTCATTAATTAAGTTAAAACCTGAATACTAAGAAGTTGATGTCTGAAAAACCTATCTGAAGGGAAGTCTTCTGGGTAGAAACTGGCATGAAAGAAGTAAGAAACTCAGTGTGCTCAAGAAACAGGAAGAAGGCAAATTGTTCTAAGCATAGTGAGCAAAGCGAAGACCAAGTAGTTCTAGACTTTATCCCCCAAATGATGAGAAACCATTGGAGGGTTTTAAGCATGAGACCAACATGATATGATTTACAATTTAAAAGATCACTCTGAATCCCACTCAGAGAAAAGACTACAGGGAATTAACACTGAAAAAAGAAAGTCCATTTAGGAGACTTTTGCATAAGTCCACACCAGAGATGACAGTGGCTTGGAACGGGCTGATGGCAGAGGAACTGAGAAGGTGGCAAATTCAAGTTCTATTTTACAGAAGAAACAACAGGACTTGGAGATTGTATGAATGTAGAAAATGGGGGATGGAAAGTGGTGATAGAGAAGAATCAATGACGACTCCTAGGCTTTTTAGTCAAGTCACTAATGAGGAAGATAGTAAAGCTGGGGAAGGAACAGGATGTGATAACTAAAAATGCTATTAAATAGGAGATGCCTACTAGACATGTGGTAAGGCAAGTAGAAGGCGAGTATGTAAGTCTAGAATTCCAGGAAAATGTTAGAAATGGAATTAAAAATTTGGGAAGCAACAGTATATGGGTCTGGGTAAGGTTTTGTTGGGTAAAGGAAAGAGAACGGGGATGATGGTTGAAAAATGAAGGGGTCTTGGAACCAAGCCTTGCAATATTCCAACACTTAAACAGAAGAGGAAGAACCAGTAACAGAGAATGAGAAAAAACCATTGTACTGAGATAGAAGAAAAACCACACAAAGTGTGGACTCATGAAAACCAAGAGAAAGATTAAAGTAGCTACATAAATGAATTTAAGAATGATTTAGGAATTAAAATCAATGAGGCCTACTGACTACATAGATGGGGTGACATTAGGAGAGTCAGAATTCCCAAGAATACAGGTTTGGAATGCTATGTGAATGGTGGTGCCACCAATTAAAAAATGGGACAGGGAGAAAAGTAAAAAAGTTTGATGGGGAGACACCTGGATTGGCATTTAAGTTTAGAAGCCACTGCATATAGGTAAAATGGTTCCAGGTATATTCCAAAATACTGGAAAATGTAAGACTAGAACTCTTAAAAGCAACAGAGTTTGGGATGGAGGGAAGGAAAATGTGGCACCAAAGAAGAAATGCCTCTAGAGGAAACCAAGGATTGGCAGAGGAATGGAGATGTAGAAGAAGCCAGTATTTTGAAAACAACAGAAGGCTAGTGTTTCCTGAGATCAAGTAAGATATGGACAAAAAACTGCATCCTACATTTAGCAATTAGCGCTTACTTTTGTCATTTAATTTCAGTGCTCTGATGGAAGATCAACAATCCAATTGAAGAAATAATGAGAACTAAGGAGTGGTTTATAAATATGTATATAATTACTCTTCTGGGAAGCTTAGCAATGAAGGACAAGTGAGAAGATGGGTAAAAACAGGACTTAGGGGAGGGCAGGAAAGATCAATGTTTATAAGTTCAGAAGAAGGAACCAGTGGAGAAGGAGACGGTGCAGAGAGAATATGGAATAACTGATAGAACGAAGTCCCTCAGAGCAGAAGGAGTCCAGAGACAGGAGACAAGACAGTCACTTGTGCTGTCTAAAAATACCTTTTTGGAAGAATCACTTACCTGTGACTTTATTTCTTGTTCTTTTTCCTTTATCTGAATAGCATGTTTGGCCTGAGCAATGGGTGTCTCCCACATACAGTCTGAGAGAAGGGAAAAGAGGCGTTCAACAACCTATTTATTGAAGGAAAAAGAATGATATAATTTGTAAAAGGTGATTTTAAGTAATTTTAGAAAAAATGTCATGTAACTGTAATATTAAGTCAAATATGAAATTTGATTATACTAATGTCCAAGCTACTCTAGGTGGTTGTAACTTAAACATCCTTTTTTAGGAAGACCATTAACCCCCTTCCTAGTGGGTTCCATCACCCTCATGTTTCCTCATTATATGGACCTCTGGTAAGGCCACACAACCTCACACACTTCTCTCTCTCTAAAGCCCAAACCTACTAAGAAATTCCACAGATTTTCTTTTCCTTCTGACCTTCCAAATATTCACTATATCCCTACTCCTCACACCCATAAGCTTAATTTCTTTCTTCTTGCTTGGAAATGAAATAATAAAGCAATCTCAGAAGCTGAAGTTTTGCTACTGAATAAATGACACATTTACCACTGGAGAGACTGTAATTCAGATTTTGGGTGAATTATGTTACAGATGTGAAAATATCTTCTAATAGCTTTAAAGAATAGGAACCTGAGCCATTTGATCATCTTCTACACCAGATTCACAAGCTGGTAAAACAGCCTCAAGGACGTGAAGTGCAAGGAGCCTCGTTCTTAGGTTACCAACTAGAGGAATACCTGGGAGGGGGAAAAAAAACATATTCTTATTATCAGCGTGACTTACATTCAAAATGTAAATGAACCTCTTGAATAAAAATATCTGAGGCTCCTAAGCATTTATGGTTGGAATGGACTACACTTCAACCTATTATCACAAGAATTCTGGACTCATCCCATTCCCAATGTATCTCAAGTTTTTATGCATATATAAGATTTATTTATTAGAGAGAGAGGGAGAGAGAGAGAGAGGTGGCACGTGCGTCAAGGGGCAAAGAGAGAAGGAAAGGAACAGTCTTAAGCAGACTAAGTGTGGAGCCCAACAGGGGGGCTCAACCTCACAACCCTGAGATCATGTCCTGAGCCAAAACCAAGAATGGGACACTTAACCAACTGTGCCATCCAATCACCCCTTTATTTTTTTTAAGATTTATTTTTTTAGAGTAAGAGAGACAGAGCACCCGTGGGTGGGGGTGGGGGAGTTATGTGTATATATAAAGGGAGTAGCACTATAGTAACTACTGTGCCAGGTACTATGTTATACATTTCATACACATTAACTCTGTTGATCTTCACAAACCCCCGTTTTACTGATAAGGTAAACAAGGCTGAGAGAAGTGAAATAAGGGGACCACAGCTCAGCAGAGGTAGAACTTAAAAGAGGTCTGTTAATCTCCAAAGCTCAGGCTTATCATACCCTTTCTTGGCTTCTTCTCCATCCATGCCCTGACTGCCTCCCAGAAATTGTTAGGATTAATGGGAAGTAGGCGGTTTGTACTTTTCTAAAGTAAGTAAAGGTAGAGGCAGAATAATGACGGTTTTTTAAAAATACCTTCTACCACAACAAAACCACCCTTAAAAATAAATGACTATCTCCATTTTTTTCTTCATGCTCTAAGACATTAATCAGTAAAAGCCTCACCTTATTAAATGGGGGGGGGGGCTGTTCTAAATTATACTAGTTAAGAAAAACTAGCAAAGTATATTGAGAATGCATACATATAAAATAACATGTACCACATAAGATTAAATGATGTTTAAGCACATTTAAGAAAGACCAGGGTTTGATGAAAAAATTCTGGAAATGGAACATATGGATGGTTGAGTAACACTATGAATGTACTGAATATCATTTAACTATATGCTTAAATAGTTAAAACTGTAAATTTTTATATCTTATTTTATCACTGTAAATTTTATGTGTATTTTACCATAATTAAAAAAAAGACTAGGAAAGGAAGGACAATAATCTATGCAAGCAGACTAGATGTTTAGGCTAAGAACTGGGAAGTAAGCTTATTACACAGAACTTTCATAGACAGCACACAATCAGAAGTTACAATCAAGACAACAGAAATCATATTATGAGTGAACAAATGAGATCTGCATTTTGATAATCAAGAAGTGATGTCAAAACCTGTGCCAAATTATCATTTTAAATAGGATATTCTCTGCTTATTTTTATTATGATAATCCAAGCAAATAGCATCAAGTTCTTTAGGTTAAATCCATAATCTAGTCTGCTGCTACTTTCTATTAAAATGGATGAATGGATAAAGAAGATATAATTCATTTATATAATGGAGTATTACGACTCCATCAGAAAGGATGAATACCCAATTTTTGTATCAACATGGATGGGACTGGAGGAGATTATGCTGAGTGAAGTAAGTGAAATAAGTCAAGCAGAGAGAGTCAATTATCATATGGTTTCACTTACTTGTGGAGCATAAAGAATAACATGGAGGACATTGGGAGATGGAGAGAAGGGAGTTGGGGGAAATTGGAAGGGGAGACAAACCATGAGAGACTGTGGACTCTGAGAAACAAACTAAGGGTTTTGGGGCGAGGGTTTTGAGCCTGGTGGTGGGTATAAAGGAGGGCATGAACTGCATGGAGCACTGGTGTGGTGCACAATGAATTTTGGAACACTGAAAAAAAATTAAATTAATTTTTAAAAAATTCCTGTCAATTTTTACTTCTGAAATTACATTTTTCTTTTGATCAAGTAAGTATTCAGAAAATAAAAGTTGTGAAATCAAGGTTAATTATTCAATGTTGCTCAAGCCCGGCACTCTCTGAATAAAACACAAGTAATGTATAAAAATACTCTACTACAAGGTAAAGGTCATATACCTGAAGAACACTTCTGAGATGCTATATTTAGAAGCACTTCTGTCCATTTTGGGGAAGCCATTTTTGATTGAATTGCTTTTGAAGATACAACTCTGCGAAGAAAAACTAAAAAATCCCCCAGGTGCAGTTCGGCTGCATGTTGTTTCCTAAGAGCAGCTGAAGAGGGAAGAGACAAGATTACATTACAACCAAAAATCAACAGAAAAATGTCTTATATCAAGTAACTTACATTAAATGCAGGAAGCCCAAACTTAACTTAAAATTTAAGTTGTCAATTAGCTGCTGAATTTTTATTTATTTTATTTTTTTAAGATTTTATTTATCTATTTGTCAGAGAGCAGGAGAGAGAGAGAGTAAAAGAAAGCACAAGCAGGGGGAGCAGCAGAGGGAGGGGGAGAACCAGGCTCCCCATTGAGCAGGGAGCCCTGACAGGGGTCTTAATCCCAGGACACTGGGATGACGACCTCAGCTGAAGGCAGACGCTAAACCAACTGAGACACTCAGGCGCCCTGCTGTTGAATTTTTAAAACTTAAAGGACAGAATGAGGAAAGGTCAGAAAATAATGCCAAGCTTAAAACATTTCTTACATTTGTGTACAATAGTGAGGTTGCTAGAACAAAGTATGTGTATTTGGTTTTGCACATTTTTTAAAACTGTTATTCTGAAAAACAACAGTTCTCTATGCAAGTCTAGAGTTTTACCAACTAGAATCTGAAGGAACTGGTCTGTGAACCGCCTTAAAGTTGCATGAAAATTGTGTACCTGATTAGTAAAAGTTCACAACTTGGATCACATTTTCAAAAAGTCCATGATCTCTCCCAGCCCAATCAAATTAAGAATCACATCTCTAAAAAATACTTTGTGCTTTCAGATTCTACAAAGAAACAAATCTCTAGGCCTGAGTCTGATCTGACTGAGCACTAACTCCATATATATAAACAGCTTTCATACAAACGTGCCCTAACCAATCTTCCCAGTTTTTCCAGCAGCATTAGTACCAGATTCTCTCTCGTACCCCCTCACAGTTTCCCTCCACCCTGTGCATTTTGAGGCCAGGGAACTATCTGCTCTTCCTGTAATGCACCATGTTCTATCATCATCCAGCACCTTTCATACCCTCTCAGCAGTCAAGGGGAAGAGATGCCAGTGAGTCAGTTGCCCAGAATGTCAATCTCTAAGGGGCACAAAAACATAAAAAATCCTAACTACCTGAGGAAGGTATACATTCCTTTCAGGGAGAACCTGGCATGTCAAATTAAGAAACACACAAGACAAAGCACTTTAGAGAAAGACCCTCGCACCATGGGCTACACTTAGATGACCAGAATCTATCTCCACAGACATCTCGTCATTGCTGGAGGACTTCTGTTCTGTGAAGATGGGTGTAGATGTCTCTGACAGAACTAGAATGCTGGCAACAATTGGAGACCATTGTACTCCTTTGCTACACTTTCTCTACCTTGTACTCTAACTCTTCTTTGCTTAAAAGCTAAGAAGCAAATATTTTTATATCAATTTGAAGAATATAAAATTATTAGCCTTCCCTACATACCCACATATCACTCCAACCTGTTTGTATACATTCCTCCAAAATCCAGTTTAAAAAGCTACCTCTTCGATGTGAACTTCTCTCTGGGTAGAGATCTTCTCTCTACCCAGCTACCTCTTCGATGTGAACTTCTCTCTGGGTAGAGATCCTTGGGAAAACCTCTTCAATGAGCCCTCCATTCTACACCCCAACCTCACTCCTAGCAAGTACCTCTGTAACAAGACACTAAATTAATTAAATTAACTGAAGTCTGGAGACCTTCAATTATATAATTATAATTATATAATTATATATAATTATATATTTATTTATATATAATTATATGTATTCATAATATATTTAAATATATTTATTTAAAATCTATTTGTATATTTATTATTTAAAATCTATTTATATACAAATATTTAAATATATATTTTTATATATTTAAAATATATTTATATATTTATATATTTGTTGTTTTAAATTTATTATTTTAAATATATAAATATATTAAAATCTATTTATATATTATATAAAATGAATATATTATAATACATTATACTTATATATGATTATAATATATTGTAATATATTAAATATATAAATATATTTAAAGTATATATAAAGTATATATAAAGTATAAATAGTATATATAAAGTATAAAGTATATTTATATATTTATTTAATATATTTATATATATACAGATGTTTGTATTATATATTATATAATTGTATATTAATTATAATAATTATATAATAAAAAGCTGGGTGATATACCATGGTGATTCAGTTTGTTTCAGTATCAATACCATGTTTGAAATGAAAGGTACACCTTATTTTTAGTAAAGTATTTTAGATGGTTTGTGGGGTTATTAAAAGGTGGCCACTATGTGTGACCAGAATCAGTCTCCCTCCCAGCCATCCCCACGAATAGAGAGAGGACAGCAGCATTCTCTCCAGGATGACCTGAGAGGAATGGGTGTGGGTTTAGCCTGCTGTTATACCTGCCAAGATTCATTCACAGAAGAACTCTTTCTTTCTTTCTTTCTTTTTTTCAAAGATTTTATTTATTTATTTGACAGAAAGAGATCACAAGTAGGCAGAGAGGCAGGCAGAGAGAGAGGAGGAAGCGGCCCGCTGAGCAAAGAGCCCGATGCCCGATGGGATCATGACCCGAGCCGAAGGCAGAGGCCCCAAACCACTGAGCCACCCAGGCGCTCTGAACTCTTTCTTTACTGGATATGGAAGGGCTCAGTTTTCCTGGGGACCTAAAGGTTGAGAAGTAACACTATTATGTCCTCCTTGCTGTCCATATGTATGGTATTCAGCAGAGAATGGTGAGAAACTATTACCTTAACCACCTTGTATTCCTCGCTGGATCTCAGGAAAAACAGGAGGTGGCATTAAAAGCTTACGTTTATTTTACCCCTTGTGAGCCTCTCTCTGTGAAGAGGGAGAAGGAATCTGCCACAGTTGTAGCCTCTGAAACCAAAAACTGGTCCTTAATCAGACTCGGACATCCTCTTAGACTCTGACTTAAGAAATTTAGCTCTTTCTTCTGAGACTCTTATATTACACTGTTACTATTTGTTGGCATGTCTGCCTCTCTCGTTATCCTAGAAGATTCCCAAGAGCAGAGACAATGTTTAATCATTTTTGTATCCACAGGATATTTCCTCTATCCACAATATTATTTTAATATTAATTCATCTAATTTTATTATTATTAAAAGATTTTAACAGAGAGGATTTTAAGGGCTCCCAGAGTTTATTTTGATAGTAAGACATGGTAGTTTTGTAAAAACATTTAAAATAAATGGCCAATTTTAAACTTTTATTCCTTAATTATGTAGCAGACAAAGGTAGCATTTCTGCTGTTTTACAATGTTCACTATAGTTTTTTAAAGCTATGATCAGATAGTCATATTATAGCGATGAAATATATAACATTTAAAAATAACAAGTGACCAGGAAATATAACAGCCTAGCAGAAGTTCAGCTACTCTAATTCTAACCGACTTCCCATATATGAAAACCTTGGTCCTGGGGAAACACTTAAGCCAAGACTATGATTAAAGATGCACTATGAAGATCAAATGCTAAGAAAACATAACCTGGGAGAATCAGTCACCTGGAACCTCTACACTCCAGATCCAGGACAGCCAAAGAGAAGTTGAATCTAAAGAGGAAGCAGTATGGTCACTGCATCAAGGTTAATAGACTCTAAGGAGAAAAGGTTTGGTCAGAAGCTCATTTAAATCATACATATTTGGAGAGAAAAGGGGTTTATAAATGAATGAATAAAAATTCCTTCAAAAAAATTCCTTCACATCTCACAACAGAAAGAAGTCTAGATTCTAATGATATTTACACAAAAAGGACTCAATAAATGCTTGTGAATGATGACACAGAAAAGAGTTTATGATACCTCTGAAGTCCTTCTTTTCAGTTTCTCCACTGGATTCAACTTTTTTTCCTTCTTCTTCACCCTCTTCTCCTTCCCCTTCTCCAAAAGAGGCCATAAGTAGTACACCAGCTTGGGATAACAAATTCTTCAACTGACTACAAAGTAGGTCCAACAAGGACTGAACTACTTTGGGGCTCAGTTTATCAGCATAAGTCCTACATGAAGTAACAGGAAAAGAACAGTGGTAATAACACAGCTGGGCAATTGTTTGTGCTCGAACATATAAAGGAGATTGGGGGAAATGGAAACTACTAAAATGTAAAAAGACTAGTCCTATATAGCTCCCACCAAGACATCTAATAATGCTCACCCTGTAGTGATGGCCAGAATCTGGAGCAATCTTGTACTAGCCACTTTTAAAGCTGTGCTAAGCTGGGAAACACCCGTCTTTGGCAACAATTGCAGAGGCTGTCCCAGCATGGTGTCTGTGCCACATAACTGCGACAATACATTCAGCAGACCGGTGGAAATTGCCAAAGAAACATCCACTGGTTGATAGTGAACACTCAGGGCAAAAACTGTAACCAACAGGAGACGTTGCTGGGCTTCTAGAAAAGAAAGAAAGACAACAGAGAATTTTCTTTGAAGTAAGCAAAGCATTTACTAAAATAATCATATTCCAAAATATAAATAGTAATGTGGAACACTATTACATTTTCAAATATTTATTCTCCCCCTGTAAATTGACCTACTAATGTTAAAACAAGATACAGAATACCTAAAGTACCTAGCATCAAACATAACTTGCATCTTACATTTGCCAGACCAGTTACTCACCAATGTGATGCTTGTTTGCTTGCAGAGCTCTCTCTAGGGTAGCAGACAATTGTTGATAAATCTTATGCACGGCCACCTGGATTTCAATCTGAATATTTCTTTTAGCTGCTCTGATCCCATCCTGAATTATATATAAAAATTTACTTTTTCTATTAGTAACAATAACACCTACCCAAATAAAAATAATGGCATTTTATCCCACTCTATGATAAAGCCCTATGGTGATTTTTAATTATTCCACATATTTCAGTATATAAAAGTTTTATAATAAGCTTATATTTAAATGCTTGACAATTCTTGATTCTATATAATCTTTCTCCTTTCCCACAAAGCAATTTTCTTCTCAAATATGGAAGACATAGAGACAACACTTAAGAAAATTTTTTGAAGCCATCAGAGAAACCAGGTAAAGTGATCAAGTGTAAATGTAAATTCTTGAAATCCATCCTCGCAAATATTAATTCCTATCCCAAATTAGAGCTATCTCTACCCAATATGACTAAGGGTTAAGAAAACTGAGCCAGCAAAGAATCTACAAGAACAACAGTAAAAATGGTCCACCTGATCCCAAATATACAACTATTACTACTCAGGAAACTAAAACAATTAGGTATCTTTAAGAATCATTTAAAAATCTTTATACTTTTAAACCTCAGTATTAAACACCAGAACATTTAGCATTATTAAATTGATTTTGTTAAAAAAATATATATGTAATCTGAATGTCTGCAAGGTGTCATCCTCACACAACAGATCCATCACCCACCTGATAGTGATGCAATCGGCCACTCTCTCCTTTGGCTCCTGCATGTCCCACAGTGCCTAAACCAAAACACCCTGCTAAAAACTGTAGCCTCACAGACGTGAGCAGTGTGGATGACTGGAAGCCTGAGCTTGATCTGCTTCCTGCCAGAGAGACGCTACCTTTTTCCTCCATCCCAGACAACAGAACGAGGATCTGGTGAAGTGCTTCTAAACGAAGCTTGAGAAAAGTAAAATAAATATATTTTAGAGTCCTTCACTGAACTGAAACATAAAGGAATTCCAACACAGATAATATATTACTTAGCACACAGAAAGCTCTGACAGTTCTTAGAAAGCCATTTATTAAACATTTATTTTATTATTAAGACTTTTTAAAATCAAACTATTTCTGGGGCGCCTGGGTGGCTCAGTGGTTTGGGCTGCTGCCTTCGGCTATGGTCATGATCTCAGGGTCCTGGGATCGAGCCCCGCATCGGGCTCTCTGCTCCGCAGGAAGCCTGCTTCCCTCTCTCTCTCTCTCTCTCTCTCTCTCTGCCTGCCTCTCTGCCTACTTGTGATCTCTGTCTGTCAAATAAATAAAATCTTTAAAAAAATAAAAATAAATAAAAATAAAATAAAATAAAACTATTTCTAAAAATTCTACTAGGCATACTTCAGTATAAGAGGCTACACAGGACAATGGGGAAAATAAATTTGGGTATAAGAGACCTAATTTCAAGGCCAGACTCTTTACTCTGTTGACTTTGGAAAAGTCACTTAACTTCCTGAATCTGTTTCTTCATGTGTCAAAAGAGGCTAACACTGGGGCACCTGGGTGTCAGTAGTTAACTATCTGCCTTCAGTTCAGGTCATGATCCCAGAGTCCTGGAATTGAGTCCTGAAATTGAGAAGGCTCCCTGATCAGTGGGGAGCCTACTTCTCCCTCTCCCAGTCCCCCAGCTTGTGTTCCCTCTCTCACTGTCTCTGTCATATAAATAAAATCTTTATTAAAAAAAAAAGAGATTAATACTGTAGTACTTTAATCTACTCACATAGCTATTTTGATGCTCATGAGAATAAATATGTCAAGGTTTCAAAACCGTAAGGTGCTATGATTATTGCTCCTTTCACTTATAATAAAGTAGTACAGAATGAATACTGTTTAATTCGAGAATTAGAAAAAAGTATTTCTGCAAGGTTTCTCTGGGATTCTCTTGAACACTGGGCTCTATATTCCCTAGGAAGACAATACCCACAACTCTGGCCAATCAGCCTACTCCTTTTTTATAATAAAATTTTTATTTTAAAATAAGTGTACACCTAATAATGTACAGAAGAGGTGAAAGATGGTACATATGTATGCCTGTATCCTGTATGCCATCCCCTACCTTTTGCTAATGTTATCATCTTAGGTAACTATGGTACACTTACTAAAACTATGAAATGAACACTGGCACAACACTATAATTAAGCCATGGACTTTATTTGGATTTCACCAGTTTTCCCATAATGTCCCTCTTCTGTTCCAAGATCTAATGCCAGAAAACTTGTTGCATTTAACTGTCATGTTTTCTTAGTCTCCTTTAGTCTGTGACAGTTTTCATCTTTCTTTTGGAGGAGCTGTTCATGTATTTTATAGAATATCCCTCAGTTTGGATTTGCCCAATGTTTTCTCATGACTGGACTAGAGTTATGGATTTGGGGGAAAATACCAAAAGTCCTCATCACACTATTTTCAGAGATGCATGGTAGCACCATAATCTATTACCGATGATGTTACTCTTGATCACTTGGCTAACATTATGTCTGCCAGGTTTCCACAATGTAAAATTAATTCATTTTTTTCCCCTTTTTATACTCTGTAAACCGTGAGCTCCTAAGTCCAGCTTACCCAGAGAAAAAGGAGGAATTAAGCTTTACCTCCTAGAAGGAAGGGTATTAAAGAATTTGTGTACAAGGGTTTCTGGGTGGCTCAGGTCATGATCTCAGGGTCCTGGGATGGAACCCCGTATCTGGCTCCCTGCTCAGCAGGAAGTCTACTTCTCCCTCTCCCTTTGCCCTTCCCCCATGTTCATGTCCGCCCACTCTCAAATAAATAAAATCTTAAAAAAAAAAAAAAAAAGGAATTTGTATATATGTTAAAACCAGAATAATTAATAAATATTTTGAGGGAGATACTTTGAGGTTATGAAGACATCTTATGTCTCCTTGAAGTTTTGCTCACTAATTTTAGCATTCATCATTATTACTTAAGGGTTCTAACCTAGCCCTTTTTATTTATTTATATTTTTCAAAATAATTTAATAACAAATATGCCATTTATTTCTGTAAAATAGTAAAAGAAAAGATGCTTAACTTTATATTAATATACTGGAGATACGTTTCATTTCCTAGTACATGTTTAGATTATTTATCAAACATTGCTAAAATAGAGAAAAGCTCTTACAAACTACAAAAGTAACTTTGTGTCTCCCAAACATTAATATCAAGTAGAAAAGCAGCAAGCAATGATTAGCAATATTCATACACTATTTTAATAACCCAAGAGGTAACTCTGATACAACTATTTGATCTTTTTTTCACATAACTTTGTTAATGACATTATTTGAAATGTCATTTTAAAGTATGGATTTTAGCATGTTTCTATGAAGTCTTCTGCAATATAAATATTTTTTAAATGGAGACAAATGGGTCAAAACTGAGGCTCTAAGAACCATATCTATATGCTCACCAACCAGTCTCACCCTGATTTCTAGGAGACAAGGAAAGACTTATGATTAAAGTACCTTGTTCTAAGAGATGGCAATTAAAAATGAACTTTGTGCACTTCAAACAAAACATTATGCTGTTTCAGTCATGAGAGTGACATCAAAAAGTTCATGTGGAGGAAAGGGAGAAGGAAGGAGTAGAAGAGAAGGAAAAGATTTTCCTACTATTGTGCTTTCAATGATTTAAGTTTCTCTAGTGCCTTATGAGGAAGAAATATCAAAGACTTACTTCTGCCCTTAACTGCTGCTGTTCCATTGCAATGATGGAGGCTTGGGGACTTGTAGACATACTTTCCTCTGGTTCCTTAAAACCTGGGGCATTCCCCACATCTCCACTCACAAAGCTTACAACATTTTCAATCAAAGTGTGAACTCCCAAAGACTTGGTCAGATCAAAATCAGACTCAAAGGAGTAAGAGGAGTTGCATAACCAGTCTCTGCTATGTTTCAGGCGAGCCCAAGAGTCACTCAGGGATTCCAACTGACTGTGCAAAGGACCTACAAACAGAACAAACATGTATCAATGTCAACCAAGTAGAGAATAAATTCTGAAACTAGACGAGGGCTGAGTGCTGCTACCATACCAACTGGTGAGAAATGGACACTCATGTTTGAATACATGCATGCATTAAGTGAATTTGAGCAAAATGCTTTGGTAAAAAAACAAAAAACAAACAAAAAGTAGAGCAATGTAAGAAAATAAAGGGAAAGCCCTGTTTGATGTTTCAGTGTCTCTTTAAGCGCTTTAGCAACACGCTGCCACAAGAAAAAGAAAGGCAGAAGCTGCTCTCAAAATGCTTAGCTTAAAATGCTCTGCAGTATTAAACCAGACCACCATTTATGAACAAAAAAGAACTAGACACTTGGGACACTGCTGGTAAGACCTAACAGTAATACAACGTTATCTGATTTAACATTATTTTTGCAAAAAGTTAAGACTGAGCAAAAAGTCTACATATCTACAATGAAACATTACCAAAAAAATGAATATAGAAGGGCAAGTAAACTTACACAAAAAGGAGACACAAACATCACCCTTTGGGTGTCATTAATATAAGAAACACTTTCACTGTGTCATATGCATATTTATTGCAGGCTGTGAAACTCCTAGATAGAGGAAGCAAAGTTTCACAGACAAGAATATATGAGATTCACTGTAAAATGGTATCTATTTAAAATTACCAAGTGATGTCACAATAGTTGCTAGATATAATACCATTAGTTTTGCCAGTGGGCATTTTCTAGACTTATAATAGGTGAAAACATTAGACAATGAATATGTTAATATGTTTTAACTCAACAGCTGTCTAAGTCACATGGCAATATTAACTTTAAATAAATATATAAATGTCCCGTTCCTACAAGCCTTGTCTTTTTTAATTTAATTGACTTCAGGTATATGAATTAGATTAATCATAATCCTTGGCTCATGATATACTCTCATCATTGGTCCAAAATGGCCTGTTTCTGTATTTATTTATAATAAACATGAACACAAGAACTAGAAAATTGATAAAAACTTCTAACTGCCTATCTGCTGCTCTGCTCCTCCTCCAACCCATCTCTCCCTATTTCCTCCTAGCTAAGGCTGTCATTAACCCTAAGCTGGGTTTATCATTCCTTTGCTTTTATTAATACTAAATACTGTTTTATCTTATATGTATTCATTCCCAAGACAAAGAATGTTCAGTTTTAGTGGGTTTTGATTTTACAAAAAATAGCATTTTATGTACTCTCTTTGGGCATACTCTCTTCCATCAATATAATACTGCCAATATTCATTCACATTATTGCACGTAGCCATAGTTCATTTGTCTGAGTGCTGTATAATGTCCTATTATGTGAATATACCAAATTTCTCTTTTAGGAATGCATCTTAAGTACCCAATAAAATATGCACTCCAAAAATTCTATCTGTTGCATAACAAGATGAAAAAGAATTGGGAAGAGAACTACTTAAATACTAATGCCCACAGAGAAACAAATAAATAAAATATTGACTGTCTAACTTATTTCTGAATTACTATACCAATGTCAGTAAAACCCTAGGACTTCAAAATAAGATGTAGAAATTCAGCCAATATTATAAAGTAACTGAAATAATTTATAAGCATTCTACTAGAATAATTTAAAATGACCACAAATACATGGTTTATCTGCCTCCCATGTTTCAGCAAGAATTCTTAAGATTAAAAAAATGCTGAATTTTCAGTTTTACTGAGCATGAAAAATAATCAACCTGAAAAATTCCCTAAATTGTATAGCTGAGTATTTTTTCACATAAAATAGAAAAGAGTAAAAAAAATCTAAAGAATAATGTCCAGGATGGATAACGTATTAAATTAAAAATGATATTTAAAGAATAAAGCAGAACCTAATAAAAAAAGAAAGAAAGAAAGAATCCTTTTCCATGTCCTTAAGCACCTCAAATTCAGAATCTGGATATAGCATGAACTTACAAATGATAGTTTCTGGCTCTCTGCATTGAACTTCTTTGTTCAATAATAAAATCTCAGAATAAAAAGTTCTGTTTTCCAATACTTACAAATTACTTTTCAAAATGAAAATAAAATATGCCATGAGCTAGTGTTAGAACCACAGAAGTAAAAGAGCCCTTGAAGATTATGTAGTCCTCAATTTCCAACTGAGGAAACAGAGACACAAAAAGTTGATCTGTTAAATTAATAACATGAATTTCTTAATTTTATGGGAAGGATGTGATCTTACATATTCCTGTTATTAGTCAACATCACGAGTCACTAGTCCATGGAAATGTCACCTGCCTGCCTACACAAAGGTTCAACTATGAAGAATATATAAAGAGTGAATTTCTTTAATATACCCCAAAATGTTCTAGGAATGGGTGGGCAACCCATTCAAACCCTCTCTGCAAATTAAAGCAGGAGCTGAAGTTTTTGTATAAAGAATCAGACAGTAAATATTTTAGGTTTTTGTGGGTCATAAAGGTCTGTGCTACAATCACTCAACTTTGCTGCTGTCGTAAGAAAGTGGCCATAGACAATATATAAACAAATGACTGTGTGGCTGTGCTCCAGCAAAACCTTATTCACAAAAAAAGGTAGCAGACCAAACTTGGCTTACTAGGCATAGTTTGCTGACGCCAATGAAAAAGACGCAACTTACTAGGTGTAAGACCCAAACAAAACTTTGTATGACTAAAAGAAAGAACAAGAAAAATACGAATGAAAGCATTAGGATACATAAATAAAATAACTGTAACCCAAATACTTAGGGTGACATAAAAAATATTTTAAAACAAAACCTTACATTATGGAAATGAGATGACAGAACTCTTAATCTTTAAAAAATATTCTAACAACCTGATAACTTTGGTTTGTTCGATATTGTTTAATCTGAATACAGGAAATACTGTGTCTGAAAAGTACAACAAAAGCTTCCACAGAGTATGTGACTAAGTCCAGTTCCTACTTAGTATTAATTCAGAGTCATCTACTATAAAAAGAAAATATAAAGTCTAAGAAAATTTTTTAGATTGTTTACTTGTCCTTAAAACTTTGGTTCTTAAATGGAATTTTCAAAATGAACATGGCAGAGCTGCAATACATACTTTATAAACCATAAAATATGTAGGCAAGCCAAAAGGGGAAAAAAATTAAACATGCCATCATGTACTTGCTTGAAGCTCTTCTTTTTTCTGGGGCTCAACTGGCCAAAAAGGAGTAAATACACTACCACACAAGAATCAGAAGACAAAAGGAGAAATTTGATACAGGAGACAACATTTACATTTGCTCTTCTTTATATAATCTAATTTGAAATGCACAGTTACAACAGCATTTCACCCATACATGTTATACCACAAAACACACACGCTGATAAATGTTTCCAGTATTATTATAGCTGTAAAACCCTAACACTTTATTTAAAGACCTAGGGAATAAAAAAAAAAAATCCAATATGATATTTTAATTAAGAAGATCTCTGCTTCTTAAATTGTTGCTTTGGTATTCCCACCATTTTTCAGTGCATCAGCTTCAGCTTAACTATGAAAACTAAAGTTAAGTATCTGCAGAAAAGTATCTTTCAGTGAAGGATGAGCTTAGTTCCACCCAACTACTGCAAGTCTTTACGGTATTTATCAAAGTTCCAAAATACCAACACATGTAACAGGCTTTGTCAAAAATTTTGACAAGCTGCTGTAAGAATTAAATGTGTTAATATGTTTTACGTCATTAGAACAATGACTGGCATACATAAGCAGTTTACAGGTTTTAAAGAATGCAAATGTCATATTATCTCTGAATGCTAAGCAGAAATATGTTTCACTTATCTCTTTTTAAAGTATTTTGTAACTTTTTTTGGTTTTAGAATTTAGCTTGCATGCCTCTAAAGAGATGAGCAAGTTGAAGGAGCTAAATTTATTTGCTCATTTTGCTCTATTCCTTCCTATATGCACTTACTTGGACCAACTATGAAACACGCACTGGAGTGAAGGAAGAAGCAGCAATCATGGCTTAATAGCATGAATCCTAGTATTTCCAACCAAATACTGAAATTACAGGCACTAGGAACTCCCAAGGAGCAGTCTTTGGAAGCACCATAAGGGCAGGTGAAATGTGTATACAACCATTAACTGTTATTGATACATCCATTTAATTTCAGTAAATGGGACATAATTAGACACTTATCTCTAATTTTTATTAGATTTTTAATAACTCAGGACCACTGAGACTATTTATTACAAAAGCTATGTGAGGAAAAAGTTTACATTTCCACTTCAAAATATTGGAAAGGGGTAAACAAGTGTGTAGAA
The DNA here is from genome assembly GCF_009829155.1 of Mustela erminea. Lineage (NCBI taxonomy): Eukaryota > Metazoa > Chordata > Mammalia > Carnivora > Mustelidae > Mustela > Mustela erminea. The sequence goes on from NC_045618.1 coordinate 45,044,486, forward strand.
GTCTCACTTAGCTGGACAGCTGTTTGTCCTTCACTGCTCAAGTTAGAATCAGAACACCTAAATGGCCCCAAACAGTTCTCAGACTTGGTTGGTTCACCTGCCCAACTCAAGATAGGCATACTAAGGCTTATGGCATCTGGTCCATATTGGCAATAATAAGGAAAAAATAGGGTAGCTTATTTTACCATTACTTAAGAGCAAAACAAAACAAAAAAACCCACCATTGTCAGAAGGTAGTTACTAAATATACATGATCTTTAAAAATTCCTATATTCCTATATTCTCCTAAACGTATTTTCAATATTTGTTTCTTTTAAAGAAGGTAATCCATAATAAAACTATTAAATGTACATTTTCATTGTTTAATCCACAAGCTCCAAGATTCATGAGATTGAAACCTACTTATTTTTGCTGCCCTTCCTAAAATAGTACTTCTACTTTCTAGTCACCTATATCTAGGAACAAAGTCATTAGCAGCAGACTTTTTCCTCTGAGAACATTAAAATGTAATGATTACTAAGATAAATTGGTACCATATTAAGTGATATCATGAAAACTTATATAACTAGTTTGCCTCCCTATTATAATTTCCTAAGTGGATAATTAAAAATAAAAACTTTTCCCAAGAGATCCTATATTTGCTTTTCTGTTTTCAACAAAATAATAAATTCCAACAGGTTAATAGATTTTGGTACTACCTTGAGCTTTTTGGAAAAGGTAGTTTAGCCACAAACAAAATTTGGATTAATGGCTTAGTTCATTTGTATCTATTTAGATCTAAAACTACAGAAACTCCAGATCAGCTTACAGGGTAAGTTTTAAAACCTGAATAGGTAGCAACTCTAGGACAGTAATTCTGAAGTGTTACAGTAATTCCTCCTAAGTAATTTACACCTGAATTCTAGGGTATGCTTAATTCAAAGATAAAGATACCACTTTCTATTTTATTCTAAACATTACTTTGCTGTCATGGATAATACAGACTAAGTCTCACATTTGTATTTCCATACAAATTTTTATTTCCACAAACAAGATTTTGAGAGAAAAGAAAATTTTAGCTAATGGACTATCACAAATGAATATAAATACTATAGTAGGAAGCTCTTAAACTGTAGACTAGATCCCTTACGCTACTTGGTTAAGTTTGGAAACATCTCTCTAGCACCAAATGATATGCATTCATTAACATTACAGAAATTTTAGCAACAGGGCTCACCTGAGCTAACCAAAAATTTAATTCCTAAGTGGTTAAGGAAAAGAATTCTCTGGCTAACTATGGCAGATGAACAGCCAATTTTCAAAGAATTAGAAAATAATAAAGTACATGCTGTACATTATATTAAACATCTTTTTCATATATAAGCACCTTATAATTTTTTTAGAAACCCAGCAGCTACGTTATAACCCAACAGATATGTTACAGTCTCCAAAGACTTTCCAATAAAGAAAGCACCAGTTCTAGTCATTAGTCCTAGTATTTCAGAAAAGTCATTCTCTGTATTCTAATTATAGGACAAAATATTATCATATTCTAAGTTATAAGCACAAAAATGAAAAAACTGTGTGTGTTTCTCCTCATTCCTCAGTTTTCCCTTCATTTCTCAAATGTTTTCCTGTGGAGGGGAAACCTAACATCCTGCCAAGGAAGCTATGAAGACCTTTCTTTTGAAGTACAGAAGACTTAAAATCCTAAGAAAAAATTTTTCCCATAGGCTTTTAAAAAATTGCCACTAGTGCCAACTCTGAACATCTCCTATTTTCACAACCACAGTAAAAATGGGTTTAATAAGAGTGCCAGGTAATATAGAATAATTCTTGGAGAGTTTTTAGTTATCCCTGAATTTAGATTCTCTGAAACTGCTATCCTTTCCATACATTTGTATATATAACCAAGAGTAAACTACATTATTCACTAAGGTAGAGCTTCTAACAAACAAGTTTAACTCTTGATGACATTCTAAAACTGTTCCTCATGGAAAAATTTCTGCCTAGAAATCCTAAGTTCATGCCTTACATGCTTCATCTTAAGAGGCAAAGAGAAGAGGGGAAAAAAATATAAACTTTCTGAAAGTGTGCATGGGTATGTGGGAGGGTTAATGGAGAAGAGCTCTCCCTGAAACACCTTTTAAACTATGGCCACTATACCAGTGAACTAAAACATGGCAAATCATGTCCATAACCTCCAAAATGTAAAGCACTGCTTCTGGAGTTCCATGGAACTTTTTACAAAGTCAAAACACATGACAAATGAGAAACAGAACAGATTATTAACTCCTAGACATTTCTAGATTTTAAAGAAAATGATCTTCCTTTTAAGTCTTCCAATAAGATGTTTGTATATTTGTTTCTGCAATAACACTTCAATGACAATCATATTTAAATACATCAGATATAATAACAGCTACTTCATTTAACCAGATTTTTAATATCTTAATAGTTACCTCTCTTTCTATGAGATGATGCCAAATCCAAATCAACATTTCGTCTTCCACTCTATTAAGTTAAAAATAAATGATAAAATTTAGTTGTGTAACGTGTTTTAAAATTAAGATTTAATACAATATTAGAGCAAAAATATATATATATAATTATAGCATTGTGCTACTTATTCACAAGTCAAGTAAGATTAAAAATATAAAGTCTCTAAAATCCCACAGAAAACAGTTCTAAGAAAGCCCAGCTACAATTCTGAGATACTAAAACACAAAGTCAAGGTATACACTAACAAACACTGCAAAGTAGCACAAGTTTTTCTTTGTTGTCACCTTTTCTTCTTTGGAATCCTTGTCTTTTATTTTCTGAACATACCATGACCTTATTAATACCTTCTAGATGTCTAAAGCCCCCTGTAGTAAAGTTCTGTTTTCAAAAATTATTACTTGCTCCATTCCCACTTTACATTCTTTCAAGAGCCCAACTAGTGTTGGCTAGGTGTTTAGAGAAAGAGGATCTGATGAATCTATACTAACAGAAAAATAACATGGTCTTAAATCTTAATCTTAAATCTCCTAGAAGTATTTTGAAAGATTTTAAAATGTTTTAAAAAGCCTGTTAAATATAAACATCTCAAATTGGTCAAACTGCAGACTGCTCAATAAAAACAGTGAAGGCTTTCAGGAAGAACACAAGTATATTTCTGTTGGGGAGCATGTGTAGACAACTATCCGCTTTGCTCATATGCCCAACCAAAAACCATAGGTGGCTTATTTACACACAGACTTGACATAATAGTCTTAGGAAGTCCATTCATACTCTATCATACAATAAAAAAAACTGGTGACAAAGAAGAAAGGTTGCAGAAATGACAAAATAGACTCATTTAGGAAATGTCACTGTAGAAAATTGCTACCTGGTTACAAACAGACACATGTACCTACATTGTGGATAAACACATACTGTCTTACACACACACACACACACACACACACACACACACACCAAAAATAAGTATAGTGTCAGGCTATCTAGTGCCAGACAAAACACCAAATGTCACAATAACTCCTGAAAATATCACTGTGTCATGCAATAAAACATTTTTATCACATAGTACCTCTGTCATGAGGACTCATGGAACAATTTTATTTCAGGCCTCAGAACCAGGATTATCTGTGTTTCTTTGAACAACTAGTTTGTATCTTTTAGACATTGAATCATATGAGTCATGCTTTTCCTGTCTGGTGGCTCACCTTCAGCAGGACATCACAGGAGTACTGAGGTATACAAATCTTATACAGGGATTTACCTCTCAGCTTCTTTCAGCTCTACTTCATTAATCTAATTTATACCTTGATAAATTATTTCTTTTTATACACTAAATCAAATACTTTGTGAAATAAGGGGGAGAAGGGGTAGATTAAGAGACTGTAGTACAAAATGTTGGTATGACAACTGTCAATCAAATAGTTAAACTTAGGTTAAATCAACTGTTTGCTGAGGTTTTTCTGTTTACTAAGACAGAGAAGAAGATATATATCATATAATACTCTTTATAAAAGAAGGATAAAGATGAGGCACCTGGGTGACCAGGTCGGTTAAGCATCTGACTCTTGGTTTCAGGTCAGATCATGATCTCATATCATGAGACTGAGCCTTGCACTGGCCTCCACAGTGAGTGCTGAGTCTGCCTGAGATTCTTTCTCCCACTCCCACAGACCCACCTGCTCATGCTCGCTCACTTTCTAAAATAAATAAATCTTAAAAAAATAAATAAAAGAAAGATACTTAGCATTAAGCTAACTTTATAAGAAAGCATTTCACTAATTCATAATTCAGAATAAATGAAATACTCCTAGATATCAAGGATATGAATGGTAATCCTAAATAACCTCAGACAGAAGGATAATATATTTTAGCTGGAAAAACCCCAAACTGCCCACACTGCTTGCTCTTCTTCATCTATACCAGGCTCTCTAAAAATGAAGGCTTAGCCCAGGTTTCCTTTCAGCAGCAAAAGAATTTGCTCTGGTTCCTGACTCTCCCACCTCTTATAATACTATCTTTCAAACATCCCATAAGTAAAGATGATCATGAATAAACCTTTTCAAAAATGTGCTTATTAATCTTTTAAAAACTGTATGCAAACTAAATGAACAATCCTAGCAATTAAATCTGAGGCTAGTCCACCTCTACTGATCTGTCTTTCCATTGTTTTGAAAACATAATTTTCAAAATGTTTTAAATTATATTACCAAATTTGTTCTTTACAACAACCCAGTTGAGGTCAGCATAACAGGTAGTTTTATAGTTTTATTCTCTATTTCAAAGATAAAGAAGCAAGGGCTCAGAAAAGTTAAGTGTCTTGCCCCAGGTGAAAATCAACAGTAAATCATAAGCCTATTGGACTATGTCCGATTTCATTGTTTGTTTTCTAAAAGTATGTTGCTTTAACTACATCTATCCTCATCTTTCATCTTTTCATTTCAATGGGAATAAATTATCAATATTTTACTATGCTTTGCATATTATAAAAGATATCGGGGCAATACAACAAACCAAGACCTTCTAAGAGGTTTACTGGAAAGAAATATTAATAATACAGAAATAAGTCTAAAATGAGACAACCCATTAGTGGTTCATTAGAGGTACTAACAAACTGCTATGGAAATAACATGGAGACTCACTGTGAACAACATAATTTTGGAAAAGCTTTCTGGAAGAGTTGACATTTTGGCCAGTTCTTAAGAGAGAGCTAGGATCCCCCACCAATAAAATCCAGGAGAAGAACACTTGAGACAAAAAGTGCTTGAACAGAAGCTCAAGAGGTATGTTTGGGGTCTGGCAGGTGGACTACCACACCCAAAATGCAGATTACCACAGGGGTAACTAGCCAAAGGCAGGGAGGAAGTATCTTCCAGAATCTCTGATTTCTGGGTAGGCAGTAGAGAGTCACTGAGTTTTTTGAGTACGAGGGTAGCATGAGAGCAGGTGTTGTTCCTGTGTGCATTTTCAAGAGCTCTAACTCTGGGAACTGTGCCTAAGTAGAGGAACTGAAAAAAGTAGGGAGATCAGTTTGAAGACTACCAGTCCCAAGCAAAGGTAACAAAGACCTGAATGAAAGAGCAGAAAAGACAGAACAGGTGCTGAAATTTTACCAAAATAGTTTAGATGGCAATTCAGTAATTAAAAAAACAAAGCAGGAACGCCAGGGTGGCTCAGTTCGTTAAGCTGCTGCCTTCAGCTCAGGTCATGATCCCAGAGTCCTTGGATCGAGTCCTGCAATAGGTTCCTTGCTCAGTAGGGAGCCTGCTTCTCTCTCCGCCTCTACCTGCTTGTGAATACTCTCTCTCTCTCTCTCTGATAAATAAATAAATAAATATTTAAAAACAAACAAACAAAAACAAGAAAATAAAGCAAATCAAGACAATTTAGTGATTGCCTACTATGTACCAGGTACTAAAGGTGTTTCTAAATAGCAGCAAATGAAAGAGCAAAACTCCTCCTCAAAGAGCTTATATGCTTATGTAGGATAACAAAAACTGATGAATACCTATAATAAATAAGTAAATTATGTTAGGTACTGGAGGAGGAAGGGGACACAAAACAACAAAAAAACCCAGGAAGGTCAGGTGGACAGGTAATGAATATGTGGAAAGGAGGGCAAACAGCAATTATAGAGGTAGGCCTCACTAAAAAAGTAACATCAGAATGAAAAGCTGAAGTAAGGGTATTAGCCAGGCAGACAAAAGTATTCTAGTGGGAAGAAAGAGCTGGGTAAAGGCCCTAAGGAGAAGTTGTGTGGTATGTTCACAAAAAGGTCAAGAGGCCACTGTGGCAGAGGGAGAGTCCTCACCCGAGGACAGTAGTAGAAGAGAACAAAATGACAGTGGGGCCAGCAAATGCAGTCTTATAGGCCCTTGTAAGGCTTCTGAGCTGAGAAAAAGTGAAGTCATTGGAGGTTTGAGAAGAGAAGGGACATGATCTGTGTTGTAAAATTATGATGGCGGGGGAGACTATGTAATGAGACTGATCAGATTGGGAAAAAAAAAAAAACAGAAATCTCAAAGGCTATAAGACTGGGAACATGAACTGTGAGCACAGAGCTACAAATGGTAATAAAGAATAAAAGGAAGAAAACAAACAAAAACATCATGATACAATGAAACCTCCTTAAAGACACTGTTGGGCTTTCCTTAGAAGATGAATCTTTTATGCTTAGGAGTTTCTTTTAAACAACAGCTTTCTGTTCATGTAGCCCTTTATACCTTTCAAAAATATTTTCATATGCATCATCTCAACTCACACAACAGAGAAATTTCAGAGCTAAAAATGGAGCTTATAGACCACTGAATCCAAAAAACCAGTTTCTGTTTGAACTGCTGTGTGACATGGCCACAGTCTCACAGCTCCTCCGAAGTAGAATCAAGGCCAGAAGCCAAGTCTCAAACATTGCCATAAATACAACAGACACTAATGATCTAACACAATTCTCTGGAACACCAAGGCCCAGAGAAGTCAAGTAACACATATGGATTATTCACATACAAGACAGAGGAACAGCCAAACTAAAAATCCAGCTATGAACTCCAAGTCCAAAGCTACTCAAATAGAAGCAATCTCTTAAAGACAGTTTTCACACTATAATTTACCTATCACACTATAGTATACTTCACTTCTTACTTCTTAGGTAAATTACCATCTTGCCTGCAGTCTAGGTCCTGAAGCTTTTTGGGTAGATAACTGGGAGGTACTGAAAGATTTTAAGTAGAGGAGATATAAAAAGACATGTGAAATGTGGAAAATGGGCACTAAACAAGAGGCTGAGATGCTTCTGGAGTTGTCCAAGCAAAAGAAGAGGTAAGTTTGAAACAGAACAGTGGCAAAAGAGATGGAAAGGGCATATGAGAAATATATTAAGGGTAACATTTTCAAGATTTGACTAACTGAAGTGTAGGAGTGTGGGAGTTTGCAAAGACGAGAAAATAAGTAAAAGGATGAATCCTGGGTAGTTAATAATACCACCTACTAAGACAGGGAATATAATAAGACAAGAAGATTTGAAAGAAAGATGAATTTATTTTTAGATAGGTTAAGATTGGGGTAACCTCACTCAGGTGGAATGTCCATCAAGGAATCAGATATATGAATCTGGAGTTTAGGAAGAAGTCAAAGCTAAAGGTAGAAATCTGAGAGTCATTAACATATAGGTGGTAAATATCTATGCAATATAGTTACCTTATTTCTCTTAAAAGTTCTTTTTTAAAAAGCTCTTTTATGTCAAGACAAACACATATTACTTACTGTCACCAAAGTCTTATGTACCTATACCCTGAAAACAAAAATCCCTCTTTACTAAAACTAGGTATACCTACCAGTGCATAACCCTCTTCATCTGATTCAGGCTGAGACAAATCAGATTCACTCCTCGATTTGATCAGTCTATAATTTGGACTTGCGTGGACTAGCCGGCTCTCTGCAGTAAGACTTTCACTCCTGTCTCACAGGCACAAAGAGAAGTTTTTCAGTTTGCGACTGTTAGTTAACATAAAATTCAATGGAACTAGCAGCATAGAGATAATACACAAACAGTGAGGAGTAATTCTATTTGTCAATGGGAAATCGTGACTCTTGTGTAAGCACAAAACCTTTTACAATTACATCAAAATAACTTGCACGCCACTGAATTGCAGAGATGAAAATAAATTCATGTTTGTCAACTGCTGCTGTTTGTATGTATGAAAAATTGTGCCTCATTTAATCAGAAATGTATGTTCCAGGTTGAATCAGTATCACTCTTTAAATTACTTTAATACATTAACACATTATTTCACGATACTCAATTTGTATTTCCTCCTCCATGTCTGTATTAATTTCAGAGACCACTATGACTTCGAGAATAAAGAATTTCAATGCATAATGTAACAAAGGGGGTCGAATAACATTTTAAGCTTCTAGTCAGTCCCACCTGGTCATAAGTCCACCCCCTTCAGAGGCACTTGTTGAAGGCTGCTGCAACTGTCCTTCCTCCTTTCGCTTCTGAAGCTCATCAATCACAGGACTTACTCCTAATATTAACAGGGCACACCGATGGATCACAGAGTTGCAGGCAGCAGTGTATACATCCTGACCCTCAGGAAGGTCTGTGCTGACCCTTCGCTCTTGCTGAGACTGAGGAGGTGGATCATCAGCTCGAGCCCCAGACCCTGCCCCACTGTTCATTCTATCTCGATCTCGGCTACGAGCTACTTCACGGGCTGAGAGGAAACACTGAAAGATTTCTGTAACATGCAACACAAAAACAAGGTCTTAACACATGGGGAGAGAAGAGCAAAGAAAATAACAATAAAAATAGTCATAAAGTTTGGAACAAAACTTACTGAAAGAGGGAAAAATTATTTTTTAGACACTAAATACAGATAGTTACCAAGTTAAAATTATCTTAAATACATGTAAAATATTAAACTTTTCACCAAAAATTATAATAGGAAATACAACTGCCTTTACAGAATTTAGATTTGATTTATTCTATTTCTACTCTTACTAATGAGTCAGATCAGTACTTTCCAAAGCGTGGCCCCAGACCAGAAGCATCAACATCATCTGGGTACTCGTTAGAAATGCAAATTACTAGGCGTATCCCAACCCTTCTGAAACTGTAGGCACCGAGCCAGCAATCTGTGTTTTAACAGATCTTCCAGCTAATTCTGAGGTTCACTAAAGTTTCAAAACTACTGGGTAAGATAAAAATAACTACATATTTCTGAAATGTTTGTGACCTTGGTATGAAAAATGTCGGGTTACAAAAGAAACATAAAATTTAAGTTGCAATAGTTATGAAAAGCCCCCTTTCCCCTTCTGAAGTCTATAGAATTCCTACCATCTACATTTTGCTGTATCTCCAACACATTTTTTAAAAGTACAACCTCTAAAGTTCTTTGCTGAAACTGTGTATGGTTATAATATACAGTCAAAATTGCCTCTAGACCCAAGTGGCATCACCAAGAATGTCTATCTGATATCAACCCTTCCCAATTCACAAGTGTAAAAAGTCACTGATTTTATTAAGGTTCTGATGCAGTAGTAGATACTCCACAATAGGAATGTTTTGCTCAAATTTGGAGTGAAAACAGTATTCTTATTGGGAACCCAAGGAGAAAAGTTGGTAAAATACTAGATTCATCTGTTCATACCAAAGTACAAACTTTAAAAATGGATTTTATATGTGTATTTTATAGAATTATTATAGCATTATTTTCATACGCTGTTTTTAGAGTCTCTTATTTCTGCAAAAATCACAGCAACAAACTCAAGAGTACAAAGCTGGAAATCATTTAAAGTAATTAAGAGAATGGTCACTGGAATTTGGGGGCAGATCTCACTCTATCTAGTTCCAGCTGCTAATAATAGTAGCCATACACACATAATTTTGTCTCATTTAACCTCAGCCTGCCCACCTTTAAAATAGGCTAAGTGTTAGAGTGCATCTCACTAGACTGTTGTCAGGATTATCAGCTAATCTACGAGAAGCATTTGACCCAGTGTTCAGTGGATAACATAGGTGCTCAAAAACCATAGCTGGTTTAAAAATTACTACTCCATGGATGACTACTACACTTTCTTTACTATAATTAAGCGTTATATTTTGCTACTGTGTTTTACCCTTTGGACTTTACTTTCCAGAATTTCTTTTTTTTTTTAAGATTTTATTTATTTATTTAACAGACGGAGATCACAAGTAGGCAGAGAGCAGGCAGAGAGAGAGAGGAGGAAGCAGACTTCCCGCTGAGCAGAGAGCCCGATGTGGGGCTCGATCCCAGGATCCTGGGATCATGACCTGAGCTGAAGGCAGAGGCTTTAACCCACTGAGCCACCCAGGCGCCCCACTTTCCAGAATTTCTAAACTAAGTTTTAACTGCAAAAGTTCTTTCAGCCTAGGTTTTAAAGAATTATTTTCCCTCCCCATCTCCAATCCCCTTTTTCCTTGTCTTTTGTTTTTGTTTTTGTTTTTGTTTCCCGTGGTTTTTGGGTTTGGGCCACCTCCAAATCATTTTTAGAAGTATGCAGAACACAAACAAATTGATAATAAAATAAGTGTCAAATTGATACATATAGACAATCCTAATACCAAATGTAGCCATAATATTTTAACTTACAAAGTAAGTACACATTTTAATTTGAAAAAGCCAAATCACTCAAAAGATACTAACAAGTGTTTAAAAACATGGATATTTCCTTTTAAACATCTAAATGAGAGGCGCCTGGGTCGCTCAGTGGGTTAAGCCTCTGCCTTCAGCTCAGGTCGTGATCCCGGGCTCCTGGGATAGAGCCCCACATCCGGCTCTCTGCTCAGCAGGGAGCCTGCTTCCCTTCCTCTCTCTCTGCCTGCCTCTCTGTCTACTTGTGATCTCTCTCTGTCAAATAAATAAATAAGATCTTTATTTAAACATCTAAATGATTATGTTTAAAAATTATCTGTTACCTTGGAATATACAAGTATGAAAAGTATTATTCACTGAGCTAATAGTCTCACGTATGTTCTTGCTCTCTACTGACAATGGCTGTAGTTAGAGGGTGAAATTTATAATTTTAGGAAGTATAACATATAAAAAGTAATAGGCTCGCCTAGTAAATGCAGAAAGGGCCTCTCTTCCTCACCACACAGAGGTTGGCCAAGCCTATGGACAAACTGCTAACCCTGAAAACAAACTCTAAATGACCTTATCCAATCACTCATGGGCATCACTTCATGCATAAGACTTAGTAGAACAGTTATTATTTCTAAAAGCCTGCTTTCAGAGCTTTTCAGCCCAAAACATGCAATATAATAGCTTCAAAAGGTAACTAGCACAGTTTTAAGAGCTGAAACATTAACTAATGTAAACTGAGATCACCAGTAGAATATCAGATCCTTTTAGAAAAACCATAGAGAAATTTTTGCCTTTCTCTTTTCCAGTTAGTTGCCCTAACATGAAGAATGCCACAGTGTATCTGTGAAGTAAGAAGGGTGTACTCACTGCCAGCTGTCATCACTTCATGTTCCCGTTCTTCTTCTTCATCCTCTGGCTCGGGATGCCCCTCTTCCCGGTCTCGCTCAGCCTGTTCTTCCATTTCAGCTTCTTCATCAATGGTCCGGGTAAATGAATGCTCCTGAGGATCAACATCTGCAGAGTCTTGGTTTTCTGAGATCTTAGAGAAATAATCAAAGCTACATTGAATATTTTTTTCAAAAACTTGGAGAACTTTATTAAAACTTGACTTTTTTTATAATACTACTAATATCACTAACACATGAATTTTACTACAAAAACCCAAAAGATACACTGGATAAATCTGGAAGTTTAGAAAGAATGTATGTACACCAGAGACACCTATATGCCCTCCTATCCCCAGTATATTGATTAGAATGTCATGTTATAAGTTGATTCAAATTTATAGTTATTCAGCTATAAAATCCTACAGAGCTGCATTAAAATGGGTTCAGTGTAAAACCAAGCTAAAAGGAAATTTAAAAACATGAATTTTTATACCATCCAATCTCCTTCAAGCTGTGTATGTTATTTTATTACTCTGTATAAATGTTTTAACAATTCTAATTTAAAACAGTATTTTTTAAACTTTTTTTTTTTTTGGTGAGAACATTTAACTTTACTCTGTAAGCAAATTTCAGTTATACAAACAGTACTGTTTTTAAGGGTTTTTTTCTTTGTTTTACCCTAAAGAAATCAAAAGTAAGAAATCTGATAAGGACAATGTTAATTTTATTTCCCACAGTGGTTCAGCTACTGGACAGAGTCCTTACAAAAGATATTAAGAGCCTCAGGGACGCCTAGGTAGCTCAGTCATTGGGTATCTGCCTTTGGCTGGGATCATGATCCCAGCATCCTGGGATCATGCATCATATCAGGCTCCTTCCTCAGCGGGGAGTCTGCTTCTCCCTCTCTAGATCCACCATGCTTATGTTCCCTCTCTATCTGTCATAAATAAACACAATATTTTAAAAAAAAAAAGATATGAGGAGCCTCAGAATCACCTCCCCCATAAATTTTAGTATAAAGTAAAAGTGAAAATTTTTATTTAATGCATAATAAATGCATAAATAAATAATAAATTCAATGCATAATAAATATTTTGTGATTGAAAGCCAGTAAACAACCTGAGAATTTCATAGAGCCATCAGACTCATACTCATACAATGTATAAGTCACTTATCCCTATAATATGAAGTTTCAAATCCAGGCCTCAACAAAATGGCAAATTAATACATTTCATGGACATTCAAGGTCACTAACAAATAGATCCATTAAATCAGTGCATGACAAAAGAATACTATAATACAAATGCAGAGAAAGAGTTTGTTTTTTAAAATCTAAGATCTCAATAACAGTATAAAGCATCTAATGTATGAAGTTTTAAAGTAAGCATTTCTGAAGGTGATGTATTATCCAGGCTTATAATTACAGGATCATGTTATCAGGACTACCAAGCACTTTAAAAATCACCTATTTTTGTTGCAGGAATAACTTCTGGAGCATTCTTCTCTCTTTTTTTTTTTTTTCCTAGAGAGAGAGAGCATGCACGAGAGAGCAAGCAGGGTGAGGGGTAGAGTGCGGGAGGGGGTGTGGAGAGAGAGAATCTTAAGCAGGCTCCACATCCAGTGTGGAGCCCTACACTGGGCTCAATCTCACAACCTTAAGATCAAGACCTGAGCTGATAACAAGAATCAGACTTAACTCACTGAACCACTCAGGCACCCCACTTCTGGAGCAGTCTTAAAAGGTTTCAATCCTTTTTAAAAAGATTTTATTTATTTATTTATTTATTTAAGAGAATGAGAGAGAGAGAGCACAAGCTGACAAGGAGGGTCAGGGCAGAGGGAGAAGCAGGCTCCCCATCGAGGAGGGAGTCCGATGTGGGACTCAATCCCAGGACCCTGGAATCATATGACTTGAGCTGAAGGCAGATGCTTAACTAACTGCGCCACTCAGGCATCCCTCAATCTTAACCATCAGTGGTGGACAACTCTAATTATGAGAAGGCTCTCTTCCTTATATTCAGCTATCAGTGATACCCCATTCAATTGTGACCCTTTGGTACTACCTATACCCTCTGGTACAAGAAACAAACTTACTTCCTCTTCTACAGGGAAGCTTTATTTTTAAGGCAAATGTCAATTCACTCCCTTTTTCATTTCCCTAGGCTAAACATTTTTGACACTTCCAGTTCTTACAGAAGATGACTTTCAGACCTTTCACCAATCCAAGGTAGCTTTTGTTAATGTCCCTCATAAATTACAGCACCCCAAATTAAATACGATAATTCAAATATAGTCTAATCAACATAAAATAAAGAAATAATATTTCATATGCCTTACACAACTCTACTTGTTATTACTTATACAGCCTATAATATACAAACTTTCTTAGCAGTCATGTCACTTGATAAATGTGGGTTAAATAACCCCCAAATCTTTTGCTTATCTAATTTCTTCACTATATAAAGAAGTATGTACTCAATATTTTATCCAGCATCTGCAATAATCAAGGCACGTTTTTTCCGTCACATAAACCAATTTGGAGCTATATCTCACAGCCTGCAGAAAAACAGAAATTAACTGATTTCCAACTTTACCCATCTGTCTCGTGATGATGACCTGGTCTGAATAAGTTCAAGGTTCTTGCAAGCAAGTAAACGACTTCGAACTTTGTACACACAACGGTACACTTCTGATAAGCTTTTACCAGGTTGATATCTAAATAAAGAACCAAAATAGAAAAGTTACCTAATTTCTAACATCATGAGAGCAAATATTTGTCTGAGGATAGTTTTAAGTTACTTGCCGGCTTTCTCCACATGCTTGGCTAAGTAAATTTGTGTGTTTCAGAAGCGCTGCAAGAACAAATCTAGACACAGTGTCCAAGAGTGACTCATTACTTAAAGTTGCACTGTCCCAATCTGAAAACAAAAATGATGCATTGACATTTAAAAGGACTCAGAAAACAGTTCAGAATAATTTTAATCACTTTAGTAATCCAACATCCGAATGATATCATTTTCCTAAACATTATTTAACATATGTACCTACTATATGTTCCTTGTGCTAGGGACCTAGCAGCTAACAAATCTAAGTCTCTGATCTCACAGAATTTCTTTTCTAGCTGGGGCCAATAAATACAAAAATTAGTGTGACAGCAAAGTACTGTCACAGAGAGACAAATAAAGACAAATAAAGAGAGAAATATAAAAAATAGAGAGAAAAATAAAGCAGTGTGGAATTACTATTTTATATAGGCTGGTTTGCAAAGATCTTGGATAAGATACAGGTGGGCAGAGATGTAGATGAAGTCAGGGAAGGTGCCATACGGAAACAGTGTCCCCTCAGAAAAAACTAGTATAGAGGCCCTGAGGTAGATTCAAGGAGGTCACTGTGGCTGGAACAAAGGGTGCATTCACAAGTGGTAGGAGACATTAGAAAGTTTGCTAGAGACCAGATCATATAGGCCTTGCAGGCCACTGCAGGTCCTTTATAGATTTTACTCTTGAGGGAACTGGGAAGCACCTCAGAAGGCTTTGAACAAAGATACAATATGATCTGACTCATATTTTAAAAGGCAGACTTTGACTGCTGCGTGGTGAACTGGACAGGGACAGCAACAGCAGTACTGGAGTGATTCAGGTGAGAAACAATGGCGTCTCAGACCAAAGCAATAGCAGCAGAAGTGGTGAGAAGTGGTCAGATTCCAAATGTGTTTTAAAGGTAGAGTCGACAGGATTTGTTGATTGATCAGATGGGCGAGTAAGAGAAAAGCCAAAGTTGACTAGAAACGTACTTAGAATGCTGCTGGCATTTACTGAGACAGGAAGAACACTTCAGGAAAACAAGGAGCTGAAATGAGGAGTATGGTTTTGAGCACTATCTATTATAGCATCCTTATGGAGATACTGAGCAAACTAGTCAAGAGAGAACATATCTGGTATCTGAGGCCATGAAGTAGATATTATGAACATTATAATGAAATGAATTAGGTAAGAAATCAAAACATTTGGACACAGATGAATACTTGCAATAGAAAACCAAAATCACAGCATTAGATAATAAGAAATAGGTGGGTGTTTTCTTTAATTCCATGTCAGCATACTAGTACTGTATTTTAAAAATGTAGTATATTCGGTAGATTCCAAATGGGTGTAGGTGGTTTATTGTCTGCTAAACTCTTGTTAATTTGACAGATTTACCATGCTACTTAAAAATAAAGCCAAACAAACAGAAAACACTCATAGAAAATATCAAGCCCCAAGTTAAGTTTTGTTCTTAATCCTTCTTAAATCTCCTATCTCAGATAAAATTTTACATCTTGGTTTTCCAGTCATTTCTGTATGCTTAGGGAAAAAACTAAACTCAGACTTACCTATTTTATAGGCAAATAAAAACCCCCCAAAAACCAAACAACAAACAAATCCTGACAATATAAACATGTCTGATTAAACAAGACTCTTAAACTAGACCCATTTATACTGCAGGAAATACTTCAGTAAAATGTTTGCCTCTGGATTTATCTTTTATATAAATCTGTTTTCCCACAGTAGGTTTGCTTAAAGTGGGATACATACCTAGACTGTTTTCCACAAAGAGGAAGAAGAAATTTACATTTAATGTTATTTGTAAGATGCTTTTTCCTATAAAAACGTAATAGAGTGATCCCTGTGTTTCCTGCTTACACATATTACGTATCTATTAGTCAGTATTCTAAGCTATCTCCGTATTTACCAACTCCGTCCTCTTCATCTTACCTTTACTAACAGCATAATCCTGCATGCTGATCCAAAGGCTTCGCGCAGGCTCTTTTGAACAACCCAATGCCAAGTCTACATACACAGCAATTTCAGGCCGCAGTTTGTAATCAAAAGGCTTCTGTTCTTCATTGCCTGAAAGAGCTACTTCTAACAGGCAACTCATACATTTATCTAAAAATAATTATTCAAGTGACCAATTTTAAGCCTGAACAATTTTGGTACTACAAATAAAATCTTATCACTTTTACTTAATCCATATTTAATAATACATTTCAAACCATTTTAAGAAGATGTACAAAGATAAAGTCCTTTAACATTTCTCAGTGAGAGGTAATATCACCATCCCATCAATCCCCTCCAGGATGTGTGACCAAACGTAACCCCCTGGGAGTTCTGGCATTCTGGTAAGCAAGCACCAGGGAAGCTACATGTCCTATGTTTGAAGCACAGGTCTGGAGAACTCTTCTGTTCAAACTGGAATGAGAAACATAGCACCACTGGGAAAGAGACCATACAAGAACTTTTTCCTTTTTCTAGACTTAAGGGAAAATAATCAGTTAAGTACGACTCAAGAGAGAGTGAAGATTTCATGAACAGTTTCTCTACTGATATTTACATTTGTTCAAGTAGGTCCTAACTTTTTAATGGGACATTTTGGCATTTAGAATTCATGTTCCATCACAAAAAAATAGCCAATGATAGGATTGGGGGCTAATACCAAAAGTCAATTTAACCTTTAATATAACTGAATTATCCTATGTGTACAATTTTACAAAGGACAATACTCTTTTCCTAATACATGCAAGTATTTCAACATAAAATGAAACATTTTAATAGCTTCATGATTTTATAATTTTAAAAACTGAAAGATAACATTCAAACTGAAATTTATTTTATTCATACTAAAGTCCAGTTAATTGACTGAAGTAAGTACACAGAAATATGAGGAAGGCAGACATAAAGATACTTTCATCCTCAAGAGGACATTTGTGATATCACAGAACTAAAAACTGACAGCACTGGAACCATGTTCACAATGTTAAACATTCCTTGAAAAACCATTTTACTTTTCTTAATATAACTGTATCTTAAGTGCCAGTCTAGCATTCAAAAACCATGGCCAGAATCACTCGCTGGTTCATAAATGAAATGATGAATATATGCTCTCTATTTGGAAAAGGAGGAAAATCTTCAGCAGCTCTTCTCACTCCCACTCCCCAACCCTCTAAACCCAAAGCAGAATATGTGCTTTTTGTCTTAGTTACTATTTTTTGTTTTCCCTCTCGATTGAGATTCTCTTAGATTAAGATTTCTCTTGGACTTTCCTTTTTGGGCATTCTCTGAGTCTCTTTCTCTCATCAGAGGAACAATGAATTTTCAGTCAATAAGACCACATGGGCTATCTAAGCTTCTCCTTATTTTATGGACCAACATTATAGACCCAGGGAGATTAAAGGGCCAATCATAAATAACACAACCAGATCATCTGTTCAAGAACTGGAGAAATCTTCATGTTCAGACATTCTGAGAGCTAGCCTAGCAGCAAAGAAGACAAATGGGAGATGAGGCAGGAAAGAGAAACCCAAAGGCAACATAAATAGGGAGAAAAAAAAACAGGGAGAAAAAAATAGGGAAACATACAAGGTGACATCAGCATGAAAGTAGGATACGCAAGGAGGAGAAGGGATTGCCACTAACATCTGGGAGGTGTCTGAAAACTGAATACTGGGAAGTCATGATAACATTAGAGAGCTTTACACTCTATAAAGCACTTTCATAACCTCCAAACCCCAGAAAACAAGGAATCAAACATATTCCTGTTTTTATAAGTTAAATGACTTGCCCCAAATGAGCAATAAATGACAGGGTGGGACCAGACCTACACTGCCCTAGTTTGGAGGCTCTTTTCACTACACAGTGCTGTAGGATTTAACTTCTTCTAAGGGCTCCAAGTCACAGTCTCAGATCCCCCACCCAGCTAATATTTCACTTGTTTACTACCAGTTCTCTAGTCAGCAAACCCAGAAAAAGAGGTATCTCCAATGGAGATACAAACACAAGCATGTATTTTAAACACTGTAGAGAAGCCATTACCTAACTGAGGGGTGTCCATTTCTACACCATCACTAAAAAGTGGTGTTTTCATCCAATATGCAGTGTCCTGTTCCTCTGGAGACACAGGGGAGCCCAGAAGCATACCACCAAGACACCGCCCAATAAGGAGAGCAATTGTTCTTTCCAGATCCACAAGCCACACCCAGGACTGGGCTGGCTGAGGTAACGGCATGCCAGCAGGATCAATCAGTTCTGGCCCTCCTAAAAACAAAAACATTAGTAATCACTTTTTATCTGGTATTCAAGAGTCTCAATCATTCTCATTCCTACTGCACTGCAATAAGACATGAAGTAAACTAATTCTACACTGAAAACATAAATTATAACATTTTCTGTATACATTCTCTTTACTAGGCTAACTTAAAATATATTCAAATGACTTTGCCATCAAATAAAATTTCCCTTTTGGAGTTACTAATTTTTTTTAAGATTTTATTTATTTATTTGACAGACAGAAATCCAGAGAACACAAGTAGGCAGAGAGGCAGGCAGAGAGAGAGCTGGGGAAACAGGTTGTCTGCTGAGCAGAGAGTCCCATGTGGGGCTCGATCCCAGGACCCTGGAATCATGACCTGAGCTGAAGGCAGAGGCTTTAACCCACTGAGCCACCCAGGCGCCCAGGAGCCCCTGGAGTTACTAATTTTAAGATAAGCATTAAAACAGTATATGACAGAGACATCCCAAGGGATTCTATTCCTACTTTTCATTATCTAGATCAAATTTCACCGTAACAGTGAGTACTGGAGGCAGCTCATCCCTCCAAAATCAATATAAGAATTGATCTAGTAAAATGACACTTATTATTGTTTAATGTTTTTAAGGCCCAAATCAGAACTGTCTTGTACTGAAATCAAGACCCATGATTTATTATACACCTGTTTTTAAAAGTTCTTCACTTAAAAAAGAAAAACTATACTTAGCCATAAAGATAGGTACAGATGTCAATCAAATCGCTAAAGAAAAACAAACAAGATTAACACGTCCAAAAACTGGTTATTTAAAAAGACTGATAAAAAAGACAAACCTCTAATAAAAGATGGCATAAATTCAAAAATTAGGACTAAAAAAGAGGATGTAACCACAGTTACACTAGGGATTTTTAAAAAACCGTTAATTTTATACCAATAAATTTGAGGGGCACCTGGGTAGCTCAGTCGGTTAACCATCTGCCTTCAGCTCAAGTCATGATCCCAGGGTCCTGGAACTGAGCCCACAAGACTTCTCGCTTAGCGGGAACTCTGCTTTTCCCTCTCCACCAGCCTCTCCCCCAGCTCACGTTCTCTCCCTCAAATAAATAATAAAATCTTTAAAAAATGAAAATAACAAAATAACATTTTCTGAAAAGATATCAACTCCCAAAATGGATTTGAGAAGAAACAAAAAAACTAGAGAAGAACAGTAACAACTAAGGAAAGAAAACTAATATAAAGTCTATCTAAACGCCAGGGCCTGGTGGTTTTATAGATAAACTCTTCTAAACCTTCAAAAAAAGATAACCTCTATCTTACATAAATAATTTCAGATAAGCAAAGGAAAGGAAGGGTAGACTCTAAAATGATACCATGAAGTTAGTATAACTGTGGCAGTAAAAATGACATAAAAATAACACAAAAGGGCACCTGGGTGGCTCAGTGGGTTAAAGCCTCTGCCTTCGGCTCAGGTCATGGTCTCAGGGTCCTGGGATCGAGTCCCACATCGGGCTCTCTGCTCAGCAGGGAGCCTGCTTCCCTCTCTCTCTCTCTCTCTCTCTGCCTGCCTCTCCATCTACTTGTGATCTCTCTCTGTCAAATAAATAAATAAAATCTTTAAAAAAAAAAAAAAAACACAAAAATGAGAAATTATAGAAAAATATCACTTATGAGAACACAGATGCAAAAATCCAAAATAAGATGATACCTAACTTATCTAATACAAAAAGAGTGAATCTTAAAAAGTTCTGAGATGCTTTAGAAAAACAAGAGTAGGGCGCCTGGGTGGCTCAGTGGGTTAAGCCGCTGCCTTCAGCTCAGATCATGATCTCAGGGTGCTGGGATCGAGTCCCACATCAGGCTCTGTGCTCAGCAGGGAGCCTGCTTCTCTCTCTCTCTCTCTCTTCTCTCTCTGCCTGCATCTCTGCCTACTTGTGATCCCTGTCTGTCAAATAAATAAATAAAATATTAAAAAAAAAAAAAACAAGAGTAAACCTGGAGAGGCTCCATATAAAACCTGATTAACAACCTCCTACAGTTATAACCTTGACACTTGATTTATCTAAACTCAGTGTCATAGAACCATATAATGTTAAAGTAAGACAGGTCCTCATTGTCATCTTGTCCAATTCCAATACTTCTAGAAGAAAGGAAGGCTTAAGAAATTATAAGCAACCTGCCCTAGATAATACAGCCAAGTCACTAGCTTTAAGCCTTAGTCCAGGATTCTTTCTTTCTTTCTTTCTTTTTTAAGATTTTATTTATTTATTTGACAGAGAGATCACAAGTAGTCAGAGGGACAGGTAGAGAGAGAGGAGGAAGCAGGTTGCCTGCCTAGCAGAGAGCCCAATGTGGGACTCCCAGGACCCTGAGATCATGATCTGAGCTAAAGGCAGGGTCTTAACCCACTGAGCCACCCAGGCGCTCTCCAGGATTCTTTCTAATGAAACATGTGGTAGGCTCACTTGAAAGGTTTTTTTTGTTTTTGTTTTTGTTTTTTAAAGATTTTATTTATTAATTTGACAGAGAGAAATCACAAGTAGACGGAGAGGCAGCCAGAGAGGGAGAGAGAGGGAAGCAGGCTCTCTGCTCAGCAGAGAGCCCGATGCGGGACTCGATCCCAGGACTCTGAGATCATGACCTGAGCCGAAGGCAGCGGCTTAACTCACTGAGCCACCCAGGCGCCCAAAAGGTTTTTAAGACTTAGTAATTAAACTCCTTTGATAGCCTTATGATAGATTTTAATGTAAAATACATTAATGTTTTCTAGACATAGTACTTTAAGTTATATCCAAATAAGTATCAAAATCATTTTATAAATTAAGACTGAATTCAAGTGTCATACCTAAAATCAGCATGCTATTTCCTATGAAGTTCCGTTTAAAAAAAAAAAAACCATCCACATACAGATTCTCAATTTCCATCTTCTACATTCAGTTATCTATAAATCCAATCAAAATACTAAATATTTTATTGTCAGAGATTTAAAATTAAAGATCTTTTCATTTAAGAAACAGAACTTTTTAATCAAATCAATCCACTGATTGTAAAATGTGTCACTACGCTGCTGACTGAACTGTGAAAAAATGCTTTCCTATTATCCAAGGTAAGATATATGCTAATTTCAATGATGTGAAAATTTGAAATAAAACATGTCTCAGCATCAATGAAATACACTACTCAAACCTAATGATCATATAAAGACCCTACTTATGACACTATTACATATGAGCAACTTTCTGAGTTCTCTCATCTCAGTCGCCCTTAAGGCTGCAAATTCTTAGACCATAACAACCCTACCTTTTGATTATGTAAAACACCCGAATATCAGATATGACCTACCTATTGCATGCAAGAGGAATGATTTTTCCCAAAAGCCTTGCTTGTTTTACTGTTTACTTACCATGAAGAGGCCACTGTAACTCTTGGTCTTCTAAAAGAGCAGCAGCTGGCAGGAGTCTATTAAGGCAATCAAGAGGTGGCAACAAGTCGAGGAGGTAACTCAACAGAGGCCGTGCCACTGACACGGGGAGTAACAGTAGAGAGTTAACAATCTGGCAAAGCATACTGCCTGCAGCTGAGACGTATATCACATCTATGAAGGGTAAGAAATTCAACATGGATCAATTGTTTCAAACTTAAAAAAGAAAAAACCTAAAAAATACTATTTTAGTGTAGAACTAGAGTATACTAATTAGATAACTCCTTGTTGAACATGTACCTGGTAGGTGATGTTGCACTAGTATTTACTCACTTTCAGAAAGTACCACCAATAGACACTTTGTGGGAAAGCATATAGATCCCTGTGCCAACAAATTCAAAGGATTATAGCTGCTTCCCTTTAAATGCATTATGAATCTCTCGTTCACAAATTTACCTTCATTTTAGATTTTCTCAAGAAATATTTATTGAGTACAACATACCAAGCACTGTCCTAGGTGAAAGGCAGACAGCCATGAACAAAGAGCTTTTAAAAGTTCCTACCCTCATGATCTTTACATATTGTGTTTTTTAAACCAAATTTACTTTAAAAAAAATTAAGGTCACTTCAAAGCACCTGTCTTTCTATCTATATTCATTTTAAATTAACTTTATTTCTGTATTTCATTGTATTTGGGGCAGGAAGGACCATCAGAGATGAGTTCCATTTGAAGAGATTAAATTTTAAATACCTGTGGAACGACAAAATGAAGGTGTCTAGTAAGCAACGGTTTTAGTTTCTCAGTTTCTTTCTTTATTGAGTTGGGGAACTTCAGAGATAAGGAGGTTTCAGAGAAACGTAAGGAATTTTAGTTGCCTTTGAGACAACCAAGAAAATATACCCAACAATAACTGGAAAAGGCTTTGGTGTGAAAAAGGAGTTCTCAGCCAGATGCAGATATGGAAATCAACACACTCGGGGTGGTCAAAGGAAATGGGACCAGATCAGATCATTCACGGAGAAAAAAGGGTTGAAGGCAAAACTGAGAGGATCTTAAACATTGAAGGGCATGTCCAAGGAAAAAGAGCTTATAGGAAACAACTGAAAAAAAGTGATCAGAGAGATATGAGGATTGTGACTACAGAGAAACCCAAAAGAAAACATTTCAAGAAGGAAAGTGGGACACTGGCAAATGCTGAAGAAAGGTAAAGAAATAGCAGATAAAAATTCACTTTATGCCATTTAAAATTAATCTTTTTTTAATTATGTTCAGTCAGCCAGCAAATTAATCTTTTTGAGTATCACTGAAACGTCTTTAAATTAGGGCTCCATCGTGTCAATTATCATCTTTCAAGATCAGTCATTATCCATCACTGTTACCATCACCCCAAACCCAAATCAAAGGGATCTTTAATAGGAAGGAGATTGAAGACCATTCCTATTCCACTCAGAAGTTTCAGGTCTCTTAAGGCTTTGGGAAGGCTAAGAATTTCTCCTTTATAACCACTGATTAAATGTCAAATCCAGTACCAAACACACCTCTTAATTTTTCTCCAACGCTGCCATTCCAAGGACTTTCTTTGAGCAAATTTGCAGAACGTGAATAAATATCTGTGGCATGAGGCAACAAGAGCTGAAGATGTTTATGAAGCAGCGCCACGCTGCTTGAGTTCTGGGGGGAAAAGTTCTTAAATTACTACTGTGAAAGAGTCAAGGTCCAGAAATATCATGCTTACCCAAATATCTGAGTTTCAGGGTCCCTGGGAGATCATCATAAAAGGCAAAGAATCACATACCTCACTAATGCTATTGATATGGCAAAATGCCAGCAGCTGTTTCTGCAGTGAACACAGGAGTTCATGAAGATGAGCAGGCTGACTGTTTTCTGAAGATGATGTTCCAAGCAGAAATTTATCACTATTCTTTTCTAGCTCTCCAAAGGCTTGATCCTAAGATGATATATAAATGAAGATTATATTTGAAGTGTTTGAAAATGAAAAGTCAAGGCCTACCATAAATGATTCTGATTTAAGAAGCCATTGTCTCCTTTTTCCCCTTATTAATCTTTAAATCCTTGTGCTGTTGTTACTAGCTATTAGCAAAACTTGTTAATTTCAATACGTTTTTCCACTCAAAAAAAAGTAATACACGTTTCATTACAGAAACTTTGAATATAGAGAAAACAGTACAATACCCACAGACGACATACTACATATTTTAATAAAATTGCTTTCCACAGTTCTTGTGAAAGGTTTTGTTTTCACATGGTTGTGAACGGACACAACTGTTCATTTGAACCCAATTCTCAGAAATTAGTTTCTGATTATAAAAGAAGTGGTATCAACTATATTTAAATTTAAAAATACATAGAAAAAAAAGAAATGGACTAAAGAGACATGACAACTAAATACAGTGTGTGATCCTGCATTTGAGGGAGGGGTTGCTACAAAGCACTTTTTTTTAAAGATTTTATTTCTTTGACAGAGAGAGAGGGAGAAGCAGGATCCCTGCAGAGCTCAATCCCATGGCCCTGGGCCCATGACCTGAGCCAAAGGCAGACGCTTAACCGACTGAGCTTAACTGACTATAACCAGGCACCACTATAAGCATAACATTAAGACAGTCATAAAAATGTGAATATGGATTGTATATTAAATTGTATCAATGTTAAATTTTCTGAATAATTGTCCTACTATTATATAAAAGAATGCCCTTCTTAAGAAATACATGCTTGGGGTGCCTAGGTGGCTCTGCCTTCAGCTCAGGTCATGGTCCCAGTGTCCTGGTCCCAGGGTCCTGGGATCAAGCCCCGCATCGGGCTCTCTGCTCGACAGGGAGCCTGCTTCCCTTCCTCTCTCTCTGCCTGCCTCTCTGCCTACTTGTGATCTCTGTCTGTCAAATAAATAAATAAAATCTTAAAAGAAATACACGCTTAAGTATTTAGGAATAGTCAGCATGACATCTATACTCTCAAATGATTTAGAATAAGAAATAGACAGAGATGGTAAAGCTAATTTGGCTGAAGAGTAGAGGGAATTCTCTAATTCTTGAAACTCTTGTGTAAGTTTTAAATTATTTCAAGTTAAAAATATTCTTTTAAAAAACTGTTCTTGTAAAAAATTTAGAAAATAACAAAACCTTATTAAAAACAAGTTAAAATCACCATTTAGCCAACACCCAAATAAAATCACTATTAATATTTTTTATGTATTTCTTTACTTATTTTTGTGACTTTTGCATTTTTCATAATACTGCATATTGTTTTTAATCTTCTCTTTTCCAACAGATTTGTAAGCATTATGTCCTCACGAACCATGGGTATATAAATTTTAAGAGTCGTAATATTCCCTTGAGCATATGTACCATAATTTACCTAGCCATTTTAGATATTTAAGCTGTTTAAAATTTTGTATCTTGGGGTACCTGGGTGGCTCAGTGGGTTAAAGCCTCTGCCTTCAGCTCAGGTCATGATCCCAGGGTCTTGTGATCGAGCCCCACATGGGGCTCTCTGCTCAGCAGGAAGCCTGCTTCCCCCTCTCTCTCTGCCTGCCTTTCTGCCTACTTGTGATCGCTGTCTGTCAAATAAATAAAATCTTTAAAATAAAATTTTCTATCTTATAAAAATGTGATGAACATCTTTATGCATAAAGTAATGGTCTATGTTTACAACATGCAAGACAGAGTCTCAGCACATTTTAAGGCCCTTGCTGATGTAAGCTGCCAAATAAGCACTGCTACAGACTGAATGTTTGTGTCACTTCAAAATCCGTATGTCGAAACCTAATCCCCAATGTGATGGCATTTGGAGATGGGGCCTTTGGGAAGGGATTAGTGCCCTTATGAGAGAGACCCACTGTGTGAGGACACACAGCAAGAAGACAGCTATTTATGAACCAAGAAGTTGGCACCAACAAATCTGCCAACATTTTGATTTTGGATTTCCCACCTCTTTAATAGTGAGATATAAGTCTGCATTGTCTAAAAGCCACCCAGTCTATGGTATTCTGTTTATAGCAGCCCAGAGAGACAAAGACAAACACCATCATTTCAAAATCTTAGACTATGACAGGGGAACCTGGGTGGCTCAGTCACAGTTAAGTGTCTTACTCTTGATTTCGGCTCCAGTCATGATTTCAGGGTCTTGAGATAGAGCCCCATGTCAGCTTCCACACTGGGCATGGAGCCTGCTGGAGATTCTCACCCTTGCACCTCCCTCTTCCCCGCCTCCTAAACCCTCCCATCACACACACACACTCTCTCATTAAAAAAAAAAAAAAAAAAAAAAAAGTAAAAGAGCATGACAGATTTGGTTTAAATCACTTTAGAAAGAAACAATAATTTATGATTTTCACCTGAAAGCAATCAATATTTTATTTCCATTTCCATATAACATAGACATCTACCCCAGCCCTAATGATATTAGGAAGGCACTACTTTATTTTTCACTAGTTAATTTTATCTTTAATTGTAGTAAAATACATACAATATCAAATTTATCACCTTTTTTGAATATTCAGCTCAATAGTATCTCATGTGTTCAAATCGTTGTGCACATGGTGCTTTTAATTATATAAATGCAAGATTTCATCTTCCTTTGTAAGAATGACAAATAAAAGCATTAAGAAAGCTCTGACTCAAGGAGGCTAGACTCTTGCCAAAAGTACATGTAGCAGCTATGCAAGGAGGTGCCATAAAGATGTACCACAATTACCTGGCAGCAGCTTCTAGAGCTGAAGGCAAAACTATCGAATCACAGTAACTGGAGGATATTTGCTTTCAAAGGACAAGTGCATCAAACTATATTTGTGGTGTTAAGAATCCCATCCATGGGCTTCACACTTGATAGTGACAGCCAATCTACTTTAAGAGAAAGGCACTTCATGCTGCACCAATACTCCTTACAACTTTGGAAAAAAATGTTCTGTCAATAACAAAGGACATTATGAAATTGTTCCCATTCCATGTGCAGCCAGACATCAGATCAAATTTATATTCTTAAATCTGAAAGAAAGTAACTATATAGGCCCAACTATCATTCGGATTTAGCCACCTTTTAATGTGGACAGAACAGAATACTAACACTTGCACAGAAGAAGATACAGATCTGACCGTGACGAGGCCTAGGAGACAATATGAAAGGATACACACACCATTCAAAGTTAAGTCACACAGTATACCTTGTCTCTAAAAACTGCTGAAGTTTACTAAGTTAAAATTACATGGTTAAATAGGGTTATTTGGGTAAGGCTTCCCTGAAGAAGTCATAGATTAGTAGAGCAAGCTGGAAACAGATAATGCCATGCTCATGAGCTCAGATGAGTGGTGTGTAAGCCAAATGGTGAAGAATCTGAAGAGGTCTTAATTTACTACAGTGAGGTTAGTCCAGCAGTAAGATGCAGAGAAGAGACCAGCAAAAAAGTGACAATAACTACAATACTGCTATTAGCATTAGGTTATAATGTTGTGGGTTAAGAACCCACAGAAATGTTTGGGGGATGGGGGATCTAAGAAACACTTAGGAATTAAGAGCATCTTAACACAGGGAAAGCTGTAGTGTCCATTGTCTTCTCTCCTACTGACCAGCCTATTCCTAGTAAGTACCAACCATACTATAATTATAGGATTTTATCTGGTAAGGTTATTCCCTTTCTTACTCCTCTTCTCTTGCAAAATGTTGACGACTATGTTTGTTTGTTTATTCTTGAACATTAACATAAGAAACACTTGGTAAAATTCTAAAAAAAAAAAAAAAATCATTTTGGAATTCTCAATTACAAGTCATTTAGCTCCTACAATATTTCAGAAGATCTGACATGTGTGTTCTGCCTCTAGGGGAGTGCAGTCTGGAGTTTTGTTTATTTTATACGTATTTAAACGTCAAAATACCTTAACCTGAAGCCATCCCTATCCCCTCCAAAAATGAAACACAAAAAACAAAATCCAAGCTTTATTCTTTTTTTAACTACAAAGAAAATGAGCAACTTACTGTATAAAATCCTAAATTTCTTAAGAGAGTCTTCATCAAAATTTCAGCCAGATGGGTGTCTGGATGGCAGCTCGGAGTGCCATAAGGTTGATCTGACAGGTTTCCATAGCCAGTACACACAGAAGAGAGGTCAGCAGCATCAGAGGGTGAGCTATAGCCAAGTAAGGAAGCTACATGGGTATGATCTTGCAAACTTGTCAGAATGATATCCAGTTGCATTCGCTAAAGAAAAATATTTTCATCAATGAAATAGGTACAAATGATTAGTTTAAAATGCACTTAGAAAAAAATGATCCCACTTTATATCCTGATATTTCAGGAAGTATATAATTAAAAGAAAAGCTGTTCCACTGATACCATTTGGAAAAATGTAACATACAGCATTTTATTCCTTCTTTTACTATAATACCCAAAACTCTCAACAAAATGGTATTCTTTGCATAATGATTTTAGGACTTGCAAGAGTAGGAAATGTCAACAGATAAATTATACTATTATTCTTCTATACAATCATCAATGTAACTATTTATTCTACTACTTAAAATAAATCACCTGAAATCTAAACGACTGAAAACTACTCATTGGAAGCTACTGTGGATATTACATTGCCAATGAGGACCACTTTTCCCCTGAAACCTGTAACTCTACAATTGATAGTTCTACTTGGTCGAACAAAATGTATTTATTTTAATGTACGTAAGATCTTAAAAATGGAAAGAATAAACACTTATGTCCTCACCTACATTTCCATAACAGTCATCTTCTTTTACTTTTATTATAGAAGCAATTTCAAACAACGTTCTGGGCATGGAACCAACAGTAGCACAGGACCTTGATTTTAACTTAGCACACTATAAACTAAAATGTCTCTGGTTTGATAGTATAAGCAACAAATTATTAAATTTTAATAATTAGCCCCAAATTATTTAATACGTTATCATTTGCTTCACATTCATTAGAAATATGGGAACTCTTCCAGCAGAAAATATTAAATTAGGATTTACTAAACCCATAAAGTATTATTCCATGAACACATGGTAATCAATAGCTTTATTTCCCCTTCAGTGGGGGTCACAGTCCCCACTGCAGTGTCTGTGATATTACTGGTTTACTTAGATACCATACAAAGGCTTACCTGTCCTTTAGATAAGCTCTCCCATCTATCAGGTCCTTGGGGTAAAAGAGAATGAAGCAATTCCATACGTTCTCGTAATGGAGGTAATAGCATGGTTGCTCCCACTGACAAAGTTTCAATTACCACCTAGTATCAAAAAAAGAAAAGTGTTTCATTTATTCTTCTCCTACCCACTTAAGTCCCCATGTTGCAACCACTTCCTCATATCAGGGAGATCATATGATAGTTGTCTTTCTCTGCTTGACTTATTTCCCTAAGCATGATATGCTCTAGTTCCATCCATGTTGTCGCAAATGGTGGGATTATGGACATTGGGGAGGGTATGTGCTTTGGTGAGTGCTGTGAAGTGTGTAAACCTGGTGATTCACAGACCTGTACCCCTGGGGATAAAAATATATGTTTATAAAAAATAAAAAATTAATTTAAAAAAAAAAAGAAAGAAAAGTGTATTTACTGGCCTACTCTTACCTTTTTAACAGAAATACATGAAAAATAAGTGCACTGGGGTGCCTGGATGGCTCAGTGGGTTGGGCCTCTCTCTTCAGCTCAGGTCATGATCTCAGGGTCCTAGGATCAAGCCCTGCACCGGGTTCTCTGCTCAGCGATAAGCCTGCTTCCACACACCCTCAACTGCATTCCCCTAACCCCGCCCCCACCTGCCTCTCTTCCTACTTGTGATCTCTGTCAAATCAATAAATAAAATCTTTAAAAAAAAAAGGAAAGAAAAATAAATGCACCTATTAGGATCCTGGAAGTCTGAAGAAGGTAGATCACAGAAGTCTGAAGAAAGTGACATGAAAAAAGAAAGCATGCAATCCTTTAAGTAGACTAGAATAAATATTTTGAATTTGCCACTAATAGCTAATCATCATCCAATAAATATTTAGTGTTGACTCTATTAACATTGGGCTTGGTAAGACTCTTTGCAATGTGCTACAGATGCAGAAATGAACTAGCCAGAGAGAAGTCCTGCTTCTGTAAGCCTATAGTCTAATGGGAAAGAGACCCTGAGGCAAGTAATTATAAGTGTGAAAGGAGTCACATATAGGGAAAAGTAAAAGGATGTACAAACTTGATCAATACACACAAAGATCACTAACATGGCCTATAGGCTCACAGAAGGTCTTCCTGAGAATTGGGCATTTAGGTTAAGAATTTTATTTTATTTTATTTAAAGATTTTATCTATTAGGGTGCCTGGGTGGCTCAGTCAGTTGGCCGCCTGCCTTCAGCTCAGGTCACGATCTCAGGGTCCAGGGATGGAGACCCACATCGGGCTCCCTGCTCTGTGGGGAGTCTGCTTCTTCCTCATCTCCCAGCTCATGCTCACTCATGCTCTCTGTTCCTATCTCTGTCTCTCTCTTTATCTCAAATAAATAAAATCCTAAAAAAAAAAAAAAAAGATTTTATTTATTTATTTGAGAGAAAGAGAGACAGAGGGCATCACAGAGAGTGAGCACGAGTTGGGGGAGAGGGAGAAGCAGGCTTCCCAATGAGCAGGGAGCCCAAAGTGGGGTTCAATTCCAGGACCCCAAGATCATGACCCGAGTTATAGGCAGATGCTTAATCGACTGAGACACACATGTGACCCAAGGTTAAGATTTTTAAAACAAGAAGGACTTAGACCAAAAAACATCCAGGTAGCTATTAGGAACAGCTACATTGTCTTAGGTCTCATAATTTCTCAGGGTCATAGCTTCTTTATCAGTAAAATGAGGGCGCTGGACTAGAAAAAAGAAGCACTTGATGATTAAGAGCTCTTGTAAATTTAGAAGGAAGAAATTTTAAAAACCTCAACAGAAGGTTTAGAATATAAAATTAAATCTCTCATACGGTAGTTGGAGGAAAATGGAAAACAGGAAAAAAACCACAAGAAAAATTATGAGGGCTCATCCAGGAGGTCTAGTATCCCAATAATAAGGAGTTACAGAAAGAGAAAACAATGAAGAGGAAATCAATATACAGTATACTCTAAGCAACTTCTTAAAACTGAAGAGACTGAGTTTGGAAATTAAAAGGGTCCACCCAAGCATAAGCCACAATGGTTAACAACAGACCCACACCAGTTCCTATTATTTTGAAATGTGAGAACACAAAGGACAAATAGAACTTGCTACAGAACTCAGAGAGAAAAGCAGATTTCCATACAAAGGATAAAAATTTGAAAAGCACTGATTTTTCTGAGTAATAACACTGAAAGTTAAAAGACAATGACTTTTATGGGCAAATGAGTTCTTAACAGGAAAATGAATTTAGATTAGAATTTTACCCCCTCAACTATTCATGAGCTATTCAATTCACAAACTACTTCATTGTAAGTATATTTTCAAAGAATATTTTTCCTATCTACCCTCTCTCAGAAGCTACTAACAAAGGTTAAAAAAAAAAAAAAAAAAAACCAACAAACCAGCAGACACCACCTTAACCAAGTGATCACAGTCAAAACCTCCAGTTACAAGACACGCCAATACCATGAACCCCATGATGTGGTGTACGGAGGACACATCATCATCTCTGTGGCACTCTTGCCAAAAATGCATAACCTCAATCCAATCATAAGAAAACAACAGAGATATTCAGTAAAATAACTGACCATGACTTAGAAATTGTCTAGGTCATCAAAGACAAGGAAAAAAATGAGAAATTGTGACACAGTGTAGGAGACTGGGGAGAAACAACAATTAACTGTAATACAGGATCCTGAATAGGATTCCTCAAAAGAACAAAGACATTACTGGAAAACTGATCAAATTTCTAAGAAGCTGTTTAGTGTAATGAATAGTATTAAGTTAATGTTAATTTCTTGGTTTTGATAATTGTATTGCAGTTATGTACAACATTAGCATTAGGGGAAGCTGAGTGAGAAAACTATTTTTTATGCAACTTTTCCTTAAGTCTACAAATGATTCAAAATAAAGCATTTAAAAAGAAACAAACAAAAAAAAAGCAACAGTGAGTGTACAAATAGATTAAGTTCCTAGAAGTTTCAGAGATAAGGAACAGAACTAGCTTTGTACATATCCTGAGGATTCATCTCTGAAGGACTCCCCTAAAAGAGTAACTACCAAGGACAGTCAAGGAATAAATAAACAATTTCTAAAGATAATTTTTAAAGTTTACTTTCTTTATTTTATTCCAGTACTTTCTGGCCTTTTAAAAATACTACACTATCATTCCTGAAAATACCAAAACAACAAAGTTCCCATTCACCACCAGGTTAATATTTCTTCTACCCACATGCCAGGGATATGTCTGTCCAGCTGAAATCAGTCATCTTTTATTGATATGTAATTCACATGTCATAAAATTCACCTTTTTTTTTCTAAGTATAAAATTCACTGGTTTAGTATATTCACAGAGTTGTATAACCATCACCCCATTCTAATTTTAGGACATTTTCGTCACCCCAAAAAGAAATTTTGTGTCTATAAGCAGTCACTCTCCTCTCACCCTCCCCTAACCCCTAACAACCAATTGATTTACTTTCTCTATGGGTCTGCCTACTCTATACATTTCATATACATACAGTCATATAATATATGGCCTTTTGTGACTGGCTTCTTTCATTTACCACAATGCTTACAAGGTTCAGTCATGGTACAGCATGTTATCAGAATCTCCTTTCTTTTTACTCCTGAATAAGATTATCCTGGTACAGACATACCACATTTAGTTCATTCATTCATCACCTGACATTCCACCTTTTGGTTGTTATGATTAATATTGCTATGAACATTCCTATACAAGTTTTTGAGTGAAAAATTCTCTCAGGAACAGACCTAGGCGTGGAAATGCTACATTATATGGTAACTTAACATTTAATTATTTAAGGAACTACCTGCTTTTGAAAGCAGCTGTACCATTTTACATTAACACCAGAAATATACAAGAGTTCCAATTTCTCCACATCCTCAGTAACACATTCCTATCTTTTGGATTTAGCCTCTAAGTGGGTGTGAAGAGTGTTTCACTAAGACTTTGATTTGCATTTCCCTAATGACTAAGACTGTTGAGAATTTTTTTCATGTGCTTACTGGCTATATGCATATTTTCTCTGGAAACATGTCTACTCAAAATTCTTTGCTCATTTTTGAAGGTGAGTTATTAAAAATAAATAAATAAAGTTGGGTTATTTAGCTTTTTATTGTTGAGTTGTAAGATCCTTTATATATTCTGGAAACTAGAATTTTTTTTTTAAGATTTTATTTATTTGAGAGAGAGTGAGCCAGAAAGAGAGCATGAGCAGAGGAAGGGGCAGAGGCAGACGAAGAAGTAGACTCCCCTCTGGGGTGGGGGAAGACACGGAACCTAGATTCCAGGACCCCGGAATCATAACTGAACCGAAAACAGATGCTTAACGCCAACTGAGCCACCCAGTGTCCCCGGAAACTAGAATATTATCAGACATACGATTTACAAATATTCCTCCCATTCTATGTATGAGTTTTATGTTCATTTTCTTGATAAAGTCCCTTGAGGCATAAATGTTTTCCATTTTGATGAAGTCCAATTTATCTCCTCTCTTTTTTGGTTGCCTATGCTGTCAGTGTCAAATCTAAGAAACTATTGCCTAATCCAGGGTCATAAAGATGTGATATATACGTACAACAGAAGATTATTAAGGCTTAGAAAGGAAGGAAATTCTGACACGTAGTACAATATAGATGAACCTTAAGGACATTATGCTAAGTGAAATAAGCCAGTCACAAAAAGACAGTTTCAGGATTCCACTTATATGACATATTCAGAATGTGAAAATCAAAGAGACAGAAAGTAGAATGGTGGCTACCAGAAGCTAAAGAAAGGGGAGAATAAGGAGTTATTGTTTGATGGGTACAGAACTTCAATTTTATAAGATGAAAAGAATTACGATGATGGGTAGTGGTTGAACATTATGAATGTATGTAATACCACTAAACTATATTTAAAAGTGGTTAAGGTAGGGGCGCCTGGGTGGCTCAGTGGGTTAAGCCGCTGCCTTCGGCGCAGGTCATGATCTCAGGGTCCTGGGATTGAGTCCCACATCGGGCTCTCTGCTCAGCGGGAAGCCTGCTCCCCCCCCCTCTGCCTGCCTCTCCATCTACTTGTGATCTCTCTCTCTCTGTCAAATAAATAAATAAATAAATAAATAAATAAATAAATAAATAAAAGTGGTTAAGGTAGGGGAGCCTGGGTGGCTCAATCAGTTAAGCATCCAGCTCTTAATTTTGGCTCAGGTCATGCTCTTGCAGTTGTAAGATCGAACTCTGCACTAGGCTCCAAGCTGGGACTCTCTCCCTCTTTCCTTTCCTATCCCCTCTCCCCCTCTCTCTCAAAAAAAGAAAAGGTTAAGATAGTAAATTTTATGTTATATGTGTCTTACCATAATAAAATATAAAACTGGATCCCTGTCCTCAGAAATTTATCCTCTGGTGGAAAAGACAGACATGTTTGTGAAGAGACAACTACAATACAATGTGATGTAGTAAGCATACATACAGGAGAAACCTAACCTGGCAGGGGAACAGGGAATGAAAGGCTTCCCAAAGATGACCTTTGTCTTAAAGGATGAGTTAACCAAAAATATTTACTCCCACCAAGAAAAGGAATAAGGGAAAAACATTTAATTGAAGTCTTCCAATATATGGTTGCATATATGAGCTACAACTTTAAGGAAAGATGTGGCTTGAGATACAGATTCCAAGTCCTATATGCTTACCTCTTGAATTTCATCTGGGACAGTTGAATCCATCAGTCTGAAAAGCAAATTTCGAAGTGGACCTGCCTGTCTCCCAAGAATGCTGGTAGCGACCCCTCCCGCAAGTGCAAGAGCAAGGTGATTTGAAAGCAGCTTCAGGCACAGCTTGAGGAAATTGTGGTGTTCCCTGAAACCAAACAAAGTACTGTGAACTTCTGGAACATAAAAGAGCATGTGCTATCCAGTCTGGGTAACATTTTTTTCTCTTTAAAAATTTTGTCAAATTATGACTAATAGTGATTTTTAAAATGTAATTCATGAAATCATGGGTAACTTTTGCTAAAGGTCATTATCAATAAGTACCTAAGTTTAGCTCTTTAAAGAAGTTTAACATAATTGAGGGGAAAACAGAACAAAAAAGTAAGTCAAACTCAAAATGAATAATTAATAGATATTACACACACACACCAATATACATATATATAACATACCTTGATGAAGGGAAAGGGAGTGGGGGAATCTCACTGTTTATTTTATCACAGTATCTCTCAAGAAAAGAACGCAGGTGTGAGAAGGTACTCTCTTCAAGATCTACACAATAAGGTCGGTGCCATGCAACAACTTGTCTAGAAGGAAACATAAGAAAATCATGTAATAGCTTTAACAGAGGAATTTTCACATATGATCAAAAACAAAATTTAAACCATTAATAAAGATGAAAGATTTCAACAAAATATACAGAAGGCCTTCTTGATTATAAAAGTTAAAACCCTTCATTTTATCAACCAAGGAAAACCAAGAATTTGTCATCCCTGGAGTTCTTCAAAAAGAAAACATATAGACACAACCTGCTTTGGAAGGTTGGATATTCACTCACTTAAAGGCAAAGATCTGAGCCGAGCCACAGGATCTACTACAGTCTTCTGGTTCTAAGGGTCTGTAAAATGTATATTTCATATTAAGAAAAACAGCCTGACTCTGTAGAAGAGAAAACTGAAAGCTATTAAAAGAAAAACTCCTGAGACACCTGGCGGCTCAGTCAGTTAAGCATATGACTCTTGGTGTTGGCTAGGACATGATCTCATGGGCCACGAGATAGAGCCCCATATCAGGCTCCACACTCAGTGGGAAGTTTGCTTGGGATTCTCTTTCTCTGCCACTCATGTGCACCCACTCTCTCTCAAATAAATAAATACATCTTAAAAAAAAAAAAAAAAAGCAACTCCTAAAGACTCTTCTAAAGACTGTCAAGATGTCGGGAACCAACTCTCTATATATGAAGTGGGAAGTTGCAAATTTAATATGAAAAGCAAATTATTTATAATCAATTTATTATATTTTTAGCTTTTATTTTGGAAGGTGATTATAAATGTTTTTTATTGGTTAAAATGTCATAAAAAATCCACCTGAATCAAAGGTCTGGAAGGCAAATATAATACATGTCAAGTTTAAATTAGCCCCCATGCATCTGAAAATATCTGAAACACCCTTAAAATTCCTTAAAATTCACACTCCTAATAAAAATCATCTACCTGATTTTCTAAAAACATATGGTTATCTCTTTAGGAAAAAGCTAAATTTCTGCAAAAGTAACTTCCTTTATTTAAAAAGTATAGCCATGGGCGCCTGGGTGGCTCAGTGGGTTAAGCCGCTGCCTTCGGCTCAGGTCATGATCTCAGGGTCCTGGGATCAAGTCCCGCATCGGGCTCTCTGCTCAGCAGGGAGCCTGCTTCCTCCTCTCTCTCTCTCTCTGGCTGCCTCTCTGCCTACTTGTGATCTCTATCTGTCAAATAAATAAATAAAATCTTTAAAAAAAAATAAAAATAAAAAGTATAGCCACTAATTATTTTCAAAAAACCAACCAGACAAAGGCCACTGAGGCTAATCAACTGTTTAGTTCTGGGGCGCCTAGGTGGCTCAGTCAGTTAAGCATCAGCCTTTGGTTCAAGTCATGATTCCAGGGTCAGGGCTCAGCAAGGGAGTAAACTCCCTCTCCCTCCCTCCCCACTCATGCTCTCTCTCTCACTTTCTCTCTCAAATAAATAAAATATTAAAAAAAAATAAAACCTAGTTCTGAGTTCATTTCAATGTAACTTCCTCTTAATAAGGAGACATTTAATTTTTAAAATCAAATCCTAGAGACAGAGAAGGAATTCAAAATATTTAAAGGACACTTAAATCAAGAAAATTTCTTAAATACAGGGTATAACTTCTTGCTTATATAATATAACCTCAACATTCAAGTCAGAAGAACTCTAGATGTCATGCCTGTGATAGTAAAAAAATCAACAGCATAAATGTTCGGAAGGGCATTTTATGAACAAAGTACTATTACTTTTGTTTTCACTGTTTCTGTTATTAGAATATAAGAATTTTTAAACATGGCATTCTTACCTATCCCTAGGAAGAGCAGTCCATGCTAGACTATGTGATGTTCCAGCAGAGATCTGCTGAATAGCTATGCCATCTAAGCCACTCACTTTCTTTGGTTTAGTAATAGGACCTGTGGAATTTCCTTGGCCACACTGCCCCATTGAGTTATTGCCCCAGGCATAAACTTCATTATCTAAAAATAAAATAAAGAAAAGCCAAATTTAAATGTAATACATTTATAGACGGTAAGTTAATATTATTTCTTTTAAAAACAAATGACATTACCATGAGAAAGAGCCAAACAATGACTGTCTCCAATAGAAATGTCAACTATTCTTGTGGCAGCCAGTTCTTCAATAAGCTTGGGTCTCAAAGCAGTAGCTTCTGAAGAACCACAACCTAGACAAGCTCCACAGCCCCAAGCATAAACCTGAAACAAACAGAAATGCACAAAATATCCTGAGGTACTAAGTTGAAGACTTATGTTGTTTAAAAATAAACATCATCTAGGGGTGCCTGGGTAGCATAAATGGTTAAGTGTCCAACTCTTGGTTTTGGCTTAGGTCGTGATCTGAGGATCATGAGATGGAGCCCTGCACCAGGCGCCGCACTGAGACTGGAGCCTGCTTGGGGTTCTCTCTTCCCCCTCTCCCTCTGTGCCAATCAATCAATCAATTAATTTAAAAAATCTTTTTAAAAAAAATTAAACAAATAAGTAAGAGTGTGGCTTGATACCAAATAACGTTCTGGGCGCCTGGGTAGCTCCATCAATTAAGCGTCCACCTTCAGCTCAGGTCATGATCCCAGGGTCCTGGGATCAAACCCCGCACTGGGCTCCCTGCTCAGCAGGTGATCTGCGTCTCCCTCTTCCCCTCCCCCTGCTTGTACTCTCCCTCAGCTTCTCTCAAATAAATAAAATCTTGAAAAAACTAAATAATAACTTCCTGTTGCTAAAATTAATATTTACTGTTTTGATTGTTAAAGATTTTAGAGTTATTTATTTTGCTGTTTTTAAATGTTTACTATACAGGTAGACAAGCAGCTGAGCTGCAAAGAAAAACAATCACAGAAAAAATAGAAGGATCTTAGAAAGCTTTTAGCAGCTTAGAAATACTGTTGCTATTTTACAACTTCTCCTTCATATGTTTCCTACTCTGTGGGTCTCAACAAATATTTCTTGGTTTATTAGACCAAGGTGTGTACATATAAAATGAATTGTGTAAGTCACAAAACTGCTGTTTATGATTCAGTTAAAAATCACATCACCTCATTGTTATAATAATTTCAATGATCACTTACAAAGAGGGCCATGTGAAGCGGTAGTCAACATAGCTCTCTGAACATCTTCATTTTTGGCTAATTAATACTACAACAACCAACGACTGATTTAAGAAGCTTAGGGGAAAGGTGAGTTGAAGAGGAAGATAAAAGGGTGAATGACTGTCAGTTGGGCAGCCCAAAATCAAAACAATTAGCAAACTGAGTGACTTTTTTTACCCTGTTGGTGGGTTCTGGTAATATCATATAGACTCTTACCCTTATGCTACTGGGTTCAGGAATTTTTTTGTCTTGTAATTCTTTCACTAAAGACTACTGAGAGATTAAGCCAAGAAAGAAAGAAAGAAAGAAAGAAAGGAAGGAAGGAAGGAAGGAAGGAAGGGAGGGAGGGAGGGAAATACTTGTACCAGTTGCTAGAGAACTACTTAAGAATAGAAAGAAAATTCCAGTACACTAAAGGTATACGTAAGGAGGGATTAACAACTAAAGACAAGTAAGGTGAAAAAATACATAAAGTAATTCAAAATCTCCTAAATCACTCATCAAGTACAATACAGTACTGTCACTCAATAAGACCCCTATTGCTAGAGTTTGCTCTTCCAGTGTTCCTCTGGTTGAACAGCAGATGAAGAAATACTTGGCTTGTATTTAGGGACCTTGTTGTATAAAATACAAATACTGTATTTTTCAACATAAGAATTACACTTAATATGATGGGAAGTCAGCAGAGAAGTGGCCTGAGAGGACTGAGGGAAAAACAGATGTTGATCATCTCATGCTCAGCAAATTTAATGGTAAACAGAACTACCCTTGTCATTTAAACGTATTTCCCCCTCACTTTATTTTTTCCTAAGTATGTATATTTAATTTCATGTAACTTAGCATAGTCATGATACAACTATTCTACATAGCAATTAACTCACAATTTCCTTTGAAATTCAATATAATAAATGTATTACCATCATTAGTAACTAACAGTTCAACAGTATTTGGTAATTTATAGAAACTTTCAATTCATGTAATTACCTTGCATGATCATTTGTAAGCAAAGCATAAATCATTACCCCTCTCATACAAAAGAACCACATGATGATCAAGGGAGGTCTGCGATTTGCCTATTGGCTATACATTAAACAAGTGAGCATCTTCTGGCTTTGTCATAGATTCTTACCACAAAACCCATAGTGAAAAAGATGTAAAAGAGAAGTTCCAGGTCTTAAGGCAGTATCCAGCACTGTAACAAACGACTAATGTAATGAAATATAGGGTAATGAATAGTTTGAGTTTGATATTTTAGGACGTAAGGCATTCTAGTCTCTCCAAAATAATTACACTATATGCTAATTTCAGCTTTGCTGTTCATCAGCCTTGTGAATTAGTCAAAAAACATTTTTATACCACTACCTGGTATGAAATAGTTTCCTATATGTGAGAAAATGAGTGGTCAGCTCATTTTTTCACTGTGGATGCTGATGGATTTAAGAAGAAAATTATTATCAGTCTATCACCATACCTAGATCCTCTCCATCACCAACAAAAAAACAGAGAGAAATCAAAGTATGCAAACAAAGTTCAGAAGTTTATAAAGAGATTAAAGTTCTGACTATCCTATGCCTGACTAACCCTTTCTTAGAAACACCTATCCCTCTCACATCATTTTTCCATATGGAAATTTCTCCTTACCCTCTCTTTTGATCACCTTTTGCCTTCTTAGTTCCTATCACTGGTTTCAACAAGATCTATTCACACTTTTTCCCACTATCCATAATTTTTAGGAAAGAATTTAAGGGGTGCTGAGTGCTAAAAAGGTTTTATAAAACCTCTTAATACAAAGAATGGGGCTGAGGACAGATTTATCTGGGTCAGAGGCCAGGTGAGAAAATCTGGTTCCTTTGCAAATACTCTACCTCTTCAAACAGAAGAAAATATTTCATTTCAGTAGATTGCCTTTAAAATGTTACCTTTTTTAAGGGAAGCCTGGGCAGTGAATTCAGTTAAGCACCTGACTCTTGGTTTCAGCTCAGATCATCACCTCAGGGTCCTGAGATGGAGCACCACATGGGCCTCCACATTCAGCATGGAGTCTGCTTAAGACTGTCTGTCTTTCTGTCTTTATTTCGCCCCCAACTCTCTCTCTCTCAAATAAATAAATCTTAACAAGAAAAATGCATTTTTAACTTTAAAGTTTAATTATGATTATTACTTTTTAGTCACCTACTCCTCTGAAATAATTTAATCCTTTTATGCTCATCCCTTATTCCTACCTGCCCTGTTGATGTTAAAGCAAGCGAAGACTGGCTCCCAGCACAAACTTTGCGAATGAACATTCCTTGTAAAGCTTCAACAACTTTAGGTTTATACACTCTGTTAGTATCTCCATGGCCAAGTTTGCCTACCAAAAAAAGCACATTCAAGTTAAACAGTTTACTTGTTTTAAAGAACCTCTATGCTTTACCTAAGTATTCACATTGATAAATATCACTCATCTTTCCATCACCAAACTGATGTGCAAAACTCTGTTTCTGACAGTAAGGAGGTGAACAAATGAATGTTTTTGTTACAGAAAAGAAATAGAAACAACCCACAGGCTACTCAATCTTAATTTCAAGCAATTAAAACCACTTTAAGGGAAATATGGAAAACTGTTCTTCTTTCTCTACTTTTAACGGTCACATTTCCAACTTCAAGTTTGCTGATATAATAAATAGGTTGTAATACAAGGAGTTTATATGTATCTAATTATTTTTTAATTTTTTAACAGAGCCAATAGTTACTAAAATAGAAAACTCAACAAATCACTAAAGAAAAAAAACAAATGGCCAACAACATATAAACTCAACTTCACTAAGAATCAAGGAAATATTAAATGATACCATTTTCACTACTGAAATTATTTTTAAGTACTCTTAATTTTAAGATTTAATGCTAAGTGTTTGTTATTGAAAGACACAGGAAAATAAGCAATCTCACAATGCTGGTAGT
The DNA here is from genome assembly GCF_009829155.1 of Mustela erminea. Lineage (NCBI taxonomy): Eukaryota > Metazoa > Chordata > Mammalia > Carnivora > Mustelidae > Mustela > Mustela erminea. Next base: position 45,085,867 of record NC_045618.1, read on the forward strand.
TGTGAATAAATGGACAAAGATTTAGTCATTCATTGTGTAATTTTTGATACAGAAAAATATTTGGAAACTATCTAGGTACTCAATAGTAAACTGATTTTTTTTTAAGTTGTTTTACGATCACATAAAGGGATACACTGAGCTACTTTAAAAAATTTAGAGCCATAGGAAGATATTTTTTTAAAAAACTGTCAGACAAAAACCACCAGATTATAAAAAATCTAAGACACATGTCTGCTTTAGTTTTCAAAAAAGGCATCTATGTGGAAATATATGTACATGTTTTATAAATATATATATATTTAGAGGTCTATCTGTGTAAGTTAACAATGGCTATAGCAACATTTGTTGAAACAGTTCATTTAAATTTCTAAAATTTCTACTCATTGTTAGTTTTCCTATAATAAGATATTTAACAGAAAAGTACATCTTTTTAAATCTCAAGAAAACAAGCCCAACACTATCAATAAATAATTTTTTACATACCATTGTCTCCTCCTCCAAAAGACCATACAGTTCTCCCATCTTTAGACAAAGCAATAGTATGTGAACTGCCACAAGAAACCTCTCCGACATTGCTAATGTCTTTTACTAATGTTGGAATGTTACGGCTGTTACTGTCTCCATGACCTTGGATAAAACACACACAACAAGGAAAAATGTTGTTAATGCTTTTTCTTTAGGCCACTATATCACAGGCAGAATAATCATTTTAAGTTAATGACAGAAATGAGGTATTTTTAAAGTGCAATTTGAAAGAATCTAGACTACTCTCAAACTAAGACCCCAGTCCCTTCAGTGAATCATTAGCATATTCTATACATGCTCTTCTCCCAGCACTTGTCTAATGCTACCTAGTATCATGCTCGTGTCAACTTGTTTTCACACACATTTTAGGATCATGATGGTATCTTTCTTGTCCCTGAAATCCTTAAGTGTCTGCTCATAATAGGTACTCAGTAGTGCTAGATTTAATTACAGCTTAAATTTCAGCACTACAATCCAGGTATTCGCTGTATAAAACTGTATTCCTCTGGGCTAAAACTAACAAAATAAATAACAGGGGTTTTTGCCTATTAAATCTAGCCTCACTGCTTCTCAGTAACCATCATTTCTATTTTTCTCTGAAAGCAACTTCAATTTTAAAAAAGCTTACCTAATCTTCCAAAGTCTCCTTCACCCCATGTGTATAATTCACCATCCTCTGTGACAGCAGCACTATGTCTGTACCCAGCAGACACACAAACAACTACCTGCATTGCACACAAAACACACCAAGATGAAGAACATGCATATGCTAAAACATGTAGTTCACATTTGATCTTACACAAAGAGACTGCAGAGACACTGATATTCGCAACTTATCCAGAAGTTACCACATACACTTGTAGAGGGTGTGCCCAGGATAGGTGCCTGGGGTCATGAAAATGCTGAAAATACAGCCTCTGCTCTGTTTGCCAAGCCATGAAACCTAGCTTCCACCCAGAGAAGATAACTTTCCTAGTTCACGCAAGGCACTCCGAAGGTTAGCAGGAGCCCTGAAAGCATCAATCTAATCACTTGTAAGAATACTATATCACAAATCAAGGCTTTACTCAAAGAGTTGGCAGGGCTAAATAAACACTCATGGAACAACGAAAAATTTTTAAATATAATGTTAACATAAAACCTATAATCCTGGCTAATCAAGAAAAACTCATTATGTAATAGGGGGTGACTCTCAAAAACATAGTTACTATTAACCAATGCAGGAAGATCTAAGCAGTATATAAGCTTACATTAATTAAACTCTTAGCAATATCTCTTTACCCCTCAATTAGCTATACAGTTGATGAGTTCAATCAGGCGATTAACAGTATACAGCAACATAACTGGGAGATGACTCATAGCTTTTACCACTGATTAAAATAATGATTTAACAGAAAAAAAAAACAAACTATACTAATTACTCTGCCTCTTTTCAATCTCCAAAAATTAGAACTCACTTGAGAAAATTCAAAATTTAGATTCAATAAAAAATACTGAGCACCATGTGGCACCTGGGTGGCTCCGTCAGTTAAGTGTCTGCCTTCAGCTCAGGTCATGATCTCAGGGTCCTGGGATCAAGCCCCGTATTAGGCTCCCTGCTCAGATAGAGGAGTCTGCTTCTCTACCTACCCCTCTCCCCCCATTCATGGATCATCTCTCTCTCTCTCTCTCTCTCAAATAAATCTTTAAAAAAAAAAAAAAAAAAACCCTGTATACCTAATACATTCTAGATAATATGCTAAAAACTACTAAAATTTTTATCTAAAAGTTATTAGTTTACTTTTTGGAACCTTTTTCCTTTATGATATTCATACTAAGTTATATTTAATTAGCAAAGTTCCCATTTAAAAAAAATAGGACATTAAAAGGAATATGATGTTTAAAGAATTGGAATGAAGAGAGAAGGTGCTTAAAGTAGTAGTAGTATTTTCCTGAAAATTTCCTTAAAGCCCCACATTCAGCATCTTATCAAGTATCCCATAATGTTGTCAGGTGAAACATTCCAAAGCTCACTGCTTGGGATTGATGTCTAAGTTAAAATACTACAAGTTATAATAAAGTAAAATTCGTTTGATAGACAATCTTGTCAGACAACCTACCATGAAGGAAAAATGTCCCACTTGCAATTATGGTATAATATGAAAATTTAAACTTTGAAAAGGTCTTATATAAAAAAACTTTTGTGGCAAGAAAGTCATCTTAAAATAGAGGAACCTGTATAACTGCATATAACTCTAAGTTTAGGAAAATACCTTCACTTCTTTAAAGAAAGGTCAAATAGAAATTAGAAGAGATCTAGGTTCAGTTTCTAATGGTGCTAATTATTTGTGTGACCTTCAGTAAGTGAGTTAACCACTCTAAATGCCTTATTTCTATTACAATGACACCTCCTCCAATTTTATGACCCCATTATCTAATATCACACCCCACCCAAGTTAATATCTAATACATTACTCAATTTTTTTCTTTATTATTATTTGAAATTATGTGCTTACTCATCTCTAACCACAAATTAAAAGTTCCATGAGACTAAGGATCTTGTGTTTTGTTCACTACTATGTGTCTAATGCCTAAAACACTGCCTGGCATTTGGAAGATACTGAAATATCTTGTGTATCTGGATAGTGTATCTGGATACACTGTCAAGATAGATATTCCAGATAGAGTATCTGTAAGTATTTGTGAAATGGATGATTCTCAGTTTCCTCATGTGAAATGAGAGTAATAACTACCTTAGCAAAGTTGTTATAAGAATTAAAATTAAGTAATGTATGTGAAAGTGTTTTGTAAACCACAAAAGCAAATATCCAAAGGATAAAAAGGATTTGGGGGTGAGGGTAACTTTAGAAAGAATATATCAAAATCTGAAAGATATCATCACTTACAACGCAGCGCATCTAATTATTTTTAAATACAATAAGAAAGCACATACCTTTCCCTGCAGAGGGCCCTGAATAAGCTTGGGATATTTCTGTGTTGAACTATTTCCATGTCCCAGTTTCCCATAGTCACCATCTCCCCAACTGAAGACTTCTCCTTCTGTTGTAAAAGCTAAGGTGTGACCATCAGATCCTTTAGAAGATGAAACCTTTTTAATGGACCTGTGAGGTTCAAATGTTAACTTTTTTAAAGTGGACTGATTATTAGAATCTCCAAGGCCCAGTCTCCCATAGCTGCCTTTACCACAAGCTCTGACAGAGCCATCCGTAGAAATAACAAAAGTGCAGTATTGTCCAGCTTCAATCTATAAGCAAAGGGAAGAGTAAAATAAAACGTTTCTGTGAGACTCAGAGTATAATATTTAACGCTAGTTTTATCAAAGAGGTTCAAAGTCTTTAAAACCAGAATATGGCACTATTCTACAGAGAAATTAAAAAGAAAATTATGAAAACTATTAATGGTTTCCTCATGTTGACTTTATTGTTGGGCATAAATTACTGCATATTTTCTCTCTTCAGGATATCTACCCAGTCATGATTCAATAAAACAACAAAGTAAAATGTTTTACCTCATCTTATAATCGGTGGATGAAGAGCAAGAAATAAAATTATCCTATAAATTCCTTTGAGTCCATTATGGCAAGGGCCATATAAAATATATTTTACACTCATTTTAAAAAAAAACAACCTAAGTTTTAGTGAAACTAATAAAAAAATAGAAAGTTCTAGCTTGACTAAAAGGTAGCTACAAATGTAAATAAGTGATCACAATAAGAAAATAAAATGCCAATCTAGCAAAAGAAAAATTCCAGTTTTTACTTAGTCCTATTTTCCATTTGCATTGAATATAATGGTAAGTCTGTCGTCATTCATAATTCTTTTCAAAAATCCAGCTCCAATTTGATTTTTTTGAAACTTGGAAACCATGCTAGGGAAATGAACTAAAAATGGTTTTTTTCCTATTAAAATGAAAAAAAGTGGTATAGCATGGTATACAGAAACAGTACAGATAAGAAACGAGACTCTTGGGGTGCCTGGGTGGCTCAATGGGTGAAAGCCTCTGCCTTTGGCTCAGGTCATGATCCCAGAGTCCTGGGATGGAGCCCTGCATCAGGCTCTCTGCTCAGCAGGGAGCCTGCTTCCCCCACCCCAACCCTCTGCCTGCCTTTCTGCCTCCCTGTGATTTCTGTCTGTCAAATAAATAAATAAAATCTTTAAAAAAAAAAAAAAAAGAAGAAGAAGCGAGACTCTTCACTCACTTAAAAAAAACTCTTAACACTACTTAGAGCAAACCATCTACCAATTTGTAAGATATGTAGAGGACTCACAGTCTGAGCATCAGAGAAACTGGGAGCCAGTTTGGGCTGTAGTATTTTCTCCTGTGTGCCTTCCACCAATTGATGGCTGCTGTTGCTCCCCCAGACGTAAACCTCACAGGTTTCTGAGACAATGGGAGCATCACCAGTCTGAATGCTATCTGGGCTAGCACATGTTCTTGAGTAATCAGATGCCATTCTGCAAACCTATTAAAGTTAAAAATATGCAATAAATAGGCAAGACATTCTTAGTGGAGACATTTTCATAAATGTTGTCTGAAATTACTGTTTATTTTCCTTATTTCTAAAACTCTCAACGGCTCAAATAACTTAAGAATACATCTAATTTTAAATACAGATGGCTAGACTACATACTCCTGTAAAAGATACTAATAAAGGTGGCAAAAATGAGGAGGAGACACATAATCAAGACTTTTTTTGACTAGTAATTATGGCACACACAGCATTACAGGAAAAAGAAAAAACACCTTAAAAAACAAAGTAGAAGGGGCACCTGGTTGGCTCAGTCAGTAAAGCATGCAACTCTTAATCTCAGGGTTGTGGGGCTTGAACTTTTGAAAACTTACTTTAAAAAAAAAAAATTGATAATCCTATAACCTTAATACAGTGAATGTTATCTTTTTACCTACATTCTTCCAGAACTTTGCATGTACACATTCTTTAACATAGTTAACACAGTGGATATATAAAAGTGATGAAACAAAAGTCAGACAAAATTTTCCACAGCTAACTTATCTTCATGAATGAACTGATAATTTTCCATCTATGTAAAAACCCCAGTTTATTTAACCCTTTTCTTTTAAACAAGACATTTAGAGTCTTTTTGTTACACAAGCCATTTTTAAGAACATAGTTGTTACTACCTTTTCATTACTTCTTAAGTAGAGAAGCTAAAAAATGAGGCTACTCTATCCCAAAACAACAACATCTTATGATTCTTGAAACATACTCTAGCAAACTGCTTTCCAAAACGGTGCTACTATGTATCACCAGCAGTACATTTTATGTACATATAAAATAAAAATCATTGCTTATTTACCACCTGTGTTGAATGTAATGGTAAAGTCTGTTGCTATTCATAATACATTTTTAAAAACCATACTTCTCTACCTGCAGCCCCCCACAGCCCTGCCAAAAGGATAGGCCCCAGGGTGGCCATTTCAATTGCCCTAACCAAGGAATACGTCTATACGAGAGTACCAGTCTCACCGCATCCATACCAATAACACATATTATGCTTTTAATTTTTTGCAAAGGCTTAAGTGAGATCAAAGAGGATGCATTATTTTAACTTGACATTTTGTTATTATAACAGAACTAAAGTTTTTCTTTCTTTGTTTACCACTAACTTTTGCCCATTTACTTAGTAAGGCTTAATGGATTTTTAACTGTCTTATACGAACTCAATGTAATAAAAATACTAACTCTGGGGCACCTGACTGGCTCAGTCAGTAGAGCGTATGACTCTGGTAGGGTCGTGAGTCAGAGCCCCATGCTGGGTGAATAGAGTACTTAAAAAATAAATTAAATAAATAATAACTCTGACTACAGCTGTTGTCAATTTTTTTGTCTGTCTTACAGTGTTTTGTGGGGTTTTCTTTTTTGCTCAACCAAAACAAGAGAAGGAAAACCTTCAAAAGTCAACCTTCAAAAGCCCATTAAATGGAAGGGGACAGAATAATTTTAGTCAGAATCATTTAGTCATAATCATCCAAAACAACAGAATGACATGTGTGTTCAACATTCTCCAGTGAACATAAGGATGGTTATGAGGACACACAAAATACATGTAAGTGAAGGCTGCTAGTCCCTAATAAGAGATCTGAAATTTTGCTGGAGACAAGAGAGGGTAGTGGCCAAGAGTGTTAGAATTTTTTAATCTGAAGATCTATTACTGTAATAAGTTTTATGATAAATCCCAGCTCTCCTCCACTCCACATTCTGCCAAAAATGAGCAAGATAGAAAAAAAAAATTACTTATAGGGCTTAGAAACGTGTGTTTAAAAACTGGAACGGGGGCAGGGCAGAAATCTAGGAAGATAACAGCAGCAGCAATGCCATTTTCTAAACACACTGATTCACTACACGGAACAACTACATGGCCAAACTTCAACTCCACACTTAACATTCACAACAAAACTAGGTGACAAGGTAACTCCAATAACTCCAAAATATAAGCAGACGCAGACAGATGAGTCTGGAATAATTTGATGTGTCACAGAGCAAGAAAGCTATGAAAGATTATTAGGCCTGTATCAAAAGAACTTAGGGGACGCCTGGGTGGCTTAGTTGGTTGAGCATCCAACTCCTGGTTTCGGGTCAAGTCATCATCTCAGGGTTGTGAGATTGAGCCCCGTCTGGGGCTCTGTACTCAGCAGGGATTCTGCTTGAGTTTTCTCTCCTCTCTGTCTGCACTTCTCCCTGCTTACACTCTCTCTTTCTCAAATAAATATCTCTTAAAAAAAAAAAAAAAAAAGAACTTAGGAACCACCCTGAAGAGACTACTACCTTAAAAGACTATTGGCCAAAGATGAAATAATATGAGCTCCACTACTGATAATAATTTAATGGGTTAAAACTCAAACAGGTTTAAGTCTATGGGTTCATAATGACATTTTTCAAATGAAATCAACTGGTCCACTTTGGAGGATGACAGACCAATTCATTAAACTGAACACTAGTTTATAAAATCAGTGTTCAAATTTTTAAAAATTGGACAGACATAATCAAGCACTTATTCAGCCTTTCTTATATGAACTGAAACAGAGTAACCAAATAATTGATAAGGGTATCAACTTTATAAAAACATTCCAATGAACAAAAGAGGAGTGATACAATTAAAATATCAACATTTTGCAACCAACCACCTATGAATTAATCATTAAACATCAAGAGTTGCTAATACCACAATAACAGAGATAACTAGAAGGAAACTGATGAAAAATCATACCACCATGTATAGTCTTGCCAAAGGGATCAAATAAGCCTCTAGATCCACCTGCCAATTTGCAGAAAATAAATAGTGAACTGCATTATGCGTAATCAATCAGCAAAAAGCCCAGGTTCTAAAGAAAAACACTGATGGAAAGAAAAAAAATGGAGGGGAACCTATAGATTAAGAGAGTTAAAAGACATCTTTTTTTTTTTTTTTTTTAATAGGCAAGACTGCACCATAGTGTCTAGATATACACACCTGGGTGACACAATGATAAAAGAAACGCAAGGAAGTGATTACTCTAAAAGTCAGGATAGTGGTTGCTTAGGGAAGGAGGACAGGGGTTAAGACCAGGACATGAAAGAGCCACTCAGAGTGGTTGGTAGTTTTATTTCTTTACCTGGGTACAGATTAGAAGGATATTTATTTTATAACAATTTGTTAAGCCTGACATTTATGTGTTTTTCTGTATCTGTTTTTATTTAAAAAATTTTTAAAGTTACCTACACATGATACAAAGCTCAAAATGAATAAAAGGGTATACACTGAAAAGTATGTCTCCTTCCCATTCCTGATGCCAGATACCCTAGCTCCACTTTTAGTGGAAACCACTGATGCTACTTACTTCTGCATCCTTTTCAAACACTGAATAATTATTTTCGTGCTATAGCATTTTAATACAAAGTAATTTTAAATGTAAAAGCCATGATTATTACATACCTCTTCAAAGAGACATAAAGCTGCCTCATAGAGTGAGCATAAGCCATCAGATGTTCTGGTTGGTTCCCTCCACTGACTCCGATCAGCAGATGAACCCTACAGTTTCAGGAGAGAAACATACATATTAAAATCACTTAAATATTCCACGGAAGTATCTGAGGAACTGTATATGTGAGTATGCATGCTAATCTCAAATCCTAACATTAGGTCATGAAACCAACTTTTACAGAGAAGTGTTAGAAAAGATGGAGCTATTGAGTGAAACAGTAAATTATGTGTCAATCCCTCAATGACTGTTTATTCAACATAGGGCTTGCCTAGAAATAGACAAGGAGGCAGAATTTTGCCAATTACATGTTCTTTGGGTGGCCAATATCCAATAAAGGAGCCCCCAGGAAATATTCTACTCTCCTGGAGCTGCCTTGCCCATCTGTCCCTGAGGATACAGGCAAGTAGAACATAGCCAGCTTGAGTGATGATCTTGACCAGAGCAGCAGAAAGTCCATTCCTCCCTTCTTAGTTCCAGTAAAACTGAAGGCCCACAATTCAATTCATGTAGCTACCTGACTACTTTAGTAACAAAGCATCTTTTTCCAATCACAGATGAGGAATCACAGCACTGTTCTGGGACTCTCCAGAATAGGGGTCAACGGCTGTGACCAGAAATCATTCTGTCATTGACAATTGACAAAGCAGAAAGTGAACTTGATCTCACTCCTCCTTCAAATTCCCAAATCCTTAAATCTTTAGATCACAAATGTCAAGTTCCTTCTCTGATTTAGCAATCCTGTAATCATGAAATTTTCATCAGTGGCTTTTTTCAATGGATACTATACTGTAAAAATATTTTTATTCTAAATGATAAACTGGCAGATATACCATAAAAAAGTTTATCTTCTACTATGGAAAGGAGGTTGGGCTAGATGCCTATAAGATCCCATCTAACTCTAAGATTATATGATTTTATCAGTTCAAACTATTTTAATTAACATGATTCTTAAGAAATGAAACAAATGTATATGTTGGCTATTTAATTCATGGCTAGTTTATCAGGTACTAACCTGCTACTGCCAAATCAATTTTTCTTTTTATCTGTTTAAGGTTGTGTTTCTCAAATTTTAATGTGGACATAAATTATCTAGAGACTATTAAAATACAAATTCCAATTCAGTAAATATAGATGGGGCCTAAGGTTCTGCATTTCCAACAAGCTCCCAGGATATGCCAGTGCTGCCATCTGAGGCTCACTTTTTGAGTAGTAAGGCTAAAGAGAGCCACGTGTAGGTGTGGAGTCATACCTCCTAAATGTTCCTAAGCTAAGTGTTCAAAATTAACTAGTACTGGACATACAAGGTATTGCTATACCAGCAAACACTCAGGAGTACAGACTCTGCAAATTCCATAACCAGTTGTGTAATACTTCTGAGAAAAACAATTGTAATCTGTGGCTCCATTATCTAAAAGGCCATCTCTAGTGATCACCAAATCAAAAGTAGATGTGGAACAATAGCCTGCTATGCCATCCTGGGAGCTGGTACCAGAGCCATCATAATCCCCTTTTTCATGCTTTTCTACAGTATGGAAGGAAATGTTGAAAACTGCATGAAGTTTTGAGTGACAGACAGACATGGGTTTAAATCCAGGCCACATCACTTACTGGATATGTGAATGAAGGATAAGTCTCCTTATTCTTAGACAGGAATAATGCTGATATTACTTAGGGCTATTGGGAAGACTAGAGTTATGTACAAAACATGCTTAGCACAATTTCTAATATACAGTAAGAAAATAAAACCGGTAGCAGTGATTATTAATTTGCAGCACATGAACAGAGAAAGAAAATACAAGAAATCTTTAATAAATTCTTGCTAAATTTAAAAATACCAAACCAATAAAACAACCTTAAAACACCGTCACTCACTTCTGTTCTGCCCAATACAGTCAATATAGTACGCCCCACCCCCCAAATCCAGTTTCACTTTGTGTGGTTTAGCTACCCAAGGTCAATAGCAGTCCAGAAGCAGGTTCTCCTTTTTCTGACACATAATCAGAAGGTCAGTAATAGCTTAACACTAGGTCATAATGCCAATTCATTCACCCCACTTAATCTTCATCTCATTGGCATTTTATCATTTCACATCATCACAAGAAGGGTGAGTGCAGTTTGAAAGAGAAACGACATTTACATAACTTTTATTACAGTATATTGGTATAATTGCTCTATTTTATTGTCACTGTTAATCTCTTACTGTGCCTACTTTATGAATTAAACTTTATCAGAGGTATATATGTATGGGAAAAACCATAGTACATATAAGGTTTGGTACTATCTGCACTTTCAGGTTTCTACTGGGGGTCCTGGAACATAGCCTTCAAGGATAAAGCTTCTGCAGAGCAAAGGAAACAGTCAACAGAACAAAGAGGCAACCCGCAGAATGGGAGAAGATATTTGCAAATGACAGTACAGACAAAAGGTTGATATCCAGGATCTATAAAGAACTCCTCAAACTCAACACACACAAAACAGAAAATCATATTAAAAAATGGGCAGAAGATATGAACAGACACTTCTCCAATGAAGACATACAAATGGCTATCAGACACATGAAAAAGTGTTCATCATCACTAGCCATCAGGGAGATTCAAATTAAAAGCACATTGAGATACCACCTTACACCAGTTAGAATGGCCAAAATTTGCAAGACAGGAAACAACATGTGTTGGAGAGGATGTGGAGAAAGGGGAACCCTCTTACACTGTTGGTGGAAATGCAAGTTGGTGCAGCCACTTTGGAAAACAGTGTGGAGATTCCTCAAGAAATTAAAAACAGAGCTTCCCTATGACCCTGCAATTGCACTACTGGGTATTTACCCCAAAGATACAGAGGTAGTGAAAAGAAGGGCCATCTGTACCCCAATGTTTATAGCAGCAATGGCCATGGTCGCCAAACTGTGGAAAGAACTAAGATGCCCTTCAATGGACGAATGGATAAGGAAGATGTGGTCCATATACACTATGGAGTATTATGCCTCCATCAAAAAGGATGAATACCCAACTTTTGAAGCAACATGGATGAGACTGGAAGAGATTATGCTGAGTGAATTAAGACAAGCAGAGAGAGACAATTATCATATGGTTTCAGTTATTTGTGAAGCATAACAAATAGCATGGAGGACAAGGGGAAATGGAGAGGAGAAGGGAGTTGAGGGAAATTGGAAGGGGAGGTGAACCATGAGAGACTATGGACTCTGAAAAGCAATCTGAGGGTTCTGAAGGGGTGGGGGGTGGGAAGTTGGGGGAACCAGGTGGTGGGTATTAGAGAGGGCACAGATTGCATGGAGCACTGGATGTGATGCAAAAACAATGAATACTGTTATGCTGAAAAGAAATTTTTTTTTAATTTTTTTTTTAAGATTTTATTTATTTATTTGACAGAGAGAGATCACAAGTAGATGGAGAGGCAGGCAGAAAGAGAGAGAGGGAAGCAGGCTCCCAGCTGAGCAGAGAGCCCGATGCGGGACTCGATCCCAGGGCCCTGAGATCATGACCTGAGCTGAAGGCAGCGGCTTAACCCACTGAGCCACCCAGGCACCCCTGAAAAGAAATTTTTAAAAAATAATAAAATAAAATAAAAAAGGATAAAGTTAGAGGATAATGTAGTTAAAGTAAGACTACGCCACCACAGTCAGTAAGGATTAAAGACATCTCTAAAACCCAATCTGTACACAGAATTCTTAATGTCAAAAAGAAAATAATACTATACCTAGGCATTTTTAAAAAACAAAATTTTTTTTGTATATGTACTACCAAAGCAAGCACAAAAAAACCCCCCCAAATTTTGGAAAATACAGTACATTAAATGTATAACTTTATAAACTGTTAACATAGGAATTTCAATGGTCTAAAAATAAATGGAAATTAAAATAACATAAATTCATGGTTTCATAGGTTGTCACTTAATTACCTCTCTCTCTTAAGCACCTACCATCAAAAATAATGGTAAACCTTTTATTTTTTTTTCACATTTGTCTTTTTAAGATATTCTGAGAAGGACATGAGACTAGATGTAGTACATTTCCATATATTCTTGCTATCTGGTTTTACACTACTTAAAATTGTGTAGCAGTGACTCCCTGCTGCCTACAGGAATGAGTCTCAGCACCCCACAGTACGAGATACAAGGCCCTGCCTTCACCTCATCCCGTTCTACCCCATCCATCCATCCAGGGGATTGCTCTCCTACACCTTGGTCACCTTGTGAACTCTGGTCCTCTCATCCAAAAACTTCTCCAACTCCCCACACTTACACACTTGCATGTTTGCAGGCAAATTCTTTCTACTTTTCAACTAAGCTCAGGGATCATTCCTCCACAAGACATTTTCTACCCCTTCCCTCCAGTTCTCTTCCTGGGTCTCACCACCTCCTCCTACTGCAGATCTCTACTACAGCCCTTTATCATTTATTTGAAATGTCTGTGTATCTGTCTTTCTTTAAACTGTGAGCTGGCTGAAGGCATGGATGCTACAAAGCTCATTTACCATTTCTTTTTTGTTTTTGTTTTTGTTTTAAGATTTTATATATTTCTTAGAGTGAGCACAACCAGGGGGAGTGGCAAGCAGAGGGAGAGAGAGAAGTAGGCTTCCCGCTAGGCAGAGAGCCCAAAGTGATGCAGGGCTCAATCCCAGAAGCCTGGCATCATGACCTGAGCTGAAAGCAGACACTAAACTGACTGAGCAACCCAGGCACCACTCATTTACCTTTTAAACTCAGTGCCAAACAGTATCTGGCACACAGTGTTAAATAAACACCTGCTGACATCAAAGGCCAATAGTGTTTTTATTATTGTTTATTCTTTCAGAATTCAGAGATATACATTGACATTATTTCCCTCTCTTTATTTAAATATGTTAATGAGTATTTTGTGCACTCCCATTCAAACACCATTACTTCAAGTGTATCATTAGTGAAGGTTAAGAATCACACAAGTAAATAAAAATAAAGGATTGAACTCATTTTTGTTAGGCCTTACATCAGGTACTCAGTTGATGGTTATGTGTCTTTCCCTTTAACTTTCAGCTTGGGGTAAGCTTTGTCCCAGTTGTTCAGGGTAGAGAAACTTAAGGCAGGGTTGGAATCCAGAGTACTGGGAGAGGATATACCTATTTTCTGAATTCTCAGACAACACTGTAAAGTATAAAAAACATGAGTTCAGGCGCCTGGGTGGCTCAGTGGGTTAAAGCCTCTGCCTTCGGCTCAGGTCATGATCTGAGTCTTGGGATCAAGCCCCGCATCGGGCTCTCTGCTCAGCAAGGAGTCTGCTTCCTTCTCTCTCTCTGCCTACTTCTCTGCCTGCTTGGGATCTCTGTCTGTCAGATAAATAAATAAAATCTTAAAAAAAAAAAAAAGTGGGTTATGGAGAGAAAGAGTATTAGACTCTATCGCTTACTGTGTAAGAAGGAATCATAAACGTAAATTTCAATTAATAACCATTCCTTTCTCCAAAAGCCAATCTGAGTTTTAATTAAATTCAATCTAATATAGGCCTGTGATGACTTTAGGAGAGCTAAACTAAATCAAATATCCAAGATTCTTCCCCAGAATAGATCCAGAATTCTGTGGAAAGCAATCTAGTTTTCTGGGGTACCCTCATCACAATAAAGAACTATATTACAGGGTATAACCACAGAGGCTATGGAGGGAGGCCCCTTCTCACGAGGTGTGTTTGTCCCAGAATAAAAGAGGTAAATGGAAAGAAAAGTAGAAATCCAACAATATAAACTTATATTTTACTACTTCCTTACTATAGTTTATAAACTTCAAGGTAGGCCTTCACGGGAAAAATCAACTTAACACAAACACAGTAAAAGCCATATACAGTAGTCAGAAAAAACATGGGCTCTGCATACAGACTTGAGGTTGTAAGAATTAGTTTTAGTTAACACAGCCATCTGCCCCATAAGTGCTTAATTAGTGTATGTTTTACTTCCAGTTTTTTTGCCAAATAGATGTGTAAATTTAGGAAAACTACCACAGTTTCTTTATCCTTAAGATAAGGATAAATAATGTCAACCTCACATATTAAAATGATAATTGACTCAGACAGTACATATAAAGCACCTGGTTGGTAGCAGGCACACAACAAAAGTTACCTATCTTCCCTCCCAACTCCTGGTACTGGGGAGCAGTAAATAAAAGAAGTCAAAAGAGGAATGAGATGGTGTATTACAGATTAAGTTAAGGATAAATTTATAGTACATACCAAAGAACGCCTCATCTGCATTAATATAGTCATAAAGCAGTCAAAGCTGATCATTCCTTCCTGGCTTGATAGTAGTTTGCTTTTCTCCATGGAATTTACAACCGCTGAAGCTCCCAAAGCCATTTCTATCCATTCAAGAAGATACCGCAAAGAGCCTCGCTGAGCTGCTAAACCAAGTAGCAGCTCAGAAGCTAATCTGCGACCTAAAGTGTCTGCACCAGAATTGGGAATAGTTACTCCTTTAAGAAATGTTGTCACTTGTGATAAGCAGTCCAAACCCATCGGAGGAATCTTGCTTTCATTTGCTAAAGATAATGGTGGCAAAGAGCTGACAACTTCAATTGCAGTATGAATAACGTCGTTGCAAAGACTAAGACCAGGTCCTGACACAGGCATCATCCAGCTTTGTCTCAGAAGTGCAAATAATAAGCTTAGACCAGTTCGAACACCCATTTCTATAAGTGCATCAGTGCTTGACCGGGGACGTTCACTAACAGAATGGACATCTGCTGAACCAGAGCTGCTCTCTGGGGAATGCTGCTGCTGTTTCACTTTGCCTTTGTCATGGTATTTATTAGAAAGTGCATAAAAGACACGCTGGAGTACAAGGAGTCGTTTCCGAAGTGCCCCAGCAAATGGGGAATCTGAACATACCATCTTCGCTAGTGCTAGCTGGCTGCTAAGAAGGGCATCCAAATAGTGGTCCTGCTCATCACTTGAAAGAGACTCACGTTCAAAGTCTGGCAACTGTGGTCCTTTGAGGCACAAAACTTGTTGGGGCAAAGGTACTACTTCTTTATTGCTGACCAGTTTAGAATACAGAACAGCAACTCCCTCTCTTGTAGCAATAGATTCACTATCCTCTGTAATCCAGGAGCTGTTGAGGTGTTCAAGCCACTTCAGTTTCACTGGTGGAACCATAGTTGCCATGTTGGTTTATTCTTCAGCCATTAGTTCTACAAAGGGAGATGAAAAAGCAGTCAAAAATTTATATAGGTGATTCACAAAATGTTTCTGAACCTCCACCTTACACCTACAATTAGCGATTTCAAACTGGTGAAACAAAGTCTGAACTTCAATTAACAGGAAAGTACCAATGTTAGTATTTTAGCTTTCATAAATGTACTATTAGTTATAAGATGCTAATATTAAGGAAAAATGGGTGAAGGACACATATAGGAACTCTGTATAATTTTTGCAACTTTTGTGTAAACCTAAAATTAACCCCACATAAAGTTTATTATAAAATTAGTGATTTTCATACCTTTTCCCTTCAGATTCTGGTCCCACTGTCAGTATAACAGTGGGTTTTACATGCTGATCACCCCCAAATTCTTATCTTCAACCCAGACCTCCTCCCTGAATTCCATACTCATATATACAATTGCCCACTTGACTTTGCCGTATAGATATCTAATAGGCATCTCAACATACTCAAAACTGAATTCCTAATCCACCAATGACCACACAAATCTGTTGTTCCTGTAGACCTCCTCATGTCAATAAATGGCAACTCTATCCTTCTAGCTCCTTTGGCCAAAAACCTTGAGAGTCACCACTAATTCCTCCTTCTTACACTCCAAATTAGTCAGTGCTACTTTCAAATACATCCAGAATCCAAACAGTTCTCACCTCCTTTATTGCTAAAACCGTACCCCAAACCATCATCTCTTGGATCACTGAAGGAACCTTCCTGCTAGTCTCCATGGCTATATGGAGGAACCACAGTGACTCCAAAAGGGCAGAAATGTTTTTGTATATTTTGTTTACTGCTGTATTCCAACACATAGTAAATACAATGTAAGAATTTGTTTTTAAAAAAAGTACTCTAATGAATCATTGAACACTACATCAAAATCTAATGATGTACTATGAAGTGGCTAATGGAATATTAAAAAAAAATACTTAAAAATTAAGTCCTATGGGATTAAATAGTCACAAAGGACTGGCATCCAAGGTACATAAAGAACTCCTATAACTCAGTAATAAAAAGACAATTTAATTTTCAAAATGGTCAAAAGACTGAACAAAACTTCACTGCAGATATATGAATGGCCAATAAGTACAAGAAAAGTTCTCGACATCATTAGTCATCAGAAAATGCACATTAAAAAAACAAATAGAGGGGCGCCTGGGTGGCTCAGTGGGTTAAAGCCTCTGCCTTCAGCTCAGGTCATGATTTCAGGTTCCTGAATCAAGCCCTGCTTGAGGGAGCCTGCTCCCCCCAACTCTCTCTGCCGACCTCTCTGCCTACTTGTGATCTCTGTCAAATAAATTAAAAAAAAAAAAAAAAAAGAATGACAACACCAAATGTTAGCAAGAATGTAGAGCAATCGAAACTCTCACAAATTATTTGCAGGACTGTGAATGGGAAAAAGCACTGGTAGTTTCTTATAAAACTAAACTAATAGTTTTCTTATAAAACTAAAACTAATCTCTACTCAATGACCTAACCATTGTTTTCCTAGGGGTTTGCCGAGAAGAAAACACGGGTCCACAAAAAGACTTAAATAAAAATATGGTTTCCCCTAGAAGATGAGAGCATGAATAAACTGGGAAGGAACAGGAAGGAATTTCCTAGGGTGATGATAATATTGAATTACCCAGGCATATGCATTTATCAAAACTCAATAAACACACATTTAAGATTTTTACTTTTCACTGAATGTGACTTTTACCTCAGTAAATACTGAACTCTATTTGATATGCAAACAGAAGTATATTTGGGGAGAAGTATACTGATAACTATAATTTATTTTGTAATGAGTCAAAAAATAAGATGCATTGATGTGTAATATTTCTTTATACATATCCATATATATGAATAGGTATGCGGTAAAACAAAAATATTAAAAGGGGCGCCTGAATAGCTCAGTGGGTTAAAGCCTCTGCCTTCGGCTCAGGCCGTGATCCCAGGGTCCTGGGATCAAGCCCTGCATCGGGCTCTCTGCTCAACAGGAAACCTGTTTCCTCCTCTCTCTCTGCCTGCCTCTCTGCCTACTTGTGATTTCTCTGTCAAATAAATAAATAAAATCTTTTAAAAAAAATATTAAAAGACTAATGGCAGAATCTCAATTCATTTAATAATCTTTCAACTTGGCTATATATTTGAGATTTTTTTTTTAAGGGCAGGGAATAATCTTTTTTCTTTTTTAAAGATTTTATTTATTTATTTGACAGAGATCACAAGTAGGTGGGGGGGGAGGGTGGGGGGGCAGGGAGCAGGCCTCCTGCTGAGCAGAGCCCTATGGGGGGCCAATCCCAGGACCCTGGGATCATGACCTGAGCCGAAGGCAGAGGCTTTAACCCACTGATCCACTCAGGTGCCCCATATTTGAGATTTTCATCATAAATTATTGCAAGGGAGGTGGGGACTAAGTCTGCAAAATGGAAGTCATAACAGTTCGTACTAAAAAAAATCCTCAAATACTTAAGGGCATTTTATTGTCATGATATAGGTAATCTTCAAGAAAGAGCTCAAGTGATAGTGATCCTAGACTAATTAAAAGGAGTTTCCGAGCGCCTGGGTGGCTCTGTGGGTTAGGGCTCTGCCTTCGGCCCAGGTCATGGTCCCAGGGTCCTGGGATTGAGCCCCGCATCCAGCTCTCTGCTCGGTGGAGAGCCTGCTTTCCCCTCTCTCTCTATCTGCCTCTCTGCCTACTTGTGACCTCTCTCTCTGTCAAATAAATAAATAAAATCTTTAAAAAAAAAAAAGGAGTTTCCTATTTGTCAATATGCCTTATTAAATTCTAAATATAAAATCTGATGACACTTCCCTTCTCAAGATTATCATTACTATGCTTAATTATGTTCATTACTCAGAACGTATGTACTTGGGAAGGGGAAAACAAAACCTAAGCTTCCTCCCACTTCATTTAGTAATTATTCAACATTGTGCAGGGGAGGAGAACCTGAATGGCTCAGTTAGTTAAGCATCCAACTCTTGATATCAGCTCAACTCTTATCTCAGGACTGTGAGTTCAAGCCCCACATTGTTTAAAAAAGACAAAAACAAAAACACCACATTGTGCAGAGGATATTAGAGTACCTTACCTCCCTTCCTGCAACCCATATGTAATTTTTGTTCTTTTTAATTTTGCAAGTTTGATAGCTATAAAGGCATACGATGTTGCACTAATTTCAATTTTCCCAATTACTAATAAATTTGAACATTTTATATTTATTGATCATTTGGATATCTTCTGGATATCCAATAGGAAAGATACTTACTTTACACTGCATGACCTTCTGAATTTCATATATGTGCATTTGTTACCAAACCAAATCTTAAAACTCCATTTTTGAATAACGGAAACCAAAACAAAGAAAAAGTCAAATTTTTAGAAATGCTCTTCTACAATTTTTTAAACAAAAAGGGGAAGAAGAAAAAGGATTTCACAATTTCTAGAAAAGTATATAAAAAACATTATTTATCAACAAAATGTAGCCAAAGTTGACCAAAAGCAATCTACAAAGACTCAAAATACTTCATTTCTTTTTTTTTTTAAGATTTTATTTATTTATTTGACAGACAGAGATCACAAGTAGGCAGAGAGGCAGACAGAGAGAGAGGAAGGGAAGCAGGCTCCCTGCTGAGCAGAGAGCCCGATGCGGAACTCGATCCCAGGACCCTGAGACCATGACCTGAGCAGAAGGCAGCGGCTTAACCCACTGAGCCACCCAGGCACCCCAAAATACTTCATTTCTAAGTAAGACTTCAATTAATAATTCAATTCAGTATTAGAAAAAAATAAGCTTAAAAATTGAGTAATAAATATAGCAGTAACTGATGAATAAGACAGACAAAAAAATAATAGGATTCATATCTAAATTTCAGAGGTGATTCTTGACGGGGGGTGGTGATCAGCTAACCGAATCAAGGAAAGAAAAAGATAAAACATAAGATACTCAATATTATAATTATGAATGGAAAGAAGAAATGGAAGTTTACCTGTTCCTCAAAAAGTTAAACATAAAAGTTACCATGTGACCCATCAATTCCAGTCCCTTATCTAAACTCAAGAAAACTGAAAATATATGTACACAGGAAAACGTGTACAGGAACATTCGATAACAGTATTACTTATAATAATGGAAAAGTAAAAACCAACCCAAATGTCACCATCATTGAATTAATCAATAGATGAATAAACAAAATGTTCTGTTATTTATATAATAGAATACTATTCAGCCATAAAAAAGAATGAAGTACTAATATATGCTATAACATGACTGAACCTTGTAAACACGCTAAGTGAAGAAGCCAAAAGAAGCCAGGTCACACACACTGTATGATTTTATTTATATGAAATGTTCAGAACTGACAAATGAATAGAAAAAGAAAAAGTTAGTTGTTGTAGGTCAGGAGCTAGTGGGAAAATAGGGAGAAACTGCTTAATGCTTAATGTAGGAGGGGTTTTACTTTAGAGCAATTGAAAATGTTTTGGAACTGGACAGAGATGGTGGTTGCAAATACTGTGAATGCACTAAGTACAAATAATGATTCACTTTAAAATGGTTAATTATGTGTTATGTGAATTCTGACTCAATAAATTATTTTTAAAAAGAAAACGACATGGCAGGAAGTACTTCACCAAAATGAACTTGGATATGTTGCCAAAAGAAGATAGAATCAACAGTGCACAAATATACAAGAAATACACAAACAAATATACATCAAGAATGACTTTGAGGGATCAAAAAAAATTATAAGATGCCATCCCAGATTCATCAAATTGTGAATTCAGGGAAATTCAGGAAAGAAAGTCAAGAGTATTTAAACAGAGGGGCACCTGGGTGGCTCAGGGGGTTGAGCCTCTGCCTTCGGCTCAGGTCATGATCTCAGGGTCCTGGGATCGAGCCCCATATGGGGCTCTCTGCTCAGCGAGGAGCCTGCTTCCCTTCCTTTCTTTGCCTGCCTCTCTGCCTACTTGTGATCTCTGTCTGTCAAATAAATAAATAAAAATATTTTAAAAAAAAAAGAGTATTTAAACAGAAATGAATCAGAACAACTAGAAAACATAAAAATGTTCATATGAAATCGTAAGAAAAAGAACATGAGTTTAGAATGTGAGAAAAAAATTTAATGAGCCAATGACTTCCCTTTTGGTTCTATAATCTACAATGAGACAAAACTGATAATATGGAAGATGAAAATTCCACAATGCACCTAGCACAGTGTCTGGTATTTCAAAGTCCATAATGAAGGCTGCATTTGAAGAAAACCAACTGGCTAGTAATTTAGTGAATTAGAGAGTCAGAATAACATGGTTAGGATACTAGTGAAATATATCAGTAATGAAATTTAAACAAACTAACAACAAAAATCAAGCTGTGGATGTCTGAAGAAAGAAATCTTTTTATGCCTTCAGGAAACAGACAATTTTTAAAACTACTGTAAATGTTTCAGGGCATTGAAGAAAGAGTCTTTGCTCTTCTTAAGTAGCCAATAAAGTAATATCAAAACTCAACAAAGCACAAAAAATACAATTGCAATGCTGCCCTCTAAAGGTAGTTATAAAAGTCCACAACTAAAACATTAGCAAGCAAAGTGGAACTGTATATTAAAAGGTTAACATGTGACATGATGAATGGGTTTATTTGAGGAATATAATGATGGAGCAACAGAGCAAATCTATTATCATTAACAAAATCCATGTTATACTGTGAGATGTTAAAAAAACAGCTGATAAAATACAGCATCCATTCCTAATAAAAATCTAATAATAAGGCAAGAATAAAGGTTTCCTTTTTAAATTATTAAAAATTTTATATCACAAAACAGAAGAAAAACACTGGCAGCACTGGTTCCTAGAGTCAAATACAAATGCACACTTTTACCGCTTTTATCAATAATGCAATTGAACAAAAAAATAAGTATTATATAGTATTCTACAAATTGTTATCACAGTGAGGTAGTTGATTACAGAATAAATAAATATCAAAATTCAAAAGTATCTAGCTCTAAGTAGTCACATGATCCAACTGTGGGGTGGTCCCACTCTCTCATGATCACGCTCACCAACTGCCCTGAACACAGCTGAAACAGAAAATGGGAAGATGGCTGCAAACTCTTCAGGACAAAGTTTTCAAAACAGAAATAGAAGTTGCAATCTTGGCAGAACTAGACAAAGGGAAGAAAGTTACTAAAGCGAAGCCAATCCTCAACAAATCATCCTGGTGCTAGCACTGCACTCTCAGAGACCCTCATTAAGGACTTCGGGGAGCGTGCTAAGCACCAGCACATTGCAGCAAGCACGTACACATTCATCTGGACACTTCAAAACTCAAGACTCTAAATGAGAATCTTATTCTTGCCCTTTTACCTCATCCTGACCCAGAATAAAGAACATATTTGCAATTAAAGTGACTTTATAATATCAAATGCCAAAGCTATTATCATTCAGTGCTATACAAACTATGACTCAGAATTTGGGCAAAATTTCAAATTTTGTTCTTCCTTAAAAGAAAGGTATATGTAAGTGAAAGCAAAAATGAGGGTAACCTGGATAATGAGAGGTTTGGAAGTTGTATTACCTAAGGAATTGATCATGCTACCTGTGACTATAACTTTTTTGCAATTCAATTTGATTTTAACTCTAAATCAGACTCTACATTGGATGGTTACATTAACTCATCCCTGAGCCCCCAATAAGTTGGACTAGGTATATTATTTCCACAACAGGCTTTAAAGAATCATTTACAGTACTTAACTTTAAAGAAACAAGAGTATTCTTTAATAATATAAACCAGAGCTCCAGGGTGGCTCAGTCAGTTAAGCATCTGCCTTTGCCTCAGGTCATGATCCCAGGGTCCTGGGATTGAGCCCCATATAGGGCTCCCTGCTCAGTGGGGACTCTACTTCTCCCTCTCAATCTCCTCCCTGCTTGCGCTCTCTCCACTCTCAAATAAATAAATAAAATCTTTAAAAAAAAAATAAAAATATAAACCAATAGGCTTAAGTAAGTTGCATTCATATTTGCTATTTATGGAATTGATGTCAGTGTACCTTCTGATTTTACAATCAGCATACCCAGAAATAAATATATATATATTTTTTTAACTTATTATTTTTTTTTTTTAAAGAGAGAGTGAGACAGCACATGAGAGGGGGAGTGAGAAAGGCAAAAGGAAAGAGAAAATCTTAAGCAGGCTCCCTGCTCAGCACAGAGCCTGAGGTGGGGCTCAATCCAACAATCCCAAGATCAGGTCATGACCTGAGCCAAAAATCAAGAGTCAGACACTTAACAAACTAAGCCACCTAGGCACCCCCATCCAGAAAATATTCTTTGTTAACTCAGGATTAGTTCCCTATTCTCAATTTTAAAGGAAAACCCAAGAGAAGCCTAAACTACTAACCAGTCTTAAATATTCTTTATAAGTATACACCACTATAAATGTGACTAAATTCTATTAAAAACAGTTATAAGAACAAAAAAGTCAAAAGTATCTTTAAATAACTACGATAACCAGGAATTATATAATATATAACAAGAAAATAATTATAGAGTTGTAACAAATATAAAATATCTAGTAATAAACTGAACAAGAAAACTGCAAAAATTTTATTAATAAATACATAAAATTCTACTGCAGAACAAAAGAGATTCTTTTAATAAATGGAAAGCTTATGCAATGTTATTTGGAAGAATCCATATTTTAGGTGGTCAATTAACATATAAAATTAATTCAATATCAACAAAAATCACCCTGGACTTTTCTAATACTTGATAAAGTGTTTAAAATTATCTGTAAAAATAAATACATAGGAATTTAAAAAAAAAAGGAAGTAAAAGAAAGGGGGAGAGAAAGATAGATCTCTGGAAAAAAAACTGGAAACTGAGAAAGGTTCTGGCTTACCATATATTAAAAATTACAGGGGCGCCTGGGTGGCTCAGTGGGTTAATCCTCTGCCTTCGGCTCAGGTCATGATCTCAGGGTCCTGGGATCGAGCCCCACATCAGGCTCTCTGCTCGGCAGGGGGCCTGCTTCCTCCTCTCTGCCTGTGTCTCTGCCTCCTCCTCTCTGCCTGTGTTTCTGCCTACTTGTGATCCCTGTCTGTCAGGTGGATGAATAAAATCTTTAAAAAAAAAAAAAAAAATTACAGTGCTAGAATAGGGGCACCAGGATGGCTCAGTGGGTTAAAGCCTCTGCCTTCAGCTCAGGTCATGATCTCAGGGTCCTGGAATCGAGCCCCACATCGGGTTCTCTGCTCAGCAGGGAGCCTGCTTCCCCCTCCACCTTTGCCTGCCTCTCGGCCTACTTGTGATCTCTCTCTCTCTGTTAAATAAATAAATAAAATCTTAAAAAAAAAAAGTTTAAAATACTATGGACCTTTATATTTAAAATAACCTTCCCCCAAAATAAAACAAAACCCAAATGTTTAATAACATACAAATTTGGATCATACTACAGTCTACCCACTTCTGGAAAGAATACAAACTCTATACTAGGTTACAGTATCATCAAAATTATTTCATTTTTTTAAAGTTTTTTACTTCTTTAAATAATCTCTACACCCCATGTGGGGTTCCAACTCATAACCCTGAGGTCAAGAGACACATGCTCTTAGGACTAAGCCAGCCAGGTGCCCCCAAATTATTTAATTTTTTAAAAATTAAATATTTGTTTCATGTTGTTACTCTCTTATGGTTTTTTATGACAAAGTATCTCAAATTTAACAGGTGTGCAGTAAAGGCTTGTGAATTTTAAATTCTAATCTAATTTTTAAAATGAAAAAAATTTACATTAGAAACTACTGAATTTAGTCCTATTTCAGTGCTCTTATCCGCATATCAGATCCACAATTAGATCTTGAAAAACTGGGGTGGGGTATTTACATCATTTGACAAGATCATACAAAAGGTGAACGTAAGAATCAGGATTAAGCACAAGTCTCCAGAGTCTGAAGTCCAGCACTATTTCCATGGCCCCATAGTATCACTCCCCTGAAAAATTAATTCTACATGCAGGGTAGATGTGAGTAAGAATCAAGGGAGAGAACTTGTCAAAATATACACCCCTAGCTCCGCAACCCCAACCTACCCCACCAAAGAATTTCTTTTGGAGAAATGTGATATTGCCAGCCCCATCTTCACCTTTGTATTCAGTGCCTAAGGATGAAAGCTGTGACATTGTGATTTATACTAAGAAATATTTATTTACTTGGTTGTTGTCCCCATTCCTAGCAGAAAGCTCCTAAAACCCTTGGAATTTTCTGTGATGAGAGTAATAAAGGTGTCTTTTGCTACATTAATTAAGTGACTTTTGGAAAACATCTGAGGATGGGGCTAGTGTCCAGTGGAGCCAATCATTGTGGCTAGAAGGTAGGAACTTTCAGTCCCACCCTCTGGCCTCTGGGGAGGGGAGAGGAACTGAAGACTGACTGACTTCAACCACCAATGGCCAATGATTTAATCAATTATGCTTTGTAATGCAATCTCCACACACAAAAAAAGTGGTGGGGGCCCTGGCTGGCTCAGTCAATGGAGTGTGCCACTCTTGATCTCCCGGTTGTCAGTTTAAACCCCATGTTGCATGCAGAAATTATATAAAAAGAAAAATCTTTAAAAAACACGGTATGGAGAACTCCCAGATTGGTGAACACATAGAGACTCGAGAGTGTCGTGCTCCAAAAGGGCATGGAAGCTCTATACTCTCTCTCTTCCCCCATACCTAGCCCCACACATTTCTTCCATCTAGCTATTCCTGAGTTATATCCTTTCATAATAAACTGGTAATCTAGGAAGTAAAATGTTTCTCTGAGTTCTGTGAGCCCTTCTAGCAAATTAACCAAACCCAAAGAGGGGTCACTGGAACCCTCACTCTACAGCCAGTTGGTCAGAAGTACAGGTAACAATCTAACACTCACGACATAGGCTGCAGTAGTCTTTGAGGACTGAATCCTTAACCTGTGGGACCTGGCCCTATCTCCAAGTAGAGAGCATCATATTGAGTTAAACTGCAGGTCCAATAGTATGGTGTTCAAGAACTGCCTGGTTTTGTATAAAACACACACATCAAAAGTGGAATTAGAGTTAGAACTGCACATCTAATTGAAAATTCTCTCTATGCTGACCCATTATAGTAGCTTCCTTATCCAACTCCCTGATACCAGGTTCTCCCCAACTCCTGTTCATCCTTCATCTTTCTACAAATCTGCTCACATGTCTGAAACCTCAAAATGCTATTGGCTTACATGTAAAGGCCAACTGCTTTATACCAGCAACCACCTCCTTATACTCAGGAATTCAGGTACTTTCCTGTTGTTCTTCTTCCACCCTCTTCCATGCAAGGAACTTGAAAATTAGACTAATTCTAAGTCTCTAATAGGATAACTTTCACTCTAACCTATAATTAATCAGAGTTATTTTTTACTCTAACCCTAATAGATAATGCATTTCCCAAGATGGGGACACCATCTTATTCAATTTTAATTCCCTACCATGCAGCCTAATATATTACACTGTTTGTTAAATTAACTAATTACAACTAATGCCTACATTTAAATAATATTAACTAATAAAAGAGTAACTTTCAGGGCACCTGGGTGGCTCAGTGGGTTAAGCCTCTGCTTTCGGCTCAGGTCATGATCCCAGCACCCTGGGATCGAGCCCCGCATCGGGCTCTCTGCTTCACAGGGAGCCTGCTTCTTCCTCTCTCTGCCTGCCTCTCTGCCTACTTGTGATCTTTGTCTGTCGAATAAATAAATAAAAACTTTTTTTTTTTTTTTTTTTTTTTTTTAAGATTTTATTTATTTATCAGAGAGAGAGGTGGGGAGAGAGTAAGCACAGGCAGACGGAGTGGCAGGCAGAGGCAGAGGGAGAAGCAGGCTCCCTGCTGAGCAAGGAGCCCGACGTGGGACTCGATCCCAGGACGCTGGGATCATGACCTGAGCCGAAGGCAGCTGCTCAACCAACTGAGCCACCCAGGCGTCCCAATAAATAAAATCTTTAAAAAAAAAAAAAAAAGAGTAACTTTCATACAAGTTAACTTCAAGTCAGTCGATGATGGACTAAAACTCAATTTAGGAGTTGTACAACTAAATTATAAACTGTAATTCAACAGAAACAAACTTCTACATACCTTTCTCTAAAGTTCAGTTCTGATATATTAATCTTTGGGAAATGGTGGCTATTATCATTACCATTATTATCTCCAATCACAGATATAATTACTATTCATATAATATCTATACCTAGCCCCTAATCTCAAGTGTAAAAGTAGAGAACTAAAGTCTAAAAGTATGGAAGAACCAAAAAATGTAGAACTTAAGTGTGTCTAAATTATAATATTGTTCCTTGCTGCAAGTATCCAAACAAGGCAATGATACAGAAAGCCCTTGAAAGTTAATACAATCTCCACGGGTAGCAACAGAGGTCACATTAATGAGAAACTAGGGACTTTGAAAGCAAAGAATTTAGAATTTGAGAGATGACAGGAGATGGAAGGTAATGAAACAATAAAATAGCAGAAAGTGATAGCAAGTACTTACATTCACAAGGATAGCCACAAGCAAGACTAAAAATGCGGAGAAGCAAGAGGTCCAAGAATTTCTGAGTGCAAGTTTCAGTAGCTATTCGTAAGTGTGGCTCAAGATTCTGTGAAACCAAATGCAGGAAAAACAAACCACAAGTTCACCTCAGTTGATTCAGAAAAAGCATTTGATGAAATTCAACACCTTTTCATGGGAGAAACAACAAACTAGGAACAGAAGGAAACTACCTCAACATAATAAAAGCCATATATGAAAACCCACAGCAAACATCATACTCAATGGCAAAAGCTTTTACTCTAGATTGAGAACAAAAGCAAGAATGTCTACTTTTGCCACTTCCATTCAACACAGTACTAGCTCTAATCAGACTAGTTAGGCACGAAAAATAAACAAAGGGCATCCAAAGTAGAAGAAAAGAAATAAAGTTGTCTCTGTTTACAGAGGGCTTACTTGTGAAAAACTCCAATAAGTATACACACACACACACACACAAACACACATACAAAAGTTAGAACTCATAAATGAATACAGCAAAGTAGCAGGACACAAAGTCAAACACACACACAAATCAGTTGCATTTCTATAACTAATAATGAACAATCTGAAAACAAAATTATGTAAACAATTCCAATCATAACAGCATCAAAAAGAGTAAAATACTGAGGCATTAACTTAACCAAGGAGGTGAGAAACTTGTATAATGAAAACTACAAAACACTGCTGAAAGAAATGGATGTTAGGAAATATTCTTTCCACTAACGTGTATGTTTAATTTTTTTTAAGAAAAAGTTTAAAAAGTCAGTTTGCTTTTCAATAGTTTTACAATAAAGAACAAAATCTCTCCACAGTTGAAAAGGCCAAGAACTGACCTCTCTCCCCTGCTCTCCTTCTATAAGTTATAACTGAGATGTTTAATTTCTGGAAGGAATCAGGCTCCTTGTTTTCTATTGCAGGACCTTCCCACACAAAGTTCCCTCTACTTAGAGCCTGCCTTCTCCATCCCACCCTCTTTCACCCAGTTAATACCGAATCATGAGATCTCAGTTTAAATAGCAGTACAGGGATATATACTGGGTACCTAGTTGAATAAAATGCCTCTTCCTCAGGGAAGCTACCCAAATACACACATATGAGAATCACGTCCTTCTTTTAAAATGCTCACAGAGTACCCAATATTTAGCTTCTCAGTATTTTTCAGTTTGTGATTATATACTATTTGTGTGCTTACGTGTTCGTGTTCTCTCATATTTGTCTATAATGTCACGAGGGCATAGATGCTTATATCCTCAGTGCTTAGCAAAGGTAAAGCACATAGAGGGACCTCAATAAATATTTGCTGAATTGTGCTGAGCAATCTGCATCTATGTAGTTCATTATTTACACAGAATCCAAATTAAACCCAGATACTATCTTATTCTAAGCTGATATATAATGGAAGAACTTCAAAAGAACAAATTCCTGGTGTGCAGGTGCCACAGACAGACCATGTGAATTCCATCTTCAGTCCATTTCTGTCTCTTCTTCTCACTGTATATAATTTTTGGAGTGATTCTAGCTACTCCCAAGGCTTTCATCTACCTCTCATATGCTAATGAGTATAGTCCAAACACTCTCTCCTCAGCTCCAGACCTGAATATCCACTGCTAACATGATATACCCACTAAGATGTTCCAAAGGAATCTTAAATTCAACATGCTGAAATCTGAACTTGTCATTCGCTCCTCTGCCACATCCGTACCTAAATAAATTTATGAAGTTCTAAATTAGTGAATTTAAAGATTCATAAAAGAAAGACACCAGTAAGGATATTTATCAAAAGCATTAATCAAAGAAGTGCAGGAGGAACACAGCCCATCTGGAAAGTTCTGCAACTGAAAATTAAGTGCACTTGGGGCTTGGGTGATCCAGCCTTCCC
Organism: Mustela erminea; assembly: GCF_009829155.1. Taxonomy (NCBI): domain Eukaryota; kingdom Metazoa; phylum Chordata; class Mammalia; order Carnivora; family Mustelidae; genus Mustela; species Mustela erminea. The sequence goes on from NC_045618.1 coordinate 45,114,994, forward strand.
CACCCAAGCCCCAAGTGCTTCCTTTCTAGAGGGCTTCATTAGGCTGACTGATTTTGGCTCTCATTAAATCAAAGAAATTTTCAGTGTTTAGCCGCATAAAATTAAACAGCTGATAAGAAGGAAAAGCTTTTTTTTTTTTTTTTTTTTTTTTTTTGGTTATTATCCCTATTTACAAAGTGAGCATACTTAGAAAAAGAAGAGACCTGCTGAGTTTGCTGGCAAATTGTTTTGCTACATCAATAATGAGAACTAGTTAAATAAACCAGAAAGCAGACCTGCTTATTCAGCAAGGAAAGAACTACAGACAAAATCAAATCAAACTAATGGATTTTCGCTTGTATTCAAGAACCACCAATTCACAATCCTGATGAACCAGCTAAACGCTGGCAAAGAAAAAAAAAAAACTGCTGTTGTCTTGTTTTGTTTTGTTTAATTTACAGCAATGATTTATACCACTAAAAGCCAATTGTTCTTTTTTCCATTCATGGTCCAATGCACAAATCCAGATTTAATTACATACATAAATTACCAAATTCACCAATGAAAAGTAGGGTTGGAAAAAAAGACGAAAGGACTGGAAAAGAAACCAAACAGCACTACCACTACCTTTCTAAAACTGAAATAAATGAAGCACAGTGAAGGATTTGAGCACGGGGGTAGACTAAATAGTACCTTCAAGTGAATTTATCAAATTATGAAGCTTTCTAACACTCTCTAGTTGAATAGAGCAATATAGTAACTAACATTCATGAGCACATTGAACACTGTGCTAAACCCTTTACATGTATTACCTTATTTAATCTCAGAACAACTCCAAAATAAGTATTCTTATTATTCTGATTTGCAAGGAAAGGAAATGGAGGTACAGGGAGGCCAAATATAGTTTGCCCAAGGTCATCTTGCCAGCAATTGATAGAGTAAAGATTCAAACCAGAGCAGTCTGATACCCAATCACATAACCACTACCAAATCATGCTGCCTCTTTCCACTGACACGGTGGTTTCACAAGTGCTAGATCACTCTCAATTTTAGAAAATTAAAAACCTCAGAAGGTTTGAATCAATCAATTGCCAACTCAGTTCATTCTCAGTCCTGCTGCTATGATAAAATTCATTCCTCCCAGCCACTCTTTCAAGATCACTAAGTCATTAAATTTCAACTGGGTAAAACAACAAAATAATTTTCACAGTCCTTATCAGATATCTGCATGATAGAAATGCAAAGGACTGAGAAGAGCAAAACCATTTTGATAGAGAACAAAACTGAGGAATTTCCATTGTGTGACCTTAAGGCTTATTATAAAGCTACAGTAATCAAGACATCTGTATTGGTATCAAGACAGATCAACAGACCAGAACTGAAAGTCCAGAAACAGACCCACACATATATGGCCCCATTAATTTTTAACTAAAGTGCCAAGGCAGTTTAATGGGGAAAGGATAACCTCTCACAAAGGGTGCCAAAACAAGTGGAAATACATATAGGAAAAACCTCAACCCTAATTTCACACCATATACAAAAATCAACTCAGAATGGTTCACAGACCTAAATGTAAGAGCTGAAACCATAAAACTCTCTAGAAGAGGGAAGCCTAGGTGGCTCAAAGGGTTAAGTGACCAACTCTTCATTTCGGCTCGGGTCATGATCCCAGGGTCCTGAGACTGAGCCCTGCCTGCATCGGGCTCCATGCTGGGCGTGGAGCCTGCTTAAGATTCTCTCTCCCTCCCCCTCTGCACCGCAACCCCCCCCAAGCACAAATGTGCAGTCTCTCTCTGGGTGGAGGGTAGAAGGTGGGGGAGAATCTTCAGAAGAAAATTCAGGAAAGAAATCTTAGTAGCCCTGGATTAGACAAATACTTCTTAAATAGGACTCAAAAAATCAATACACTAGACTCTATCAAAATTAAAGTTTTGCTCTTCAAAAAGCACTGTTAGGAAAATGAAAGGCAAACACCAAACTGAAAGAAGCTATTTGCAAAACATGTATCTAACAAAGGACTTGTGAATACAGAAAAAGGACCCTTACAACTCAACAAAACTTAATTTTTTTAAATAGACAAAAAATTTGGACATTTCACCAAAGTTATATAAGTGGCTAAATAAACATAAATAGGATGCTCAATATTCATCATTAGAGAAATGCAAATTAAAACTATAGTGATACTATTTACAAACGCACTAAAGTAGCTAAATTTAAAGAAACAGACAATACCAAGTATGGCTGAGGATGTGAAGCAACTAGAACTCCCATAAACTGCTGGTGGTATGTAAAATTGAAAACTGTTTGGCAGTTAATTATAAAAAACTAAACATACCGTACTTACTATATATGCAGCAATATCACTCCTTAGAAATTTGCCCAGAAAAATGAAAACACATGACCACATAAAAACTTATATACCTCCAAGTCCAAAGCAGCATTATTCATAATAGTCAAAAATTAGAAATACAAATGTCCATCAACAGATGAATAAACAGACAAATAATAGTAACTTACATACTCTGGCCTTCTCTTGTCCACTTAATGCCCTAAAGTTCAGAAACCTCTTTTTCTTTATAATATTTGTTCATTTTTCTTTTTTCTTTTTTCTTTCTTTCTTTCTTTATTTAAGTATCAACCATTTCTATTCAGTGCTAAAGCTTAACTCATTATCACTACACATATACTCCCAAATACATGCCTCTGGCCAGCACCTCTGCAATCTGTTTTCAAATGCCTGATGCTCAATACAATGTCATCGCTTCCCACCCTCAATTCACCATATCCAAAATTAACTTCACCATCTCTTCCAGCTTCCCTAACTCCTCATGCTCCCTTCCCTCTCCCCTACAATACCTTATAAAACCAGCTCCTACTGATACATCACCCAAGTACCCAGAGTCAAAATGGTCCTATAATCTTTGACTAAGGCCTTTCCTTCACTCTTCAGACTCTTTTAAAAAACTCCCACTGGTCCCACCCTGCCTTTATAACCTGTCCTGGGAAACTGCAATGGGCTCCCAAGAAGTCTCCCCATTCCACTGTATCTGCCACCTCCTTCTACTAGATTAACCTTAAAGCTCAGGTCTAACCAGTTCATCATTGCCCATAAAGAAGTCAATGGCTCTACCATTTCCTTTGAAATTGAATACAAGCCATTGCTGGGGGCTTAAGTCCATCCAGAGGGAGCCAAGTTTGCCTTACAATTTCATCTTCCACAACTCCCCTAAATAAATCCCTCTCTTGAAAAAGCCAAACACTTCCCACCTCTGTGCTTTTGTGCATGCTATATACCTTGTAACGGACTACTCTCATTTATCTAATCTTTACCTGTCACAACCCTTATTTCTCCTTCAAAGGCCTATCTCAAAATAGTTCCTCCATAAAGTCTTTCCTGTTTTAATCACTTTATTCACCAATACAGAATTCATCACTTCCTCCTTGGAACACTCAATTCTCATTAACACTTTGTTTACACATATTATAACATTTGTACCCTCTGCCTGATTCATTCTTTATGCACTTGTCTTCATTAACACTAACCCATTCACCAGACTTAAGCTTTTCAAAACTGGTACTCTGTATTGTCCCTCTTTTGTTCCTTTAAGCTCCTGTCATCCTACCTCTCTTGTTGCAGAGACTCAGGAACCCTCTGTAATAGATGAATTCTGATCTAATGAGGCTACAAAAAAAATTTTTTTTAAGTACATAGCCCATAGGGGGGGCTAGAAGGATAAATCGAATAAGAGATTGCTTTCTGACGTTTTTGTTATAAGCTGAAACTTTGCCTGGAAAGAGATTTTTTTTAAGAAGACCCTCAAAATCCACTAAACCAAATCTTCCTACAAGAGCATTTTCAATATAACACTAATCTGCTTGCACATGTATAGTAATTTAATATGGGTTCCAGGGGCACCTGGGTGGCTCAGGGTTAAGCCTCTGCCTTTAGCTCAGGTCATGATCTCAGGGTCCTGGGATGGAGTTCCACATCAGGCTCTCTGCTCAGCAGGGAGGGTGCTTTCCCGCATCTCTCTCCTCTCTCTCTCTGTCTGTCTCTCTGACTACTTGTGATCACTGCCAAATAAATAAATAAACTCTTAAAAAAATAAATAAATAAAATGGGTTCTGAGCTAGGCATTCTCTGTTTGACCCCAATCTCCCCACACAAACTTAATCTCTATCCTTCCTTCTATCTTCCCTCTGCTTTATACCTTTTGAGGCTGACCTCTGGGATTACACTGTCCAAACTCCCCTGGTTTCCAGGTGGGTCAGGCCAATGAGAGGCATTAGAAAGAAATCAGAGAATGAGAAGAAAAAGAAAGTGGTCCTTATTTCCCTGGCTCCCTCCCCACCTCAGAACCCTTTCCTCTACAGCCAGAGGTGCTATCCACTGGCTTGGCATTCACTGTTTCCGCTCTCATCAGGCTTCAGTTTTCCTCTTCTTGGCCCCATTGGCTTAAAAGTATCAGTGGCTTCCAGATAATGCTGGACCTTGGGAACTTCACTATCTTTTGTTGCTTTCTTTAACTCTACCCAAACCTCAATAACTACTCTATTTATTTCCTGCCAGGGCCCTGAGTGATATATAGCTCCCTGGGCTTAAAATTCTCCACTCTGCTTCCAAGGCTTACAATCCACTATTCCCTACAACCTATCAAATCTCCTCAGTAGTCCTCTGCTCTTTTCAGGCAGGCATCCCTCCCAATCCTTACCATCAATAAGTTGGAATGTATTCATCCCTACCTCTGCACCCTTAGTCATGCTGCTGCTCCCATAAATGCTCACCCTTCCTCTCTACCTAACAAATCCTATACTTCCTTCAGGTATTAATTCAGTTCCTACCACCACCACCCCCACCCAACACACACACACACAATTAAGCCTGTTCTAATAACCTTAATCCAAATTATCTTTTCCATGTTGGAATTTCCATGTCTCTTACATGAAATACTTTGAAAACTGTAAAAATAAATGCTGGTATTACATTGTATACACTCCAACTGTTCACCACAAATCCCCCAAAGGGAAATAATTTGAACTATTTAAAGTTCCTTCTTTCTATATTCCATCATATAAGTTAGTATAATATTAGAAATACAGTAACTCTCATTGGCAGAATGCAATAAACAAAAATACATCACTACAATGTTCTACTACCAAAAGTTTGTAGTAACTAGCTATAAGCAAATTAACTATGTATTTAATGATTCTGCTTTCAATGTAATGATTTCAAACTATGTCTGCTAGCAACCTTGGGCAGTTTTTAGGATCAATGCACTTTTAAATGAAAGAATCTTCAGGAACAAAAGAGTAAAACAAGTTATACTACTTGCCAAGTTCAATAAGCTGTTATGCAAATAGATAAAATTAGTCCAGAAATACAAAGAGAAATCAGCACATGCAGGATGCCTTTAAGTTGCAGCTGACTAGAGGCTATGAACCAGACAACACACTTCAACAACAATAGATTTTTGAGAGGCATAAAAAGGCCAGTGGTCTTCATCATAAATTGTAGAAAAAAATCTCCCCCTTCCTTAGAACCATCAATGTGCTGGCATCTAAAGACTAAGTCATGTCAATCGTAACATCTTCTGCTATATTTGTCCTCACTGAATTCCCAATGACATATCCAATTTATACTTCAAGAACTCATTCTTGGGGTGCCTGTGTGGCTCAGTCGTTAAGCGTCTGCCTTTGGCTCAGGTCATGATCCCAGCGTCCTGGGATCAATTCCTGCGTCAAGCTTTCTGCTCAGCCAGGAGTCTGCTTCTCCCTCTCCCTCTGCCTGCTCTCCCTGCTTGTACACTCTCTCTGTCAAATAAATTTAAAAATCCTTAAAAAAAAAAAAAGAACTCATTCTTATGAGGCTCCTAAAATAAAAAATGGAGACATAGCTAAAATGCAAGAAAAGGGTAGTATGGCTAGCTCCTCGCACAATCTCAGAATACATGAATATGATCTTGAGGAGAAAAAAAAAACTTTAAAAGACTATATGAAAAAAAAAAGACTATATGAAAGCTCTAATGGTATCAAAAGATATATAGGGGAGGGCTTAATAGTACCAAATGTGAACAAGTTTCAAAGTAACTTTTTTCTCTCTTCATCCAAAAAGAAAACAAAGAAAGGGATGTACTCCTACCACCTTCACTAATGAACTAAGGTCAGTCCTATATGCATATTAAAAAAAAAAAAAAACCTCTATAACTGTATGTTAATTTTTACCAAAGGCATTTCAGTTTATTAGTAGTAGGAACTTGACAAGAATGTGCACATTTCTCCATAGTAGGAAGGTCAGCTACATATAAAGCACAGCCTCCTAGAGGACTCAGAACCCAGAAGAGGACAAGGATATGTGAAGAATTACAATGCAACATGACAACGTTGCATAACAAAGTTATCCAGCAGGAACTAGGGATAATACTAAGGAAATGAGGAGAAGGACAAAGTAGACAAGACACAACCGACACCCTAAAAGCTGAGTTAAAACATGAGGGCCTAAAACAGAAGAGCAATAAGTATCTGGTTTGTGAGAAGATAAATTTTAAGGATACTGAACAGGTATACTTACTAAGACTAGGCTCAATCAGTATTTTCACACTGCAGTTTTAATTAAAAAATAAGACATTGCTTAAAGTAAGAATATCCCCTTCACTGCAGCCTTGTTCAGAATAGCAGAAAGAGGGCGCCTGGGTGGCTCAGTGGGTTAAGCCGCTGCCTTCGGCTCGGGTCATGATCTCAGGGTCCTGGGATCGAGTCCCGCATCGGGCTCTCTGCTCAGCAGGGAGCCTGCTTCCTCCTCTCTCTCTCTCTGCCTGCGTCTCTGCCTACTTGTGATCTCTCTCTGTCAAATAAATAAATAAAATCTTTAAAAAAAAAAAGAATAGCAGAAAGAGAAAAAAGGTAAAAAACAAAAAGGGGAAACAACCTAAAGATGACAAATAAGAAACGGGTTAAATGAATTATACACATACACTGGGAATCAAGGTAATCAACAAAATGAATGAGAAAGACCTATAATTATCAGGAACGTATTAAATTGGAATGATAATCATGATATATTATGTTAAAAATACATTAAGATGCAGACCAAGAAATTCCACTCCTAAGTATGTATCCAAAGAAACTAAAAGGAGGGACTCAAACAGATATTCATATTCCCATGTCCACAGCAGCATTATTCACAATAGCCCAAAGGCAGAAACAACCCAGATGTCCATCAACAGATGAATGGATAAACAAAACATGTTATATATAGATATACAGAGGAATATACAGATTTACATACAATGGAATATTACCCAGTGATGAAAAGAAATGGAATTTTGATATATGTTACATAGATGGACCTTGAAAGCATTGTATTTAGTGAAACAAGCCAGACACAAGAACAAATCTATGATTCCCCCTTTATGAGGTACCAAAGATAGGGAAATTCACAGATAAAGTACAAAAGAGGCTGTGGGGGAGAGGTAGAGGGAATTATTTTTTAATGGATAGAGTTTTTGCTGGGGATGATGAAAAAGTTTTGGATATAGACAGCAGTGATGGTTAAACAAGATTATAAACACATTTAATGCCAGTGCATTGTATACTTCACAAATGGCTCAAATGATGTTATTTTACTATAATAAAAAAAAAAGATTTAGAACACTCTGTAGTATCTCCATTTGTGTAAAAAGATAAAAATGAGATAATATATATGAATGCATGACTGGAGGGGTTTAGAACTTCTGAAACAAAGAAACTAGTAACAGTTAATTCTAGAAAAAATTGGAAAGTGGAAATAGAACATGAATGGGACACACGCATTTTGCTGTGACCTCCTTTGTTATCATGTGAGTTTCTTACTATGTACATATATTAAGAATTTTTTTATTAAAAAAAGAGAAGAATTATCCATGTAAGGATACTCGTCCCATACATGCCACTGGAAAAGGTTGTGGGAGAAATGATTTTCAAACAATCTCAAATACCACCCCTAGATTACTTACTAGTTACAAAGGGGGAAAAAATGTGCATTTACAATGAGGTGATCTAGCAGTAGTTACCACATTAAACAAGTGATCAAATTTAGCATCACCTGAATGGATAAAGAAGATGTGGTGTATATATATACAATGGAATACTATGCAACCATCAAAAGAAATGAAAGCTTGCCATTTGCAATGACATGGATGAACTAGAGGGTATTATGCTAAGTGAAATAAGTTAATCAGAGAAAGACAATTATCATATGATCTCGCTGATATGAGGAAGCTGAGAGGCAACGTGGGGGTTTTGAGGGTAGGAAAGGAATAAATAAAACAAGATGGGATCGGGAGGGAGACAAACCATAAGAGACTCTTAATCTCACAAAACAAACTGAGGGTTGCCGGTGGGGGGCTGGGAGGGGGTTAGGGAGAGGGTAGTTGTGTTATGGACATTGGGGAAGGTATGTGCTATGGTGAGTGCTGTGAAGTGTAAACCTGGCGATTTACAGACCTATACCCCTGGGGCTAATAATACATTATATGTTAATTTTTAAAAATTAGCATCACCTAAAATGGGGGAAAAAATGGCATTAAGTGCCTCCTGAGGTGATAGAAGTACACAGCATCTATACAGTGCTCAGCAATTAATGTTTAACCTGAATATACAATCTTAAAGAAACAATCAGTTAATTCAGATTGCAGGGCATTATATAAGACAAATGGCTTAGATTCTTCACTAGAGTTAATGTCACTTAAAAAAAAAGGCAGAGGATGGTTCTAGATTAAAAGAGACTAAAGAGAAATAAAACCTAAAAGCAATTTACCAATGTGACTGCATCTGATCAGAAAAAAAAAAGTTACAAAAAATACTTCATATCAGATGATAATGAATTCAGGTTATTTTCCTTAGGTGTGACAAAGGTATGAGCTGTGTTGAAGAATATCCTTATTTTGGGGGCGCCTGGGTGGCTCAGTGGGTTAAGCCGCTGCCTTCGACTCAGGTCATGATCAAGGGGTCCTGGGATCGAGTCCCGCATCGGGCTCTCTGCTCAGCAGGGAGCCTGCTTCCCTCTCTCTCTCTCTGCCTGCCTCTCTGCCTACTTGTGATCTCTCTCTGTCAAATAAATAAATAAAATCTTTAAAAATATATATATCCTTATTTTTAAGAGACATATACTCGAAGTATGCAGAACAAGTATCTTGGTGACTATAACCTCCTCTCACTTAAAACAAAGTGTGTGTGTGTGCCTGTGTGTGTTAAGAGAAAAGAAAAAAGCAAGTGCAGCAAAATGTTACAATTTTTGAAACAAGGTGAAAAGTACATGGGTGTTTACTGTACTATTCTTCAACTTTTCCACAGATTTAAGAAATTTTCAAAATAAAAGTCTGGGGAGGAACTGATCAGGAACAACTGAACCCCAGTGACATAAAGAAGAAAGAAAAAAGATTATCTTTTACCAAAAAAGTATACAATAGAGTTAAATAATGAGTATTATTTTTCCATAATTAACCATGTCCCTCCTGATGGAGCATATGTAATAAATTCATTTTTTCCCAGGAGTATCCATAGCAAGCAAATCTCATGTTTAATTTCCTTGCTACATAAATCATTTTTCTTTAAGCAATTACAGTGATATCTCTATAAATTCAAGAGTTGGATTTGAAGTCTTACTCAAAAAGCAGAAAAAAAAACTCCCATAAATAATAACACTAAGTTGCCTATTTTTCCTAGAAGGAAAATAAAAGTGAGACAGCAAGATGACAAGTTTACTTAAGTATGTGCTTTATACAAACTGCACAAAGGAAGCTAAAAGGTAGGGAATAGCTTGGGCTCAAAAAAAAAAAAAAAAAAAAGAAAAGAGAAGGCATAACTTTCCATCTCTTAAATCTTCAACCCACATATTCATTGTTTTAAAACAGTATGAATTCCCATATCTAGGAAAAACTCTATTACAACATGACTGGGTGTAAATTACAGCAGGGAAAATCCACATAACAAAATTGATTTAGAAGTGAGTTTAGCTATCTGAATATGTGTTATGTCTTAAGAATTCACTTATAAACAAAACAATGAAGTCACACTATGAAGACCTAACTCAGAAAGAAACGAAAAGAAAGCTTGTCTTATTCCTCATCTTCAATCCTTCTTCCCTTCTAAATATCTCCCAGACTGACAGAAAATACAAGAATCTGAAAATAAATCCATCCCTGTGAAACTAACCCAGCTGTAAGTTTATTATACATACACTTCTGTATATGTATATCTATATTTTGATATGAAGTTTTTAAAACATTTTTTAATGGAAAAAAAACTTTAATGAGGAACGCCTGGGTACCTCAGTTGGTTAAGCATCTGCCTTCGGCTCAGGTCATAATCCCAGGGTCCTGGGATCAAGCCTCACATCAGGTTCCCTGCTCAGTGGGGAATCTACTTCTCCGTGTCTCTGCCCTTCCCCCGACTCATGTTTGCTCACACATTCTCTAATAAATAAAATATTGTTAGAAAATTTTTCTTTTAAATTTTAATGAAATACCTAAGCTCAAGTCTAACAAACATGTAAAGGACCTAAATGCTAAAAATTACAAGACACACAGATGAAAGAAATCAAAGGAGATCTAAATAAATGGAGAAATATACTATGTTCCTAGATTGGAAGACTACATATGCAAATATCAGTTCTCCTCCAAATTGATCAACAGATTTAATGCAATACTATAGATAAGCTTATTTTTTTAAGATTTTATTTTTTTAATGTAATCTCTATCCCCAACATGGGGCTCAAAAGCACAACCCGATATCAAGAGTTCCATGCTCGGGACGCCTGGGTGGCTCAGTTGGTTAAGCAGCTGCCTTCGGCTCAGGTCATGATCCCAGGGTCCTGGGATCGAGTCCCACATCGGGCTCCTTGCTCGGCAGGGAGCCTGCTTCTCCCTCTGCCTCTGCCTGCCTCTCTGTCTGCCTGTGCTCGCTCGCGCTCTCTCCCTCTGTCTCTGAAAAATAAATAAAAAATCTTTAAAAAAAAAAAAAAAATTTAATAAAAAAAAAAAAAAAAAAAAAAAAAAAAGAGTTCCATGCTCTACTGACTGACCCAGCCAGCCACCCCTACACAAGCATATTTTAAAACCATATAGAAAGGAAAAGATCCTAGCATAGCTAAAAATTTAAGTATTACCATCAACTTAGAACCAACAAGAAAATACTGAGAGATGTAAATAAAATATAACCCAATCCTCAAAAAGAAAACTATTTTTAAAATAAGACCACCCCCAAAATCTGCTTGGGCAAAGAGAGTGATTAACAAAGCAGATTACTAGATGCCATCAATAATACAGAAAGCAAGATCTGCTGGAGAACTGACTTCAAGTACAAAAACCATTCCACAGGGGCATCTGGGTGGCTCAGTGGGTTAAAGCCTCTGCTTTCGGCTCAGGTCATAATCTCAGGGTCCTCGGATGGAGACCCTTATCAGGCTCTCTGCTCAGTGGGGAGCCTGCTTCCTGCCTCTCTCTCTGCCTACTTGTGATCTCTGTCAAATAAATAAATAAAATATTTTTTTAAAAAAATTCCACAACACAACAGACTCCTTTCCTCTCCCTACTACTCCAAAAGCGCAGATAATCAGATGGTTTTATACACACCCACTCATACACACTAAAAGAGCCCATATAATACAATGCTCCAAAAGAGCCACACTTTATTCTTCTTAATGCTTACCTGAACATTAAGGTCTGAGTTACTTATCTTTTCATCCACTATAATGTGAAAATAAGTGCCCCCCCCCGCCAAAATTCTACAATAAAATGAAGCTTTATACTACTCATTGCCACCTTCAGTTAACCTAATCCCAATCAGGATTCGCCCAGCCTTTACTAACAGGTCAGCCATGAAAGTATGTGTGTGCTATAGCTATACAGCCCAGTCTGCCTAGGATATTACCATTTTATGCCAGTCGTCTTGTATGCACCCTTTTACCATGGTAGAGGCAAAAGACCAAGCTTCTATAGTCTCTTTAAGAATACAGTATTTCAAATTATAAAACAATATGTATAGAATTTTGAAAAAAAAAAAAAAACCTCCCTATATGTATAAAAGATGTAGAAAAAAATCTGGAGAACTACACATTAGAATTTAACAGTGGTTAATCTGCAGAATTGAATGGTTTTTACCTTTTGCTCTGTATTTCCCTATGCTGTCTAAAAAAAAAATTTTTTACAATTGAATATACTACCTTTTATACTTAGGAGAGAATTATTTCTACTCATTAAAATGCAGCTTTCTTTCTGATCCAAATCCTCATTTCAAAAGCATACTCTATTAATTAATATATTTTATTCATCAAAAACTGAGGCAATGTGATATATATGTGTATATACATATATGTATATATAAATAGATAGATAGATATGCATACACGCGTGCACACACCCAAATATACTCTAGGACACTTTAGCTTTTAAGATGCAGAATATCTCATGAGGAATTTGAGAGGCGGGATGGGGGGTTCCTGGAGGCAGGGAAGTAAAAAATGAAACAAGATGGGACCAGGCAGGGAGACAAACCTTAAGAGACTCTTCATCTCAAGAAACAAACTGAGGGTGCTAGGGAGTAGGGGGAGGGGTGGGGCGGCTGGGTGATGGACACTGGGGAGGGTATGTGCTACGGTGAGCACTGTGAATTGTGTAAGACTAATGATTCACAGACCTGTACCCCTGAAACAAATAATATATTTGTTACTAAATAATAATAAAACAAATAATATATTTGTTACTAAAAAAAATGCAGAAAATCCAAATTCAAGAACCCATCTTACTGTGGAAAATATAGTACCTACCTCCCTTTCAGAGTTGTTTAGAGATCAAAAAAGGATCCATGTGAAAGTACTTTAATGCAATACACTAATGTGCACTATTATTATAACTATAAGCACATGAAAAACTAAACTCCTATTTCGTATCTAAAGTAAAGGAGTCTTACTGGAGTTCCAATTCCCTTCTGGTATTAACAGTGTCCTCTTAGCTCAGCCTTCTACTTACATCTAATCTATGTCTTTGGCAAGTATACCTTTTTTATGGATAATCGTTTCCGGGTTTCCACGTTTTCTATCTTCACTAGGACAGAGCCAGCTCTCCAATTCTTCTCTTATGGCTCTGACTGCCTGAAAGTGAAAGAAAATATGTCTGTTCCCTCCAAACAGATGTTAAAATCTTCTTTTAATCTGATTTCTATTTTATGATCTGCCATATGTTGCAATATAGAGTAGTGGGAAGGCACATGGACTCTGAAGCCAGACTACCTAGGTTCAGAACCAGGTTCTGCTGTGTCACCAACTCTGCAATGTAACCTTGAATTTGTGAGCCTCAATTTGCTCATCTGTAAAACTGAGGTAACAACAGTACATCAGTGCATAAAGATGTTAAACAGTGGTAAAAAAACAGTGCCTGACATATAGTAAATATTAATTATGACTTAAATCCTTTTCTAATACTGCTTCTCTAAAAGTATAATGCTTACAGGCTAAGATAAAACAAGCAACCAACATATGTCTCTTGCTTTTTTCTTACTGAAAAGTGTCTCCTTTTTTTTTAAGATTTTATTTATTTAATTGACAGACAGAGATCACCTAGTAGGCAGAGAGGCAGGCAGAGAGAGGGGAAGCAGGCTTTTTATGAAAAGAAATACCTAAAATTTACAAATTAAAAATATGTCTATGCTTAGGAATTGGTTCAAGAGAATCCAAGGATTAGGGGTGGAGTGGTAGTGAATAGAAATAGAGAGGAAACAAGACTGCCTATAATTCCTGAAGCTCAGTTATGAGGACATGGAAGCTCTTTATACTATTCTTTCTGTTTTATAATAACATGTTTAAAATACTTTGTAACAAAAAGGTGTTGTTGTTTTTTTTTAATGCTGTCTGAGAATTGAATTACCTGCCTAGGACTGCAAATAGTGTCTACATATTCCCACAACAGACTAATGCACAGTCAGGCATAAGTGAATATAAATTTTCCATGATCAAATTATATTTGTTAAGTGCTAGAAGAAGTCATTTGACATGAATTTCACGAACACTAACTCTTCAATAATGACCGTTCTTTGCAAGCCTGTTTCTAGCTAACCAATTTATGGCTATGAAAAAAATATAGTGTTTCAGTATACTTTAGTTTTTATTTATTAAATAAAGCAACAGTCACAAAAAATCTGCAGACAATATTGCAGAGTCATCACTATCTTTCTAGTCCTAGTGGCCTATGGTACTTCTGGAATTTATCATTAGCAGACTTATTGCATAAGTGCACCAGTTCACTGAGCTCCAAAAGAACTAGTTTTATCTTGTGTATGAAAACCCTTTCCTGCCTTCCTACTCTGAAATAAAGAGCCAAACCAACAGATGGCACACCAAGAGGGAAGGGGTGGTGATAAGGAGGCAGTTATAAGAGAGCACCAGGGAAAAAGAAAATAACAGAGAACTGAAAGATAAAAGAATTTAAGAATATAAAATATTCAGCAATTCCTTAGATTTTTGTAGATCAGAGTCACATTCTATCACTCAACTACTTTAAAGTAAACTGATTCTGTGAATTTGCATCTCACTTTATTCCCTTTTACAGTGTACCTTTAAGAGTTCTGAAAAGTCCCTCTTAATATCTCAGACCAATTTAAGTTAACCAAAACAATTCAAACTATTTCCAAAATAAACAAGGGGATCAGGAGACCTACTGAACTTTTATCAGCATTTCACTACTGCTATACATTCACATCAGCCTTTTCAGAAGCTACCAAACTTTTTTTTTACCTCTAAAAAGTAAAGCACTCCACCTCTATCCTAATCTACAATACAATCAAAAAAACATCAACATTACTGCAGTCTAAGTGGTAGAAGGTTTTCATTAAAACATTAGTTTAAAAAACATTACAAGAGGGTTGCAATTAGCATTATAACTTTAATCTAAATTACATTTCTTAAAAACAGCTAGGCTTTCAGTATAACATTAAGAACATGCCAATTACAACAGGCCACCTTTGCCCATTCATCATGCCAAGTTATCTTCTGCTTCCAGATTAAGCAATTTCTAATCACCTATTTAAGAGATCAAGCCCAATAACACCATACAATGCAAAAGTCCAGGGGCACCTGGATGGCCGAGTCAGTTAGCAGCTGCCTTCAATTCTGGTCACAATCCCAGGATCCTGAGGTTGAGCTCTACATAGGGCTCCCTGCTCAGCGGAGAGTCTGCTTCTCCCTCTCCCCACCCCATCCCGTTCACTTGTGTTCTCTCTCAAATAAATAAAACCTTAAAAAAAAAAAAAATGCGGAAGTCCACCACTCACACATACACTGGCAGTTTTGCAAAGAAATAGCAACTTCCTTTATGACTAGAGAACCTAATAAAAGAAGGTCTAGCAAGTAGAGGTTATTCAAAGGCTCATTCCTCAAAGCTACCTCTTCTCTGTGGAAGCTTGTCATATATCAGAATTATCTACCCTGTCTTTCTCACAGAGGTATTATGAAGATCAACTGAGAAAATGGTTACCAAAATACTTTGCAAACTAGAAGCCATATACACTACACAAATATATATATGTGTAGACATATGTACACACACACACAAATGTAAGTCATTACTATTTCCCTACCTGATTGTACTCTAGACAGTTTACAGAGTAAACCTGTTCCTTAATATGATTAAGTTTCAAGGTCTACCAAGAAAAATTTCATATTCCAGGGCATAAAGATCAACTAATATTTACCTTCCTATGACAATATCCAATCCTTATAACAATTATTGTTCTCTTCTAAAATCTATTTCCCCTCTTTGGCAGAACAGAACTAGAAACATTCTTTTTTTTTTTTTTAAGATTTTTTTTTTAAATTTATTTGACAGAGATCACAAGTATGCAGAGAGGCAGGCAGAGACAGGGGGAAGCAGGCTCCCCACCAAGCAGAGAGCCCAATTTGGGGCTGGATCCCAAGACCCTGGGATCATGACCTGAGCCGAAGGCAGAGGGTTAACCTACTGAGCCACCCAGGCGCCCCTTGACCTAGAAACATTCTTTAGAATTCAAAGCAACATGTGGCACCTAAACTCAGTCTGTCACAATGAGTTCCTCAACACCTATGTAGAATGGTCTTGACCAAATATTAGTTGAATAGGATTTTATTTTTCTTAAAGATTTATTTATTTATGAGAGAGAGAGCATGTGCACACACATGAGCAGGGGGACAGGCAGAGGGAAGAAGGGAGGGCAGGGAGAGGGGGGAAAGAGAGAGAGAGAAAATCTTAAGCAGATTCCCTGCTGAATGCAGAGCCCCAACAGGGTTCCATCTCGTGACCCTGAAATCATGACCTGAGATGAAATCAAAGAGTCTGATGCTCAATGGACTGAGCCACCCAGGTACCTCAGGGGGACAGAATTTTAGATCAGCCAAAACCATCACATTGAGGTTTGCCATTTCCAGACTCTGCCCCCAACAGTTCTGCCAACACCTCCCTTTGTTACAGAATTCTAATTCATGTTCCCATCACCTACTAGCTGTGCCATCTTGGGCTACTTAACCTCTCTGTACTTCAATTTCCTTCTCTGCAAAATAAACAGGTTAAATGTGGCTTTTTTTTTTTTTTTTTAAGTTCTGTTTAGCTCTAAGACTATAGGGTTTGTTTGCTTGTTTGTTTGTTTAAGATTTTATTTATTTATTTGACAGAGAGAGAAATCACAAGTAGGCAGAGAGGCAGGCAGAGAGAAAGCAGGCTCCCTGCTGAGCAGAAAGCGCTATGTAGGGCTCCACCCCAGGACCCCGAGATCATGACCTGACCTGAAGGCAGTGGCTTAACCCACTGAGCCACCCAGGTGCCCCAAAATGTGGTTTAAATAATTAACAATTCGACCATATTTAACTGTGGTTTAATAATAGATACAAGTACTTTCAGAGAAAGATAATTATCATATGATCTCACTCTTATGTGGAATTTAAGGAACAAAACAGAGGATCATAGGGGAAGAGAGGAAAAAATAAAACAACAAAATCAGAGAGGAATACAAACCATAAGAAACTCTTAATCATAGGAAACAAACGGAGGGTTGCTGGAGGAAAGGGAGTGGGGGTATGGGGTAATCGGGTAATGGACATTATGGAGGGCACATGATGTAATGAGAACTGACTGTTACATAAGACTGATGAATCAAAAAAAAAAAGAAAAAAGAAAAAGACTGATGAATCAATAATACATTACATGTTA
This sequence comes from Mustela erminea, assembly GCF_009829155.1. NCBI lineage: Eukaryota > Metazoa > Chordata > Mammalia > Carnivora > Mustelidae > Mustela > Mustela erminea. The sequence goes on from NC_045618.1 coordinate 45,132,180, forward strand.
ATTAATTCAATAAACAAATAAATAACAGAAAAAAGTACTTAGAATAATACCTGGTGCACAGTAAACGTTTAATAAATGTTATCCAGTATTATTCCTTTATATGCACATCTGCCTACTCCACCACACCACCTTTACTAAATTACATAAATCTATCATTCTCCATCATTTCTTCTTTTTAAAAGAATGAACAATGTTGAGAAAATGTTGAGAAACTATGTTGAGACAATGTTGAGAAACTATGACCATATTTCATTACATATGATTGGATACTTGATTGTATAAGAAAATTCAACGATAACTTCTGTAAGACACTTCTGCTTTTCAATTATATTAACACATAGACAATATAATCTTTCTAGTTCTAGATTAGGTTATCCTGTATTACTAATACTATCAGCAAAGCTTGCTTACTTGAATTGTATCACATAAAACTGCCCATTGCCTATGACCCAACAATTTTACAGTATAGTAACTAACACTACAAAAGGTCTTAAAACATGGCAAAACTTAAAAGAGCTTCTAAAAATGCTGCTATAGTCTGTTTAAGGAAAAAACAAAACAAAACAAAACACTTGGACAACAACAATGTATAACCCCAAAATCAAAATCCATAGACTTTAAATCAAGAGCTTAAAGTGAGAACAAATAGCTTGCCAGAGTAAGAGGAAATATTACTATTCTATTAACATCACTACCATTATATTTAGAGAACAAGCAAACCCTGCAAGAACCACAAGAGCTGAACTCCAAGTTAATTTTTTATATATTACTTAGCACAGCCTATGCACAATTACATGCTCTTGACAATGTTATAAATTCTAAATCTTAACATTTCATATGTGAGAAACCAATGCAAAAAATTTCATGCTGTTTAACTGATTAATAGTTCTCCTTCAGGGACATCTGGGTGGTTCAGTCAATCCAGCATCAGACTCTGATTTTGTCTCAGGTCATGATCTCAGGATCGTGAGAACAAGTCCCTCTGTGAGGGACTTGGAACCTGCTTGGGATGCTCTCTCTCCCTCTCTTCCTACTTACTCCCCCAGCCCTCCTCCCCCGGTTTGTGTTCATTCTCTCTCTCTAAAATAAATAAATCTTTAAAAAGAAACATGGTTCTCCATTTGGCACAAAACATTACAAAGGTAGAATTATTTAATCTAATATAGAGACCATTTTACTCCATGGTCAAGTTCCTAGAGCTGTATTCCTGGCTTACTATGTACCAGGGAATTTTAGAAGCACTGGAATGAATAAAACATATAGGTTCAAGCTCTCATGGAGTTTACATTCTAGTGAGGAAGACAAATAATACACAAGTAGACAAGTCATTAAGTTTTAGGAAGCACAAATGCAAAAAAAATAAAGCAAAAGAGACAAGGAGGGTGGAGGGAAGATGATCACTTATTTTTATAGTGTGATGACTGACGATTTCTCTGAAGAGGTAAACTCTGAGAACTCTTCTTTAAGCAAACACTTGAATGATGTGAGGGAGGAAACAGTGCAAAGACCTGAAGGAAGAGCACTATACGCCAAGCAAGAATACCAAGCCCTGGAAATGTTCTGTTGTGAACAAAGAATCATAAGGAGTTCAGTGTAGCAGGAAAGGAATGAACAGAGAGATAGGCAGGGATTAAATACAACATGTAGTACCTTGTTAGCCAACACCAGAAATTTGGTTGTTACTTTAACTGCAGAAGGAAATCATTGTAAAGTACTAAACAGAGGAGTGGTCTATCTGATTGACAATTAAAAAGATCATTCCAGCTACCAGTGGAGAATAGACTGTCAGAGACCAAATAAGAAAGGAGGAAAACCAGTGAAAGACACCATTGGAGGGGGCGCCTGGGTGGCTCAGCGGGTTAAAGCCTCTGCCTTCGGCTCAGGTCATGGTCCCGGGGTTCTGGGATCGAGCCCCACATCAGGCTCTCTGCTCGGCGGAGAGCCTGCTTCCTCCTCTCTCTGCCTGCTTCTCTGCCTACTTGTGATCTCTGTCTGTCAAATAAATAAATAAAATCTTTTAAAAAAATAAAAATAAATAAAATTTTTACAAAGACACCATTGGAATTACCTAAGTAGGAGATAATGGTGGTTTAGACCAAAGTTATAAGGTAAAGACAACCACAATATATGATCAGATTAGAAAGATAGTCAAAAGGTAAAGTCAAGAGGTTTTGCTGATGGGCTTGTTATAGGGTATAAAGAAATGAGAAAAATCACAACTGACACCTAGGCTTTTGACCTGAGTGACTACTGGAATGGTCCAGCCATTACTAACAGCTGACTCAGGGAAATAAAGAGGGCAGAAATCACACCTTCTTTATTGTACAAATTTAGTTTGAGATGCCTATTAGTCAATGAAATATGAAATAAGCAGATGAACTATAACACTGGACCTCAGGGAAGGGGTCTGGGCTGAAGACATATATGTGGAAGTCAACCAGCAAAGAGAGTTTTTAAAGCCAAAGAAATGGATAAAGGTAGATTGGAAAGATTTGTTTAATTCTCATATCAGGCCTATCATGTAGCAACTATTATTATTCTCATTTTTACAGGTCAAGAAGCTAAGAGACTAAGACTTGTCCAATATCCCTCTGCTAGCAAGTGGGAGAGTTAGGAAAAAAAACAAATGGATCTGACTACAATGACTTTCTCCACTGAAGTTCATCATCTAGACCAGAGAACTTGAATACTGGAGTATCTTCTCAATTCTCCTAAGGATGGTACATACCTAGTGCCATTCTAGGTGCACTGGAGAGAACTTAATTCTTTACATACAGTGATTGTCCAAATGTCCTAAGGGCATTTAGTTCTTTCATGGAACCCCAGCTGAGAAAAAAAGACTTTACTATTACTCTATTCTACTACTACTACTACTACTACTAGGAATCCTTTAAAATGAGAGAGATTAGTGAACAATGTAAATTACCACCCTCTGACTTTTCATGGCCTTCTCTTTTGTAACCAGTAAAATCTAGTGTCATTTGGGGTTTGAATAGCAACAAAAGCAATTTTATTTTAAAACTACATGACCTCAAATGAAACAAGATGGGATTGGGAGGGACACAAACCATAAGTGACTCTTAATCTCACAAAACAAACTGAGGGTTGCTGGAGGGAGGAGGGTTGGGAGAAGGGGGTGGGATTATGGACATTGGGGAGGGTATGTGCTTTGGTGAGTGCTGTGAAGTGTGTAAACCTGGCGATTCACAGACCTGTACCCCTGGGGATAAAAATATATGTTTATAAAAAATTAAAAATTAAAAAAAAAAAAACAACTCTACATGACCTCTGCTGGTTCGATTCACAATCAGTACTCAGCATCTTTTCTTAAAAACAGCAGTTCATCAGAAAACTACGAGAATGTAAGCTCCTCTGGTGCAAGATTTTTTTGTTTTCATATAGACCTACCAAATCACTACATTCTACACCTGAAACTAATATAATATCGTGTACCAACTATACTTAATGAAATTCTTTAAGAAATCTTTGTTTTTTTCATTAATGTGTCCCCAGACTTGGAAGAGTATTCTTTCTGGGAAAGAACCTAAATTTCCAGCTGGGCAGAACTTGCTACCTTTTAAGATGGGGATGTTTTTCATGTTGCCTTAGTATCTTGGTCCCACTAAAATCTGGTAAGATTATCTATCCCCAGTCCAGAACTGTAAACTTTCATTTCATCCTTAAGATTAACCTTCTTTCTTATGGAAATATAAAAGGCTCCAGACATAGCCATTTCTGGTTAAATAACTACTATACCACGATTTTAATATGTACTATGTGTACTATTGAAAGTAACTAGCACATAATATGAACCAAAACTATTGTATCACACGTACTCTGGAGAAAAGAATATTCTCCTTATAATTTCAGTTGTCCTTTGTTAAACTCCGGAAGTATTTCAGTGCATGGGTATTATGTATCAATGTAGCAACTCCTATTGAATGCAAAAAGTTTCAATGGGCAATCCTGGCTAGATCAGAAATGCATTCCATTGATTTCACCTGCACATAACAACCTACAAATATCAGTGTAATATTAATGGACAATTTATTTAATTTCCAAGCTATAAGAACGTACCAACCACAGGCATTAAGAGCCCCTACACAATAGGTTCAGATCACTGAAATGACTACAGAGCATTTTTTAAAAATCAGTCACCTCCCACAAATAAATAAATAAATATAAATAACACAACACATTTTCTGTTGGTGAGGTTATGGGGAAAACAGATATTCTCATACATTACCAGTGGGAATGCAAATGAGTACACTTCTGTAATATCTAACCCAACTATATACAGTAGTTCCCCCTTATCCAAAGGGGATATGTTCCAAGATCCCCAGTGGATGCCTGGTAATACCAAACCCTATTTATAGTATGTTTTTTCCTACAGATACCCACTCATTATAAGGTTTAATTTATAAATTAAGCAGAGTAACAGATTAACAAGAACAATAATAAAATTGGACAATTATAACAATATAACTGACCCTTGAACAATGCAGGAGGTGGGGGCACCAATATCCCATGCAGTTGAAAATTTGCATGTAACTTTTAACTATCCAAAAACTTAACTACTAAAAGCCTACTGTTAACCAGAAGCCTTACTGATAACATAAACAGTCAATTAACACATATTTTGGACATGGTATGTATTATATATTATATTCTTATGATAAAGTAAGCTAGAGAAAAGAAAATGTTACGAGAAAATCATAAGGAAGAGAAAATACATTTACAGTATTGTGTGGACCTAGGCAGTTCAAACTCATGTTGTTCAAAGGTCAACTATATACTGTAATAAAAGTTACCCATGCCTGGCTGGCTCAGGCATGAAACTCTTCATCTCAAGGTCGTGAGTTCAAGCCCCACTTTGGATGTGGAGCCTACTAAAAAAAAAAAAAAAAAAAAAAGTTATGTGAATGTGGTCTCTCAAAATATTTTATTATACTCAATCTTATGATGATGTGAGAGGATAAAATGCCTACATAATGAGATCAATGAGATGAATGACTTAGGCACTGAGATGTAGCATTAGGCTACCAGTGACCTTCTTTCTGACTATACCTTAGGAGGAGGATCATCTGCTCTGACCACTGTTGACCACCAGTAAGTGAAACTATAGAAAGAGAAACTATAGACATAGAGGGACTCCTGCATGCTCAACTTTTGACCCAGCAATCCCACTTAGAGAAATCTACCTTGAAGATACACCTCTAACAATACATATGGACAGGCCAGTTACTGCAATACTGTTTATAACTGCAAAATACAGGAAATTACCTAAATGTACATACATAGAAGAATGGTTGAATAAATTAGGATAGATCCACAGAGTGAAGTGTACAGCTGTAAAAAAGAAGTTAGACTATCTATCTAACAAGAAGAATAAACTAATTTGGAGTGATTTCCAGGACATCCAGTGATTTCCAATAAGTAAAAAAATTAAAGTGCAAAAGAGTATCTATAAGATGCTACTTCTCACATAAGAAATAAAGGAAAAAGCAAACAGTTGTGCAGTTCCTCAGAAAGTTAAACAGAGAGTTACCATACAACCCAGCAATTCCATGCCTAGGTATATACCCAAGGAACTGAAAATATACATCCACACAAAAACTTGTATATGAATGTTCATAGCAATATTATTCACTGTAGCCAAAAAATGGAAAACCAAATGTCCATCAAATGATGAATGCATGAATAAAATGTGATATATGCATGTACTGGAGTATCACTCAGCCAAAAAAAGAAATGGGTTACAGATATATGCTCCATGGATGAACACTGAAAAATTATGCTAAGTGAAAGAAGTCAGGCATAAAAGTCAACATATTATATGATTCCATTCACATGAAATGTTCAGAATAGACAAATTCATACAAACATAAAGCAGATTAGTGGTTAACCTGGGCTAAGGAAGGTGGAAGGGGAAATGACTGCTAATGCATACAGGGTTTCTTTCTGGAGTGGTAAAAATAATTCTTGAATTAGTGGTAATGGCTGCACAATCATGTGAATACACAAAAAAAATCAACGAATTGGTACACTTTAGAAGGGAAAGTTTTGTGGTATGTGAACTGTATCTCAATTAAAATTGTATGAGAGGGGCGCCTGGGTGGCTCAGTGAGTTGAAGCCTCTGCCTTCGGCTCAGGTCATGATCCCGGGGTCCTGGGATCGTGCCCCGAATCAGGCTCTCTGCTCAGCAGGGAGCCTGCTTCCTCCTCTCTCTCCACCTGCCTCTCTGCCTACTTGTGATCTCTGTCTGTCAGATAAATTAAATAAATAAATAAATAAATGAAATAAAATTGTATGATAAAAAAAAGAAGGAATATAACAAAACACACACAATCTGTTCATTTGTGCAAAAGAAATAATAGAAGGATTAACCAAAAAACCAAAGACGCGGGGCACCTGGGTGGCTCAGTGGGTTGGAGCCTCTGCCTTTGGCTCAGGTCATGATCCCAGGGTCCTGGGATGGAGGCCTGCATCAGGCTCTCTGCTCAGCGGGGAGCCTGCTTCCTCCTCTCTCTCTCTGCTTGCCTCTCTGCCTACCTGTGATCTCTGGCAAATAAATAGATAAAATCTTTAAAATGAAGAAAAAAAAAAACCGAAGAGACTAGTTACCTAAAGGGTAAGAAAAACAGATGAGGAAAGGGGGATGAAGGTGGGAATCAAGTAGTAGGAATAAGAAGTGACATTTCTCTAACTATATCATTTTACGTAGTAGTATTTAGTCATGGTAATGTTTCATATACCTAAATAAATAAATAATCAAATCAACCAGGATTGGAATGGAATGGAATACAAAGAGTAAGAAAAGAACCAAACTGGAAAAAAAAAAAAAAAAGAAAGAAAGGAAAAGAACCAAACTGCATTACAGATGAATAACATAACTCTAAAGGGAAAGTTTTGGAAAAATGAACTAACCTAATATCTTAGGAAAATAATATTTTGACTAGATACCATGAGGTTAAAGACCAAAAAAAAAAACAAAAACAAAAACAAAAAAAAACCTATACTCTAATTAGAAAAATATGTTTCTCATAAGGGTAATGGGTTAGCAATCAGTAACTACTTGATGTGCACTATAAAAGTAAGCAAATGGGATATAATCTATTATCTATATGATCTAGTGTCTACAGACAACGAGATCCAGGTTTTCACTATTAGAAAAAGTGATACAAATAAGAAGTCAGTAAAGGTTAGAATGAACCTTGTGGTGTCATATTAGACTAGAAGCTATCAATATGAACTCTATATATTTAATATATATAGAAAGATAAATATATAAATAAACATGTGTGTGCTCACTTGTATGTGTGGGAGGGTTGGTATTTATACCTATATTTCCTAGCACTATCCTCTGAGGGCCTACGTGCAATGACACCCCCAGTGAGTACACCTAGCAGCCAGATCTTGATTTAAATTCTATTTTCCAATAGAGTTCCTTAGACAAGCTGTTGATTCTAGGACTGGTACAAGGAAAGATACAAGATGAGCAAGAAATAGCCTATGATACCAGAATATAAGGAAGTGTCCAAAAGAGAGTGAAGGCCAACTTGAAAAGGCTCTTAATGGCTAAAGCTGGAATAAGTTGAGAATAAAAAAGTACTATTGGGTTACAACATGTAGAATAAAACAAATACCCATGAGATTATAATTACATAAATAAGTAACTGAATAAACAAATGAGGAAGAGGTATCTCTTCCTAACAGAAAAATTCCAATAATGTGTTTTTAAAAATAGAGGAAAATATAAATCACCATTAGGTAAACACCACAATAACTGCTCCAGACAAGATCTATCAAGGCATGCTAAAATCAGCAGGAGAAAGTTTGAGGAGAAACAGTATATCTGCATAGTCTCAAAGTATCTTCCCTATAATATGTATCAAAAGGAAGAACAGAAACTTTACAGTGGAAAACAAGGTAAAGGTCACCTGAACAAAGTAATCAAGGTTAAAACATCACTAGCAGTAAGACATACCAACACCACGTACGCTCTAAAATGATGCACTGAGGACACATCAGGTGTGGTTTTCTTGCAAACATATATAACTTCAACCAAGTCATGGGGAAAACATCAGACAAACCCAAAATGAGAAAAATTCTACAAATTAATTGACAGTACTCATCAAAAATGTCAAGATCATGAAAGCAAGGACAAACTGAGGGATATCACAGATTGGAGGAAATGAGAATACCACACTAAATGCACTGAAGTAGGTTGTGGAACAGAAAAAAGACATAAGGGGTAAAACTTGTGAAACTGCAATATAGTCTGTAGTTTAGGTAACATCCTGGTTTTGATCATTGTACTATGTTATGGTATCAACATCAGGAGATGATGTAGAAGAATATTATATAGGAAATTTCTGCACTATCTTTGCAACAGTTCTGTAAGTCTAACATTATTTCAAAATAAACAGTTGAAAATAAATAATAAAATCCATCACTTGATCATCTTACCCAACTGTCATATTTCCTTGCTCAGGGATCTCATCTGTAATTTAATATTCTATTAATTTAGAGGGCCCAGTAACAGCAGAAAAAACTAAAATCATAAAAATCGTATCTGGCATCTAAAAAGTAAATTAGCTACTTTACATTCCCTTACAGTTTCTTTTGGTCAAAAAAATTTGCTAGCTATTGTTGACTTTACTTTGCAAGCTTCTTTTTAAGTGATGTGACCAATTTAATTTTTTTCAACATCATGATAATCTGCAGTATGTGCCTATAACACATTTCATTTGTCTATTAAGCCAAAGTCTTATTTACAATTTAAAAAATTCTCTTTAACAGGTTATAGTAAGTTTTTTAGTTATTATTACATAGTTGTTCAACTATGAAATTCAAAATTTGTTTCACAAGTCAATTTGCTTTTATCCTAACACAAACTTCTTGCCGCACACCAAACCACAAAGTCTTCATTATCGTTATTTTACTAAAAATCTGAATTTTAAAAGATCAACTGTTTAATATATTGAGTCTCTCCTTTTTCTTTTTTAATACCAGAAGGGAGTAATTTTGTCTTTTGGGAAAAAATGCTTGAGACATTAGAATTTGCTATTTATTATTTATCTCTTCTACTAACCAATCCAGCCCAATCAAGAACATAGTCTCTGAAATTCCTTTCAACAAATAGGATTTGCAGAAAATGTTTATATTACTAAACAAAGTGACCCATTTACATTTGCTTTCTCCTCATGCACCACCAGGATGTCTGCATTGGGAGTGGAATACATGACCAGCAAATGAATGGGAAAGTGTCACGTATAAACAGCATGACTAGAAATTTAAGAAGCAAAGTGATAAGAGAAACTTAGGAAAGGCAAAATTCATAAAAGTTTAGAATTACAAAAGGCCTTAATAGGCCATCTAATCCATTACAATGACAACCCAAGAAAAATGACACTATCCTATTTTTTAAAGCTGCCAGATTTCTAACCTCTCTAGATGTTTCATTCTGCAATATAATCCCGTCATATAATTTGGGAGAAATATTACAAAACTATTCTTTGCCCTACCTAATGCTTTCTTTTCTAAAATAATACATTTTAACTCACTTGCAAGATAAACCCATGTATAGGTGCATATGTTTGCATACATAGAAACAGACACCTAGGACACTCAATTTTGCTTGTAAAAACTCACACCACAGAAACCTACATAATCAAAGGCAGGTATCCATCCCATCCCAATCACAAAGGCACTATAACAAAGTGTCACATAACCACGCTGATCTAAAAATAACCAATGGAAATCAATGTTATAAAACCTTAAGGTAAACAGGTTTCTTCCCACTGTGAATAATCATAGTTTGCCTTCAACAAACACTTCTCCCTTTCAGCGCCCACCACAGGAAAAACTAAAAAACACTTATGTACTACATACAAGCAGACAGGGCCAAAGTAACTCAAATAAAACAAATCATTTTGAAACATACATAGAACGGGGGAAGTCCCAATCAACAATGAGCCAAGGACTATCTGAAAAAATGAAGTGTCTGTTAAGAAACACACCAAAATGGTAACCATGAAAAGCTATCTCTGGAAATGGAATTACAAGAATGAGCTCAGATTTGGTATTTCTTTAATTCTGATTATCCATATTTTCTACTAACTACAGACATTATTTTAAAAGTAAGGCAAATCTGTCCCTGCTCACAGCTCGCTGGGTTGGACAGCGTTTCTTTTACATAACCTCCTGGGAAAGGTGGTACCAGCTCCGGTCCTCGTGTCTCCCAAGAATCTACCACTCATCACAGAAAAGGTTTCACCATGTTGTCTGGGACAGCTCTTGTCATCATCATCCTCATCTTACCCAGAGACTAAACAATGCATCTCGTCTCCCCTTCCTGGTAGCACAGGTTTTATAAATTGTTATTTTACCGAGGCAGGTAAGGTAATTTGGAGAAAGGTTTACCTGATGATGAGTTGCCCCCACCCAAAAGCAGAGGAAAGGATAAAGACACGTCGTCCCAATCTCCACCCCTCAAAAGGTGGTGGGCGACGGGAGGGCACCGGGGTCGCGGCTCTCCCGCAAGAGTCGGGCCGCTGCTCCCCGACCCTAGCCCCGGCCAGGGAGGGACCCTCGTTAGCGGATAAAGGGATGGGGGAGAAGGTCAGAGACCCGACCCCCGAGGGGCAAGTACAGCAAGCCGGCGGAGGGGCGGGTCCCTCTACCCCTCCAGGCGAGCGGCTCGGCTTCTAAGGCGGCTCTGTAGGCGCTCAGGCTGCGGGAGGCCTTTGAGGCCCGAGGCCCCGCACCGCGCCGGGAGGGTTCTCTCAGGCCTCTGCCTGCCGCCCACCAAGGACCCCGGCGGCCCCCTGCTCGGCCGCGGCCCGGGAACAGCCCTGGCCGGCCTTGCCTGGCCCGTGGGTCGCACGCACGGGAGACCAGGAGGGCAGAAGAGGCGTTACCATTCGCGACTCCGGAGCTGGCGGGGGTGGGGCGCGGCTCCGGCGACCCGAGCCCGGCTCGGCAGCGGCTGCGGCGGCCGCGTCCTTTATTTTTGCTGCAGCAGCGGCGACTTGTCAAAGGGAAAGACGTAAGAGGCGGCGGCAGCGGCAGCGGCAGCAGGAAAGTCTCGCGGGATTTAGGCGAAACTCTCGCGCAGTCTTGATCGCTCGCCCCGCCCCCCCCCCAGGCCCCGCGCGGGAGGCTAGAAGGGCTGGGGGAGGAGCGCCAGAGCTGGGTTGCGGGAGGAGGGGAAAAGGAAAGGAGAATTAATGGCGGGGGTTGGGAGGGGGGTGTTGTTGACTTAGATTCTAGGGACGCCCCACCACCGCGCGGTCCTCACCTTTCAGCCCTTGCGGCGTCCAGACAGACCCGTCCGTCCGCGGGGGCCGGACTCCGCTTATGAGGCACAATTGGAGACGTTTCACAAAGGCCGGTGAGGAGTTAGGGGCCATCCAGGGCTCCCGGTTTTCCCCATTGTGGGCGAAGAAGACCCCCGCCTCCCGCAGTCCTGATGCTGCGAAACGAAGCGACGCGTGGAAAAGCTGGCAGCAGAGGCGGGGCGGCCACACCCCTTTATCTCGGACGCAAGCCGGGTGCTGTGCGCCTGTTTATCTCCCTTCACACCCGGCCCTAGACTTCTGGTCTGTCAAGTACAATCATATAAAAGCGTTTCACTTGACACACTTCTATCTTACTCGTCTCTTTGCTCTGCAGGACTGCTAGAACCCTGCAGATGCTGGGGCCTGCCACCCCTCTGAGGAACACCAAGGTAAATTGCCGTTTAGGTGACCTAATCCATGATCATGACCTGGACCTTCCCAAAGAAGTCCTATGAAGGGTGGGAACGCTAACTGGCTTGGTCATCGCTGTACGCGCAGCTCCTAACACTGGTCTAGGTGCTCGTTAAATGATTGAAAGAATATTCCTGTCTTCTCCCTTCTGTATCTTTTCTTAGTTCTGGACTCCCACATTTCTAGCCATCTTCCTGATGTCCATCGTTAAATATATTGTACTGAGTTACTGTGTAACTGAGTGAGGATCTAGAGCCGGTCTCTGCCCTCCATAAGCTCACAATCTAATTGGGGGCATAGGAGGAGTCCATGTAAAAATTATGATACAGGCAGAAGAGGGAGTGCTTGCCAGTGGTTAAATTAGACATAGATGATGCAGTTTAGCCCAAGCCCAGTATCAGACAGAGGTGAGAATTCTGGAGTTCCACTTAAGTGGTACATGACCTTGGGCACGTTGCTTGATCTCCCTAAACCTCTGTCCTTATCTGTTAACTTATAATGTTAGTTCTTATTATCACAGGGTTCCTGTAAAATATATATAAAGTTCCTGGCACATACTAATTACTCATTAAGTGGTAGGCCTCATTATATGTCTTTTAAGTTTCTGCATATGAAATGTGTTACCTATTTCTGGTAACTAGATGTGAGGGAGCGGGTATATGTGGAGTTATGTCATTGATGCTAGTGCTTTATGATCTGGGTATTGCATGTGAAGCTAAGACAAGGCCAATAAGTTCCCTTGTTATTCTCATTTTAACTTGCTGATGAGGTAGGCATCTGTGCCACTGCCACTCGCATCCCATGACATTCTACATATCTTGGATTTATAAAACTACAGTTTTTGCCCATTCTTTTTCAAGAAAAAGGACTCTGCAGGGCGCCTGGGTGGCTCAGAGGGTTAAAGCCTCTCTCTTCGGCTCAGGTCATTTTCTCAGGGTCCTGGAATCGCACCCCACATCAGGCTCTCTGCTCCTCTCTCCTCTCTCTCTCTGCCTGCCTCTCTACCTACTTGTGATCTCTGTCAAACAAATAAATCTTTAAAAAAAAGAAGAAGAAGAAGAAAGAAAAAGACTGCTTATTTTAAAAGCCATCAGAGAGAGTTCCTCCTTTCTTTAGCTTCCACCCTCAGAGCCGTGTGCAAAGGAGAACTGAACAATTGGATGATTGAGTTCAACTGCACACAATTATCAAATGCAGTTAATGTCAGCAAATAAGAATTGACTTTTCAGGGCGCCTGGGTGGCTCAGTGGGTTAAGCCGCTGCCTTCGGCTCAGGTCATGATCTCAGGGTCCTGGGATCGAGTCCCGCATCGGGCTCTCTGCTCAGCAGGGAGCCTGCTTCCTTCTCTCTCTCTCTGCCTGCCTCTCCATCTACTTGTGATTTCTCTCTGTCAAATAAATAAATAAAATCTTTAAAAAAAAAAAAAAAAAAGAATTGACTTTTCACCCTCACCTTGACCATTCCACCCGTTTTCTAACACACTCTTTAATATATTTTTAAGATTTTATTTATTTACTTATTTGAGAGAGAGGGAGAAAGAGCACATGTGTATGAGCCTAGGGAGGGACCCACAGAGGGACAGAGAGAGAGGTAGGGAATGTCAGCCAGACTCCATGCTGAGTGTGGAGCTGGACAAGGAGTTCAATCTCAAAACCCTGTGATTATGACTAGAGATCAAGACCTGAGCCAAAACCTAGAGGGAGAGGCTTAATGAACTGAGACACCCATACGCCCCAACACTATTTAATATTTAAATCAACATCTGCTGGAGTCTTACTGTATCATTCTCCCCCACTCTACCAGTTCATTTTATCCAGATTTTCCCTAGAGAAAAATGTTGGAGTTGGGAGGGGGTGATAGAGGGAACCCAAGGCTCAGCATTGCTGGCCCTTGCCCTGAAAGTCCTCTGAGCAGCACACTGTGGCCATGGCAATCAGTTACATCTTTTCCCACACATACACATCATCCCCATCTCTTGCCACATATGCTACAATCCCACATCTCAGCCAGGAGGTCCCTGGCAGAGGGGCACTGGAGAATCAACAGAAGAGTATATAGTTTTCATCTTTCAACTGCATATAAGAAATATGTGGCTCCTAAATTAAAAGTAGTGATGGCCCAAGGACCCACAGGACATCCCACAGGACTAGCTAAGAGAGTCCCTGCCCGTGTGCAAGATAGAAGTCAAATGTGAATCAGCAGAAGGTAAAAGTAAAGTTTATTGAAGGTATAGAGGGCAGGCACAGAAAGAGTATCTGAGAGACTCAGAGAGGAAAGGAGAGTCTCTCCAGACATCTGTTCAGGATCCATGGTTTTTATAAAGGATGGTAGTCTCCTGTACATGCCGTCTCAGGCATTGAAGAACCCATTAGAACAAAGGCAAGGGCCCAGGTGTTATTCCTTGGAGCCAGGGGGTCTTGGGGTTGAGATGTCTAAGCACCAGTGGTCTGGAATAAGCAGATGATAGCTTCCTGTGGTCATTCTCACCTGGCCCTTCCTTAGATGTAATCTATTCTAAAGAAATCATTAACCCCTTGTCCCTTACAAGGAAGACATAGACTATTTGCGTTATGAGGTGTTTGTAAAGTGGTGGTGCAGGTCCTAGCAAGAATAGAAGCAGGAGGGGCACCCAGCTGGCTCAGTCAGTGGAGAAAGTGACTCTTGATCTTGAGAATGTGAGTTCAAGCAACAGGTCAGTCAGGTGTGGAGCCAACTTAAAAATGAAAAAAATTTTTAAATTATATATATAGACACATTCATGTAGTCATATATATATATATATATATATATATATATACACACATACACATACACACACACATATACATATTTACACCATATACCATATATATATACATATACACCATGTACTATATATATATATATATATATATACACACATATATCTATGTATACACATACATACATATGAGTAGAAGCAGGAAAAGGAGCAAAAAGATTTTTATTATGGTGTCTTTCAGTTTCGGTATCTCAGTAGGGCTAAGTCGGAAGTGAAAAGACCCCAGAGAGAAGTAAAGTGTGGAGGCAGAAAGCGAAAAGAATCCAAGGAATAAGTTTGTTTTGCCTTTGCCACATAGTTCAGAAAACAAACAGCTTCAATGTTAAAAAAAAAAAAAAAAGGACTCTACGGGGCGCCTGGGTGGCTCAGTGGGTTAAGCCACTGCCTTCGGCTCAGGTCATGATCTCAGGGTCCTGGGATCGAGTCCCGCATCGGGCTCTCTGCTCAGCAGGGCTTCCCTCTCTCTCTCTCTCTCTGCCTGCCTCTCCATCTACTTGTGATTTCTCTCTGTCAAATAAATAAATAAAATCTAAAAAAAAAAAAAAAAAGGACTCTAGAGCAGGAATCCATAGTGATGAGTCCTGTGTCTCCTGAAATTACAGTATATTTGCCCGTAGGTTACACAGCCTTTCTGAACCTCTTCTCAGATCTGTAAATAGGGATGATAATGGGTTTCCTGCCTGCCTCAGACTGTCATGGAAGTCGAGTAACATAGGAAAGTGCTTTATAAGTCTAAAGTGCCATATAAATGTGAGGCATTGTTATCATTCATTCTTCTAACAGATCAGGCCCTTTTGCAAGGCGCCAAATATACTCAGTTGAAGGAGCTTTAATAACCTGCCCTCAAGGAGCTTCTGGTCTAACAGGAGGTGAAAGGGAGAAAATAGATCATTAGAATACCATGTGAGGAGAATGTAAGTGACAAGAGCATGGGGGAAAGGATTGAGCAAGAGGAAAGAGAAAGAGCTGAAACATTCTTGGGGAAGGAGTTTTGGAAAGACAGCACATACAATGAGGAACCAGCCCAGTTCATGAAGAATGATGTGTAAATCAAGTATAAAATAACTTTGACAAGTTGCTCTGTCGTGGCTTGTGAATTCTGCTTTGTTCCAATAAAACTCACATCTCTTTAACTATTAGAAAAGACTCTTTGATGTGGAGTCATTATATACACCCATTTGCTTGGAAGAAAAATGGAATTAATGGAAGGAAAAATCAGTGGTATCTTAACTGGAAACATTTTGTTCTTACAGATTGTGTTTAAATACCAGAGAAAAGAGAATGCATTCTCCCTCACATAGTTGGTCCCCAGTTGTCCCTTTCAGCCAGTCTTTCTGATCTGGGTAATACTGCAGATCGGAGGCCAAGAGACTTTTCCAAACTGTGGTAATAATATCTTTATTATTATCCATTTCTTTACAAAAAGACTGAGATGACTATTAGTACTTTATTCTCTATCATGTTACCCTGCAAAGAAACTCTAAAAGAATGTACACATCATTCAATCATTTCTCAGAGCCTACTGTGTATAAGACACCATGCCAGAACAATAGGCTGTACAAAGTAGGTCCATGCACTCTAGGGTTCTAAAAATGAAAGACGTGACAAACACCATAAAAAGTTAACTAAATAACAAACAACGTGGATTCTATTCCTGTATATTTTTCATCGGTTGAATGAGCAAAATTGTAAAGTTGGGTGCCCAGCTTCTGAAACTTGTTTACCCTATTGTTCCCCCAAAGCAGCAGGATATAAAGGAAGGGCAAGATGTTTATTGTAACTGGATATTTATAGATGCATGATAGGTATTTTAATAGGTCCTCTGGAATACCTCATCCTTTAAACAAAGTGTAACCATTGTAATTTTCTCTGGGTACAGCTAAGATTTAAAATTGGCCAAACCCAAAACCAATTAAATTTATTCTGGAAGACAAAGACCTGCAAAAAAAAAAAAAAAAAAAAAACCACACACACACCCACACACCCACCCACACACACACACACAAAACAGCAGTCAGTAAAAAGCATATGACGCAAACTAAAAGAAAGTGCAAAAAGATATCCTCAGAACTCAGAAAAGGGAATGTAGATTTCGGGTCAGAGGGAACTTCATCCAGGTGGTAGAATTTGAGAGGGAAGCTGACAGCTAATATAAAAATTTACATATTCTGCTAATAATGTATTCTCAAAACACCAGCCTCCAAGCCACAAACGTTGCTTAGAATTTTTTAAATATATCTACATATGAGAACACACTCATTACCTCTTTTCTCCCTAATGTTAACAAATAATGGATCTGCCAAAGAGGTTCGAAAGGAAGCTGGGAAACTAGAACCACAAGATTGGCAGGTGGTTCTTTTGGAAATGGAGTCCCTTCTTGCTGAAAGCAAGCCTTCCAGGGTTCCCAGGGCTCCCAGTTGAAGTCCACATTCTAAATGAAATATCACATATACCAGGACAAAGCCCATCTAAGCGGCACTAACAACTTCCCTCCCTGGTTCCTTAGGCTTACAATGCAATATCCATTTTTAGTTAAATTAAACTCTTTTTACAACAGTTTGTTGGTGTTCTTTCATCAAAACACAATTGCCTGGGGCAGATACAGATGAACATTTTCTCACTCAGCAGCAGGAAATAGAATGTTGGTGCTGGGGAAAGCAAATGAAGCTACAGGAAGAAAGTGTGCCTACAATGAGAAGGAGAAAGAGAAGGGAACTAACATCTACCCATGCCAGACATTGTGGTAGCACAGTGGGAACAAGATGAACAAGACACCTCTTTGTTCTGGAAAGAAAATAGTAGATAGGGTGTATATTTATAATAGAAGTTAGAAAGTTCTGAGCACGGTAAGGTAACTTCTCCTTTAAAGGATCTGGTAGCTTAGAGAAGGGATAGGTTAGTTCCTGCAGGTTGGATCAGAGAGAGTGCATGAGAAATGAGGCCTTGAAGTGGTTGGGTTTTGGACATGTGGGAACAAGGAACATTCTAGGCACAAAGAACAGCACAAGCAGAAATGTGATCAGGATTAGCAGGGAGTCCAGTCTCATTGTGGCTATGTGATACATAGGTTATCCAGATTTGTTGGTTGCAAGGGTCAGAAACCCAACCTGAACTTGCTTGGGCGGAAGGGCAGGAGAAGAATTAGCTGTAGGAATCTAAGAAAGGGTTGAAGAGTGAAACTAAAAGGTAGGAGGTGGGGAGACAGATGAAATGTGGCTTCAGGAATTTTGGAACCAGGAACTTCATTCAGCCTCACTAGAATCCCCTTGCTCTTTCCTTGCTTCCCTTACTGCACTGGCTTCAGTTTCTAACAAGACTAGGGTTTTCTAGGGTTTTTTTAGTTTATTTACTTATTTTAATAACCTCTACACCCAGTGTAGGACTCGATCTCACAACCCTGAGGTCAAGAGTTGCATGCTCTTCCAACTAAGCCAGCCATGTGCCCCAAGACTGGCTTTCTTCATATATCTGGAAATACGGCACTCCTAAGTTTTGCATCTGACTATTTCTACCACTAGGAAGGTACTAACACTCCTAATGCAAGCCCTCCAGGGTTCCCAGGGCTTCCACTTGAAGTCCACATTCTAAATATCACATATACCAGGACAAAGCCCATCTAAGCGGCACTAACAAATTCCCTCCCTTAGGCTTACAATGCAATAACCATTTTTAGGTAAATTAAGAGAAATCCTGGGCGGGGAGAAAGTACTGATTGGCCAGGCTTAGATCAATACTCATCCCTACAACAATCCAAGGAGCCAAGAGAAAGGGCCGGGCACGTGATAAATGTACACCATAGTACTCACATCTGAGAAAAAGTGGGGTATGGATCTGGGAAGCCAGAATTGTAAGACTGTGCTCTGGGAGATGGTAAGAAGCGAATTTAGCATCTGTAAAAGGGACTTTTTAATGGGGGGGCTCTGGGGCAGTGGTGGGGATGTGTTGGCTCAAAATTAGGATGAACGTTCACTGGACTATGAGGTTAAAATGGCGTTGAAAATTTTGTTGTTGTTCAAATTGATTAATGTTTTGTCATTTCAGTCAAGATGTTGTGAATCATGATGGCTCTCTCACATCCACTCTAATGACAGTGAGACATGGGATCCTTCTTTGGCCTTGTAGCTGGTTGACTTTAGGTGGGTATCTTAACTAGTGGGAGCCTCAGTTTCCTCACTGAAAAGTAACAGTAATCGTGACAGCTAACCTCTGTTGAATCTAGATGTTATAAGCACTTTTCAAACATTATTTCATTTAAACTTCAGAACAACCCTATAGGGCCCTATAGATCTGAGATAATAATCCCCACTCACCTGGTGGTTGTAAACATTAAAGAAACATTAAAGAAACCATGTAAGATGCAGAGCTCATTTGCCTGGTGCATAGCCAGGACTCAATATATCATTATTTTTAATTATTTGTTGTCCAGAAAAGGATATTCCTCTTATTTCCTGATTGTCTTAGGTACCCAAAGCTGTTACTTTGAAAAAAATAGATAATGGAAGGGAAGAATTCTATGACCCCTTGTCTCTGATATAGAGGGGGTTAGTTGGGGTCTGACTTAGGGGCTAAAATAGGCCAGGAAGAGAAATACTACAAAATAAATAGAAAGTAGGATATTAACAAATGTGATTGTGAAAATGTCAACTGAAGGAGATTGGGCTAGGTCAGTCTTTCTTTCTCTCTTTCTCCCCACCTCTCCAAAAAGTCATCTATAAAGCTAATGTAAAGAATCATTTGAAATTTCTTGTCTTTTTGACCTAAATGCTGTCAGATGACTGGGATTTTTCAACCAAGTACAGGAACTAACATTCACTGAGAAAAACCAATGTGCTTGGGCTCTGGGCTGAGCACTTTATATACATAAGTATCTTTTACTCCCCACCCTCCCCCACCCCCCAGCCACCATCTGTGAATAGTGTCTTATACAGATACGGAAACTGAGGCTGAGTTTAGAAGTAATTTGGTACTTTCTAGTAAGTAGGAAGACTGGGGTTCAAACACAGATACATCTGACTTCAAAGACTAGAATACAAAATAAGTCCCACTTTCTTACCAGGGAAAGATATTCAAGGCATGGGTACCACCAGAACCTGAGAAAACTGGTGAAATAGTAGGAATTTCTCAACTCCTTTTTAACCTACCTTTTCTCCCACTGTCATCTCCTTCCCTTACCTTAGACAATACCTCCTGGCTGGCCAGGGCTGCAGATTCTTTCCAAAGACTGTCTTCTTATCAAAATCCATCTGTCCTGGGGTGCCTGGCTGGCTCAGGCCAGAGAACATCTGACTCTTGTCTTAGGATGGTGAGTTCAAGCCACACGCTGGGGGTATAGAGCTTATTTCCAAAAAACAAAAAAAAAAAATCCTCTCCTACTCTTCAGCATAGTGATAGTGTGTCCTAAAGTCCCTCTAGTTAACTAATTTTATTATTATTTTTAAAGATGTTATTTATTTATTTGACAGAGAGAGAGAACACAGGAGCGGGGCATAGGGGAGGGCAGATAGGAGGATAGAGGAAGACGCAGGCTCCTCACTGAGCAGGACCCGGGGATCATGACCAAAGGTAGACACTTAACCAACTTAACTACCCAGGCGCCCCTAGTTAACACATTTTAAATACATTTTTCATTCTAAATGGGACCTCCTGGGAGTATTGCAATATATTAAGGATAACTCATATGGGGGCGCCTGGGTGGCTCAGTGGGTTAAAGCTTCTGCCTTCAGCTCAGGTCATGATCCCAGGGTCCTGGGATCGAGTCCCACATCGGGCTCTCTGCTTACCAGGGAGCCTGCTTCCCTTCCTCTCTCTCTCTGCCTGCCTCTCTGCCTACTTGTGATCTCTGTCTGTCAAATAAATAAATAAAAATCTTAAAAAAAAAAAAAAAAAGAATAACTCATATGATGGAAATTTCAGAAGCTAGAATGGGGAATGAATCAAACCAAAGACAAATAAGCCCCCAGGAGCTCTTCAGGTTGTACCACTTAGCTCTTCACCCCACCCCACCAACCAGCTATGAGTTTCCTGAGCTCGGGGACTGGGGCTATCACGTTCAGAGCCTGAAAATCAATAAATATAGGGTGAATGGGTGAATGAATGATCTTTGAAACACAGGACTGCCCACTACTTCTTTTAGTCCTGATTTACCCCAACAAATGCACCAACTATTCCCAGTGGTGGGATTTTTATTCCCTTTTGATAGAACATTCCTTCCCATTCCCTCCTTCAGTGAGCTCTGCCAATTTTCAAACAAGGTCAGAATGAACCATACCTTAGTGAATGATAATGGACTCCACCATTATGAAATATGGAATAAAGCTTTCAAGACCATCTGGAGAATGAAGAACAGGTTTGCCTGTGGCAATGAATGCGAGTTACCACAGATAGTTGAAGCAATCACCAAAATTCCAATAAAACCAGTGATATCTTGAGAAATATATACCAGCTTTTCAAAGATCTACAGATACAGGGATGAACTCTTGGTTACAAACCAAAGCAGTGTAAATAAAAAGGGATTTCTTGGTTCATACAAATGAACATTCCATGGCTGTATCAAGCTTCGGAAATGCCTGGATGCTGGTAATCAAGCAAGGTTATCATGGTCTTTGTTAAAAAAGTCCCAAGTTGGGACGCCTGGGTGGCTCAGTTGGTTAAGCAGCTGCCTTCGGCTCAGGTCATGATCCCAGCGTCCTGGGATAGAGTCCCACATCGGGCTCCTTGCTCCGCAGGGAGCCTGCTTCTCCCTCTGACTCTGCCTTCCACTCTGTCTGCCTGTGCTCGCTCTCGCTCGCTCTCTCTCTGACAAATAAATAAATAAAATCTTCAAAAAAAAAAAAAAAAAAGTCCCAAGTGGAGTCATTTGCCCCCACCATGACAGCAAACCAAGATTTAATTACAGTCCTTAGGAATGTGACCTTTTAAAGATCAGTCTGAAATTTCCAGATCAGCACTGGTAAGGTGACCTGCATGATAAAAACAAAACAAAACAAAAGCAAAAAAACCCTGCTGGAGCGCCTGGGTGGCTCAGTTGGTTAAGCATCTGCCTTCCGCTCAGGTCAGATCTCAGGGTCCTGGGACTGACACTCACTTCAGGGACTTCCTGCTTAGTGGGGAGCCTGCTTTTCTCTCTCCCTCTGCCTGCCACTCTACCTACTTGTGATCTTTCTGTCAAATAAATCAATAAAATCTTGAAAAAAAAATGCAACCCTGTCCAGACCTTGATTTTTATAATACTCACCCAATAATACATACATCCCCAAACTGGAGTTTAGTGCTGCCCACTCTTCTCCAAAACAATACAACCCTAAATCTCTTTCAACTTGAATCTCCTCCCTCTATCCTGTCACTTTACCCAATCTGTTGAAGAATCTTTTTGACTCATACAGCTTCCCACAGTCCAGATTTTGCTGATTTTCAACATGTTTCTCTGTGCCCTATATTTCCTGCAAATATGTAGCTGCTTCCATAGACTGAATTAGACTCAGGTTGGGTCTTTTGGCAAGACTATAAGGAGTCTTTAGCAAGACCACAGGAGGCACACAATGCCTGGTTGTCTCACTTTTTATGATGTTAAAATCCACTGATGGAGCAACTGGGTGGCTTAGTGGGTTAGGCTTCTGCCTTCAGCTTGGGTGATGATCTCAGTATCATGGGATCGAGCCCCACGTCAGGGTCCCTGCTTCTCCCTCTCTCTCTGATCCTCCTCCCCACTTGTTCTCTCTCTTAAAAAAAAAAATTTTTTTTTAAATCCAGTGATGTGTAAGGCCCACATCTATTAATGCACTGAGGGCTGGTAAGTGAAGATATTTTGATTTAAGAGTTAGCAAACCCTTGTTATGTGGGCTGAATTTGTATAGACTTCTCCTGTTTTTATAAATAAAGTTTTATGGTCAGGAAATGACATAAAGGCACAGAAAACCAGGATCCAAACTTTCTGGATGCACGGGGCTTCTGGTCCCCTCTGGAGCTCTGAAATCTTCTTGAGATAAGCCAAGTTAGGTTATAAGTTCTCAAAGGTCACAGAACCTACAGACTTGTATCCCTCTCCTATCTCAAGGACTCTCTCTACACTGTCTCAGCTTCTACCCACCCTTCCTAGAACCTCTCTCCCTTCCTTCTGAATAATCGTCCCAGGAACTCAAACTTTTGGAAATCGAACCTAGGGCAGCAGACTGCCTTAAGTAACTTCTCACACCCCTGTAGCTCAAAGTTCCTCTGAGGCAGGAAACCCCGAAGCCTGTCTATCTTTTCAGAAGAGAGAGGGAAAATCCCAAGAATAAATAAACAAATGGCTGTTATTCTAATTCTTACACAACTGCAAAAGCAAAATACATCATCTCAGTAAATTTTCCCGGCACACCTTATTGGCTAGCCTATGCCAAAGAAAGGGTTATTCTGGAAGGCTCTATCTTTATAAAGTCCCCCCTTTTTGCAAATGACAGAAAAATTGTTCAAATTAGCTGAAGGAAAATGGGGACTCTATTAAAGGACCCAAGCACAGGAGCAGTGTGACTTCATTCATGAAGAATGAGAACCAGGACTGGCACAGGGGCTCTGAATCCCCTCAGACTTCACAGTATCCCCATCCTGCCTCTTGGTTTGCATTGCCTTTCTTTGCAAACCATCTCTCCTTGTTTCTCTGTTCTTCTTGCAGCAGAAAGCAGCTATCCTAGAGGTCCCAATTCTCTTTCTTCTCAGTTCAAGAGACCAGAAGGTATTCACTGGTATCTCTCAGAGGCCGAAGTTTCCAGGTGAACAAATCTGATTGTTCCACAGTTGGTGTTTGCAGACTTCCCTTCCATGCATCTCATCTTGGCCAAAACATATTCATATACCCACACCTAGCTGTAAGGGAGGCGGGGTTGTCATAGGCTCTGTGGGATCTATTACTAAAAGCAAGAAGAGGAAATAACCACTGGAGATAGCCACCTCTGCCATGCTCCACATCGACTGCTTAGCTATTTAAGGCAAAAGTGGGTATGGCACCCCAAAGGCCAAAGACACCTACCTGATAGCTCTAGCTCATGCAGGAAGCTATAACCTGTGAAGAAAGAGAAACCGACACTGCCAGGAAATAGACTCAGTACCTTGCTTTTGTTGAACAGATTCACAAACATGAGACTCTGAGATCAATTTTTTGCAGCTGTATTGAAATATAATTGACATATAATGTTGTGTAAACATAAGGTGTACAATGGGCTGATCTGATATTCTTAAATATTACAATATTATTCACTCATGGGAAGGAAGGAAATGCTGCCACTTGCAATGATATAGCTTGACCTTGAGGACATTGTGCTAAATGAAATAAAATGGTTGTAGAAGGACAAATTTTGGGGGGCACCTGGCTGGCTCAGTCCATAGAGCATGTGACTCTTGATCTTGGGATGGTGAATTCAAGCCCCATGTTGGGGGTAGAGCTTACTTTAAAAAAAGAAAAAGAAAGGGAGGAAGGAAGAAAGACAAATATGGTATGATATCACTTATATGTGGAATCTAAAAAAGCCTCTTAGAAACAGAAAGTGAAAGTGGTTACCAGGGGATTTGGAAAGATGTTGGTCAAAGAGCACAAACTTCCATTTAGAACCTAAGTAAATTCCAGAAATCTGATGGACAGAATGGTGACTATAGTTAATTCTGCTGTACTGTATTCTTTTTCTTTTTCTTTTAAGATTCATTTATTTATTTTGAGAGAGAGAGAAAGAGAGAGAGCAAGTAGGGGGAGGAGCAGAGGGAAGGCAGGGAGAATGTCAAGCAGACTCCCTGCTTAGCCAGAGCCAGATGTGGGGCTCAATCTCAGGACCCAGGAGATCATGACCTGAGCTGAAATCAAGAGTCTGATGCTTGGGACACCTGGGTGGCTCAGTCGGTTAAGTGGCTGCCTTCAGCTCAGGTCATGATCCCAGTGTCCTGGGATCAAGTCCACATCGGGCTCCTTGCTGGGTGGGGAGCCTGCTTCTTCTGCCTCTGCCTGCCTGGGCTCGCTCTCTCTCTCTGTCAAATAAATAAATCTTAAAAAAAAAAAAAGAGTCTGATGCTTAACTGGCCGAGCCACCCAGATGCCCTTAATGATACTTTACTAGGGGCGCTTGGGTGGCTCAGCGGGTTAAAGCCTCTGCCTTCAGCTCGGGTCGTGATCTCAGGGTCCTGGGATCGAGTCCCACATCGGGCTCTCTGCTCAGCGGGGATCCTGCTTCCTCCTCTCTCTCTCTGTCTGCCTCTCTGCCTACTTGTGATCTGTCAAATACATACATTAAATAAATAAAAATATTTTTTAAAAAATGATACTTTACTATATTCTGGAAAGTTGCTACAAGAGTAGATCTTAAATGTTCCCACCACGAAAGAAATGGCAATTCTGTGATGCAATGGAGGTGTTTTCAGATTGGTCTTAGCCATGTGGCCAGACTACTTCCCCAAAATCTGTCCTAACTGCCCTCTCTATTAGCTGATGATAAGGGTGCCTCTTTCCCCAGGCTCACAAGCACCATATGTCACCAGTGTTTTCAAGTTTTACCAACCTAATGGATGAAAGATGGCTCTAATGTGCATTTCCCTAATTACAAGTGAGTTTGCATTTTTTTCTTGGTTTTAAGCTGGGTAAGTGTACTTCCTGTTGTTGCTTTGGTCATGGCCTCCGGGCATAGCAGTCTGTGGTATCCTGTCAACTCGCCTCCCCCGTGCAAGGCCTGGGAGGGAGCCCAGCTCTACCTCTCAGTTAAAGCAACTGCACCATTTCCTATGCATTTGTTCAGCCCTCCTGGAAATCAATTTGCCACCTTTAACCCAGCAAACCCTCTTTTGGGACTCTGTCTTACAGAAATAATCTAAACTTCAGAGTTAAACATTTGCACAAAAATGTTCATGATATCATTATTCATAATGAAGGAATTTTTATAACAATCCAAGTAGCCAACACTATTTATTTTTTATTTATATATATATTTTTAAAGATTTTATTTAATTATTTGACAGAGAGAGATCACAAGTAGGCAGAGAGGCAGGCAGACAGAGAGAGAGGGGGAAGCAGGCTCCCTACTGAGCAGAGAACCCAATGTGGGGCTCGATCCCAGGACCCTGAGATCAGGACCAGAGCTGAAGGCAGAGGCTTTAACCCACTGAGCCACCCAGTCACCCCCCAGCCAACACTATTTAACAGAGGTTAGGCAAAATATGGTACACTGCAAACCAAAATCTATTAAAATGATCGTTGTGAAGACTTTGGAATGGGGGTGTCTGGCAGGCTCAGTTGGTGGAGCGTAGAGCTCTTGATCTCAGCGATGTGAGTCTAAGCCCCACATTGGATATAGAGGTTACTTAAAAATAAAATCTTTAAAAAAAAGACTTTGGAATTAAATACAAATTATTCATGTTATAAAATATGGATAGAGGACGGCTCCTGTTTTTGCATTCCCTGTCATATCCTGTCTGTTAACTGCCCTTCCCCTCAGTTGTATGGCAACCACCCTGTTCCTTCTAATCCCTGCCTGCAGGAGTGGGCATGTGGGGCAGGCCTAGACCATCACAACACCCCCTTCCCCTACCCACACTGGTTTGTCCAAGTGCATGAGATGGATGGCAGGCCAGTCAGAGTCTCAGCATGATATTTGGCATGTGGCTACTTTATTTTCCTCTGGAATGAAGAGTTGTCAGGACCACAGAAACCTCTTCATGCTATTAACCATTCTTCACCCCACAAAGAGAGAGCCCCTTGGATGCTGAAGCCACACAGAAGAAAGCAGAGCCAGTGCCTGGAGAGACACAGGAACTTCCTATCACCCGAGCACATGAACCTTGCCGTTTCAAAAGCCAGGGCACTTCCCAGTTATTGAACCAAAAAACCTCTTTTTTTAACTTGAGCTATTTTGAGTTGAGTTTTAGTTACTTGAAACTGAGTCCGGACTGACACAATGTGCATATGAAAAAAGATGAGAAGAAAAGGCATGGAAGAGTTATTGTGTTAAGGTAAAGGAATTATGGGAGTTTTCCTCTATATTTTCAATTTTGTTTGTAATATTATATTATTTTTATAATTTCAAAAATTTAAATTTTTGAAATTTTAAAATTTCAAAAAAAAATGATTTAAGGAAAAAAAAGAACAGTTCTATCCTCTCAAGGCCCATTGCAGTTGAAAATGATTATATCTCAGTCCACAAGTTAGGTAGGTTAAAAGATCAAAGCAGTCTTCTAGGAACTTATGAGTCAAGGTCACACAGCTGAGGGGCTGAGATGCAAATTCTGGTCTGCATGTTCCAAAGCCAGTGCTACTAATTAAGCCTCTTCCTCATTCAAGAGAATATCATCAGTGTAAAGAAAATATATAATGATTCCACTCTATTTGATGACACACTTCTGTAATAAATGGCAGTTTAGGGAATTAATTTTTTGTTATATACATTAGACAATTTAATTTTTTTTTAAGATTTTTATTTATTCATTTGACAGACAGAGATCACAAGTAGGCAGAGAGGCAGGCAGAGAGAGAGGAGGAAGCAGGCTCCCTGCTGAGCAGAGAGCCTGATGTGGGGCTCGATCCCAGAACCCTGAGATCATGACCTGAGCCGAAGGCAGAGGCTTTAACTCACTGAGCCACCCAGGTGCCCTAGACAATTTAATTTTATTACATATATTCATTTCCTATCACCACAAATATAGTGGCCTAAACCAACAACCTTCTTATCTCATAATTCTGGGGGTCAGAAGTCCAAAATAGATCTCACTGGGCTAAAAACCAGGTGCTGGCAGGGCTACGTTCCTTCTGGAATCTCTGGGGGAGGCTTTCTGGGGAAGCTCTGGGTGGTCGTTCTGCCTACCATGACAAGTTATATAACTATAAAGTTTAAAACTTGGAGCATGTACCAAAAACGTCCCCCACAGTTCCTCCATCTTCCTAACATCATCACTAATAACATCTCTGTAACTCTTCCCAATCAAATTTTCCTATTTAGTCTTTCACACGGTTATGCTTTTACCGTTCTGTGTCTGACTCTTTCACTTGATATAGACCAGAAGGCTTTTCCTGTGCTGCTGCAGGGACTTTGCGATTCTCATTAGCAATGGCCATCTAATATTCCACCAGATAAATATGCTGCGGTTCATTTAACCAGCCCTCTACTGTTAGACCTTTAGGCTGATATTTAGGATGTTTCCATCTTTTGAGTCTTATACGCAAAGAGGCAATGAACAACCACACTCATACAACCCTTCCTAAGCTTGTGGATTATTTGTTTGGAATAGAGTCTCAGAGATAGATTTATCAAGCCCAAAGGAAAAAAACCCTTTGACACCAACAGCCAAATTACCTTCTCAAAGGATATAGTGAGAAGGAGATTGCTTGTCTCACTGTTAACGTTCCAGAGCCATGAGTTCAGAGCTGTTTCAAAATTGTCATTGGACTCATTCTCTATGTCCTGTTTGTACCCTGGGAAAATTTGCTCCCAGTCACCCTGTTTGAGTTAAACCTGGGGCATCATGATTGCTCAGGTGTGTTTTTCTCAGTCATGACTAAAATTAGCCTGCTCACTAATTCAACCCTTTTGTCCAAAGACACAAGAATTGAGAAGCCAGTTTCCCAGCAACATTTTTTTAATGGCTTCATAGGAGAGACGTGTGTGTGTGTGTGTGTGTGTGTGTGTGTGTGTGTGTTTCATGGTTTCCTGGGACAGACAGCCCCAATCCCCCTACAACAGCTGTGGAGCATATCTGGAACCTGTCAACATCTCTTCCTTGTCTCTTAGAGCTGTGCCTAGCTGAACCTACCAGCAAGATCCTCAGGCTGCCTGACCTGCTGGTCCTTGCCAAGCATGTGGTCTCAGCCTGCTGTGACAACATGGAGAAGTAAAGCCAACTTGCTACCTAGATTTGGGACTCCCTCCAGTCCGGAGTTGAAGCTTTTTCTGAAAATGACAGTAACACGACAGCAATACTAACAACAACAATCATCACTATCTCCCCAGTAATTGCTAAAGTCCAGGCTGTGTGCTGAGTACCATATACGGATCACCACCTTTCTCTTTATAAAAGTTCTAGAAGGTATCTCCAATTTAGTGGTTTTTAAAGACAAGGAAATCGAGGCTTAGAGAAGTTATGGAATGTAGACCACACAAGGCCACACGGCTAAAAAGTGACAAAGCCAGAGTGTGAGGCTAGGTTTTCTCTCGCTCTGAGGAAGATTCTTAACCACCACATTGGGTGGTAGGGTATGCTAAAAATAGCTACCACATACCGCCTTGGTGTGTTGCTCATCAAACCCCGTGTCTTAGGGGAAAGCCACCTGGTGCCTTTCTGTACATTCAAAGAAAAGAAGTATGGAGGGAGAGAATTACAGAGATGAGGAGGAGGGGGTTGTACATTGCCTGCACATTCTTTTGCTATCTGACCTGTTTTCTCAACTGGGAAATACCATGAAGAAATGAATGTGTACTTGGGTTCAGGATCCTGGTTTGTCTTCCAGAGGAGAGGACCAGGCCTTGAACTCTGGGCTCTTTGACGCTGCTGCATGCCTCTGGTGCTCCCCTAGCTCCAGGCCTGGAAACAAGGAGGATGGACCAGACAGAAACACAAATGGAAGGCCTTGGCCGGTGATTCTGAGTCAGGGTCTCGAAGCCAGAAGGCTGCACCCCCAGAAACAGACATCTAGCCTCAAGTGCCCTCAGGCCAAGGTCAATCTCAACTAGCAGTTTGAAGTGGCGACTTCCACCCTCTGACCCTTCTGAATCCCAGCCTCCCTCCTCCCCGCTGCTGTTTCTCTTCATCCTTCTTGTGGCACCTGCTCGACTCTTCAGCCACAGATCTGTCTCTTGCCGTTGCTGCCAGTGGTAGGAGTAGTGGGGGCAGAAATAGTCACAGGAACGGTGGTAGTAACTGCAGTGGTGGGAGGTGGCTACGGTGGTGGGAATGAGAATTAGTTCCGCTATTAGGTATCCAGGCCTTCCGGTGTCCTGGGCACTGTGCTGAGCACTTTACCTGCGTGCTTGTATTTCATCTTCACAACCGTCCTGGGCAAAGGTAGATATTAATACTCCCATTTAATGGACACAGAGCTGAGGTTCTGAGACATTGTGTAATGTAGCAGAGCTGGGATTTGAACCCGGCCTATCCGCCTTGAAGGCCAGTGCTCTTAATGGCCCTGTTACTCCCTTTGGATGAGAGATTGGTTTCCTCCTGACTACCAGGCTGTGTGCTAGCTATCTTGGGCCTTGGTCACAAGCTCTCTAGGTTAGTTTCCTATTTTGATAAATTACCACAAATTCAGGGACCTAAAATGTGAATTTTTAAAAAAAGATTTTATTTATTTGACAGACAGAGATCACAAGTAGGCAGAGAGGCAGGCAGAGAGAGAGGGGGAAGCAGGCTCCCTCCTGAACAGAAAGCCCGATGTGGGGCTCCATCCCAGGACCCTGGGATCATGACCGAGCTGAAGGGAGAGGCTTTAACCCACTGAGCCACCGAGGTGCCCCTAAAATGAGAATTTATTATCTATCTTACTGTGTTGGGGGTCAGAAGTGGGTCTTATGGAGCTGAAATCTGGGGTGTCAGCTGTGCATTCTTCCTGGAGGCTCTTGGAAAACCCATTACCTTGCTTTTCCAGCCTGCATTCTTTGGCTTATGGCCCCTTCTTCCATCTTTAAAGCATATCCCTCTAAGCTCCGCCCTTGTACTCACATCCTTTTTTCTGACCCTTAATTACTTTGGGTCCCACCTAAATGATCAGGCATATTTTCCCATTTCAAGATCCTTAATCAAGTCTGCAAGGTCCCTCTTGCCACATGAGGTAACCTCTTCATAAGCTCAGGGATTAGGACGTGAACATCTTTAATCACCATTAGTCTCTCTACCACACCCACCAATGGCCAGTTTCTGCAACCCAAAGTCAGGCAGGAAGAGAAAGGCCCACTGAGTGAGCTGCACGCACCTCCCCTCAGATGCTCCCTCACCAGGGTTCATGGAATTTGAACTTGGCCTCAGTCTGAAGAAGGATGTGTCAGAAACAGGGTCAGAATGAAAGGAGAGGCTGGGCACCCACAGGATTCAGAGTTGGGCAGAGTTACAGGCAATAGAGAATGCATTCCATCCTGTTTACCACAGCAGGCTTCCCCTACAGGTTTTAGACAGACCCTTGCTAGAATACCTCCTAGAACAGGAACCTCACTGCTTCACAAGACAGCCAGTACCATGGCTGGCTGCTCCACCTGTTAAAACTTCTTCCTTAACTAGAGCTTTCCTCCTCAGAAATGGGCCCACCAGTCCTGTCTCTACTGAGGCCGAGCAAACTCTCCCCTTCTGGAGATGAGGCCTTCTAGAGCAGTGAAGAATCTGAACGGTTAAATTTTCAGCTAAACTGAAGGCCTCAGTTGCATCTGGGTTGTGTGCTGCCCTCCTCTGCTGCCGCAGTGACCGTGGGTGCCCTGGGGGCCATCAGCGTCATATGAACCCATGGATAGTACCTGTCTGGTACCTGCCAGATAGTAAAGGGCTCTCAAGGGCAGTGCTTTAGACTGGTGTCCAGCAAGGTTCAGCCTTGACAGAGAAGGGCAGAGGCAGGTTTGGAAGGCCAGCCAGGAGAGCCAGATTCCTCTCTCTAAAGCAGCAGCCAGGAATGAGAGACCAGATACAAGGGATAAAAATTTTATGTGGTGGCGCTCTGCAGCACCTCCCACTGCTTGAGTCCAAACTGTAGTAGACATTCAGGCCAGTTCAGGCCTGATGTTTCCTTCCTGCTCACATTTAAGGCCTCCGCTGTTGCCTCTGCCTTTCCCCACGTGTCTGTCTGTCTGTCTGTCTCTCTCTCCCCCCTCTTCCCTCTGGGCCCATCCTGTGCTTCTGCCATTTGCCCTCCACGCCCTTCCTCCTTTTTCCCCTGCTCTGGTCTGTGTTGCAGGAGGCGCCCCCTGCAGGCTGCAGTTTGCAGGCTCCCAGATCAGCTTTGGCCAAGGGGAGGCCCTGGAAGGAGGCATTGTGGAAAGGCCAGGCTATTTCTCCCCAGCAAAAGTCTCTGACTGCATCTCTGCTTTCGTTCTGTGGTTCCAGTCCTGTTAGTGTCCCCCGCTCCCGGGCCCTAGCCACTTCCTGCCAGGGACCTTCCAACCTAGGGGTCAAAGTGGCTTCTCGAGGCTGCTAACTTCTGAGTTGCACTATGTTTCCCAGAGGTTCCTGGTTCATCCATCACTTTTGCAGCCCGTCATCTTTATGAACATCTCTGTTTTATTTTTTTAAATCTTATTTTACTTTTTTAAAAAAGATTTTATTTATTTATTAGACACAGAGAGAGAGATCACAAGTAGGCAGAGAGAGAGAGAGGGTGCGAAGCAGGCTCCCTGCTGAGCGGAGAGCCAGATGCGGGGCTCCATCCCAGGACCCTGAGATCATGACCTGAGCCGAAAGCAGAGGCTTAACCCACTGAGCCACCTAGGCACCCCTGAACATCTCTGTTTTAAAATAAACACTCAAAGTGGTTTTTGTTTCGAGACAAGACGTTACTAATATCTGTTTTGTTACCCTGTTAGCTGTTACGTTTCACACAGCCAAACTGTTCTACAAATCCTAACCCCCCACCATCCCCCTTTAGTCTAAGTATTGATTTTCATGTCACAGCCTTGGTAACTGCTTTAGAAAATTCCTTTTTGTTTCCTAAAATCTCTGAAAAAGGACGATATAATTCTGTGAGACCCAAAAGTGCAACGGTAGGATCTAGTTTCATTCATTCCAACAAACACGTACTTGGTTCCCAGCATTCATTCATTCATTCATTCATTCGACAAATATTTATTGAGCACCCATTATTTTCCAGGCACTGTTGAAGGACCTGGGGATACAGCAGTGAACAAAACAAAATCTTTGCCTTCGTAGAGTCTATATTTTAGTGAAGGGAGACAATGAACAAATAAGTAAATAAACCTGTAGTGTATCAGGTGGTATTAAGAGCTATAGAGAAAATACTTAGCTAAGCATAAGCAAAAGGGTGGGGAGTGCCGAGGAGGACTGGAGTGGAGTGAACAGGAGAAAGAGTAACAGAGATGAGGGAGGAGAGAGAGGAAAGGGGAGGAAGTATCCTATAAAGCAGTGGAGGTCAAATGAGAATGTGGGCTTCTACCCTGAGGTGGGGACCACTGGCGGGTTGTGAACAACTGAGTGCCATGCTCTGGCTTACGTTTTTTAAGGACTGCAACACTACAAATAGACGAGAGGAGGTAAGGATGAAGGTAAGGAGACCTATATAGAAACCCGGGAGGCTAGAAGAGCAGTGACCTGGGGAAAACTGATAATGGCTTGAACCAGGGTGGACATGGGGGAGATGGCCACATGAGGTTGGAATCTGAATATATTTTACAGGTAGCGTCGACAGGATTTGCTGATACAGAATACAAAAGAAGGGATCATAGACAACTCTACTTTTAGATTCGGGAAACTGAGAGAATGCACTTACCATTTATTAAGATGGGGAAGACTATGGGAGGAAGGAGTATGGAAGGGAAGGTCAGAAGGAAGTCTGTCTGTCCAGGGGCACCTGGGTGGTCAGTCGGTTAAGCGTCTGCCTTCGGCTCAGGTCATGATCTTGATGTCCTGTGATCGAGTCCCGCATCAGGCTCCCTGCTCCGTCAGGAGTCTGTTTCTCCTTCTCCTTCTGTTCCCTCCCCTCTGCTTGTACTCTCTCTCTCTCATAAATAAATAAAAGTCTTTAAAAAAAAGGCAGTAAAACTGTTTTTGGACATGTTGAGTTTGAGATGTCTGTCAGCTTGAGGTGTCAAGCAGGCCACTGGGTATGAGTGAGTCTGTCTTGCTGGGAGAGGCCTAGGTTGGAGATGGAAAACAGAGAGTCATCAGAGAACAGCTGGTGCTTCATGTCATCTGACTGGGTGGGATCACCTGGAGCTTCAGTGCCAACAAGACGAGAGAGGTCTCAGGACTGACGGCTGACTTAGACGTCAGGAAAATGTAGAAGCAGCAGAAGACAGGGCTGGGAAGGTGGTGTGTGTGCGTATGTGAGTGAGAGGAGAGAGACTGAACGACCCTATGGGTGACTGCTGTCTGTGTCCTGCCTGTCTCTAGGTTGGGTAACTCTGGGTTTGTGTGGCAAAGGGAAGACACACGGACTCTGAACCCACAGGCCAAGCTCCAGGCCAGCAGCAGGAGTTCAGTGAGCTTCCCAAGACGTGTTCACAAACTCAGTTCATTAATCCCTCCAAGAAGACCCCGTAACTTGAATTCAGTGTAGTCCCCAAGAACACCCTGCTGTCCTGAGCCCAGTCACCTCCCCTGGACATCCTGACAGTCAGAGGCAGCACGTCTCCCAAGAAGCCCCCTGCTGGAAGCCATGAGTGTCCAGAGAGCCTCTGCAGCCTGAACGGAGTGCATTTCCCAAAAAGGCCCCACAGCCTCAGTGCAATCCTTTCACTAGGATGACCTCAGAGCCTAGGTTCTAAGAATTTCTCAAATGTTCCCGCAGCCTGAGTCCAAAACATTCCAGAAAAAGTTTTTTACAATCAGAATCTCTCTATGCCCTATGCCTAGGAACCCCCCACTCCATGGCCTGATTTCCAGAGTTCATGGTACCCCTGATCTCCATTACCCCAGGCTCACCCCTCAGGCTCTAAGTTACCAAAACCCAAGTCGTTAGGGCAGTTGAAGCTAGGAGTCCTTTTCCTCAGTTAAGGAAGGAAGCTGGGTCTCTCACCCTACTGGTTACCTTGACAAAGGCCTCTGCCCCTTGCTGGCAGTCTCAGGTCCCCACTAGGAGATCCTCAGGGGTGCCCACAGGCAGATCAGGATACAGGCTCAGGATGGCCGGAAAGAAGGATCCTAAACAAGAAGGATGAGTCACCACCCTAGTCGCTCTGTCCCTCTCTCTTCTTTCCCCGGTTCTGCAGAATTGCTGGGCACAACTTCCAAGTCATGCTTCTTGAATGGATTCCAGAGTGGGTGGAAGAAACAGGGGAGAGGATGTGGAACAGGAGTCCCAGATCACCCTAACAGAGACCAGCGTGTTTGCAGGGAGCTGCCAGAAGCCTCTGATGTCAGAGAGCTCTGCAACACCCCCCCCAGGAAAAAAGTTTTGAGCTGAGTGGGCCAAGGGCTCTGCTCTCAGTCTGCTACAGAGAGCAGAGAAATGCTCATTCAAAACCATTCCTGACCCCCTTCATGCATGGATATTTAACCTGATCACAACAGGGACTTGGATGGATTTTTAGCAGGTAAGGACAAGATCACAATTGGTTTTTTGTTTTGTTTTGTTTACATACAGGTTTTTGCAATAATCCACTGGCTAGTGACCTGGGGAATGGTCTTGAAATGGGGAATCAGAAGTAGAGAGCGCAAGTAACAACGAAGTGGTTATGCTTGCGCAGGCCAGAGGTGAGGAAAGATTAGACGGGGTAGCAGGGGACCTGCTGGAGGAATAGAGGTATGTGGGAGAATGTGTTAGGAGGCAGGATAACCAGGTCTTGGTGATGGTTTGCCTGTCTAGGGAAAGGGCAAGCATTTAGTTAGCAAATACTTATTAGGTAT
This sequence comes from Mustela erminea, assembly GCF_009829155.1. NCBI lineage: Eukaryota > Metazoa > Chordata > Mammalia > Carnivora > Mustelidae > Mustela > Mustela erminea. The sequence continues at coordinate 45,167,233 of NC_045618.1, forward strand.
CTCCTATAGCCAGAAACAGTTCTAGGTATTTAAATATAGGGTTAAAAAAAAAAAAAAAGGAAGGGAACAAGGTCTCTGTCCTGGTAGTGTTCACATTTGAGGGAATGACTCCAGGTTTCTGCCTCTGGTGCCTCGGGGGTTGACGAGGCTTGTTACTGAGTTGGGGACAAGGGCAGAGCAACTGACTCAGACCTGGAGAGGATGCTGAGTTCCACGTTAGACATGGTTCATGGGAGGCCCCTGTGGAATGACCAAAGAGGATGGCCACGTCGAGTGGAGGCCAGAGCTCAGATGGGAGGTCTGGCCTGGCAGGAGGTGTAGGTTAGGCACTGGTTGCACACAAGGCTGTCTGGGGCAAGAAGAACAGTGAGCAGAACTCTTGTGACCAAACTCTGAGGAACCCCAGCCACTAAGGGCAGGGCAAAGGGAAGGAGGTAGAGGAATGGTCAGAACTGGGAGGATCATAAAAATAGGATGCCATGGGGTGCCTGCGTGGCTCAGTTGGTTGACCGACTGCCTTCGGCTCAGGTCATGATCCCGGACTTCCAGGATCGAGTCCCGCATCCGGCTCCCAGCTCCCTGGGGAGTCTGCTTCTCCTTCTGACCTCCTCCTCTCTCATGCTCTCTCTCACTCATTCTCTCTCAAATAAATAAATAAAATCTTTAAAAATAATAATAATAATAGGATGCCATGGGAGCCATGGGAAAAGCCAGCACAGCCGCCGAGAGGGGCAGCCATTGCATATGGTCACTGGGGGTCACATCAGAGGAGCCATGGGACTGCATCTCGGTATGCTGGGGAATAACAAGGAATGAGCAAGCAGAGACAGTGGTGGGTCCTTCTTTCACACAAAGTTTGGCCAGGAAGGTGGCTTCTTCATGTCCTCAAAGGAGAACCATGATAGGCACAAAGGAGAACACAAGTTAACTTGTTCAAGGTCAAATGGGAAGGTCAGGTGAGGAGCCTCAAGGGGCCAAAATGTACTCTGTTATTTCCCCGGCCGGCTCCTGTAGGCACTATCGAGCCCACCTTCCAGCCACCCTGCCCTGCTTACCTCCAAAGAACTTCTCTGCCTCAGTAGAAGGCCACATGACAGACACACTGGGAAGAGCTCAGCTTTCAAAGTTGGCCGAATTAGAGTTAGGTTTGCAACTCTACCTGGCCACTTCCTCACCGAGTAACTATGGGTAAATTTGTTAGCCTTACTCAGACTCAATTTCCCATCTATAGGTGTCTTCACAGATATTCAATGACATAACATCGTGAATGTAATTAATGAATGCCTCTGAACTGCATGCTTAAAAATGCTTAAAATGAGGGGCACCTGGGTGGCTCAGTGGGTTGAAGCTTCTGCCTTCGGCTCAGGTCATGATCTCAGAGTCCTGGCATTGAGCCCTGTATGGGGCTCTGTGCTCAGCAGGGAGCCTGCTTCCCTTTCTCTCTCTCTGCCTGCCTCTCTGCCTACTTGTGATTGCTGTCAAATAAATAAAATCTTTTAAAAAATGCTTAAAATGATAAATTTTATGATATATGATATATATAATTACAATTTTATAAGATTAATAATATACCAAAAAACATTAAAGGGTGCACTTTATTTTATTTTTTTAAAGATTTTATTTATTTATCAGAGAGAGAGGGAGGGAGAGAGAGCGAGCACAGGCAGACAGAATGGCAGGCAGAGGCAGAGGCAGAGGGAGAAGCAGGCTCCCTGCCGAGCAAGGAGCCCGATGTGGGACTTGATCCCAGGACGCTGGGATCATGACCTGAGCCGAAGGCAGCTGCTTAACCAACTGAGCCACCCAGGTGTCCCTAAAGGGTGCACTTTAAATGGGTATATGGCACAGTATGTGAAATCCATCTCCATAAAGATGTTAAAAAAGCATTAATGGGCAGATTGAGTTAGTACCTGTGACGTGATATTTAGAAATTGCGCCAACTTACCACCAAAGTTAAAGTTTATTTATTTATATATACTACCCTTTATACACAGAGTTTAACACTGGATTTTTTTTTTTTTTATATATATTTTTTTTTTATTTTTATTTAAAAGATTTTATTTATTTATTTGACAGAGAGAGATCACAGTAGACAGAGAGGCAGGCAGAGAGAGAGAGAGGGAAGCAGGCTCCCTGCTGAGCAGAGAGCCCGATGTGGGACTCGATCCCAGGACCCTGAGATCATGACCTGAGCCGAAGGCAGTGGCTTAATCCACTGAGCCACCCAGGTGCCCAACACTGGATTTTTTATTCTAGGTGTTATAATCAAAGGGGCTAAGACCTCCAAGTAGGAAGAACTTCAAAGATATCTTGACAGGTCCCTCAGATCCTGAGTTTGGTCCTGGTTTTGGAGGTTGTTAACCACCACCAGCAAAGCTCACATGAGAATACCAAGCTCTGGACAATCCAGGCCTGGGCTCCAGAGTCTTGAGAGACTGACTAAAAAACAGGAAAGCCATTTGATTCACTTACAGGGGGCGTGCATGGAGGGTCCTGGGACAGGGCCTGCTGCTCACTGGGTGCCTAGCAAGCAAAGAGGAAGAACACAGGGTGCTCCGTGTTTGTCCGCTACCTCCTTCTGACAATCACACCCAGGTTTCATTGGCCCTGTTCATTCTATCATAGTAAAAGAGAAGCATAAGCAAAGTAATGCATTAAAAACATTTGACATTTTTTCTTTTCACTAATTTGGCCTCCTATAAGGCCAAAGTTACATTTGTTTTTGTGAAACACCTGTATCTGCATAGTTTATTATCTCATTAGTTTTTCAAGATTTTATTTTATTTTTAAAGATTTTATTTATTTATTTATTTGGCAGAGAGAGAGAGAGAGAGACAGTGAGAGAGGGAACACAAGCAGGGGGAGTGGGAGAAGGAGAAGCAGGCTTCCCACTGAGCAGGGAGCCCAAAGTGGGACTTGATCCCAGGACCCTGGAATCATGACCTGAGCTGAAGGCAGATGCTTAACCGACTGAGCCACCCAGGCACCCCTAAGATTTTATTTTATTTTTTAAGGAATCTCTTCACCCAGCATGAGGCTTGAACTCATAACCCCAAGATCCAGAGTTGCACACTCCACCAACTGAGCCAGCTAGGCACCCCTATATCTTCACAGTTTAAAAAGTCCAGTTGGGGACACACGTGTGGCTCAGTTGGTTAAGTGTCTGCTTTCAGGTCAGGTCATGATCCCAGGGTCCTGGGGTCGGGCTCCCTGGTCAGTGCGAAGTCTGCTTCTCCCTCTACCTCTCCCCACGGACTTTCTCACTTGTTCTCTCTCTCTCATTCTCTCATATAAATAAATAAATTTTTAAAAAATAATGAAGAGTCCAATTGTTCTTCAAAGTGTGTCAGAAAAAACATCAGTCCCCCCATTCCTGCTTTTACTTTCTACAGGAAGCCCCATTTTCAATTCTCTTCATGGGTGCTATTTCTTTTTCATATCGACAGCTTCCTGATATTGTACAGATGAGAAGACAGCTGTAGGAAGTTCAAGGAAGGGACCCCAAGTTTGATGGTTGCTGTAACAGAAATGCAAATACTATATCCTAATCTCTTTACCACAGCTCATTGGTTCATATTGCTCTACATATTGTAAACCATTTTCTCCCATATTACACCATTTCTTTAAAAAGGAAAACTATCATCCTCTAAATTATGGTAAAATACACATAATACAGAAGTATCATTTTAAGTGTTTTGAGTGTATGGTTCAGAGGCATTAAGTTCATGCATATTGTTGGGCAACCATCATGGTCATCCATCTTCAAAACCTTTTTATCACCCCATACTGAAACTCCACACCCATTAAGCAATAACTCCCATTCCTCTCCCTCACCCCACTCCCGGTAACCATTATTCTAATTTTTTTCTCTATCAGTTTGATGGTTGAAAGCACGTCATATAAGTGGAATCACACAATACTTGCCCCTTTGTGTCTGGTTTATTTAAAAAAGTATAAGGGTTTCAAGTTTCATCAGTGATATAGCATGTACTATAACTTCACTTCTTATTTAGGCTAAATAGTAGTCTGTTGTCCGTAGATACAACATTTTAAAAAAATTAATTTATCTGTTGATGGACATTTGGGCTACTTCTACCTTTGGGCTATTGTGAATAATAATGCTGTGAACATGGGAGTACCAACATCTCTTTGAGTCCCTGCTTTCAGTTCTTTGGGGTGTATACCCAGAAGTACAATCGCTGGATAGTTTGGTAACTCTATGTTTAATTTTTTGAGGAAGACACCTCTTTGTTCCAACAATAGCTCTGTGATAGAGATAAAGCAGGTCCTAAGACAAGTATTCCCATCAACAAGGCAGGACACCTGGTGACTTGCCCACCCGTGTCAAAGCTTGTTCAAGGGTGGAGCTGGGATTTGGTCCTCTTACTGGAAGTCTAGGTTTCTCTCCACCATGTTGTGTCGCATATTGTATTGGTTTTCTTCAGATGAAAGCACCCAACCAGCGGTCTCAAGTAAGCATTTCTTTTCCTCCAGAGAATGAAAAAGAGTTTTCATTCATATAGGCTACCACCCTTTGTTTGCAATCATCATTAGCATTTGCCATTGGCACATGAACTCTCCATTACAGTTCCCAAATTAGATCTCATGTCACTTTCATGTAGACCAACTCTGTGAAGGGATGTAGGGGGTCTCATCAGCACTTTGGGAAAAAGAGTGTATATTTGCAAAGATTCATGCCTATGCTGTGTTAGCCTTTATGTCCAGGCCCCAATTTTGGGTCCTCTCTACTCTGGAACAACTACTTTAATAGAACTCGTGGAATTGAAATAGCAATTTTCAAGGAGTTGCCACACCCCAGGAACTGCACCAAGGGCTTTGCACGTGTCATTGAATCTACTAGTAACATCCCAAGAGATGGGAAAGATCTCCCTTTTCTAGATAAAGAAGCAAGGCAAGAAGAGATCAAGCTACTGGCCTGAGAGAATGCCCAGGATTTGATGGTGCCAATGCCGCGTCACTATTTCCCTAACCTCACAACACCTCCTTCCCAAGGATGTGGTTTCATACCCTATCTGGCCACTATGTGAAACATCCTAATCTAACATCATGAGATTAGTGGGAACAGAAGTCTTTTAGAATGGATGACTTTTTCCCTCTTTTTCTGCTTCACGTTCAGACTTCATTTTTAATTGGTAGAATTTCCTCCTTCTCATTTCCTTAGACCCTCTTCTATAGGACCAGACACTTGAGTCCTAGTTATTTGTGACTCTTTTTAATTTACATTCCTTACCCAGGGTAATAATAAGGTGCTATGGAGCTCCCATGGGTCCTGGTATGTAATAGGTGACCATGACCTTTAGGTCTCTGGGCTAAGACCTGTGTTCCTGTTTAGCCAGTTCTCACTGATCTGTGTTGAAAGAATTAATAAGTACATGAAAATAAAGTTGACACTCAACAATATCTTTTTGTCTTCCATCTACCCAATTTTAACTCTCCTCAGTGTTCTCTGCTTCAAAACAGTAGGGGCAGGGCATGGAGACAATGGGGGTGAGGGGCTGAGAAGGAGAAAGGAGGCAAACAGGATACAATTAAAAGTTCAAGTCCTAAGTTGAAATCCTGATTCAGTCATGTGCCACGCGGCCTTGGGCAAGTCACTCAAACTCTCTGAGTGACATTCCCCTCACTTGTGAAAACAGAATAACAACCCCTGGCTCCTGGGGTGGTCCTGATGATTAACTTACATCATGGGTGTGAGGGTGTGAAAGTGAGAGAAGTTGCCAGTACGCAGGAGACAACAGAGGAACATTTCATGGGTAAACAAGTGAATGAAAGACCCAGAAAAAAAGTATACAATAGAGAGTCTATTTAAAGAAGGGCAGTTTAAAAAATTTTCATGCTATGCATATTATCTTTTAGGGCTATAAATGGCATTAAGCAATAAACGAGGTATGTCAATGAACAGTTATGACTCACAGTAGAAATGCCAAGCCTTTAAAACCTAACAGCCAATTACTGGATCTAGCATCAAAGACACACCAAAGGACTTTAAAAAATTCTCATAGTCTTGGATATGACAGAGTCGCTGTGTGTGGGATAATGCCCTTGATGCCTAATAAGATTCTGAACAATCACAGTGGAAAATTTTTCTTTTCCATAGCATCAGGTGAGAACCCTGTGTCTTATATCTGGATTAGGGCCAATCAAGACATCAGGGTCTAAATGATTTTGGTGATCTCAGCCCGAAAAATTGTAGCCAAATCCCAAAGGCTACATACAGTCTCTTAGTTCCTCCACTAAGGGGCTAGAGTTGGTCTAGACCCCTCCAACCTCTTCTCTGAGGCCTCGCTGCTGCTGGTCCCTACCCTTTTCCTCTGGAAGGAAACTCCGCAGTCTCCCCAACCCCAGCTGGATACTCGGGCCTGACTTCAGCTGGGTTCTCCATCCTCGCAATCTGAGGTGCTGTCCAGATGCTGAGAGTTGCGAGCCTCTGCTGCCTCCCAGAATACCACAGGAGCTGTCCAGCGTGGGATCTGGGAAGGGTCTCGGAGCTTAGGCAACACCTGCACGGCCCAGGACCCAGAGACTCTGAGCCAAAGAGAGCCCATGGAGGCCACATCCATATGCAGAGAAGGAAACTGGAGCCCAGAGAGGACAAGGGCTGGCTCAGGGACACTTAGCCCCGCAGCAGACAAAAGCAGGTTTTCTACCTCGGAGTCCAGCACTCCTTCTGCATTGCTGCACTGTGGGCTCTCATCCCCCACTATACAGTATGACACGCTCATAGACCAATGTCCTTTGGACACATACCTATCATTGACAATGGTGCTCACTTACACAGCCCTTTACAAGGTAGTTTTTACTATTATCTCATTTAATTCGTACCACTACCGTGTGACTAGCTACAGTAATACTAACATCATCAACCCCATTTTCCAGGTACAGAAACCAAGGCACAGAGACATGTATAGGGGACTGGATACACCAAGAGGGGTGGGTCAGGGAAGGCTTCCCAGAAGAAGAGACATCTGAGCCAGACTGGTGAAGAAGATGTTGACTAGGAGGGTGAAGGAAGGGGAAGGGCTCTGTAGGTAGAGGGACCAGCAGGCACAAAGACCTGGAATTATTGGGTGGGAAGAGAGAAGTGAAGAGGAAACGCAGACAAAGACAGAGAACAGCATGGCAGGATCATGAGGGTGAGGTCAAAGTTGTAGGCAAGTAGAGGCTGGGTACTGCCTTACACAGCCGTCCCCAAAGGCTCCCTCTGTGGGAAGATATCCAGTAGTCTGGGGGCAACAGATGGTCTGTACCCCAGCCCAGAGTGCCTTGTAGCAGAGCTTGCCTGAGCGTCTTCCCCAAGGGTGCTCCAAAGAGTGCACAGTTCACTACACTGTGAGTCCTCCTCAGTAGGAATGACATTGATCCTGCTGGGGTCTCCCTCTTCCCTGCCCAGGAGCCTAGTCACCGGCTGCAGCCCCATCATGATAGAGGCTCAAGGACCTGGTCTTCTGTGGACTGCGCAGGGAGGGGTTGGAGAGGGAAGAAGGATGGTTGATTAGGGGCTGAGCAGGAGCACATGTTGCTGTGTTGGACTTGCCACTAGATGGGGTATAACAAGGGAATGAAGGGCATCTGCATTCCCCGAACATGCACTGGGTACTTGACTCCACTCCCAACACTATAAATATGCTGTTTTACTTAATCCCTTAACTTGCATTTTGCAGTTAAGGAAACAGACTAAGAGAGGTGAGCCGATTCTCATGACTGATTTCTGGAAAGTAGACTATCTTATTAGCCATCAGAGTAATAAAATAATACGCCATTCTTCCTGCCTCCAGAAATATAAGAAGGGACCACTGAGCCCATCCCTCAAATCTAATAAGTTCTAAACAGCCTGGTTGCTATCTCAAAGCTCCAGGCAGAGGAAATGAACATGATTGTTTTTATTTTTTTTTAAGATTTTATTTAATTATTTGAGAGAGAGAGAGAGAGAGAGAGCACATGAACAGGGGGAGGAGCAGAGGGAGAAGGAGAAGCAGAGCTGAGCAGAGAGCCTGCCACCGGGCTCAACCCAGGGACACCGGGATCACAACATGAGCTAAAGGCAGACTCTTAACCAAATGAGCCACCCAGACGCCCCCACATGATTGTTTTTAAAGACATCTGTGGCAGGAGGTAGGAGGATACCTAGACCAGAGATACACTGTACTTGGATATGCTCAAGCTAACCTTTCTATGCCCTTCTCTACTGAAAGTTTCATAAACACCTTTTCCCAGGGATGCCCATTCTGACATTAGCCTGATGACATCAGCCCTTGATCACCCAGGCAAATTATTATAGAATGCCGAGGAATCAGCTGGGGCCACAGACAAAAAGGGGTCATGGAGGAACTGGCTGTCGCAAGAATGCTGGAAAACCAGAAAGGAGAGGACACCAGGCCCAAATAATGAATGCCCAGAATTATAACCTAGGGTTTGGAAACATAGGAAACATATACATACCATGCCAGCCATGTTCCCTCTGTCCCTACTCTTCTCTTCTATCTAAGCCCTATCTATCCTTGAAAGCCCAGCTCTGGCTTCCCCTCCTCCAGGAAGCCACATGCAGCCACCCTTTTCCCCCCACTGATCTCTAGGCCCATCCCTAGATTCTCAAAGGGCTTACAGGCTATTCTGCACAGCATAGCACTTCTGGTTACTAAGCTCTGCCTTTTACAGCCGCAGTCATGTAACATTTGGCTCTACCACTGCACTGCACGTTCTTAGAATTAGCTAGAAAGTTTATGTTCTCCTCAATTCCAGGCACACTGTAAATAGAGAGCTTCCTTGGCTTAATGATAGTGTTACATCCCAATTAATCCACTTCTGTAATTTGAAAATATTGTAAGTCAAAAATGCATTTAACACACCTAACTTAACGAACATGAGCGCTTAGCCTAGCTTGCCCAGCCAAAACGTGCTCAGAACACTCGTAGTAGCCCACAGTTGGGCGAAATCATCTAACACACAGCCTATTTTAAACTAAAGTGTTGAATAGGCCTAGTAACTTGTTGAATACTGTGCTGAGAGTGAAAAGCAGAATGGTTGAAATGTATCAGTTGTTTACACTCAAGGTCACATGGCTGCTTGGGAGCTGTAGGGCACTGCCACTGTGACAGAGAACTGTGCACATAGAGCTAGCCCAGGTAAAGATCAAAATTTAAAATTTGAAGTATAGTTTCTATGAGATATGCGTTACACTTTGTACCATCATAAAGTTGAAAAATCATAAGTTGAATCATCATAAGTTGGAGGCCATCTGTAAATATTTATTGGCTTGCATACACAGTAAGCACTCCATAAATAACTATAGGTTTGGTATCAAATAGATGCTTAATCAACACCTATTGGTTTGGTTTATAAAAGGTGCTCGATAAATGCCTGTTAGTTTGGTACACAGTAGGAGTTCAATAAATGGTTGGCTTGACCTAATAGATTTTCTGGGGGTCTCTCCTTTTCTCAAAGATTTTACTTATTTATTTGAGAGAGAGTGAAAGAGTAGAATGGGGGGGGCGCGGCAAAGGGAGAAGGAGAAGACGACTCCCTACTGAACAGGAAGCGTGATGAGGACTCGATCCCAGGCCCCTGGGATCATGACCTGAGCCAAAGGCAGACACTTAACCGACTGAGCCACCCGGGGCTTCTCTTTTTATTTTTTATTTTTTTATTTTTTTAAAGTAAGCTCTATGCCCAATGTGAGGCTTGAACCCACTGATCCTGAGATCAAGGGTCACAAGGCTCCCCAGGGTATCTTCTATGATGAGAACTAGTTAAGCTGATTGGGGCACCAGCCAGCCAATGGGAAGCTGAGCTGGGTTCAGAAAGACAGCTAGGATAGGAAAGCTCCCCAAAACAGGCCAAAGTAGGGAGTGAGCTGGTGGGAAAAATCCAAGCCGAGTTCTTAAGTGGGACTCACAGTCAAGTCTGGAGGGCCCAGATAGAAATATCAGATTCTAAGAGGCACCTCTAATGACTTACAACAGCACTTACTCAGGGTTCTTCCCTAATTTCATCTCCCAAAGTAGCCCTGCCCTGCCCTGCCCTATTGATTTCAGGAGCGCTACCCTATTTTATTTCATTCTTAGCATTTACACTACTTGGCATTATCAACATCACTACCATTTCCCACCACACCCAGCACCCATTCCATCTCCCCACTAGAATGTATACTCTAGGGAGATTTTCTTATGCATTGATACTCGCCTTATTCTCCAACATAACCCCATCCTTGCTGGAAGTGTGCCAGCACATAGTAGGTGGTCAGTAAATATTTCTTGAGTGAATGGCTGAATGAACTGAGAGAAGCCAGAAGAGAGGAAATCATCAGGAAGTGGATTCAAACAGATCTGGACGGGAACTAGCAAATGTCTGGCCTTTGGCTATAATCGCCCATAGCCTGTGTTTTCCACCTTCTTTTGTGGGACTGCAGGTGTCAATGATGGTAGCGTCTGGTTGTCTTAAAGGGACAGAGAGGCTGAGGGAAGAGACGGTCAGCCTATCCCTTGAACATTTCTTCTGACCTCTAACAAGGTAATACAATGGCTCCCTATCTTATCCTTAGGGAGCCTTATAGGATTCTCTCTAGTGGACGATATGAATACATCTCACGAAGTACAGCATGCTCATTTTGTTATGCAAATGATAACTAGTAAATCTGGGCCATTATTCAACATACCTTCATTTCCCTCCCCTTGCAGTGGTGTATACTCACTTCCCTGCTCCCTCGATGCTGGGCTTGGCCAACGTGTGTCTTGCTTTAGCCAATGATACATTATTGAAATGATGTAGGCAGGGGCTTTCTAGATACTTGTGCACTTCGGGCTCTGGTGACCTGGAAAGAGAAGCAAGTCCTAGCTAGCTGCTGTCCCTTCAGCCAGAGTCCCAAAATGAAGACACATGGAATAGACCTGAACCGAAGCCTGCAGTAAGGAGCTGGGCTGACCTGCCAGAGCAGCCCCGCCAAGGCCAGCCCACATCAGTCTAACTGCAGACCATGAGCACAAGAATAGATCCTTGTGATGTAAGCCACTGGTTCCGGGGCTGCTCTGTTCTGCAGCACTGTTCTGGAAATAGCTGATAAATATGTAATTCATGGTCACTGTAGAAAAAACATGAGAAAATATAGATAAGTAAGAAAGGAGAGATATAAGCCATCTATGAGCCCATCATCCAGAATACACACTCCTAACATTATAGCACATGGTGTCCAGTATTTATCTATATGCCACATCCATGGGGACCTACCGGAGGCAACTTTTTGTGACCTGTTTTTGCAGACCAACGTATGATGAGCACCTTTCCAAAGCCACAAACATTGCAGTGTTGTCTCATTGTCTTGCCAACCCCTGGCAAGGCAGGCTCAGAAAGGCAACCTGATTTGCCCGAAGTCACACCTCTGGGAATCCTCCTAGTCCCATGTGACTTTCAGTTCAGAGCTCAGTCCACCTGGCAGGTTTCCTCTTGGGACCTCATTAACATTTTTGGCCCCTGGCAAGGTCAACTCCTAAGGCAACAGTAACAAAAGGAAACTTTATCTTATCTGGAAGGAGAGCCAGAGTGCTAGGTTCCCCCCATTCGCAAGATTCCAAGGGCTGGAACAGAGCCCCGCTGCCGGCCTCCCAACACATGTGTCCTGGGGGATTGCTATTTCCTCTCTGGGGTAGAAGGAGACAAGGGCAAGTGGTCAGGGAGTCCTTTTTCAGTGGAGCCTGCAGCAGGCCCATAGGTTTTCAGTGTCATGTGGGGGAGAAACAAAGCTCTGGGTTTGCTAGTCAGTGGGAATGAAGCAGAAGGTAGCTTCAGTTCCTGTAGGAGGGCCAGTCTAGGACCTGCTAGCAAGAACCTGGGAAACCCAGTGAGATAGGCTGCATTCCAGACTACAGACAACTTCGGGGAGGAAGCTCCATAAGGGCTGTCTGGGTGGCTCAGTCAGTTTAGTGTCTGTCCTCACCTCAGGTCATGATCCCAGAGTCCTGGGATCTAGCCCCATGTGGGACTCTGCTCAGCGGGGAGTCTGCCTCTCTCTCTCTCTCTCTCTCTCTCTCTCTCTCTCTCGCTGCCTGCTGCTCCCCCTGCTTGTGCTCTCTCTGTCAAATAAATAAATAAAATCTTAAAAAGGATGGGAAAAGCAGCACAGGATGACCCCATCAGAAGCCACACTCACCTAAGCCAAGGGCCGGGACTCAGAGATGGCAGACTTGCCTTTTAGTTGTATGGCCTCAGTTTTCTCATCTTTCAAATTGATGAGGGAGCAGGAGGCTGGCTGAGGACGGAGCAGGGGCTGGCGCCTTGCACCCCCTCTCCACCCACTCCCCTTGGTAATATGTGTGACATTCCTCAGACACCCCTGACTGCCCTAAAAGAAGAACAAATGGTTAGCTTGCAGAGATCACAGTCCTGTAAGGCAGGAGTCTCCCTTGGTTTGCAAATGTCCTTGAGATTTACAACAAAGAAGTTACCTTATCAATAGCCCAATTTCCAAGACCCAGAACTCAGTTCCTCAAGCCCTAACGTCACTCTCCCCTCCATAAAAAACCGAAGGAGGCGGAGGTAGAAGGAAAAATAAAGTTACATTTCTTCTAAACCTAAATCTCATTAACAAGTATGGTTGATAGCAGGAATGTAACATTCCACCAGGAGACTCCCAATTGTCTTTATGTTAATACCTCATTTAGAGGGAAAGTGGCCTTGGCTTGATAGTAACCAGGCCTTCAATATCCTGATACTCGTCTTTACCTCAATAGCCCTTCTGAACACCCCTTTGTCCTCACCTACCCAACTCCTGTGTATATAACCAGCCACTCCACAGGCCCGGGGCAGTAGCTCTTCCTGCCCATGGGTCCTGTCCCCGTGCTTTAATAAACCACCATTTTGCACCAAAGATGTCTCAAGAATTCTTTCTTGGTCATCGGCTCCGGACCTCAGCCCACCGAACCTCACCTAGGTTCTAGAACTTCATCAAAATGGTCGCAGGACCAAATGCCCAGGGGCTGCTTTCTTCTACCATAACAAAGCAGGGCTGCTGGGAGGGTGTTACAGTGAGGCCTGGGACAGGGCCGTAGAATCACGGCTGGAAGTCTGCTCCCAGAACCCTGAGGGGCAGAGGACATGGGGCCTGCTGGCCTTCAGGGAAAAAGCGAGCCTGGAGAAAGTAGAGCCTACAGAATCCTCGAAAGTTTGCAGAAAGTAGGCTCCAGTCACAGCTTCTCCTGTGATCAGGGTTTTCACTGGAGAAAACACTTTATTTGTATTTTTCTTCTTAAGTCGATTTTCTGACCCTAGGTGGTGAAAGAGAAAGAAGGAAAGAAAAGGATAATAAAAACAGCCTACTGGGTGGCATGGGGCCAGTGGAGGAGGGTGGGAGGGAGTACCTCAGACCCCAGATGGGACCACTCTGGCCCCCACCCCTGAGAAACCAGAAACTTTGGCGCAAACCCAAGCAATGGTGGGGGACCCTTGCCCCCAAGCCCAGTGGTTCCGATGGCAATGACAGTAAGCCCTCTGGTGGCTTCTCTAGCTGAAGGGCTTCCTTCCTGCCTCCTCCCTTCATCAAGTTGAGTCCAAACCTCTTTACAGGAGGAAGAAGAGATGGGAGATGCAGAGACCTGCCCTGTGACAGAAAGACAGCCGCAGCTTTGGAGCCAGAGAGAACCAACTGGAAATTCCAGCTGTGTGACTTTGTGCAATTTACAGAGCCTCTCTAAGACACAGTATCCTCACCTGGGAAAGAGAGAAAACACATTCCTAAAAATGGAAAGTATCTCACATTGTGTCTGGCACATCCTGGGTAACAAGTATCCAAATGGGCCCAGAGAATGAGTGGCAGGGCCAGGATAGAGCCCAGGCCTCGGAGCTCCACACCTTGGCCCTGCTTCTCTCGTCTCATTGGCAGCCGGGGGCAGCTGGTGCTCTCAGCCCTGGCAGGGATGGTAGCTGCAGGTTGAGCCTCCTGGGAACCTGCCAGGCACAACCTCTCTCCCTAAAGATTCAGGTCACCAAGGCCACCTCTCTCTGAGGCCTGAGGACAGGGGAGTCACTCTTCATCCGGCAATGAGGCAGCTCTGCGCAGGCAGCCGTAGGCCCTCTGGAGTCAGTACTCCCTCCAGGCCCCAGGAAATGCCACCAGGAGCCTGGCCTGGTGGCTGCTCCCCAGGGACCCAGATCTCCACAGCTTCACAGATCTCCAGATTTCTGAGTGAGCAGGGAAGAGGGGTTCTCTTCAGAGAGCTCCATAGCATACCCGGGTCCCTCAAGCCTCAGCAAAGCTTGAGAGGACAGTGGGGGACTCAGGTTGCAGCTGTGGTGATCCGCTGCCCAGCTGGGAAGCCACCTTCTAACTCTTTCCCTCCTGCGTATAATTCTTTCATCTCGAAATGCCAGCCACTAAAGGACATGTATTTCCTTCCTTCAGGGGCCCAGCCACATTTGTCCCGCCATCACCCCATCTTTGGCACAATCCCCCGGCCCCTGGCACAGAGCCGGATACATGGTGCTCAGCAAATGGGTGTGGAGTCGAGGGGAGAGAAACTGAGCTGGAATCTCGGGGGTTTTTTCAAAGGTACTTCAGGACTCACAGGACCAAAATGAGCAAGGAGAGGTTGGTAGCCAAGACATTTGAGCGATTCAATCTCTACCTTGACTTACCTGACAATATAGATTGCAGTACTGTCTTTCTGTCTGTCTGTCTGTCTATCTATCTATCTCTTTAATTTTTTGAGAGAAAAAGTGAGAGAGAGAAAGAGAGCACAAGCCAGGGGAGGGTCAAAGGGAGAAGCAGACTCCCCGCTTAGAAGGAAGCCTGATGAGGAACTGGATCCTGGGACTCTGGGACCATGACCCGAGCCAAAGGCAGTGGCTTAACCAGCTGAGCCACCCAAGCACCTTAGGTTTCAGGGCTTTAAAGAAAAAGCAACCTAGATACAGTTATACAAGGGAAAATATATTGCTCACCATGACTTTGTTCTCATTATAAATATAATGCTTATCCCCTGAAGAACATGTTCAATGTGTAGAAAGGAAAAGAAGTTCTGTATGGGCATGGTATGCATGTGTATATAATACCACTGTTAATATTTCAGCACATAGACTTGGAGTCATTTGCTAAATATAAACTTTGTTCAAAAGTGTACATCTAGGGGCACCTGGGTGGCTCAGTGGGTTAAGCCTCTGCCTTTGGCTCAGGTCGTGATCTCAGGGTCCTGGGATCGAGCCCCGTATCAGGATCTCTGCTCAGTGGGGAGCCTACTTCCCTCTCTCTCTCTCTGCCTACTTGTGATCTCTGTCTGTCAAATAAATAAATAAAATCTAAAAAAAAAAAAAAAAAAGTGTGGTCTGAAGTGAATTCTCTGTCAGCCATCCAAGGCCCTTAGTGATTGTACCCCTGAGGCAAAAACAGGAGGAAGGGAGATTTCTGCCATTAGGAATCTGGCTCCTTTGGCATGCTAAACTTAGACCCTAAGAGGCTTTGTGGGTTTGGAGCTGGGGGGTAGAAAAGGACAGGTGACATCCATCCCCCAGGCATGGGAGGGAGGGACAAGTGGGAAAGGTGACTTCCCATGAGGGTGACAGGGAGTTCCTAGTCATTTAACACCCACCACATGCCAGGCTGGAGATGGCTGGCAGGTCACAGGGTGCAGACCCTGCTGGTGAACCCCACTGCTGAGCCCCGCACACCTACCCACTGCCTGTCCGCACGGCACCCCAGGACACCGCTGCCAGTTACTCACGTTGCCGCCTGAGTTGCTAGACTCTTTCAGTATGTTCCCTCTTCAGGCCTCATGGCAGCCTGTGAGTAAGGCAGAGTCCCCATTTTTACAATGAGGAAGTCAAGGCCTGAATGATTAAGTCACTTCCCCCGAAGCACTCAGTGGGAATCCCTGGAGCCAGGATTCAAATCCCGTCTGTTGGAATCCATAGCCTGAGTGCCCCTTCTCTGCTTAAGCCCAGGGACCTTGAGAGGGCCACTGAGGCAGCCTCTGGGAGCTCCAGAGTGCTTCTGCAGGACTCCTGGCTTCCATTTCCACACCACTCAATTGACGCCAGGCCTGGTGCTGGGCCTCAGATACCTGTAGGTCCCGCTCTTCACAGTGAGGCACCCCATCCCCACCCTCCGCTGTTCCCCTCCCCGAAGGATCAGGAAGCTGTTCACAGGCTACAGACCAGCTGACAATGGGAAAAGCAGAACAAGCCCCAGAGTTGCCACTTCCCTGTCTTGACCTCTTGTCTGGCCTGGGGCCAACTGGGCAGAATGGGTAGGGAGGAAGGTTCTTGGGAACTTTCCAGTGACACCTAGAGGAAAATGCCTTAGCTTTAGGGGAAATTTCCAAAAGAAATTGTTCAATTAAATCAACTTTCTGTGGCCCAGGGCCATCCCGGACCACGACCAGCTGGCGGTATCTGAGACAGAGAGAGGTCACGCTTGGGCCCATATCTTGGAACGTCCTGGGAAAGAGGATACAATTAACCTATTTCAGTCATTTTCATTCTAGTATGAATGAGTTTCGATGCATTTTCCCAGAAGCTAAAGGGAAAGCTTAAGCCCGAAAGTCTTATGGTGAGTAGGTCCCAATCTGGGAGACTCAGACAGAATGCAGGTTCAAGCCCAGGTTCTTCTACTTGGAGCTGAGTGAACTGGAGCTAATAACCTCCCTCTCTGAACCTCAGTTTCTTCATCCCACAAGCAGAGATTTGTAATAAATCCAAGGTTGTCAAGACCATGCATAGCAACCCCTGAGCGAAAATGGACTTAGTCATGGTGTTTGCCTACCTGCACGCCTTCTTCACGGGACCTCAGGCCAGAGAAGGTTGCCCACCTCATAGGTGTTCCAGAACGAAGTCGGAGAATAGCCCCAGTGCCCTGAGCCTCAGGCCAAGTTCTGAGTGACCTGGCTGATACTGAAGCTGGATGCTAGAGCAGGGTTCCAAGTGGGTTATCTGGGACTGGCCTTGACCATTCCTGCTGCAGAGTGGCCTATGGATGGATCCACTCTGAACACCTGGATCTGACGTGAATGTCGACAACAGCAAAATTGTCTTCACAGAGTGGGGCTGAGGGGATAGGCCTCCCTTACCACCCTGGGACAGTCAGGGATCTGGAATCCCAGGGTTTTTGCCCCATATTTCCCCCTTGGGTACATGACTCCCCTCTGAGGCCACTACAAGCCTTTGTCAGGTTGGGGGGGGTGTCCCTGCGAGTGAGGAAAGGGCAGGAGTGGTCACAGACCCTAAGCCTCCACAAGGCAGCCTGGCATGTGGGGAATTTCCTGCCGGGGCCAGAAGTAGGTGGTGGAGGGGGGTTTGACAGGGCAATCAGAGTAACCACCACTGAGCGCAGCTTGGTTGCCAGGCTCACTCAGCCCTTGCCCAGCATTTTCTGTGGGTTCTCAGATGTGGACAGACCTCCAGTTTGAGGATCAGGATCATGGGAGATGGCTCAGGGCTGCCCCAGAGCTGGCGGGGACAGGAAGGTGGGGAGAATAGGAGCTGTTGTCCGAGAGGGACAGGGGTTTGGCTCCACTTCCCCTCATGTGTTATTAAAGAAAACAACACAGAATAATCTGACTTTGAACAAATAAACCCAGTATGCCAGCTGCAGGCCAGACTGTCCAAGTGAGAAACCCGGAAAAAAACCTGCAGGTCACCATTCTAAAGATGGAGACACTGAGGCCCACATAGGTGTCAGGACTGGCTTGACCTGAGGAACCGGGACTTTAACATCAGTGTCTCCGCTTCCCCATCTATTGTAATTTCCACCCCAGGAAGGGAAGGGTTGTTATCTGAAGGATGGCAGACCCCACATCCCTCCGGCATACACGTCCTCTGCCCCCTCCTGACCACTGTCCCCATTCAGGACCAGTCACCCAGCATCAAGAGAAAATAAAGCTATTGTCTTTGGAGGTTAGGATGACCAATTTTCTCTCTTTTCAAAGACTCTTCAGTGATAGAGTCAAAACAAAAATCACTTAAAGACTGACTTCTGCTGGGAAGCCCCACAGAGCCTTGTGTGTACCTCAGGGACGAGTTCATGTGGTTTGGATAACGGTTTGCATACTTGGGCTCCCTCGCCCCCTGGGCCATAATCCCCTCGAGGGCCAGACGGGGTTCCTGTTGGGCACTGAGCTTTCCCAGCGCTTGCTCACAGTAGGCACACGATAAACATTTGTTGAATTAAGATGGAAATGCACACAAAGGGTGTCTAAGGTACTATTTTGCTCGTAGGGTGATAGACACGGATGGCAGGGGCCAGGACCCCGGGTGTTGCTCACAACTGGGTTCCATGAAGTGCTTCAGGAGTCAAGTATTTGAGGGTCAAACAAAATTGCTCAGTTCTCAACTGGCAGACAGAAGGAAAGTGATTTGCATTTCCTGACTGCACTGATTTTCAGGAGGGCGTTCACAACATACTCAACACTGCGTGCTGTGAGCTTAAATTCAGAGAACTGGCTGGGAGAACATGTAGCCATCTCACTTAGGAAGTGGAAGATGTTCCTCCCCTCAGACCTCTGGATTCCACTTCCGAGCATATCCGCTAGAGAAACTTTCACAGACGGGCCCAAGGAGACAAGAATCTGAACATTCAGTGGGGTAACGTTCATAAAAATAAAAAAGGTCCATCTACAGGAAGAAGACTGAATTGTGGGTCAGTTCAGGTCCTGGAATACTACACAGCAATTCAAATCAATCAGCTAGACCCACATGTGTCAAGAGGGGAACAAATGTTTGTCATGCCAGGCAGAGTCAATGGGACACAGACGGGAATTTGAACCCACAGGTCCTACTGATCCCTGGCTTAGCACAACTCCCTGAGGCTCTGCTGCTATCTGGGGGGTGGGAGCGCTCTTCCTGGACCAGGCCCCTTATCTAGATTCTTACAGGCAAAAAAGGGCAAGGCAAAAAGCTCTTCTGGAGTCTTTTGGACCTTGTCTTTGGCTCGAGATAATCCACCGGCCGATATGGCACAGTTTGGGGAGGCTCGTTCTGAAATCCTTCAGTATGGTTCAATCAATTTTTCAGAACACACTTGTGTAGCCAATCCCAGCCAAGCCCCTGAAGACCCCCTTGTGTCCCTGCCAGGCACCACCAGCATCTCTC
The DNA here is from genome assembly GCF_009829155.1 of Mustela erminea. Taxonomy (NCBI): domain Eukaryota; kingdom Metazoa; phylum Chordata; class Mammalia; order Carnivora; family Mustelidae; genus Mustela; species Mustela erminea. Next base: position 45,186,319 of record NC_045618.1, read on the forward strand.
CGACCAAGGGTGAGTCCTGACCTGACCCCACAGATGAGGACTGACCGTTGTCTACTTGATGTAAATGTGAACTTACGCCATGTTACCCTCATTTTTAAGGGGCTTCTCCCATCTCCCTGCCTCTCTAGCCCTTCTCTAAACCTCTGTTTGACATGGTCTGTCCCTGGGGGCCTCCAGAAGGCCAAAGCAGAGGCTTATTTTCTTTAGTACCCCTCCCAGGATTCAAGTGGACCAAGAAGGCTGGAGTCCAAGATTGCTGGTGAATTTTCTGGGCCCCAACCCCATGCTAAGAAAAACAAGTCTGTATTTAGCGGGAAGGCAGGCTCACCCCACCCTGCTGTTTGGTTTCCCAAGGGAGGTGTTCCTGCTTCCCTCTCTCTTTTTGACTCCTGCTCCACTTCCTTCGTTTGGAGGACTTCCTCCCCCTTGGGTCAGGCCTCACTGACCTTCTGTCAGCACCTCCTCTGAGGGCCAGGGCCTGGGCGGGAAGCCTGGGAAAGCTGCCCCCGGCTGCTCTTCTGGGGGACTGGAGCCAAGCCTGGGGCAGTCTGCTTTGAGGCTGGTGCGAGCTTGGGAGTGGGGAGGGTAAGACCTCCAGGCAGACACAGGGCCAGGTCCTGTTCTGGGATCAGCTCTTGTCACCCAGAAAGCCACAGGGCCTGGGAAAGGTCCCCATAGGCCTGCCTCTGACCCAGCCCCGTCTCACATGATGAGATGCAGACCCTTCAGGGATCCCCAGGCGCACACATACACGCACAGAACTCACGACTAATGCCAACAGCAGAGACCTACTAAAGCTGCTTAAAACTCTGGAATGTTGTATTTATAGATATCATCTTTGTTTTATCTTTTTTTTTTTTTAGATTTTAACTTCCAAAGTTTGTTTATCCAGTGCTTTTCCTCCTTCCTTCCTCCCTTCCTTCCTTCTTCTCTCTTTCTCCAAGAGATGTTTGTTGACCATTTAGTCAAGTTATATACCCATGTGGGACAAACTAGGCCCCTGTTACAGTGCCACGTGGAGAGAGTGGGGGTAAAGTTGACATTTTCCTCTGTCCCACACCTGCCCCAGCCTGGCCCTGGGGTCATCTGTCCGGCAGGCTGTGTGGCTGGATCTCACGGTTCCCATCATAGTTCTGTGCTAAGGTCAGTTGTTCAGACTGTCCCCCCAGGCTGACAAGGTAGAAGGCGACTCCCAACAGGGCCAGCCTCCTGGATCAGTATCTATTGGATGTGAGCCCCTCCTTGGTTATCTATGAGAAGAGCAGCCTCACCCACACAGTTGTTGCCAATGGCGGTCTTTCTTTAGGGCTGAGTTTTGTCCTCCCCTTATAAGGACTCTTAGATGGCACCTCTCACTGGAGTGATAGGTGCCTTCCCTTTCCTTCAAACTCAGGACAGTTGAGCCTGAGGAAGAACTTGCTGGAAAATGGGGAGAGGCATAGCAAGAGGGCCCTGGAGACAAAAGTGGATGCGGGCTCAATGCCCCCCACTGCTCAGGGGCCTGGTTTGCTGGGATGGGGCCAGAGGCAACTCTTCTTGTAAAAGCCCATGAACTCCCTGGCAGGAGGCCTCTGCCTGCAGAAATGCCCTCACAGTCCACATACCATGAACACACTTATACTCACCACCTCCCCATCATGGACACACTTCCACAGTGCAGCCTCACACATCCTATCCCCCACTTGACTCCTACCCTTCTCCACCACTCCCACCATGCCTAGCAAGGATCTTAAAAATCCAGTCATTTTATAGATTGGAAGACAGGCAGTGGGAGGAGAGGCCTCCCCAAGGCTGCCTAGGAGGTGTGGCCAAGCCAGAGCAGGAACCCAGGTCTCTACATGCTTCAGGGAGCTGTGTGTGGTAGAAATACAACACCCCATTTCCTCTCCCCAACCTGTGTGACCTTGGGCAGGTCACTTAGCCTCTCTGAGCGGACAGTCTTCATCTATGAAATGATAGCACCCACTTCAGGGGGCTTTTTTGAGGAGTCATGGGGTATGAGCACTTCCCTTGCAAGCTTCAAAGATGGTGAGGGAATGTAGACAGTCCGAATTCTGTCCATTTTCCTTCTTTTGAAGTTCTTCTGCAAGTTACATTAGGAATACATGTTGCAAATATTTTTTCCTGTTAGGTTTTTATTTTTTTAATTAATTTATTTATTTTCAGAAAAACAGTATTCATTATTTTTTCACCACACCCAGTGCTCCATGCAATCCGTGCCCTCTCCCACCCCACTGCCACTTCAAACCCCTCAGATTGCTTTTCAGAGTCCATAGTCTCTCATGATTCACCTCCCCTTCCAATTTACCCCAACTCCCTTCTTCTCTTTAACACCCCTTGTCCTCCATGATATTTGTTATGCTCCACAAATAAGTGAAACCATATGATAATTGACTCTCTCTGCTTGACTTATTTCACTCAGCATAATCTCTTCCAGTCCCGTCCATGTTGCTACAAAAGTTGGGTATTCATGCTTTCTGATGGAGGCATAATACTCCATAGTGTATATGGACCACATCTTCCTTATCCATTCGTCCGTTGAAGGGCATCTTGGAAACCTGTTAGGTTTTTAAATATTTTTTAGCGCTATTGTTTATTACATAGAAGTTTATGATTTGAATGTAGTTAAATATATCCATCTTTACATCTTACATATTACGTCTTTCTTACAAGAAGAGCTGCCTCTGACCTCAGAGGGGTCTTTTTTGTTTCCTGCCTCATGATATAAGTGAGGAGCATTTTATAAATGACAGATTCCTCAGACAAACCGCAGAAAAGATAAATAGATCTTTAAAATATGAAAACAGCCTACAAATTCTCTCATAATAAAACAAATGCTGAGCTATCATTTTTCACATTATCAGATTAGCAAAAATCTGGTATTGATAACATAATCACATTGGTGAAGTTGTTGGGAAACAAGCACTCTAATACTTTCCTGGTAGAAGTATAAATTGGTATAACCTTCATCAAGGGCAATTTTGCTATATTTGGAAAAATTAAAAATGCACAGACCATTTGACATAACAATTCTACTCCTAGGCATTTACCCTCAGATATTACACATGTATGAAATGACACATGCACAGGGTTGTTCATGATAGCCTTATTTGTAACAGCAAAGGAAACAACTTAAATCTGTTTTTTTTTTCATTCAGTGGATTACCACATAATAGTAACAAAGAATAAGCAAGATTTTTTTTTTATGAACTGATATAAAAAAAATCTCTATATTGTTTGGTGAAAAAAGCAAGGTGTGGAACCAAGTATATATGTTAACATGTAACACTCTCACCCCCACGATGGAAACAGACCTCTACATTGTGGGAACAGATCCCACAGGTCACTGTTGTTAGGGATGGGGCTCACTCCATGCTGAGGATACTCAGAAAATGTAATATACAGCGAGCTCTTTGGCATTATCCTATAGCAAGAGGTTAAGGACCCAGCTCGCAAAGTGGTGAAAATGAGAACCAAGACTTCCCAGAGCTGAGGGACATCTGGAAAGAACCAGACACAACCATGAGAAGTAGCACGTTATTATATTTCCATATATTGTATTTCCATTAAGTTAAATGAGTGGAATCACTTGAAAGCTGAGTGGAAGAAGCCTAATGACCAAACGTTTTTGGCCATTCTGTGTAAGTGGGAATCAAGTATTGCTAAAGAGAGACAAAGAAGTAAGGCTCACAAACCTAGTGGCCCAGACCAGTCCTAAAACCACAATTTGAGTTAGTCAATTAAAAAAAAATTAAGTGAAGGGGCACCTGGGTGGCTCAGTAGGTTAAGTACCTGCCTTCGGCTCAGGTCATGATCTCAGAGTCCTGGGATCGAGCCCCACATCAGGCTCCCTGCTCAGTGAAGAGTCTGTTTCTCTCTCTGTCTCGTCTGCTCCTCCCCCTGCTTGTGCTCTCTCTCTCTCTGTCAAATAAATAAAGTCTTTTAAAAAAATCAAGTCAATTTTTATAATAAGAATTATGATTGAGATATTCCTATTCCTACCAGATCAATAGCTACTGCTTATTAATATTTTTACTTGTGATAACCTATGCTTTGCAAGACCACACACAAAAAAAATCCATTATTTTGTCACTTTAATTAAAATCTATTCTTCTTGCTTCTTTTGTTGGATATATACATTTCATATTTGTATGTGACCCCATGAAATAAGGCTCAGATTAGTCATTTTATTGCTTTAAATGACAACTTAAGTCTTATTTAATGAAGGACTGTAATATAGCTTTTCCTTTTTATAAAACTTGTGATTAGATGTATATTCTGAAATTGAATAAAACAAAATAATAATCAGGTAGTAAAAAGAGAGCAACCATTTGTATTAAAAAGGGGGAAGAATACCCTTATGGATTATTATATTTGTGCTCTTATGTAAAACTTTATACACAGATTATATATAATATTATATACAAAGGTATAACCTCTAGAAGAATTCACAAGTAACTAATAAGAGTAAATACTTGCTGGAGAGCAAATGGAGATTTTTCTCCATGTATCTTTTCATACTTTAACATTTTTGAAACATGTGACTGTTACTTCACCATTCAAAAAATGTAAACATGCAGCATAAAAATAGTGACAGATTCCTGAAACCCAGTTCAGAAGATCAAGCCATACTCTCAGGAATTGGACCTGTAGCTTTGGTTAACCAAGATCGTCTTAGCGGAGACCTGGCCTGTCATGGAAGATCCCTAAGAATCCGCAGAGCCTTTAGACCTCGGAGTTAAGGTCCCATGGCTTATGCTGCGCCACCTGGTGGCCTCAGTCAGACAAGAGTCCAAAGCACCCCTCTAAAAAATCTGTAAGGATGCTCTGCAGATACAGAAGAGGGACGGTAACATGGCATTGTGCCCACAGGCTGGATGGCTCCAGGGAGCACACAGCTGTGTGTCAGGGTCTTGACTGGAAAGAGGCGTGGCTTCCCAGATTTCTAGAACCTCTATGTCCCAAGGAGCCACCAGAGGCAGGCTGCAGGAGCACACAGAGCATGGATTTTAAAGTTAGGCCTGAGTTCAAACCCTGATGCCACTATTTGCTAGCCTTGTCATCTCACATGGCTTAACCTTCTAGGTCCTCAGTTTTCTCATCTGCCAAATGGGTACAGATATAGCTCAGATAAAGTTTGCACACAAACCTAGAAAAATGCCTCTGCATAGCAAGAATTTGATAAATGTTAATTCTCTTCCCCTTTGTTACTTCTTCATAAAATTTACTCCCCCTGACCAAAAGAGGGTAGTCTGACTCCTGGGAGCTTACTGTGACCACATTGCCGGGAGGATTCAACATTGGAAAGGCTGAGGGAAAAGAAATCTCTGTGCCTCTGGTCTTGCTAAACACTTTGCTTCCTTCTTTCCACCTTCTTGCTTTTTAACTACCAAGGAATAAATTCTGGCCTAGCTGGTGAGGGGAGGGAACTCAGGAGGTGTCCCAGATTCCCACAGGCAGGCCTGATCCACTTCCAGTCATTCCCCCGGGAGGCCTGCACACTCCATTAAGCACTTCCTCTGGCCAGGGAACAAGGCCCAATCCCCATCTTCAGGGAGCACCCAGTCTGAGGAGAGAGCCAAACAGAGCAAAAAATTACAGTGAATGTGCAGGAGGGTGAGGGCACCCAGAGAGGCACTGATGAAAATACTAAGTTGGTCATTTGCTCTTTTGGGTTGAGATACTGTTTCTAGAGGCTCCTGATAATATTGAACTAAAGAGCCCACTAGCCTCTTTCCCCTTAATTCAGAGTAGCATTTTAGCATTCCTCCCAGGTCTTCTCAAAGATGGCAGAGCCCCAGGGAGATGAGACATTAGATTGAAAACATGTTGTTTGAGGCTGTGGGTAGGAATGTTCCGAGAACAAGGCAAAGCAGCCTGGGAGGGGTGAATACTGGGTTCCAAGCTGTCTGGCAGGGGGAAGACGCCAGCCTGCCCGGAGGAAGGGCCTCATCAGAGGAAAGTGGGTAATACCAAGGTCACCTGTGCCACACTTCTGCCCTGGCTGTTCTCCGTACTCGTGGCGGCAGAGGACCTTCCAGAAGTCAGACACTACGGGAAAAGAATCCTAACCTTAGGCATCACCTCATTCACAAGTGAAGAAACAGAGGACCAGCAAGGGGAGGGTTTTGCCCCAGTCCCAGGTGGATGACCGTGACCTGCACCTTGAGTCTTCTCCCCATTGTGTGATGGAAAGCACTGGGGCTTTGGAGCCAGATAGGACTGGATTTTGACTAGGGCTCTGCTGTTCATTCATTTGCTAAGTGGTCTTAAAAAGTTCATTCTCCCCTCTGAGCCTCGGTATTCCTCATAGGTAAAACAGAGACAATAGTTCTTCCTTGGGATTTTATAAAGACTAAAGAGAATATCTGCAAATCGCCCTGCAAATCCCGCACATACCGTCACAGGCACAGGACAGGTGGGACCACTGTTGCTGGTGCTTCTCCCATCCAACTACACCTGGCACAGATAGGTAGGAAGAGAGCCCGCTTTGCACGTGGCGAAGGTCATGGTAGAGTCATGGGGGTCAGGTTGGGTGGGGGGGGTGCAGGTGTGCCTCATGGCTGGGTGGTGAGACTTGCTAACTAACCTGCCTTGCATGCAGGCGATGGTAGGGAGGCCACACGCCCAGCGCACAGGGTGGGGAAACCCAGGAGAAAGCATGGTGGAAGTAAGGATAAGGGGTGTGGCTCCTTATTCATATTAAGGCACCTGCCAACAGCATGGCAGTCAGCAGAGCAGTTGCCAGGGGCAAAAATACTACAAGGAGTCTCTATCCCCCTCTTCCTTCTGCTCCAGTTTCCTCATTTATGTTTTTATTCGTGTTACTGTATGACATCAGTGAGAAGCATCATTGGAGCAGCGGGAACAACGGTCTGAGTGTAACGTAACGCACGCTTATGATACTAGCTCACACGCATCTGCTCGTCTCCTCTAATCCGCACAGCCTCGCAAGGAACATGTTGTCCTCCCCATTTACAAGAGGGAAAACCTGAGGTTCAGTTCCTTGCCAAAAGTCACCTGATCAAAGAAGGTGCAAGAACTGAGCTTCAAACCCAGAGGACTGGCCCGACCTCAAATGCAGTGTTTGCACACTTGAGGCTGACATCTCCTGCCTGGGTAGGAAGGTTCTTTCCAGGGAAGAGGGGCAGCTATGCACAAGGGCTCGCAGGTTTGGGAGTCTGGACTCCTGAGGATGAATGGGTGCATGCTTGGAGTAGGGGAGCCTCAGTTGCTCCCCAGACAGTTTGCGCTGGAGGCAGCCCTGGAGGAGTAGAGGGCATCCCAGCAGCAGAACAAGGGAAATAGTACCGCCCAGCGGGAAAGGGGAAGAGAATGAGGGAGACATTAGGTCCTTCCTGATATCTGTTGCGTTTCTCTTGGCAATGACCTCAGTTCATCCCCCATTAGTTTTGGAAGAAGCAGGCTCTATGGCTCTGGGTCTCCGGCCTCAACAGATCACTCTAATCCATCCCCAGTCCCCAGCAAAACACATGGAGAGGGTTCTCGGGGTCTTCAGAAAGAAGCTGCCCCACTTCTCTGAGAAAGCTTCCGTGGGTAACTTTTCTATCTGGTGTTTACGCCTCAGGCTCCTGTTTTTAAAAACTTCCCACATAGGAAAGGCGGGAGGCCACAGGGCCCTGTAATACCACCACACCGGACCCCTGGCCATGGCTAAAGTGGCAAGAACCCAGCAGAGACCAGAGCAGTAGGGTAAACAGACACCACCACAGCCGCTCGCCTCACTCCTGGCCCAGGAGAGTCAGCCAGGCGCCCAGGCCAAGGCCCTGGGTATTTTCAGCCTGTGGCAGCATCAGCAAGGTCTGAAAGGCATCAGCCATATTGTATTTCATGTGACCCAGGCACTGGGCCAGCGAGAGGGCCATGGAGAGCCAGCCTTTCGTCCTTGCCTCAAGCCTGGGCCCCATCTCCCTTTCTGCTGGTTTCCAGAGCCAGACCCAGGCAGAGGCATGTGGGAGGGGCTCTGGCCAGGTCCACTGAGCACCGGAAACAGATGGCAAGAGGGATGCACAACTCCCGAGACCGGGCTTGGGCAACCCAGCAGCCCTACTCCCTACCCATCCCCTCCATAAACATCATGGGAAGTGTTTCTCTCTGGGCACTGCACAAGGGGTGGGTGACTCACTGTCCCGGTTTGCCTTGGATGCTTGTGGGATTAGCACTGCAAGTCCTGTGTCCCATGAAGTCCCTTGGTCCTGGGCAGGTCAGGACTCCTTTTTGAAGATGCAGAAGTTGAGGCCCAGGAAAGGCCAGACCTTTGCCCAGGTTCTTGCAGCTAGAAGAGGAGGAGCTGGCACTGGACCCCCAATCTGTCCAATGCTTCCTGCCCCCTCCCCAAGCCAGGCCTGCTTCCGGCTGGTACAGCTGAGTCCAGGAGCCCTGACTGGTCTTCCTCCTCCAGAACCCTCCCATCCTGGCCTCCCCTCAGCTTTTCATTATTTTATTTTTCTCGAGATGGCATCAGAATCACCTGCAGGGCTCGTTAAAGCAGATCGTTAGGTCCCACTCCCAGAGTCTGTGATTCAGCAGGTCTGGAGTAGGGCCTGAGAACCTGCATTTCTAACAGACCCCAGGGGATGCGTGAGAATAGCTGATGTATATCCCAGCTCCCATAAAGTCTCACAAACCCTCTGGACCTCCCCATGGCTCACCGAATAAAGGCCCAGGTCTGCATTCAAGACCTCAGGGATCCAATTTCCATGGTCAGCTCAGCTCCCCTCCACACCAGGCCCCTGCCCTGCCGGACTCCTCCTGGCTCTGTGTCTTTGCTCAAGCAGCTCCTGGCCTGGCCCCCACGGCCCCTCCACAAACACAAATCCCCTTAAAGAAGCTGAAACTCTTGATTTCGGCTCAGGTCATGATTCATCAGGAGATGGAGCCCCGCATGGGACTCTGCACTCACTGGGAGTTACCTGTCCCTTTCCCACTGCCCCTCTCCTGATCTCTCTCTCTCAAATAAATAAATAAATCTTAAGGGAAAAAAAAAAAAAAGATGCTGCCTATTTGTAATGTCCTCTCCTCCAGACACCCCCAGAGCTCCCGTCAGGCCTGAGGAAAGACTCTCCCCCACCACACACACACACCCTCAGCTCACAGCTTAGCTCCTATTTCATCCTGCCCTGCAAACAGCTGTACCTGTCACTGGTCTGTGGACTTCCTGAGGACATGGACTTTTGTCATCTTTGTCTACCTCTGTTTGTTAAATGCATGTGACCCCAGAAGACAGAACCAGGATGACGAATCGATCTTCAGGGAGACCAGATTAAGAAAGAACTTGTAATAAAGCGAACGGTTTGACACCAGCTCTTGAAGTCCCACCGGCAGAGTGTGAGCTCCCTGTTGCCTCTGGGTTCCCTCAGTGAGGCTGAATGAGCATCTACAAAGTTGCTCAAGTCCCTGGTTAGGCAGGTACTGATCACTCCAACCTCCTTCTCAAGCCCCTCTCTTCCCAGGGCAGCCCGCCAAGCCCACTCTTCCACATTCTAGGCCGTCTCGAGACTCCATAGGCTGGCTGGCACTTACCAGAGGAGAGTGATGGTAGGCAAGCATGAGTTTATGTCCGTGGCCTTCACTGTCTGATTATAAGACATGACAAGTGGTGAGAGACCCTACTTCAAGCCAACAAACCTCCCTCTTTTGATTATGGCCTCCTCAGAATGATTAACCCTTCTTTGATGCACCTGTACCCACTTCCTTCACCTCATCCACACCTGTGCCTCCAGCTTCAAGGGTTCGCAGCAGCTTATCTATGAGTAAGCTGAATATCTATAGGTTTGCTCCCTCTGGGGCTCTTGGGGATCAGTGCCTAGCACCACACCAGGCGTGTCTGAACTCTCAGTCAGTATATACTTACGTCCCATGCCTGCTCAAACCCTTTCCCCACCCATGATGCCTTACCAAGTACACACCCGTGGATGAATGTCCTCTTGCCCTTTCCCATCTGCGCCTGGGAAACATCCTATACAACCCATTCCAGTCAAGGAGACTGGGACTGAGGCTTCCTGCCCCTGCCATCCCTGGGGAAAATTTTACTGTTTGAATCAGACAAGTTTGAAAGACTCACTTGATTGCATTTTGGCTAAGTAAACTGTTGTAGTGCTTTTTGTTCATTTTTTGGTTTGTTGGTTGGTTGGTTAGTTGGTTGAAGAGGAAAGAGGAGGATTTTCTGGAGTCTAGACTCACGGCTTGGTGGGGCCTATCCAGGAGCAGCACTGATTGTAAGAGTTGGGTGAGGTCTGCTATTTGTACCATTCAAGACAACCCTCCCTGGCCTCCTACCCCATCAGGAAGTGCCCATCAGTCAGCTTGAAAGGCAGCAACTTGGTTGATTGGAATGGCCTGAGAAAGCCGTGACCCAGGGGACCCAGCTGGAGAACACCCGGGTCTCAGCTCGCCTTCTGCCAACCTCCAGATCTCATAAACATTCTCATTTCCACTCCTTCCTGGGGCTGGCTGAGGTCATGACCTTCTGAAAGAACACACAGTCAGCTGGCCCAACTGAAATCTCCCCTCCCCGTGTGTGAAAGGAGATACGTCCAACTGTGAACACATACAGCCCACATCCTTATGACTCAGCAGATGTAGCTGTCCTCAACCCTGTCCCCTGGAATGTCAAACAGACCAGCCTCAGAGATCTGACAGCATCAGAACAGATGCAGCCAAGCCTGGGCCCAGAGACACTTGCCCCATGAGTCCTTTGGGACAATATCCAGACATCCAGATATACCCACACAGAGATGGATGCACACACCCATACACACCTAGACACACAAGCAGATGCACACATACAGAAAACTCAGACATATCCAGTGATATGTGTACACACACACATCTAAATACACCCACAAGGAAACATGCACACACACAGATACCTGGGAACACCCAGAAACACACACCCATGTGTACACACACACACACACACACACTCTCTCTCTCTCTCTCTCTCTCTCTCTCTTCCAAAGGACTGAGTCAGAGTCATATCTGTCCTCCATGCTTAACCTTGAATGCTTCTCCAACTCTAACAGGTGGCTACCAGCTCTTTGGTAACTTTCCAAAGTCCAGTCATGGAAAGGCATAAGGACAAGAAATCAGAACACAGATCCATACCTTCTTTTCCCTTCTCTTACAGAAACTTATCCATCCTTTAAGGTCAGATGAAAGTCTGATGCACAGTAGGCCTTCAACACCATTGTGCACTGGACTATGTCCATGAGGGCTGGCCATGCTGGGAGAAGATGGCTGCCCATTCTCCAGTCCTCAGAGCTCTGTTTTGGCTTCTTGCTGAGGTCCTCCATCTACACTTGCCATTTTGGATCAACCAAGGAAAGACAATCTCTTCATTAGCTCCTTCCATTAATACCTACTAAGCCCCCACAGACACTACACAGAAAACAGCAAATGGAGAGTCCCAGTCCTGCTCCTATGAAGTGTATGGCATGCCATAGGAGACAGACATCAAAACCTCAAGTAATTATTTTTTTTAGGATTTTATGTATTTATTTGTCAGAGAGTGAGAAAGCACAGGCAGGGGGAGCAGCAGGCAGAGGGAGAAACAGGCTCCTGGCTGAACAGGGAGCCTGATGGGGGACTCGATCCCAGGACTCTGGGATCACAGACCGAGGTGAAGGTATATGGTTAACCGACTGAGCGACCCAGGCGTCCCTCAAGTGATTCTTGAAGTAAGTCGTTGTTATGTACTGAATGTGTCTCCCTCCGTTCCCCCTGAAATTCATATGTTGAAGTCCTAAGCTCCAAAACCTTCGACTGACCCTGTATTTGAAGGTACATAACCCTTGTAAAGAGGTAATTAAGGTAAGACGAGGTCAGATGAGGGTTCCTAATCCACTATGACTGGAGTTGCAAGGTTAGGACACAGACATGCAGGGGGAAGGCCAATGAGAGAGGCCTTAGAAGAAGCCAACCCATCTGACAACTTGATCTTGGACTTCTGGCATCTAGAACTATGAGAAAATGAAGTTGAGTTGTTTAAGCCCACACCAGTCTGTGGTACTTTCTTATGGAAGTCCCAGAAAACTAATGCAATATTTAATTAAAATGAATGAGTGTCGTGAAGGTGTAACATGAGGTAATAGAACCCGGACCAAAGCTCTACTGGAAGGGGGGAGGGTCACAGGAAGTGTCATTTAAACTAGGACCTAAAAAATTAGACATTAACTCCCAAAAGGTAGAAAGTAGGTGGGGCTTGGACAGAGGACAAATGATCTGGTCCAGAAGCAATCGAGAAGCGTTTTGATGCCTGTGAGGAACACAGTGAGCAAAGGGCTCAAAGGCTAAAGCAACAGGCATGGGCCCGATCACGAGGCACATTCTGTGCCATGTTCAGGATTCTGGGATTCAAGATAAGAGACAAGAGAAAGGGGAGATACAGAGGATTCGTTTTTACTTAAAGAAATGTTTCTGGGGCTACCTGGCTGACTCAGTCGGTGGAGCATGCAACTCTTGATCTTGGGGTCGTGAGTTCAGTCCCCACGTTAGGTGGAGAGATAGGAAGGAAGGGAAGGAGAGAGGGTTGGATGGGGGAAGGAACTGCTTTTTAGCTAAAGACACAAACCACCATTACTTTTTAAAAAGACGTGAGCTGAGCACTGGTGGCTTTGCACCCAGCCATCGAGTGAGCGAGATGGCTTGCCAGTCTATGACTGCCAAAGGAGATCCGTGGAGAAGGAAGGAGGCACAAGTTCAAACTTCCCGGCTGTCTCCCTTTCTCCCCATGTCAGTGCAGGTCCTCTGGGAAGCAGATGCCAGGACAGAATCAGAGGTGCAGGAGATCTGGGTGAGAGGTCACCTAGGAAAGATGAAGGGCAAGGGAGCAGGAGTGGGCATGGGGGAGTTTCAGACCACTAAGAGGTCTGACCCCAAAGACAAGAGACAGGGAAGGAAGGAGGGTTGGATAGGAAGGGGCTCAGATTGCCGTGCAGCTCTGAGAGGGTCTCAGCCAGGGGCTGGTGAGTCCCAGAACAAGGATTAGTGGGTCCCACACTGGATTAGAGGGCCCTGGTTCTAGAACCTACCATTCCCCTCATCTGGCCCCCAGCCCTGCCATGTTCAGTCACTGGCTCAGTCATCAGCCTGGGGAGAGAATGGTCTGGTGTGAATGGTCTGGTGGATCCTAAAGGTGCTGGGGAGCGGGGGTCTGGCCCCTAATGGTGCTCTTTCCTACAGGCTGTCCCTGAAGGAGAGAGCCTTGTGGCCACCTCTGCACCACCCACATTTCTCTCTTTCTCTCCTCCCTTCGTTCCTCCCATCACTCCCTCCACCCTGCCTTTCCTCCTCAGATCTTTAGTAATCATACCACATGTTCTGAATGAAAACACAAAGCAGAACACTCAGTGCCTGTTTCTGCTTCTGGCCTCCCAGCAGACCCCCTCCAGAGAGGGGAGAGCTGGGTGGCCAGCAGAGAGCCTCGGACACCAGTGTGGGGGGAAAGGCGCTCGTGCTCCCCGCTGTGTTTAGTAGATCTTTGTTGAGTGTGCAGAATCAGGCATCACACGGGCTTGTCGGAGCAGAAGAGCTGAGCAAGAGCTGCATCCAGCCCCCAGGGGCCTTCTACCAAGAGTCTAAGCCACCAGCGTTTGATGCCATCATTGGCCATGGTCTTTCTTTTTTAGCACTTCTTCAAAGTTGACTATGGTCCTAGAGTGCAGTTAAATTATGTAAATAATAAATCCCTTAGGTTTGCCAAGTTCTTCAAAGCTGACAAATCTCCTTTGCAGAATTGGTTTCAACAAGGCGCTCATGACCATTTCACATATTAAAAAAAAAAAAAAAAAAAAAAAAGACCAAAGTCCAGGGGCACCTGGCTGGCTCAGTTAGTAGAGCATGTGGCTCTTGATCTTGGGGTCATGAGTCAAGCCCCACGTTGGGTATAGAGATTACTTAAATAAATGAAATTTAAAAAAAAAAATAAAGGCCCATAAAAATTGAATGACAAGGGACACCTGGGTGGCTCAGTGGGTTAAGCCTCTGCCTTCGCCTCAGGTCATGATCTCAGGGTCCTGGGATAGAACCCTACATCGGGCTCTCTGCTCAGCGGGGAGCCTGCTTCCCTCCTCTCTCTGCCTGCCTCTCTGCCTACTTGTGATCTCTCAAGTTTATTCCTCCCTGCTTAAAAAAAAAAATAAAATTGAATAACAAGATCAAGATGCAACAGATGAAAAATGGCAGAACTTAGTCCAGGTTTTTGTGCTCTGAGTGGTGAGATATTAGAACTGATAAGAACCAGAAAGGGGAATTGAGGAAAGGCACGGGATCCCCTTCTCTCAATTCAAAATGAGATAAAGAAACCTAAGTGCAGTCCTGCCCAGGAACAGGGGAATGGCCCAGGTGGCTTTTCAGATCCTATCCAGCTTCTGGGTTTAAACTCAGAGATGTGAAGTCACCCAGAGCAAGAGGTGGTGAGCTCAATCTACTTGGGCTTGGAAGATGTCCTCGGACCACTCATCAGGGGAGGTGATGAGTGAGGAGGTGGAGCTGGGAGGGGCAGGGGGAGTTTTTTTGCCCTCTTTCTTTAAAATGGGCATATGAGGGGCACCTGGGTGGCTCAGTGGGTTAAAGCCTCTGCCTTCGGCTCAGGTCATGATCTCAGGGTCCTGGGATAGAACCCTACATCGGGCTCTCTGCTCAGCGGGGAGCCTGCTTCCCTCCTCTCTCTCTCTCTCTCTGCCTGCCTCTCTGCCTACTTGTGATCTCTGTCAAATAAATAAATAAAATCTTTAAAATAAATAAATAAATAAAATGGGCATATGAATGGGGTGCCTGGGTGGCTCAGTTAGTTAAGTATCTGAGTTTTGATTTCCTCTCGGGTCCTGGTCTCAGGGCCATGAGATTGAGCCCTGCATCAGGCTCTGCCCTGGGCGTGAAGCCTGCTTAAGATTGTCTCTTTCTCTCTCCTTCTCCCTCTGCCCCTCCCTGCCTTGCTTGGGCTCTCTCGCTCTCTCTCAAAAAATAAAACAAAATGAGACTATGAACGCAACCTAGGGACTCTCATAGGGTAGCAGAATGAGCTCTCATCAAAGTGCCAATAAAAGAACAGAGAAAAGCCCATCCTTGAGTTGCAAGGGGCAAGGACCACCCAGGGGTAGTCACGATGCAGCTTCATGTCCCGTCCACTCAAGCTTCGGTTGACCTGACGGCCATCAAGCTCTTCCTTTTTTTCACCTCACTTCCTTTTTTTTTTTTTTTTTAAGATGTTATTTATTTATTTGACAGAGAGATCACAAGTAGACAGAGAGGCAGGCAGAGAGAGAGAGAGAGAGGGAAGCAGGCTCCCTGCCGGGCAGAGAGCCCGATGCGGGACTCGATCCCAGGACCCTGAGATCATGACCAGAGTTGAAGGCAGCGGCTTAACCCACTGAGCCACCCAGGCGCCCTCACTTCCTCTTTTTAATTATTTTAATGTAATATTTGATAGATGCAAAAGAGTAGATACCTATTATGTAAGTAAAAAAGCATAATAATGAACTTCCAGGAGTCCACCGTGAATGCAGTGTTGGCTAGAACACTGCCAACAGCTAGCACCCGCCTTTGCGCTCCTCCCCGTCTCAGCTCAGATGAGCCCCTCCTCATCTCAAGGTGAGCTTGGCCTTGAATTTTGAGCTGTGTCATTGCCTTGCTTGTAACATATGGTTTTATCATATTTGCATGTATTCCTAAACGATGCATGGTATCGTTTTTGAGCTTTGCCAAAATAATATCATACTGTATGTGCTTGTCTGGGATGCTTTTTTTTTTCACTCCACAGGGTGTATCCGGAACAAAGAGAAGAATATGGGTTGGGGATAGGCAAAACTGGGCTGAATCTAGATCTTAAGCGCTCAAGCTGTGAGATTGCACGCAAATTTCTTAACTCTGTTGAGTCTCAGCTTCCTCATCTGTATAAATGGGGCTCTTGTTCCCCTTATAAGGTTATGAAGAGGATACAGTAAAAGCCTGCATATGAAGGGTTCCTCTTGCAGAACAGGGTTTTAAAAATTACTGCGAGCTTCTATTGTTTTCTTTTCCTCTTGTTTTTCTTCTAGCTCAGCGATGGAGATCAGTGATTCACAGGGCGAAAAATCCTTACAAAATTACTTCCCCCTAGATAATACAATCAACTGTTTTTTAGATTAAGAAGTGGGAACATGAATTTTATCCAGTTACTGAAGACATTACTAAAATATGTACTTGAGCTATATATTATGACTTGCAAATGGATGGAGAGGGAGAGAAAAAGAACTAGTGAGAGAAACTATGAGTGTGTTTCTGCTTTTTGAAATGTCAATTACCCATTGTTTACCGCTCTTCAATTGCTCCCATCCCTAAGCCCATCAAGGTTTGCTTAGAATGGGATCCTCTCAGCTGACCACTGAAGAAGACAATATTCTTTGGGGTCCAGCTTCCACGAACAGAACAATGACGGGATGACATTGAGCTGGGAACCAGACGGAAAGAAAGTTCTACAAGCCAGTGTCAGATAAAATTCCTTGTGATATCTCAGTCCTCAGTTTCGCTCTTTTCATATATACCGATTTTGTCTGTAGAGCACTGGGCTTGACTTTTCTTTCGCAGAGATTCTGTGGTTCACCTCTTATGATATGGTCTGCATTTGCTTCCCAAATAGGATTTTCACCAAATAAATATGTGAGTGGAAAAACCAAAAGTGATCTAAGATTTGGAGTCAGGAAGGCTGGTGAGATTGACATTAAAACACAGAGCACTCAAATATTTATGTGTGCATTTGTGAAATATTAATGTAGCACCCAGCAAAAATACACAGGCAAACACTCTGGGGCAGGGCTCCCTCAGATCTCTTTGAAGACCTGCCTTTTCAACCTAGCATAGCTTTCGTCACTGGAATATTCCATTCACCTCAGAGTACACTGTGGTTTCTTTCACCTTTAAAGTGTCAGCTGGCCAACACAGCCTTCTTCAGAGCCAACCCTACATACCTGGTTCCCATTGCCAGCTGCTCCCTTGATCTTCCCACCTGGAGGGCACCCACCATCTGCCAGCAGACACACTGCAGGGACTGAGCCTCTGTATGGGAGCGGCATGGGCACGTGGCTTCTTCTGGTTGCTGGGCTTCAAAGGCATTCTCAAAGGCAACCCCCTCTGTTCATTGCCTTTGCCCTGTGCTTCCCAAGGGATTTAGGAAACCTAGTAAGGGCCATCAAACACCAGAGAGCTGGACTGAGGGGACTCGGGGAGCAGGGCTTGATTGAGAAGAAGCCTAGGAGGAACCGTTGGTGGGCAGGTGGGAGTCCTGGATTGTGGACCCCTTCAGGGCAGGTGACATGTCTGTCCTGTTCACTCTTCCAACCCCAGCATCTAGAACACTGCCAAGCACATACTAGTTCCCTGACTGACTCACAACCCATGGAGATGGACTGATGTCCCCACTTAGCAGCAGTGTCCTTTATTCTGAAAAGATAGAAGCATGTGTGACAATGTCATCCATTTCCAGGAATGAAGTACAAAAAGCAGGGCCCAGTAAAGGACTGTCGAGAACGTGTTTAAAATGAGGCAAAGTGAAAGGTCCATCCTCTTAAGGGTGTACACAGTTCACTGGACTGAAGAAAGGAGCACTGTGCTAGGAGTCAGGAAGTCTTGGCTTTCATCAGACATTTTCACAAATGTGCTGTGTGGCACAGAACCAGTTACTTCCTCTCTCCAGGCTTTGGTTTCCTCTTCAGTTAAATGTAGCAGCTGGGCCACACAAACCCCAAAAGTTTAACTCTGTGCTCACGGTTGGAAACTCATGGCTAGGTTTGTCAACGCTGGTCACTGCTCTACTTCCCAGCAAGAGGTCAGTCCCCTACCCTCTACCACACATTACTTCCGAGGACCTCCCACCGAGCCCCTGTTCCGAACATTCTCCACTGACAGATGTGCCCTGCCACAGCCCATCACAGGCCCTGGGGCCCTGGACCTGGTTCCCAGCCTCAGCTGTCCTCCAGAAGCTGCAGTGAGGCACAGAATTGGTTCCGCCCGAGAATGAGGGACACCCAGGAACCACAGGCCAGCAGCAGAGCTTCCTCAACACACTGACAGCTCCATTCCCTTACTCCTGGAAGGTTCTCTGAAACTGGGCTGCCTTTCTATTCCCCTGGAGCCATTTTGCTCTGGATCCACGCACAGACTGAAGGCAGTGTGGCCCACTCCCTTTCAGAATGTGCTTCAAACCTACTGCTGACTCAGCCTTTCTTCCGGGCCTTTTCTTTTTGGCCCTTTTTCCTTTCGCCCTCTCTTCTTCCTGTCTCATTTTCCCCCTTCACTCACCTCCCAAAACTTCCCCTTTCTTCCCACACACTTTCTCAGTCTCAATGCTTCACCCTGATCTCTGGCTTCTAAGGCCCTTCTCTCGGGCTTCTGGTCAGTGTCCCCATTCTTTTGGCCTGGAAAGCAGGGCCCAGATTTCTACGACATTAAGGTTCCCTTACTTCCAGGATCCAGGTAACCCATCTCTTTCCCCTCTCCTTTCTCCCTGTGGGTCCTTCTTTGCCCTTCTCCATCCACATCTTTCAAAAAAAGTCCCCTCCCCTGGGCACCTGGGTGGCTCAGTTGGTTAAACATCTGCCTTCAGCTCAGGTCATGATCTCAGGGTCCTGGAATCCAGCCCCATGTTGAGCTTCCTGCTCAATGGGGAGTCTGCTTCTCCCTCTCTCTCTGTTCCCCGCCCCCCAACTTGTGTTCTCTCTCTTATCTCAAATAAATAAATTATATCTAAAAAAAAAAAAATTCCCCTTCCCCATCTTGGCCATAGTTGGCAGGTGTACTTAATTTCTAGGGCTGCCCTAACAACGTAGTACAGATGGGTGGCTCAAACAACAGGAATTTATTTTCTCACAGCTCTTGAGGCCATTAGTCTGAGGTGTTGGCAAGGTTGGTTTCTTCTGAGGCCTCTCCACTTACCTTGTAGATGGCTATCTTCTCTCTGTCTTCACACGGTCCTTCTTAGATGTCCTATCTCCTTGTCTTATAAGGAGACCAGCACGTTGGGTTGGGGGCCACCCCAATGACTTCATTTTAACTTAATTACCCTTTAAAGGCCCTATCTCCATATATAGTCATATTCTGTGGTACTGGGGATTGGAAGACACAACTGAGCCCCTACCCACGGGGCGATGGTAGTAGTGGTGGAGGAGGCACGGGCCTTATATGCTGTGTCTGTGATGATTGGGGGAAAGGGGTGGAAAATCTTTAGGAAAGGGTGTAGAAGGCAGGTGCCCTATGATCCAGAGGGAATGGTTCACTGTGGCCTTCTGAGGCACCGTCCCCTCAGCACCCCAACCCTGGGTGCTCCCCTAGAGTCAGGCACCTGAGCTAAAGGAAACCAGATGGGGATAGCCCTAAAAGAAGCCAAGCATCAGGCAAATCAGAAGTTTAATAAAAGTGAAAAAAATTATAATACAGTGGGCTGCTTTAGAAGGTCTAATATGTTGGTCAGCCCAACATACGGACTCCTTGTGGGTTCTGGGAGGTCACGGGATTGGTCCCTCACACCCTAAGATTCACTCTTCTCACTTGTCTTGTTTCCACAGGGGAAACCTCTGTCTTTCTGGTGTAATTTTTGACCAGGCTAGTTCTGAACTCCCTCATCCTGTGAGGAAACCTGCCGGAGTCTGACCTTTCCCCCCTGGTGATGATGTTCATTGACATTGTTTTCTCAAGTCCACACCTCATCCCAGGTTCTGAGGTTGGAAGACAGGTGAAAGCCTGTTTTATGGAGAATAAGAGCTTGGGGACGTTGGGGCCTCCTCCTTAGGAGACAGCCACTTCTCCCAGGGGCTCCTTGCTCCTCCCTAAAGTCTTCTGAATCCCGCAGGCCCATCTGTCTTGCAAAGCGTTCAGGGATACAGAATGCCTGGGCACTGGTAACGAGAGGGGACCCAGAGTCTGCGCAGAGAGAGCCGGGCCAGCTAGGAGGTACTGCTCCTCCTCCGGGAGTGGAGAGCTTTCCTCTTGGCTATGTCCTCCTCTGTGTCACTCTCACAATTCCTCTGGAAAAAAAAAAGAGGCCCAGGGCAAGGGGGTCATGAGAGGCCAGGGACAGGGTAGTGCTGGGCAGCCCGGCTGACACACCTGGGCCAGGGTCCTATAAGCCAGGGAGGTGGATATTGAGGCGAATTCTGTTGCTCTGGCTGGAGTCTTGAGGGGGACTGGGTGGGGGTAGGGAGGGACTTGAAATGGGGCCAGACCAATTGCCTGGAGGCCTCCTTCCCAGGAGGAAGGAAAGCAGGCAGCACATCTAAGAGAAACCAGGCACCAGGAGAACCCAAATCACAACAACAATCAAGATAATATCTGGTGTTTGTTGTAGCTGCCACGTAACAGTTGACAGGTCTCCCAAACTCAGCCTGGAGAGAATGGGGGGCAGGAGTGAGCCACAGGGACCTCCCCAAGCTCTGATGGGCCGCTGCCCCACACCCACTCTGCTCTGACTGGCTCAGGCTGCCCATCTTTATAAAAGGGGAAAAAGAGTAAAGTGTATTCCATGGCTGAACCAGAGTCAAGGCAGCCATCCTAGAGATCACAGTGCCTTTTTTATTCAGGTCATATCAGTCTAATCAAAAATTTTTTGAAGATTTTATTTATTTATTGGTCACAGAGAGAGCACACAAGCAGGGGGAGTAGCAGGTAGAGGAAGAAGCAGGCTCCCTGCTGAGCAAGGAGCCTGATGCAGGACCTGAGCCACACGAGACCCCAGTCTAAACAAATTACTAAAATTTATTAAGAGAGGTACTAATCCAGAAAGACTTCAGTGTCTCATAAATACTCGGTTGTTAGATGTTCAATTTTAAGGGTGACTGAACAAAAGAACTTATCATCATCATCATCATCATTATTTAAAGGAAATTTCCTCTGAGAAAACTATATAATAGATGTCTAGGACCCAAGCCTTCCTTTTCCACTTGTAGAATGAGGCATTGAGCTGATGGCACTGAATGTTTAAGTAAAAAAAGGCTATATTTAAAAATGTGTGCACAAGGACAAACATTAAGAAAGAAATTTACAGGGGTGCCTGGATGGCTTAGTCGTTAAGCATCTGCCTTTGGCTAGGTTATGATCCCAAGGTCCTGGGATCGAGCCCTACATCCGGCTCCCTGATCCATGGGAAGCCTGCTTCTCCCTCTCCCACTCCCTCTGCTGTGTTCCCCCTCCTGCTGTATCTCTCTCTGTCAAACAAATAAATAAAATCTTTTTAAAAAATTAAGAAAGAAATTTACATTCTTTCAATGATTCTCTGGTCCTGTCTTCCCATGGCCTCCATCATATCAGAGCAACTCACTTGCCATGTGCCTTCCTGGAGCTTTCTCTCTCTCTCTCTCCTTCTCCTGGCCTAAGCCAGTTGGAAATCCAAGGTCAAGATTAACTTTAGCCAAGTACATCCTGGACCAAGCCTGGCTATAACAATAAAAATAACTCAAGCTCTGCTGAATAGCAATTTTTTAGCATGAGTCAGAGCCAAACAATGAAAAAGTAAGCTGGGGGAAAGTCTGCCTGTCATTAACAGGGATTTTCAGAGGGAAAGTCCAGTCCCCTTGAACAACAGGTGAGGAGAGCCATCAGAGAAGGGACACGGCTTTGCCAAAGCCACACAGTTGCTTGGGGCCTCTTGTGCCACAAATCCTCAAATCAAGGTTAAGAACCAACAAGAGCTTCGGCTAACGGAAGTGGACCCCAGGACCTGGCGCAGAGGGAGGTTCCGGGATGCAGCCCGAGCACTGCATGTCCTGGGACTGTTCAGGGCTGACGGCCCCATCCGTCTTAGGCAGCTGCCCTTCCTGTGCCATCCCAGACACTTCTGGAGTCTCCCCACTTTGATGAGCAACAAGGAGCATCCGTCCCGGGGACCTCTATGGCTGAAACACTAACTGCATTCAAAAGCACTTGGCACTGTATGTTAGACTACGGGGAGATTTTACACAATCACAACTGTGAATACACACTGAGCACTTCTAATGCCAGGCTCTAAGGATAGGTCCTCATTTAGTCCTCGTGACTACTCTACGAGGTAGGAACTGTTGTTAATCCCATTTCACACAGGATAGCATTTTGGCACAGAGAGGTTAAGTCATTTCCACAAGGTCACACAGCTAATAAATGGCCAATATGAATTCTGAAAGTCTAGTTCCAGAGGCCACGCTCCTGATCAGAGTAAGTTCATTTTAAATGTACATGAATAGTTACAAGCTAGTCAAATATCATCTAAATATTGTTGTTGTTGTTGTTATTGATGGCAATCTAAAGCAAAACAGAAATGGACAAATTGAAAGACAAATATTAAGCTTCCATTCTACAACAGATCTTTGGATTGTGAGGAATATATTTTGGGTTGACTCTGATAGTTGCGTTATTCAGAGCCCTCAAGGTCTCCAGCAGGCCACAAGTCCTCAGGGAAAGACTGGGGCAGTAAAGTCCCTTTGACAGTCCACTAAGCAAAGATTCAAGATCCTCCAGAAGTCCATGCTGCCCCCTTAGAGTGCTCCCCTCCCAGGACTGCCCCAGAAGTCCCCCTGAACATGCAGCCTCCGCCAATCACACAATGCAGAGGAGGACAGGACGAGCGGAACCGGTGGGAAATAATTAGCACCCACCTGATCCCTTCCACCCCCGGGCTCCAGGCCACCCCAGAATCCTGCCCAACAAGAGAACTCTGCATTTCCCTACCAGATCCTCATCTGGCTGCAGGTGCACCTTCTTCATCAGGGAGCGGGTGAGGTGGTTGCACAAGGAGACGATGCTGAAGGAGAGCTGAGGGAGAGAGGAGGAGAGAGGGACTGCCAGTTGAGACTGTGCACAGAGACCCGCCGGGGTTCCCTGCTCCCCACCCCTTAACCCTGACACACCTTCCACCGCCTGCGGACATACTGCTTCTTGAAGTTCTCCAGGTTGACCACAGACTCCCTGCGGACCAGGGCTTGCTGGTTGTCCACCGGCTGGGAGACAAAGCAGAGTTTGGTGGCTGATGTTGGGCTTGGGTCGGCAGCCACCCCGCTCTCCAAACCCCCAGCCACATAGCATCCTTAGCCTGACTCTGCCACCTCCCCCTAGGGCAGGGCATGCAGGGGGACATCGCATTGAGGCCAAAGGTTGCAGAGGTCTCAGCTGTTCCGGAGATGCCCCTGGGGCCCCTGAGCTATATTATAACACAGCCAACACACACTCTGGCTGGGCAGGAGCCGCGTCCCCCCAGAGCGGAAGAACGGGAGGCAGGGCCTTCAGGCATTGCTCACTTTGGGGAAGGGTCATCGGACAGCAGTCTAGGATGCCCACTGTGCGCTGGGCTGCCACTGGGCTTAGTAAAATAGAGGGCAAATAGAACATCAGGACTCTGTTCACAAGTAAACTGAAGGAAACAGGGGCTTGGGTGGCAGGGGAGAGGAAATGGGATGTAGAGTTGCCTTTCACAGCTTGGCCGTTAAAGCTCAGCTTACATCCTGACTTCAACAACCCTGGCCTGGCTTTGCTAAGCCTCAGTTTTCTCATCTGTATTATGGGGATAGTCGCTTTATTAAGGTAGAGATGACATATAAAAAAATTGGACATATTTAATGTGCACAATTTGATGAGTCCATTCCCCCTTGAATTCCTCCCTTCCTGTAAAACAAGGTTTTCCTAGATCAAAAGACAGCTTTCAGAGGTTCTATGAGCCTCCCAAAATGGTCTGCAAATTTTAGTGTGTAAACTTATACATGAATCTTGGGGGCAGCATTATTCATAATAGCCAAAAAGTAGACACAACTGAAATGTGCACCACCCGATGAGTGAACAAAATTCCATACAATGGAACATAATGCAGAAATATTATTCATAATATAGTTGACAACAATGCAGGGGTTAGGGCACTGAACCCTAAGACAGTCAAAAATCCACATATAACTTTTGACTCCCCCAAAACTTATCCACTAATAGCCTCTTGTTGACCAGAAACCTCCCTGATAACATAACAGTTGACTGACATGTTTTGTATGTTATATGTTTTATGTACTGTATTCTTAAAATAAAGCAAGCTTGAGAAAATTATAAGGATGAGAAAATACTTTACAGTGCTGTACTGTGTTTGGAAAAATAATGTGGACCCCCGCAGTTCAAACCTGGGTCCACTGTTCTGACAGATGCTACAATGTGGACGAACCTTGAAAATATTATGTTGAGGGAAGGAAGCAAGACACAAAAGGCCACACATACTGTATAATTCTATTTTCATAAAATGTCCAGAATAGGCAAATTGATAGAGACAGAAATGAGATTGGTAGTGGCCAGGGCTGGAAAGAAGAGTTGCTGGAAGAGGATTCTGAGGGGGTATGAGGTTTCTTTTTGTTGTGACAAAATGTCCTGGAGTTGGATGGTGGTGATTTTTGCACAATCTTGTGAAGATACTAAAGACTACTGAATTGTATTGTTTTAAATGGGGAATTTTAGGGTGTGTGAATTGTATCTCAATAAAAAATTTAATTTAATGGGTGTGTGTACAGGCAGGCAGTTCTTCCGAGGAGAGCGGATAGAATTCATCCATTCTCGGAGAACTCTGTGACCCCAAGGAAATGAACTGCTGGAGGTGATCCATAGGGGCCCATCCCCTGTGGATTTTTCTCTCTGCTCTGACAGCCTCCTCACAGCAATGCCTCATGTGGCTTCACAGAGAATGCTGAGTGACACAGCTCGCGGGTTCCTGAGTGCTGGTCTTGTCTCTCATCCATAATGGAGCACTCCTCCATTCTTGATTTCTCATCATGGCCCTCCGCAATGGGGGAGCCAACGCATTAGGTCCCCACACAGCTGGGGACCTAAAATCCAGCAGGAGGCGCACTTTCCATGTCCACCCAATCCTGCCCTTGGAAAGCCCCCAGGTGTTTCAAAGCCCAGTTCAAACATGTCCATTCCCCAAGACAGCTTCCGAAAAGCAATGCCTCCCTCCCCGCCATAACCGAAACACAGGTGGGCTCCCTCAATATTTCTCCCCAACCTTGGCCAGCTCTGCAGTGGGGCCGTCTCCCTAGCGAAAAACAACTGGAGGGCACAGAAAGAATTTTCTTCGTGGTTTTATCAGTGTCCTCTGCCCCACCTCCTCCCCACCCTGAGCATACACCGGTAGGTGCTCAACAGCTGCACCCTTAGTTTCCCTGAGTTGCTGAAGAGACACCTGACACCTGCTCACTGCTGCCAATGACAGGCGCAGGCGCCTGGATCAGCAGCCATGACACCATGGCTCCCCAGGGCTCTGCCGGGGAGTCAGCACAGTTCTGTGGGGGTCAGGGAGCAGGGAGGAAAGTGTGCATACCCTTGACATTGGAGCGGGGATGAGTAAGCCAGGGGCTGTTCACTCTCCCAAATTAAAACACTCTTTGGGCCAAAGAGTGAGGAGGAATGAGGGGAGGGGAAGGAGGAAGATGGAGAGGGAAGAGATGAGAAGAGGATGAGGCCACGGAAGGGACCATGCGGCTGATCTCCCCTAGCTCTTTCCTTAATTGCCTCTCACCTCCTGTGCTGCACCGGCAAGCCCAGTCCTGGGTCTAGGTCTCACCTGAGGGCAGAGCCTGACTTTTCCCCGTATCAAAGCCTTCCAGTAGCTTCTTCCCTGCTCTCTTGATGGAAACCAACAAGCTCACCAAGATCCCCAAGGCCTGTACCATCTGGGTCCTTCTCCAACCTGATTTCCTCCCTTTCTCCTTTCTCTTGCTGTGGCTCCTCCAGTCCGCTTGCTGGCTCAGGAATCCAAAATCTCAGGGTCTTTGCCCTTGCTCCTTCATACATTCACTTTGTCACTTTGTTCAGTCTTTGCTCAAACGTCACTTCCTCAGGAAGCCTTCCTTGACTACTCTGTATCAAACAGCATCCCAACTGCCCCATACAATGCACTGTGCCCACACCCTACTTCTTCATAACAGGTCACACTACCTGACATTTTATTCTGTACTTATTTTTTTGTTGTTGTTACTCTCTCTCTCTCTCCTGCACCTCCCAGCAACAAGTATCTCCTTTCCAGGGTGATTTCCTGCCTCCCCAACCCACAGAACATTTCCACCCCTAACTTCACTAATGTCTGCATTCACTTTTGAGCCTCAGGCCTGCCGGGAACCCTTGTACTTTACTTGGAGAGTCTGATGAGGGATCAGCAGACTCTGGGAGGGAAGGGACCTCTTCTTATCCACTTCCTGATCAGCACTCTTGTCAGAATAGAAATGCCCAAACCCCATGGCTGGAAGGTCAACATATAGTTGGGGGAATCCCTTTAATAGGCATCCTATCTTCCAACTGGTCCAGCAGTGCCAGCCATGGAGCAGAGGGGCCCAACTAAAATATGGGGTGGGGTGACCACTCCCAGGGGCCATTAATAAAAGGTGATGCAATTGCTTCTAGGGCCCAGTCTATGTGCTACACAAACAGCATGAACTCTGAGAAGAGGGCCAGCCAGGCATAAATCTGTCAGGCTGGCCTTTCCTGATCAATGGGTCTCCTTGGTTGCTAAGAGGCTCATCACATGCTGACACTACCATCGAATCTTTGAAAGTCAGAGGCATAAATTCTGCAGTGAAATCTGTTCCCGGAAGGAATGTGGCACTTCTGATTCAGTGAGGGGTGTTGGGGGGATGGGGCCGTGTTCTGCCTTCTCCTGGCCCTTCCCTCCCTGCGAACACACACTACACACTCAGGTCCTTTGGCTAGAGCATGGGCAATTCTGACCAGACTCCTAGGAGTATGTTTAGTGTCTCGGAAAAATGTCGGGAAAGGAAGCAAGAGGAGAGAACACTGGCTGAAGTCAGGTTTTGTTTATGGAGACGCAAATGGCCTTGGAAAAGTCCAGCAGGGTCAGCACCAATGTCCACAGAGCAGAGAGATGATATAGCAACTATCCCCCAGGCACATAAAAGGAACTCTCTTTATAAGAAGAGACACTCCAGATTTTCTCTCAGTATCAGGCCTCCTCTAGAAACTGCAGACAGATTGCAACTTCTCAAACCTCCATCTGTGCCGTTTCTCCAGCTCCATCCTCCACAGAAAGTCAAGGACACCTGAGCACCCACTTCCCTCTCCAGCCTAGGTCTGTCTGTCTCCAACCCCAGCAATCTCCCCGAATCCAGTCTCTCTATAGGTGGCACCTCCAACTCTCCCTTTTGGGTGCTAGAGCCTGGGCCCTACTGGTTCTCACCTCCCAGTCTTCCCAGGAAAGAAGAAGGTGAAGCTTCTGAGAGCCTGAGTGTCTGCCTCCTAATGCATGGATGGGGAGAGACTGTGTCTCCAAAGGTCATCCTGTACTGAAGAAGCCAATGAAAAGCAGTAGGAATGCCCCCTTTCCTTGCCTGACCTGGTCTCACTTCTCTGAGTTAGGTCTCTGTACTTTTAATCCTCTTTCCAGGACCTTCAGTTTTCTGAGCAATTTTTGGTCCCCAGGAAACGCTTCCAAAGCTCTCCCCCCTGTACTCTTAGAGAAGACAGGAGACCTGAGAGATGTCACAGCCAAATGCTACACATGGACTGTGTTTCGATCCCAATTTGAACAAACCATGCACTGCAACAGGACAGCCTGGAGAAAAGTGGGGACATGGGAGTATAAAATATCTATTCGCACGATATCGAGGAATGATTCTTGCTTTTGTCAGGTGTGATAACGGTACAAGAGTAGCATTAAAAAGAAAGTGCTTAGGGGCGCCTGGGTGGCTCAGTGGTTTAAGCCTCTGCCTTCGGCTCAGGTCATGATCCCGGGGTCCTGGGATCGAGCCCCATGTCGGGCTCTCCACTCAGTGGGGAGCCTGCTTCCCCATCTCTCTCTCTGCCTGCCTCTCTGCCTATTTGTGATCTCTGTCAAATAAATCAATAAAATCTTAAAAAAAAAAAAAAAAAAAAAAAAGTGCTTAGAAATTCATGCTGAAGATGAGTGAAATAAATAAGTCTAAAGTTTGCTTTCAGATAGTGCAGAAACAGCAGAGTGCAGCAGAGAAACAGAGGGGAGATCACTGGCCGTGACTAGCTCACTGCTGCAGGTGGGCAAGAGGTATCTGGAATTCACTGTGCCATTCTGGATATTT
Source organism: Mustela erminea (assembly GCF_009829155.1). Classification (NCBI taxonomy): domain Eukaryota; kingdom Metazoa; phylum Chordata; class Mammalia; order Carnivora; family Mustelidae; genus Mustela; species Mustela erminea. The sequence goes on from NC_045618.1 coordinate 45,214,368, forward strand.
GTGAAAATTTCCCATAACAAAAAGTTCAAAATGAAAACAGTCCCTCTGTTAAATCTCTGTAAATATCCTCTTTTTTCTCCATTTTACAGGTCCAGGCTCCTGACCCCAATCTGAGCTCATGCCCATCCCCGCCCCCCCAATCCTACATGGCATCATCTCAGGTTATAGCTTGGGAAGGAGGTGTTGAGGGGGCGGGGTCCCTCCCTGAGAACACTTCTGTCCCCTGCTGCCCTTCTGACCCTTTCTCAGTCCAAATTCATCTCTACCATTTTCTGGAATACTGGGTACCTCTATTTATGACTCAGCATGGCCCTTCCCATCTCCCAGCTCGGGGTGTAGGGGGTTGGTACCATGGTTCCCATCTGTCCCAGACTGAGTGCTTTATTCAGGGGGTTGTCTTGTCCTTATCTGTCACCTCCTTCCAGAGCCAGAGCACAATCAGTATTTGTCCCAATGAACTGGTTCCTTCTGTTCCTCAAATATGCCCACTGCTGGGTCTCCTCTACAGGGCAAAGAATCTTCTCCACGGGCCAAGAGTTTCGCAGACAAAGGAGAAAAAGCCACAGACATTTCCAGAGATAGACAGTGGGGTTGGAAGCAGGCACACAGCCACATCCCACACAGGTCAGCTATACTGTGTACCAGAGTGAGGTGGGGGGCCACTGTCTTCATAATCACATGTAGGGGAGGCTAGGCAGTGCGGGGAGAGGGCTCATGGGGGAGACCAGCTTCTCCTGTCATTATCACTTCACTGCCACCTCCTGCTGCTGCAGACTCACCGGTTGCCATGCTATCTCCACCTTTCCCAACGCAAAGCTGAGCTATCACATGCCATGCACATTGGCCTCAGCCCGGGGGGACAGGCTCCTGCCTTCCCCAGGTGCCGACTTTCCAGCTTACTTGGGAGTCCGTAATCTGGAAGATGTCAGCCTCCCCTCCCCAATAGCCCAGCGTGGCCTTTGCACAACCGCTCAATACCTGGTGAATGAAAACTCCTCCTTCATGGCTGATAATGGCCTAGCAGTGCTCCCCAGGCCCGCCTCCCTCTATGTACTAGTGAAACATTCCTTTCCCGACACCCCATCTGGCCACCGTCAGCCCTGTCCTGCCCTTGACTCCACTGTTAAAATGCCAGCTATGCCCAGGTGGCAGAGAACCCTGGGTCTCCTCTGGCTGGGCGTTCCACCATACTCCTTGGCCTCTCCCCTTGGCATCAAGTTCTGATGCCAAAGGGCAATAGGAGTCAGACTGGCCAGGTGACAGAGGAAGGTCACAGTCCCCTCTCATTTCCCTGAAAGACCTGGGGGCATTTCTCAGGTCATTTCGATTTGTGTTCACAAGCTCTTAGTTACAGAGAAGGGTCTGCTTATAAAACATCTAAATAATAAATAGCTACCAATGACCAGACATGAACCAAGAGAGGACAATTCCACGACTGTGAGGAAAACCACTTCTAGTTCTGACTCCAGCTCTGCGGATGACCAGCTGGCTGACTCCAGCCAGGTCTTGTCCTGTCAAATGCTGTGAAATGAGGATGTCTGGTGGTTGGCCGCTCAGTACCTCCCAGCACGAGCAGGGAGTGGCCGATGCCACGATTCTGGACTAACCACTTTTCCCTGCCTGTTCCCAGTCTCCTTCATTCAAATCAGCATCAACGCCTTCCTTACTCCTTCAGTGCATTTTATGTCGACCTTCACAAGGAAGTTTAACCTGAGTTACTCAACTAGGAACTTCCTTTCCTTAGCAAATCTGGTTGTATGAGGTCAAGTTCTATTGACACGGCCAAAGGGACCTTTTTATAGTTGCAGTGTCTTATCTTATGGCAAATGAGTGCATTACATCTCAAGACAGGGCAAATAAGTTCTTGGAGAGACTGGAGACAGGTCACTTGTACCCAGTCTCCCAGGCAAGGCACAGAAAACGGGGCTTTGCTATCTTCCACTGATTCCAAATACACACTTTTGTGTCTCTGAAATCAGGATTTCTCTTCGAACCAATGGCATCATATCATTACTGTCGGTCTGAAGTGAAGGCAGCTGTTCCAGGAGATAACCACACCGCTTCTGCCAGACCTCAGGGGGCCCCCAACCTCAGACCATGTGACATCAGATTCTCTGCTTGAGGAACATTCAGATCACACCGATTGGGCAAATACAGAAAGTACACCTATGTGAGGACCACCCACCTGAGCTCCTCTTCTCTAGCATTAAGAATGAAACACACAGGGGTGCCTGGGTAGCTCAGTAGGTTAAAGCCTTTGCCTTCGGCTCAGGTCATGATCTCAGGGTCCTAGGATCAAGCCCGGCATCAGGCTCTCTGCTCAGCAGGGAGTCTGCTGACTCCTCTCTCTCTGCCTATCTCTCTGCCTACTTGCGATCTGTCTGTCAAATAAATAAATTTTTAAAAATCTTAAAAAAAAAAAAGAATGAAACACACATTTCCTTGCTTTCCCTTTTTGCACGATGGCTTTATTTCTGCTTGCCGTCTCAGGGAGGGTGTCCCGGCTTTGGTGGGGAGGTGAGGCGGTCTCCTATCACACCTGGCTTTTTTTTCTCTTATTTTTGGTATGTAAAATAACAATGCATTGTATATTTAACGAAAATATGGTTTCTCACATTTGATGGAAACTGTTTCTGTTACAAATATTATATGTGATATTTGAAATGATCTAGCATGATAATGGAAACAGAGGTAGGTTTGCATGTGTCACTCATTGGCCATCCCCTCCCCCACCCAGCTCTGCAGGTGTTCACTAGCCTGGCATCCATCATGGCTCCCCAAGACTCTTGGGATGAAGGCAGACTCTTAAATTTGGCCAAGTACCACTGGTCATGCCTTCTCTCCAGCCACATCTACACCACCTACCCACCCTACCCTCTCCCTTCCAGCTTCCACGCCCTCTCTACCACCAAGCCCTGGCCCTGACAGCTCTGTTGTCAGGAACACTTCTTTCTCCCTGTTTTGCTCCCCAGACCCCGCCTCCATCATCACTACCTCAGGGAGGCCTTCCCCGACTAGATCAAACCCCACTACTGGCTACGCACATTTCTTTCATAGCATGTGTTCCACACGCACTCTTGCACTTGTAGAATGTTCTTGATTAATGTGGGAATCCTTTACCTGACCGTGAACTCCATGAAGTCAGGAGACGAGCCTGTTTTTACTCAACATTGTAACTCCAGTGCCAACCGAGTGCCTGGAAGTTGGCATGTGCTCAAACATTATTTGTCAATAGATGGTTGGGTGACCCTGGGCATCTCTGCTATGGAAGCAGAGAGTAAACTCCTGGAGCCGGGGGCGGTTCCCACTGATTGTGGCCTTGGGCAAGTCAATCTCTCTGTTTCCATATCTCCAAATTGGGAATAACACTTATCCTGCCTATCTGACAAGGGTGTTTTGTGAATCTGTAAAGTCACTTTGAAATGATACCATCTGGTCCCTCACCCCCAAGCTTCTAGCCCAGTGCCGGGCCCACACTTGACCACACTCTGTCCATATGAGCTGGCTGACTGGCTCCTCCAGGGAGATGACCTCACACAGTCCTCAGGGAGGGGTGCTCAAAGCTTGGGGTCACGAGGGGGACCCCTGAGCTTGTGCTTCCCAATCTTAAACTCTCATAGAGTTTCTCAGCCCTTTCAGGGCTCCAGTGCCCTAAGTACATAAGAAAAGGGACCTTCTTTCGATTCCTTTTGGTCTTCATTCCTAAAACAAGGTTGGGACCTTTGGCCAGAAGGGAGAAAGGGAGGGGAAGGGGGAGATCCTGCCCCTTGCCTCCTGCTTGGCACACTGATCTGCAGACAGGGACAGGGCTGGATAGGAACAGCGAACAGCACCCTTCAGGACCCCTTCTTGCGACAATCATCTAAAGCTATGGGCCATTCTACTCTACCTGGCAGAATACATAAACTAGATGAAGTTGTTAACTTTACCTCTGGAGCTGAACATTACTGTGAAGGTGGACACTTAGAGCAAAATCTCACTATTGCTTCCCATAGACTTCATCTGTATCAACCAGCTACAAAAGACCTTGAGGATGTCACTTTCCCTCTCTGTATCAATTTCCTCAACAGTTACGTGGAAACAGTAGTAACAACAATGCTAATACCACCCACCTTCCTGTTCACAGAGTTCTTTTAAACATCAAAGACATAAGTGCTCTTAAGTGAAAAGTCAGTGCCAGTAAAAGGTAATATTTTCTCTATGCATTTTAAATCCCTCCTTACATAGCAGGAAAGCAGCACACTGGCTTATTGTTATTCCTAAATTAAGGCAAAGACTCCTCAAGGTCTGCAGTCCCTAAGGCACAGAGGTGGGAAGTGAGATGCGAATGAATCCAAGATCACAAATCAATTCTCGAGCATCCCCCTAGGGCCAGCCACCCTCCCTCCGTTGTGGAGGGGTATTGACTCGCAATTGTTTCAACAGCCTGGCCTCTGCCAGCCACCCTCCCAGAAATCCAGGCTGGTGAGAGGAGGTGCAGAAGGAATAACTAGCTAGCACCTTCCTGGTTCTGGATCCTGTGAAGGGGGTGGAAGGCTCTGCTACAGACACACACCCCGTGGGCTAATTCTAGCTGACGTCCTGGCAGGGTGCTCAGAAGCATGCTTCTGAAAATCCTCCGGGATGCATCACGGACTAGATTCTGGTACTCAGGGCTTCAAGCCGGCCAAGGCTTCCTTGCCGGCTGATCTGTCGAGCAGCTCCACTAGGGACTCCCTGGCATCTCTGTGGAACATGGAGCCCAGGCCATCTGTGTTCCTATCCTCCAGCTGGAAGCTGCCTGCCAGTTCCTGGATCCACTGTAGGTCTGCTGAGAGCTCCTGCCTTAAAGCTTCAAACTGTGTCTGCAGATGGTCCAATTTCCTGGCCATGCTTCCGAGGCCCGCTCCTGTGGCCTGGAGGTCTTCTCGAAGGAGCTTCTTCAAGGACTCCACTTTGCGGAACTCATACTTGAGCTGGGAGAGGTCGTGCCGGGCATTCTCGCTCTCCTCTCGGTACCAAGCTTCCTTCTCGTTGTATATGGAGACTAGGGCCTCCACATCATCCTGGATGGTGTTGTGGGTCCCTGCCAGGGTACGGCAGCCCTGGTCGACCTGTGCCACATCCTCTACTACGCGGGCGAAACGCTCGAAGTTGACGTATGTGTTATTAGGGGGCATGCTCGAGTGGCATTTAAGGGTGTACTCTCTCAGGCGCTTGGTCTTCAGCTGGGTGGGCTCTGTCTTCTGCTGTTCCTGGGCTCTGACTTCTCCTTTGGACTAGTGGGTATTTGGATAGAACAGCCAGAATTAAGTTGATGCCTGATCCAAAGGGCAGTTCAAGGTGCAGGCAGAAGGCACACAAGCAGCCTTGTAGTCATTTGCTGCATGCATCAGGCCACAGGGAGGACCACGGTGGGATGAGCATCCCCACGGACGATGACAAAGATGCTGCCCACATGCTCACCTCAGGGCTGGAGGGCAGGGATCTATGGCCATTAGAGAAGGTCTCCACACGCATAGCATTGAGGGAGCTCACACAGACAAGCAGGCGATAGCCAGAACTCTGCAGGCATCCGCTCAAAGGCACGAGCAGACAAGGCCATGGCTGACTGAGGGAGGTTGAGGGACTGCTCTCCTTCAGGGCCGGCTGGCATGCTGGGCCTCAGCAACTTGGTACCCTAAGCCCAAGGAACTCCCTCACTCTGGGCTCAGGGCCCACTCCAAACCTAGAGGGCCCTTGGCCTTCCCCATCCTTTAATGGGCAGATGAACCTACTCCAAAGCATTCCAGCCCTCCCTCACCTCCATCTTCCACAGGCCCTATCCTTGCCCGTCTGCTCGCTCAGATCATCCTAGCCTCTCCTTGAGATCCAGATGAATGGGACATCTGGTGATGCCCAGGGAGTGCGCATCTCATCAGTCAGCAGAAGTAGGGCTGTAATCCTGGTCTCCTGATTTGCACCCCAACAAAGTGGGTTTTTTTGTTTTGTTTGTTTGTTTGTTTGTTTTTATAAGTAATCTCTATACCCAATGTGGGGCTTGAAGGCTTGAACTCCCAAACCCAAGGTCAAGAGTCACATGCTCTATACCTGAGCCAGTCAGACACTCCTGGGCAAAGTGCTTTCAACTAGTATTTTACTGTACTATGCCTAGAAAGCAAGACCCTCCCCAGACTAGTGGCTGGAAGGCCAGTTACAACACAGGTTAGGTGGGGCGTCACCTTTGCGCCCCCACCTCCCCAGAGGGAACAGCCTTGCACTGAGGATGACTGCCTGTCCTCCACACTAGGCTGCCATCTTCGAGCCCTGTCCCCTAAGGTTTCAAGGCGCTGGAGAAAGCTGGCTGACTAGTCAGCGTGTCATCCTTTAGTCAGAGCCCCGAAAGTCAGAAAGAAAGAGGTTTGGTTACAGAATTGAGGTTTCTAATTGTCTTTGCTTTCTCTCTACAACTTGGGAGTCTTGATTTCTGCTTTGAGAATGACAGTGACACGTCCTCTGACAAAATACACTTTGTAAGACAGCCCCAAGGATAAAGTGTTTCAAGGGAGGTTTGTGAAGGCTTCATTTCATAAGTCACCCGAACCTGTGAAATATAAACTTAAACCTATGAACCTATTTGAGCAAACCCAGACCATTTGGCACCCCTGCCTGGCTTTCATCTATTTATGCCCAAGGGTGGGGGTTTCTAGCAAAGGTCTTCCTGTGGGCCCTCTGCATCTGGCCACCCCACCCAGCCCTGGCAATGGATTGCAGACCTCCTGCTCACTGGCACTCCACACCATGCCCTTACCGTGATCCACGGGTGTCGGAGAGCCTCTTGGATTGTGAGCCGTTTCCTGCAACGAGAATCAGAAAACAGTGATGATCCAGGGGGACAGAAGCTGAGAGCAATGGTCTCCATCCTCACTCTTTGTCAGACCTGCCCTGTGGCATTCTTTGACCACTGGATGGGGAACTGGCTGAACTCCCTGCATTCCAGACAAAGTGGTCCAGGCAGACCCCTCCATAGAGTGACATTACATAAACCCTCATCTTTGGCTGCAAACTCAAAGGGCCTAACAACACACTCTATGAGACTTACAAGTGCTCTTATGAGCTGAGTTCTACACAGACTACAAAGCCTCTGTGCTATTCTATTTGCTTCCCAGATCCCTTCTCAGCCCTTCCCTGCTCTGGTAGGGATCTGACCTAGCTTTGCCATTAGATGGGGAAACCAGGACCCTACTCTTTTGAGGCCCCCATTCTGGCTCTCTCTGAAGTCTGTGGGACCAAGAGGACATGGCCTTCTAGAATCTGTAGATCTCATTCCTGTCCCATCTAGTCCATGCTCTGGGCACCCAGCCTCTTACCATTCCCTGCCTACCTCCTGCTTTGACTCTGTAGCCACAGGGCTCTCCCTAGGCCCTAAGAAGGGGTAGGATTCTCATGTCTCCTATTTTTCCACTTACTGACCCCTCTGAGTCTGCCTCCCCCCTCAACTCCCATCTGGATTGGTTTAGAAACTCTGCCACTTTCTTTTTCACAACGCAGAGTACTAACCACTATACGATCAAGGCACCACTTTCTTTTTCAAATCCTAGTTCTAGGTGCCTTTGGAACAGACTGGAAAACATAATGTGCCCTAGAGAAATGCAGGCTGACTTCCAAACACGTGTGTGTACGTGCAAGCGTACACACACACACACACACAAACTAATTTGTATTTTGGCAGGAAAGAAAGCAGAAAGACCTGAGCAAGCAAGATGAATGCCAAGTCTCAGCTAATCCACACTTCTCAGCACTTGTCCAGATTAGACAACAATGGTGAACATGGCAGCCTGTGGCAAAGTAGGGACAGACTGACATGTCTTCAGGAGAGGGGACAGGAGAAAGTCAGTATCTCAGAAACCCATGCCTTTCTCTGTTATCTTACCGGGTCTCTTTAACCAGAAGCTTCCGAATGAAGTCTTTGGCCAGCTCGCTGGTCTGGCTGAAGAATTCCTCGTCAAAGTCATAACTCACGGCTGTGATATTTGCTAGCGTTTCCTGCTTCGTGTCTCCCAGGAAAGGGGATGCTCCACTTAGGCTGAATACAGAGAGAGGGAATGTGTGACTGTAGGTGAGTAGAGGGAGTCAGGGCTGAGGGAGTCAGGGTAGCTGACTGCTGGAGGCATCAGCTGCCTGCTCTGGGCAGCCAGTCAGCAGCTTTCTCGACTGAGTCCGACTCAATCTGCTTCATGGAGCTCCCAGTAAGTACGTGATAAAAACTGTGTCCCAGGAACTTGGAAGAGGAGGGGAGAAAACACAGCGACAACTCTTCGTAATCTCAAACAGAATAAAACAGAATATAACAGAAGACCAGACGAAGGTCTGGGGGAGCAGAGGACAGAGGGGACACCCAGTGCAGGCTCCACGGCAGAGCTAACATTAGTATCAGCTGTGTCTTGAAGAATGAAGAGGTTGTCAGCAGTCAGGGGAGATGAAGTCTTCTAGACTAGGGGAGCATCCTGAGCCAAGCCTGAGAGGTGTGGAAACAGATGGGCCATTAGGGCGGGAAGGGTATGTGAGGTTCCTCTGTAGGGTTTGTCAAGAATGTGTCATTCAGATAGTGACTCCCAAATCTACTGTTTCCTGACTCGTATTCCAGCTTATGGGATACCTCTCCCTAGATGTGTCATTGTCACTATGCCCTAACCTCCCTTTATGAGCTCCCTTGCCTTGTTGAATGATGTCACTCCACAGATGTCCCAAGCTAGAACACAGGGCTCACCTGTGACCTGTCCATCCCTTTCCTCACCACATCTAACCAGCCTCAAACTCTTGTTGGTTTTACCTACTAAATATCTCCTGAAGGCCATCCCCATCCCCACTGTCACTTTCTTGGCACAATGGCAGCAAGGTGCACTGGGAAAATTTTGCTATTCCAGACCTGGATTTGAATCTCAGCTCCTACTCAATAGCTGTGTGAACCTAGGTAAGTTACACAACCTCTCTATGCTGCAGTTTCCTTCTCCATAAAATGAAGAAAATAAAAGCCTCCACCTCACACGATTGCTATAAAGAATAAATAATATGCTGGGGGGCCTGCGTGGCTCAGTGGGTTAGGCTGCTGCCTTCGGCTTGGGTCATGATCTCGGGGTCCCGGGATTGAGCCCCGCATCGGGCTCTCTGCTGGGCAGGGAGCCTGCTCCCTCCTCTCTCTCTGCCTGCCTCTCTGCCTGCTTGTGATCTCTCTCTGTCAAATAAATAAATAAAATCTTAAAAAAAAAAAGAATAAATAATATGCTGATAATGCTCCAGGCAGTCTTGCCCATACTAAGCGCTCTGGAATCGGTGGCCATGATTTCTGTCTTTGAACACAAAAAATCTTCTATGACTCCCCATTTTCTACAGGATCACATCTAAACTCCTGAGAAGGACATCAGAAGTTAGTCCCTACCACCACCTCAGTACACTTCACCACACTTACCAGGCACACTGTTTCCTTCCTCAGTAGACAGCCCTTCCCTCCCTTTCTACCTGGAGAATTAATCTCATTCTGTACAGCCCAGCTCAAATGAATTTCAGTCTCTCCCTCGCTTAATCTTCCATAGCCCCAGCAAACCAGTGCCTTTCCCAGCTATGTCTCACAGAGGCGTGTTCATACACCCAGCGTGACTTTGGTCCCACCGAGTACGACTTAGCTGGTGGTGTGTCTCCCGACACGGGGAGCTCCAGGCAAGCAGGGCAGACCTCCTTCATGGCAGCATCCTGACTGCCTGGCCCAGAGCCCACCATGGAGCAGGCACCCAAGAAACAAGAAACTGTGTGGGACTCAAATGAGCTACAAGAAGGCTATGTGCCTGGTACACATTCAAATTCCTCAATATTTCAATATGGAAATCACAGTTCTGAAAAAAAAAAAATCAAGGTTTCAGAGCCATCGCAGAATCTGGAAACATGGAGCAATGGATCCAGTTCTCCTCTGTGTCCAGTTCCTCTGGGACTTTTCAAAAATACTGATCCCCAGGGGCCCCTGGGTGGCTCAGTCCGTTAAGTGTCTGACTCTGGATTTCGGCTCAGGTCATGATCTCAGGGTCCTGGATGGAGCCTTGTGTGGGGCTCTGTGCTCAGCTGGGAGTCTGCTTGAGTCTCTCTCCTCCCCCTCTACCCCTTCCCCCACTTGTGCTCTCTCTGTCTCTCTCTAAAGAGAAATAAATAAACCTTAAAAAAAAAAAAACCTGATTAAAAAATACTGATGCCCAGACCCCATCCCTAGCAAGTCTGATGTAATAGCTCTGCAGGGGGTTGAGGGCAGTGGTAGGTATTACAAGGTCTAATGTGCAGCCAGGATCGCGACCCTCCACATTGTACAGAGCTCCCAGTCTGTGGACTGCTGGAAAAGTCAGAGAACTGGCAGACTGTGGTGCTGGGTGCTGACGCCCCCACATCACCTCTGACAGCTGCTAGACTCTGACCCAGTGTGCCCTAAAAATAGCACGTACCAGGTGCGTGGTCAGGGGCAAAGTGTGGGAAAGCCCCGCTGGAATGAAGACCTACTAATCAGCCAGAGCTGCCCAGGGAGTTTGCACGTGTCCGCTTCCTTAACCCGCACAGCACACCCGCGGGCAGGAAGTTTGAGATTCCTATTTTCCTGAGGAGGAAAACAGGCCCAGAGGTTAAGTATCTGCCCAAGGCCACACAGATCGAAAGTGGCAGGTTCCCTGCACGTGGGCTACACAGGAAATGACTGCTTGAGCAACTTCATACTTCAGGGCTAGGAATGAGGCTCTGGGGAGAAACGAGAGAGGCTGTGAGAGCCGGGGAAGGCAGGGGAGACGGGGGAGAAAGACCCGGGGTCAGGGAAGGCATAGCTGCCGGAGGGCTGGACCAAGGAAGGCTTCTGGGTGAAAGCTGACTTTCTCACGGACATGCAGCCCGGGTGAGGCCGAGCGGAGGATGCCAGGCGGCAGTGGGGATAGGGACAAGGCTCAGCCTCCACGCTGGCTCCAAGCATCTGAACCGGAGCTGAGAGCACAGACCGCCAGGTGTGAGGTAGGGATGGAACACATCTGGCTCACAGTAAATGAGTAAATGGGGAAAATCAGTAAATTCAGTCTGCCTGTCTGCCTGCCCCTCTCTGAGTCCTCCCGGGTCCCCTTGATCCAAGTGAGGTCGGGGTCCCGGCATCAGGGATACTTACAGGATGTAGGTGATGACGCCTATGCTCCTGCAAAACAAAGAACAGGCCAGTCAGAGCCACGCGGCTTTGACCCCAGCCCAGCAAGGGACTCCCCTGCACGGTCCCCAGGGGAAATGGTCACCTGCCCCTTCACAGCGGCCTAAAGATGTCATCTCAAGTCCATGGCCCTCTTGGTCCTACTCTTCAGCAGCAGCCTGGGATGTGTGTGGAGTCACTGAGCTCTGGACATTCAGGCTAAGGACCCAAGTTCAGACTCCTGCACTGGCAGGCTGTGACTGGGCCAAGTCCCTTATCATCTCTGAGCCTCTTTCTCCTCATAAAAGGAGCATAATAACTACCTCACAACACTGCTGGGAGGATTTTAGAAAACCAGGCAATGAAGGTACTCGGCCCCTATCAAGCACTGTTGAGTGAAATGAGCTCTGTCTGTGCAGAAAATTCTCTACAGTACCCCTGGGCCCCACACCGTGGTTAGAGCTTAAAAGGCTCTGGGCAGTTACCTGGTTGGTTAACGGAATGAGCTATTGTTACTATTTCTTTATAATGACGGCACCGGGCCTCAGGGCTGAGCCTGCACCTGCAGCCTCGCCTCTCCCCTTGTCCCTGCCTCGGCCATGTTCTAAGTGGCCTCAGGGCTGGGCCTGGCTGCCTCCAGCTGCCAGGGCCTTGGGTCCAGCACACATGGAGCAGCCAGAGGCTCCGAATGTGTGGAGAAAGGGGTTTTCATGGTCGAGGGGGATGTCAGCCAGAGCTGGGGTCTGAGGCTTGCTGACCTTGAAAGGATCCCTAAGGCGCTGAGGTGGCCTGCACAACTTACCACATGTCAGCCTCCAGTCCCAGCGGCTCGTAGTTCACAATTTCTGGAGCTGAAAGAAGCCAGATTGAAGAATTAGCAGGAGAATGAAGATGAGAAGATAAGGCTAGAGAGAATTTTAGGGTGTTTGGTGACAAATGTCTCCCTCCTGAATCCTCACTAAGGAAAAATCAGAGCAACAGATGGAGATAATTCTGGGTCTAAGAATCTTGAGAAATGAAGTTGCCTGTTATTCTGGTGGGAAGCTTTTACACAGAGGCCTTGATGGTGGGGGAGAGGAACACCCTGAAGAGGAAGCACAGGGTAGCGTGAGGAAGATGCAGGAAGGGGAAATGGGGCCTAGCAACAAGGCCTGCTTTAGAACTCTCTGGTGGAAACCAGGCAGGTCAGCACTGGAAGGTGATAATGAAGAAAAGAAGGCAGAAAGGGAATCCAAATCCCTGAGTCTGGTCTGAAAGAGGGACACCGCCCTACTGAGGAGATTGAAGACATTCTGGGGCCGATGAGATGATGAGCCTGAGGTGCCCAAGGGGCATCCAGACAAAGATGTCCTGGGAACAGGAGAGGGAGACAGAGCCATCAAATCTGAAGTCATTGTACAGGTGGAAACAGGAGATACGTGGATGATGTGGTGACCAGGAGTGGGTGTAGAGTCTAGGAAAGAAGATTCTACCCACCACAGAAAAGGGCCGAGTGCTGCGTGAAGGTCAAACACGCAAGCACTTGGAAAGTGAGTAGGGTCTAGAGAGTGACGGGATGGTAGCTGTCGAGATAAGACTGTAGACGACACCATAAAAAAAGCTTGGCCATGAAATGGAGGAGAAAGAGGTGAGTAGCTAGAGAAGAGAGAAGGGCTGAGCCCGTCTGATCATAATGGAAAAAAGGGAGAGAGCAGGAAAGGCTATGTTTGTTCATCTAGAATAATTGCAAACCCACAGCATCTATGGGGTGTGCCCACCTTCCCACCACTCTACTTCAAGACACAAGGAAACACTTTTCTGGCTCTGCTTATTTTTTAGCTTCTTAAAAATGATGTCTTACTGGATATGAGGTAGTCACCTGCCCCCCCCAACCTAACATTATGCTTCTAGCGTTCACTCGGGGCTCATCCGTGGTCTTTTTTTTTTTCACTGCTATGTAGTAGTCCACTGTGCGAACATATAGCATCTTCTCAGTGATCATTTGGATGGTTTCCACTTCTTTTCTCATCAGAACAACACTGTTATGAACTTTTTGCACACGTCTCCTCACAAACATGAAAGACTTCCTCTCGGACAGTGATTCAAGGTGCGGTCTGAAGACAGTCACTGGTCCAGACACAGTGGTACAAAAATTGGGAGTAAGCATTTAGAAACCCACAGAGAAACTTGACGTTGCCATGACATTCAAATTGTGATAATTTTTCTAGGGGTTTATTTTTCCAGTATCTTACTGAAAAAGCAGTCCCGGACAGATTGAAAACATTTTTTTTTTCAGTCTTTCACCACAGAGAGTTTGAGAAACACAACTCAATTTCCAGGCTTGTCTGCTTGATATGCATATACACTCACTTCTGTCCTCTGTGTGCTTTTATTGGTCCATTTTCTTCTGTGCTTTTCTTCTTCTTTCTTTTTTTTTCTTTGATAGTTTTTTAAATTAATTTTCCTATTGTTTCCCCCTCTACTTACATTTTTGTAATGGCCACCCTTGAAACTTTAGGATGGCTATCTAACAAATTCTAACATAAAGCAGTGTTTTGACCTTCTTCTAACAATACAAGAACCTTAAAATACTCATTTAAGCCCTCTGTCCTAACATCATTTTCTTCCATTTTTAGTTCCTTTTTTAACCCCACAACATCATCATCATTTTCATCATTATTTTAAACAGAAAATGTTTATATTTGTCCAATGTTTACTCATTTCTTTGCTCCTATTACTTCTTGCATTGAGACTTTCCCTCAAAAGGTCATTAATTCACAAACACATCTTTGGTAGTTCCATTAATACATGTTTGTTGGTGGTTAATTATTTCATGGTTTGTCTTTATTGTTCACATTTTATTTTTTGTTTTTTTGCTGTGTTTTGTCTGAATCATTTACCCTCTTTCTTGAAATATAACATTCTTGGGTATGCAGTTAAGGGTCCTTTTTTTTTTTTTTGAGTATGTAATTGACTCTATTAAGCAATTCGAGAATCAATCAGCATCTCACCTAGCAAGTAAAGAGATGCTCCCCAATTACTGTTTTTTTTTTAAATTTTCCTCAGTTCTTGGAAGATAATATTTTATTGGACATTGGTTTCCATTGTTGTTTTGAGAAGTATGCTGTCAGTCTAATTTTTTTAAATTTGTATAGATTGATTGATTGGTGATCTGTCTTTTCTCTCTGGCTGCTTTTAAGATCTCTTTGTCTTTGGTACCTTATAGTTTAACTGTAATGTCAACTATAGTATAACTATAATGGATTTATTTTTATTGTTTTCTATTCGATATACATTGTCCTTTCTGTAACTGGGTGTGCATGATTTTATAACACTTCTGGAAATTCTCAGCCATTTTCTTCAAATGCTGCTCCTCTGTTGTCTTCATTCCCTCCTCTGGGATTCCAAACAGACCTATGTTAGTTAAGCTTTCCATTTTTACCCTCTTACACTTGTCCTCTATTTCATATTTTCATGTCTTTTTCCTTCAGTGGTATTCTAGTTAATTATTTTTCAACTCTGCCTTTCAATTCTTCAATTTTCTCTTCAGCAGTATAAAACCTTGTGTAACTCATTCACTGAATTTTAAATTTCTAGGAGTATATGTTAAATCTCTCAAATTTCTATCTGGTTCTTTCTAGAATTTGCCTGTTCATTTTTGACAGCCTCTTGTTGTTCATTCTTGTGTTTCTTTTATTTCTATATACATTCCATTTATTTTATAGTCAACCTATGATAATTTCTGTATCTTATGTCCTCAGATGTCTAAGTCTTGTTGGTCTCTCATTGAAAGGCTGATACGCACACTTTGGGAGAGGTCCTCCTACTGAATTCCTTTGCTGCCCCCAGACCCAGCTCTAAGTTCATTTCACTGGCTTTGGAGGTGGGGTTAGTGGTGCTGAAGGAGTTACTACACTTAAACATTTCACTTATTTGCAATGAGTCCAGAATTCCATTAAAAAGAATATTTTCCTCAAGAATCCAGTTTTGTAGCAGGAAGGCTTTTGGAAGACTGGTTCCACTACACTCCTAGAGGCTGACAGTAGTTACTTTTTAACACTGTGTCTCAGGTTCAAATTTCAAAGGAATGGTGGGAGTAGGACAAATTATTATAATCCTACTTCTCAGGAGTCCTGGGTAAAGAAAGTCATTCTAATTTGGACATGGACCTAGAGAAATCACCCTATGTTTCTGTAAGGTACAAACAAAACCATTTCTGGGCTAGAGCTGGGTCATATGGGCTCACCCGAGTCAACTGTGGGCATCTCTTCCCAACTCTGAATTCAGTGACCAGTTAAAATTGGTAGCTTAAAATTGGCAAATGCTATAAATTAGGGTTGTGTTTTGTGTTCAGACCCAGTTGTTAGACATTTAACAGCATAGCAGTGAAAAAAACCCTCCACAGTTTGGTCTACTCATCAATATCCCACTCACATGGCTAGTCTGATGGAAACTCCCTACTCCATCCAGAGTGGACAGTGAACTATACCCAATAAAAGCACTAATTCTGGCCCTACCCCCTGCTATAAATGACTGAACCTGGGATATGCTCCTCCTCTACCCTGATTCTGTCCCCATCCCTCTTCAGACACTTCTCTCATCCATAACACCAGCCCTTTGTCTCTGTTTGACTCAAGGGCATGACTGATCCCACTGACTCTGCCAGAGTGGACATCTTATTTGAACAGGCTTCCAGAGAGATAACTCCATCATTCACTTTATAATTAATCATATGCTGTATTGTATCACTTCTTCCACTCTTGCCCTGAATTTCTAGCTGAACCATTTACTGTTGATTAACACTCAGTTTGAACTTAATTAAGTACATACACGCATTTTACCAAACACGTGAATAGTGGACAGCAACTGCTATCTTGGACAAAGTTCAAGAATAGATGTCTTGTGCCCCGGGTTCAAGTTGGTTGTGTCACCAGCTCATTGTGTGACCTTGGATGTGTCATTCTGAGTGTGCCTCCTTGCCATCACTGTGTCCCCAGTACCTCATCAAACATCTGTCATAAAGTAGATGAAGAATAACCATTGGTCGACCTCAACTGACATCCCATAGCCTTCCAATTCCACACTTGTTAAACTAGATGGATGACCCAAACAGAGCCTTCTAGCACTGTTACTTGGTGGTTTGATGTCTTATTTCAACATCTAAACTGCACGCCCCCTGGGGGCAAGATCTTTTTAGAAAGACAACCCAGTGTAACCAAAAAAGCACAGGCTTTGATGTTAGATGTATCTACATTTGAATCTTAGCTTTCGTTGTTTTGCCGAGAACAAAACATTTGATAGAGAAAATAATTAAATCTGCTTTATGAGGTTGTTTGAAGATTAACTGAGATAATGTTTGTAGGACCCCCAGCATAGTGCCTGGCAGACAGCAATGTTCCCCTACCCTGGGGTCTTTGGGTCCTTGACAGCACCCTTCTAGAAGAGCCATAGCACTGGCATGTGTGACCCGAAAATCCATCAAAAGGGATGATCTGACACATTCTGTTTTCCTTTTTCATTTGACTGTGGTCAGAAGTTTCCGCCACCAGGTTTTGGGGAGACCATGCCCTCCATTTCCAAGACCACTCCAACCCCCAAAGCAGAGAGAGAGACAGTGGTCCTCGATTCTCGTTCCTCTCCCCTCTTCAAGGCTGCCTCTCTAGGACCCCCAACCTGCACAGTCCCAGTCCCATGAGGGGGCCTCCTCTGGGCCCTGAGCCAAGGCTGAGAGAATGAGAGGGAAGACACAGCTGCACGAATAAAGGCCAGGCACACAGGAGAGGTGAGTGGGTGGATCTGGCATTTGGCAGATGATTTCCCTTTTCCTTTTCAGGAAATCAAAAGCTGCTCCAGAGAAACTTGAGTTTATGGGAATGCCAGAGGGCAAGTTAATTTTAAATCTTCACAATAAATTCAACGAAGAGCGGGGGTGGGGGGGTGGGGCCAGCTCGCGGCGGGTTTGGCTCTGCAAAGGCCTGTAGCCTTTTCTGGCCTCCCCCTCCCACTGGGGGCTCAAAGCCGACACCGGGACCCTTACCCAGAAAACCAGCAGGACATTTCCTTCCCCACCCATTATATTTCTAAGGGGGAGGGTCTCCAAGGCACCCTCTTTCAGCCTAGAGACCACAGCCCTAGACACAGGGGGTTTGTTCCCAGACTTTCTCTACCTCTGGATCCCAGATGCTTAGGTGGGAGAGAAGCAGACCTCAAACTCACCAACAAATTCTGGCGTCCCAAAAATGTTCTTAAATTCAACTCCATCTTCTATTTCATGAGCCAGGCCAAAGTCAATCAGCTTGATGTGTGGAATGGGAATATTCTTGTCTAACAACATAATGTTTTCTGGCTGGAGAACAAAAAAAGAAAAAAAAAATAGGAAGGAAAGAAAGGAAGAAAAGACATTAATTAAAGCCCTGTTTTGTGTTTTCACTTTGGGGTTAGGGTGGGGTTTGGTGTTCTTTTTTAGGAAACTCAAACTCTTTCTTGGTTTTGTGTCTTGTCTTTTCCTATGAACTCAAAAACAGGCACAGCGCTGAGGGCAAGGCCTGGGTTGCGCCAAACCTGCTGTTCACAGCAGAAGTGGAGACCTTAACTTTGGTCCCATTTCTGTCTCTGAATGGCAGATCCCTTTAATGCAGTACCTCTGTTTCCCAATCTGTTAAATGGGGCCAGGGAGAAACTTGCAGTATTTCCTGTAAACAAAACCACTGCCCTGTGTGAGGATGGGAGGGGTGGGAGCCTCGCAGTCTAGCCTCGGTTTACACTTGGCTTATTAACCTCTGTCTTCCTGACCACCTCTTTTCCCCGGCTGGCCAGCTTCCTGTTGACAAACTCCCCTCCTCTGGACTAACTGTGTAACTCACACTTCTCTATGTGTCTAACTAATTTTGGCCCTCGGCAGGACACAGGAAAAAAATGCACCTGATTTCCAGGGAAAATACCAGCTGCCCAGGCTATCCCCAGTGTCACAAACAGCTGTTAGATCGGATGCAACCTTGTGGGTACGTGTCAGTAGGGGGATGGTCCCGCCCTGGCCTCATGCGCTGCAGGCTCTCAGTGAGGACAGAACAGGAGCCTACCCTTCTCACTCCCACCCAGCTGCCCAGAGTTCACAGAGGGGGAGCAGGTCGCTCTGCTTCACCATGTCCCGTTCCACTCCCCACCATGATGGTCTTGGACTCCATTCCCATTGGAATGTCCTGAAAACAGACATCCGCACCAAAACATCAAATGTCACAGCCGCATATTCACATAATAGTCTCAAAGTGAAAACAAGACAAATGTCCATCAACTGGTGAATATGGTATATCCATGTATACTATTCCACCATAAAGAGGAATGAAGGCAAAGAAAAAATAAAAAGGAATGAAGTATTGATATTTCAGCAGGGATGAACCTTACAAACATCCCACTGGGGCACCTGGGTGGCTCAGTCAGTTAAGGGTCTGCCTTCAGCTCAGGTCATGATCTCAGGGTGCTCAGATTGAGTCCCACATCCGGCTCCCTGCTGAACGTAGAGTCTGCTTCTCCCTCTCCCTTTGTCCCTCCCCCCCACCTTGTGCTATTTCTCTCTCTCTCTGTCAAAGAAAAAAATAAAATCTTTTAAAAAAGAAAAAGAAAACCTTAATGCCAAGTGACACAATCAGTCACAAAAGACCACGCATTGTAGGATTCCACTGATACAAAATACCCTGACTAGGTAAATCCATAGAAACAGAAAGTGGATTAGTAGTTGCCTGGGACTGGGGGAAAGGGGAGTGACTGCTAATGGGTAACAGGACTTTTTTTTTTTTTTTTTTTTTTTTTTTTTTGAGTGACAAAGATTTTCAAAAATTGATTTCGGTGTTAGTTGCACAATTTTGTAAACTGTACACTTTACATGGGTGAGTGGTAAAGTATGTGACTTATCTCAATAAAGCAGTTTTAAATAAATAAAGGTAAATAAATAAATACAAGTTTAAGAAAATCAAGTGTCCCTATTTCTTGAAGTCCTGAAGAATTTCCCACCTTGTACCTTTGCTCACATTATTTGAGCTACCTAGAAAGCCTTCTGCTTGATCTGCCCATCAAAATCCTAGTTGGGCTTCTAAGTCTAACTCAACTCAGCTAGTCTTTTTTTTTTTTTTTTTTTTAAAGATTCTATTTATTTATTTATTTGTCAGAGACAGAGGGAGAGAGAGCGAATGAGCACAGGCAGACAGAAAGGCAGGCAGAGGCAGAAGCAGTCTCCCTGTCGAGCAAGGAGCCCGATGTGGGACTCGACCCCAGGACCCTGGGATCATTACCTGAGCCGAAGACAGCCGCTTAACCAACTGAGCCAGGCGTCCCTCAACTCAGCCAGTCTTAAAAGCTTTCCTCAAAGGGAGGAACTGTGTACTGCCTCCCACCCCCCACCAGACACACAGCC
This sequence comes from Mustela erminea, assembly GCF_009829155.1. Lineage (NCBI taxonomy): Eukaryota > Metazoa > Chordata > Mammalia > Carnivora > Mustelidae > Mustela > Mustela erminea. Next base: position 45,233,909 of record NC_045618.1, read on the forward strand.
CAGAAATGAATTCTCCTCCCCAGTCCCCTTGGTACTTATTTTAACCTTTTGGTTATGACATTTGTCACACTCTCCTTTGCTCACAGTCCTTGCTGTCACTGTCCTAGATCCTCTACTGGACCCTCAGCTGGAGGGAGGATTGGGGCCTTTGCAGTGCAGAGCATAGATACTGGCAGGCTGAGGGTGGTCCTAACCTTTAGCCGAACTGATTCTCAGTCTGGCTGGAAGACAGTCCAGGTGCCCCATCCCAAACTTCCTGGCTCCTCAAAGTCTCTGAGACCTCATGTCAGAGTGGCTGGAAACTTTCACTCGAGGAGGCTGGCTGAAGCCTCCCCTGACTTTGAAAATAAATAATACATTCCCTTTTGCTTTTTTTTAAAAGCTTGTTTATCCTTTTTCCCCTCTGGAGATTTCTCTCCACTTTATTTTGAAAATGTGTCAAAGTCCTTTCCCAAGGCAAAGCGTCTTTGGCCCTGCAGAAAGGAGAGTAGGGACAGGGGAGGTCAGGAAATAAGACCCGGACAGATGGCCCCACTCCAGTACCCCCAGTACAGCCCTCCAATGGCTGCCCATGGACTCCAAGTGTCCTGGAACCCCATTCAGGGAGCTGTGCCCTCTCCACTGTCCACCATCACCCCGGCAGGTGGGGGCAGGGAGCTTCTCCTCCCCCCATTCCACCATATTCTTTAGTCACATTATTGGCAACTTCCCCTTCTCTCCAAGCAATGGCCCTGAGGCTTGTCTCTGGGACCGGGGGTCAGGGCCCAAGGCTTCCTGATGAGCAGCGTGTTTGGGCCGCAGCCCACGCTACATGGGGACAGGAGCTGCAGCGGACAGATGCAGTCATGCCAGATCCCCAGAGATGACCCCCAGAATTATGGGGCACCAGGAACTGGGTGGGGAACATCACGGAAGAAGGAAGAACCATGTGAGGCTGAGTTCTCCCAGGCCCCACTGCTCTGAGAGGTGAGAAGCATCCTTCCCTTATGGCCTCTCACCTCTGCGACCCACAGGCCGGAGAAACAGCCTCTCCACCGGCTTGTGAAAACCTCAGGGCCAGGCCACGTTTTCTCACCCGAGTACTGCCTGGCCTCACAAGTTCTTGTCCACCCCGAGAACCTAACACACAGCAGGTGACTTCACCCTCGCTTGGAACAGTCTTCCTGCACAGTCCCAATCCCCAACTTGCTTTACTTCCTCTTCACATTTCAGTAAAAATAGTCTCTCCTCCAGAAGGCCGACACGGGGGCACACACATTCCACCCCCCCGTCCCATAATACCCCGTGCCTCCCCAATTCCAGCGTCTCTTCCCCCGTTCAAGGTGACAGCTTACTTCTCTGTCTCCCCACACTGAGCTACAAGCTTCCTGAGAGTTTTGTTCCTTTCCTTGCTACAGAGCCTGGCATCCACCAGGTGCTCAGTAAATGTCCAGGGAGTGAGGACAGCTGTCATTTGGCTGCACTGTGCTAACCAAGCACATGACATACTTTACACCTCATCGAACCCTCCCCCCCATCTTACGCAGTGGATGCCATCATTCCTCCGTTTCAGAAAGAGAAACCAAGACCGAAAGACTGACTTGCGAAGGCAAGGCTTAAACCTCTGCTGGACTGCAAAACTTCTGCTCCTATCAATAGAGGAAAGGATCTCCCTTCCCTGGGGCTCAAGTGTCCTGGGAATCTCTCCCAGGGAGAAGTGGGAATGCTGTTTGGGCCTCACAACCTAGGGCAGCCTTGTACCCTGGCACAGCAGGAATGTTCTGCTGGGTGGGCAAGCCCTGGACCCCTGTTCTGCCCTCCATCACTCACACCCTGGCCCATTTGGACCAAATGTACTTTTAGGTTCAGACCTGCCCTGACTGGGAGTAAACAGGAAAACGGCTCCTATATCTGTAGCTCCTCTTGCTTTCGGAGGGGCTTCCTTCTCGCTATCCCAGCCTCCATGCACCCAACCCGATGCCACCCAGGAGGCAAGGCAGGGGCTGACATCGTCTGAACAATTTCCAAGGCTAGCAGCGTACAACGGCTCCATGTCATCTTTGCAACCGCTCTCAGGGGTAGGCACTGTCAACCTCCCCACTTCACAGATGACGAAACAGAGGCTCAGGGGGCTAAAGCACTGGCCCAAGGCCCAACACCTCATAATGGCAGAGTCTTGGGGTGGGTTTCCCAGGCTGTCCAGGCCCTGCTTGCCACCACATCACCCAGTTTGGTTAATTACCTTCAGTGGTCCCACTGACCAAGAGAGAAAGCGCAAATGCCCTGCCTGATATTTGAGGCAATGAGACTCTGCACTGAGGGTCCATGTCACCTTCCCAGCCTCATCACCCCTCACTTCCTTGCACCTGCCCCCTCTCCCCTCCAGGTGGCTACTACTACACCCAGAGAGACAGCTCGGTTCCATCCTTTGCTCTGGCTTTTCCCCTTGCCTGGAATGCCTTTCCTACTCCTCTTCACACTTTCAGGGACTATGCCTCAACCCCGCCTCCTACTACTGCCTTACTTTTCAACGAAGCGGCCCCTGACCTTGGGCTCTAACCCCCTTGGCGCTGACAATGCTTGTGAGCAAGTGGTCCTCAGTTGTAGGCTGTCTCTCGTCTTGGGACATCGCTGCTCTCCCAGGTGGTGGCCTCCCTGGGAAATTTCAGATCAGTGCTAAGTTTCTTGGCATCCCCTATGGTATCTTGTGTCCTGCACACGCCCCTGAAATATGCTAACAGGCACTAAAAGAAGTGGGAGTTAGCGGTCCTTCTCTTTCTGCCCTGTGGAAGTCCTCCACCACCCTTGGGGGGTGCCCTAGGGCACTCCTCCCCACGGGCCGCTGTAGGGCTGGGTCAGGAGGGACCATGACTAAGGGAGGATCCCCAAGGGTAGCCTGAGGGCCAGCAAAGCAGCAGCTCCCCCAAGGGCTTTTTCTCAGCTTCTCTGCTTCCCCCTTCCCAAACAAGGTAGGGCACTAGAAAAGATCCCGGGCCTGCATACTGGGAAATTCCGGGTTCACCTCCACCATACAAGGCCATGTGAACTGAAGCATGCCACTTCCTCTCTCTGGGCCTCAGCACCCCCAGTTCTAAAATAGACACTGGATGAGTTCCAGAGCCCCTTCGAGCTCTAGCCTCTGCAGTTGGAAGGTGGCACAACATCCCGAGCTGGTTGGGCAAATTCCCACTCCTCTGGGCCCCAAGTAGGACATACAAAAGGCTCAGGTCTCCTGTCTCCAGGTCAGGAAGGAAGAACAGGCCACTGTGACCACAGACTGCTGGGTCCAAGCCAGGCTGCCCTCTGGAGTAGTATGATCCTATCCATCTGTCCTTCTCCAGCTTTATTTGCTTTGACCAAATACTACCCACACACTTGACATCACCTCCAAAGCATGGCTACAAGGAGGGATTCCTACAGGTGCCACCACTGCCCCGCACAGGGCTTGTGGAGTTGCTACCACGAGGCGAAACTGCCCTCACCTGTCAAAACAAACCCACCCAGCTCAGCCCAAGAGGCAGGCAGCTGTGGGAGAGGCCAACATGCCCCACCGTGTCCCAGTGGATTTGATCAGAGGTGCCTGTTATGGTGCTAAACTGGAAGCTTGTCCTCCAGGCAGGACCCATGTGAGTGGGTGATTCCCCTCTCCCCCGTCCAGTACAGCGTGTCCAAGAGCCCCTGCAGGAGGAAGTCAACCTCAGGGGCCTATACAGTAAGGTGCAAAGGCTTGAGCTTAGAGTCAGGCGGGTCAAGGTTCAAACTCAGCTCTGTCACTCACAGTGAAACCTGGTCAAAGTCAATGGACCTCTTGCAGCCTTGGTTTCCCATCTGTAAAATGGGGCAATACCTCCATGGCATAGGGCTGTTCTAAAGATCCAGAGAGATGGTCCATGGAAGGATCGATGCCCAGCAAGATTTCAAGTAATGGTGGCTATGTCCATTCGTTACTCTCTGGGATGGAGCAATGACAACAGTCATCTCCAGGAAACTTACTGAATCCCTGCTGAATCACCTGTGCACCACTGTAGAATATGCCCTCTCCCTGACCTGCCTCCTGTCCCACGCATCCTCACCCCCATGTCACCCCTACACTGTTCACAGTGTTGAAGCTGAGATCATTAAGTCCTATCATGCTGCAGAGCAGCTCACAGAGGTCAGGAAACTGCCAAGGTCACTGAGCGAGGAGGAGAGCCCAAGTCTGTTGACCCCCGCCCAGTGTCTTCTCCACGTGCCTGTCACTGGGCGAGGCTGCTTAGCTCAGCCAAGCGGGGTACCGGCCAGACACGGAAGCTGCTTATGAACCTTCATTGCAAATGTGGAGCATGGCCCCAGGAAGTGCTGGGCAATCTGAGCCAGGAAGGATGCCTGCTGCCAGACCTCTAGGGGCAGGTTTCCATGGAGATGCAGCAAACTCTTCCCCTGGCACCCTATAGATGAGACCACAGGCAGCCCCTTCCCACATGCCTCCAGTGTGGCCCATGCACAAGGTCCCCTCCACCTGGCAGTCAAGGCTTTCCTACCTCTGGAAACTCACCCCTCCGCCACATCCCAACCAACCTCCTAATCACCCTTACACCCCCCTGCAGTTAGCTCTGCTGGAATGGCCTTCCTCACGAGCTTCTTCCCGTCCCCACTGCTAGCTCTGACACATTCATTCTGGAACAAGTTCCATGACCCCCTCCCCTCCAACACTTCCAACTAGTTTTTCCCCCCAGCACCTGCCTGTTAACCTGACACACCTCTGGCGTCGAGTCAACTGCACTATAATTCCTTGTGTGTCCTCTCCCCACCGTTCTGAAGCCCCAGGAGAAGGACAGGGGCCCTGCCTCTCATTTCTACCCCTTGCACCCAAGAGTGGCTGGCATCGCAATTCCTGGGTGCTCGGGAACTATTTCCTGCCCGAATGAACAACTAGCACAGTCACATATGCATCTCTTGCACCTTCTGCTTTTAGGGAATCAAGATAGATAATGGCTAAGAGCCTTGGAACCTGGGTTCCAATCCCAGTTTGGCCATTTACCAGTCTGACACTGGGAAAGTCACTTAGGTGGGCAGCTGCAGGTTGCTCACCCATTAATTAGTAATGATGATCCAACTACTTCACGAGGGTTACCAAGAGGATCAAACAGGACCTATAAAGTGACCCGTAGCTGTTAGCATCCCCTCGGCGAATATTTCCTTGGTCATGTCTCTTCTTCCCCAGAACGAGGGTCTTTATCATCTGCCTTCCTTCTCAGCCGAAATTCTGTCTCCCCCAGCAAGTATCATCTAAATAGCCAGCCTAGTGCTCCTTCCTTCTCCTACCTTCACATGTGTGCAGCAACCTCACCCCACAGCCTCAGTCAAGGCCAAGAGCCTGTGTGTTCGTCCCACCTTCCCAACCAGATTGCCCAGTTGCAGAGAGCAGGCCTGTTTTGCATGCTCTGTGTTCCTAAAAGCACCCAGCCTAGGGTTTTGGTATAGCACAGCCTACAGCGTTTAGTTTCCAAAGCATGCATACTCATTTGATTCTCGGTGTCCAAGACAGGTACTATCATCACCCCCATTTTACAGATGAAGTAACTGGGGCTCACAGAGGTTAAGCGCTTGCTCAAGGTGCCTCAGTAATAAGTAGTAAGCTACTTGAATTTGAGGTTCAAGCTCTGGCAGACTCCAGATCCTGTGTGCTCTCCTGTCTCTTCTGTCACCTCCTTCCTCTAGTTGATGCAAGGGAGCCTGCTGGGGTCACCCCTGCCTGCTGCCCAAGTGGGCATGTCCACCTTGGCTCTGGTGCCTCAGCAGCTTCCTATCCCAGCTCCATGTTATTTCCCAGAAAACCCACAGAAGTGGCTTCGGAAAGGACCCCAAACTCGGTCGCATTTGTATTTGTATTTTTCTTTTTTTAAGATTATTTATTTATTTATTTGACAGGCAGAGATCACAAGTAGGGAGAGAGGCAGGCAGAGAGAGAGGGAGGAGGAAGCAGGCTCCCCGCTGAGCAGAGAGCCCAATGTGGGGCTCGATCCCAGGACCCCAGGACCATGACCTGAGCCGAAGGCAGAGGCTTTAATCCACGGAGCCACCCAGGTGCCCCTCGCATTTGGATTTGTTAAACCACAGCTTCTGGCCACACACTCATGGCCTCCTTCTGACCTCCCATGCATCCTCACTCCCATGTCACCCCTACACTGTTCACAGTGTTGAAGCTGCAAGGGCCCCCAGAGATCATTAAGTCCCAAGCTGCAGAGCAGCCTGTGAGCTGTGACCTGGTCAAGAAACTGCAAAGGTCACTGAGTGAGGAGCAGAGCCCAAACCTGTCTGGTAAAGCAGAAGGGAAAACCTACTCTAGCTACCTACTCTGTCCCTAGGCTCTGTGACATGGAGAGAAATAAAAATTCACTTTTAAGGGCATTCCAGGACGACTGGCTTTGGGCCTTGGGCCAACTAGCAATGTTGGCCCTATGGTTTGTGCCAAACTAACATTTGGGGTGGGCTTTCCCCACACATCACCTTATTGGATCCTTACAACCACCAAGCTGTGGATGCCTGGTGTCCTCATTTAACCAGTGAGGAAACTGAACCTCTCTGAGCCTTGGCCCCTGGTCTGCAAAACGGGAATATTACTGTGGTAAGGTTCTAGGAGCCCTGAAGTAACCTCTTCTTTCTATAAAATGGGCATGACAGCAGACCCTCCCTCACAGGTGGCTGCATGGATTAAATGGTAAACACATGCCCAGCACTCAGACAGGAGCCTTCATGTTTTCAAGGTGCCCAGTAACCACCAGCTCCCATTGTTGTTACTACACCACTGACAACAGTCAGCCTGCCTATAACACGATCCTGTTTACAAAGTGCTCTCATGTTGTGGGCAAAGGCTCAGAGAGCCAGGGAGGTGTTGGAGCTGGTGCCTACTGGCCCATGACAGCCCAGGAACTGTGTGAGCCGGCTGATAAAGAGAGCCACATTAACTATATTATTTTAATATTAAAATTAAATTTTATAAACTGATTTTGAAATCAGTCAGATGAAAAACAATACTTAAAACTCATTGCTTCCTAATTTTAAAAATCGTGTTCTAGTATTCTCTGTGCTTTTGAGGTCATCTCTATCCCTTATCTCTGAACTGGGGAAATCCTAAATAAGGCTATGCTACTGCTCCCCTCTTCCAAACTCTGGTCAGTGGCACGTTGCTACCTTGAAATTGTGGCCCGGGCTTGGGGGGATATTGACACCATGGAAAGAGGCAGACACTACAGATCAGAACCTGATTTATTATCTTTTTGATTCTAGACTTAAGACGTGCTGGAGAAGATCACTTAATAATGTAGCTGAAACTTAAAAGGGTGCCGTGTATGTAGCTGTTGTTTTGTGAATAGCACAGAAACAGAGGACACATTTTTTTAGTATTTGGAAACTATTATCTAATCCAGCCAAGAAGTCATTCCAGTCATTGAAAAATAAGCAAAGTTCTAACACATGTCTTCATTGTTTCATTTTCACCTTACTTGTTAAATTTCGTAGACAAAAATATCAACCAACATTCTGGTCAGAATTACACTTGGGTGTCAACTGCATCCCTAGGTTGGCTCTTGATACAAGAGTTTGGCAGAACCCAAAGGAAATGTTGTATGAGAAAATTGGCTCTCTGGGATTTACCAAAGAAAGTATCATATATTTTTATTGTTTGTAGGTTGTGTTACAAACCTTTACATGATAAAATTCATGATATGTGTGGGGGTGTGTGTGTGTGTGTCCATACACTTGATTTCTGGAGATCTGGCTGTTACCAGAATACTACTGCACAGAACCTTAGGCTAGGAGATGCTCAACCCCCAATCTTCTCCTCTTTCTACTTCACCATGTGGCCCCCTGCTGTATCTCGTAAGAGTCACCTGGTTGGCTTAATGCTCCTGTTGCAAAGTATCTGTATTTCAACTCCTTCATTTTTGTTTTCTTTCTTTCTTTCTTTTTTTTTTTTTTAAAGATTTTATTTATTTATTTGACAGAGAGAGACACAGCGAGAGAGGGAACACAAGCAGGGGGAGTGAGAGAGGGAGAAGCAGGCCTCCTGCCAAGCAGGGAGCCTAATGCAGGGCTCTATTCCAGGACCCCAGGATCACAACCAGAGCCAAAGGCATCTAGATGCCTAAGGACTGAGCCACGCAGGCGCCCCTCATTTTTGTTTTCTTAAAGGTTTTCTTTCTTTTTTTTTTTTTAAAGTAATCTCTACCCCCAACGTAGGGCTTCAACTCACAAGCCTGATGTCAAGAGCTGCACGCTCCACCAACTGAGCCAGCCAGGTGCCCCTCAACTCTTTTAATTATGCCTCTCCATACTTACTATTTGCCACATTTTGTACTTTCCCTCCACTATTTAGAAGTTCAGTTTCCTCAGCTCACTCCTTCCGGGGTTACCCTAAGGGGGCCTGGCAAGAGTGGAAAATACAGCCAGCATTTATTTCTAGGGCTCTAGGCTCAGTCTGATGCATGGGGTTGCAATGAAGGGGCCCAAGGGCTACACTCTGAGGCTGGGGCACAAGCTAAGATTGGCATCTGAGGAACAGGAAACAAGGTCTTCCCCTAAAAATGCACCGAGAAGGTAAGGCAATCAGGAAAGACTTGTATAAAAGTTCCTACAGTAAAGTAAAATACTTTAGAGCACATGTGGGCTCCTCGGGTTAAAATGTAAAGTAGAAAAAAAGCATAAGAGAAAATTATAAAAGTAGTATAGTTATAAGCATCCTAAAATGAACACATACGCACACCTGTTCAAAAAGCTGGAGAAAATAGACCAATTGTTAATGGTTGTTTTGGAGTAGAAAGTCTATGGGTAACTTCTTTGCAAGTTTCTGTGTCTTCTATGAGCTACTACTTTTTATGACAGCATAAAAGACCATCCTTCAGTTAAAAAATGCTAAGGGGTAACTTTGGGTCATCCCTTTCCCATGTTCTTGTCATTACTGGCCTACTCTCTCTTAGCTATCCTCTCTGCGCTGCCAGAATTATCTTTCAAAATCAGAAATAAAATCATGTGCATCCATTCATGAAAGGTCTTCTACCAGTTATTAATTTTCTTAAGTGTGATAATGGTGGTAGGTTGGTAGGAGCCTGACCTGAATCTTGGGAGATGCCTGTAGAAATACCGAGAGTGGAATGTCAGGATGGCTAGAATTTTCTTTCAAATTATACCAACGTTTTAAAGAATCACATATATTTTTTATTTTAATTTTTATTTAAAATGGTTTTAATTTTAAAAGTATACATGTACTATGTGTACATGTCTGTGTGTAGATATACACATATATAAAAATACTTTTATATAAATATACATTTTTCTTTTTTAAAGAGAGAAGGAGGTAAAGCAAATGTGCCTATATGTCGGATCTAGGGGGAAGGTATAATGGTGGCCATTATATTCTTCCAATTTTTCTGATATGTTTTCATAATAAAAAATTTTGAGGGAAAAAGCCTTCCATGGTCTGCTTTGACAGACTGTGGTCTGGCCTGCACCTTCACAATCTCACTGTACTCAATCCCATCGGTTAAATCTCTGCCATGACTCGCCTTTGCTTCATGCTGCCAGGTTTTGGTATGGAAACAGCCTCCTTCTTATAAGTTCTACTTTCAAATGCATGCACATTTTATAGCAACTAATAAAATATACATTTTTTAAAATATGAGGAATAACTTATTAGAAATAACGTAACCAGATGAGAAATTAACTGTGTGAAGGAGAAATGCATGGCATGGTACAGACCTTTGGATTGATAATATGTCAGAGGCATGGCCCAAGGAAGTAAGAAATTTATGCTGTTCAGAATCTGGGGAAAGAAAAGCTCGTGGCACCCAGATTGGCTTAGTGTTTCCTCATTGGCTGAGTTCAAGCCCCAGCTCTGTCACTTAATACCTGTGTGATCCTGGACAAGTTATTTAACCTCTCTGAATCTCAATTGCCTTGTGTGTAAAAAAAGGACAATACTTTGTACCTCCATGCATGGCCACAAGGATCAAATGAGAGAACAAATGTATAAGCATGCTATATTCTAGAAAGTGCCATAAACATTCAAAATATTATTAGTATCATTCCTATGAAAGCTTGACGAGCAGACCCCATCATGTCACGAATGTAAAAAATAGCTCAAAGGATAATCAGAGCATTGAGGAATTTGGATTTGGGGTACTTTGTTTACAAATTCAAAATTCACTTCTTAATGCTATTTATATAAACCAAAAGCCCCATGAGAGTTCTAGGTTCCTGGCTTGCGTATAATTTCATTCAATCCTCATGGTGTGTGCTGAAAATACCAGTAAGATCTGAAGACGACCTTCCATTTTTGAATTCTCCAGCTGGTTTGGGGTGTAGGGGAGACACACCCATACTCAGAAGGGAAACTCCCAAATCTAAAATAAACACAAAACCACACAAACCTGCCCTCTATAAGACCTTCATTTGTGCTGGGATGGCATGCCAGGGTGAGGTCTCCGGGCAGTACTGAGGGTAAGCCACCATGCAGACGCCATGTCTGAAGGCACACCAGGTGCTAGGTGGTACTGAGGGGCAGTCAGCCCTAGGGTTCCTTCCATCCAGGCAAGCACAGGGCAACAGCATCTACCTTCACCACCTACAACCACCCACATCAATGGGCCTTTCTGGGGTATATTTACAACACACACTGGCATGGTATTCCCTCTGCTGAGTCAGAACACTTACCCCCTGGAAGTGAGATTTTGCTGGCGAGAGTCATGGTTAGCTTTCATTTCAGGTGGCCTCCCCACTGAGTCCCACCATGGCCACCTCCTAGTAGACAGTGGGCCCTTGGAAAGCAGGTACCCTATTGCACTGATGTTTGACACTCTATTCCTGGGCATATGACAGTCCCTCAATAAATGTTCACATCGTGGGACTAAAACCTGCCTGTAGCCTCTTTTGCATTTTCCAGGTGACATGAAAGTGCCATGCACACATCTGGTCTTACCAAGGCATTCATCCCTTTCTTCATGTGCCAGCGATGGTGCTAGATATAAGCAGCAGAAAGTGAGTGAGAGCGACAGATACTCCCAGCAGAAGGCTGTACAAAGGGCAACAGAATCAGAGAGGCAGGTTCATTCTAAGTTATGGTTTGGGAGGTAGCAGTAAAGTCTTCCCAGAGGAAGTAGTGTTTCTGCTGGGCCTAGAAGGGCAAGCAGGAAGGAAGTCTATGGCCAGAGAAAAGGAGGAGCAGCAGCTTCCTGGATGGGAACAGCCTGAACAAAGGAGGAGAGAGGCCAGAATACAGATCTGTCATCTTGTTGCCTGGAGCTAGAGTTTTGGAGGGGTTGGGGGGTGGGGAAGGTGGATGAGGTCAGAATCAGACCTGAATGTCATGCTGACAATGGGTTCCCTTATCCTACAGATGACAAGGACCGACCCATCACAAATTTCTGGGCAGCAGCCTGCCTTGATCTGTTTTCCCAAGACTGCTTATCATATGGTAATTGGTACATTTATTGTTCTCTGCCACAAGGCTGGGAACATGTCAGCTTTGACATGGGGCCGGGGATGGGGCCTCACCTCTCTAGCCTCTCTAGCACCGTGACGGAACAGGAAGAGCTTATCGGCTAGCAGTCCCAGGAGAAGCCATTCGTATTCCAGAGAGCTGCCCCTCCTCCATCACCTGCCCCTTCAAGCTGGAAGGTGAGCGTGGAGAACAGGTCACAGGTAGGGGCCTGGAGACAACAGGGTGGCTGTGTTCGTGGGACCACAAGACTAGCCTGACTCACTTGGTGAGGAGTACGAGAATACAAGTGTTGAGGAAAGCAGAGGCACCTCAAAGAGAATGAAAATCAGGAAGAAAAATATATCCATGAATAATGATTTTTAGATGGTGGGAAACAACATGGAACCACCCCACCCCCCACCCCAAGCTACCAGCTGGACTTTCTACATCATCCACTCTAGCTGGTGGAAAGTTCCAGCTGGGGGCACACATACCCACATTCTGGCTCCAGGGATGTCTACCCCATCATGAGGTAACACAGCTACTACTCATCACTTCCTGGAGTTGCTCAGCTGGGCCTGGGCCAAGGGACCACGGATGGGGGCGGATGGGCCAGAAGGCTCAGCATTTGCACAGCTCTAAGGACAGGAGGCCAAGATAGGGGTTAGCAGCAGCCTCGCCCTGCGCACATTTGAGGCAACCCAGACTGTCTCCAGGTGGTGGAAAGCAGCCAGACTGAGCCCAGGAGCCAGACATGCCCCAGCAGCCATCAATCTCAGCTCTCTGCTGGGCAGTTGAGAACTGCATTAGCAGGCCTGTTTTCCTAGTCTGATGGGCCCAAAATCCTGTAACAAGAGTTGTGTTTTCTTTTCCTCTCTGCTGGGAGGGGAAATAACAATGGCAGGTACTATTACAGAGTGCTACAGGGAGTCAGCTAATGCCGCTTCTCTTTAACCCCGGCAGCAACTGTGCCAGGTGGGGATTATTGCCTGTGTTGAAGCTGAACGACTAAGGCTCAGGGGTATCCCGGTATACAGCAGAGTGAAGACCAAACCCCTGGCCTGGCCGCCTCCAAGCCAACACTCCCCTCCCCAGAGCAGCCACACAAGCAAGTTAAAGACTTCTTTTCTTCTTCTTCCTCTTCTCCTTCTTCTTCTTCTTTTATTTATTTATTTGACAGAGAGAGAGACAGTTAGCGAGGGAACATAAGCAGGGGGAGTGGGAGAGGGAGAAGCAGGCTTCCCGCTGAGCAGGGAGCCCCATGTGGGGGATCATGACCTGAGCCGAAGGCAGATGCTTAATGACTGAGCCACCCAGGAGCCCTGCACACAAGCAAGTTATTAAACAGCATGAAGGGGCTACCGTCATGGTACCTATGGGATTACAACTCCTCCTACCTCTACCAGACCTGGTAGAGAAAAGACAAAGAGTGAGGCCAGGCTCCTGGAAGCAGTCAAGACACAGAAAACAACAAGTTAACTGTCCACAGTACTGTCAGGAGGGATACACAAGAGCAATTCAGGTAGACGGTTTCCCACTCAGAGTGTTAACCACCCCGAAGGCCAAAGGCCGGCTCAGGCCACACCCTCAGCAGATTAGGGCACTAGCCTCCCAGCTAGGCCCCAGCTAGCCTCCAGGTGTCCCCATTCTATCCAACCTTTCAGCCAGAGAGAGATCCTTCCAAAACACACATCCGCTCACCTCACCTCCATGTTCCCTCCCTACCCCACTCCCTACTCTGTAGCCCTCAGGGTAAAGTTCAACCTCTTTGGTTTAGCTCTCACACCCTTGTGTCTGCCTTGTGCTCGCCTCCTGGCTTGTTCATTCTGTCATTCAGAACATCTACTCTTTGCCGGTACTTTCCTGAATACACTGTGCTCTTTCCAGACCATATACACTGCTAGCCTCTCTTCCTCAGAAGACCCTTCACCTTTGGTAACCCCTGCCAGTCCTTCTAAACTCAACTCAAATATCACCTCTTCCAGGAAGCCCTCTGGGATACCTCAGTCTGACTCAGATGCCCTCTCCTTTGAGCTCCCCAACTCCCCTATACTTCCTCCTATCGCAGCACTTAAGAGTTGTTATGTTTCTTTCCTGTCTCCTGTACTAGGTTTCCTAGAAAAGAGGAACTGAGCCTAGACAGGGCCTTAGTTGGTTTGTATATCTGTAGAAATACCTAGGCACACGGCACAATGCTTGAAACACAATAGGACTTTCTGGATAGAAAACTGAACGGGTTTTCCCCCCACCCCCCGCCCCTGGGTAAATAGGTCTCTCTGATCCCGGGTTAGAGGATCTTTATGCTTCAGGGGCTTGTAAAGGCTCATTAGTCCACTAAACTGAGCTCAGTTACTACGGGAACTGATCCTTCTACTTTGACCACATTCTTGCTTTCTGAGCTCCTATGTGGTCGCAGTGAACTTTCTCAACCCTGATTACCAGTTACCACAAATGATCAGTGCCCCTTGGAAGCAGCTTTGTGGCCACGTTAGGAGATGGGAACAGGGAGGGCAGCCAGCGGTCCCTAGGCTCCAAGACTGATGACCTCTGGGCCAGGGGCCCTGGAGGCTGTGTGGGGCCCAGACAGCCAGCCGACCCTGGCAGTGCTTGCCTGAACGCTAAGACTTCTGCCTCTTCCTGAGTTCGTTCTTGGTTACTGACGAGTCCAGCCTTGTGACATGTGCTTGGTTTCACGTTTCCTGTCAGTGGTCTACTATTTAAAAATGACACCCCACCTACTACTGTCTGAAAGAGATAAGGTACCTGTGGTCTGAAGAAGCAGCTTCTTGCAACCAGCCTCTCTGTGAAGAAAGCCTGATAATGCAAAATGAAACCGAGGGACGCTTCCTGAGGCATCATATTTTTCTTAGGAGCTCAGAGTTTTCCATGGTGAGATGAGGGAGAATGGCCAAAGGGGCGCTGATCCCTTCCTAGCAGTAATGTCAGAAGGGACAGGGCCCGTTCTTCCTAAAATGATTCTTCTCCCACATCCCCTCACTGACCTTGAGATCAAAGTGAGCAATCTTCTTGGCATGAAGGTAGTTCACACCATCCAGGATTTGCTTGATGAAGCTGGTGGCCTCTTCCTCACTCAGCGACTCCTTCTGGGCCAGGAAGTCAAAGAGCTCTCCTCCCGACACTCTGCAAGACACCAGTGGTGGGGTGGGGGCCAGGCCGTGGGTGCAGCTCCTAACCATGACCCCAATCATTTGGACATACAGCAGGATCCCCTCACCCATCTCTGGGGTTCTGTCCAACCAGCACCAGGAACCGACTTTGCTTCTATTTACTGCATTCTTCCCTTTGGATCATAAGGGCAGGAACTGCTCTTAGGGGGTCACCAGAAGGATCTTGGGTTACCCTTGGTATTACCTCTCCCCACCCCATGACTGAGGGGACAGAGGACAGAAACAGTGCTGTGCAGTGACAAAGAGGAACATATGCTGGGCCAGAAACTGGAGGCTCAGGTTTTAGTCCAGCTCTGCCACTCACCTTGGGCAATTCACTTTCCCCCTTCAGGCAGATCTTAGTTTCCTTACCTGCAGGATGAGCAGATTGAGAAAGATGGCTCCTGAGCCCTTTCTTTCATTTTACAAAAGATGGCCTCCTCAAAGCTCAAGGGAATCTAGGCATGGGTTCTAGACCCATTTAAAAACCTGACCATGATACTCTTGTCCTCACCCTCCCCTCTCTTGCACCTTATCGTAGATATGGCAGGAATGGAGGCCCACAGAGCAAAAACAACCTCCCCTGTAAATACTAGTTTACAGGTTTTTTTTTCTCCCCCACCCCCCACTCCTGCCTAGTTTACAGTTTTATCGGAATTAGGGATTTGGGGTTGCCAGATAAAATAGGGGATTCTTATTCACTAAATCTGATAGCCCTACTGGGTTTGTTTGTCCTCTGATGGATGCTAGGGTATCCAGCCAGGATGTGCTTCTCTGGGGCTGGGACAGAGCCAAGAGTCATCCCAAGGAAAGATATTAGGAAGAGATCTGGACCAAAGTGTCCAAGAACTCAGGATCACCTGAGGAACCTGCTTTAAATGCATATCCCAGGTCCTACCACAGACCCTAACAAATTAGATTCTCCAGCCCCTAAGCCTTAGAACCTATATTTTTACAATAAAAAAAAAATACTAGTTAATTCATATTCATTGAATGCTTACTCTGTGCATAATGTATACTTAAGGCATATTATCTCATTTAACCATCACAATACCTTACGAGCTAAGAACTAGTATTGCCTACTTGAAAAAACAGAGCCTGTCTCTGTGTTTGAAAAAACAGAGGCCCAAGGTCATGGAGCTAGTAAGTGGCATTCAGGATTCAAACCCAGGCAGGATGACTTTCAACCACTCTATCATATCGAGTGTCCTCAGATGATTCTTAAATGGCCAGAATGGCTTCTGTCCCAATTTGGGGACCCACTTATACCCTACTGCCTAGTTCATCCTAAACAAAGAGCACCAAAATGTCCTTTTTCACTGTTCTTTAAAAATGTTCAGAAGCGGGGCGCCTGGGTGGCTCAGTGGGTTAAGCCTCTGCCTTCGGCTCAGGTCATGATCCTGGGGTCCTGGGATAGAGCCCCACATTGGGCTCTCTGCTCAGCAGGGAGTCTGCTTCCCTTCCTCTCTCTGCCTGCCTCTCGGCCTACTTGTGGTCTCTCTCTGTCAAATAAATAAATAAAAATCTTAAAAAAAAAAAAATGTTCAGAAGTACCCACGGAACCACTCTTCAATCTCAGTGTCATGAAAAACAGAACCCCTGGACATGATGGGGTACCAAGAACAAGCACACAGCAACACCCATGACGTTATCTCACACCCACCTCTGCTTCAGCCTCTCGCTCCGTGCTAGCTAACAGAACTTTCTGCCGTGATGGAAATGTGTTCTATGAACACTGTCCAATATAGCCACTAGTCACATGTGGCTACTGAGCATCGAGAGGAACTGAATTTTAAATTTTATTTCATTTGAAATCATTTTCATTCAAAAACTGAAGGGGTATAAAATAGTTTACTCCAAACACAACTTTATTGTTTTGATAGGATTGTATTTCACGCTAACCATTACATGAGAATGAGCTAAATGTGCTGTACGTGTAAAAAACACACTAAGTTTTGAAGATGGAATACGGAAAAAAGAATGTGAAATATCTCATTAATGATTTTGATATCGATTACATATTAAAATGATATTTATATATATATAGGAGTAAATAAAAATATGATAAAAATTAATTCACCTATTTCTTTTTACTTATTATTCAAGGTGGCTAATAGAAAATCTCAAATCACATATATGGTTCATATTCTATTTCTCTTGAACTGTGCCAATATGGAGGTTATCTCCTTTAGATCTAGCCATTAGGTTACAGGAAATGCAAGACATAGAGGAACGAGTTCACTAACAGCATGAGGAAGGAATAAGCCAAATCCAGGCTGTGAGACAATCAACGGGACAAATGACCTAGTTTTTCCAACAAATCAATAGCATCAAGGAAGAAGGGGAAAGAAAACTGGTACAGGAGAAATGAGACAGAAGAGACAAAAGAACCAGATGCAGTGTGCAGACCTCACTTGGATGCTAATTCAAATAAAACAACCATAAAAAGATATCTCTGGGTCAATCAGAGAAACATCACTATGGACTGCAGCGTAGACAGCCTCGGTGGTCCCGAGGCCCAACTGGATAATTCTGTCATGGGATAGATACACGATGGCCACATTTTAAAAAACTGTCATCAATGAGAGATGCACACTAGAATGTTTATATGTAAAGTGACATTTTGTCTGAGAGTTGCTCTACAATATTCCAGCAAACAATCAGCTAGGGTAGGGGCAGGTGAGGGGAGTAGGAGTTTTAGATAAAACAAGACTGGCAAAACGTTGATCATTTGAAGCTGGGTGATGGGCATATGAGCGTTCCTTACATTTTTCTCTCTACTTTTGTGTATTTGAAATCCACTATAATCAGAAGTTAGTAGTAAACTTCCACAGTGGGGGGTGGGGGCAGACTCTGGGATCTCCCTCAGCCGCCTTCCCACATTATGACCATCATCGCCTGGCAGTTCCTCCATAACAGATGAGGAAACCGAGGCCCACAGGAGGGAAGTGGCCATGCAAGGTCTCTCAGCAGGGGAGTGTGCGGTCAAGGCCATGTCCAGGCCCCAGCCGCTGTCCAACACTGTCTCCTCAGGCGAACGTGTGACTGGGGAGGAGCTGCCCTAACCCTCTCAGCCATGCCTGTCAGGGACTGGGGGTAATGAGGATGTCTACATGCTCACCTCGTTCTGAAGAGCAAATGGGCTGGTGCTATAAGGAAGGCACTCAGCCCAGTGACCAGCATGTGTCAGCACTCCACCAGCAGGGCTTCCGCCATGACGTATTGTTTGTCACATGTGGTTAGTGTGGGAGAAGGCGCTGGGGATGCAGTGAGGCTTGGGAAGGGCCTGGCCAGGGGAGTACGGGAAATGAGCAAAGGCCCAGAGACAGGGGCGGGAGTGGGGGGATGCGTACAGGGCATGTATGTGGCAGGAAATCCCTGGGCCTGGCCAGCCTTGGAGGTGAGGGGCAGGCCTGCTGGCGCACTGGTTCTGTGGAGAGCACATCACTCTCCACCTTAGTCTTCTCTCATCTGTCAAATGGGGTTAAAAATATCTCCTTCTGGCAGACAGATGAATGTCAGAAAGAAGACCCTGTTCCTGCTGGGGTGTGAGCTTCTCAAGGGCAGGAGTCATGATCAGGTCCTCATCTTTCTGGCTAGTGTCTGCCGCATAAGAGATGCTGAGTCAATATTTAGAGAAAGTGGGGGTGGTGGTAAAGGGGTGAAGAGAGCCTGAGAGAGGCGCCAGTGAGATGGCGCCTGAGAGCTTGTTGGCTGCTAGAGCCTCACTGTCCCTCTACTCCCTCAGCTGGGCACAGCCCGAGGTGGCTGCCTCAGTGTTGGGATGAGGCTGGTGCACTATTTCTCCATGTGTCTCGGGGGTGAGGCCATTCTCTGCCCTACCGCCTCCTGGGCAGGTGCTGGAAAGTGGAGCCTCCTGTTATCTGCTGAAGGAGTAACCCTGAGTCCAGTCAAAGAACCAGGACGGTGGTCCCAATCCTTCCCTAACATAGATCCAACCTTCCCCTGAGGGTATGGCACGGGAGAATCCCTGGGCCTGGCTTTTCTTCTTGCAAAACAGGAATGAGGATGGGGTACCTGGGCAGCTCAGTGGGTTAAGCCTCTGCCTTCGGCTCAGGTCATGATCTTGGGGTCCTGGGATCAAGCCCCGCATTGGGCTCTCTGCTCAACAGGGAGGGAGCCTGCTTCCCCTTCTCTCTCTGCCTGCCTCTCTGCCTACTTGTGATTTCTCTCTCTCTCTGTGTCAAATGAATAAATAAAATATTTTTTAAAAAACAAATTTTTTAAAAAGAGTAAAAAAAAAAAACCAGGAATGAGAAAAAAAAACCCAGCCTATGGCCCCCGGGAGTGGGGAATCTTGCTGTAGGGTTGGACAAGTGCTATGAGACCCCTGATGAAGTCCTGGAAGTAAACACCACACACCATATCGTTGTCAGGCGTGCCGGTGGTGGAAGGGCATTTGACTCCAAGTCTACTCAAAGTTTGCCACCTGTGCTTCCCCTGAGCATTCTCTCCCTTGAAACTCACATCCCCCCAGAGGGGTAGATGGAACTTCTGTCCTGATTTTTCAAATGAGAAACAGAGGCCCGAAGAGAGTAAGACTTACCCAACGTCACACAGTAAGTCACAGAACCAGGATTCAGAGCTGCATCTTTTCAGCCCCAGTCTACCATGTCTTTCTCACCGCACTGTCTCCACATTATAAAGCCTGACTTAGTGCCATGAGGAAGGCTCAAAGCCTCCCCAAGTAGTGGGCAGTCCTCTGACATCCCTGTTCAGCCGCATTGGATCCCTCATTTCACGCTATTGTTAGCTGTCTGTCTCTCTCCCCAGCTACGTTATGTTCATTTCCACAGCACCTTGTGTAACAAAGGCATTCAACAGAAGGTAGGTGGTTAAAAGAACAAAGGGGGAAAAGCATTAAAACTCTCAGCATGATATAGGATATTCCATATCATACAGAAGTGACACCGTGGCATCGGCAAGAGACCTGTCCGGGGCCCTGTGCCCATGTTCAAATCCACAGCGTCCCCTCTTGCTGGCCCTTGCTTTCTGTCCTTCCAGCCGCTGCTGGGTTCTGTGAGGCTGCTGCCTCAGGCATATCCTAGCCTTCTTACCTTAAATAGAAAGCTCCCTAAGTGTGAAAGAATCTCGTGATAATGGGGATGTGTCCTGTCACCCAGAGCCACCGATGTGAAGGCCCAGGCTGGGTGAGGGTTTGGGAGACAGTCATCAGCCACTCCATTTGAAGGTGTGATCTGGGCAGGAGACCGGGTAACTCATGGTCTCCTTCGGATAAAGGAGGGAATAGCCACAGGAGTCCCCAGACTCTCCGCCGAGAGTCCTGGAAGCGTGGAAGACTGATGAGGTCACCACGGGTAAATGTCCAAGTCTGGACACCCAGGCTGGGGACACTCACATCAGTGCCCTGGCAGCTCTCCTCAAGGTTTTATTCATTTTCCCCTTAACACAGCTTTTCCCAAGAGCTTCTCAGCCCCCAAACCTCTTTCCTGGAGCTTCCTGTCTCCTCCCAAAGGTCTCTCCTCTCACATCCCAAAGCTCTTTAGCTTAAAGATGAAAAGCAAAACCTAATAGTCTGAGCCTCTTGTCCTGTCCTCTCAGCATCCCCAGGATCAGTCCCTTCCGGGTCTGCTGATCTCCCTTCTTGCAGTTGCTCTGCCTGCTGGAAACACTTCCCTGACTGGTTTGTGAACGTGCGCTAAAACGACCTGCGTGGGCAGTGATTGAGGAAGGATGCTGCTAGAGCTGCTCAGGCCCAGGAAACAGCACTCAATCTGGGGCACTGGGAAGCACTGCCCATACGCTGGGGCGCTCTGCCGGGTCATTCTCTCCGATGCAACCGCCTGGGTCTTGCTTTCCATTCGCTGGGGATCCGGGAGGTACCAGAGCCATCGGGCCTGGATGGAGAGCCTGTCCAAACTCCCAGGGCTGACTTACATTTTCCAGAGCACACTGCACATATGACATGAGTTAATCTACTGAGATTTTGAAAATATTCTTTATGGTATACAGAAGTCAGCTTATATAGCAAAACCGAATCCTTCCCATCTTTGCCTTCAACAGTCCTGACTGGAGGCAGCTGCTGCTAAGGAGGTCATGGATGGGGGAACAACAGCTAAAAGGGACTCAAATTGGGGCTGGGCATGTCCTCTGAGAACCGGTCACTTTAATAGAAAGCAGAGTGTGCCAGGCACTGGACCGCAATTGCCGAGAGGGGCAGTAGGATTGGGGTAGACCTATCCATAAAACCTGCCATTTCAACTGAACAGGCAGGCACTAATACTCATGTTCCAGCACTGGGCAAACCCACCGACCTATTAGGTTCATGAGGACCGGGCTGCCAAAGGCTGCTGAACAGCCCAACAGGGGTCACCAAGTCCAACCACAAAAAAGCCCACAAAAAGTCTTTCTCTGTCAGGAGATCCTCCCTCTCAGACCCCAGTGAGAGCAGTGAGACAGCTTGAAAGAAAAGAAGGAGACAGAGAAACTCTAAGTACACAGAACGGAGCAAGCATGGCAGCTTGCGCTGGCGACAACCAGTGGTATGGACAGTGACAGCTCACTAGAAGAGGGCACATAACTGTCACGGACCAGGAGCCTTGCTGGGAGAAACAGAGACATCTCAAGAGCATCCCAGACCCCAACTTCTAGGGTTTTACAAACAGAGAGAAGCAGGCGATTTCCCCTGCAATTAAAGAATAAAATTCTTTCATTTTATGAAAATGATCCTCTTCCTGGGGACTGATCCAAAAGGATTATTTCAAACAAACAAACAAACAAACAAAAAGGTGGGAAATTATGAGAAGAAAGTTGTTTCATGGCCATAAAATCTGTAATGGTTAAAAGCTGGGAAATAAAAACCAAATGTCTAACAATAAAGATACACGAGTATGTAATTCAATGAAACATGATACACTCAGTTAAAAGAAAAAACCCTTTTTGTGAAATTATGCTAATTGAGGGGGGAAAGCAGACCAAGAAATTGTACAAGTACAATGATTGTATACAAACAGATAAAGACTGAGAGGAATCACAGAAAAACATAAATAGCTATGTTTGGGTGGTAGGATTATGAATGTAATTTCTTTTCAGTTGCTGGAAAGTTTTTTAAAGCAGTGGCCTTGCTTTCCCAGCAGAGATGGGCTTCTCACTCTGCTGGGAACCAGTGTGCCAACTGCTCCCCCTGAGCCCCACAGGATGCCACACCTCGGGCTGTCCACATGGCTGACCACACCTGCAGGACACCCCGAGGCTTGCTGAGTCAGCAGAGGTATTTGCCAGCTAGTGTGACTCGTTGAGAAGACCACGGGAGAGACATGAAGGACGCTGGAGTGAGAAAGGAGTAGCACGAGTGATTTTATGCATTTAAACAGAGAGATGAATAATTTAAGCATCCAATGCAAGAGTATGCAAATGGCCATCTGCTATGTAAATCTATATCCTGGTAATACAAGGGTTTAGCTCTCAAACTAGAATTATTTCAAATGTCAGGTGATCCACCCAACCTGTAGGCAGGCGAAGGGTGGCTGCCACATTTAGGGATGAGAGCTGAAACTCAGAGGAGGGAGGTGACTGGCCCAAGGTCACAAAGTCAGGGATTACCAAAATAAATGCCACCACCCTTCTGTTAACCGGCAGATGCATAGATGCCTGTGAGGCTCAGAATATTCCCAACACGGGTCTTGCTGCTTGACTGGACACAGCCATTGTACCACAGTCCAGCTCAAACTCTGTTGTCTGCCAGAGTCCCATCTCCACATTCCATGGCCACACCTCTGGAGGGACACCAGACTGTGACATCTCCCCCCACGAGGTTGGCATAAGGCCATCCCACCTCAAGCTCATCACTGTCCACACAAGCCTGTGGACTCAGGTCCTGGCCCCGCCTCTTTCTGGCTTTGGGACCAATAAGCAACCTGGCTTCTCAGTGTTCTTGTCTGTAAAATGGGAAGAATAAGAGCTTCTGTGTGCTAAGATTGTTAGGAAGATTAAGTAAGGTAACAGAAGTGCTCAGTACAGTGAAAACAAAGTAAGCCCTCCAGGTTAGTAGGACACTTCCCTCAAGAGTCTTTGTGAGGACTGAACAAGATGGCAAACATGAAGCACCTGACAAATAGTTGGCTTACCATGGGGGTGGGGCGCTCTCAATAACAGCTATTATTAGGATAATGAAGGCATCAAACAGCACAAATGCAGAGATTTTTTTCTCAGGAAAGGGGTGGAGAAGGGCTCTCTGGAGCCTGGAGCATGACTGCTTCTCTCCTCCTCACAGAGAAGACCCCTCCCAGACTGCCTCTCCTTCCCTCCCACCACCTTCTTACACCCTATCCCCCACCGTCCCCTCCACCCCCACCGCCACGTCCTCCCCTGAGCTCTTCAGCCAGGAAATGACCCCAGCACCAGCCACTGCTTCCCTTTTATCCCCAGGGTCCAATGAAAGCCAGACCTAGACTCTAGCCCTGTCCCCACTACTCAGCAAACCCACCTACTTTGACCCAGATTGCAGGGGGCGGGGGCGGTAACCAAGGGAAACAACCCTCCGCTGACTTCATCTGCTTGCTACTGCCCTCTGGGACCTGTGGCTGCACCATCCAGCACCCTCCCCGCCCCCACCAGGGGTCCCGGGCACCCACTCACAGCTCCAGGATGAGCACCACGTCGGTGCGGTTCTCGAAGACGTCGTGCAGCGTGATGACGTTGGGATGCAGCACCTGCCGCAGGATGCTCACCTCCCGCTCGATTTCTTCCCGACTCACGCCCCGCCGGCTGGCCCGGCTCTGCCGCTTTTTTATGAACTTTGCCGCGTACTCCAGCCCTGTGCTTTTCTCTCGGCACTTCTTCACAATGGCAAACTGGCCGCTGTGGGGGACACAGACCGGCACAGTTGGGTTGTTACTATGTCCATCCAGGAAGTGACCTAGTTGCCAGCCCCCAGGCCACACTAATTCAGAGTCATGCTGCAAGGGTAGGACAAATCATGCTCCCAGCCAGCATCCTCACCTGCCTGTTAACCGTGGCTGAGATGGGGCAGGTCCTGGGCTTCCCTTTTGTTCATACAAATCCTTCACCTTGACTAGGAATGAATGTTAGTATTGTCATTCCCAGTGCACAGATGTGACCACTGAGGCCCTGGAAGGTTACTGATTTGATGAGGATGACACAGCCTCATCGTTCCTAAGTCTCAGTTAGAACCTGAGTCCAGTATCCACTAGATAAAACCACAGGGTCCAGAAGCTTGTATTATGTCATGTAAAGTTTAAAAAGGAAAAACATAAAGATCAGTTCGGTATGGTCAAAGTACTAATGGTAACAGTTACTTATTTCCATCCTTATCTGGATACAAGTACAAGTCCATCGATTTCTAACTGTGATATCTCCATATTCCCTATATTCTTATTCTACCTTTGTTCCCAACCTCCTTCCAACAAATAAAATCTCAATGACCTGACCAAAGCAGGTCTACAGCAAGAGAGCAGAGCCAAGATGAGGGTGATGCCCTTAAAGTAAGGGCAAGGCCAGAGGACATGCTGGCTGGGTTGGTGGGATATTGGTGGAGGCCAGGTGGATGGAGGCAGTCTAATACTGTTAATAACAATAAGTGGGAGCTCGCCATGGTGAGAGGGCTAATGGGACCACAGAGTTGTAAAGTGTTAGAAAACTGATGCGTAGGAGAGGTCAAGAGATAAGTGTAAGGTCATCACAGAGTCAATGGCCAAGCCAGGGGCCCAGCCCACTGTCCACAAAGCCACTAAGTAGTTATAGAAGTCAAGACCGTGCTTAGTGCCCCCCAGGTTTGAGCCTAGAAATGCTTCGCTCTGGCAACCAATACAGTTACCATGAAATGGTGTCCCTCCCAATGGCAGGTGGCCCTGAGCCAGCTTCTCTGAGTGCTCCAAGGACAGCCCACTCTACAGGGAAGGGCAGCAGCCTTCTGTTCGCCATCTCAGTTCAGATGGGCAAGGCAGGTGGGCAGCTCTAAGTCCCCGGAGACGACCCAGTGGTCGCCCCCTTCTGGGGTCCTCCCACTCTTCTTCCATCATTTTCCACAAGCGCCCCATGTTTTCTCACCCACAATACCCACTTCTTAAGATAGAACTCAGAAAGTGTTCAGGTTCAGTTTAATGGCTTAATAAGGGAGCACCATACTCCACAGGCAGAATGTACTCTCTTAGTGGCTCTGGGGTAAGAGTTATGCACAATGAAATTCTCCAGATATTTGCCTCAACCTCAGAAAATAGCTTCACATCTGAACCACTCCATTCCTAGAATAATTCTCAGTGAGAGAGCCTTCAAAATAAACCTAAGTGGAAAAAAAAAAAAAATCAAGTAGAGCAAGCAAGGAATAGATATGCCAACACTTAAATAGCATTCTATGGCAACCACCTTAGAGACGTCACCAGACGCATATTCCCGTAACTCTCCATGCCCTCATCCTCCATTCACTCAGCACTGCCTGAGTGTCTGCTCTGTGCCAGGCCCTGTGCGACAGAAAAAGGGGCAGGGACCAAAGGCACAGACAACAGGTACAGAGGAAGCTCTGGGGAAGGAGAGGGTCCTGGGAGCTGGTCTAGGCTGGGCAGGAATGGCTTTATGGAACCAAATTTATATTACACTGTCTACTAATTCTAAAGTTTCAGCTATTTATGCCCTGAATATTGGCTCCTAGCTGTCTACACACTAGGGGTTGATGCAGGTGGAGGGAAGCCAGGCCTCTCAAAGCCAGAGTGAACACAGTCAGTGAGATTTCTAACACAGCTGGTCCCCTGGAGCTACTTTGGGCCTCAGGGACACTGGGTCCCTCAGTCGGAGGCAGCAAACACCTGACAAAGCTTCCAGTCCCAGGCAACTGTAAGTCTCAATGTCAGGACAGCCATGTTCTTTTCTCTGACATCTCAGGGGCCTGGTGTCAGCAGCCCTCAGGGCAGACAGGGCTCACTCCTTCCCGCTGACTGATGGGGAAACCAAAGCTTAAGGATTTTAAGCATTTTGTTTAAGCTCACAGCACACAGATGTGGAGGCACAGGATCTTTGTAAAGCTGAGAGAAATATTTCTAAGTCACCTTGAGAAAGCTCCACCACTTTGACTTATGAGGGAAACAGAGGCATTTTTCTGTATGACATGACTTAAAAATTCCTCAGAGTCTCAAAAAAAGCAAATGAGTGTTTGCTTTTCCTGGTTGAGTTTTCTCCTTGTTGAGAGCAACTATGGATGGCCATGAGAGGTGACTGGGGCGGGGGGGGGGGGTCAGTCCTAATATACAGGCCATTTCTTCCCACCAAAAGCAGGAATTTTGAGAGTGGGTGAATAATGAAGCCAAACACCAAAGAACACCACTCATCTCCCCTCTCTTCCTGGGGGAGGGGTCCTCCATTCAACCTGCCCTGGGGAGTCCAAGGGGAGCCCAAGGAGAGCTTAGGCCACTGATGCCCTTCTTGGTGGACCATTACTGGAAAGAGGGGAGAATAGCTCCATGAGGGCCAGCACCTAGGCTGAGAGGTTTGGGCAGCAAAAGCAGCACTCCAGCACAGACAGGCCTGGACTCGGGAAACTTATGCTGTCCCCTGGGGCAAGTGGCTACCTGCTCTGAGCATCAGTTTCCTCATCTGTAAAATGGGAATCATGACTTCCTACTAGGGACTCTTGGTGACTGGAAACATCTGCAATGCTGGCCCACAGTCAGGTCTAATGGATGACAGCTATTCTAACTGTTACCAGTTTACCGCTCCTCTGAAGGTCAAGCTAGAGGCACCATGGAAGTCACTGATCTACATGGTGGGCAGTGTGTGGCCAGGGAGTCAGTGTCATTTTTAAAGTCCTCCTCATGATTCTAGTGCATAGCTAGATGCAGGGATATCTTTGTCCTAAGCAGTTAACCAACTCTCTTGCCCCTTCGAGGAGTGGTTCTCAACTGGCTGTACACAGGAATCACCCAGGGGACTCCAAAACTGGCTACCTGGGTCTCATCCCCAGAGATTCCCATCTCCTGGGTCTGGGTGGGCTACCGTCTGGGAACGGAGATATTTAAAAACCTCCCAGGTGACTGGTGCAAGCGGGGGCTGAGAAACCGACTTACCACAGTCTTCTGATTCTCTGCATTTTACGGAAGAAGAAACCGTACTGCTATTACTCATTTTATTCCTTGTCCTTTTCAGTATTCATTACCTTCTCCCTTGGTTCTTTGATCTGACATTCAAGGGAAGGAGGATGGGGAGTACGGGAGGGAGGGAGAGGAGTCTGCCTCTCCCACTAGGGCCATTTCTGCCTGACAGGTCTGGTGTTGAACTGCTCCAAATCAAGACAGAAGATGACCCTAGGCTTTGGGGGTACCAGGAGTAGAAGTTTACATTCAGGCTCACCCTGGTCACTGTATCCACAGCAAATGCAAAAATCAGAGTGGAGGTGTAAAAAAAAAAAAAAAAAAAAAAAAAATCAGAGCAGAGATGCCTCTCTGTTATGCCCTGTTGACTCATGGATGGGCCCTCATCTGTCCATTTGGATGTTCCAAAGCCAGGGGCTCAGGCCACACAGCACAGAAGTTGCCCAGCTAGGCTATGAGGGTAAAGGGTAGGCAGTGAGGGCCTCTCTAGGCCAGGTTAGGTTAGGACAGAGCCACCCGGGGTGCCATCCAGAGAGGGAACAGAGAGGAGCCACCCAATCTCTAATGAAAATCATTACCCATATTAAATCAGAAATTCTCAGAATGCTGAAACATTGACACACATGTGAATAGCATGCATATTCCAATCCTCCTGCCTTCCCCTCCCCCACAACATTGCAGTCAATACCCAACCCATGGTCTCACACTGCAAAGGGCCGGCAGTCTCCTGGTCCTGCCATCAGAGCCTCATGGGCTCAGGCAAGGCACTGCCTTCTTGGTTTGTGTTTCTCCACCTGCCCCCTGAGGTCTCACCTCAGAAAGCTTCAGTCAGAAAGCTCCAAAGAGCCCATGACAAACTGAACAGAAGTAAAGGCTTTCCCTTTATTCTCCACATGGGTTCTAGTCAGAGCCCTACCCCCGACCTGGGACAGTTCAACTCCCTGGGCTTCAGTTTCCTCCCTTGTCAAGCAGGGCTGAGAAACCTTGGCCTGGCCATGTCACAAGAGAAGTCATAAATGGTGCCTGAGAAAGGACTTTATTATCTAGCACTGTAGAAGGACAGGAGGCATGGGGCAGAGTGTGTGTTTGTGTGTGTGTGTGTGTGTGTGTGACTCTGAGCCTGGGGCTGGACTGAAGTCACGTAGCACGGTTTAGTGACGGACATGCAATCCACCAGACACAAACTAGCCTCCATAATTCTGCCAGCACACTCTCCTGTAATTAAGTCAGGAACACACCCCTCTTCCCAGCCAAAGGACTCAGCTCCTCACTCACTCAGCACCCCAGAAGATGGAGGAGCCTGCATAAAGAGCGAGACAGATGGGCCTCGTTCAGCAACTCAGCAGGGCCCAGGGTGGTACCCCACGAGGATGTCCTATTGTCTGCCCAGGAATCAGATGAAAAGGCATAAACCTAGAACAGTTTCTCGGTGCTGAAAACCATGTTATCTCTCCAACACCAGCTTCTCAACTTCATGAAGAGCCTGGCTTGATCACCCCCAAATTCTTCACTCCCAAAGAAGAACATCCTGAATGTGACCCAGATCTCACACCATTTAGATTTTGTACAGCAATGTGGATACCACAACATTGATATCCATTGATATATAATTTTATATTTATTCTCTCTTTTAATATTTGCAGGTCTCCTTCACAGTTCCATTTCACAGAAAAGGAAACAGAAGCTTGGGGAAGAAACTTGGTGGTTGGGCCAGGGAGCCAGCCCTGAAAGCTGGGCTAGGACACAAAACCACATCTACTGACTCTAGCTTCGGTAGTATACCAAGTTGTGGGGAGAGGGGCCCACTCCAGAAAAGAGGAGTATTTCATCACTGATATTATTTAGAATTGCACATGAACAGTGAAAATTAAAAAGCAGACTTTTTTTTTTTATTTTATTGTTGGTGTTCATTTTCAAAAGAAAATACACCAATCATGACCTGCCTCCAAGAGACCAAATCCCCAGCCTACCCACCCCTATCTTCCATGGAAAGCAGCAGCCAACCAGACTTGTTCTGGCACGCTGCTAAACATGTTTTGTAAGGTCTAGGAACAGAGCGGACCTAACTCAGTTCCTTTCTCAGTCAATTGTAAAGTGTCCATGAGTTTAGTAATCTGACCCAAAGTCACCAGTGTATTAAGGTAGAGATGAGGCAGGGCTTCCTAGAACGTAAATCCAGGGACGAGAGGCCATGTGTGTGGAGTGGTAGTGAATGGGAAGTGTTCCAAGGCACAGGGATGTGGAGACCTGGTTCCTCCTCCTACTTCCCCCAAGGGGTCACTGTAGTTCCTCTTCCCACACTGCAGAACAATGAGCCACCATTCCTTTGGAATTACCCTGCAAGTTTTCAGGGTCAAGGAGCAGGTATAATGCTTAGATGCTTCCAGTCAAGACCTTCCCAAAGGCAGCCCAGCAGGTTGGGGAACAGGCCCTTGAGCTAACATATCTACAAGGCATGGGCCATGGGGCATCTGGGGGGCTCAGTTGGCTAAGCATCTGACTCTTGATTTTGGCTCAGGTCATGATCTCAGGGTCCTGGGATCAAGCCCCACGTCAGGCACTGTGCTCAGCATGGAGTCTGCTTGAGGAATTTGCTTGAGGTTCTCTCTCTCCCTCTGCCCCTCCCCAGTATGTTCTCTCTCTCTCTCTCTCTCTCTCTCTCAAAATAAATAAATTAAAAAACACCAACAAAAAAAGGCATGGGCCAGGAGCAGTCAAATCTGTAGTCAGTAGAAACCAGATCAGCCTGATCCCAGAGGACACACACCCCATTCCCACAACAATAGCCTGCCTGGGGATGGTGTCATGGAGCACACCACCTCCCCTGTCTGCCTGACCACCTTTGACTGTGGGGCCTCTGTGGCTGCCCCTGCCTCTTATCTCCCTCCCATTACCAACACATCTAACTCCTAGTCAGACCACTTCTAACTCCCATGAACAAGATCCTTCTCATTGTCTTGGCACTCAACCTATTCTTATCTCCTCGACCCTAGCCCAGGATATAGAGTCCAAAGATCTGCATTCTACTTCTGCACATCCCTTGTGTGTAATATAGACATAAGAATGTCCCAGTCTCACCAGATTGTAACAAGAATGAAATGAGACTGTGTATGAAAGCACTATGTGCTTTCATAACTTCTCCGTGGAAGTAAATTCTTTTTTCTTTCCAGCCAATAACTCTGGTCCCCACGTTCCAACCCAGCCTATCCTTGAAACTGATTCAGCCCCAATGAACTGGATCCTCAGATCCCAGCTTAAAAACAGATAATGCCGGGGAGGGCCATGACAGATGGAAAGCAGGGTTCCCATGTAATGCCCGCATCCAGGAAGACAGAAGACACCTGGACATAGTTACTCAAGGGCCAGGCAAGAAATTAGAGAGCCGGGAATCCAAAATAGGGCGAAGAAATATAAAGTTTCCAGAAATCAGAGCAGGAAGCAGGTCGGAATTCTGGGCCACAGAGATAAGGGTAAGGAGCAAAACTTTACCAAAGCCAGGTGGGCAGTGCATCAGGAACTAGGTGGACAAGCAAGGAGTACTAGGCACCCAGGAGCAGCCTCCAAGCCAGTCTGAGGCGAGTGGAGACTCTGGAGTGGACAGAAACATCAGCACCAGAAATGTAAACACCAGAGCACCCAGAGCCCTTCAAATGGCCGTTTGTGCCAGCTGGCAAGACAAGCCTGCTGGCCGATGAACCCGTTTCTCCTCTCTGACCATGTTGCCAAAGTCTTCATAGTTTTCTGACATCGGTGCTTAATATTTATGTGAAGTGTGGAACCCTCTCTCCAATACATCTTGCCCAGAAGCCCAATATGTAAAAAAGATTAAAAAGCAGTACTTCTTTTTGGGAGGAGGGACACTGGGAGCCCACGGACTCAGAGCCCACACCCTGATGCCTAACAGGCTTCGTAGAACTCCGAGAGCTCCAGGAAACGCAACTGGAGAAGTACCCTGTACAACGTGAAAACATGCCCTTTGCTGGTCCCCAAACACTTCCAAACTGTAAGTGGGGAAAAAAAGAGAGTGAGCGAGAGATAAGCAGAAAACACTGAACGCTTCTCAAAATTATCTGGTCTTTCAAGAAGTCACTCCACCCAAGCCAAGCTCAGGGTCAACAGTAAGGAATACACAGAGGATAAGAATCAGGGACCAGGGGCGCCTGGGTGTCTCAGTGGGTTAAGCCGCTGCCTTCGGCTCGGGTCGTGATCTCAGGGTCCTGGGATTGAGTCCTGCATCGGGCTCTCTGCTCAGCAGGGAGCCTCCTTCCTCCTCTCTCTCTCTGCCTGCCTCTCTGCCTACTTGTAATCTCTCTCTGTCAAATAAATAAATAAAATCTTTTAAAAAAAAGAATCAGGGACCAGATCAGGGAGCTGAGCCCTGACCTACCAGTGGCCTCCAGCCACAGAGTCACAGGTGTCTGCCCATGCTGGCCAATGGCAGCTGGGTTCACAGGTTAGCTCACTTGATTCCCTGCAGGCTAACTTCCTTCCTCTGGCCTGTTTTGTTTACTTTTTTTTTTTTTTTTTTAATCCTGTCAGGAAAAAAAACTCCTAAAGCATGAAAAGGAAGGAATTGTTGAGCACAGCCAAGTCAGGCTGAGGTACGATTACTTTTCAGAATCTACGTTTTGGTGGTGTTGTCAAATGAACCTGAGCCCACAAGACCAAGACGTGAAGTAAGTGAGACCAGATTTAAGCTGGACTTGGCTATCCCGAGAACAGTTTTGACTGAAAATACAGCTCAGTGTCCTCTGGCATATCCCCTGGTGTAGAGCCTAGGCTCCGGATGCCGACATGATGTGGGTTACATAATCTAGTGTTAGGCTTGGAGCCTTCCACACACTCACCTCCTATCTCCC
This sequence comes from Mustela erminea, assembly GCF_009829155.1. NCBI lineage: Eukaryota > Metazoa > Chordata > Mammalia > Carnivora > Mustelidae > Mustela > Mustela erminea. The sequence goes on from NC_045618.1 coordinate 45,265,449, forward strand.
CAACCCCATTCCCCCCCACCATCCACCTGAGGGCCCATTCCTGTCTCCATCCCTTCTCTCATTCATTCCTCCATTCCTCACTTGTCAATCAGTGTCCTGAGTGCTCTAAGCGCTCTCCCCAGTCAACTGGGGAGATGAAACACACATTAAGGAAAAAAGAAACATAGCATGGGTGTGTGTAAGAGGAACGTGTGTCATGGTCAAGTGAGTGGGCAAACAGAAGCTGCAGAGAACTACCACCTGACAGGGAGGGGGGTCAGGAAGAGCCTTGTGGAGCTGGCAGGATTTGAACCAGGCCTAGCAGAAAAAGCTGGATCCAGACAGGCAAAGGGGAAACAGTTCACCAAAGCTGGAAAAGCAGAGAGGGTGACACGAATGCTGTATTCTGTGGCGGCCCCAAGTCACCACCTCTCTACCTCACTTCCTTGCTGGCGAGTGGCCACTTTGTTGACAACATACATCAGAAGGCTATGCTTGCCCTTTCCTCTCCTCTGTGGGAGCGGAAGGAATGCAAGAGTAAAAGGTCAGCAGACAACGATGTTCACTTGGGCTGGGCCCCCTTCTCACCACCTGGTTCCTGACAATCAGATGTTACATTTGGTTTGTGAAAGAACTTCCACAGAATGGGTCAGTTAGCTCGATCCTAGAAACGTCAGCCCATTGGCCTTCAGAGCCTGGCAAAGCCCAGACTGGACCATAAGAGATGAGAACTTAAGTGTGAGCTCACTGTGCAGAGCAAGAACAGCACTGCCAAGGAAGACAGAAAAATCCAAGATGGCTGAGGTTCTGCCATTCCTGTGGGAGTATAAGTTCATCCTCAAGAAAGGGCAAAATAAGCAGTTTATCTTCTAGAATCCCCCCGAGTGCAGAGTTCTGTGCCTATCCTGTCTCCTGTGTATGTTCACCTCCCCGTGGCCCACATTGCTCTGGGAGCCTTTCCATAACTCACAGAAAGTGTTAAAGGATTCCCAAGGGTTCATCTGACCTCCTTCCAAAGTAACACATTCACATTTTAACAGCGTCCTTGACCAAGGGGGACTTTAAGTGGAGAAATTCCTTGGAGATAAAAAGGTCTTTCCACTTTCCTAAAATTCACACCAAATAAGTGGCTCTACAGAGAACTGACTATGTGTGTCTGTGTATGTGAATGTGGGTGTGTGAACGAATCATGACCAGTTATTTCTTGCTGGTTCTCTTCTGTACCTCTGGATCCTAATTTTTTTTTTTTTTTTTTAGATTTTTAAAATTTATTTGAAAGAGAGAGAGAGAATGAGCAGGGAGGAGGGGCAGAGGGAGAGGGAAAAGCAGATTCCCTGCTGAGCAGGGAGCCCGAGGCGGGGCTCCATCCCAGGAACCTGAGATCATGACCTGAGCCAAAGGCAGACCCTTAACCAGCTGAGCCACGCAGGCGTCCCTGTCTCCCTGGATCTTAATGTCGTAGGAATTCTTGTTGCAACTTCTTCATTGATACACTCAGTTCCTTGCCATCCTCTGTTTCTCAGAATTTCGGTGAATTTTTTCTCCCAAAGTTTGTTTCATTGCCATTACTTGACAATGGCCCAGATCACATCTCCCAAACACTCAGGGATGACTGTGGGCAGAGCACAAGTTTAGGAGTCCTGGTTCTGTTACCAACTACCAAGTTCTCTTCTCTCTTGGGGCCTCAGTTTTCTTCTCTGAAAAATGAAGAGTTAGACCAGATGCCTCGTTCAGGTCCACAGGGATGGAGGTAGCTCCATCCCAGCTGGCTCTCTTAGGATTCTCTGATGCAGGTCAGTAAGTCACATGGATCTATCCTTTTGAGATATAGATGGTGACTTCTCAGTTTCGGGCCCAGCCATGCACTGAGGCTACTGAGAATTATCAGTCCCGTGTTAACCAAATAAATTTCCAAAGAAAGAAGAGGATTAGGGTTTTGGGCAAGAAAACCAGATCTCAGGCACTCTTAGCAAGATGCCCCTACACCATCTTTATATCCAGCAAAATGCTGAACACACCAAAGGCCAAAGGTATGTCTATAGCAAATGATCTAGACCTTAGCCCTTCACGGCTAACCAGCTCCTAAGAACCTGGACAGTAAGAACTCTCACAGACCCTACTCAGCACTCAGCACTCAGCACACAGCAGGGAGGCAGCCAGGGCTTGCAAAGGAAAATTTTTTTCATTTTAAAAAATTTTCTATTTAAATTCCATTTAGTTAATATGTACCATATTATTAGTTTCAGGGATAGAATTTAGTGATTCATCAGTTGCATATAACACCCAGTGCTCATTACATCAAGTGCCCTCCATAATGTCCATCACCCAGTTAGCCCAACCTGCACCCACCTTCCCTCCAGCAAGGGGGATTGTTTCCTATGGTTAAGAGTCTCTTATGGTTTCCCTCCCTCTCTGTTTTTGTCTAATTTTATTTTTCCTTCCCTTCCCCTATGTTCATCTGTTTTAGTTCTTAAATTCCACACAGAGTGAAATCATATGTATTTGTCTTTCTCTGACTTATTCCGCTTAGCATCATACCCTCTAGTTCTATCTACATCACTGCAAATGGTAAGATATCATTAATTTTTGATGGCTGAGTAATAGTCCATCTTAGATATATAACACATCTTCCTTATCCATTTATCTGTCAATGGACATCTGGGCTTTTTCCGTATTTTGGCTATCATGGACATCGCTGCTATCAACTTTGGGGTGCATGTGCCCCTTTGAATCACTGTGTTTGTATCCTGGATAAACACCTAGCAGTGCAATTACTGGGTCATGGGGTAGTTCTGTTTTGAACTTTCTGAGGAACCTCCACACTGTTTTCCAACCTCCAAACGGGCTGCACCAGTTTGCGTTCCCACTAACAGTGTAAGAGCGTTCCTCTCTCTCTTTGCATCCAAATGGCTAACAGACCCATGAAAAAAAGCTCAGCATCACTTGGCATCAGGGAAACACAAACCAAAACCACAAGGGGATACCACCTCACACAATGACTAAAATTAACAACTCAGGAAACAACAGATGTCAGCGAGGATGCAGAGATTGGAGAAAGGAAGATTTAAACGGAGGCAGCAGGAAGTGTGGTGAAGTGATCACCCACAGCCAGCCCTCAATGTAGCAGAAGCATTACTGGCAGAGTCACTTAAAAAAGAACATGTTCCTGGTATTTTTTTTTTTTATTACAAAAGCAGCATGTTCATTATCTAAGAGAAAAGAAAGCAAACACAGAAAAGCACAAAGAGGAGGCTAAAAACTCCTTAATCACGCCTTCCTGAGATAATCATTGTTATTTGGTGTCTGCTCTCTGGATTTTTTTCAGTGCATCACATAGTATTTTCTATTGGTTTCTTAATTTTTTTTAACATAACAGGAATGATACCTTAAGTACTATTTTGGAACCTGCTTTTTTACATGCTTCACTTAACAATATATCCACTTCACATTTTCCTACATAATTAAAAATTCCTTGAGTCCCTGATTTTAAATGGCTACCTAATAACCCATTTTACAGATAAACTATGGTTTTAAAAGCAAATTCTTAATTTTGGACATCTATTTTACCTCCAACTGTTAATGTAATATAACACTGTTCTAAATACCCTTACATATAAATCTTTGTATATGTCCCTGATTTTCTTTCCTTAAGATAAATTCCAGGAAATAGAGTCCTTAGCCAAAGGTTATGTTCATTTTTAAGGTTTTTCATGCTGACAAATTATTCTCCAAAAAGACTGTGCTACGAAGATTCCTAACAGCCATAAATATTGTCAACCCCTGCATTTCCCACTATATGCATCTCGCCAAATACCGGCTCATTACTTTTTTCGGCTTTACCATCTGGATACTCAAAAGATGAAATCGCATTTGTTGTTTTAACCTGAATGAAGTTAATTAACTTGTAAAAAGAAGGTAATTGACTTGTAACTGATTATTAGTGAGAATGAACATCTCTCCCATGTTTATGGGTGATCTGAACTGCATACTCAACATATGTTTTGCTAATTTTTCTACTGGAGTGTTGGCCTTTCTCTTAGTGTTTACGAAAACTCTTTATGTATTTGTGGTATTCATTTGTCACATACATTGCAAATATTTTCCCCAACTGATTGGATTGTCTACAGAGAAGTTTCAGGTCTTCTCAGCATCGGGTGGTGTTAACCAGTTTTTCCCCTTTACCTCTCCCTCCCCCTCCCCCTGTCACTTCAACCACCCAGATGCTTGCTTTAGGGGCACCCTGAAGGGAAGTGGCTTGAGCCCTGGGGTGAAACTCTTCACTTGGTTGGTTACCTAGGGACCTGATTCAGGCTACACCTTCAGACTCACTGCACAAGCCCAGAAGAACCACCGCCATCTCTCATCCCCACACGTCCTCCTTTCCTCAAAGTCACCTCACTTTTCCTCCTGGCAATGCCCCCTCCCTGTAGGGGAGGCTGTAGGAAGGCATGGCATCTCAGAGTGAGCAAGTCCTAATGCAGAGTGGGCCTGGTGCCCCCTACAGGGGTCACAGCTGCGGAGTGGCTGGCACAACAGACCTTGAGGGACACAAAGCATCTCTCCTGCCCCCTCATTATCCATTATGTCATTTAGCATCCTTTGTCCCAGGATACACCTAATGGCTTTCTTTCAGAAATCAGCTCCATGAAGATGTCTGGCTACCCTGAAAAACTGATATCCTTCTTCATTTCAGAAAATGAAAATAACATTACCTTATTTCCTTTTTGTTATCTTGGTGGTCAGTGATGACCACTGTGAGGGCCTAGACCTGGGGTGTAGTTCCTTTCTCCTTCCTTCACACCAGTGGTTCTCAGACTTGGGCATGTTTCAGAATTATCTGGGGAGCTCGTTTAAAATACAGATGCCCACTTGTGCTCTCATTCTGTCTATAAATAAATAAATAAATATATAAATATAGAACTAGATAGATAGGTAAATAAATAAATAAATAAATAAAATCCTTTTTTAAAAAATAGGGAGCCTGGGTGGCTCAGTCAGTTCAGCGCCCAACTCTTGGTTTCAGCTCAGGTCATGACCTCGTGGGTTGTGAGATCAAGTGCCCTGCCAGGCTCTGCACTTAGCATGAAGCCTACTTGGGATTCTCTCTCTCCCTCTGCCCCTCCCTCTGCTCTAAACAAACAAACAAACAAACAAATAAAGTCTTTCAAATGCAGATCCCCAGGCCTTACCACAGATTTGATAAATCATAATCTTTGGAGGGCATGTGGCTTTTAGATCTTCTACCTCCATTTTCCAATTCTGTCTATGTGCCTCTTATCCTATGTTGTCTCCAACCCCAACACACATGAACAGGAAGAACTAACTGTAAGTGGTTCTGTGTCACCATCCCTCTGGCAAGAGAAAGACAGTGAGCTGGGGAGTACACCTGCAAAGACAGAACTCGGCCCGTTTCACAGCCTCCAAACTGTTAAAGGTCCAAGACAGAACCACCCAAATACTTAAGGTTCAACCCAACAGCCAAGATGATGGATCTCAGAGAAGGAGCCATTTCCCTCAGGAATAAAATGGTGACGCTTCCATCCCGCTTCTGTCCCCAGCTCTCAGGTGGCCCATCCCTTCTTCCCCACCCTCAGAGGGATTTGACTTTAGGTCCACACCCAGTCTCCCACAAGCCTGGAGGTAGGGTGGGGGTGGAGGAACAGGTCCAAGGCCTCTTGGAAACAGATTTCTCTCTCAACCCTCCTCCCTCCCCTCTCCTGAGCAGAAGCCAGAAAACTCTGCTGGGCAAGTGGCTCAGAGTTGCGGCTTTGCCACCTCCTGTCATCACCAACCCCAATTACCAGCTACCCGGCGCCCTCGAGGCTGCCACTCCTTCTCAATTCCTCTAACTCAGCTGCTCTAAGTCAGCCTGGCATGTTGCCTCTGAACCTAATTGTCAGAACACAGGAAGGGTACGGATCACATCTACTGTGATTCATTTTTACCTCCATCAAGCCAAACTGCAATCTAGAACAGTCCCCCAGCCCAAGGCCTCTTCCCTCTAAAAATCCACCTGCCAGGCCTCCCTCACCAGCTGTTTCAGTGCGGCCTTGTCCTTGCGCATGTGACCCATGCTGGAGTCACAGTGGGCCAGAGGTTAGCCAGCAGGGCTCTGAGGGAGCAGGGGGCTCAGATCCAGAAAGGACCCCCGGAGGACACCAGCCCGGTTCCGTTACTAGCTGGCTCTGGAGACTTGGGTGGTTTCTTAAGTTCTCTATGCCTCTGTCTCTTCCTCAGTAAGATGTTATGACAGCCACCTCCCAGATAAGGATTACCCATATTGACAGATCTAAGGGCTCAGAACAGCTTGTGCTTTATGGTAAACATACAAACATTGAGGTCAGAACTATGACCTCAATTTTAGCTCTCTGGGCTTCAGTTTCCTCATCTGCAAAATGGAAAGAATACACTTAAGTTGCAGGACTGCTGAGAAATCTTAAGATTTCTTGTGCCAAGGAGCCTGGCATAACCTTTTTGCCCGGTGAACAGTTTCTGAGTGTGAAGGATGAATAAATCAGACAATGAATATCCTGATTCAGAGCAGATGTTTTCCCCCATGGTTGCAGGCTGCCCTTTCTTTCCCCCTCAGGATCTCATAAAATCACTTCTACTCTTAGGGAAATAGGCCAACAGAGCAGTCACCCGTCCCCACAAGGGCCCCACACATGTCCCACATGGGCTGCAGACTGGCTAGACGGGTACATTCTTGGCTTATCTTGAGAGCTGGCAGGTTCCAGCTTTCCCTCCAGAGTAGAGTGAGAAGCCAGGCCACGTCTAGACCCATCAGAGCTCAGGAGAGCCAGGGGACAGACTGTCTCCCTTGGGTCTTCTGCCACTGTACCATTTCCTGCAGGTCAGGGCTCTGAGGGGTATCCTGCTGGACGCTGGGTCTGGCTGGTGAGCTTTATTTACACACAGAGGAGGGTCCCTGGATCACCAGAGCTCTCTACCTGGGTCCCTGGGTGCCTGGGTCTCTGTTGGGTGGCCCACCCCCGAGGAGACCCTGGGGAATTGCCAGGGAGTGTAGGCAAGAGGGCTGTGATTGTCATGACTGTGGCAACAGGTGCCCTCTATGTACCCACGCAGCATTCAGCACAGTTCTTCCTGCCCTGGGCTAGTCTGATTGTCTCCTTTCCTGAATCCCACCTGCCCATTCTTCGGAAATATAAACTTCTAAGAGGCAGGGACAGCAGTGTCTTGCTCACTGTTGTGCTTCTGACATTTATCAATGCTCAGTGCATGTGAGTTGTGTAACTGAGCCTGGAGTGTAGGCACCAGGGACACCGAGAGGCAGCGGGAGCAAGAGGCAGGTCCCGACTCATGTAAGAACTACAACATATTCGAAGAAGGCACCCTCGCAAATCTCTTTTCTAAACATGCTGTGTGTCTCCTCTCCTGTGCTCTCTGAGGATAGAGCTGTTTTGTCGAGCCCTTCTTTACCTCCAGGATGCCTATGCTCACACGGGGCACACAGTAGGCGCCTCTTTGACACACACTAAACTCAGCTCAGAAGCATTTCATGTATACTCTGCTGACAACCCACCCAGTCCCTCTCTGTTCTGTAAGGAACTTTCTCATGATCCCAGCAGCAAGTAAGATGGAAAGTAATTTGGTCAATTCCCCTTCCCCTCCAGCCGAGGAATTATCTGACCAGGCTGGGACCAGGGTCCAGGTCAATCCACAGGCCAGGTGTCAGACCCCACCCTGGCCAGGGCACAGCTAGGGAGTGGGAGGGACCATCCTGCTCCCACAGCTGCCAACAGCTGCTTCTCACGAACTGCAGGGTCAAACCATGGGGGAGAGGAAGGACCCATCTGACAGTTGAGGAAACACTCAGAGCTTGTCCAAGGTCACAGAGCAATTCACACAGGAGCAGCCTGAGACCCTAGGCCTCTCAGCACCTGTTCGGTGACTTTCTAGGATGGCAAGGATTTCCAAACTTTTTCTGGTAGCAGAGCTCTTTTTCTTTTCATTCTTTCTTTCTTAAATTTGTAGCAAAGTAAGACCCATGACTGTGGCTAAATAAAAAAGAAATTGCACACAAGGTCTTAGAGTAGAATCTCACACACACACACACACACACACACACACAGAGGAAAGCCCCATAAGATTCAGCGGGAAACCACACACCATACCCTCTACAGCAAACTTCCCTTTACAACGCAGCCTCCTGCTTTTCGCTACAGAGGCAGAGAGAACTTCGCTCCTTGCACCTGCAACCAGGTATGCCTGAGTTTTGTCCCCATGGCTCCTCCCATACTCAGACTCCTGAGGTATCAATATCCATAGTGAAAGAGACCTCTACAAAGCCCTAGGCTTTCCTTTGGTTGCGGCTCTGGTGAGACAGAAATAGGAGTCCACCTGCGTCACAGCTCGTAAAACCATAAGTAACTAATGGCTAGTTTGCTTAGCAGTCATGCAGGCCTAAATTAGTTGAATTAGATTACTTTCCTACCAACTGGCAGAATTCAGCCCTGCTGGGGAAGAAAAAGGAAATTTTGATGCAAACAAGAAGAAGGGGTGAACTGTGAGTGGGGAGAATTGGGGTACCCAAGAGAAAGCAGGATAAGATGGGCCCAGCAGTGGAGGTGTTTGGGGTGCCAGAGGTCAGCATGAGGGCACCCAGCTGGGACTAGAGGGTGACAAAATGTGTCAGAGGGATGCAGAAAGAAGTGGGGGGAGTATCCCTATTGCTTACTCCTCAGTCCTTCCCTTCTCCAAAACACTTTAAGTTCACATTCTTCAGCCACCTCCAGGACTGGCAAAGTTAAAAGCTCTGGTCTGCATTACATTATGATTCTGCTGTTGACCTTTGGATGCTGAAGGTGGGAACTGGCTCATTCTGCTCTCTCTAGATCACTGCCCAGCCATGAGGAAATGCAGCTCGTCACCTAGATAGGACAGTTACCCTCTGAGATGGTGCAATCTCCTTCCTTCCTCCTCCTTCCCCCAAGCATTCATAAGGCACATTTTCTTCCTCCAAAACGCAGAGCAAAGACACAGCCCAGGAAGATAACAGCCTGTTCCAGATGGGGATAGGAAGGAAAGAGAGGCAGACAGTTGTAATCACAGCTCTCAACACAACCTTCCTGGAAATCTCCATCCCAGGGCCCTGGGCTGCACTTCCTCTCCTCTGCTCACCACTGAACCCTGTACCCCCGAGAACATTGCTCCTCGTAGTGAGAACTTTGGACCAGCAGCATTAACTTCACCCGGAGGTGGTTAGAAAAGCAGAATTTCTGACCGCATGCCAGCACTACTGAATTAGAATCCGCATGTCAATATGACCTCCCATGTGAGTCACCCACATATTAAAGTTTGAGAAGCAGTACTTTAGAAAAACTTACAGCAAGTCCCCAGTCTACTACTTAATGGAATCCTGGGTACCCCAAAATTCATTTCATCGAGAAGGTTCTGGACCTTCTTGCTGGAAATCTGGACCTAGGAGACTGTTTCATACTTTAGTAAAGACAGAATGGTGAGCAAACACAAATTAATAAATATCCGTTGAATGACTTCTTTCTTGAATGATAATAATAAATGAGAAAGAGTAGCATCATGATTTACAAAATGGTTTTATGTGTCTTCTCTTATTTCATATTCACCAAATCTCTAAGAAGACCCTGGGGACAGGTATTTCTGACTCCAATTTACAGACAAGGAGCCACACCTGGGGGTCTTGAAGAGAATGACACCGACAGCCTCCAATGTCACACTTAGGAGCCAGATCTGGTGGAAAGATCACAGCTCAGCACAGACTAACCATACATAGTGTTTGGAGGAAAGGATGACCTGATTTTAAAAAATGTTTTAGTAACAAAGTTCATCAGAAATTCCTTTTTTATTTGGGCACTCTTGTTGAGAATATGAACCAGCTTTACCTTCCCTGGTAATGAATAAGATTCTGTGTATATATATATATGTGCTTTGATCAAATATGTTTTTAAAGATTAACAGATCTTGAAAGGTCTTCAAGTTCTCCCACTGTCATGTCTTCAATAGCATCTATGACAGTAATCTGTATGTAACTGTCAGTAAATGTTTTGAATGAATGAATGGTAGATATATAGATGTGGCAAATTTGTCAGAACATATCTTTTCATTTGTCATTGGAGAAGGCTGTAAACTGACCTATAGGTGTGAGAAACTGGGGCCTTACCCCTAAAATATGAACTAGATTCCTGATACCATCTTGTTTTCTTTTAATCTGCCTATTTAAAAGGTCACACATATACACATGCTCATAATTCCACTTGGCAAAGGATTATAGTTAAAAGAAGTTTCATAGAATGCGACCATAATGTGTCCGATTGTCTCATAAGGTTTGCAGTCTGTCACAGAAGGCAATTTCCAGGAAGGAGCTTCAGGACTATTTTCAGAATTGACAGCATCCTTGGAAGATTCTCCAGTTTATTTAAAAACAACAACAACAACTGATAGTTCATTATTTTGTAGTTATATCTTGCTCTATTTACAAAGACTTTTCACTCTTTTTAACACATAACAGCTATCATTTATTTCCTGCTATATTTTTTTTTTCAGGAAAAACTCATTTTTATGAAGATTTTATTTATCTATTTGACAGAGAGATCACAAATAGGCAGAAGGCAGGCAGAGAGAGATTGCGGGGGTGGGGGGAGCAGGCTCTCTGCTGAGCAGAGAGCCTGATGTGGGGCTCAATCCCAGGACCCTGAGATCACGACCTGAGCTGAAGGCAGCGGCTTAACCCACTGAGCCACCCAGGCACCCCTCTTGGTATATTCTAAGCACCATTCTAGAATGTATTAACTCACTGGGTCCTCTTAGTGATCCCATCAGGGGCGTATCATAATTGTCTCACTTACAGATAAGGCAGCTCCTGGAGCTCAGAGAAGGGAAGCAATTTCCCAGTCACACAGCTAGGAAGGGGCAAAGCCGGAATTTAAACCCAAAAGAACTGGCTCCAGAGCCTTACTCCTGACCTTGATGACCTCATCTTGAGTTGGTGGGAAACTGGTAAAAAATGGAGTCAGCAGCCTGGGGAGAGATGATGAGACAGGAGGCCAGGATCTTGACCACTTTGAAAACCAAGCAGGACTGGTTTGATCCATCCTTGAACATCACCAGAGTGTGCTGGGAACTTGGCCATGACAGAGCTTTCAACCCAAGTTTTCACTTTCTTGTTCCACAGAAACAAAAGTCACCAGTGGACCCCTGAACCCAAATGCTTCCTTCTACCTCAGTCACAGGTGACTGTAGACTTTTAGGGCAGGCCAGTGGAAGCAGAGCACCCATCCTGAGACCTGGCAGCCACTTGTCTACAGCTGGGATGTGGGATCCCAGGAATCAGGTGGCCTGGGATCTGGTAGCCACTCCCTTGAGAGAGCTGTCATTCTCGGGATAAGTCATAAACTCTCTGAGCCTCTGCTTCCTCTTCTGTAAAATGAGGATAACCCCTGCCTTCAGGAGGCCGCTGTGAGGCTCACACATGAAGATGGAAGCAAACACACTTTGTAAACTGCAAAAGGCCACACAGACACATGGACCAGCTCCCTGGGTCTCACGCACAGGCAGTAAGCCGCCATTGGTAAGAGTTCGGGCACCTCTGCCCCCACAGTGCATTTCTTTAAAGTAGTATTCCTTACAGTTCTGGAGCTGTAATGAAATGGAGCAGAGGATGTGTGTTGGTGTGTGTGTGTGTGTGTGTGCGCGCGCACGTGCCTATTGCTGGAGGTGGTGAGGTGGTGGGGTAGGGTTATGGCCAAATCCCTTATTAACTCATCCAAAGCAGGAATTCCTAAGAGTGGGACCTAGGCTGGGAGGCCAAGGAGGGCAGGGATGAATGCAGGGAGGTGAGATGGGGAGGAACTGTCCTTGGGAGAGAAGACTGGGCCTTCCTGCTTTAGGGATACAGACAAACCCTGCTGGCTCTCCTCGGCTCCCCCCAGGTCACATACCCAGATTCTGTCACTCTTCAGTGACTGAGTGTTAAAGCTCAGAAGACCAATACTGCCAAAGAGTGTGAAATCAACCCAAATTCATGAAAATGTTTAGTGACTGTGCCCCACTATAGCCAGAGCCATTGCTGGCAGAGACCTAGATATACGTTGTAGACTGCAAGGTAAGGTCCTTACAGGACATCCAGCATGGAACTCCTGAGGGAGTTCCACAACCCGGGTTTAATCTATGTGATGGAGAGTAAATCAATCATCCTCTCTGGACCTTAGTTGCCTCGTTTCGGTTTTTGTTTTTTAAATTTATTTATTTAGTTAAAGAGAGTAAGAGAGTGAGCATGGTGGGGAGGAACAGAGGGAGAAAGAGAATCTCAAGCAGACTCCCCGTTGAGTGCAGAGCCCAATATGGGGCTTGATCCCATGACCCTGAGATCAAGACCTGAGCTGAAATCAAGGGCTGAATGCTTAATCGATAGAGCCACCCAGGCACCACTAGTTGTCTCATTTTAAATGAGATGACTGACATAGATCCAGTCTTCAAACTTCTCAACTACTAAAGCCCAACATGTAAAACCAATGGAAACAGAAATTCTAGGTGTGGAGAAGCCACATGCTCAATCCCCCATTCCCTTTCCCCTGTGGTGGCCCTGGGCGGTGGGCAGGGAGAGCCATGGCTCTAAGGAGCACAGCTTGAAAATCGCTAGGTCAGATGGACTCTACGTTCCCGTCTCTCTCTAGCCTATGGGACTCCGTGATTTATCCTGGGAGCTGGTGACAAATGTCAGGGTGAACTAGGAGCCAAAGTGATTCTTATGGTCAATTCTAGCAACCAGGCTACACAGGAAATTGGTCAAGCTTGGAGCTGGGGGATTCACAAAGTTAAACAGACATGGCTTGTGGTGGCCCATGGAGAAATCATACCTTGGGTGAGCTAGCTTGCCACTGTGCCAGTTCCCTAATCTTTAAAATAAGGTTATCCATCTTCCTTACAGAAGAACCCCAAATAATATAGAGAGATACTCCCCTGTCCATGAGACAGAGCCAAATTCCCTTCTCCTTGAGTGTGGGCCAGACTCAGTGACTCACGAACAGAGCATGGAAAGGGAAAAACAGTGACCTTCCGGTGGAGAAACCTGGCTGACACCATCTTAACGGAGTCATCAAGATTAACAACACCAGTGATAAGTCATGCTGAGGCCAGGTACCCCCTACTAGCTCCTACTAGCAGGTGATAAGAAGGGCACTTCACCTTTGTGGCATTCTTCCCTCCCACCCCCAGTCCAGAATGTCATGAGGAAAACATCAGACAAACCGAAACTGAGAGAAATTCTGCAAATACCTGATCAGTACTCCTCTAGCTCCTCAAGATCATGAAAAACAAAGACAGAAATAGTCACAGGCCAGAGTTTCTTTGTCCCCTCCTGTAAGTTAGTAGTTGGGTAGAGGTTTGCTTAGATTCAGGTTTGAATTTCCAGCAAAACTCCATAGGTGATTCTGTGTCTAAGGAGACATGACAGCTAATGCACAGTGAAATCATAGAGGAGACCTTGGAATGGAAAAAAGAACCTAACTGAAAGACTAGTGAAAGCCACAGGAAGTCTAGAGTGTACTTAATAATAACGTGCCAATGCTGGTTCCTTAGTTTTGAAAAATATACCAGAGGTATGCAAGATGTCATTAAAATTAGATGGAATTGGGTGAGAGGTATCCAGGAACTCTCTGTGCTTATCTTTATAACTTTTTTGTAAATCCTAATCTGTAATCTAAAAAAATTTCAGAATAATAGGATCTACCTTATAGAGTTGTGATGATCCAATGAACAAAGGGCATAGAACAGCATGTAATACACAGTAGAACCTCTACCGATATTAATTACTCTTATTATCACTATTACTTTGTGCCAACCCAGAAAATCGTCCTATTCTATTTCATGTTCTATTATACTGGAGTTCATTTGGTTTACAAATATTTAGTAACACCTGTGACACCAAGACTTTGTGGCACATCTTCTGAATAAGGTTTCTGAATCAACTTGGGGGTTAAGCAGTCCCATAAATGTTTTTTTCCAATCTCATTAAAACCAAATTTTTCTAATTTCCACAATTATCAGTTCACAGCCATTTCATTTCATGCCTACCTACCCTCCACTCTGCTGGAGTATCTCAAAGCAAATCCCAGATATAATTTTATGTCATCTGTAAATATTTCAGTATGTGTGTCTCCAAGGCAAAAGCTCTTTTTAAAGAACTATAGCCACAGTACCTATCACACTTTTTTTTAAAAGATTTTATTTATTTATTTGACAAGCAGAGATCACAAGTAGGCAGAGAGGCAGGCAGAGAGAGGGAGGAGGAAGCAAGCCCCCTGCTGAGCAGAGAGCCCGATTCGGGCCTCGATCCCAGGACCCTGGGATGATGACCTGAGCCGAAGGCAGAGGCTTTAACCCACTGAGCCACCCAGGCGCCCCCCCATCACACTTTTTAAAATAACAATAATTCTTAAATATCATCAATATCTTGTTGATGCCAATATTTCCCCTATGGTGTCATAAGGATTTTTCAAAGTTTGTTTCATCAAATCAAAAATCCAAATAAGGTCCATACATTGCAACTGATTGAAAATGTCCTTAAATCTTTTAATCTATAGGTCTCCTCCTCTCCTCCCCTTTCCCTACTTTACACACACACACTTCTCTCTTTCCATCTCTCTCTTTTTCTTAAAATACATTTGCTGAAAATACTAGGTCTTGTGCCTGGCAGAGTTTTCCAGTTCTGGATTTTGCTGACCATAGTGTTGCTGAACACGTTCCTCTGTCCCCTATATTTCCTACAAAATAGAAGCTGGGTCTAGATGTTTGATTAGATAGAGGTTTGAGTTTCTGGCAAAACTGCATAGGTGCTTCCATCAGGAGGTATATACATGCATGGCTGTCTCTCTCTCTGTAACATCAGCAAATTTTGATGACCAACACTTAGAGCCATTCATTCAAAGTGGGGGAGGGAAGTCATTTTCTAAAAAATTATCATCACTGGGGCACCTGGATGGCTCAGTCGGTTGAGAGTCCAGCTCTTGATTTCAGCTCAGGTCATGCTCTCAGGGCTATGAGATCATGGCCTGCATCAGCCTCTGCACTGGGAATGAAGCCTGTTTAAGATTCATTCATTCTGTCTCTCTCTCTCTCCCTCTCTCTCTCTCTCTCTCTCTCTCTTCTTGGGTGGCTCAGTCAGTTAAGCATCTCCCTTTGGCTAAGGTCATGATCCCAGGGTCCTGGGATCAAGTCCTCCATTGGGCTCTTTGCTCAGCAGGTAGCCTTCTTTCTCCCTCTGCCTGTCGCTCCCCCACTTGTGCGTACTCTATCTCTGACAAATAAATAAAATCTTTAAAGATTTTCTCTCTCTCTCTCCTTCTGACACTCTTCCCCTCTGGAAAAAAAAATCATTCTCATGCCATGATTGGTCTCATGCTGATACCTTTGCTTGGATGAGACAGCTTTTTAGACCAGTACAATGTTCTGAGGGTTTGGAGCTCCTTAGTGCGGTATAGGCTTTCAAAGCTGTTACTGCCCCATTGGCATGGGGTCAAAGTCAGAGTCTCTACTGACTTCGTTTGGTGGGGTCTTCCCCTCAGCTTTGATCAAAACAATCACATGGTAGGCTCCAAGGTTCAGCACAGGCTCTGGGGGTGCGTACAGGCTCTTTTTCACAGGGTCTCATAAATGCACTGGGCATGGGCAGAAGTGCCTCCCGCATCAGCCAAGGCACAACCCAAGACATAACTCTGAAAGCCACACCCTCCCTTTCAGCAGCCACAAGTTTTTTGACCTCACATTCTTGGCTTCAGGGCCAAAATAATGATGACTTCTCTTTCCTTCCTTTGAAACATTAATTCCTTCTACTCCCATAACTCCTCATAGATGAGGGTTTCAAGAGCTTTCAAAACACTTTCTTACCTAATCCTCCCACCACTTAAGTGTGTGAGGAAGGTGACTAGCAGAGAGCTCCACTCCCCAGGCAGGGAAACCCAAAGAGTTTGGCAGGACTTTTTGCTGTCCTGCTCTGGCCTAAGGCCTGCGCTTCAGATCTTGTCTACACCAAGAAAAAGACATGTCTTCGGCATAAGTCCAATACCCACCCCCAAGGGATCTTCCTACCTGTGGTACTGGAGGAGCTAAGAGGCTCTCAGCAAAACGGGTTCCAGTCAGCTCACAGCAAATTATCCAGCTAGATTTCCCCCAAAGAGCAGCAATTG
Organism: Mustela erminea; assembly: GCF_009829155.1. NCBI lineage: Eukaryota > Metazoa > Chordata > Mammalia > Carnivora > Mustelidae > Mustela > Mustela erminea. The sequence goes on from NC_045618.1 coordinate 45,281,609, forward strand.
CAAGCATTTGTCCTACTCTCAGGCTGTGTGTGTGATGCCATGTGTTTTGATCAGGGGTTTAGTAAACACAGTCACCACAGATATTGGAAACAAGAGCAGAAACATTATCCTCCCTTGACCTAAATCCCAGCTGCCAGTCCAGAAATACCACATGCAGCTCAGGAAAGCTATGCAGGTGCTGGAGAAAATGGAGAAAGGGATGCCCGAAACAGCCCAGGAGGCAGGAGGACAGCCACGTGCCCTCCCACGAAGGGAACGGGCTTGTACCGATCTGCCCAGAGTCCCTCATGCTTGAGGCCAACAGCAAACACTGGGAGACAGATGGCCAAGGCGGAGGCGGGAGGGGGGAAAAAAAACAAGAAATTATCTTGCCCACAAAGGAAGGGAAGTGAACACAAGGACTGGATCCAGGAGTAGAACCAGACCCAGCCCACGTAAATCTCTGCAGTGTGGGCAAAACCAACCTGCCCAGCATGGCTCTGCCTGCGCCCTCTCCTGGCATCCCAACAAGAGGGCTTCAGTACCAACTTACACTGGGAGATCCCAGCCCACCATGCGGGTCCACCTGGCTCCCCCCAGCCAGCCCTAACCCCTCTGTTACCATAGCAGCACCTGCCACCAAGGTCTGTACCAACCCGAATTAGACCCATAGAGCTTTTGCCAGTTTACTGAAAACAGACCAGAGTCAGAGAATCAGCTCTTAGCAGCAGAGGCCCCAGGCTTTCAGGGTGACTGATCAGGGAGCAGGAGACACCAATACAACTTCTCTCCTCATACCATGTCCTGGTTTATACAATACGTGTCAGCCCTGACACTCCCCAGCTGAGGATGTGCCGTCCCTATGTCAGGACCCTCAAGGGAAGCCACAACCCCCCCAAAGCAGGACAGAGCCAACCAAGGAAATTGTCCGCAATCTCCCTGTGCTCAATAAAACTGGCAACCTCATGGAGCCATGGAAATAAAGGGAGCTTCTCACCATCACCCCTTACTTTACAGATGGGGCCACCAAGGCCCAGCAGAGGGAATGGCCTTGCCCAAGTCTCCTGTTCTCCCAGGCAGTGACAGATCCCGGACCAGACAGGTCTCCTGACCGGCATCCCAGGTCTCTCTCATCTCCAGCACGCCTCAGGTTTCAGACAGCCCAGACCTGGCGCCTGCATGGGGAAGGCCTGGCAGCTGGGAGAGGAGAAGGCCAAGTCCAGATTACATCAATCTCACAGGTCGCCAAGAAGGAAGTGGAGACTATTCTTCCTTCCCACCCACACAGAGCCCAGTGCAAACTAGTAGCCTGGCTCCAGGTAGCCACTGAAAATGCAGGAGGCTCAAAAGCTGAAAACCAGGGGTGGGCCCATCCCCACTTCCTCATGCTCATCATCACACGACCCTTTCTCACATATCCCCCAAATGAGGAGAAGGCATAAGATCCCTTCAGCTCACCATGTGGCCAACCCGATGCCCCCAAGTTCTCTCTCAGCAATCCTATCATGGCAACCTGTCTCCTGCTTACACCTGTCCAAGAGGTCCGCCTCCTCCTAGTTCCAGCCAGAGCTTTCTATCCCTCTTTAGGAGATAGAAAGTTGGCAGCCCCCTCCTCCAGGCAGCCTTCTCTGTCTCCTGAAGCCCTTCCCCTGATCTCCTAGCCCTGGATAAATTTAGTGCTAGGAAGGAAGGCAGAGGTATCATCCTAGAAGCTGTGTGTTTACTTTGTGTGGGATTCCTCCTAACTCCCTGGGAACAGTTCTCTGATGGGTCTATTAAGAGTTACCTAATTTCAGGGGCACCTGGGTGGCTCAGTGGGTTAAGCCGCTGCCTTCGGCTCAGGTCATGATCTCGGGGTCCCGGGATCGAGTCCCGCATCGGGCTCTCTGCTCAGCGGGGAGCCTGCTTCCTCCTCTCTCTCTCTGCCTCTCTGCCTACTTGTCATCTCTGTCTGTCAAATAAATAAATAAAATCTTTAAAAAAAAAATCTTAAAAAAAAAAAAAAAAAAAAAAAGAGTTACCTAATTTCAGGGTGCCTGGGTGGCTCAGTGGGTTGAGCCGCTGCCTTCGGCTCAGGTCATGATCTCGGGGTCCTGGGATCGAGTCCCGCATCGGGCTCTCTGCTCAGCGGGGGCCTGCTTCCTTCCCTTCCCCTCTCTCTGCCTGCCTCTCTGCCTGCTGTGATATCTGTCTGTCAAATAAATAAATAAAATCTTTAAAAAAAAAAAAAAAAGAGTTACCTAATTTCAGTGGTTTGCTGTTAATGTTGAAAGGTGTCCAAGAGTAAGGCCAAGAGAGCACCTGGGTGGTTCAGTGGGTTAAGCCTCTGCCTTCGGCTCAAGTCATGATCTCGGGGTCCTGGGATGGAGTCTCACACTGGGCTCTCTACTCGGCAGGGAGCCTGCTTCCTTTTCTCTCTCTGCCTGCCTCTCTGCCTACTTGTGATTTCTCTGTCAAATAAATAAATAAAATCTTAAAAAAAATTTAAAAAGGACCAAGAGTCCTACTTCCTGGCACATCCAAAAGCTTGGGACATGCAGGAGTGTTTGATAAATGCCATTTAGCACTGTATATCTGGTAGAACCTAAATGACCATCAGCTGGATAAATAAAATGTGTTATATTCATGTAATGGAATATTATTTGGCAATTAAAAGGAATGAGGTTTTTGAAGCATGCTAAACATGGATGAGTCATTTTTTTTTTTAAGACTTTATCTATTTGACAGATTGAGACACAGCGAGAGAGGGAACATAAGCAGGGGGGGTGGGAAAGGGAGAAGCAGACTGCCCCCTGAGCAGGGAGCCGGATGTGGGGCTCGATCCCAGGAACCTGGGATCATGACCTGAGCCAAAGGCAGACGCTTAATAACTGAGCCACCCAGGTGCCCAACGTGTACCAGGTGCCAAGACAATGAGTCTTAAAAAACATTATGAGAAGTAAAAGAAGCCAGTCATAAAACACCACATATTGTATGGTTCCATTATATAAGATGATCAGAATAGGCAAATCCATAAAGACAAAATTAGATTCATGGTTGTCTATGGCTAGCGGAATGGGGAGACTTGAGGAGTGATTCTTAATAGGAACAGGGTTTCTATTTCAGGGTGATAAAATGTTCTAAAATCGATAGTAGTGATGCTGTAAGTCTAAATATACTAAAAGCCATTAACTTGTGTAACTCTAGCTGTTGAATTGTAGGTAGGTGAATTATATTACTTAAAGGGATTGAAAAAAAAAAGAGGAACCATAAAAATACTCACATTACTTTACTGGGTGATGTCAATTAAAGAAGTAGGTATTTATGAAACACTTCCACACACATCTGTCCTGAGTCCTATCTCAGCACCCTGTACAATCACTATTCTCACCATCTTACAGATCAGGAAGTTGAGGCTCAAGGAGTTGAGGTCCCATTGCTAACTAGCGACAGACCTGGAACCAAAAAATCAGATGATCTGAGTCCAGGTAAAATTTTCTCTAGGAATGCCAGGTATGAAGAGACTTTGAAAGAAAAAACACAGCTTCACACACAAGGAAAAGCTGAAAACAAACAAAACATCTTCCGGAGGCACCTTGGTGGCTCAGTCAGTTAAGTGTCTGCCTTCAGCTCAAGTCATGATCCCCAGAGTCCTGGGATTGAGCCCCACATCAGGCTTCCTGCTCAGTGGGGAGTTTGGTTCTCCCTCTCCCACTTCTCTTGCTTGTGTGTTCTCCCTCTCTGCCAAATAAATAAATAAATCTTTGGGGGGAAAAAAAAAAACCCTCCTCTGCTAAGGAACTGCAGTGGCCCCAAGTTGTCCCGGATGCAATGGAAGAGTACACACCAACATTAACGTGATAAACAGGAGGCTGATGTGTTATAAAATAATGTCAAGTAAACATGTGTAAGTGGTATGTCAGTTTGGTTATCATTTTTTGTTTTGTTTGAAATACCCTTGTGTGGCCAAAACACAGTAGAGAACACGGATGCAAAAATGTGCTGGGGTGATGAATAGTTCAGTGAAAACTTTCCTTTAAAAATTTCCTGTATTGTTTTAACAGTAAAAGAGAGAGAGAGAAAAAATAAACACTTGAATGGACACCCCCCAACCAGCATAGCAGAGCACGGTAATTATCCAAACAGGGGTGAACTCCCTGAGGGTCGGCACAGGCCACTGAACCGCAGGGTCACCGAGGGCCTTCCAGGCAACAGGGAGGAGAGGGCAGGACCCCTTTTTTAGTCTGCAAACATCAGCTCAAAAGGAACACAGGGAAGTCAGCCAGAATGTACTCTGTCACTAGAGATCTTTCCTTCAGAATGTTCCTTGTGTCCTGAACAGGGGATGTTCTCCTGTCTTCATCTCCGGAGCATACCTCCTCATGGCATTCAGCACATTTTACTGGAATTTTCTCTTTATATATTCTTCTCCCTCAAGAGACTGCGAGGTCCTCAGGCAGAGCCAGCCATCACTCATCCTTGTATCCTCAGGCACCTGATAGAGCGCTGGACACACAGTAGGTCTACAGTACACATTTTCTGAATGGAATTGTCTAGACTCTCTTCATACCCGCCACCCTCCTGAGCTAGACTTTTACACACAAATACACTGAACACCACCTCCCAATAGGCATTCCTGCCTGCCGTCCTCCACCCACACATCCCCACATCCGCCTTCCAGAAATGCTGATATCATCCCATTCTCCCCTGCTCGAGACCTGTTTCCCCCTTCCCATCAAGCCTGGGCGCCTTGGCCAGGCCCCAGGGCCCTTTCATCACCTGGCCCCATGCTACCTGGCTTCCCAGCAGGCACAGCCCAACACACTCATTCCCACCTCCGGGCTTCCACTAGCCCTCTTTGTCTATCCTGAGATAACTTCTACCTCCTCAGCTCCCACCTCTGCTGAAATTCAAGTTCCAACTCCTCCTGAGGCCTTCCCTGACCATGCCAACCCCTGGGGATCCTCGCCTCTGAATGTGTCAGCTCCAAAGCTGAGTACACTTAATAATCTTTTTGTGCCCTTTTCTTTCCGTGTTTGTCTTTTTCCCACCCTCGAACTAGATTAATCTTCTTAAGGGCAGGGCAAGGTTACACTTCATCAGTGTGACCCACCACACCCAGTGTAAGACAGACACATTCTAGAAGCTCAACCTTTACTGGTCGTTACATCTCAAAATCAGAAATACAGCCTCAGTTAGTAATGACAATAGTGTTTTTTCTTCCAGGTGGTACAGAGGCTTGTTCTAGACAGCCATGCAACGTGGGGCATGGGTAGGAGGATCTTCACAAGAGGGGTTTAGACACTTCAATCTATGCCACCAAGAAACAAGGGGAGTCCTCTCTAGCCCCTGATGGCATCCAGACCAGGAGCTTCCTCATCACCCGGAAACTTGTGAGAAATGCAGATTCTCGGGCCCTAACCCAAACCGCCTGAATCAGGAACTCTGGAGGTCGGGTCCAGCCTCTGTGGTTTAACAAGCCCTCCAGGGGATTCCAACGTCCACCAACATTTGAGAACCACTGGCTCAAACACTTAAGAGGAATATCCTGATACATCAGAAAGAACAATTCCTTCCGTCTCTAAAGACTGCCTATGGATGTAATTTTTAGCCCATGTCTTCCTGTTTACGATTACCCCTACTGCTCCTAAAATCAACAACTATAGTTGGCAAAATAGGCAGAGCATACGAGCAATTGATAACTATTATTACTAGTCAGTACTACTACCAGCAGTAATAGTGACAGCAATATCACTATCACTAACTACCAGTACCAGCAATAACACCAGTTACTGACTGACCCTCTGTCAATTTTCCCAGCTAAACAGTAGTTTCCAGGAGTGAGAGGTCGAGCAGAGGATAAAAATCTATGAGGCATGGGGTATATGCATTTGTGACCCTTTCAGGATGACCATGTTCCCCATTTGTTTCTCAGTTTTAACCAGTGGTTACTCATCACTCCCTAACCCCAGAGGACAAATGAAGACCAAGGCGGAACTGGCTGCCTTCTCAATCATCTTAACTTGCAGTTTGAACTCTTTGAAAACAAAACAAAACAAAACAAAAAGATTTCATTTATTTATTGGAGAGAGAGAGAACACAAGCAGGCAGTGTATCAGGCAGAGAGAGAAGCAGGCTTCCTGCTGAACAGGGAGCCCAATGCAGGGCTCGATCCCAGGACCCTGGGATCATGACCTGAGCTGAAGGCAGATGCTTAACTGACTGAGCCAACCAGGTGCCCCCTGCAGTTTGCACTTTAATCTTTCTAAGTCCCTACAGAAGACTTTGGTCTCTAATTGGGATGCTTGCCCCCATATGTGAAATCAGTGGGTCAGTTTGCTAACATCTCCAGTCGGACCCCATCCATGAGGACAAACTGTACAAGTTCTCATTCTTCAGCACCCGTCCATCCCAGGGCAGATTGCTGGGTGGGGTGGGCTTGTGCGCACAGCAGCGGCCCAGCTTCCCGTAATCTTGTTTATAAACTGTGGATGCTTGTCCTGACCTCGTCAAAAGAGGTTCAAGAGGAGGCCTGCAGTCTGGGGGGAGAATCTGCAGGGAACAGCATTGCCTTGCAGAGGTGGCTGGCTTACTCCGTGGTCTCCCGGTCTTGGGAACAGAGCGAGAACACAGACCTGGGGCTACTTGGCAGAAGGCACCTAATCTGGGCCCTTTGGTTCAGCCAGGGGTCAGGGCAAGGGAACAGATGAAGCCACAAGCGAAGGGGTGGGGGGGTCCTCAGGAAAAATGGGGCAGGTTGGAGGGGAGGAAACACAGGAAGAGGGCTGGCTCTCGCTATAGCTTTGTACATCCAGCTGTGTGACTGTGGACAGCCAATCTCTCCCCATCTGTGAGCCTCCTTGTCCCTACCTATACAGCTGGAAAATGAAAACCATATCAAAAATTCCTCCCCCAGATATCCAAGCTGATGCTACAGCCTTATTGATACTCTAAGCCAGCGCCACAGATGATGGAATGTTCTGTAACTGCACTGTCCGAAGGGCTAGGCGCTAGCCACGTGGGCCTACTGAGTGCCTGAAATGCTGCCTGAGGAACTTAGTTGTAGTTTTACTTCATTTTAATTGCTTTTCATTTGAATTTAAATCATCACGCGTGGCTGGTGGCCCTTGCACCGCACAGCACAGCACAAAGGGAATTCATGAACCACAAATCCTTCAAAACTCTATCACTAGATTGTAAGTGACAAGAAAAAAGCTAACTTAAGCTGCCAGTTTTAAAATGCTGTAATTGATTTTTTTTTTTAAAAGAAAGTTTTTATTTTAAAGTCATCTCTATACCCAACATGGGCTTGAACTCACAACCCTGAGATCAAGAGTCACAGACCCCACTGACTGAGCCAGCCAGGTGTTCCAAAGATGGTTTAACTTAAAGAGCAGAAAGTCTGAGTGCTCCCTTAAGAAGTCCCAGAAAGCAGAGCCCCTCTTCCTGGGTCCTCATCCCAGCCTTGTCCCCAGCCAGCTCTGTGGAGAGCTGGGAGTCCCATGACCAACCTTGGTTTCAGTCTTATCCCTCTGTGCCCCAGTTCCTTCTGTGAAATGCACACCAGTCCATCTGAGTCTCCTACACAAGCTGTGAGGACACACTGCAAAGCTGTACCCTAAGGAATCTTAAAAGTGCTAGCAAACACATTACAGTCACCACTCACTACCCATGAATGCTATCACGACCTTCCAGAAGCCTCATTAAATGGCCCTTCAGCCACTGGGAGGCTGGGGAGAGGATGATGACAATGTGGCCAGGGGCCGGGGGGAGGGGGTTGAGATGGAGGGGGTGGAGAGAGAGTATCAGGCAGCCACTGATTTATCAAACATTCAACAAATTACAGGCACACCTCAGAGATAATGCAGGTTCAATTCTAAGAGCACTGCAATAAAGCGAATCAAATCACTTTTTCAATTTCCCAGTGCACATAAAAGTTATATTTACACCACACTGTAGTCTACTCACTGAACAACAGCATTATGTCTTAAAAAACAACATATATACCTTAATGAAAAATGTTTTATTGGGGTGCCTGGGTGGCTCAGCGGGTTAAGCCTCTGCCTTTGGCTCAGGTCATGGTCTCAAGGTTCTGAGATCGAGCTCTGCATCGGGCTCTCTGCTTAGCAGGGAGCCTGCTTCCCCCCTTTCTCTGCGGGCCTCTTTGTCTACTTGTGATTGCTCTCTCTCTGTTAAATAAATAAATAAAATAGAATCTTAAAAAAAAGATTGTTAAAAAAAAATGCTTTATTCCTAAAAAATGTTAACCATCACTTGACCCTGCAGTAAGTAGTAATCTCTGACCACAGATCAGCATAACAGGTATAAGGATAATGAAACAGTTTGAAATATTGCAAGAATTACCAACATGTGACACAGAGACATGAAATGAGCAGATGGTGTTGGAAAAATGGTGCCAACAGACTTGGTCGAGGCAGGGTAGCTACAGACCTTCAATTTGTAAAAACAAAGCATCCTAAAGCCAAGCACAATAAAAGAAGGTATGCCTATATTCCATGTGGCTTATATGCACTCAGTAAACGGAGTAAGTCAATCGGCCAACAACTCTACTTTGAATTTATCTGACAGTTATCCGGCATGAGTGTGGCACAAGAATCTGTCCTGTTGACTGCGGAATCTCAGTGCCTGAAACCATACTTGGCAGTTAGAAGGTGAGTAAATGAAATAGGCAGATATGCAGATGTCCAAGGATGGTCATTGTGGTAGCAACTCCAATGTCTACCAACAAGGGCACTGAAGTCATTACGGTCCATCCATAATAGGCAGTACAAGTAGCTGTGAAGAGGAATGTCTCTTTCTCTCTGTCACACACATACACACAAACACACAGAGATCTGGGAAAATGCACAAAACAAAAAAGCAAATTGCAGAACCACCTTCTGATCCCACCTATATGTACAGTCTCATGCCAACTACATTCTAAAAACTACAAAATGTGCAGACATATGCTTGTCTATGCATAGATAATTTCTGGAAGGATACATAGAAACTAAACAGTGGTCACCTCTGAGGAGGGGCTAGAGAGGTTCAGGAGGAGGGGGACAGGAAATTTCCAACACATTGATTTTTCTTTTTTATGGATAGTTTTCTTTTTCAACTATAAAAGTTAAACATGCTCATGTTAGAAATCATATCTGCAATGTCACACAGCGTATATATGTATATACTGAGAAAAAAAAATGTTTACATCATAATGTCATTGGGGAAAATGGGATATAAATTGTGTCCTGGGTATGATTCTAACGTCAAATAGACAAAAAAGAACAACACACAGAAGCAAAACCATCACACAGCCGCTTACGGTCTAGACCTCGAAGGACAGAGGCTCCTGCCATCACCACCCCTAGCCGATCCACAAGGTGGCAACGAAATCGGTAAGGAGCCTCTCCCTCCACAACCAGAGCACAGGAGGCAGTCACGGTAACATTACAAATGTCCTGCGAAGTGACGCAGATCCAGTTCCTGCACTCCGAGGGAATACGGAGGTGGAGCAAAGCTTGAGTGGACATTCCCCATGAGCTGAGACTTCGTTCTTCGTTACTGAGATTTTAGTCTAGAAGCTTCAAGTTGGAAGACCTTAAGCAAATCTGTGTTATTGTAAAAGACCAGAAACTAGCTGCTTAAACTACACTAGGTGCCTTTGAGAGTTAGTGATTGGCAGGAAAATGAAGCCAGGCGCAAGGCTTCCAAGCAGCTGGGATGTCTCTGATTACCGCCAGCAGCCCTATGGAAGCAAATACCTTAGGAAAACAGAAGGGTTTGCTTCAGGAAGGGGCAAGAATTTAAAAGTAAGGAACCTAAGGGGTGGAAGGCCCAGAGATACTATCTAGCCCAATCCTACATTGCCAGAGAAGGAATGGAGGCCAGATAAGAATGCATTCCTTCTAAAATGACTGCAGACCCAGGAAAGTGCCCCAATTGCAGGCGTCCTGGCAGTGACTGGGCAAGCAGTCTAGATTTGAGAAATTACCCCTTCTGGAAAAATACAATTGGCTGCATATCACATGGAAGCCACAGGAAACAAGGGCCCAGTCCCCCCTCAAGTTGTTCCAGGCTCACATGAATAAATCATGATGCCATCGCGAGCAGATAGAAATCTCCAGCTTCAGGACTAATTAGTCATTTTACAAAGTAAATCCCAGCCTCCTTAGGGTGTGGCTGGCAGCTTCCCCAGAAAGAAACACCTTCCAGGTAGGGTTCTGGGCTGGGCTCACAGTCCTCGTGGTGTTGCAGTGACATAAATCACATACATGTTTGGTTACCTCGTTTTCCTCTCACTGGGCTCTAGAACAGTCTTTCTTGGTCCCAGAGAACCAGATCCTAGGGAAGTGGGGTTCTCACAAAGACTCCTTGGAGAAAAAAGCATGCATGGCCCCTCCTGGAGTTTGTTTTTTCAGGGGTACTACCTGAGGAGGTGGAGGTGGAGGAATGGTGTCTCTACCAACCCCAGGCACAGGGAGAACTTTCCCGTCAGTCCAGGCCCTGCCATTAACAGACGTGATCCCTCAGAGACCTGGGGACTGCTGGGCCATCACACAGCGTTCAACCTGAAAGGGACCTTCCACAGTTGTTAACAGCCCAACACTCTGGTTTTCCAGAGGACAAAGGGAGGACTGAGGAAGTGAGTGTCTTGTGCATAGCCATCCGATAATTTAGGAACAAGTCACCCACTTCCTGGGCTTTTGTTTCTCCCTACAGCCCTCAGGCCTCTGAAGGAGAGAGACCTCAGGTCCCAGATGAAGCCTGGAGCCAACACCTTCCTATGCCGAATGAGCAGCCAACGGGCCGCCAACAGCTATTCATCAAAGACACACGCAAAGTATCACAGGGAGCTCACTCTACTTGAAATATAGACCTGATCCCTCAGAAAAGTTAGTGCCATTAAATAAAAACAAGACTTGCCACCATGGAGGAAGGAGAGAGAATGACCAGACAAGCAAGAGGCATGGAGGAAGGAGGAATTCTAAGAAGAGGCAGCCAGAAAGTATAAGGAGATCTGGGCAGAGGAGGAGAGCAGATGTTTGGGGGGTGGTCAGTCGGGAGGAGGCAGCATGAGAGGGTATCATATGGTCAAGGGCGTTGCCAGCTGCCGTCGGGCAGGAAACAAACAGCCTGGCTGCCCCCTGGAGCCCTGTCATGCCAAGGATACCCCCTCTCCTGCCTACGCTGTACGCAACAAGGACAGCACGTTCCAGGTGGGAATTACTCCTCTGAAGTTCAAAAGCAGCTAACACCAGGGCTCTATACATTTTATACAAAACCCCCTCATTGCCACTCTATGAGGGGCCAAGGCCCACTCAACCATAAGGCCCAACCATACGGCTTCTTGGGGAGGAGAGGCAGGTGCGTGGGCAAAAAGCCAAGCCTGCAGTGAGAGCACTGACCCCAAAGGTCTCAGACAACTCCAAGAGGAAAAAGGGGTGGCAGGCATAGTAGGCTTAACAGTGGACCCTAAAAAGATAGTCCACGTCCTAACCTCCAAAACATATGTATGTGACCTCATTTGGGAAAAAGATCCTTGAAGATGTAACTAATTGAAGGATCTTGAGATGAGATCACCCTGAATTACCAGTGTGGGCCCTAAATCCAGTGACAGGTGTCCTGATAAGAATGAGGCAGAAGGAGACCAGACAGAAGAGGAGGACACATGGAGACACCCAGGGGAAAAGGTCAGGTGAAGACAGAGGCAGAGTGACGTGGCTACAAGCCAAGGAATGCTAAGGGTTACCACAGCTGCTGGAAGCTAGGTAAGGGGCATGGAAACCTCCCTCAGAGCCTCCAGAAGGAAGCAACCTTGCCAGCACCTTGATTTTGGACTTCTGGTCTCCACAACTGTAAGAGGATAAACATCTGTTGTTTTAAATCACCAGTTTCTGGTGATTTGTTATGGCAGCCCCAGAAAACTAATATAGCAGGGCAGGGGGTGGAGAAGCAGGCTGGGGAGTCTCAGGAGTTCTGCGAGATGAAGTCACTCATGTTTGTGACTTCTGAGTCACTGGCTCCTGAGGACTTCAAGCTGGCTGGATACAGGGCCCACAAACAGAAGCCTGCCCGGCTCTCTCATCATGCACGGCTACCATAGAGGGGTTCACTGCATTTTGGGGCCTCTCCAGAGCTGTGGTCCTGTCCACCCAGTCCAGAACTTCCACACTGGATCCATGAGCCCCCCCAAAACGAACTGGCACCATCCTTGTCCAATGAGTTTCTCAGAGTCCATTATCATAGAGAGGGAGTATAATTTAGTGGAAAGTGTTCTGGCTTTGGAGTCAAACAGACCTGGGTTTGGGGTTTTTTAAAAAGCCTATTATTATTATTCTGTAATCTTTACACCCACCGTGAGACTCGAGGTCACAAGCCCAGGATCAAGAGTTGCATGCTGTTCTGAGTGGCCAGGCAGGTGCCCCAAACAGACCTGGGCTTTAATCCTAGGGTGACTTGGGATATGAGTGACTGACCTCTCTGAGCCTCAGTGTTCTCATCTGTAAAGTGGAGTAAGTACTCACTACCTCACAGGGCTACTATGACAACTAGAAATAGCCATGTAAGATGCCCAGCTCACGGTCTGGTAGGTAACAGGAGCGCAATAAATGGTAACAATAATCATCATTATTTACATGAATAATGAAGTTCTTCTGGAACATTGGCCTGAGCCCCCCTTGTTCCCATTGCTGTGGTGAATACAAAGAGAACCACAACCTGGGGCTCTCCTCAAGGGCTCCCACTCAGCAGAGCTGGTGAGCACCTACCGTGTTCCCTCTTCTTAGTCCTTCCTTCCCCAGTCACTGGCTATGACTCCAGTCCCCTATGTACCTCAAAGAGGCACCCAACACATACTTGTTTTGCTAATAACAACAACAACAAAAAAAATGACATTGAGCGAATCACCCAACCTCTGAAAACGTTGTTTTTATCATCTGTAAAATGGGGCTTACAGCATCTAACTACTCTGCCGCCTCATAGGGCAAATGTAAAGGCCAAACAGAGACAGCAGCCATAGAAGGCCACAGAAGCAAAGCTCCCTTCTGTGCCTGGAAGCCTACCGAGGTCGGTTCTGCTGGGCCTGCAACTGTCACAGCAAATCTGCATTTTGGGACAATGGCAGGGTCACATCTTAAACTGGGTGTAAACCTCCCCACGTTTTCTGGTCTGGAGTCAGAAAACCCTGACTCTACTTCTGACCCTCCGAGCCTCAGTTTTCTGTAAAAGAGGGTTCCTTGCCCCTGCCGAGCTAGAAATGTAGCCATGAGAACCTAATGCGATTGTGTATGTGAATGTGTTTTATAAACTGTTAGGCGCTATACAAACACAGGTGATTATCATGATTATCATTATCATGTCAGAAGCAGGCCCTCCACACTGCTGTGAGCCTCGAAGGAACACAGACTCGTGGGCCAGAGGGAGGAAAGTACAGTTTCTGCTTTCAACCACTCTTTCAGTTTGGGCAACTTTGAAACTGTCTCCATCAGATTTCAAGGTTCTCTATGGCTTTGCCAGGAAACCCAAAATATTCTAGCCACAACCCTGGAGAGCCACAAAATAAGCCATTTCTATAATAGTGCTGCTGGGCTTCAAACAACTCGGCTGCTTAGGACTCAAAAAAAAAAGTTTGGTTTTGTTTTTTTTAAACACCACATACCACAATTCAGCCTCTCCCCGCAAAATACACATCTTTTCTCCTAAGAAAATAAAACAAGTAGAAACCAACTTTAACAGATGAAGTCCAACTCCAAGACATTCATTCTCGGAAGGCAGGCCTTCCTGAGTGAGGAGGGGCAGACAGAGCTTTCTCCAGTTATAGTTTGTAGGCAGAGAGATTCCCAGGGGAAGTGGGTGAGGAAGTGGGGTTCCTGGCCAGTCCTAAGGGCTGTGGGGACTGGATCTATGAGCCCAAAGAGACAATCGCTGCCTCAGACTCAGAAATTAGCTCTACTAACCCAATAAAGAGCTAAACAGCCATAAGACTCCTTTAGTGGTTATTTTCATTCACAGGGCTTAAAGAAGACCCAGAAACCAATTTCTCCTCACCCACAGGCCTTGATGCCACAACCTTGAGTTCCAGCTCCTTTCTCCTCAACAATTCCCCCTGCCTCCCATCTCACAGCAGTCCGCAGACAAAAGGCCCTCTTGACTGGCCAGAAGTAATCTCAAAGGAGGTCTACCTCCCCTTGGTTCTCATGGCCTTATCAGCCCCTTTGGGTCACCCCAGGGCTGAGGAGGGCAGACACACCCAGTCCTGGGGTCAGGGCTGACGCACCAGGATCCTGCCTGTAGCTACTCGCCCATGTTTACACTTGGGGCTGCCTCTTCCTCCCAAGACCCTCAGTCCTGGGTGAAGGCTGCATGCCTCTTGTTTGTTAGCTCATGTACCCTGTGGAAGTTTCTGTTCTCTGGTTCAAAACCCTAAATCGCTTGATAGGCATGGTGGAAAGAGCACATGCGAGGCAGCCAGGCAGACGTGGGTTTGAATCCAGGCCCACTGCTGACTGGCTCTGGAGCTTTGGAAAGGTGACTGTCCTGGGCCTGGTTTCCTCATCCCTAAAGGGTCGCTAGCTAATGTCTATCACACAGTTTTGCAAGGATTTGTACTCAGACATGGGAAGCTCCTGGAATATGATTGGTGCTGAATGAGCAGTGGTTATTATAATAATGGCATTGTCATCGCCTCCCCACCCCACCAAACTCTAAGGCCTCGTCCCTCCAGACCTGGCTCTTGCCACTTCCAGCTCCCACGTAATCATTTAGCAGAGTGTCCTGTGCTTGGACCTACCAGTTCTGAGCCAAGCCAGGCCTCGCCACTATGGTACACAGAGCTGGCAAACAGAAAGCACTCAGAGCAATTAAGTGTTTGTTTACTTAGAAAAAAAAATCCTGAAATCTCAAATGACTGGAATTTTTCCCACCACATTCTGCTTTCATGCACACAAATCAATAAGGAAACAAGCTTAGATCAGGGTTTATTCAGAAAAAGTAACTTCTCCCTGACAGACTTTTCTCTTGATGACACAATGTTCAGCAGGCAAAACACAAAGGTCTGAGGTCCTTGGGAGAGTCAGAAATTTCCTTCCGACTCATCACAGAAAAATAGTTTATTTCTAATACGTTGCCCTTTTATAATTATAAAAGCAATATGGAATCCTTGCAGGCGGTGTGGAAAATGGGAAAAGTATATGAAAAATCCAAACGAGGAACAATTTAGCCATCCCTATACAATGTCCTGGGGGATGTTTTGATGTTTTTCTTTGCATTGTCTTCTCTATAGGCCTCAAGCATGTAAGTATCCATTTATTTAAAAGTGAACAGATGATAATCTCAGGAAACAAACTGAAGGTTGCTGGGGGGTAGAGGGGGAGGGAAAGGGTGGCTGGGTGATGGACATTGGGGAGGGTATGTGCTCTGGTGAGTGCTGCGAAAAGTGTAAGTCTGATGATTCACAGACCTGTACCCCTGAAGCAAATATAGATTATATGTTAATTTTTTTAAAAAGTGAACAGATGAATATGTAGTCCAGCCAGAGGCCTCAGGAAAGCAGCAGGAAACTGCCCATGAAGGCTTCCTCGTCCTGTTTTCCCTTCTCCCTACCCCTAAACAACTGATTTGTTAATGACACACCTCTACATTGCAAAACTACATTTCATCTTATCAGGTCCTGGTGAACTCTGACCCTCTTGGGGGTGTTAAAGTAGTCATCTCCGCTTTCCATTTTCGTGTCACAGGGTCAGTATTAACTAGCTGTGTTGCTAAAACAGGCCCTGGGCATGGCCTCGGTGCCAAACATCACTGTCTAATCTCAGCAGCAGCAGTCCCAGTGGTACCAGATGCCTTCCCGTGCCACGGGCCCTAGCGCCAAGTCAGCGACTCCTGCCCCGACTGAGCATGTGGCCTCCAGCCTGGCAAGGTTGCCTCATATAATCATAGTCCAAGAGGCTAGTGTCAGGTGACACACAGATGTTAGATATGGGGGGAGGGGTGCCTGGGTGGCATAGGGGTTCAATGTCCAACTCTTGGTTTTGGCTCAGGTCGTGGTCTCGGGGTCTTGGGATTGAGCCTTGCACTGGGCTCCCTGCTCAGCATGGACTCTGCTTGGGATTCTCTCTCCCCTTCCCTCTCCCCTCCTGCTGTGCATGCGTGCGCTCTCTCTCTCTCTCAAATCAATAAATAAATCTTTAAAAAATATATTAGAGATGGGGAAATTGAGGTCATGAGGACTTGCCTAAACACAGGCAGCCTGGACCCATCCACTCCACACCAGTACTCCCTCTCGCTGTCCTTTCGTCGACCGCCTCGACATGGAGAAACAGCAGAGACAGAGATGGAAGGTGTGCACAGACCCTCTTTTATCAGGCCTCTCCTTGCCAGGTAAAGGTGTTGCTCTGAGATGGTCCCTTTCACAGGGCGGGGGGAGGAGGGGTGTCTTCCCAAGAGTGGCCTGGTCTCTTATAGTGACGATTAAGGCTACACCATGGCATCATCAACTCTCCTGTCTCCTGCTGGGTCGCATGTCCCCGCCTCCTCTGGGAAGGATCTCCCTGTAGCTGTTGAAGAACACAGACTGTCCGGTAGCCCCAAGGGAGTCAGAGGCTTAAAAGGAAATACCTATAGGAAGGAAATGTGGGAGAATTATGGAATTATGTCAGGGGTAGATCCCTGACAGCACATCTCTGGAAGAAAGCCCCTATTCTTGAGAATACCTCCAGTACTGAAAGGAGTAAGTGTTTCTGTGCAGTAGTAGAGAGAGCAAAGGACCTGGAGTGGAAAGACTTGCATTCAGGTTCCTGTCGCACCACCAACATGCTCCATGGCCCAGACAGGAACACGGTCTTGCCCAGGGCGCAACATCTTAGTGGCCCAAGTGGGACTTGCATCAAGTTCTCTACTTCAAGTGCAGGGCTATTGGCTCGGATGCCACAAATGAGGCTTTCTGCTCCTCTTAACCTCAGCCCCAAGAATGCCTCAACCCCGTTCTGGAACTTCCACAGCAACAGGACTCCTCATCGTCTCCTCAGCTGAGATTGATACCTGCATAAGGGGAAGTGCCTACACTTTCCCTCCCTGGAATCAGATACCGGGCTTGGCCTCAGAGAAGCAGGCTGCACCACTTCCCTGAGAAGCAGGAATAGGACAGAGGCCACCAGGCTAACCCCAGTGCAGGAAGAAGCTGTGCTGTGGGGCCATTCTGACCCACGACAGGGAGAACAAGCGAGCATTCTCTACAGCTGCTGTCAGACAGCTCTGCACACTTGGCCTGCTCCCCTGCTCCGCCCCCTCCAGGCAAGAAAACAAAGAGGGTCGTGTGAGCAGGGCTGTGAGGCAAATGATGCTGCATTTCTACCTTCTCTTGGGCTTGTAGACACAAACAAGCCCTTGGGGCTCAGCACGGATTATGGTTGTCCCAGCCCCTGTGTTTGTTGACTGTCTCCTGTGGACCTGCCCCCGCTACAGATCCTGGGAACACTAAGAAAGATACACCTTGGCCCTGGTCCTCAAAGGGTTCACAGTCTGGCTTGGGATACAGAATGAACTTCCAGATAGCCTTCTGCTTTAGAGCAATTATGTACGAGACACAGACTCTAAGGGCTATGGTTCCTCGAAGCTGGAGAGATGGACAAGGCTGGGGGAGGTACTATGAAAGGCTGCAGTAATAGGAGGCATTTTCACTGGATTTGAGGACTCAGGAGAACGAGGGGAAGAAAGGAAGGGAGATGAGAGAGAAGGTGATCCAGAAGGAAAAAATATCTCATTAAGAGGCTTGGATATGGGGACGCCTGGGAGTCTCAGTTGGTTAAGTGTCTGACCCTTGGTTTCAGCTCAGGTTGTGATCTCAGAGTCATGGGATCAAGCCCCAAATAGGGCTTCACGCTCAGTGGGGAGTCTGCTTGAGATTCTCACTCTGTCCCTCCCCCGTTCTCTCTCTCTCCCTAAAATAAATAAAAATTTTTAATCTTTTAAAATTTTTTAAAAACTTGAAGGGAAAAGGCTTGGACACAAGAAACAACAAGTGTTAGCAAAGATGCAGAGAAAAAGAAACATTCATGCATTGTTGGTAGGAATGCAAACTCAGACAGTCACTCTTGAAAACAGTATAGAGGTTCCTCAAAAAGTTAAAAATAGAAATACCCTGCACCCAGCCATCGCACTACTGGGTATGTAGCCCCAAAATACAAAAACACTAATTCAAAAGTATACAGGCACCCCGATGTTTACAGAAGCATTATCTACAATAGCCAAGATACAGAAGCAGCCCAAGTGTCCATCAATGGATGAATGAATAGATGTGGCATCTATATACAATGAAATACTACTCAGCCATAAAAAAGAATGAACTCTTGCCATTTGCAGGGACATGGATAGAGCCAGAGAGTATAAAGCTAAGTGAAGTAAGTCAGTCAGAGAAAGACAAATACCACATGATTTCACCCATATGTGGAATTTAAGAAACAAACAAACGAACAAACAAAAATGAGCAAAGGGGAAAAAGAGAGAGAGAGAGACAAATCAAGAAATGGGCTCTCAGGGCACCTGGGTGGCTCAGTTGTTAAGCGTCTGCCTTTCAGCTCAGGTCATGATCCCAGGGTCTGGGGATCGAGCTCTGTGCTGGGCTCCCTGCTCAGCGGAGAGCCTGTTTCCCCCTCTCCCACTCCCCCTGCTTGTGTTCCCTCTCTCTCACTGTCTCTCTCTCCATCAAATAAATAAATAAATAAATCTTTTAGAAAGAAGGAAAGGAAAGGAAGGAAGGTAGGAAGGAAAGAAGAAAGAAAGAGTTCTCAATTATAGAGAACACACTGATGGTTACCAGAGGAGAGGGGGTGGGGAGATGGGTGAAACAGGGGACGGGGATTAAGGAGGGCACTTGTTGTGATGAGCACTGGGTGATATATAGAATTGCTGAATTACTATATTTACACCTGAAACCAATATCACACTGTGTGTTAACTAACTGGAATTAAAAGTTTTAAAAAACGTAAAAATAAAAGGCTCGGACAGGGGAGCATAGCAGCTAGAGTACAGAAAATATGGGAAGTACTGAGACTTTATTTATTTATTTGAGAGAGAAAGAGAGAAAGAGAGCACAAGTGGAGGGGAGGGAGAGGGAGAGAGAGAAGCAGGCTCCTGCTGAGCAGGGAGCCCTATTCGGGGCCTGATCCCAGGACCCTGAGATCATGATCTGAGCAGAAGACAGACACCTAACCGACTAAGCCACCCACGCACCCTACATCCTTCAGTTTAATCAACCAGGCACTTATCCTGACTCTGTGTCTAACAGATGATAGGGAAGACACAGCTTGGACATAGTCCTGAATCACTTTCCCTGCAAAGAGGACACGAAAGCAGCAGCGAAAAGCTAAGGCAAATAAGTCAGAGCCAATATACCTGCGGGCACAGAGTAATCACCCAAGTCCCAGTTAACATCTGGCTATGGGGCAATCTCACATCAACAACAGAAAAGGCCCAACACTGTCATCAGTAAATGAGCGCCTGCTGCCATTAACAGTTTTAAGTTCTACTCTCAGTTAACGGCCGTGTTCCTCAAAGTCCTCCGCAAAGTTTTCCCAGACTTATTTTGGGAAGCTCTTGTTCAGAAAGAGCTTCCTAAAGCCAGCATTAGTGGGAATTACGACTTGAGCTAGAATACATACAGGTATGTGTCACTTCACCTAACAGACAGGATCCCTAGAGCGAACTTTGCCTGACTCCCACGCCTCCTTCTCCATCCAGGTCCCATGAACCTTTCTTCTAGCTTAAAACCAGCAAAAAGTCCAAACATCGGAGCATGAAATACTTAAAAAGCAATATGTTCTCTATAACATAAGAAGTACATGTTGAATGTTTTTTTCGAAGATACAGAAAAGTATAAATAAAAAACTGTTGCGGGGCACCTGGGTGGCTCAGTGGGTTGGGCCTCTGCCTTCAGCTTGGGTCATGGTCTCAGGGTCCTGGGACTGAGCCCCACATTGGGCTCTCTGCTCAGCGGGGAGCCTGCTTCCCTCTCTCTCTGCCTAGTTGTGATCTCTTTCTGCCAAATAAATAAATAAAATCTTTAAAAAAAAAAAAAAAAACTGTTGAATCATCCACAATCCTACCCTCCCCTCCTTCCCCGCCCTGGCCAGCCCTGTGACCAATACCATTACATCGGCTAGCTTAGATTTTTGTCCATCCTGTGTTTGCTATCCTGGACTTTCCCATGGCTTGCCAGCCAGAACCAGTCATCTAGCTTCCAAGGGACCCACCCCCTGCAAACATACCTTGCATGCTCCTGTCCCTTTGGGAAGCTCTTTACTTACTGATATCTGGAATGCCCATGCTCCCAATCAACCTATCTGAATTTCAACCACCCTTCAGTGCCCCACTTTTTTCCTACCTCCCAAAATCTTCATCGGCTATGCCAGGTCATGGAGGTAGCCATGTTCTAAACTGGAAAAAGGGAACTGCAGACCAGAGAAGAGGAGAAATGTGACCAAGGATATGGCGCAAAACCAGAAGAGAGACTACAGAGTGGAGCCAACTGAAATCAAACTCATCTGAACACTTATGCTGCATCTACCTCATGTGGATCACCGTGTGAGGCACTAGGAAGTAAAACAGAGTGCCTCCAGACCCTGTGATCAGAAAACTCACCGGACTGTGACCTGGTTTGGGACAGCTTTTCATCAAGGGGTAGCACAAAACTCAGTGAAAGCTGACTTGCGGGCAAATAATGACAAGGGTGGCCGCATGTGTTGTGTGACTGTAGCCACTTCCAACCCAGCCCACAGTCAGCAGTCAATGCGCAGGCAATTGTCTGGGTGGGCCTCTAAGAGGAAGCAGCTGGAGCAAGGCTCCATGCTCAGGTGAGAGAGGATAACACAGGGAAAGCCTGCTACTCGAGTTCTGTGAAGGAAAGGTAGTCACTGGAAGGATCCACGCAGGAATGGGAAGTGAGCCTAGAGGCCACAAAGGCATTAGCTCATGGAATCAGGCCTCCTCAGTGGCCACTCCATTCCCTCCTCACCCTCCGAGTCAAGTCTCAGAGAGAGGCCATTTAATTGGCTTTTAGCTAAGTTATCATGGCTCCTAGTAGGCAGAGCTGTTTAAGGCCAGTCATCTCATAGGATACTAGCTAGCCAATGAATGGGTAGCTTGGGGTCAATCGGGAGCTACCCCTGCACAAGGACCAGCCCAGTTCCACTCTACCGGGAAAGGGGCAGTGAGGGGCATGAGGTAGGGGAGAGGAAAGAGAGTAGTTCTAGCAAGAAAGGAATGTTGAGTACGGTAGACACCACGCACAAGCAGGGGTGGGGCGGTCAGGGGGGAGGAGGTGGGGGTGCATGGCATCTCAGCAGGGGTCTAGTGTGAGCAAAGGCAAAGAGGTAAGATGAACATAGCCAGGAGAGGATAATATGGAGATTTGCTCCTTCAGGAGTCTCATGATCAAATGAGGTAACAGAGAAGCTGCCCTACCCAGTTCCTCCCCATAAGGCCTTCAAAACAACTGACTACCAGGCTTTTAGCAAAATGGATGAACATATTGTGACCATTTGCTGGACACTTCCCAAATGCCAGGCCATGCCCTTACATCTATGGCAAGAATGGGGAAAGTGGTATTTTTTTTTTTAAGATTTTATTTATTTATTTGACAGAGAGAGATCACAAGTAGGCAGAGAGAGAGAAGGAAGCAGGCTCCCTGCCAAGCAGAGAGCCCGAGGCAGGACTCGATGCCAGGACCCTGAGATCATGACCTGAGCTGAAGGCAGAGGCTTAACCCACTGAGCCACCCAGGCACCCGGAAAGTGGTATTTTGAAAGCTGCTCCAAGCTGCTACCATGGAGAGAGAAGACTTCATCATCGGGGCCAGGTGGGTACAGGTCAGAGATAGCTTTTGTATGGGAAAAACTTTAAAGGGCCTTTGATTTAGGATAAAAAAACAAAAACAAAAACAAAACACGGTCCACTCAGGGACAGGTTGTCACAACAAGGAGCTAACCTGGCAGCATCTAAAGGAAAAACGGGTCTCCATTGGTTAGTAAGTATGAAGGACGGTAGCAGATTTGGGCCCCAGAGAGGGGTGCTAGAAGGCCCCAGCATCACGGCAGAGGTCAGGTATCAAAGGAGCAGAGGGGTCTGCTACCACCCTTTAAGCCATCTCTGTGGAGAAATTCCTCTCATTACCCCCAAGCCTTGTGTGAAACTCAGCATACTCTGCAACCAATCTTGGTGGTGGGGGAGGCCCTCAGAAATGGGCCCGAGTCCATGTGTGCGACAAGGTCACAGAGGGAGCCCAGCCTTGTCTCCAAGGAGGAAGGGGCCCCTGAGCCCAAGGCCCTGAGACATGGAGGAGGATGTGAGTCCTCCCTGGGGAGAGCCTGAAACACTAGATGAGGAGGAGGACTTCCTGTTACCCAGGAATGGAATGCTCATTATTCTTATTTGGACATTAAAGAATGGGACTCCAGAAGGCCGGAAAACATGGAGAGACTCAGACTCTACTATCTGGTATTTCAACAATCCTGTGAGACAGGGACCATCTTAGGACGAGGAAACAGAGCCTACAAGAGTGCACCTGCCTGAGGTCTAAAAGCTCACAGTGGCAGAGTCAAAGTCAAACCTGGGCCTGGTGGCTCTCACACCCAGAAGAGTCCTTGCCAGGTTAGGGCTCATCAGTCTCCTGCCCTGAGCCTGTCCTCCTGTCGACACCCCTGAGCTGCCCTTCTCCCCCTCTGCCCTGTCTTCTCAGCTGGGAGAGAAGTGGGGCTCTCCTCCAAAAGACTGGTAGGAATGCTTTGCCTTCTAGAACCGCACTGTAGCTAACCTTGCCCTTTTAGCTTGTGGGTCCTTCCCAGGGTGCCAAATTAGCCTCACCCCGAGAAAAGAAGGACATTTCATCATCACCCTCCAGGCTCTGTGGCCAGGCCACGAGGGGCCAGTAGCTCAGGATTCAAGATTAGGGTCCTCAGGGTTAGATGCTGGCCACCAAGGGCCAGGGATGAGCAGGGTGGCAGTGCCAGCCCTAGAGACACACCAGATGCAGGACAACTGGGCTCTCAGCAGCTCTCCTCTAATAGCCCACAAAGAGTAGGAAACAACTGTCTAGACCTCCCTCCCTGTCCTCTGGAGTGGGCCTGAGGGTCTCAGGCAGAAAGAAAATTCTGGGCAACTTGGTACCTCAAAGGGAGCACCAGACCAGGAGTCAGAGTCATGTGCTTAAATCCCAGCTCTGACACTTACCATGGCAAGTCAGCCAAGCTCACTAAACTCCAGCTTCCTCATCTGCAAAATGGGAGAAAGACCTATCACCCCATAGGCTGCAAGAGGATTAATCCAGGTAATGAACCCCTGTGTCTAGTGCAGGATCAGATTTAGAGGAGACACTCAATTCCTAATGCCCAGAGTGCCCTTCCCTTCTTCCCACTCCCGCTTCTCACTCTCTGAGAAGGACAGGATTAACTTAGTCAGTGACTCTGAAACCACTTTCTCGGAGGTTCCTCACAAGCTCTGAGAGGGAGGGCAGGGAAGAGGGACAGGTAGACCTCTGCTTACCCCTTCTTCCTTCTTTTCCATAATGGCCCTTTCAGACTTTGATCGGTTTACAGCCTGTCCCCCATCCCATAATAATCCACTTTTTAAAAGTCTTGTTGCGGGGTACCTGGGTGGCTCAGTGGGTTAAGCCTCTGCCTTCAGCTCAGGTCATGATCTCAGGGTCCTGGGATCAAGCCCCGCATCGGGCTCTCTGCTCCGTGGAGAGCCTGCTTCCTCCTCTCTGTCTGCCTTCCTCTCTGCCTACTTGTGATCTCTCTCAAATAAATAAATAAAATGTTAAAAAAAAAAAAAGTCTTGTTGCTTAAATAGTAAACTCTACTGAAATAAATCAGGAGTAGTCAAATTTTTTCACAAAGAGCCAGATAGTAAATAGTTCCTGCACTGTGCACCAAGAAGCAAAATCAAGGTATGTGTATAATGAGGAAGAAAACAACATCTACACAAATTTTCAGTTGATGAAATTTAAAATATAATAAGGAGTTTTATTTTATCTTCATTTTGTGTGGTTTTGGTAGTACAGATCTTCCAAGGAGAAGAATGGAACATTTTGCGGGGAGGAACAATATTTTGTTTATCTGGGGTCCAAAGTCAATGTTTTCTCTCATCAAATCTGTTGGAACTCTTCATCTGTAAAACCTGTTCATAGTTCCAAGGCCACTTAAACAGGTGGCAGACCAGGTATAGCTTCAGGGCTCTAGTTTTCCGTCCCCTGGTCTAGACAATGTAGGAGCCCTTGCAGATTGGAGTTCTTAGGCTCTAAAGGCTGGTGAAGACTGCTTGGGAGTCTGGGGCAATCCCCCAGAGAGTCACTGAAGGCCACAGCCATCACCCCTGTGGGAAAATCTAGAAGTTTCAGTGTCTCCCACGACCTCCTACCTGCACTGCCAGAGGCTGGGTTGGTTTACTGCAGCTAAGGGAATGAGTACCTCAGGACCAGATTCCTACCACTAGCCTGGCCTCTTCTCCTTCATGTGGGTTTCCTCAGCAAGAAGTATAGGGAAACAACACTCTCTTCTCCTCTGCCCTCAAAAGCAGTCCCCTCCCCAGGAAACTGCTCTGCCAGAGCTCTCAAAAAGCTTTCTTAGAGACCCCTTCCAGCCAGTTTCTATAAGTATGGACAAAGACACGGAACCTTCTACTAGAGTTCTGTGGTCTGAAGACCAGTGTCACCTCTGCCTCTGAGGGGAGGGAGGCCACAGGGAAGAGCTCTCTACCTCTGGTCCTGGCAAGGCTGGGTCACATACCTTCCCCAAGCCTCACCGGCATCATTTATAAAATGGGAATGATTATATTTGCCTTACCTGCCTTGTGTTGCTCTCAAAACTTCAAATTATCCAATGACTGGAAATGTAATGAAATATAAACACCATGAAGGAGGGCAAAGTCACAGAGAGAAACCAAGTTTGGGACTGAGGGAGAAGCACAGAAGACCTGACCCCTTTAAATTAACCCCACTGTGAAAACACAAATGTTCCTTTACGAAACTCTCGAAGTACCAAAAGCACACAAAAACAATGAAAGCCTATCGACAAAGCCACATAGAAATAAGCACCTCCTGGTGACCTGGTAAACTGATTGAGTATCTAGTTTCAACCATTACACAAATCAGTCATAACCTTCGACCCGGTATTCCACCTCTGGGCATACGCCCAGCAGAAATAAGGCAGAGAGGAAAGTAAGCAAATGCGTCCACAGAAACATTTATTTTTAGTAGTGAGAAACAACAGGGGGAACTTAAGCACACTGGCAATGTCTCTACAGCAGAATGCTATGAAGTTAACAGATGTATATGGACAGTACTGTGTCTATTTATTTTTTTAAGGCTAGCATTCTTCAAAAATGTCAGAGTCATGATGGCTCTAAGGTACCGTTCCAGATTCAAGGAGACTAGAGGGACGCCTGGGTGGCTCAGTTGGTTAAGCGGCTGCCTTCGGCTCAAGTCATGATCCCAGCGTCCTGGGATTGAGTCCCACATTGGACTCCTTGCTCGGCAGGGAGCCTGCTTCTCTCTCTGCCTCTGTTGCCACTCTGCCTGCCTGTGCTCACTCGCTCTCTTTCTCTCTCTCTCTCTGACAAATAAATCAATAAAATCTTTAAAAAATAAATAAATAAATAAAATAGGGGCGCCTGGGTGGCTCAGTGGTTTAAGCTGCTGCCTTCAGCTCAGGTCATGATCTCAGGGTCCTGGGATCGGGTCCCGCATCGGGCTCTCTGCTCGGCAGAGCCTGCTTCCCTCTCTCTCTCTCTCTGCCTGCTTCTCCATCTACTTGTGATTTCTCTCTGTCAAATAAATAAATAAATAAAATCTTTTAAAAATAAATAAATAAATAAATAAAATAAAGGAGACTAGAGATATGGCAACAAAACACAGTGTATGGTCTGCCCTGGATCTTGTTGTGCAGGGAGAAAATGGCCATAGAGAACACTAACGGAGGGGCGCCTGGGTAGCTCAATGGGTTAAGCGTCTGCCTTTGGCTGAAGTCATGATCCTGGAGTCCCGGGATCGAGTCCCGCATGGAGCTCCCTGCTCAGTGGTGAGTCTGCTTCTCCCTCTCCCTCTGTCCACCCCTCTGCTTGTGCTCTCTCTCAAATAAGTAAATAAAATCTTTAAAAGCAAACAAAAAATAACACCTATGGAACCACTGACAAAACTGGAATGAGGTTGACAGTGTAGATAAAAATAAAAATATTATATCAGAGTTAAGTGTCCCGAAGCTGAAAACTGTTCTGTAGCTATGGAAAAAGAGCAGTCACGCCCTTAGGAGATCCATAATCAAGTCATAGGGGATAAAGAGGCATCATGTCTGCAAAGTGCTTTCAAATGGTTCAGAAGCAATAACAGATGGTCAGATAGACAGAAAGGAAGGAGAGAAGAGGGGGAGAAGGGGGAGAGGGGGAGGGAAGGAGGGACGAAGGGACAAAATGTTAAAAATCAGTGCATCTGAATAAAGGATATGTGGGATTTCTGTTATTCTGATAACTTTTTATTAAATTTGAAATTATTTTGAAGCAAAAAATGCTTAAGTTATATGGACTCGGGATACATGGAACGGTGTACATAAAACAAGGTCGAGTGGAAAACAACACAACACAAATATCCATGCTGGTGGTGAAGTGGAAAAGAGAGTGTACGCGGTAGATATAGGTATATAATGGTTTCAGTGATACCCCCCACCAGCTCTTAGAGTTTTCCTAATGCAAACTGAGCTCAATGACACCTACCCCTCAGGGCGAGCGATTTGTCCCATGTGCCAGCTTCTGACAGAAGCGTGGGCAATGCAGCCACTTTGTTCGAGTGGCTCTGTGCTTTGTTTTCCTAACAATGGGTGATGAAAGCGCCTCCCTCCTTCTTCCATGGCCTCTGGCACCCAGGGCCCTCTGCTGTCGCCTGTCCTTCCGACAGCCCCACCCTTCAACCCCCACCATGTGTCTTCTTGCCCAAGCCCAGGCCTGCTGCTCCCCAGTCCCTGGCAGAGCCCTAATCTTGGAGTGGTTACCTGCCGCCTCCTGGACTAGACTGTGAGGAGCTGTCCTGCGCAAGTGATAACCTCCTCCTCTGAACAACTGGCACATGTTTTTAGGGTCCCCCTATTAGCTTATGTCCTGTTCCATCTCATTTCATTTGAGGACAGCACCCCTGTGCCCCAACTGAGCCTAAGCTCTTCTGGGGCAAGGCCTGAGCCCCAAGTGTCCTGTATCCATCATGGTGCCCATCACCAGTGGGTGCCAGGAGGCATCATTGGACTGTGATAATGACCTAGAGTATGTACATGAACGTACGCATCCACACACCCCACTCATCTTTCAGAAACACTGGCTTGCTCAGGGCATAGCTACTGCCCAAAGGCTACCTTGCCACTAACACCAAGCTGAGAGCTTCCTGGGCCTAAAGAAGACAAGCTTGGTGCTAGTGGCCAGGAAGCCTTTAGGCATGAGGGACAGAGTCCCCTGTAGAAGTTCTCTGAGCCTCAGTTTCTTCATCTGTGAAGTGGAAATGTGATCCAGCTCATACTGTTCCAGAACAATAGGAACTACCCGGCACAGACATTGATGTGAGCACAGAAGATTCTTACCACATGTCAGCCACATTCACCTTCCCAGCAACAGGAAATATAAGCATGTGTGATCAGAAAGGCACAAAAATCCCAGCCCAGGGCAGCAGATAGGGCTCTGCCCAGCAAAGTTCCTAGCTTTTATTTCTGTCTTTCTCTGAGTTTTGCTGTGTTGCACAAAATGTAATTTCCCAGTTAACTTCTCCTTCATACGGTAGATCTTAATTTCTTGAGGCAGGTACCTAACATTTTGGAGACTGAGTCTCTCCACCTATAAAATGGAGCAATAACTACTTCACAGGATATGACAAGGATTAAATATAATAATGTGTGTCCATGAAATGGGGGTAATTATTGCATTTTGTTTTCTGCTTGGTGTTTGCGAAATCCTGGACATTTATGGATTTCAAGGCCGGTGGTACTAGAGACACGTGGCTGAGATTTTCTGCCTCAGATTTAACTCAGGGGAGGTTCCAGACAGCGCTGCTGCTTAGTGAAGGGTATCTGGGGGAGGGGAGCACTTCTCAAGTGTAAAAGGCCTGCTCTGGACACTACAGAGGGGAGCCCAGTGGGGAGGAAACCTCGGTGGGGAGACAGCTACGGGAACCCTTTCAGGTAACTCGAAGTATGATGACCTGAGCACTTAATAGGGATGTGGGTCCAGAATAAGGGGTAATTAAATACCCCTTATTAATTAAGGGGATATTAACTATTAATTAAGAGGATAGAGTAGGTTCGGGTAGGTCAGACAGCTTTTCTGGGGAGACAGCATTTGACCTAGACCTTGAAGGAAAGAGCAAGGAGACATCACAGAAGTTGTTGGACTCTCTGGCCTCCATCTCAGTGCTACAGTGATACTCGAAATAAGAACCTGGGCGGGGAGGAGAGAGGCGATGGGGCTTAACGAGAGCGTTTGTCATGGTAAGACCTGGGGGTTGCATGGAGGTGTTGAATCACTCTATGGTACACATGAAACTAGTATTACATTCCCTGTTAACTAACTGGAATTTAAATACAAATGTAAACAAACAGAAAACAAAATAAGAGAACCTGCCTTCAAAGAGCGGACAGCCTGGTACACACAAATGTGAGAGAGGCCTCACCTAGGCAGTCCCAGGGCCATGAATGCTACCCTGCTCTCCACGGCCTCCCCAGCCTGACCAGTAGCCCAGCACCGGAGGGAATGTTAACTCTGAACATATGTGCCTCAAGCAGACACAAAAGAGGAGGGGCTGTGTGGGCATGAGAAGTAGCCTTGGAAAAATAAGAAGGTAGAACTCAGAAATAAAAATAGTTGCTGAGTTAAGGCTGCTAATCTCTCATTGGCTTAACTTGCCTTCTTCAGTTCTTTATGTTAAAAAAAAAACTTTCATCCAAAATAAGTCTCATAGATCTCTAAATAGTGCTACAAGAAGATAGTCAATGTATTTCATTAAGCGAAAAAACAAAGTTGTAGATTGCTATGGTCATGTGATCCCATCTGGGTCCCTGTATACACTTGCTTTACTTAGAAAAGTTCTGAAAGGGGACAGAAGAAAAATTATCATCAGAGTCCAGCTGTGGGCATGAGACAAGGCAGGAGGGTGGAGGGAGGTGACTTTTTACTTGAACTCTTCAGAACTTTCTGACATTTGCCATGCATTGCTTCTATAATTTAAAAAGGCAAATTTTAATTTAAAAAGAAATAATAAAAGCTCCTTTACTTCAGAGGTCACCTCAGAAACCTTTTCCCAAGGACTGAGACAGGTTAACCGAAACACCTGCTATTGTAGTTTCCTATAGTGCTTTGTGGCTAGACTGGGCCATAGAACCTAGCCTGGGTTTTACACATTCCTGGAGGTCTTGTTTCTCTCCCAAAAGAGGTTGCCCTGGCTAAGCTGAGTATGTGATCTTAAGCAAAGGGAACCCCATCAGGTAACTCGGGTCTGGCAGGCAGCCCTATCAATATGGATGTCACAGGGAATTCCTTAGTGCTGCTTAGGGAGGGCGAGGCTGGAGAACAGTGACTCCTTCCCTGGCCCAAGGCTCCTGTCCCCCTACGAAAGGGGATTCTGTATGTTACATGCCTCGCAGGGCACCTTGCACACATAAGCCTCCTGTAAGTAACAGGGCTGTGGCTGGTGTCTTCGCCAGCAAAGAGGAGACGGGTGAGGGGTACATGTGGGGTCATGGTGGGGTAAGCTCTTGGACAGAGCTGGAGCTGCAGAAAAAAGTTGAATGAACATATTGGTAAATATTTGTCTGTTTATTGAAGCCAGCACAGTGTAGTTGAAAAGCTTCTTTAAGCTCCATCTTCTATGTTGCTTAGTCTGTGACCTTGGACAAAATCACCCCCCACTTCATCAGCCTCACTTTCCTTGTCTATAAAATTGAGATTGAGACTAATTTCTTGTTGAGATCCAGTTCAGCATAACGTTTTACGATTTTATGTTAATATAACAGTCTAAGTAAAGTAATATAAGCACAAGGAAAGAAGAAAGTGCTGATTATTATAGGACAGACATCAAATACGTTAAAATAGTTTCTATTCTTGGGCGTACTTTCCCAGAGGGAGGGCTTATCTACCAGTGCCCTTCCTCTGAGGAACACCACTCCTTCCCAAATGCTCACCTTCCTGACCCGGACACTGCTACCCTACCCTCAGGGTCAAACAGAAAAGACCACCCTGACATATATTCTCCCCACTCACCAGAAACATTTAAATGAGAGCCAAAATGAGTTTGTGCTTTGTGAGTTCTTAGGGTGTGTCAGAACTTAGGGTGTCAGTTCTTAGAGTGTGTCAGAACTCTTCAGAAGAGTCAGACCACCTGTCCCCACCTCTGAGTGACCTTGGACAAGTCACTTCCCCTCTCTGGTCCTAGCCTTAACTAAAAAGAAGGAGTTGGGTGGGTTTTTCTTTGTAAGTCCTGCTCTCGCTCCCCTATTCCCCTGCTCTACCTAGCCCCAGGTACCAAGGCTGGGAGAAGCCAGAATCTACAGGCCAGCATTACTCCAAGCATTCCCAGAAATAGAAGATGATCTCCAGCATCCCCAGCAGGCTGGTCCCAAAATGGGAGCACAGCCAAGTGTCTGTACTCGGCACCGTGAGCCAGAAATCAGGCAAGATGCAGGAGCTCAAATGGGGCCACAACCCAGGACCCTCCAGCCATGGCACGCTGTCCTGATCCAAAGGCGGATTCTGCAGCTTTTCTCACAGATGTCCTCTTACTTGTAGGATCAAGACATATAAGGCCTCCGAAGGAATAAAAAACTTGTGCTTTGGGCACCAGACCAGGACCAGGAGGAGAGTGAAAGATTCCTTGTTGGTTAATGCATGGTTTTAATTAAGGTTTCACACGCCTACAGGAAGATGGACCTAAACATGTATGACTTGATATAATTCCATGAAAAGAATGCATCAGTGAAACAAGCACCCAGGTGAAGAAACAGAACGATACCCACCCCCCCGGAAACCTTCCTCGTGCCCCCTTCCAGTCACTGGTTCTTCAAGAATAAGCACTATTCTGGCTTTTAGCACCACTGATTGATTTTGCCTGTTTTTGAACTTTACACAAACGGACTTAACGCAGCGTGGACTCATTTGAGTCTGGCTTCCTTTGTTCAACATTGGGTTTGTGAGCATGGAAACCAGTGTCAGTCATGTTCACTTGTGCACAGTAAGGACTTGAATGAGGAGTTAAAATCAGTAAGACATCCATGGGTCTAGCCTAAGGTGCTCACCGAGAGCTGAGGAAGCCAGGTTTATGCTCTTCCCAAAATAAGAATGACTCAACCCCATTCTTCCTGCAGACTCCCTCCTAGGGGGCTGCAGAGGTGAGAGGCAGGGCCTCAGTGCCCCAAACGGACTTCAAAGGCCAGAAGCTCTTGTTCATTGAACACTTACCCCATGCCTGGCCCTGTGAGGGGCACCAGAGACTTGTGCCCCTCCTGGGTCTCTGCAGGCCTTCGCTCCCCAACCCAGCCAGTCAGCCAGAACAAGTGCTCCCTGGGCTTGAAGTAATGTACCCTCTTCATGAAGTAAGCCTCCTCTGGCTTTGAAGCTCTTTCTGTTTTGTCTTTAAAAATAAAAGTAAGAGATGGAGCACCTGGGTGGCTCTGTCAGTTGAGCATCCAACTCTGGATCTCAGCTCAGGTCATAATCTCGGGGTTTTGGGATCAAGCCTTGCATCAGGTGCCACACTCAGGTGTGGTCAGCCTGAGGATTCTCTCTCTTCCTCTCCCTCACCCCCCTTCCCCACACATTCTCTCTTTCTCTCTCTCAAATAAATAAATTTTTTAAAATAATAAAAATTTTAGGGGCACCTGGGTGGCTCAGTGAGTTAACCCTCTGCCTTCGGCTCAGGTCATGATCCCAGGGTCCTAGGATTGAGCCCTGCATTGGGCTCTCAGCAGGGAGCCTGATTCCCCCTTTCTCTCTGCCTGCTCTCTGCCTACTTGTGATCCCTCTCTCTCTGTCAAATAAATAAATTAAAAATCTTTTTAAAAATAAATACATACATATTTTAAGACAAAATAAATAAATAAAAGTAAGAGAATATTGGGCCTGAATCCAAGAGTTCTATAAAGAGGGAAGGCCTCCTGTTTGCGTCATGGATATAGTGACGGCCTTCAACCCCCACATTTTTATTCTGCTAGGGATGTGAGGGGGTGAGGCTGGGTGTACTGGTGGGCTCACAGGAGTATGCAAGTGCTGTACTTATTGGAAAATGCATAACAGGTGTGCAGGTACAAACTGGACTGGCCAGACGTTGGCCATGTCACTCTCCAGCTTTGGGCAATTTGCTTAAACTCTCTGGACCAGCTTCCTTACATGAAAAATGAGAGTGAAATTCAGACTCTAGTGCTGGTGTTCTGTAATCACTGAAGAGCCACTTAAATATTAGCAGATTCTAGAAACGGAAGGCAAAAAGAGAGCTTTGGGGGGGCGTCTGGGTGGCTCAGTGGGTTAAGCCTCTGCCTTCGGCTTGGGTCATGATCTCAGGGTCCTGGGATCCAGCCCCAAGTCAGGCTCTCTGCTCAGTAGGGAGTCTGCTTCCCGCCTCCCCCCTTTGCCTGCCTCTCTGCCTACTTGTAATCTCTGTCAAATAAATGGATAAAATCTTTTAAAAAAAGAGAAGCAGAAGAAGAAGAAGAAGAAGAAGAAGAAGAAGAAGAAAGCCTCGGAACATCTTCATTTCTTTCCACACAGTAACTACTTTCAGAACTCAGAATTCATCCCTGGCTGCATTTGGGATTTAGCCAAGCTAAAAATGCAACTGATAACTCAGATCCTAGGAACCTTCCTGACGAGGCTTGAGTGGCCTCTTACTCAAGACAAATCCATTTTCAGGAGGATTACTTCACCTCCCATTCAGGCACTGGGCTTATGAAACAAAATCCCAAGAGCCATGGAGAATCCCAAGTGGGACTCAGAGAAGAAAACCAACAGGCCAGGTGTGGGTCCAGAGTCTGGGGAGGGCTTCGTGAGCAAAGGAACAGATGAAACAAGAATCCTTAAGATTTGCCCTTACTGTCAGCCAGGCTATTTGGAAACCACAGGGCCCAAGAGTTGTAGTCCCTTCCACTGGCAAGTCGTTATTTCCACAGAGACTGCTATTTGCAGAGCCACACCTGAAGATGAATTCCTCAGGATTGTTTTTAAAGCTTCCCAGGAATCGCATGACAAGCCCGTGCTTACCTGATCAAGCAAACACTGCCCCAGGAGAGGCGTCCCCTCCACCTCTCCCAGCCTCTTACCTGCCCAGCTCCTCTCCGATGTCATAAAAGTCCTCCACCTTCTGCTGCTTGAACGTCTCCATGTTTGGGCTCCTCATTGAGGCCTGGAGCATACAGCCCTGAAACCAGAGGAAACCTGAGGTCAGGACAGCCAGGAATATTGGCACAGGCCTAAGAGTCTGGGCCTAAAAGTAATCGGCTGCACAAGAGCTCATAATTTAAAGATAATCCACAGCCCTAGTTCCTCAAGGACTAGCCTGCCCAAGCCTATTCTCACCAGTGACTGACAATGTATGGTTCTTACTGATTTCTATCAATTTGAACCTGCTACGGAGACAGGAAAGGAGGCCTCCTCACTTATTTAGATCTGCTCTAAACACGTTCAGAGAAACAGCCCCATTGCCAGCTTCAGTGATTTGTTCTCATGAAATTCAGGCTGGATGAGAAAAAGAGGCAGCCACAAAGCAGGAGACAGAGCGCTCATCTTTGAGACAGAAGTTCTGGGTTCGAGTCCCAATTGCCTGAGTCATTTTAAACTGCCACACTTAGCTTCCCCATCTGCTAAACAGGTTTATCCTGTTAAAAACCTGCAAATCATGAAATTACTTTGTAAACTCTAAAATGCAGTGGAAATGTAAGGGATTATCATGACCTCAGCTCCCGGAGGGGCTGCGCCACCCAGCTGTGAGTCTAAACTGATTTGTAAACTCTCACTCATCACTCCAAGGGGAAGAGGGACAGGAGTGGCGGAGCAAATTATAGGAGGCACCAGCAGTCAGGGGCTGGAGGTTCTGATTCCAATGCAGCCCACAACTAGCTCTGTGACCTCATCTCTTGTCAGAGAGCCTCAGAGTCCTCATCTATAAAATGGACCAACTACCTGCCCAGAGCCCCTCAGTAAGAGCCAGAGGACAACCCTGAGCCATGGAGAGCGCTCACCACCCCACCAGAAGAAGATTGTTTGCATCCTCCCCTGGGATCTCCCTGCCCCAAAAAAGCTCACCCATTCCTGGGACAGCCCCATGCCACCCTGGACAGCACCCCAAGGGAAGGACCCAGGGCACAGTCTGCAAATGACAATGTTACAACCAGCTGCCTGTGGCTGTGTGTCTCAAGAGTCATTAGCACAGGCCTCTCCAAGCTCATTTTGGCTAGCATTGGCAACTTTTCTTCTGCCTGGCAATCAGATACCAACCACACCCAGGGCCCCATGAGCCCCAAAAGACTGTTTTCACCAGGCTGGGTGGAGGCAGCCTCACACAAGGGTGCGTCTCATCGATGCCAAGTGGCTGAAGCTGTTTCAGCTCCCAGATAATGTATACATTTCACACTCGTTCCTCCGGCGCTGCCCCCTGCACACCATAGCTCTATTACCATGATGCTGCCTACCTCCCTCCTTCCCATGGGCTGCACATCCCTGAAGTCCCCCAGGGAGAGCCAGCCTGGCTCCAGAGCCTAACTCCTGGTCACTTGCCAAATTACTGCCTGTTGATGCCCATGGTCCATCAGGCAGCCTCCCTCCTGCTCATTCTTCACCCAGTGCTAGCCTGAGCCCAGCAAACATGGGCTACAAAAAAGAGCAGGTTCCCAGGGCCCCAGTTCTAGACTACCCTGGGTATGTAGCTGTCTAACCCACACAGGCTGGCACCCTCTGGGCCTCAGTCCCCTCATCTGTAAACGTATATTTCACACAGCCGTGTGTGGATCCATTTGTGATTGGGGCATAAACTCATAAGCAAATAAGAAAGGTGATTATTACTGTTAATACATGACTCATCCTGGGCCAGTCTTAGTGTTTCTGCTTCCCACAGCAATGGAGAAAAGTGGAGAAAAGCATTTCAATTCCCTTCTAGGGAAAAGGTTTTGGGATCCTCCTAGAAAGTCTGGCTTGACCAAAATCTGAAGCTATACCCCCTCACTCACACACACCCCAAACCCCCATCCTGGAAAATTTCCTGAGACTAGCCCAGAGGGTGGCAGAGGACAGCTATCTACCACCTTCTTTGGGGTCAGGCAGGTCCTAAGGGGGGGGGGGGGTACTCATTTCACACACCTAGAGGGAAACAGAAAATTCCAAAAAATTCTTCTGACAGATACCCTGAGACCAGTCCCTAGAACAGCAAAGACCCTCCCCAGAGTAGCTAAGATCCTCCATTAGGAAACAGGCCAGCTCCATTTGCTCTCGGGAACTGAGCTGGATTCAAAGCAGCCCCCACTCCCAGCAAAATGATGAGCCCCTGCGTTGAGCTCCAGGTGTAGCCAGGGGCTAGGGGACAAGGGAGCACCCTGAGGACAAACTAGGACCACCAGTTTGGTCCCAACTAAACTTTCCAGCCTTAGCCCCCTCCCCCGACATATCCTAGCCAAATGAGACCATATTCCAGCCAAATGAGACCTTTCCCATTCCCTCAAAACTTTCACCCCTGCCATGCATCAGCTCAAGCTGGGCCCTTTCCATGAAAGGCCCACCTGGAGAGCCCTCCCAGCAAAATCATTTCCTTCCCACAAGACCTGGCTCAAATGTCACCAACTCCGTGAGGCTCCATGACTCTATTTCTCATCAAAACAGATTAAATTCCCCCTCCCCCTTTAAATTCCCAGAGCAGTCTCTTCATACATTTTTAGGGTTAGAGCTTTCATATTTTGGCTCATAATTGTCTGTGTCTAACCCCAAAGGAGAAGGCACAGACCCTACAGGCACACAGGACTGACCTGGAATCTCAGCTCTATCACTTCTGCACATACTGAGCACAGGACAATTTTTCGGAGCTTCAAAACACTGACATGGAAAATAAGTCTGGACAGTGCCTGTTGGTCACTGTTGGTGACTATGTGGAACAGATAGAACTCTCAGACACTACCAGGAGAAGCATATTCTGGGACAACCACTTTAGAAATCTGTTGGGAAGTTTCTATGGACATACCCAAGAGAAATGCATGTAGATGTTTTCCAGGATGGTCCACGGTAGAATGTTCGCAGCAGCACTATTAGTAATAGCTACAAACTGGAAACAACCCAAGGGCCATCAGTAGAAGAATAGATAAGTAAACTGAGCTATACCCATACAATGGAATTATTCTATAACAATAATAAACTACCACTACGTGTAACCAAATGGATAAAATTCACAAGCTGAAAGAATCCAGACACAAAAGACCACATACTTAAGACCACAACAGACACTTAGACAAAACTCATCTATGGTGCTAAAAGTCAGAATAGTGGTTTACCCCTGGGTGGGGGGTTATGTCTGGGAAATGGGAGTTTCAGGGTGCTGGCAATGAATACTGTTTCTTGCTCTGGGTCATGGTTACATGGATATGTGAAATGTGCACTTATTTTGTATGAAATCAAAATTTTACATAATAAAAAATGAGACTAAGATCTACATTATGACAAATGAGATAAACCTGTAAAACGACATGCATAGTGTTTGGATGGTTCCAACAAATATGAATTCCTTCCTTCCTGCCTCCTGTCTTGGAGCCCCATAAGGGCAGTGGTTGTCACATTCTCACCTATGTCCCTCTGTCACTGCTGGTATATAATAGGCACTCCCTAAATATTTGTTGATTTAAATGTAGGGCCCAGCCTCCCTTCTCTGCTCAGCCGCTTCATCAGGTAAAAACAACTAATAACAACTTAAAGCATTTTCCTAATTATCTCTCCCCAAGAGGAATTTGCATTTTATCAATTTATCAATTTTATCAATTTAGGGACATAAAACTAAAGGGGAGAAATTCCAAGGTGAAATTATAGTCACCAGTTAGGACCCAGAGAAGGCCCCAGGGCACAGGTACCTTTCTGGCCCTGAGAAGATGAAACAACATGGCCGAAGGGAGGGACACAGCTACAGCTTTTGGTCAGAAGCACAGGATGTCTGCTCCAGACATTCCAAGGGTGAAACCCACCTTCATGCCCACATTTCTCTTAATGGAATCACTAGGACTCACAATCCTGCCCTCAACCCTCATAATAGGCAACCCTTCTGAAGTTTAACACAGATTTCCTAGAACCTCACAAAAGGGAACCTCAAAGGTTATCCAGGGCCTTTTTAGACACCAGCATGAGGAAGGAGAGACAGAGCATCTCCCCCTTTATCTATACAATAAGTTGGGGCTCTGGGTAAGAATTCACTGGTGGCAGGAGGAGCTTGACAAACCACTGCTATCTGGTCTATTATCCACTTGTTGTTGGTTTTTTTTAAATTTTTTTAAGATTTTATTTATTTATTTGACAGACAGAGATCACAAGTAGGCAGAGAGTCAGAGCAGAGAGAGAGGGAAGAAAGCAGGCTCCCCACTGAAGAGAAAGCCAAATGCGGGGCTCGATCCCAGGACTCCAGGATCATGACCTGAGCCAAAGGCAGAGACTTTAAACCACTGAGCCACCCAGTCGCCCCTATAATCCACTCGTTTGACAAAAGAAGGAAATTGAGGTCCAGACAGGGGATCCCACAGCTAGCCCACTCCAGCTGTTCTTGTCTGGGCTTCTGAGGACAGCCCCCTCAACCCTCCAGTATAGCACCGGGGTTGGGGAAGCCAGTGGCCTCCGGAGGGACAACTTAGGAGGATGCCTCCAAGGCTAGAGGATCACCCTGCGGGGAACCCTCTACCCTACTAAATCCTCTCACTCACTGACCCCAGCTCACTCTCCTGGTCATTTGGAGATCCTCATCCCACCTCACCCACTGTCAGTCAGTGAAATGGGACCATTGCAAGGGGGCAGGCAAGCTTGTCCTCTTATACCTTCCCCCACATTAGGAATCATCACACTCAGGCTGTGAGGAGACTGCCCACAGAAGGGAAGGAGCTCCGGCATTACAGAGCCCCTCCATGCAGTCAAGCCTCTGACCAGCCCCAATCAAACTCTGATGAGGAAGCTCGGGCCCAGAGATCAGCGATTTGCCTAAGCTGACATGAGAAAACCCATTTTTCTAACGAAGGTCCAGCTCCACTAGACAGCCTGCTCGTTCACCCTCACGTCTAATAAGGAGGGAAACCTCAGGGGGGGGTGGTCAGGGTCAGTTCAGGTCTCATTTCTGCCGGCTGAAAACTTACTCCAGACCAGCACACACTCACCCCCAACCATACACACCCTGCACCCCCTGTCCAAGCCTCTTCCAAAGCAGCTGAATTATCAGTGGGGTCACTTTACAGTTAAATCACAACTTGGGAGAAGAACAGGACTCTGAAAGTACTGGTGAAGAGGCCAAGGCACCAGCTCCCCTTAGTCACCAGGAGTCTCCCAGAAATAACTTACATGGAGGCAGCTGGGAAACAGAGTCGGAAACCACAGCAGCAGCCCCCAGCTGCCCTCCACTGGATTCTAGAGTACAAGGTGCCAGGGGCTGTTCTCTCCACCTGGCCCCAGGGACCTTCCCACCTGCTTCTGGGGCAATCAGCTAGGACTCCCTCTCTCCCAGGGTGCACCCCCAACCTACCACTACCAGCATGGCCTCCATGCTCACCTTTCTGGGACTCATTTTCTCACTCCTAAAGTGAGAACACTAATCGCCACCTCGCAAAGTTACGGTGAGGACCAGCCAGACCCACACATGCCAGGAGACGTCCACAATGTCTGGCCCAGAGTCAGGGTCAACTACTGACGATGCCCTCCTATGCCCTTCTATCCCAGCCTGCTGCAAACTTACTGGCTACCCCCATTGCCTCCCTAGTGGCCCCGGGCCCATGACGACGGGGACCACAGCTTCATTCTGCCACAAGCAAGCTGACTGTGTGTGGAGCAGCCTTCTGGAATCACGTCCTTGTGCAAATGGGAGAGGAGGTGTGCGAGGTGGCTGCAGAGAAGACTAGCCCCTCTCCTCCCGGAAATCTGTAGTGCTCTCCCCTTCATGGGGGCCCTAAATTGATGAAAGTCTGTTTCCTATCTCCCACCCCTCCCCCGGTCCAGCCCTGGGTGCCAAGCCTCGGCCAGTCGCTCCCACCCCGTCCCTCGTCCCTAGGGTCAAAGTGCCAGGCTTCAGAGCGCGCCCGAGAGCACAGAGGACAGGCCGGGGGCCGGCCACAGCTCCCGAGGGCAAGGCCGGCCAAACCCCCCAGACGGGGGTGGAGGGGGTACGGTGTGAGGGACCCGGGCGGCGGGCTCGGGGAACCCGAGAGCGCACCCCGGAGCAACCTGCCCCCGCCAAGCCCCAGCCCTGCGCGCCCTGTCGCGCCCGTCGAGCCCACAGATGGGCGCTACTCACGGCGAGAGGCTGCGCTGGACGGGCACGGCGGACGCGACGGGGTGCGCGCCGCACGGCTCTGCTCTGCTCCCGGCCGGCTGCCCGCCCGCGGAGCCGCGGAGCAGCGGAGAGGGCGGAGCGGCGGCCCCGTCCCAGGCGCCGGCTGGAGGCGCGCCTGGCGTCCCGGGACCGGGGCTCGGGGCGCCCCCTGCTGGGAGCCCCCTCTGGACTGCCCTGAGGTGAGCGTCGAGAGCCTCCTGCCAGGTCCCCAGACACCTCCAGGAGTCGTGGGGAGAGCCAGCAGCGAGACTCTGCCCGCGTCCTTAGCGTTCTGCCCCTCACAGGCTGTGTGGCCTTGGACAAGTCAACTAACCTCTCCAAGTCTGATCTGGAAATTGCTTTAAATGAGCCGATGATAATCTGCTATATCTTGGCACAATCGCTCAGAAAATGGTATTTCCTTGTCCTCTCACTCCCGATCCCTTGCCCACCCCTCCACCCCCCACAACGCACACACCGTGAGAGAGGAAGTCCCACGAGGGAATAGGCCGTTTCCTCCCTCCCAGCCAGGATGCTCTTCTGGGAACATCACCACTGGCTTTCACAGCTGGGTGGGGGCTGAGATGGAGAAGGACACTCCCCTTGTCCCCACCAACCCCCAGCTTGGGAGTGGCCTAACCTCGGGTGCCCTCTATGTCCCCTCCCCCCAGCCTCTGCAGGGTTGGTGAGTGAAGCCCCATATCACCGTCAAGCCTTCCTTAATAAAGGACTTGGCAGTGGATTCCTCCTCTCTGTCTTCTGCCAAAAATCCCAGGAAGAAAAAAAAAAAAAGGAATGAGAGTGGAGCGGGTGATGGGAAGAAGGAAGCGGAAACAGAATCACAGCCAAGACAGAACTTATTTGAAGACAAGAGACTGTTTAGCGAAAGGAAATGGAGGCCCCTTCCCAGAGTTTCCCATCCCTACGTCACCAACAGGGCTCCTCAAGGGGTCCTAGAGGAAAAGGTGTTTGATTTGGAGTTCTGCTCCTTGGTTCAAAGCCCTGCTCTGCCATTCCCCATGTATAGTCTTGGGCATGGCACCTGAACTTCTCCTTCGTCAGTAAAGTGGGGCAAACACCGCCCCCCTTCTTATAGTTTCTAATGGAGCTACTATGGGACTGAAATGAAACATGTGTAAGGGATGCCTGGGTGGCTCAGTTGGTTAAGCATTTGCCTTCAGCTCAGGTCATGATCCCAGAGTGCAGGGATCCATTCTCACACTGGACTCCTTGCTCACTGGGGAGCACGCTTCTCCCTCTGCTTGCCGTTCCCCCTGCTTGTTCTCTCTCTTTCTCTGACGAATAAATAAAGTCTTTAACAACAACAAAGTCAGTGATAGAGGAGGCCACCCACAGAAGTTTCACCAGTGTAAGGAGACCCTTTATCCTCAGACTACCCTCAAAACACACACACACACACACACACACACACACACACACACACACTTCCAGTTATCTATTGCTATGTAAGAAGACACCTCAGCCTTGGTGGCCTGAAACAGCAATATTGCCAGGCTTACAAATTCTGAGGTTCAAGAATTCAGACAGTGCACAGGATGGCTGAGCTCTGCTCTGCAATGTCCAGGGCCTCAACTAGGAAGATCTGAGTGGTGGGGAATAATTTGCATGGCTGGGAGATAGAATATTCTGGAGGTTTCTTCATTCACATCATAGCCTGGGCTATGATGAAGCCAAGCTGGAATCAGCCAACACTGCCAGAATACCTACATGTCACCTCTCCATCACTTGCCCCATGAACCTCATGCTTAACACCTAATTTGCAAAAACAACATCCCCTCACATGAGGCAAAACTGACATTCTTAGGTTTGATACTTGGCAAATTAGTCGAAGAACATCACAGCAGGAAGGGTCATTTTCAGTCATCCCATCCAGCCTGTCATTTTCAGACAAGGAAACAGAGGCTCAGAAAAGAAAAAGTGACTTGTCCAAAGTCACACAGCTGGTGAGAGGCAGAGCTAGGATTAGAACCAGGCCTCTGCCAGATTCTGTCTGGTGCTCCCTGCACTGTTCTTGCCAAATGCAATTGCCTAGGGAGGTACCATCTGGAAATGCATTTTTTGCTTAAGGTTGAGTGAACATATCAGACCTTCACCTGAGAGCAGCAACAGGACACTGAGCACTGCACATGGGACCAAGGAGGCAGTGGGCAGAGAAGGAAAGACCCCGAGGGTAATAGCAAGAAGTGCATCTATTCCAGAATGAAACCAGTGGAGGGGCTGGGTATGAAGAGCTAAGAGCGTGATTCTGCTCCAGCTCCTGCGTGCTTCCCACGGCTGGCAAAATAGCACAAATGCCTCACTCTGGCAATTAAGGCTCCAACCTGCAGTTCCCAGGCCCACACATACACCCTTTTCCCTCGTATGCCTGCACAGCCAGCGCTCTTGCCAGGTTGGATTATTGGCTGTTCCTGCCTCCATGCTTTTGTTTAAGTCACTCCGCCCTCCCCCAGTCCCATCCTACAAAATCATATCCATCCTTCAAGGGCCCTTGAAGGATGGGTATCCTTATCTTCCACGGATACCATCTCCCTTCCTCTCCAGATGGCTTTCTCCCCAGAGCCCCACCACTCTTGGTTTGTACCAAATTGGCATTCTCCTTCCCCTATTTTAGTTATCATCAGTGTCCACTTCCCTTTGCCTTTAGGGCAAGGACAATGTCTCGTTCATCTCTGTACCCAGGCAATGGCTGATAGCCCAAACATGATAAAGTTTGTTAGATTGGATTGCTAGAATGTAAATAGCACAAGACAACTGTCTTGTTTTCTGTTGTCTCCCAAGGGTATCCAAGTCCCTAGCCCTTAGAAATTTTACGTTGGATGGAGAGACATACAACTCATTTTAATAGCTGCCACATATAGCATTCCTTCCAGCAAGTACCTTCTCCATACCAGGAACTCTACTTCGGGGTGGATGCAACAATCCCTTTCTATAGATGATGTAGCTGAGGTTTGGGAATGTTGACTTGCCCAAGCTCCCCTAACTTGTAAGTAGCTGAGCTCCACTGTGAATCTGTCCTGCCCACCTCCAAAGACCAGGATCTTTCTGCTCCCCTGACCCACCTACACACTGTCTTCTCTCAGTGGAAACTTCCAAAGATTCCAAAATGGTGTTAATACAGGGGTTCTCAGCCCAGGCTGCACATCAGAATTGCCTGAGGGTGTTTAATGATCCCCGTGCTCAGACCACACCCCTCACCAATGACATAGCAACCTCTGGGAGTGATGTCTGGGCATCAGTAGTGGTTAAAACTCCCAAGTGATTCCAGTGGGCAGGTTGAGAACCACTTTGCTCATGTCACAAAGATCTGGGGAAATGAAACCACCCTCCATCAACCCAATAAACTGCAAACACATCTGAGCACCTGCTTTGTTCAACACACTCCAAGGGACCGTGAGATGGGTGAGTCACAAGAGCTTGAAGCTTCCACAGAGAACAAGTCCACCGGGAAAGAGGTGACCATGGCAGGCAGCAAAGGGCAATGAAAGTGGTGATATCCTAAAGCACAGTTTGGTTGCCCGGCAAGTATACAGAGCCTGTGGACAAGGAGACAGGGCAGGGATTAAGATGATGCATGTGTTGGCTGGGGCAGCTGGCCCTGGGGTCAGCCCAGAGGGTGCATAGTATGAGGACAAATGATGCCAGGTCCCTGCATGCAGTTTACTTACAGTGTGATCTAGGGCAAGCTTCTTGATCTCTCTGTGCCTCCTTATCCTCAGTGGTCAAGTGGAGCTAAGATTTGTCTCCTAAGCTGTTGTGAATGTTCAGTTCATCAAGGATCCATGCAAAGGACTTAGACCGGTACCTGGTACATGGCAAAGTGCTCAATGAATCTTAGCTCTTTTAATTTTTCCTTAAATGTCTGCTGTGAGCTTCCTTAGAGGAGGAAATGGAACTTAGCCATCTTTTCACCCCACCCGCCTACAGCCTGGCCCAGAGCACGTTCTTAGCAAGTGTCAAATGAAGTCTGGAATGCAGGCTTCTTGACAGTGGGCCCAATGTGGACTCTTAGGCTATCAGAGCAAGCCAGGAGAGAGCACAGGTGGTTCCTCCCTGGCTGGCTTGCCTCCGGGCTGGAAGGCAGGCCGGAGGCCTCCTCCTCCCAAAGGTGGCCCTGTGGCCTGACTTCTCAGCCCTTCCCAGTCCTGCCTACCCTTCCCTGTGCCCTCTGCTCTCCCACACCCAGCTAGGCAGGGTCAGGGCGTGTGGAAAGGGCCCAGAAGCCCTTCCTGTTTCCTCCCTCAGAAGGCCCACTGGCTTCTGCAGTCAGAGGTGACTGCTTCGAACTTTAGCCTTACTGGACTCAGCAAGGCCTTGACCCCACCAAGAAAGGAGCTGGGCCATGAAAGGCCTTGCCTTTTCCTGGAAGCCTAGAGAATGGGGATTTCCTGAGCATATAAGCACACCCATTCACTCTGCAAATATTGGAGGACACCTCTTGGGGCTGGGTTCCATTAAGGGTAAGCATAGAATCAATGCCCAGATGTTTATAGCAGCAATGTCCACAACAGCCAAACTATGGGAAAAACCTAGATGTTCATCAACAGACGAATGGATAAAGAAGATGTGTTGTGTGTATATATAATACACACACACACACACACACACACACACACACACAATCGAATACTATACAGCCATCAAAAAAACCCCAAAATCTTGCCATTATGGAACTAGAAGGTATAATGCTAAACAAAATAAGTCAATCATAGAAAGGCAATTAT
Organism: Mustela erminea; assembly: GCF_009829155.1. Lineage (NCBI taxonomy): Eukaryota > Metazoa > Chordata > Mammalia > Carnivora > Mustelidae > Mustela > Mustela erminea. The sequence continues at coordinate 45,325,835 of NC_045618.1, forward strand.
CAAATGATCTCTCTGATATGAGGAATTTGAGAGGCAGGGCAAGGGGTCGTGGGGGCTAGTGAGGGAAAAAATGAAACAAGATGGGATCAGGAGGGAGATAAACCATAAGATACTCTTAATCTCAGGAAACAAACTGAGGGTTGCTGGAGGGTGCGGGGATATGGAGAGGTTGGTTGGGTTATGGACATTGGGGAGGGTATGTCATATGTTGAGTGCTATGAAATGTGTAAGCCTGATGATTCACAGGCCTGTACCTCTGGGGCAAATAATACATTATATGTTAATATTAAAAAAAAAAAGAATCAATGCCCAGAAGGTTCGGTCTACTCCAGCAGGCATCACGAGGGGTTTAAGGGGAAGGAGAGGCTTGGAGGAAGAGGACCAGATGAGTAGGAGGCGGCAGGGAGGGGAGCACATCAGACGGGAGCAGCTGTGTGCACAAAGGGATGGGGGTAAGCAACCTCTTGCCATTTACCATCCCAACTCCCACCTGAGTCAGCATGGGGGTCACACTGTCAGATCATGACCCAGGCATTCGACATTGCCTTCAGTTTGGGGCAGAGTCATGTGCATGGAGTTCTTAGAGATGCCCCCCAAGACTGTGCCTACCTTTAGGGCTACAAATTTCACCTACCTGTGTCTCTAACTTGAGGAGTCAGGTAGGCCTATTTATAGTCCTATTCAGCCACTATTTTGGAAAGTCACCTTTCCTTCTCTGAGATTTAGTTGCCTCATCTGTAAAATGGGAATATCACACCTTTCCCTCAGAATTGATGTGAGGACCAGAAAAAATATTTGAGAAAGAACTGGGTACAAATTTCACCTTCCCTCCCAAAACTGATGTGTCCCTCTCTAAAGATAGTCTGTCACTTGTGCTGTATCTCTCTAACCATGTTGTTACCACAACTGTCCCTGAGATATTTTCTTCTTTTCACCTTCATTTATCCAAGACTTAGCTCAATTCTAGCCTCCTTTACTATTCAGATATTTCCTGGTGCCATGGGCCAGGCTCTGGGCTGGGCCCTGAGAGAAATGAGACATAGGCTCTGCCCTTCAGGATCTCCACGCCAAGCAGAGAAGCTATCCTGGAAACGAAGGTCCAGAACCCCATGGTCTGGGGCCAGGCAAGAGGCTGGGCAGAGACCCAGAGGAGCCCAGAGGTGGGAGGGATGGTCCCTGAGCGCTGAGCGCAGTGGCAGGAAGGCTGCTCTGAGGAGAGAGCCTTTGCTCAACGTCACAATCATATCTGCTGAACTGAAGATAAGATTGCACCTTCCCCTGTTTGTTAATGGGTCCTTTGAGTCACTCCTGCCATCTTTCCCACACTTTGCTGGTGGTGTGGTTAGACCCTCCATCAGAGGCCTTGGGTGTTTCCATGAGGGAAGGATAGGGAGGACAGAGTATAGTCCTCCCCATCCCAAGAGGAACTTCAGGGCCAAACTTGGTCCCAGTCTGCTCCAACTCCTTCCACACCCCTGGCTGATCCCCGACCTCTGTGTAGGCTTGCCCTCCCACTCAGGACTCATGCCCTGCCCTCCCTCGTCTGTATCTTCCTCTCACTTGAGCCCAGGTCCCGACCCAATCACAAGCAGCTGCATCCGGGAAAACAAATGCAGAAAAGGCCAAGTCCAGCCATCTATAGTGGCCTCCGTCCCAAACAGAACTGGGCCTCCATCCTCACCAGAACTGCTCTCTAGGGTAAAGAACCCCGGGACCCTCGGCACTTTCCTTCTAGGTTTTTCCAGCCTCTCATGTCACGCTTGGTTTCTGTCACTGTCTCCACACAGATTATGCTCATCCCTCTGCTTAGATCAAACCAACATCTATAGAGAATCTATCTGAGCCAGGCACTGTACTAAGCATTTCCTATTATTTCATTTAAATGCCACGAAACATTGTATTATTACAATCTCCATTTTACAGATGAGACTTAGTGAGACTCACAGAGTTAATATGTAGCAGAGACAGGGCTCACACTCTGCACCAGTTATGCCACACCACCGATCTCCGTGTTCTGCACTGAACATTAGGAAGAGCAGAAGTTGGGGGGCTGTGTATGGTGTGACAGAATCACTCACGAATTCCACACCAGGCACAGCAGTGCCAGTAGGCTCCTCCCTTACTCTTCCATCTCCCCACTGGCCAGAGGATACAGCTTTGGATTTGAGATAAATCCGGTATAAGAATAACTCTGTGAAGGACACCTGGGTGGCTCAGTCGGTTAAACGTCTTCCTTCAGCTCAGGTCATGATCTCAGTGTCCAAGGATCAAGCCCCACCTCTGGCTCCCTGCTCAGGGAGGACTCTCCTTCTCCCTCTGCCCCTCCCCCTGCTTGTACTCTCTCTTTGACAAATAAATGAATAAAATCTTAAAAAAAAAAAAAAAAAAAAAAGAAGTGTGAAAAAGAGAACAACCCATCCAGGAAAGCCTCCTGACAGGGCTGTGGAGACCCTCAGGAGAAGTGGAGCAGAGGTAAGTTTGGTCCTCTATGAGGGACAAAGGGCTGAAATGATAGCTTTATCTAGAAGTGAAATACACCTCAGCGTGCCATGCTCAAGGATAAGCAAAAGAAAGAAAGAAAGACAGAAAGACTTTTTTTGCAGTTTGTCCCCAACCTTGTGTTCCAAATGCAGTCCCCAACAAGAAGGCTAGACTAACAACTCATCCAACCCACTTGCACAGTTTGTAAACTGGAAAATAAAGAAGTTAAAAAAAAAGAAAAGAAAAGAAAGAAAGAAAGAAAAGAAATCTCCCAGAACAAAACAAAAGGACAAGAAGGTGGATAATATAAAGAAACGTTCAGAGGCATAGAGAATAGATCGAGGGAGTCCAACATTTGTCTAAAATGAGTGTTAAGAGAGAATTAAAAGGAAGAAATAATAAAAGATATACTTAAAGAAAATTACCTTTGCTTTTTTTTTAAAAAAAAAAGGTAAAAATCTTCAGATTAAAGGAACCCACCAAGAGCCAAGTAGGGTTAATTAAAAAAATATCTATACCAGGGCAAATCAGGGTGAAATTTTAGAACCCTAAGAATAAAGAAAAACCCTAAAAGAATTCAGAGGAGAAAAGCATCTTGCCTCAAGAATACAAAGGAGAGTGAGAGCTGTGAAGTGTGTAAACCTGGCGATTCACAGACCTGTACCCCTGGGGATAAAAATATATGATTATTAAAAAAAAAAAAAAAAGAATACAAAGGAGACTAGCAACAGATTTCTCATTTGAAATCTGTGGTTTCAAACCAATGTGAATGTGAGAATAAAATGAAGCAACGTTTTGCAAAATGGCTCAGAAATCTTACCACATGCATCTGAGATGAAAAAAAGAATCACTCTGGAAAATGTAAAAAAAAAAAAAAAAAAAAAAATGCCTGAGCACCTGGGTGGCTCAGTTGGTTAAGCAACTGCCTTCGGCTCAGGTCATGATCCTGAAGTCCCAGGATCAAGTCCCACATCAGGCTCCCTAATAAGCAGGGAGTCTGCTTCTCCCACTGACCTCTCTCCTCTCATGCTCTCTCTCTCTCTCATTCTCTCTCTCTCTCAAATAAAGAAATAAAATCTTTTAAAAAAAATGTTTAAAGGATCCAAAAAAGTGGATGATATGAGATACAAGCAGTAGCTTGTGCTGAGTGGGACCCAGAAGAATGGAACACAGCTAGAAAGAAAACAAAAGAATTCTTAAAGGGCTGACACTTGAAGGATTCTCAGTTGACATGGGTTTATATTTCCTTCTTTATCCAGTCAGTACTACTTCACAAGGTCTTAGAATCACCAGACACCTTAAATGAATTGATTCAGAACTTCTGGGGGTGGGGCTGAGGAATGTGCATCTTCAACAGGCCCCTTCAGGAGATTTCATATCTACACTAAAATTTGACACCCAATGTGTATTTGTTTCTAAAGAGAATTATATATGTTCATAAAGTATATCTCATTTATTGGCTTTTAATTTTTAGAAACAATGCTTAAGCCAAGAATGAACTAGTTTAACTGTAGTACTGATTAAGATGTAATGCTATAGATCTTGGCAGCACAAAAAGTATATATAGCTAACAAATTTGGGAAGTAGAAAGGGTAGAAGGAGAGGCATTTGCTCTAGTTTATATTATATTATTTTTTCATCATAACGGAAGGCTCCTAACAGAAATGGCTGATACCAGGGTTGGGGCAGGGACAGTACAAGGATGAGAGCACAAGGCAGGGAAAGGAAAAGATGTTTTACAACCTAGAACACCTTGTGCCAGAAAGTAAGGAAGTGCTCAAAAATGGATGGTAACAAATGTGTTGGGGACAAGGGAGCCAGCTTGAAGGGGCTCCCACTGATCCAATTTGGAATAATTTGATTATTGAAATAAATAATGATAGAAACAGGTTTTAATATGTTGATATAACATATTGAAAAAATTTTTTAAATCCATGTGTCCTAATCTGATATTTAAAAATAAAAATTAAGGAGCAACTGGGTGCCTCAGTTGGTTAAAGGTCTGACTCTTAATTTCAGCTCAGGTCATGATCTCAGAGTTGCGAGATTAAGCCCCTCGTGGGGCTCCACGCTAGGCATGCAATCTGCTTAGGATTCTCTCTCTCCATCTCCCTCTGCCTCTCCCCTTTCCCTCTCTAAAAAAATAAATTATTAAATAAATTAAAATGAAAATTAAGGGGTCCCTGGCTAGCTCAGTCAGCAGAGTACAAGACTCTTGATATCAGTGTCCTGGGTTCAAACCCTACATTGGGGATAGAATTTACTTAAAAATAAGTAAATAAAAACTTTTTTAAAAAGTTACACCTGGGACTTCCTGGGTGGCTCAGTGGGTTAAGCCTCTGCCTTCGGCTCAGGTCATGATCTCAGGGTCCTGAGGTCGAGTCCCGAATCGGGCTTTCTGCTAGACGGGGAGCCTGCTTCCTCCTCCTCCTCTCTCTCTCTCTCTCTACTTGTGATCTCTCTCTGTCAAATAAATAAAAATCTAAAAAAAAAAAAGTTACACCTGTTAACCTCACAGAGATTTAAAATTTTTATTTTAAAAATTAAAATTAAAGCAAAGGGAGGATAAGAAAGGAAAGCAATTATTTATTTGTTTGTTTATTTTCAAAGATTTATTTATTTTAGAGAGAGAGAGAGCACGTGCATGAGCGGGAAGGGCAGAGGGAGACAGAATCAGACTCCCTGCTGAGTGTGGGGCCCAACTCAGGGCTCGATCTCACAACCCTGAAATCACAACCTAAGCCGAAACCAAGAGTTGGTTGCCTAACCAATGCGCCCCCCAGGCGCCCCTGGAGAGCAATTTAAAAAAAAATTATTTATTTATTTGACAGAGATCACAAGTAGGCAGAGAGAGAGGTGGAAGCAGGCTCTCCACTGAGCAGAGAGCCCGATGTGGGGCTCGATCCCAGGACCCTGGGATCATGACCTGAGCCAAAGGCAGAGGCTTTAATCCACTGAGCCGCCCAAGTGCCCCTGGAGAGCAATTTTTTAAAGGAAAATGACAACTCATAAATGAAGACTTGATGGAATTAGAAAAATCACCACTTCCCCAACGCAGAGCAATGAGTGTTCAGGCAAGAAAGACTCATCACTGGATATTAAAACGGCTGAGTGAAAGATGGTCAGAAAACAAGATATTCCCATGGTTTCTAACTACCATGCCACAGACTACTCATTACTGACGAAGAGAAAGGGGTCCTTTTACAATGAAGGAATGTGGCAGATACCACTTCAATAAAGTGTCCAAACTGAACCTCAGTAATAATGGGACAATCTGGCATCATGTGTTGTGCTGGGAAAGAACATCACCCATGTAGTATTTCTGCCAAAAATGTGGATGCTGAATCTGGTCAAGAGGAAGCAATCAGACAAATCCACATCCTGTGGGACAACCGACCTGTACTCTTTAAAAATATCATTGTCACGAAAAAAGACGACTTCTCTACATTAGAGAGACTGAAGAGATGACAAGTCTGTGCAACGTGTGACCAGTGAGAGGATCCTGGATTTAAAAAAGAAGTTAAGGGGCGCCTGGGTGGCTCAGTGGGTTAAGCCTCTGCCTTCGGCTCAGGTCGTGATCCCAGGGTCCTGGGATCGAGTCCTGAGTCGGGCTCTCTGCTCAGCAGGGAGCCTGCTTCCCTTCCCCTCTCTCTGCCTGCCTCTCTGCCTACTTGTGATCTCTGTCAAATAAATAAATAAAATCTTAAAAAAAAATCTTTAAAAAAAATAAATAAAAATAAAAATAAAAAAGAAGTTAAAAGGGACATTATTGAACAATTACGGAAGTGTGAATATGGACACTTCATTATGTAATCTATCAATGCTACATCTTCCGAGTGGAGAATTACATTGTGGTTATGGAAGAGGATGGCCTTATTCTTGGGGCATGCATGTTGGAGTATTTGGAGGAGAAATGGCAGTAAGTCTACAGCTGCTCCACAAATGGTTCAGCAAAAAGGAGAATGTGTTTTTGTAGAGTATGAGAAAGCTAACCATGGCAAGCTATTAGCAACTGATAAATCTAGATGAATTCTTCTCGCAACTTCTTTGTAAGTCTGAGGTTTTCAAACCCAAAAGTTGGAGAAAGTAAAACATAACATTTATTATGGTGATTGGCAGAAAAACTAAAAATACAAATTGTTGAAGCTGGTTGTCTTTGGGGAGTGGGCAGAAAAGGACACTTCTAGTTTTCATTTTATACTTTCTGAACGTTTTTTGCTAAGCTTCGATATTACTCTTGTGATGAAAGAAAACTAGTAATTAATTAATAAAACAAATATATACAACAGAAGTTGCTCTGAGGATGTAAGCTTCTATCTGTAGAGGCTTCTTCATTCTAAAAAAGAATTAATAAATATCATGTTTAGTGCCATTAATGTTCATTAAGCTTGTAGACCTATTAATGGTCACTGAGGTTCTTAGAGCTCCGTCTTGCTTCCTCAGCCTCGTTTCTGCTCAATCACAGCACTCATTAAAGGCTTGCATTATTTTACTAAACCTTACAAAGAGGAAAAAATATTGCTAAGAATATTAAATATCACTAATGTGAAGACCTAGTAGGATGTAAATATCTTTCAGAAATTGATGTAAATGGACGAATGAATTGAATCATATCTTGTTTCTCATGTCCTATTACGTCCTTTTTTTTTTTTTTTAACCAGGGGAATCCTTTGTCAATATACTTAGCCCGTATTTTTTTTTAAAGATTTTATTTCTTTATTTGACAGAGAGATTACAAGTAGGCAGAGAGGGAGGCAGAGAGAGAGGGGAAAGCAGGCTCCCCGCCGAGCACCCAGGCACGCCACTTAGCCCATATTTTAGTCTACAAAATAATTAAATAATCTAGAAAGTTTCACATTTTATTCTTTTAATTCACTTTAATCTGTGCAGCAAAATGACTTGCCCAAATCATGCTGATTATCAGCAAATCCTCGGTTGGAATCCAGACCTCTTTCCATACATCCTAAGCCCACAGTCTTGGCTCTGAGTTTTCCATGCTGTGTGAGTGTGGATAGGTCACTCAACACCTTCCCACTATGTTTTCACCTATAAAATCAAGTAGTAGGATTAGAATTCCCATGCTCACCAATTGTAACCATTTATTTCACTTGGGGAAATGAAGGTCCAGCAATCCTCCGCACCTTGGTAAATTTCAACCTGCAAGGCAACTTTGAGCTTGGCATATGTATTCATTGTATATTCTGACTCATCTGAGCAGACTTCACTTTGACGTAGCCACAGAACACTGATAAGACAGCCTCAGGAAACCAGTGACAAGGAGACTCAGATGATGTGACCCAATTTAGCTTAATTAGCTGTATCAAAACAGAAATAACATCATCCACCCCCCACCACCATCACCAAAGAAGCACACACTCCTTAAAAGCAACAACAAACAATAAACTTTGCTATATAAATCACTCTTTGATATATAAATCATTCTTTGCTATATAAATCATTCTCAGGGTGCCTGGGTGGCTCAGTGGGTTAAAGCCTCTGCCTTTGGCTCAGGTCATGATCTCAGGGTCCTGGGATGGAGCCCCTCTTCGGGCTCTCTGCTCAGTGGGGAGCCTGCTTCCTGAACCCCGCCCTCTGCCTGCCTCTCTGCCTACTTGTGATCTCTCTCTCTGTCAAATAAATAAATAAATAAATAAAGTCTTAAAAAAAATTATTCTCAATTCTGTAAAAATCAACAGATTCACAACTGTGGACCAGGCTCAACATTAATCATGTCTGTGGTTGTTAAGGATGTTAATAAATCCTTGGAAGCCTCAGAGAGCCAGAACCCACTATGGCTTCTAATAGGTAGAAATTTAAACCGAAAGAAACCTTAGGAACTATCTAACACTTTCATTTTATAGAAGGAAGAAGGAAACCCAAAGCAAGGGAAGTGACTTTTACCCGAGTTCATTTCTGTCTGGGCAGAACCAGGATTAAAGGTCAGGTCTCACCCATCATTCAATGGACATCCCTTCTGTGAAATGCCAAAGGCTGAAACCCTGTGTGAAGCTGAAACCCTTCATTATGACCAAGGTGAGCCTGAAGTAATTCACTGTACCATGAGCTGTGGGAGACTTAGGGGGCACCTAAGAAGATAAGAAATAAAAAACAGGCTCAGGATAACCAAGAAAATGAGCAGTGTGATACAGTACTAGGCCCTAGGAGTTTGGATAGAATCAAAGGAAATTTCTCCAAGGGGGGAAATAACATTTTATTTTACTTACCTCCCTACCTCCCACCTTAAAAATATACTTTTTTAAAATAGCTTTATGAAGGAGACACATGCCGTAAGATGTGTGTGTGCATGTTTAGTAACATTTATTAGGGGTTATCGTATTATTAAAATAAAATATATTCATTGCAAATAAACTGTTTTGAGGCAGAGACAATTACTCTTAAATTTTTAATATATTTGCTTCTAGCCATTTTTATATGTAAATGCACTCCTTTGTTTTTAATTGGGATCATTTGGCATAGATTATTTTATATTTTGTTTTTCTCTCTTATATTGAGAATTATCCAATGGAATGAACAAGTCTTTGAAAACACTGAATCCATTAAAAGAATGTAGTATTATTTAGTTAATACTTTACCTATTGTTAGACATTGAATTTTACATTTCTCATTATAAAAAATAATGTGACCAGGGATGCCTAGGTGGCTCAATCAGTTAAGTGTCTGCCTTTGGCTCAGGTCATGATCCCAAGGTCCTGGGATCACCTCACTTCAGGCTCCCAGGTCAGTGGGGAGCCTACTTTTCCCTCTCTGTGCCCCTCCCCCCCGTCATGCTCTCTCTCTCTTTCTCAAATAAATAGATAAAATCTTTTAAAAAAGTAATAGGATTACATGGTTTATAAAGTAAGATTTGGAAATAACGGCCATGGATAAGATGGACCATTTGTGCCAAGACAATAATTAGTCATGTGGATAAAAAGAGAATTGGGTCCATTCCTTATGTATATCAGTATAAATCCCAAATGGCTCAAAGACTGAAATACTAAAAATTAAAATCATTAAAATCATTAAATACTAAAAATTAAAATCATTAAAGTTCATAAAAATGAGGGGCGCCTGGGTGGCTCAGTGGGTTAAGCCACTGCCTTCGGCTCAGGTCATGGTCTCAGGGTCCTGGGATCGAGCCCCGCATCGGGCTCTCTGCTCAGCAGGGAGCCTGCTTCCTCCTCTCTGCCTGCCTCTCTGCCTGCTTGTCATCTCTCTCTGTCAAGTAAATAAATAAAATCTTTAAAAAAAAAAAGTTCATAAAAATGAACATAGGAAAAATGTTTTATAACCTTGGAGAGAAGACAATCTTTCTAATTATGACCAAAAAATCCAGGATACATAAAGTTAAAGATTGATAAATTCAATCACATAAAAATAAAACAAAACAAGAAACACACGAAGAAGAAAGCACTAAAAAAAAAAGAAAGAAAAATATTCATGGCAATAAAAAATGAGAAAAATCAAAAGTAAGTGACAAACTGGAAAAAAAAACTTGCAACACCTATCACTACTCTAATTTGTGAAGATCTCCTACAAATCATTAGGAAAAAGATTAACCAGAAAAATGGACAAATGTAGTAAACGGTTCACATCAAAGAAAATACCTCTAACTCATTTCATAAAGAAAATATCTCTAACTCATATAAAAATGGTGCATAACCTCACTCCTGCTAAGGAAAATACTAACTAAAATTCCACTGAGATAAAATTTTTCACCTGTCAGTTTAACAAAAATCTAAAAGTCGGAAAATGCCCCATTTGGCTACAGTGCAGTGCAATGAGGACTTTCATCCATTGGAGTGCAAACTGGCACAATCGCTACTGAGGGCAATTTGTCAGTATCTATACACTGTCAATGCATAGATCCTTTATCCAACAATCCCATTTTCAAAAACTTATCCTAGAGATCTACTTGTAAATGTATGATATGAGGTATATAAATGGTTGTTCATTACAGCTTGGTCTGTAATAGCCAGTTAACAGAAATAATCTAAATGTCTATCAATAGGAGCCTTGCTAAATAAAATATGATACATACAATGGAACCCTGTAACACAGTGAAGAATGAGGAAGTTCTTTGTAGATTGTTATGGGAATATCTCAAAGATACACTGTTAAGTAAAAAAAAAAAGCAAGGCATAAAATAGTGTGTCTGGCAAGATGTATGCTACAAATTGTGCCCAAAAGGTTGTGTGTGTGTATATATATATGTACATATATATCTCTGTGTGTATATATGTATACATTTATATACATATATGTATATGTATATATGTGTATATATGTATGTATATACATATATGTACATGTATATATATGTATATATACACAGATATATATGTACATATATATATACACACAGATATATATATATCTATATTGGCTGTTACAGGCATAAAAACTCAGTGGAGCAACAAGAGATTAATAACCACAAAACCTGGGCGCCTGGGTGGTTCAGTGGATTAAGCCACTGCCTTTGGCTCAGGTCATGATCTTGGTCCTGGGATCGAGTCCTACATTGGGCTCTCTGCTCAGCAGGGAGCCTGCTTCCTCCTCTCTCTCTGCCTGCCTCTCTGCCTACTTGTGATCTCTCTCTGTCAAATAAATAAATAAAATCTTTTTTAAAAAATAAATAAATAAATAAAATAACCATGAAATCTACTGGGGAAGGGTAAAAACCGGTAGACAGGGTTGTGAAGGAATCTTTTCACCATATACTTTAGACCATGTTTTTTGATGTTTAAACCACCTGAAGGCGTTACTCATTCAAAAACTAATTCATTCTATTTATTAATATGTTAATTTAGTTTACATTAGTTAGTAGACATTAATTGAACATTCCTATGCAACCAAAAATCTGGGAAACATATTTGCAGTATTATGACAGAAAATGCTAAAACCCATACTGTATAGGTTTTTTTGTTTGTTTGTTTTAAGTGAACATCTCAGGGGCACCTGGTTGATTAAGCTTCTGCCTTTGGCTCAGGTTATGATCCAGGTACCAGGGATCAAGGTCCACCTGGGGCTCCCTGATCAGTGGCGAGTCTGCTTCTCCCTCAGCACTTCCCGTGCTCCTGCTCTCTCCCTCTCTCTCTCAAATAAATACATAAAATCTTTTAAAATAAAAATAAATAAAAAGTGAACATGTCAATAGGAAAATGGGCAAAGGATATAAATGGGAAATCTTTTTAAAATCCCAATAAAACTATTTTTGAATGTTTAACTTTAGCAAAAAAAAAAATGTGAATGGAAAAAAAGGTAGCATTTAAAAATCTTCCACCTACGGCTAAGATTTTTTTTTAAATAATACCCTCCCCCGAATAAATAAAGTAACAATGCCCAATATTAATGTGCGACAGAGACACAAACCCCCATTCTTGGTAGGATGTCGATCAGTACAATTCAGTGGGCAATTCAGCAATATATATCAAAAGCCTCAAAATTACTCATAACCTCTGGCAAGGTAATTCCACATCTAAGAAGTCCTCCGTGATAATCACCCGTCAGAATTAAGGCAAAGCGCCCAGTACGGTGTAGCATTTAGCGCAGCCGGGTGGCGAGGGCGCCCTGGGGTGGGGGGTAGCGGGGAGCGCTGCTGGGCAGGTGCTGGGACCCCCGTGGTCTGCTGAGGCTCAGCAAGCCGTGCTCTGTCTTGCTCCTAACTGATCCGCTGGAAACCTGAAAACTGACACTAAGGAGTCATGCTTTGCTGCCACCTAGTGCTCCCCAAGGTGATTGCACCCAGCTAGCGAGGAAAATGGTCCCTCCGTTAAGTAACTTAGCCACCAAGGGGCCCTATTTTTGTTTAGTATACACTATAATAAAGCATTTACTATGTTCCAGGCATTGTGTTCAGCACTGCCTACTAATCCTCTTTTTTTTTTTAAAGATTTTATTTATTTATTTGTCAGAGAGAGAGAGAGCGAGAGCGAGCACAGGCAGACAGAGTGCCAGGCAGAGTCAGAGGGAGAAGCAGGCTCCCCGCGGAGCAAGGAGCCCGATGTGGGACTCGATCCCAGGACGCTGGGATCATGACCTGAGCTGAAGGCAGCTGCTTAACCAACTGAGCCACCCAGGCGTCCCCTGCCTACTAATCCCCTTAACAGCCCTCTCAAAACTTAACTTTACAGATGAGAGAACTAAGGTACAGAGAGGTTAGGTAACTTGCCTAAGGTCACACAGCCACCCAAGTGGCTAAGACCAGAATTAGAGCAAGGTGGCCTGTTGGGACCACGGTCTGTGCTCTGAACCACCTCCTTTGCGAAGGGCAAAGGTCTGTGTGATAATAGTACTCGAAGAGAACCTCACACCCCATACAGCAACTGCTACCCCTTCCCTTAGTACATCTGGCCCAAATAAGTTAGCGCGTGGACTGAGTCGGCCTCTGCCAGATAGGCAGTCTAACCTGAGTCAGGGACAACCTATGGCCCAGGCCAAATCCAGTGGATTTACAAAATAAATAAATAAATAAATAAATAAATAAATAAATAAATAAAAATTGTGAAATACTTCATATAGACAAAAAATAGGTAAGGAATAACATAATAAATATTCAGGACCCACCAGCAGCATTTTAAAAATTGTGTCTCCAGTAGCAATGCATCAGTGATGTGTTTCAACCCTTAGTGCACTGGCTTGTTTTCTGCCACTGTATTAACACACAAGGGGCACCAAGTGGGCTCTCGGTGCAATGCAGTTTTTATAGCAATCCTTCGCCTTCCTAAAAACAGTCCTCCCCAGTTACAGCTAATATCCTGCTGGAGACATCTGATGCATCCTGCTGGAGACATCTGCAGTTTGGGTAACAAAGCAATTGCTTCGTGGTAGAGCTGAGAAAGCTTCTCGATTATTTGCTACGATCTAACAAGGTAGTGGCTTCCAGTCACAGCTGTGAAGCCCAGGGCTTTGAGGAATTATTGAAAGAACAGGAAGCCCAAATGCTAAGGCAACATTACTTGCAGACCAGACTTACAAACCTGACCTCCCCTAAACTCCTTAGCAAATCCATGCAGTCTGAAGTCACACACCAAGTATCATGTGAGTACATTTTTTCCTTTCAGAAAAGGAAAAGGATCAGTTCCCTACCTTTTATCAGGTTCTCAAAGAGGTCGGAGACCTTCCAAAAAGGTTATGAATCATTCCTCCAGATCAGGGGAGGCGCCAGCAAATGGCCCACAGGCCAAATTCTTCCTGATACTTGCTTTTGTACAAGCCTCCAGCTGAGAATGGTTCTTTTTGGTTTGGGTTTTAGCTTTTGAGAATGGTTTTTATATTTTTAAATGGTTGAAAAAAAACAAAAGAGTAGTACTTCATGATACACAGAATTAAATGACATTCAGATTTGCATCCATAAAAAAAGTCTTACTGGAACACAACAATAGTCACTCATTTACATCTTGCCATGGCTGCCTTTGCGGGACGAGAGAAGAGCCGAATAGCTGTAACAGAAACACAAAACCTAATAATGTACCATCTGGACCTTTCCCAAGAAAAGTTTGCTGACCCAGCCAGAGATGGGACTAGATAATACATCTTGCAAATGTATGTGCCTCTGCTTTGCACTTGTGTGTAGATGCTGTTGTGATTAAGTACAAACTCATCTAAGTATATTACTAATGTAGGGGACATTAATGAATCTGGGGAGCTCCCTCCCACCACATGAGGCCAGCCACTCCTTTCTCCCACCTCCCTGGCACTCAGGGCATACACGAAGCCTTTGGCATTAGAGACCTCATCTAGGGCTCTGAAGCTGGAGTGAGTCACACGGAACAGCAGGGAGAGGAGAGATTGTTCTGGCAGCAGCAGAGACATGGCAGTCACATCTAACTTCCAAGAGCAGCAGGAGCAGCAGGATGGGAGCCCTACAGCAACGACCCATTTCTGGCTGCATGTCAGAGGTCTCCTCATTCAACAGTCCTTAAGGAATGACTTTGTCTTTGCTTCTAGCTGTCTAGCCTGTGTGTCTACCCGGTTAAGCCAAGCTCAGGCACTAGAAGAGACCAGCATCATGGGCCAGCATCATTCATTGCCTGCAGCAGAGGGGCTAAAGGCAGAGGTTGGTTAAGTACAAGCTTCAAGGGGACAGAGAATAGCCAGTCCGTCTTTGTACCCTCAGCGCCTGAGAGTGCTGAGTACTAAGAGGGCTCACTGAGGTATCTGTTGATGAGAGCACCAGGGAGTAAGTGTGTGAGTTGGAGAGAGCATACACTAGGGATCTCGACTCCATTAGATTCCAGCCACCTGAAACTGGCAACGAGCTTTTCATGTATCAGCGTCTCTTAAGAAGGGACTAGAAAGACAGCCCTCCTCCTCTAACCCTACCTATGGTTTCCTGGGTTTCCCAGACCATCAAGGCTCTAGTGATGAGAAATGGTCAAAATTGAGGAGTGCTGTGAATTTGACCCTGGGCTATTAGTCTCAGAGCTCCTCTGATGATACCTACCCTATCTTTCAGAAGCAGATAGCCGGTCAAAAAGCACATGTGAATATGCAAGTGTGCGCTGCCTGGGAGAACATGAGACAGGGTACACATCAGGTACACTTCGCTCTGGCCCTGGCCTTTGTCTGCAGACTGTCACGAAGCAAGCAACTGGGTGTTGGTGCTCAGACCAACTCTGGTGGATTGATAATTCAGGAGGAAGTGATTACAGTGATGACTAAAATCAGCAACACTCCCTTATTTGTGGATCTATTTATGTAGGCTAGGGGGACAGAGATGTCTAATGACCTGGAAAAAAGCGAGAAGCCAATGAGAACTTTCATAGCGAAAGATCAGGGATCAATAGTGACATTTCCACAAAGTTAGTGCTCTGATCCCACAACATTTAATTTTCCAGATAGCAGCATTTTTCGTAATCTCAAGGGAGAGGGAGAACGTGGGGCAAAAGCTGGGCTGAGGCAGTGCAGACTTAGCAGAAACCGAGACAGTTTCCACGGGACTTCTAAAACCAGTATGTTATAGAAGAATTCGTTCTATTTTTGTCCCCCACTATCCTTTGACACTTTGTTAAGAAAGTATGATCTTCCTCTACCCAGTGGTGAAGATCTGGGCAGACAGATGATTTCTGTCAGACGAAGTCTTCCCGTCACCTTCAATCGTAAAATCTCACTGCATTAAAGAATCTAGTCACATCTCATAGTCAAAACTACAAACTTGGCATTATCTCTTTGGATAATTTGGGTCCTGCTTCAGGCTTGAGACCTGTATCAGAGCAATGGGATACAGTCCATTCCTCCTCCCCAGTCCCCCTGCTTGCTAGTTAGTCTACCACTGCCTTAGAGGCTGATAAGGGAACATTCCAGATAGGAGAGTTCTTACTTAGCTGGTTGACTTTGTGCTCTCTGGGCCTGCCTGGAGATTAGGGCTGGCTCTCTCTCTTGGGTTGGTACCTTCATGAGCTTACCAGAGGGTCCTGCTGCACCCCTTGACCCTGGCAAATGCATCTGCCCCCACTTTGCTGTTCACTTGCTGTCCTCTCTCCTCAGTTCCTGGGCACCAGGCAGGACATGTTCAGACCCTTTCTGTGGAGGTCTCCTCATCTCTGCTGATGGCCAATTGGACAATGTCAAATACGACCCCAAATCACAGTCCATGAGAAACAGTCATGCATACCTTGTCCTGAGGGCTCTGTCATCAGAGTCATTGACTTTGCCCCTCTCTTGAACTCTAGACTTCCCAGGCAGGAAATCAGCCTGCCTTTGATCCAGCCTTCAGTCCACTTTCACCTTCTTCCTCGGGCCCGAGTCAAGCACCAGTTTACTGGATTCCCCCAACTGCAAGGAATACATTTCCAAACTCTCTAAGTTGTCCCCTTGGAATTCCCCTCAGCAGGCAGTGGTAGAAGTTGTCCCTTCCCTACTCCTCCACCAAAATGGGGGCTGGAACTCAACACGGCAACAGTTTCATCCAAAAAAACCTCTTCATTAATCTTCTTATAAAAACCACTGTTCTTTCAAAACATATACTCTCGAAGTGGATAAAGGGGTTCAAGAGCCAAGGAAGAAGTTCTCCCATTTTCCCCTTTGTATCCTCAATTAAATTTGAGGCAGAAGAATTCCATTCTAATAACCTATTCGTTACTTAATGCTATATAACAAATTACCCCCAAACTTAGTGGTATAAACAATAAACATTTATTATTGCTCACAGCTTCTCTGGGTCAGGAATTTGGGGGGCTTAGCTAGACAGTTCTGGCTCAGGGTCTTGTGGAGTTCCAGTCAAGATATCAGCTTGACTGAGGCTGCAGTATCACTTCTAATACGGTTCACTCACATGGTTTGTAAATTGGTGCTGGTTGTTGGTGCAAGGCCTGAATTCCTCCCTTGTGGAATTCTCCACAGAGTTGCTCGTGTGTTCTCATGACATGGTAGCCGGATGCCCACAGAGTGAGAGATTCAAGAAATCAAGATGAATGCAACAACACCTGTTATGATCAGCCTCAGAAGTCACACACTGTCCCCTCTGACTCTTGAGTAGCCACACCTACCAGCTCTGATTCAATCTGGAAGGAAACTATATAGGGGCATGGAGACCAGGAACGGAAGATCATTGGGGAACACTCGGAGGCCGCCTTCCACAACCTGTTATATCTCAAATGATAATCAGCCCCCAAATGAACAAAGTTCAAATAAAGAAGAAACCATAAATTTAGTTTGGTTTAACCCAAACTTCTTTAGGGGATTTCTAGATCTTCAAAATTATGTATATTATCTGGCCTGCTCCACATTCAATCCTTATCTACAGATGGGTCCAGGACTCTCCCTGAAGCAAGGCAGAGCCTACGCCAGCTTTTAAGCGTTCTTCCTGGTTCTCAGATTTCTGATTATTATGTAGATACCTTTTAGAGTTGACATTTACCTAAGATTTACAATTCAACGTAAACATTCTAAGGTACATCATTACAAGAATCATGTCTATTTTATTTATTCTACAGTAATGATTTAAATTGAATACATCTGGGCACAGTAAATATTTGACATGAAAAGTAGGTGTATCAGAAGAGGCGTCAAAAAATTGCAAGTCATCTGACACATAATCACTAGAAAATATTTTTCTGTCTGATCATTTAAGTGTTACAAATCCTGAGAATGTTATCCACTGAACAAACTAGGTACTGCTTATAATTATATCTTGCTTGCAAATCATCCGTTAAAAAAAATGCCTTGAGGTACAAATCACCTATGTATTAAACATGAGTCTTTTGCATTTTACAAAGAATTTAAACAAATACATCAAACAATTAAAGGTAAGTGGCTCTTAAAACAGATATTAGTCGGGTTCCAGAACACACTGTTCCACAATTTCCCGTAAGTTGGGGTTTTCCATTGCAGCTGCCACCCGCTCTTTGTCATTTATCTGCTTGTTGACTGCAAAACACAGACAAAAGTTAGCAGAGGGACTGTGTCAACATATAGTGACAGACAAAAATTTCATTAGCCCTTTAAACAAAATTGAACTCCTTGATAATTTAAAGCTGGCTCACTTTTTGTAAGTTCTAGAAGGGAGACTTACAGAGGAAAAATACCCCCTAAATCCTTACTACTCTAACACAACTATTTTCATTTCTTTCTTTCTAGTCTTTGTCCATATACACTATTCCCATATAGAGCAAAGAGTAGATACAATTTTGAAAACTGTTATTTTCCCCTGTTAAGCCTATTTTTCGAAACTACAGGGTTATTTAACACAGCCAAAATCTCAAGCCTTCTAAATTAATTATGAAGACTATGCTACATGGAGCACCCTTATATATATAGACTTCTTTTTGGAAAGATTCTTAAAAGTGGCATTATTAGATCAAGGGGTCTGAATATTTTTTTATGGTTTAATTCTTATCACTGAATTACTTCCCAACATTTTTTACCAACAATACATGAGTTATCAGTTTGCAAAAAACAACTAGTACTATTAATAAAAACAAACATACACACATATAAAACAGTAGGTGAAAAACAGCTCATTATTATAATAATTTGCATATTTTATCAATTTGCATATTTTATAATTTTATCATATATTGATAAATAGTGAGAGGACATTTCCCCATGTTTATCTATTAGTTATTCTGTGAATTTTCTGTCCATCTCTGTTAATCTACTGCGTGTTTTATTTTTTAATGAGTTTGCATGGCTCTTGATATAATAAAGGTATTGGCCCATATTATCTGTCTATAATTTGCTAAAAGCACTCTCAACATAAGAGTTCAAAAGAGAAATGTCCATATTCTTTTCTAGATCTTCAATTTCAATTTCAAGTACATAGCTCTCTATCCTGCACCAAAGAAAAAAATCAAGCCCTCTTTAGAGTTTGTAAGTCAAGGTCCCTAAAGCTGGATATCTTTTAGAGAGGTGCAGCTACTCGTCAAAACCAGCCAATACTCACAGGGCCTGCCTCTGGTTCACTTAGAGTCCTACTGAAAAATTATTTTCTTGAAAAACCTATGCTTCCCCACCTCATAGAAGAGCTAATAACTAATTCTTCACTTTTTTGCAAATGACCCAAAGATACTTGGATAGATGAATACCAGTATCCAAAGTGAAGTACTATCTGAAGTTGTTTTTTAATGGGTCAAGATTGACTTACTGTCTTCCTCTGTTGAGTGGGTTCCTTCAGAAATGTAGATTTCCAACTAGGAAGAAAAAAAATATTAAAACCAAAATACTTAGAACACTCTAAGATGACAAGTAAAGTGGAATGCACAGTAGACTAAAGAGTCTAGGAATGAAAGCCCAAATAGTTTTCTTAACACTAATGACTTAGTGACAAATCCCTCCAAAACAGGGACTGAAATTAGTAATTCTTTTTTTTTTTAAGATTTTATTCATTTGTTCATGAGAGACACAGAGAGAGAGAGAGACAGAGACAGAGAGAGACAGAGGAGAAGCAGGCCAGGACCCTGGGATCACTGCCTGAGCTGAAGGTAGACACTTAACCGACTGAGCCACCCAGGCATCCTGAAATTAGTAAATTTTTAATTTTGGTCACCCACGGAAGGCCTGCAGGGGGTATTCCCATTAATCACCTTCTTTAATGAATACACACAAATAAAAGTTTACACAAATGAGATCTCATACATATTTTACTCATGGAATGGATCTCTCTACTCTACACTCTATCTCTTCCTCCCAAATCAGTACCTAAAATATCTAAACTTCCTCTCTGCCCCAAGCACCAAGAAAAGCCATACTAATAATCTAGTGTAGTTTCTTCCATATTTTTCTCCATACCTACATAATGGAATACAGATTTTATACACCCCAAAGTTGTAAGTTTCTTTTCTTTGCTTATTTTACAAAAATGGGATCACAATATGGTTTTCAGTATCCTCTATTTCTCATTAAACTATTATCTTGCTAAATTTAATTTCAAGTATAATATTGGTTAAGCTAAACCTCCTGGCCCTGCTTCATTCCCCCAGATTAGCTAACTTCCAAGAACTAGACCTTCTGAGACAAACCCACAAAATCCTGTGACAAATAAAGCATGCTATATGATAAAGGCATGTCTACTCCCCAGAGAACACTGGAGTGTATGAACTAATTCTTATACAATTATTTTGCTACTTTCAAGAGTGGAAAAAAAAATCTTACTTTATTATGGCTAAAAGAGACCCTAGAGATCATATAGAATAGACTTTTTAAAAAAACAAAACACCTTGGGGCACCTGGGTGGCTCCCCAGCTCTTGAGTTCAGCCCAGGTCATGGTCTCAGGACTGTGAGATTCAGCTCAACGCCGGGCTCCTTGCTATTATGGAGCCTGCTTATGATTCTTTCGCTCAGGGCACCTGGGTGGCTCAGTGGGTTAAAGCCTCTGCCTTAGGTTTAGGTCATGATCCTGGGATCTTGGGCTCCAGCCCCGCATCGGGCCTCTGCTCAGTAGGGTGCCTGCTTCCTCCTCTCTCTCTCTCTCTCTCTCTCTGCCTGCCTCTCCCCCTACTTGAGATCTCTGTTTGTCAAATAAATAAATAAAATCTAAAAAAAAAAAGATTCTTTCTCTCCCTCTGCTCCACCCCTGCAAAAAATACCGTATGAATTCCTCTAGTGGCTAGAGGCATAATACTAACTCTTATTCCAGAAAACAAAGGAACAGGTATAAAATCACTCCATATTCATTTACTTTGGTTTAAAATTACGCATGACTCAACTCTGAAAAATGGTAAATAAAGGGGAAAAGTCAGGCATTTACCCTGTTATTCCTGTATGAACTAACTATACTTCAGGGAGACCACACAGTGGGCTTGGTACCTTGCAGGCATAGAAGACTAAATCTGAAAGGTTACTTGTGGCCCTTTCTTAGTGGTTCTTCCTTGCTTTTAAACTTTTTCACATGAAAATATGTTCAACATTGTTAGCACCAGGGAAATGGCAATCAAAACCATAAGTTATCACTTCCAACCTGCTAGAATGGCTATAATGAAAAAGATAATATTAATACAGAAGTGTAAGAACCCTCATACACTGTCGGTGGGAATGTAAAATGGTAAAGCAGCTATGGAAAACAGTCTAGCAATGCCTCAAAAGTTAAATCTAGTTAGCAAAAGACATAGCAATTCCCCTCCTAGGTGGAGGGAAGATGAAACATATCCCCAAGTGAAAACCTGTACATGAATGTTCATAGCAGCATTATTCATAATAGACAAGAAGTGGAAACAACCCAAATGTCCATCCAGTAGTCAGTAGATAAACAAACCATGGTATATCCATACAATGGAATCATATAAGGCAGTAAAAAGGGAAGAAAGACTGACACATGCTAGGACATGGATGAATTCTGAAAATAATATTTTAAGCGAAAGAGGCCAGTCTAAAAGACCACAAACTGTATGATTCCATTTAAATTAAACATTCAGGGCGCCTGGGTGGCTCGGTGGGTGGGGCCACTGCCTTCAGCTCGGGTCATGATCTCGGGGTCCTGGGATCGAGTCCCGCATCGGGCTCTCTGCTCTGCGGGGAGCCTGCTTCCCTCTCTCTCTCTCTCTGCCTGCCTCTCCATCTACTTGTGATTTCTCTCTGTCAAATAAATAAATAAAATCTTAAAAAAAAAAAATTTAAAAAAAAATAAATTAAACATTCAGAATAAGCAAATCTATAGAATCCAAAGGAGATCAGTGGTTGCCTGGGGATGGAGGAAGGTTTCAGGAAATGGTTATGGGGTTTCTTACTGAAGTGATGAGAATGTCTTAAAACTGGGGCAGCTGGGTGGCTCAGTTGGTTAAGCGGCTGCCCTCAGCTCAGGTCATGATCCCAGGGTCCTGGAATTGAGGCCTGAGTTGGACTTCCTCAGCAAGGACTCTCCTTTTCCCTCTCCCTCTGCCCACCCCCTATTAATGATTGCTCACACTCTCTCAAATAAATAAAATCTTTAAAAAAAAAAAAAGTGATAGTAGTGATGGTTGCACATTTCAGTGGATAGACAAAAAAACATTAAACTGTACACTTTAAACAGGGGAGTTGTGTAAAATGTGAATTAAATCTCAATAAACCTGTTATAAAACAACAAAATCTTCCTTACCTTATGTTTAAACGGTAAACACCGCTGAAGTTTTACTCTTAAGCACAGCCCTGTAGAGGGAAAAAAGGAAAGGCCCTAATTATCTCTTCTCTTATCAATTCCTGAAAAAGTATACAGCTGTATGTAGGTGTCTCCATACAAAACAGTAGCTGGAAACAGCTTTGGCTCAATCCAGTGTAGGTCTCCTTTGAATCAGGCACCATGCTAGCAACTTTAATATATACAGTCTTACATATTCCTCAACTAATCCAGTGAGCCACGGTATTACCAAACCCATTCTACAAATTATGAAACTAAGGTCACAATGTAATTTGCCCAAGTCACTTAGCTAGTAAAGTGGTAGCTGAGACTAAAACCCAAGACCACTGCAAAGCCTATGCCCTTTCTATTACATCAATTTACCTTCAAGCAAAGGTCAATTCACTCATTTGACTTTACTGAACACTCAGAACAGGCCAGATCATGTAAAAATGTAAAACCAAATAAGAGCCTCTTATAAGGACCACAAGGATCTTCTCAAATTTGGAATCTTCTATGCCTGCAATATACAAATAGAGTTCCCTAAAACAAGATCCTCTGAACTTCAGTTTATCACCCAATGCCAAGTCATATATATATATATATATATATTATATATATATATATATTATATATATATATATCTCCCCCAGTTGAGACTTATAAGAGAAATTAAAACTCAGCTTAGAACAGACCCTCAGTGTGTCCATGTTCCACTTCTCTCCCACCTCAAAAAAAGGAAGGAATTTGTATCTAAATCTACACCCCTAGACACAAAAAGATAAATCAAACTGTTCTTATGCACAGGAAGTGTTTCAAAGCACTTAGAGTCTAAAACACAGTAATTCCATAATAAATATTAGAGAACTCTAAAGACAATATATAGTTTCTGTAAGAGGGTCCCCCTTTAGAAGATCTGCCTTAAAACATATCTGGAGGGCTCTTCTCTTCCCTCTGCCCCCCCACACTGTCTCTTTAATTTGTTACCTGTGTATCATCTGAGCCTCCTCATGTGTTCTACTCACTGCTGGTAGGTGTTTTAGCCACATAGTATATAACAACCATTTCACAATTCACAAAGCACTTTCTTGACCATTAATATCCTCAAGAGAGGCAGTACAGTGTTAGAGATAGATAGTCTGGGTTCAAAAGCAGTCTACTATATACAAGCTATGGGGGCCTAGGCAAGTTACTTAACCTCTCCTGAGCTTCAGCTTCCCCATCTGTAAAGTAAATATTATAATAGTACCCCTACATATAGGGTTGTTACAAGGGGTAAATAAATTATTATGCAATGTGCCTAAAATACGACTTGGTACATAAAAAGAATTTAATAAATATTAGCTATTACTATCGTATCATTTTCATTTTACAACCAGGAACCATGATAAATGATTTGTCTGAACAGCAGAGAGCTGGGAGCTAAATATAGACCTTCTGACTCCAAATCCTATGCCATTCATATTGGACCACACCTGCCTTCAGCTATTCTTGTCCGGACTAAGTCAACACAAATGGCTATCAGCTAGTTTCTCTGCCTTACCCACTCATTTCCTTTGCGTCTTCCTTGTCTTTGCAATTACTTACCAGGATAACTCTAAGTAGGTGATGAGCTAAGTAGTCGGGCTGGAATGCATATCCAGGTGCCTTCCGCTGGTTCACACTACATGCTGATAGGAAATGCCTCCCAGATGCCAGAAAGAGGGCTATCTTCATTGAGTTTTCTAATCACGTTGACTGAACACGGTTACTACACTAGTATACTCACTTCTAAAAAGCCAAGGGTCTTAACTGAAACTCATATTAAAAGGGGCCCAAAAAACCTGACAACACTTTGTTCAAGGAGTGGACAGATCTGAAGTAGTTACCATAACTGGATCTTGGTGCCTTTAGAGTTACTTTTATTTCGTGGGTTTTCTCAATCTTTGTCCATACAAACATGCTTTTTGATAATTACAATTAGAATGCAAATGCAACTTAGCATTCCAGTTTTTTCATACATTTCCCAAACAGATACTTTGATTCCTTGATCATATTTATCATTTTCTTTTTTTTTTTTAAGATTTTATTTATTTATTTATTTGACAGACAGAGATCACAAGTAGGCAGAGAGGCAGGCAGGTAGAGAGAGGGAAGCAGGCTCCCTGCTGAGCGGAGAGCCCAATGTAGGGCTCGATCCAAGGAATCTGAGATCATGACTTGAGCTGAAGGCAGAGGCTTTAACCCACTCAGCCACCCAGGCGCCCGATCATATTTATCATTTTCAAAAGAAACAAGAAATCCCATTATGTTGGTGCCATTTCCTTATTAATAGATACTAGAGTTTCTTCCAGGCTTTATGATTATAAATTTACTATAAACATTCTGTACATGTTACTCTTTTCTTTAATGGAATTATTTCCTTAATTCCTGGGTCAAAGAGCAGAAATTTTTTCATAAGGACTTACTAATATGTACCCAGAGGCTTAAAATTACTTATACCATATGACCCAATAATTCCAATGAAAGGAATTTATCCTGAGGCAAAAACTAGAGATATATGAAAATATTTATGTATAAAGTCATTCATCATAGTATTATTTATAATTGTAAAAGTCGAGAAGTGGTATAAATGGTTATAAAAATTATGATATACTGATGTGATTAGCACAAATTTCTATGGCTATGTAATTAAAAACTAATATTTAATAAAGAATAAAAAATATTCCTTATCTATTTCATGCTTTCTATTATCTAACCTTTATAACTCTTGATACTCTTATTATCTCTACTTTACAGATGAGAAAACTGAGGCTCAGAAAGGTTAAGTAATTTGCCTAAGGCCACAAAGTGGCAGACCTGACAGGCTGGAATTTTATTTTTTTATTTTTATTTTTCTAAAAATTTTATTTATTTATTTGACAGACAGAGATCACAAGCATATAGAGAGGCAGGCAAGGAGTGGGGGAAGCAGGTTCCCCACTGAGCAGAGAGCCCAATGCGGGGCTCGATCCCAAGATCCTGGGATCATGACCTGAGCCCAAGGCAGAGGCTTTAAGCCACTGAGCCACCCAAACTCACTGGGACCCCACTGGTACCCCAAAGAGCTGGAATTTTAGACCAGAGCACACATTCTTTGATGACAGCTGATTTTTACTTCATTCTTTATGCTTTTGTGGAGTTTCCAAATTATTGCCAAGAAACACATTACTTTTGTAATGTGTAAAAAAAAAAAAAAAAAGAAAAAGCACAAAATAAATGTTACTTTTTGAAAACTCAATTTGCTAAAGGCTCTTACAGGAACAGACCCTCTTTTTAAGAACTCTTATATATTAAAATATTTTAAGATACTCCCCTTCCCATCAAGAGAGCAGCAGCACTTGTTATCTGTTGATTCAGAAACTGTGCAATGACAAAAAAATAAGTACGCATTCAAAAATGCTTTTTCCAATATGGAATATTAATAACCACAGTATTATCAAGGCGCCGGGGTGGCTCAGTAGGTTAAATGGCTGACTCTTGATTTTGGCTCAGGTCATGATCTCACGGTCCTGGGATCCAGCCCTGCCTTGGGCTCCATGCTCAGCGGGGACTCTGCTTGAGGATTCTCTCTCCCTCCGTCCCTCCCCTGGCTCATGTTCTCTCTCTCTCTCTCTGATAAATAAATAAATCTTAAAAATAAATAAATAAATAAATAACCACAATATTATCTATGGATTCGTGGACCCTTTAGTCCCTTAAGATACGGCCTATATGCTGGAAATCACGAATAGGAATCCCAGATCATCAAGTGAGAAGAGAAAAACAGAAATCACAACAATGGAAGTAAAAATAAAACATTTATCTTTTCAATCATTTTTATAAATGTATCTATTTTTAAATAGATAATATATTCGCATAGTTCAAAGACTTGAAAATATAAAAAAGTATATAGTAAAGTCTTACCCCATCCTGTCCCCATCCTGCCGTTTCTACCACACTGCCCTTCACAGCTAGTCATTTCTTATGCATTCTTCATGTATACACAATCAAATACAAATTTCTGTTTTTGCCCTTTTTTACACAAATATAGCAATATTACACTTGTTTTTATTTCTTAACAGTATGTCACAAAGATCTTTCCATACCAGTACATGGAGACCTTTTCCACAGCTGTACAGCATTCCATTGTTAATAAATATCATCAATGATTACTTCAGCATTCCCCTACTGATGAACATTTGGTTTGAAATAAACTTCTTTTATCTTCTATATTTTTATTTATGTTTTTAGACAGTGGGTGGGGAGAGGGGCAGAGGGAGAGGCAGAAAGAGAATCTTTAGCAGGCTCCATACCCAGTGCGGAGCCCGAGCAGGGCTCTATCCCGTGACCCTGAGAACAGGACCTGAGCAGAAATTAAGAGTTGACACTTAACTGAGTGAGCCACCCAGGCACCCCTCCTTTATCTTCTCTATAACAAAGTAGTATATATTCAAAGACATCTCTTGTATATCTTACTGCTAACTACTCCAAAGTATTAGGAACACTGCCTCTCAAATAGAAAACTACATCAAAAATACTTTAAAAAATAAAAACAAAAAAAAAAAGAACTCTCCCACTAGGACTGATGCCCATATTGCACTGAAGCCAACAGAGCAGCAAAGGAGAGGAAGGTGATGACAGCAGGGTTAGGCTGACAGCACCCACTGCAATCTCCAGAACTGAGGAGAGGACTGGCCCACACCCACTCTCTTAACTGTAGGCACGCATAGGGAAGACAAGCAGCATGGTATAACTAAGGAGATCTCACGTCTGGAGTCAGGGGACCTGGGTCTGAGCCTCAGCTTCATCATTTCCTGGCTATATGATTCTGAGCAAGTCACTTAAACTCTCTGAGTCTCGGGTTCCTCATCTGGAAAATTCTCTCACAGGCTGTGAGGGCTACAGAAGACACACATCTGAAAAGACTCTGTGAACTACAAAGTGTGATACATGACACCAATTGTTATTTGGGGTCAATAACAGTAAAATAATTTAGAATTAAAAATATATTTGTATATAAAACCTTACCAATAAGGGTTGCCAAAGAGCAGTGAGGTACTGTTGGCGTGAACCTGATAATAACCAAATAGTCGTCTTCGTTTCTCTCCTGAACCTCCACACTACTTTCCGTTACCACTTCCAGTTCTTCTAAAGTATTGGGCTTCTCTGGGTCCCGGATAGTTCGAATCAAATCTAAAGAATCATCAGAGACAAGGTATTATGTTAAAACATGAATATGCTAAATAAGGATGACTTTGCCAGTCCTAATCTAAACATGGACTTCTTTCTTTTTCTTTAACCAAATATTAACAGTATCTGCCCAGATTTCTCACAGCAGTTTCCACAACCAGTTTCCTTTTGAGAAAACTGTTTTCTTAGATTCTTAGTGGATCATAACTTGTTTCTTGGATCCAACACTGCAGAGAGAATAAAAAAGGAGGAGAGTGGGGCGCCTGGATGGCTCAGTGGGTTACGCCTCTGCCTTCGGCCCAGGTATTGTGTTTTTGGGGTAAATACCCAGTAGTGGAATTACTGAATTATAGGATAGTTCCATTTTTAATTTTTTGAGGAACTCAGGTCCTCAGGGTCCTGAGGATCAAGCCCCGCATTGGGCTCTCTCCTCGGCAAGGAGCCTGCTTCCCCCCACCTCTCTCTGCCTGCCTCTCTGCCTACTTGTGATCTCTGTCAAATAAATAAATAAAATCTTAAAAAAAAAAAAGTAAAAAATAAAAGAAGAGTATCATAGAAGCTCCAGAGAAAGAAATAACTTGTAGCTTGGGATATCAGGATTTATGAAAATCGAATCTAAATCAAGTCTTTAAAAATATCAATATTTGATACTGAAGGTGAAGGAAAGGAAAGGAAAAGAAGTTTAGGGCACTTGGCTGGCTTAGTCAGCAATGCATGCAACTCTAGATCTTGGCCCACGTTGGGTGTAGAGATTACTTTTAAAAAATTTTTTATTAATGGGGCTCCTGGGTGGCTCAGTGGGTTAAAGCCTCTGCCTTCAGCTCAGGTCATGATCTCAGGGTCCTGGGATCGAGCCCTGCATCGGGCTCTCTGCTCAGTGGGGAGCCTGCTTCCTCCTCTCTCTCTGCCTGCTTCTCTGCCTACTTGTGATCTCTGTTTGTCAAATAAATAAATAAAATCTTTAAAAAAAAAATGCTGGGGTGCCTGGGTGGCTCAGTGGGTTAAGCCACTGCCTTCGGGTCAGGTCATGATCTCAGGGTACTGGAATCGAGTCCCACATCAGGCTCTCTGCTCAGCAGGGAGTCTGCTTCTCTCTCTCTCTCTCTCTCTCTCTCTCTGCCTGCATCTCTGCCTACTTGTGATCTCTGTCAAATAAATAAATAAAATCTTTAAAAAAAAAAATGTTTAGTCTGCCTGGAACCCAGCATAAGTGAGTATGTAAGAGTTTGGGCCAGACCATCAAGGATCTTTTACAGTTAAGCATAGGCAATAGGGAATCCTCAAGATGTTCTGAACAAGAGAGGAACAGAGCCAGCATTACACTGTCAGCAAGGAACTCATCCACTAGCTGGTAGACTCAGGAGGAAGAGCAGGGCCAGCTGAAAATGCTGAGCCCAAAACAGGCACATGACAATAGTAATGGAGAGGAGGGGACAGAAGGAGAAGTAATCTCAGCAGCAGAATCAACAGAATTTGACGATTGTTGATATGTAGAAGACGAGGAAAGGGAAAAAGGAAGATGACTCAGATTTTAACTCCGTCTGGGAGAACACTGACAGAATGAAAAAAGAAAAACTGGAGAACACAGGAAGAAAGTTGGGTAGAGGCTGGGAGAAGTGGGTTCAATTTTATACATATTGATTTTGAGGTGCTTAAGGGGCAACTCAGTGGGACATTCCAGCAAACACTGAACTGTGACGTAAGGGTTAAGAGAGCACCAAGGTTAAACAGACACATGAAAAGATGCTCAACATCACTGGTCATCAGGGAAATGCAAATAGAACCACAATGAGATATCAGCTCACACCTGTCAGAATGGCTAAAATCAAAAACACAAGAAACAAATGTTGGCAAGGATGTGGAGAAAAAGGAACCCTGTGCACTACTGGTGGGAACGCAAACTGGTACAGCCACTGTGGAAAACAGTATGGAGGTTCCTCAAAAAATTAAAAATGGAACTACCCTATAATTCAGTAATTCCACTACTGGGTATTTACCCCCAAAATACAAAAACACTACTTCAAAGGGGTACATGCATGACTATGTTTGTAGCAGCATTTTTCACAACAGCCAAGACATAGAATCAGCCCCGTATCCATTGATAGATGAATTTATGAATATATCTGATATATGTAATGGAATATTATTCAGCCATAAAAAAAGAATGAAGTTTTGCCATTTGCAAGGACATGAATGGAGCTAGAGAGTATAATGCGAACCAAAATAAGTCAAAGACAAATACCATATGATCTCACTTATATGCGGAATTTAAGAAATAAAACAAATGAACAAAGGGAAAAAAGAAACACACAAACCAAGAAACAGACTTTTAACTATAGAGAACAAACTGATGGTTATCAGAGGGGAGGTGGGTGGAGGAACAGGTGAAATGGATAAAGAGTTTTAAGAGTACACTTACCAAGATGAGCACTGAATAATGTACAGAATTGTTAAATCATGCTGTACGCCTGAAACTAACATAAGCCGTATGTTAGTTAATTAAAATTAAGAATTTAATTAAAAAGAGAGAGAGAGGGGTGCCTGGGTGGCTCAGTGGGTTAAAGCCTCTGCCTTCAGCTCAGGTCATGATCCCAGAGTCCTGGGATAGAGCCCCGCATCAGGCTCTCTGCTCTGCAGGGAGCCTGCTTCCTCCTCTCTCTCTGCCTGCCTCTCTCTCTGCCTACTTGTGATCTCGGTCTGTCAAATAAATAAATAAAATCTTTAAAAAAAAAAAAAAAAGACAGAGAGCGCACCAAAGCCTGAGTGGTTGATGAACCCAAGGGATTCGCAAAGAATGAGCAGAACAGTAGTTTTCAACTTTGGGTGAACAATGGAATCATCAGGATTGCTTTAAAAACAAAACAAAAACTGATGTCTAAGCCCTACCCCCAAATATCCTGATTTAACTGATTTGTATGGGCTGAGCAGTAAAACTTTTAAAAAATTCCTCCAGTTGGGGTGCCTGGGTGTCTCAGTTAGTTAAGCCACTGCCTTCAGCTCAGTCATGATCCTGGAGTCCCAGGATGAGTCCCATGTCAGGCTTCCCCTGCTCTACAGGGAGCCTGCTTCTCCCTCTCCCTCTGCCTGCCACTCCCCCTGTTTGTGCTCTCTCTCTGCCAAATAAATAAAATCTTTTTTAAAAAAGTCCTCAGATTGCTCTTATGGGCATCTCAATTTGAAAACCACTAATGTAAAGGGAGAGACCCAAGAATACATCTGTGGGAAACACCTAATTTAGGTATCAGAAGGAGAAAGAAAAGCAAGAAGCAGAGATGGAAGTGGGGGGAGGTTAACATTAAATGCAGCAGAAAAATTCCAAATAAAGAGAACA
This sequence comes from Mustela erminea, assembly GCF_009829155.1. NCBI lineage: Eukaryota > Metazoa > Chordata > Mammalia > Carnivora > Mustelidae > Mustela > Mustela erminea. The sequence continues at coordinate 45,356,369 of NC_045618.1, forward strand.
GAAAAAGGTCTTTCTTTGGTTTTGTCACCCAGAAGATCACCTGTAAGAAAGCAGTTTCAGTAAAGAGATAAGGCAGAAGCCAGATGGCAAAAGGGGGAAGTGAGAAGGAACTGAAAATGTAGTGCTAGGACTTTGGCAGGGAAGGGAAGGGCAAAGAACCAATAGGCGGTTTAGACAAAGCTAGAACAATGAAAAAAAGTAAGGGAAACTTGAGTATGTTTTATAGCCCAAGAGGAAGGATCAAATAGAGGAAGTGAGACTGAAAGTATAAGGGGGTGGACGGGGGACTGGCAAAATAAGAAGGGAATGAGACCAAGGATATGGGAGCCTGGGCTGGCCTTGGAGAGGACAAGATTTCCTTCTTATTCTGGGGTAGAAAAATACAGAAAAATAGAATGATAGAGAAATGGTGAGGTAAAAAGGAGAGCAGAGGGAATTCACACAAGATGGGCTTGATGTTCTCAAGCCTAAGGTTTTGTTCTATAATTGATAGCACCCCTGTAATCAAAAATGCTGGGAAAAACGAATCCAGCAAGCTCTACCTTCTCTTCCTGACCACTCCTGGGCTTCATTAGCCACTTGATTAGCCATAGAATTTGAAAATGGAGGCAGGGAAGAAAAGAACAAAGCTTTCTCTTCACAAGGCTCTATCATCATGGGGCTCAGGGAAATGTGGCCTTTTTTTTTTTTTTTTAAGATTTTGTTTATTTATTTGACAGAGATCATAAGTAGGCAGAGAGGCAGACAGAGAGAGAGGAAGGGAAGCAGGCTCCCTGCTGAGCAGAGAGCCCAATGTGGGGCACCATCCCAGGACCCTGGGATCATGACCTGAGCCGAAACCAGAGGCTTTAACCCACTGAGCCACCCAGGCGCCCCAAACACGTGGCTCTTTAAAAAGGAATTTGCTGCCCCTCATCCTGGGCATGTTCCCTGTAAGGCTCATTTATACAAGCTGCATTATATTCTTTAATATGATACCTAACCCTGAAATTAAGTCTCACCCCTTATTAAACTTCTCTGGTTTTCTATTGATTTGAGAGATTTGGATTTATTTCTTTAGAAAGATTTGGATTTATTTCTTTAGAAAGAGCAATGTTGCTCTTCTCACATTACTCCCCTGATGAAAATTCTTCTATGGCTCTGCACTGACATTTTTTTTTTTCTAAGAATTTATTTATTTGAGAGAGAGAGAGTGAGTGAGAGAGAGAGGGCACAAGTAGGGGGAAGACCGGAGGAAGATGGGAGAAGCAGGCAGCCTGCTGGGCAAAGAGCCTGATGCTGGGCAAGGAGCCCAATGTGGGGAACGATCCCAGGACCCTGGGATCATGACCTAGCTGAAGGCAGACGCTTAAACAACTGAGTCACGCAGGTGCCCCTGCACTGATACTCTTTATACATTTAAATCCTCAGTATCCAGTACTGACCTGGTATCCAAAATAATTTTTAACCACACTTCCACCCTTAACCTTAACCCTATCCTGAAGCCCCACCTATCTGCCATTCTCTAACATTACTTTACTTTGTCACCTCCATACTTTTGCTCCCTTTTCTCTGCTTAGTATGCCTTCTATCCTCTATACATCCAGAGCCTACTTATACTTCAAGGTCTAACTCAAGTGACTCTTCCTTAAAGTTTTTCCAGATCCCCCCACTCAGAGATTACTATCTCTCCTTCTGAATTTCTGTATCTCTTATTCAGATCAATGGCTTTCTACTGCATAAAACAAAAAATAGTGTATTTTCACATACACAGGTCTCCCTCAATATAAGCTTTAGGACAAGAATCATCTCTCTTCCAAAGCCGTACCCCCAAGTGTCCTTCTGTCCTGAGATGCTGTAGACAGAAGTCAGGACAGGAATGTGTCTGTTTTGTGGAGATCATTCCACTCATAATCATCTAGCTGGGCTTAACTCCTGCCTCTAGTCAGAGAGAGGTAAATTAGATTGGCTCCAAAGATCTTTTTCAACGCTGACCTCCTTCTCCCAGCCTATAATCATTGCCCACATTTTATTTGTATTCTTATGGTTAGATCTTTCACTCTCCGTCAGCAGGAATAGCTTAACAGTAGTTAGAGCCAGTCTTCTTAGTTTACAAAAACAATACTACGTAAGTCCAAAAACAGGGAGGCATAAGGCAATTGTAAAATGGTGTAAAGTGCAGAAAGTTTGGAATCAGAAGACAAGGGCTTGGTTTTTGCCGTTTCTTTACTGGCAGTGTGACCTCTAGGTAGCTGTTTTAACCATTCTGAACCTTTGTTTCCTCATCTGTGCAATGAAGCTGGCCCCAGAAGGTTGAAAAAATGTATGTGACTGTGTGTGTGTATTCGTTTTTGCACTGCTGGTTTGGCTGTGATAAGAAACTCTAAGTTCGAAGCCTGGGTACAGGGAGGCCGTTTTGTCCACTTCTTTTTTTTTTTTTTTTTTTTTTTGGACAAGAGAACGGCTATGACCTTAGGCCAGTCCCCAACTCGTTAGTCACCCAGCAGTGCTGCAGGAGTGGTGGCAGGAGAAGGAATTTGTGTCCAAGGGGCTAGGAGACGCAAGGAAGGAGACAAGTAGTGTAGCCCGGTTTGGTTCCTAACCAAGCACCCTAAACGCCTGCTCTGCCCAGAAGTCTTGAAGAGGGCGTGGGGCAGACAGGGGAAACGAAGCGTTTAAGACCTCCAGGCTCGGCATCCCCAGGTTTAGGAAGAGCCCGGGTCCTAGAAAGATCCACATTCCAGCGTGACTCAGGAACCCGGAAAAAAGGCTTCCCAAGCTTCGGACGAGACCCAGCTAAAACCGAGGTCTGTACCCCCAGCCCTCAGGTGAGATCCCCGTTACCCCCATCTCCACGTACAACGCCAATCGCTTCCCTGGGTAAAATTAATTACCATAAACCTCTAGCGCTTTCTCTTCCATGATCCGGGGCTGCCGGGCAGCTCCCCGCTCAAAGAGGCCGGTGAGCCACGGGACTCTGCTCAGCGTCCAGGAGAACAGCCCGGACACCCGCTCCATCCTCACGCTCCGCCATCCCTGGCGACTGTCCCACCCGAGCCACCGTCTCTCAGCAGCGGGCCTCGCGATTTATCAACTTCCTGGTCTTCAAAGCGGCCAAGACCAGCCTAAAGGTCCAGGACAGCAGAAAATAGGCGGGACCCGGCGGAGTAGCGCGGAGGACCTAGGGAAGGGCCCCGCGGAGACTACAAACCCCAGCATGCTTTGCTCGGTTTCGGCGGGACAAGAAGAAAAAAAATTCCTTCCAGCACGTGAGACGCATTGCGTGCTGGGACGAATGGAACAGGGAGATGTATTCTGGTATTTGTAGTCTATGTCGGGTAAGAGCCGGTAGGTAACGGTCTGTTACCCGCCACTGTTTGCCTCATTCAGCGCCCTCGATAAGCTGAAAATGAATCCTGAAGAGGTAGGGGAAAGGAGATCTTGATTTCTTTTGCTGGAGGAGCGTATGAAAGGACAGTCTACTATTATATCTCTGCGGTAGCCGCTTCCAGCCAGTTTCTTACTTCCTAGTTACGCCGGAAGTGAGTTTCCGTTGCCGTGAAACGGAAGGTCTTGCGAGTCTACTGAGGTTGGTTAGGCGTCGCGGGGCTGGGAGGGTTTTTTGATTTTCCTCGCCTCAGAGGCTCTCAGGCCAGCACCTTACCTCACTACTAGCTGCGTATTTCTGTCAGTCGCCTTCAGAGACAACTAACAACGAAAGAGCTTTCCTCGTGCTCAGGACATCCAGTAGTGACATACTGGAAATCCTCATCCTAAAAAGAATGTCTTAAGTCCTCTCATGTTCGTACCAGTGATGAATGCCAGGAACAAGGTTGATGATGTTAGTTTTATCCATCCCTCCCTCCAAGCTTCGAACTTTTATTGGCCACTTACTTTGCCAGACTTGGTGTATAGGCACTGAGAATGCAAAGGTAGGAGGTGGCCCCAGCCCTCACAGCTCATAGACCTGTGAGGGAACTAATCCCTGATGTTGAAGAATTTGCAATTAGAAACAAACCTTTTGTCAGACTTGATACCAAATGTCATCTCTTCTCTATTGAAAGTCAGGGTCATTGTGCAGAATTACCCTATGCTAACATATCCCGTTTATCTTTAAACCTTTGCTTATTGTCCGGCTGATTTAGATTTTCGGCTCACCAGACAGGTGAGTAGTTTGGGTCCCAGGAAAATTGTGTTCAGAGTTTAAGAATTTCCCTGCCATCTGTTCCACTCCACTCCACAACAATGAAGAGGATAACTTTAACTTCCTTGTAACCAAATTTAGAGCATTTAGGTCTCATCTCCTGTGAGGCCTCCCTGCATCTCCAAACATAACTGATACCCTCTTTCACTGAGCTCCCAGAGCACATTACAGCACTGAACACATTGAATGTGTTCATTTACACGTCTGTCTCCCTCAAGTGTCTAGTGGGTCAGGAGCTTATTTCTGTATTTCAAACGCATAGTAGGGTGCCAGGCACACAGTAGATGTTCAATATATATTTCTTGAATGAATTAACTAAACGCTGCCGGAAGAATAAATGGTGAAACTACTGCCGCCTGTTGAGAGACCGCAATCAAAAATATTTACTGAATCTCAACAAGAGCACTGTGCTTGGCAGAGGTAGGTGGCATGTAGAGAAGTTTTCAAACTCCTTTATTTCGAACATCTTACGAAAGCTGTCGGCTACAGCTATCCAGAACACAAAGGGCCTTAGGAATCTGAGCATTCTCTACCCAGCTAGCTCCTCCTTTTCCGCCCCACTCTTCCCCTTGGTTAAGATCTCAGCGTCCGAATGTCGGGTTCGGATTTGTTGGGTAAGAGTTTGGGGCCGCCCCGCCCCGCCCCCAGTGTCCAGACTCCGCCCCTGAACCCCCGCCCTGTGCGTCCCGCGGGGTTGGTCACGACGATCCCACTCCTCGTTCATCTGGAACGTTTTGCTCGCGGCGCTATCTCTCTATAAAGTTGTTGTTGCGGCTTCCGCCGCGGGTGGAGGAAGATGGCGTCGGGTGGTGGTGGATGTAGCGCTTCGGAAAGATTCCCTCCGCCTTTCCCCGGCCTGGAGCCGGAGTCGGAGGGGACGGCCGGAGGGTCAGAACCCGAGGCTGGGGACAGCGACACCGAGGGGGAGGATATTTTCACCGGCGCCGCGGCGGCCGTGAGTTCCCACCCTTGGGGCGGGCGGGCGCCCCGAAAGGGAAGAGAGGCTAAGGGAGGGTCGAGGAAGCTGGGCAGAATGGGCCCGTTGAAACCCTGCGTTGGTGACGGTAGTCGTGGCTTGAGAGCTCTTAATGAGTGCTAAGATGTTATGGGCCTGACTCCCAGGTCCCTGGGGTGGACGGTGAGGAGCGAGGGGTGTGGTGGCTTCTCTACCCTGGTCCCTGACAGCGAAGAGATGCCCAGGCCGGCATTTGGCCCTGCCGTGTGTTGACCCCAAGGACCCAGGGGGTGGTTTTGTGGTCTTTTCCTGGCGGCCTGATTTAATAGGTCAAGATAAGGAGATGGGATGCAGACTTTTCTTTCCCGAACCCTACTGCTTCTAGGACAAATAGTCTTATCTGGAGTCGCTCAGGACAGTGACCCGCCCACAAATCCTTTCATTAGCTCAGAACTTACCGTTAATTACCAAAGGCCCATTGTGGATCTAGTTTATAAGCGTTAAGCTGAGACCCTCTGATCTCTTAAGTAAAATCCTGCCAGAAGTCGCTTGAAAAAAAGGCCCTGCCAGATAAATCACTACATAGATGACAAGCTTTGTCCCTTTTAAAGAGATGTATTAAAATGCATAAGTACCTCTGTGCGATTAAATCTCTAAACGTGAGGAGGAAATGGTGTTTCCCTTAGTAATATCCAGGTTTCTAATAAGAGGTGTTGGGGGAAAAACTGATCTTTATATGTGGAATGTGAAAATCAGTAATCAGTTCTGGAACCAGTGAAGATGTTTTGGGTTGTTTTATAAGAATACTGACTCATAACTACTTGGTACAGTTCGTTCCAGTTTGAAAACTTCTACAGGGCTAGGTCTGTGAATTTATGTACTATTCGGTCTTGGATAATACATTTTGTAGTAGCTATTCAGTAAGTAAGTGACTAAATAAAACATCTGTAAATTCTTTATGCGCCATGTGTCTGAAAGAGGTTGAGGCTGGTATCATTTCTGTCAGAGGTTAAGTTTCCAGGAAATCTCTTTGGTGACATCTTTAGAATTTTCCCTGTACTGTATTCAGGAATTGAATTCATAATCCCAGCTCAAGAAGTACTTGTTGATACTAATATAACCGCTTAAACTGTCTAATGAAGTCTCTATTATTCTAAGAAATAACTCTTGCTGATTAATTTAGTCTTTCTGTATCTCACTTAAAACAAATTTTTGGTCCTTTCCTTTGGTAATTCTCCCATAAGTCATGGAGAAGAGTCACTGTTAATAATAGCTACTGGAATGGTAGATATTCAGACCAAATATCTGAAACTAGACACTCTGACATTGAAAGTGACTAGTCACATAGGCAAATGAGGATTTATTTTCCAAAAAGGGCCCTGAAAGGGCAAAGAGTTGTTTTCTAGAGATTTCTAAAAGAAGTTGAAGAGGCAGTGACTTGATCAGATTACTTTACAGAGGCGTCGGTACTTCTCTTGTATTAGACTGTGTCAAAGTACTTTGCTTAATTTCCAAAGGGAGGAGGAAGGACTCAAAATGAACTTGTTCTACCACAGAAAGCATTATTTTTAGTTAGATTTTGATCCAGGAAAATTGAGTTGCTGGGGAAACTAAAATGGCACCTGTAAGCCGTTTTTTGAGCTGCCTGTTCTGATGTTAATCTTCAAGAAGCCAAGACTCCCCAGATTTCTCACTAGTTAAACTGTGAATTTCTTGTTTAAAAGCCATTAAATACAAATTATATTCCAGTAAATGTTTTAGTTGTGAGCCAGTGTGAGAAGATAGGGGATTCCAGTGCTTCTGTGTCTTAAGGACATTGAAGAATAAGAACAACAGCTTTGAAGGCTTATTTAAATCCACCTAGGTTCTTTTACTTGGGCAAGATACTTAATTACTCTGTGTGGTTTCCTCACCAATAAAATGTGAATAACAGCATTTACGCCCACCATTATTGTGCATATTAAATTTGAATATCAGTGAAACACTTGTGAAACAGTTGAGCATTGTAAACTAATTACTGTAACCCATGGAATCTAATAATGGGTTAGAAAAGTTATATTTATTAACTCTAAAAATGGTTAATATAGTTTATCAAAATCAAACTAGTAATAAGATTGATTTAACTAAAAGTCATCAAAGGCACTTAATGACTTCAGTGGTATCTTACTAAGTTTATCTTCATATATTGTGTTTTGTTGGGGGTTGGCAGTAGAGGGAGTGGTATTAAAAAATTGGGAAGCTGAGGCATATAAAATTTAAAATTTATGGTATGCATGTAATTTCCTGGACATTGATGCAACAGCTGCTGTTGTTAATCATCCCATCTGCTCTCTTTTAGGGCCCCAGAGACTTTGTTACTACAGTAATAAAAGTACGATTTATAATCAAAAGAGCAGCCCATGATAGGCATTTCAGAATCAACAAACCAGTTACCCAAAAGGGATAGTCTGGAGTTCAAAGGATTTTAAAAACAAATCTGAGTATTTAAAGGATTACTAAGTCTAAAACAAATCTGAAAGCATTGCCTTAAGATTGAGAACCAGCTGGGAAATATCTTAAGATGATTCTTAATAATACTTAAGACCTTACGTCTTTCTGCTTCTTACTTTGTGGGCGTATCTATAAAAAGGTTACAATTCTAAAACTATTATCTGAATCTTTGACTGAACCTGAATCTAGATACACAGCTTTTTAGTTAAAACTTTCTTAGTTCTAGGATAGGATTAATTTTTCTCCTTAATTAAATGAGAGAGCCATTTTTTTGGCCCTCCTAAATCTTAAAATTACATTAAAAAGACTGAATGGCATACATATTTCTGTGCCTCATTTGACTTCAGTGGTCTTACTTGCAAACTTCTAACACTGAATGATAGAGTTGAAGCAAGTTCATTATTTGCCCTCCCAGGAATTCTAGTATGCCCATCTCTTTTTAGCAGTATGCCAGGACCACAAGTAGATATGCCCTCTAAATGAAAGAACTGCAGAGGCCTTTCTTTTTTTTTTTTTTTTTTAATGCAGGGTGTTTTTTGTTTTTTTTTTTTTAAGATTTTATTAATTCATTTGACAGAGATCACAAGTAGGCAGAGAGGCAGGCAGAGAGAGAGAGGAGGAAGCAGGCTCCCTACCGAGTAGAGAGCCTGACGAGGGGCTCGATCCCAGGATCCTGGGATTATGACCTGAGCTGAAGGCAGAGGCTTTAACCCACTGAGCCACCCAAGCGCCCCTGCAGATGCCTTTCTAATGCTAAGAGGAAGGAGGGAAACATAGATAAATGATAACCTCACTTCAGATTTTGGCCAAATCTGGTAACTACTACTTCCAGTGATCTATCAGACCGATTAGAGTTTTTTCCCACTACTCTTTTTTTTTTTTTTTTAGTATATGTGCTGCCGAAGCGAGCACTTTCCCACTACTCTTAATCTTGAATTGAAACTCTAAGAATTACAGAAATGGCTAGAAAACATAAAGGGGGGGGCGCCTGGGTGGCTTAGTTGGTTAAGTGTTCAACTCTTGATCTCAGGGTTGCGAGTTCAAGCCTTGCTTTGGGCTTCATGCCCAGCATGGAGACCACTTAAATTAAAAATAAATAAAAGTAAAAAATAGAATAAAGAAATAGCAGGAGACTTCAAAAGTCATGTATTGAACACTTAGTCTTTGATTAATAAAGACTTATTTACATAGTCTCACTGATGTTTAAATCAAAAGAATAACATAACTTTTTATTGGTATTCAGAAGTCACGGATAGCAAGTGGCTTCTGATTGACAGTGTTTTATAGACTTATATATAAAGGGAATTATATAAAGGTAAGTTATGTATTAACATTTAGACAGGAAAGGACATGTTATTTTTAAAATCCAGCCTACATCTGTGATCAGTATAATATGTATCCTGAGAGAGAATAAATCAGGTTTTCTTTATTGTGGTATGAAACATACAACAAAATTTACCATCATAAACCTTTTTAATTTTACTGTTCAGTAGTGTTAAGTATACTCACATTTTGCAACAGATCTCCAGAACTTTTTCATTTCGCAATTCTGAAAATCAGTACCCATTAAATAACAGTTCTTCTTTCTCTCCACTCCTAAGCCCCTGGTAACCACCATTCTACTTTCTGTTTCTGTGAACTTGACTAGTTTAGATGACCTCATGTAGGTGGGATCATGCAGTATTTGTCCTTTTGTGTCTGGTTTATTTCACTTAACCTAATACCCTCAAGAGTTCATCCATGTTCCACTATTCATCAGAATTTCCTTCCTTTTTAAAGTTGCATAATAGAGGCACCTGGGTGGCTCACTGGGTTAGGCCTCTGCCTTCAGCTCAGGTCATGATCCCAGGGTCCTGGGATCGAGCCCCACATTGGGTTCTCTGCTCAGCAGGGAGCCTGCTTCCCTCTCTGCCTCTCTGCCTGCCTCTCTGCCTACTTGTGAGCTCTGTCAGATAAATAAATAAAATCTTTAAAGTTGCATAATATTCCATTGTATGTGCCACATTTTATTTACCCATTCATTCCTCAATGGACATTTGGGTTGCTTCTACCTCTTGGCTCTTGTGAATAGTGCTGCTGTGAACACAGGTGTGTAAATAGCTTTTGAGACCCTTCTTCAGTTCTTTTAGGTACACACACAGAAGAGGGGTTGCTGGATCATATCATAGTTCTATTTTTAATTTTTTGAGGAATTTCCCTACTATTTTTCATTTGTACTCTTTTTCAATCCCAGGACCAGTTTATTTCCTTTTCTGTGCTTATAGGAAAACTTCTTTAGATCTGGACAGAGTATGGTAATTTTATTAAAGGCCTAACGAGATTGATAGTTTAGCTGGCTAATATTTTTAATTCTGTTCTGCAAAATCTATGGTGACTGTTCCCAAGTAAATAACATGTCCTCAATAAGTTTTTTATAATATCCCTTCTCTAGTCTTTTTTTTTTTTTTTTTAAACTATTACTCATTTGAGAGAGAGAGAACGAGCACAGGCGGTGTGGGGAGGGACAGAGGGAGAAGACAACTCCCCGCTGAGCAGGGAGCCAGATCCAGGCCCAATCACAGGATCCGGAGATCATGACCTGAGCTGAAGCAGATGCTTAACCAAGTGAGCCACCCAGGCACCCCCTCTTCTGGATTATTAAATAGACTTAGAGAGTTAATTTAGGTAACAGTATAGTTAAACAAGTTTACTGCTTAATGTCTTTAGTTAATTGTGTCATATCAATTAGTCATGGATAATTTATTATGTTCCTCTAATGTGTAGTATTTTCTATAGGCATATTTTCTTAAACACTTGTTTTTGGAGCTAATACCACATTAGGTGGTCAGATCTAACTACTAAATGATTAGTAGTTGGTCCCTGGGTGGCTCAGTCAGTTAAATGTCTGCTTTTGGCTCAGGTCATCATCTCAGGGTCCTGGGATCAAGCCCTGTATTGAGTGTGGCTCCTTTGCCTTCTGCCCCTTCTTCCTCCCACCCTTCCCCCCTCAACACTCTTGCTAGCAGGCCTGCTCAGTCTCTCTCTCTAATAAATAAAATCTTTAAAAAGATGGTAGTTGAATTTCCTCATTTTTCACATAGGTCTGATACATATGTTCTTGAAAAAGTCAGCAAAACATTGAAGATTCATTTTAATGCTCAGCTCCGATTGTAAACAAGTTTCACTTCTAAAAAGTTTAGATTTTCTTGAAGCACATAGAATCATTAATTTCTTGATCATAGAATTGTGCTTGCAGGTAACCTAGCTTTAGGATTATGCAGGAAAACTAACAAAAGTAGTTACAAAGCACATTTGGAGGTAGAGGAATGAGAAAAGACTTTTAAAGATGACTAACAAGAACTCAACTTCAGGGGCAGTGGCTCAGTCGGTAAAGCATCTGCCTTCGGCTCAGGTCATGAACCTGGAGTTCAGGATCAAGCCCCATGTAGGGCTCCCTGCTCAGCAGAGAGCCTGTTTCTCCCTCTGCTTCTCATCCCACTCATGCTCCCTCATTCTCTGTCTCTCACTCTCAAAGAAATACAATAAAATAGAAAAAAACCTTAAAATTTATTTAAAATTATACTTTGGGCAGGGGTGGGGGGGGGGGGCGCCTGGGTGGCTCAGTTAACCTGGGTGGGTTAAGGCCTCTGCCTTCGTCTTAGGTCATGATCCCAGGGTCCTGGGATCGAGCCCCATGTCGGGCTCTCTGCTCAGCGGGGAGCCTGCTTCCCCCTCTCTCTCTGCCTGCCTCTCTGCCAACTTGCAATCTCTGTCAAATAAATTAAAAAAAAAAATTAAAAATAAATAAATAAATAAAATTGTACTTTGGGGCTTATGGGAGAAGCAGTAAAGGTCGCAGTCAGATTTCTGGTTTCTGCAGGGAGTTCTGCTCCTTGCTTATTCAGGTGTTGGGGTAGTTCTGATGACCTAGCCATTTGTGATTTGTTTGGTTGGGAGGGGAGAGAGGAAAAAGAATACTCTAACTTCTCTCTTGCTCCTCAAATCTTCTCTGCTGTCTTGAGTAACTTGGCATAAATAAATCATGAGTAGTTGATAGTTGCTAGAGCAAGTAGCCATAAGTATCTGATCTCCAGGAAAAGCCTGTTGCTCAACTTTTCTGGCTTATTCTCTTGCTTAGTCAAGTGAATAGCTGGGGCTTCATTCTGCTTTCAGAGCAGATTTAAACGGGTTTTGCTTTTTCAAAATGGAAGTTAATACACTCGTTCGGACTCTGATCCTTCTGCAGTTTTCTGGGCCTTCTAAGTTATATTAGTTTGAAACCCAAAAAGTTTAGTAGGGAAATTACACCATAAAATTCAGTAGATTACAGCTAAATTTTGGTAGACCGCAGTATACACTGTCACTTTGAGGTCTCTCATTTTCCCTACCCTCCCAGATTCCCCTTTTCTATTTTCATTAGTCTTAGAGGGACTAGCTTAAAGGTTCTTTACCTTTTTGTGTCGTGGACCCATTAACAGTCCAGTGAACCTTATGGATCCATTCTCAGAATGTTTTTACGTGTATAAAATACATAAGATTACAAGGAAACCAATTACATAGAAATGCAGTTAGCAAACATTAAAACAATTTTATGTTTGCAACATGTGCTTTTTAATGCTTTACATATTAAGATGTAGGGATAGTTATATAACTACCATAATTTTTTAAAAATACAGATGACCATAAATGATATTTTGAGAACTGTAACTATTGTGATATCAAATAAAAATATCTAATTTCCATTATAGTGTCAAATACTGGTAATTACTGTTGTGGTTTTTGGCCTATCTTTTAATTGAAGAAAATGCTGAATCTCAGAAATTAGTGAAAATGAAATTGTAATTTTATTCCATCTAAGTTCTAGACATCTCCTGATCCCAGAATAAGAACCCCTACTTAAACTCCTTTAGCTGTGAAGGGGGGTAAAATTGTGAAGTCCTTTGGGTTAATTGAATATTTAACCAGTTTGTAGAGTAAGATGCACACTATTACCGTATTTAATGGACACTAAATTCCATTCTTCCAAGTCCAGAAGCTTTTAGTGCATCTGTGCCATTTTTGAAATGTGGCAGTGGCATGTGAGAGTGGAGTCACTGCCTGTGGTAAGTAAAATAATTGCCTTCTCCCTAAGATGTCCACCTCCTAATCCCAGAAGCTGTGGATCTATTAGGTTACAAAGCAAAGAAGGATTAAGGTTGAAGATGGAATTAAGATTGCTAATCAGTTGACATTAAGGTAGAGAAATTAGCCTGGGTTATCTGAATGAACCCAATATAATCACAAGGATCCTTTAAAAATAGAAGACTGGAGGTACCTGGGTGACTCAGTGGGTTAAAGCCTCTGCCTTCAGCTCAGGTCATGGTCTCAGGGTCCTGGGATCGAGGCCCACATCGGGCTCTCTGCTCAGCTGGGATCCTGCTTCCCCCTTTCTCTCTGCCTGCCTCTATGCCTACTTGTGACCCCCCCCCCACCCCCGGTCGAATAAATAAATATATAAATCTTTAAAAAAAAAAAAATAGAAGACTGAAGAGTGTCAGAGAGTGGCTGTGGAAATGAGTACCTGCAGAAGAAAGGCAAAGAGAGATGTAACATTGTTGGTTTTGAAGATGGAGGAAGAAATGTGGATTGCTTTTAGAAGCTTTTAGAAGCTAGAAGATCAAAGCAACAGATTCTTTCATAGTACCTCCACAAAGGAATATAACTGTGGTTGACACCTTGATTTTAGCCCAGTGAGACCTGTATTGACTTCTACAGAACTATAATACATTGGCATTGTTGAAACTGTTAAATTTGTGATAATTTTGTGTTGCAGTGATGATAGAAAACGAATACACCACTCCACTTAGTATATTCATCTGTAGAAATAACATGGCAAATAGAACAGTATTCCATGCCAGAGTCTGCCAGGGTGATTTTTAAAGACTTTGTGACTGCCCTGTTATCTAGGTAAAATTTCTGGGCATGACTTTTTCCTAATTGTCCTTGCCTTGTTACATTGGTATGATCACACAATTGTTTAGCTATATCTTGCCTTACTAAATTACATTAATTTTTCACTAGAAGATGAGTACTCTAGTTCTCCGGAAGCACAGTTTTATCATAGCTTTTAATTTGGATTCACCCTCTAAATGCAGTTGAGAATTTTAACGGTACTTGTCTTTTGAGGTCCCTTGAAGAATGCGAGGATTCAGCATAGAGCAGTTGAGCAACATAAGGAAGAATTACCAAAAAAAAAAAAAAAGAATCACCACTCAGTGACCTAAAGGGAAGTGATGCAGAATCACAGCTGTACTTTTCAAGACTAAATGGCTCTGTTAGCTATGAGGGAGAGCAGACCCAAGTCTGTCCTTCCCTGAGCTAAGAACATTGTGTTAATGGCCTGGCCTTGTGGTTTGAGGCTGCTAATTGGTGAGGAATACCTCTTTGCTCTTAACACAAGTGCTCTCTTGCTGTAGCTCTTTCTAGGGCCTCTCTGAGAGGTAGATTTGGCTGTCTGTGTGCCTTCTAATTCTAAAGAGAAATACTTGAACTTTTAAGTAGGCTTATCAGTGGAACCACCTGCTAGAATTAACAGCCAAAGGAGTCAGCAAGGGTTGGGTATCCTAGCCTAGGATTCTCTCACTGAAGAAAGTATGTCTCCTTTATTTCAGAAAAGGGGGCAGAAGGTGGCGGGACAAGGGGAAGCAGGCAGGGCTGTAATTTGCTTTACTATCTACATCACAAACACACCATTTTCATCATAGAAAATAGTTTTATCTGTTGCCTAGAAATTTAGCTCCCCTTAATAGAGGGATAGTTTTGTGATGTCCTGGTGATTCAGAGATTTTTAAAATGCGAATTATAAGCAAGGTTATTTTTAGTATTGAGTTTGCAACTCAGTATAGTCTGTGTGCCTCTTCCCTTCCCTCAGAATGAGTCCTTCCTGAAATTTAGCTGTTGATTTTAAATTAGCTGTTTATTTATTTCTTACTTACTTTTTTTAAGTAGCTGTCATACCTAGCATGGAGCCCAGCATGGGCCTTGAATCTCAACCCTGAGATCAAGACCTGAAGTGAGATCAAGGGTCAGATGCTTAACCAACTGAGCTGCCCAGGTGCCCCCAAATTAGCTTTTTAGTATAAATCAATAATAATGATTAAAGATTAGACTTTTAAATCTGGGGCAAAACTCATGAAATGTGTTATAAAGCCCAGATAGATATTTATTTTGATAAGCTATTATTATAAACTCTAGTCTCATGGAAGACTTGTTTTCTATTAAGAGTTCTGTTAATCTAAAGATTAACAGGGAAGGAAGAATCCTTTGTCTGTTTCTTATATGTAAAAGTAGTTTTCAATGGCGCCTAGGTGGCTCAATCAGAGATGGGCTTTGACTCAGGTCATAGTCTTGTGGTCCTGGGATCAAGCCTCACATCACGCTTCCTGCTCAGTGGTGAGTCTGCTTCTCCCTCTCCCTCTGTAATCTCTCTTGATCCCTGTGTGATCACTCTCAAATAAAAATCTTTATTTTTTAAAAAGATTTTATTTATTTAATAGAGGGACAGCGAGAGAGGGAACACAAGCAGGGAGAGTGGGAGAGGAAGAGGGAGAGGGAGAAGCAGGCTCCCCACAGAGCAGGGAGCCCGATGCAGGGCTGGATCCCAGGACCCTGGGATCATGACCTGAGCCAAAGGCAGACGCCCAAGGATTGAGCCACCCAGGCGCCTCTAAATGAAAATCTTTACAAAAAAAAAAGTTCTTAGCTTTTACTGAATCTGATTTTAAGTAGAACTTGAGAATAGTATGCCTCCAAGACTTAATTGTGTGCTGAGTACTTCCCAGCCTAAAGAAATAAGCTTAGCTTGTCCAATACCAATCCAAATTACTCATCTGAAAGTAAATTTTGTAAGGTCCAAAATAAAACAGATGTGAAAAGAGAGAAAGTTGGGGAGGGGTACTTACAATATGCCCTAGAAAGGGTTATGTAAGAAACTTAGGTAAACTTAGATACACTTATGTAAGAAAAGTGTACATCTAAGTGTTGACTTAGAAAAATGGGCAGAGGACATCAAGAAGACAAGTCACAGAGGTTCAAATGGCCAGTAAACATGTGGAAGCAAGACTTTTCAGACCTGTCAACCTGGCACAGATTTTTTAAAAAGAAAGAATTCGGGGTACCTGGCTGGCTCAGTCAGTAAAGCACGTAACTCTTGATCACAGGGTTGTAAGAAGGTAGTTGACAATATATGAGGCAAAAGGGAACTGTGGGTTTTAATTTTGTTCTATTTTGTTGTATTTATCTCTATAGTAATTTTGTTGATGAAGATTGTGGAAGCACCTAGAAAACAGGATCACTGTCTCTGAGTTGGTATAACATTTAAGCATATATTTTTAAGTATTAAAATACTTATTCATTAAGCTTTGTCAGCATAGAAAAGTTTCTGTAGGAGCATTGCTTATTAATATAAATCGTACATATTGGTAGCAGTTTCTTTCCCTGAGGATGGCCCCAGTATTGGGATGGAGCTGTTTGCCTGGCAAATTCAGAATACGCAACAGATCTGTCATTTTACTTTGTTTTGTTGGGTCAGAAAGGCCTGTTTCTGAGGAACAAAGTCCCTCAGATTTGCTAAGGAAATGTTTCATAAAAGATTCCTTAAGTCAGGTCATTTAACTGATTTGGCCTTGGGGTTTGACTTCAAAACCCTGCAACACTACACCATGGCTTTTGAAGCCAGATTCCCAGCATTTTGTTCATGTTCTATACAATCCAGCTTTGTTCATTCTGGTACCGGTCTAGCGCCCCACCCAACACTTGTTTGTGGGTGATCACTGAGCTTTTGATGAAGGCCATCAACTGACTATTTTTACCATGTGCCCATTAGGCTAAGCATGACTGGTTTTTATTCTGCTAGCCTGGCATGGGCGTGGTTGAAAATTGTGTCTGTGGGGCCGCCTGGGTGGCACAGTGGGTTAAAGCTCAGGTCATGATCCCAGGGTCCTGGGATTGAGCCCCGCATCAGGCTCTCTGCTCCCCAAAGCAGGGAGCCTGCTTCCTCCTTTCTCTCTCTGCCTGCCTCTCTGCCTACTTGTGATCTCTGTCAAATAAATAAATAAAATCTTTTAAAAAAAAAAAAAAGAAAGAAAAGAAAATTGTGTCTGTGTAAGTTAAGGATAAAAAGATAACATATTTGTGAACAGCATTAGATGTAAAGTATTGTACCTTTTTTTGCCTGTCAGGGGGCCAGTAATACCTGCACAACTGCATTTCTGTGAACAGTTTAGCCAAGGCCATACAGTAAGCCAGGGTCAGAGCTTGAATTCTGCACCCTAGTGTGGTGTCCTGGTCACTAGAATGTGCCCCATCAGCATTTGAAAGAATAAAGGTCATCAAGTGAGAAGAGGAAATGCATTTGGACACGTTCTTTAGAAAATTTTCTGTGTGTACACATAGCCATGTCAGTATCACCTGCTTTGGGGTAGGGCATTTCAGCAAGGTTATGGTGTTAGAAATTAACTCTGGAATGTATGAGTTTATTTTAGCTCTGTGATTACTTGGGCAGCACTTACATCACTAATGATGATTTGCTGCTAAACACCCGTGGGTACAACTGAGGAACGCATTAAAAGTCACTTTATGAGTTTGTTTTTTTAAAAGTACTGTTTTAGGGCACCTGGGTGGCTCAGTGGGTTAAAGCCTCTGCCTTTGGCTCAGGTCATGATCTCGGGATCCTGGGATCGAGCCCCACATCGGGCTTTCTGCTTTGCAGGGAGCCTGCTTACCCCTCTCTGCTTGCCTTTCTGCCTACTTGTGATCTGTCTGTCAAATAAATAAATAAAATCTTTTTTTTTTTTTTAAAGTACTGTTTTAGTCAGATTATCTCTTCATTTACAGAGTAAGCCCCAGTCTCCAAAGAGAATCGCTTCCCTTCCCATCAACAATGGCTCCAAAGAAAATGGGATCCATGAGGAACAAGACCAAGAGCCCCAGGATCTCTTTGCAGGCAAGTATGGACTCAAAACCTATCCTAGGGGGCGCCTTTGTGGCTCAGTGGTTTAAAGCCTCTGCCTTCGGCTCAGGTCATGATCCTGAAGTCCTGGGATTGAGTCCCGCATCAGACTCTGTGTTTAGTGGAGAGCCTGCTTCTTCCTCTCTCTCTCTCTCTCTCTGCCTGCCTCTCTGCCTACTTGTGATCTCTGTCTGTCGAATAAATAAATAAATAAATCTTAAAAAAAAAAAGAAAAAAAAAAACCTAGGAGTCTTCTAAGTCACTGAACTAAACAAGCAAAGTTTCTATTGGAAACATAGCTCTTAAGGATACAATCGTGGGAGATTTCAAATCATGTAGAAAGTAGCCCCTGCCATCAAGAAAGTTAAGGAAAAAGACCTAAACATACAGATAGAGTTAGGCTACTAAATAAACAGTGTTAATGTGGCAAGAACAATGCTAGAAATACTAAGTCTCACATCTTCGCTTGAGATCAGACTAAAGTAGTGGCTAGCCTTATGATCAAGACTCACAGTGAGAATTACATTTTGTGTCATAGTCCAGAATATATGCATACTTATATAAAATTGAAACAAATTTTATTAAGTGACTTACCTTTATTTCAATACAATCTGAAATGTCCTATTG
This sequence comes from Mustela erminea, assembly GCF_009829155.1. NCBI lineage: Eukaryota > Metazoa > Chordata > Mammalia > Carnivora > Mustelidae > Mustela > Mustela erminea. Next base: position 45,374,591 of record NC_045618.1, read on the forward strand.
TTTCTCCCTGTTTTTTATTTTTTATTTTTATTTTTTTTTAAATATTTTATTTATTTATTTGACAGAGAGAGAGATCACAAGTAGGCAAAGGTAGGCAGAGAGAGAGGTGGAAGCAGGCTCCCCACTGAGCAGAGAGTCTGATGTGGGGCTCGATCCCAGGACTCTGGGATCATGACCTGAGCCGAAGGCAGAGGCTTTAACCCACTGAGCCACCCAGGCGCCCTCTCCCTGTCTTTTAAAAGCTATTTGCATCTAATTGAATTGTTTTCACAGTTCACCAATGAGCTACATCTTGCAGTTTGGAAAAGACTAGTATGAAGTGAGGTTTCTTAACCTTGGCACTATTAACATTTTGGGCCCAATAATTTTTAATTATTTTAACATTTTAGATTTTTTTATTTATTGACTTGTTAGAGCACAAGCAGGGGGAGCAGATTGAGAAACTGCTTGAGTGCCCTTGGAAGACTTCCTAGAAGAAGTATTTATGTAGGAGAAAAGGAGAAGATTTACAGATGGTGGGGCAGGGGATGCAAGGTACATTTGAAGTCCGTTCAGTAAACTAGGTGGGCCAGAGCAGGGAATTCTGAGAGAAGGCATGGAAGTAAGACTTGAAATGTAGTTTAGGGGACTTTAGACATCAATAATAATTACAGTTTGAATTTTCATTCTACTGTCAACTAAGAGCCATTGGCAGTTTTGAATAAAGAAAGTGATAAGGGTATGGGGCTCCTGGGTGGCTCAGTAGGTTAAAGCCTCTGCCTTTGGCTCAGGTCATGATCCCAGGGTCCTGAAATCAAGCCCCGCATCAGGCTCTCTGCTCAGCGGCGAGCCTGCTTCCCCCTCTCTCTCTGCCTGCCTCTCTGCCTACTTGTGATTTCTCTGTCAAATAAATAAAATCTTTTAAAAAAAAAAAAAAGAAAGTGATAAGGGTAAATGTTTTAAGAAGACTGATCTAGTGGAATTATATAAAATGATATCAGTAGAGAAAAACTGGATACTTCAGAAGGCAATCACAAATTTGTTCAAGAATGAAATGGCAGGGTGCCTGGGTGGCTCAGTGGGTTAAGCCACTGCCTTCGGCTCAGGTCATGATCTCAGGGTCCTGGGTTTGAGCCCCGCATCGGGCTCTCTGCTCAGCAGGGAGCCTGCTTCCCTCTCTCTCTCTGCCTGCCTGTCTGCCTACTTGTGGTCTCTCTGTCAAATAAATAAATAAAATCTTTAAAAAAAAAAAAAAAAAAAACTTTTTATTAGAAAGATTTTCAGATATCACAATATCTTTTTATCCCCTTTGGACAGCCTGTATCAAACATAATCATAGGGGCACCTGGGTGGTTCAGTTGGTTAAACCTCTGCCTTCGGCTCAGGTCATGATCCCAGGGTCCCAGTATCAAGTGCAGCATCAGACTCCCTGCTTAGTGGGGAGCCTGCTTCTCCCTCTCCTCCCTGCTCCTCCCCCTCCTTGTGCTTTCTCCCTCTCTCTCTCTCTCCTTCTCTCTGTCAAAGTCTTTTTTTAAAAAAACTTTGCAAGATGGTCTAAAATTATAATTATAAACAATTACTAAACTGCTAAAACTACATTGCCATCCTCAGGTGTGGCTAATAGTGCCTTACCCCAAGTGTTACTATGTTTGTATGTTGGGGCTGTTTTTACTAGCTTACCAGTTTTCCTAACTTCCTTTGATGTGATTTTTTGCTATCAGTGTGCCTGCTGCCTCTAGCTGAAACTTAATTTTCTTTTTTTTTTTTTTTTTTTTTTTTAAAAGATTTTATTTATTTATTTGACAGAGAACACAAGTAGGCAGAGAGGCAGGCAGAGAGAGAGGAGGAAGCAGGCTCCCTGCTGAGCAGAGAGCCTGATGCGGGACTCGATCCCAGGACCCTGAGATCATGACCTGAGCCGAAGGCAGCGGCTTAACCCACTGAGCCACCCAGGTGCCCCTGAAACTTAATTTTCTTTTCCAAACAATTGTAATAGGAATAAATAGTTTATATAAGATTTGGAATATTCCCAAGAGTAAAATAAATTGCTACATAGACTTTGTAGGCTTTTTGCTTAATAACTGGTTATTGCCTAAATTTTAAGTAGGAGAGGATAGCCAAGTAATTGTATTTGGAAATGGGAGAGATTGTTCCATCAAGCCTGTGCTAGAAGGACACTTCCTGGGGCACCTGGGTGGCTCAGTGGGTTAAGCATCTGTTCGGCTTGGGTCATGATCCCAGAGTCCTGGGATCAAGCCCCGCATTGGGCTCCCTGCTCAGTGGGGAGCCTGCTTGTTCCTCTGCCTCCTGTTCCCCCTGCTTGTGCACATGCTCTCTCGGTCAAATTATAAATAAAATCTTTAAAAGGAAAAAGAAGAATGCATCTCTTATCATCTGTCCCTTTATCCATGTAAAAATTTCTTACTTTCTCTTGTTCAGTTCACTTGGGTGAGATTTCTCGACTCTTGCTCTCAGTTTGAAAATGTGTTAAGTATTAAGAGTGGTTGCTCTTGAACCCTGTCCCCTAACCCTTAACCCTAATCCCTATCCCTAACCCCCACAGCCCAGCCACTGTGGGCATGAAAAGAATTAAAAAAAAAAAAAAAAAAAAAGTGGTTGCTCTTGTTTTTGTCTCTTAACTATAGAACTGAAATTTAGCTATCAAAGACCCATTATTGATCTTCATTGTAGAATATCTACTTCTTTTTAGATGCCACAGTAGAGCTCTCCCTGGACAGCACACAAAATAATCAGAAGAAGGTGCCAGCCAAAACGCTCATTTCTCTTCCTCCACAGGAAGCTATAAATTCTTCTAAATCCCAGCCAAGCTATGAAGAGGTGAGAATTTGTGCCTTTGGTCTTGTTTCTTTTGTATTTTTAGGACTGTGCTGCCAGTGTAAGGTTCAGTTGAGTATGAACCTTGAGAAAATATTTGTGACTTTAGAAGACCCTTATGATTAATGGACAGCCACAATCCAATACCTCTTTCTTGGGCAGAGGATAGCCCAAAGGATAGCACAGAGGCTTTCAGTGAACACTAATGATACTTAGTGTCTGAAGCTCCCATATTCAAGAGTGTAGTCTTTCCTCATTCCTTCCTTAGCCCAACAGAGGCAGGTCTTGCAAATTCTAGTAATTATGCATTATGATCAAAATAATGTTATAAGCGAATAGATGTAACAAAGACCTTTGAACAGGCTTAAAGTTGTGGAAGTTGATACATTGGGATTATTGGGAAGGGACAGAGTTGAACACTGATGTATAGAAGAATATAGCTTGATGTTGTTATATTACAAAATAAATGCAGGATAAAATTAATAGCCTTTTTCATGTATTAACTCTCATGGTTTATCTTCTCTTTAAAAGCTAGAGGAAGAGGAACAGGAAGACCAATTTGATTTGACAGTCGGTATAACTGATCCTGAGAAAATAGGTGAGTGTACTTGGGATTCCTTCTGATGTTAGGGTGTGGCCAAGGAAAGCATAGCTAGCTAATTTCTACACAGTTGTCTCTAGAGCTGAATTAGCCAATATGAAGTGCTTCATCATTATCTTTCCTGTAAGATTATACTCCTTGCTATTTTATTAGGCTTTTCTCGGCTTTGGAGGGGAGGAAAGTCAGAGACATTAAATACTATTAGAATTCTTTTTAAAAGATTGTATTTTATTTTTATTTTTTATTTCCTTTTCTTTAGAACAAACATGAGCAGAGGAAACTGGGGGTCGGGGGGCAGAGCTAGAGAAGGAGGGAGTATCTTAAGCAGACTGCACACCCAGTGCAGAGCCCAACACGGGTCACACATCCTTAGAGCATGACCTGAGCTAAAGTCAAAAGTCCATCTCTTAACCTACCGAGCCACCCAGAGGGCCCAAAGATTTTATTTTTAAGTAATCTCTATACCCAACATGGGGCTTGAACCTGCACCTCTGAGATCAAGAGTTACATGTTCCACTGACTAAGCCAGCCAGGTACCCCAGAATCCTTTTTTAAAAACCCAAACATTGCTTTTTCCCATAGAGTTGATGAGATGGTTTTACTCTTTTTGAAATCATAAATTCCATTTACACATCCTAAAACATATGTTCTAAAATTTGAGAGTACTGAATTTATTCCCCCCCCCCGTAAGTGTGGAATTCTTGTTATGTATCATTTATCCCTCGATAGCCTAAAGAAGAATGTAAGTCTGCATCTCTCTTTGATAGATAAAAACAAAAGGACCCAAGCTGAATTTTAGTCATATTTGGGGGAAGTTAGATTTTCAGAAAGCACAATGCTTAACTCTGGGCAGAACTTGGATTTTCTGGATAGCCTTCCCATGTTCCAAGCTTGTAAAAGCTATTCGCAGAGAGCAACAGGCCTCAACTTTCCTTGTTCTGTATATAGTCCCTGAAAAATGAGGCTTTACAGAGCTTTTCCTCCTAAACAGGGATCGTGTTTGTATGGTTAAGAGGAAAATAAAATCAACCCTTTTTCTGTTCTAAACTAGGAAGAGGAATTTATAAAGTATAATTAGATTTTATGCCAAAAGCTTTGTCATTGAACTGTTGACTTGGACTTTTCCTAGACTCTTAGACTTGTAGGATGTTTATGAGCATCTTTCACAGTTTCCTCATCCAATAGTAGAGGAAACTGGGAACCAGTAGGTGAAATGCAGCTTTCCTGTCAGGTCACAGTATGGCCCATGGTAGAGCCTCGACAAGTACTTTGGATTGCATGTGCAGGATTATTTTTTGCCTCTGTAATATTTTAAATATTCTGTAAGCACATTGATTTTTAAGCTAGTTATTACCTGCTTTATCCTTGGTAGAATAAGAAAAATTATAAGTAAATAATACTGATTGTTTTAATATTTTAATAAAAATTTCAATTAAAATGATGTTTTAAAAAATTAAATAAAAATGACGCTTAATAAACCAGAAGAGGGAGGAAGTATATTAGTTTCCTAAGGCTACTGTAATAAAGCACTACAAACAGGGTGAGTTAAAACAACAGGAATATACTCAGAATTCTGAAGGCCAGAAGTCTGAAATCATGGTGTCAGCAAGGCCATCCTCCCTCTGAAGGCACTAGGGAAGATTGTTCCATGCCTCTCCCCTAGCTTCTGGGAGCCTCAGGCATTCCTTGGCCTATAGATGTATCATTCTAATCTCGGCCTTCATTGTCACATGGCATTCTCCCTGGTGTCTTCACATAGTCTTACCTCTATATTTGTCTATCTCTGTCCACATTTCTCTTTATAGGGACACCAGTCACATTGAATTAGGGCCTATCCCCTCTGACCTCATTTTCACTTTACTTCTATAAAGACCCTGTTTCCAAATAAGGTCACATTCTGAGATAACTGGGGCCCTAGGACTTTAAACTTATCTTTTTAAGGGGACAGAATTCAACCCTTAATAGTAATTTAAATTTTCCATGGATCAGATTTATTTAAATACAAATCACTCAGGTGATTAGCTTTCATTCCCTGGCACTATAGTCTAGATTCTTAGTCATGTTGATACCAAGAAACCAGCTACTTAAGGCATATTCATATTCAAGACGTGATCTGTCGGGGACACCCGGGTGGCTCAGTCAGTTAAGCATCTGCCTTCAGCTCGGGTCATGATCCTAGGGTCCTGGGTTCAAGTCATATACATCGGGCTTTTCCCTCTTCCTGCCACTTCCTCTGCTTGTGCGTTCACTTGCTCTCTGACAAAAGAAATAAATAAAATCTTTATTTAAAAAAAAAAAGACCTGATCTTGGGGTCCCTGGCTGGTTTAGTCAGTGGTGCATGCAGCTCTTGATCTCCGGGTCATGAGTTTGAACCCCACACTGGGTATAGAGATTACTTTGGGGAAAAAAAAAAAAAAACCCACCTGATCTTTAGAACAATACCTTCTGTTTGTGTGGGCTGTTTATATTCAACATGTGCTTCTCATTCCTACACACAATCTAGATAAGAATCCAGGGCACCTGGCTGACTCAGTCAGTGGAGCATGTAACTCTTGATCTTCGGGTCGTGAGTTAGAGCCCCACATTGTGTGTAGAGATTACTTAAAAATAAAACCTTAAAAACATTGATTAATTAATTGGGGTGCCTGGGCGGTGCAATTGGTTAAGCGGCCAACTCTTGGTATCGGCTCAGGTGCCGATACCAGGGTCATGGCCAATCTCAGGGTCATGAGATCGAACCCAGCCTCACACTGGCATGGAGTCTGCTTTAGATTCTCTCTCCCTCTGCCCCTCCCACTCATGCGTGCACACACTTTCTCTGCTGAAAATCAAGTAAAGAAATCTTTTTAAAAAATAAATTAGAATCGGGCGCCTGGGTGGCTCAGTGGGTTAAGCCGCTGCCTTCGGCTCGGGTCATGATCTCAGGGTCCTGGGATCGAGTCCCGCATCGGGCTCTCTGCTCGGCAGGGAGCCTGCTTCCTCCTCTCTCTCTCTCTCTCTGCCTGCCTCTCTGCCTACTTGTGATTTCTCTCTGTCAAATAAATAAATAAAATCTTTTTAATAAATAAATAAATAAATAAATAAATAAGAATCTAATTAATTAGAATCCCACTCATACCAGGATGTGCTTTTTAGAGCCTTGGTAATTGTATAGGCCATCTCCAACTTTCTGAAATTATTTAGGAAATTAACGTTAAATTTAAAACTGCTGTATTACTTGCTCATTTCCATATTTTGTGAACTCTGTACATGCAGGTATGTTTTTTCTCATTGTCTCAGTAAAAGCAGCAGATACACTGGCAAACTGAAGATCCTGCTTTGCTCTTATATTTTATGGATGTTTGCACTTAGGCTTCCCTTTATTCTAGGCACTAAATTATGGGATTGACCTTTTGGAAATTTGACTATGACCTATGAGTGAAATTCTGAATACTTCTTTCATAAAGTAAATTTAGATTTTTTTTTCCTTTTATAGTAAACATCCTTAGTAGTGTTACACAATGTAGTGTAAGTGATTTAGAAGAGAACTAACAGTGGTAATTGATACGCAGTGATTTCTAAGGTTTAGCTTATGATTTCTGTTTCATACACACCCTTTTGGTAGGATTAGAGAGGTAGAGAAGACAAGCCCTCTGTTCCTGTATAATCTCCAGCTCGTCTGTGTACTTTATAAAAGCAGGCATTCCTAGCCATGTCATTGAAACCAAGTCGCAATATGGGACCCTGCTGATCTGGTACTGTACCTTCTTCCCCTGGGCCCTCTCCCAGGACCAGTTCAGAAGCTTAAGCAGCTAGTAATTGTTGACCTAGGTTTTCCTGTTTGGTGTGGGGAAATAATTGAGGGGTTGGGAAGAAGGGAACAAAACCAACCCAAAACACCAGATTCTAGCACTGGAGCTTTGTCTGAGTCCAGTGTGTCTTTTCACTACTCGGAGTCAATGGCGCCTTTATGTCCCTAAGTGGTCTAGGTCAGGACACTACCACAGAGAAAAACAATTGCCTGAATCCCAAATTATTTAACAGTCAAAGGCTTTTTCAGAAAAATAATTCCTCCAGGAAAGAGATTTGTGTGACATCAGGCAGCCGGAGCGTCTTCCTGCCAGGCCCTTTGCTCTGGGTGAACATGCTAGATGAGAGAGGTCAGTGTCCCCAGGACCAATGGAGGGGTCCGTGACAGTATTTCTGAAAGAGCAAACGGAGCCCAGAGCTAGCTTAGGGTAGAACTGCTTGTTTCCTTTTACATCAGTTGCTTCCTTCTCCTCCTGCTGCTTTATACAGCAAGAGAATTGTTTGGTTTTAGACAGATGTGTATAACCAGCCCAAATATTGGCATGGTAACAACCAATGGATTGTCAGTATCCAGTGCTGCTTTGTGGAGGGTATAAATGGAGCCTGGCCTTGGAACAGGGGGCTGACTCTCTTGTCTGTCTCAACCTGGGGCCCTGCCAGTATCTGTGGGGCCATGATATGTGACACAGAGACCCTAAAGCAAAGTAGAAGATTGTAGGATAGTATATAAAGCTTGGAGATGAAACAAGTATCCCTTCTTATGCAGGGCTCCTGTGGCTTATGATTCCTGGTTAAATGTGAGCAAGATCAGCCCTGCTTTGATTCACAGAATAATCCTCTTACGCTTTCTTGTTTTCTCACAGGGGATGGTATGAATGCCTATGTAGCCTACAAAGTTACAACACAGGTGAGTCCAAGTGACCCTACTGGTGACCAGCTTAATAGATTTGGGTGTTTGTACCAAGAAGGTCATCATTCAGATTATTTCTGGGTATTTCTTTAGTTTCTTTGCCAACATCCTCCTTCAAGTTTACTCAAGATGGAGCAAGCCTGCATCCCTTTGGTAATCTCATCTGAGCCTTTCCACTTTTCTTCCAGAGAGCTAACACTTCAGTATGAAACTTTGTAAGTTTTCTTAAGACATGTGGTATATCTGATATATTCCCATCCCTCTTAGGACCTTTGTGGCTTAGAACTAGTTTGGTGGATTGCCCCAAGCTATATCACCTATTTAAAAATCATCAGTTCTTAGGAGGTTTCCTGTGTGGAGCTTCTTTTAATACTTTCCCTACCCTTTTACCCCTCGGGTCTGGTCTTCCTTTTTTATATAACATTAATGCATACAAAACTTATACGATGTTGTATGCAGGTTATGAAGCATAAAAAATGAAGCCCCGAACCTACCACCAATCTTAAGATGAGTACCATTGAATCCACCTGCGTGTTTCTCCCTTCATATCCCCTGCCTCACACCTTCAGGGCAACCACTCTCCTGAGTTTCTCATTTCCTTTATAAAGAGTCTTCACATACGTATCTCTGAACAATATACTGTTTTGCTTTGTTCTTAAATTTCATAAAAACGGCATCGTGCTGCAAATAGTGCTTTCTTGACTAGCATTGTTTCTCAGACCCATCCATGTTTTGTGTAGCTGTAGTTAGTCTGTTGTGTGATTATAGCATAATATATTTACCCATTTTCCTGTTGTGAATATTCGGCATGTTTCCAGTTTTTGTAATTACAAACCATGACCTTTCTTGCACATGTCTGCTAGTAAACACCATGAAGAGTTGCTCTAGGGTCTATAACCAGGAGTAGTTCCCCTGGGTCATAGAGCAAATGTTGAGAAAAGGGAATACAAACTTTCATTTTTGTTTTTGGAATACAAACTTTTTAGAAGTCTTTGTACCAGTTTATACTCCCATTGGCATGTGTAAAAGTTCTCCTTGATATACTGCTTTGCCAACAATCGGCAAGGACAGCCTCCTTTAATTTTGCCTACCTGGTGAGTATTAAATGATCTGTCATTAGGATGTAGGCCTAGTCTTTTTTATTAGAAGTCTCCTTTATATTGTCTCACTACTACGTGTTAGCAGGCCACCTGTGAGTTCTAGATTCAGTGACACTTTAGAAGTTAAAGTATCTCCAGTGTGGACATTTCACCTGATACGCCCCCTTTAATCTGTCTTTAGTTTTGCTGCTTCAATTCCAGCAGCCAGTACCCTTAAGAAAGCAGTGCAAGATGAATGGGTTATAGGTGACCATAGATTTCCACTTTAAACTAGACTTCAACATCTGTTTCCTTTTAGAGCAAGCGTTCTTAGCCCGGAAGTAGAACTGGATTTGAATTCAGTTAGTTGCCTTTATAATCCTGTACATCCTGTACAGCCAGGGGGTACTGAAGTTCAAAAAGTTTAAGAATCTCAGCCTTGGAGAGAGTTATTTGCCAGGTGGCTAAAGGATAGGGATCTGGGAAATAGGTTCCTTTCACATCAGCCAGATGACTTTAAAGATATTTAATCATCTTCTGTTTGAAATGAAATCACCTTGTGTTTTTTCTGTCCCCAAGACAAGCTTACCAATGTTCAGGAGTAAACAGTTTGCAGTGAAAAGAAGATTTAGTGACTTTCTGGGTCTTTATGAGAAGCTTTCCGAGAAACATTCTCAGAATGGCTTTATTGTCCCTCCTCCACCCGAGAAAAGCCTAATAGGTAAGCTCTGCAGTCTTTATTCTGCTTGGAATCTTTTCCTTTGCATTCTTTCTGTAATATATTTTCTGATTAGTACATGAGACTATTAACAGTGTGGAATCTTATAGGTAGGAAAGAGATACTTCCAATGTTTTCCTATAACTTACACGAGGTCTAGAGAGATAGCATGTTTTGACATGTACTCTTTCCTCAGGTGCAGTAGGAGGCTCTGCTTTGAGCTTTCACAGCTCTCTGTGTTTGCGTGTGTTGTGTTGTGTTCATGTTTGTATCAGTGTAGGAGTGTTGTGTTGTGTTCATGTTTGTATTGGTATCAGGAGTCTTAAATGATTTCTGTTTCCTTCAGACTGAAATATACTAAGTTGAAAGGGGATTGGCAGCAGGGGAGGGGGACTTAGGAACCTTTTCACTGCCATCAGTTGATGTTTGTTAATCTATACTCAGAGTCCTGTGGTCCCCTTTTAGAAAACGTATAATGTTCTGCAAGTCCCAGAGTTTAGACTAACCTTCAGCACTTTGAGACTAGTTCAGAATATGACTCTCATGTAAAGAACCTTTTGTTCATGCATTCTCATGACATAGAAGTGTAGAAGTGGGGCTCCTGGGTGGCTCAGTGGGTTAAGCCGCTGCCTTCGGCTCAGGTCATGATCTCAGGGTCCTGGGATCGAGTCCCGCATCGGGCTCTCTGCTGAGCGGGGAGCCTGCTTCCTCCTCTCTCTCTCTCTGCTTGCCTCTCCAACTACTTGTGATTTCTCTCTATCAAATAAATAAATAAAATCTTTAAAAAAAAAAAAAAAGAAGTGTAGAAGTGGCCTTTGGTTGTTTTTTGTAATGCTGTTCTCATTGCCTTTCCTCTTGTGGACTTTTTTACAGGTTATTATTATTTTTTAAATTCATGATGATTTATTTACATTTATTTTTACTTTTCAAATTCCATTTCAGGCATGACAAAAGTAAAAGTTGGGAAGGAAGATTCTTCTTCTGCAGAATTTCTTGAAAAACGGAGGGCCGCTCTAGAAAGGTAAGTGCCATACGACCATTTTCCTGAATGACATAAGAACAGGTGAGAGGCTGAAACTGAGGCTTAACCATGAAACATTCACTGAAGTTAGTAGAGATCAGACTTGACTGAATTAAAGATGCACACATCTGCAAGCTCTTTAATCTTTTCTAAGTCCCTGACCTTCCCACCTTAGGAACAGACCATCTTCTTTTCTTTCCTCATCCCGAGTGAGCAGACAGGGATATTCCCTTGGACAATCAAATATGAATGGCTCCGAGGTCTCTTTCTGAGCAGTTATTTTTCTTCCCTTTTTAGAAAAGTGAGGAATGTGAATTTAAATGTGCTTATAAGCAGAGACACACTTAGCTGGCCGGTTAGCTCAGTTGGTTAGAGCGTGGTGCTGATAAGCAGAGACACACTTAAGTGCCTTATCTGAGGACATGTTAAAGTAATGAAAGATGTACCCTTGCCTACAGTGTATGACACCCAAAACTTTGTGAGGCCAGGTTGACTAGCCAGATAACTGCTTATACCTTGTAGGTACCTTCAGAGGATTGTGAATCATCCTACCATGTTACAGGACCCTGATGTCAGGGAGTTCTTGGAAAAAGAAGAGGTTAGTATTATACAAACTGAATTTCATAATTTCTCTCTGCCTCTAGTGAAATGAAACCAGTTCACTCAACAAACACTTGAGCACTTTACATGCATTTAGTTTAGTACAAGACTATATCCTAATTTGTAAGCCTTTCAAGAATGACAGGTATTTTTCAGCCTTTGAAATAAAAGAAGTTCTACCTGTATTCAAAAGCAACTGGTTTTAGAGGTCAGACTGCAACCTAGTTTTATCTTACTGGAACAATACAGTGATCTGTTTGGCATGTCCTTTTCATTTCTTTCATAAGTTACTACTTGGTTCAGACTGAATGCTTGTTTTATAGCAGGAGCTGAGGGGCATTGGTTCAAAACAGGTTACCACACACCACAAAACTGCCATGTAGCAAAAGTGTTGATTCAAGTAGACAGTCTTTTTTATAGGCTATGCATAGACTATTCCTGATTGTGAAAAATTGGAGATGGTCCAGTTACTAACAGTTGAAGAAGTAAGTGAAATATACAATGCAACAAATACTTTATTCTTAACAATAATTCTGAACAGAAAATATACAGAAGTGTTTATATATATTCACTGGAAATATACATTAAAAGAATTACATGGGGTGCCTGGCTGGCTTAGTTGGTAGAGCATGTAACTCTTGATCTCAAGATCATGAGTTCAAGCCCTATGTTGGGTTTAGAGCTTACTTTAAAAAAATAAAAATAAAAATTTATGGAAAGTGAAACTTGAAACAGCATGTATATAGAGCTATATGAACATGTTAGTCATTAAGAATCTCTACAAACACTGGATTAAAATAGTGTTGTATCTCATATGAAAAAAACTGGAAGGAAGGAAATGACAGGGTAGGACTATCATTTTGTATTTGTTTTTTCATTTTGTTATTACTTTTAAAGGTTTTATTTACTTGTTATTTTAAATTTTCATTTGCATATAGTATGCATTACTCTCATGAAGAAAATGGTACTAAGTATATGGGTTTTTTCTGCCCAAAATGAAACTTTTAAATTACAGTTTCTTTACTGAATGCAGAAATCTTTTCGGGTGCCTGGGTGGCTCAGTGGATTGGGCCTCTGCCTTCGGCTCAGGTCATGATCTCAGGGTCCTGGGATCAAGCCCCATATCAGGCTCTCTGCTCAGTGGGGAGCCTTATTTCCCCTTTCTCTCTCTGCCTGCTGTTCTGCCTACTTGTGATCTCTCTCTCTGTGAAATAAATAAGTAAAATCTTTTTTAAAAAAGAAAAAAAAAAGTCTTTTCATTCCTCTTGGATTCCTATATCCATTTTTCTTTTTTAGTCCCTCATCTCCACTTCATATCCCTAAAACAGGTTTGTCTCCAACAGCACTTTTCACACTTAGGGCTGGATCATTCTTTGCTCTAGAGAGCTGCCCTGTGCATTATAGGGTTAACAGCGTCCCTGGCTTCTATCCAGTAGACGCCAGTATTACCCCTCCCCAGTCTGAACAGCTAGAATTATGTCCAGCCATGGCCAGATGTCCCCTAAGGGGCAAAATGGCCCCAAGTTGAAAACTACTGCCCTGTAATCTAATTTTTCAGCATGGTATACTATAATTACTGTAGATTCTTTAGCATCCATTCCGTACCTTGGGAAAGTAGTGGTAGGACTGAATCAACCAAGTTGTTTCTAAATGTTTGGCATGCTTGGCTTATTAAGATCATCCCTAAAAGTAACCTCAATCTGAACAAATAATGCTCCTGTCCTTAGACCTTTGTTCACTGAGGAAAATCCAAATGGAATCACAGGACAGCTTCAAAGCTTCTCAAGACATTATATCCAGCTGTGTGCAGAGTATGCTAACCCAAAGTATCTTTTAACAAAAGTGTGTTTGAGGGGCGCCTGGTGGCTCAGTGGTTTGGGCTGCTGCCTTCGTTCGGGTCATGATCTCAGGGTCCTGGGATCGAGCCCCGCATCGGGCTCCCTGCTCCGTAGGAAGCCTGCTTCCCTCTTTCTCTCTCTCTCTCTCTGCCTGCCTCTCTGCCTACTTGTGATCTCTGTCTGTCAAATAAATAAATAAAATCTTTAAAAAAAAAAAAAAAAAGTGTGTTTGAAATTTAAGCAGTTCATGCCTGGGATGACAAACTGTCTCAACACGAGGTCACCTGGCCACGTAACAATCCTACTCTCATTTCTTTCTGCACACTATTTCAAAAGCTGAAAATTTTGCTAATTCTGCTTAACATAGTCCTTTGATTTTTTTTTTTCTTTCTGTATGTACTAGTTACAGAAGTGCCTAATTGCTTTTGAAAACAGCAATCTACAGTTCAAATAATTTGTTTAGCAAGTTTTGGGCATACCATCTGATGGATACTAATTCTTCTGAACCTAAAATAGGGGCAGCAGATAACATGCCATCCCGCCTTCTTGGTCTTGTAGCTGCCACGCGCCGTGGGTACCCAGACATTGAGTGGCGCTGGTCTCCTCAAGATGTTCAACAAAGCCACAGATGCCGTCAGTAAAATGACCATCAAGATGAATGAATCAGACATTGTGAGTAGCCCTGTGTCTCTCAGCTTCCCCTGCTCCCTCAGTCTTATGGGTCAGATGCCCTGAAGAGTCCTGAATTTCTCAGAGACTTTCTTTTTAATATAATTCAGTCCCTTTAAAAAAAAAAAATGCTAAGGAAATGCCATGCTGGATGCCTATATGAGTCCCCTCCATTAAAGATCTGGGCTTTTGTGTTTCAGTGGTTTGAGGAGAAGCTCCAGGAAGTAGAGTGTGAAGAGCAGCGCTTACGGAAACTGCATGCTGTTGTAGAAACTCTAGTCAACCATAGGAAAGGTAACAACCTTGGAAATGCACTTGGAGCTGGGGAAATTGATGTTTGCTAGTGAGCTGGAGATGGGAGGACATCCTGTCCCCAAGTCTATCAGCCATTCAAGTGGAAACTCAGCCCACCTAGTCCTTGATGTTCTCATCAAAAAGGTATGCCCTGCACCTCCCACCTCAGCCACTGTGATCATTGTACTTTCTACCTGGGAAGGATACAGGGAAGCCAGCCCACACTCATGGCCTTCAGAGGGTATGATTTGAATTGGTGGCTTTTATCCAAAGTGATGTCACACACTTCAGCTACATGATCAGATGGGCAGTATGTAAATTCATGGAAACCATGTATGTCTCCTAACTTTTGCCTAAGAGCTATTAAAATTTGCCACGTTTGAATGCATTCCTTCCCTGCCTTAAACATGGTAATAATCAGAAATCAAAACAGGCAGAAAACTGTTAAAATGAAGACAATGTAAGGGTTAGAAAAATAGGGCCTAACCCATGGGCCACTTCTGGCTCTCAGCCTTTGCTCCAAGGTGGGAATGGTTTTTACATTTTTAAAGAGAAGAGTGAAAAAATAGAGTAAGTGAGACTGTATGTGGTCCACGAAGCTTCAGTCCTCAGGCCCTTTACAGAAAATGTTTGTCCTGCTCTAGAACATACAAGACTATGGAGTGTGCACATACATTCACTCTCTTTCTTGCAAACAGACTGCTAACCGTGAGCTTTAACGTGAAAATTAGAATCATTCCTTTGTCCTATTTGTATTAACTGCCCCTGCTTCTCCAGGAATATTGGAGCTGCTTCTTCCAGGTAGGCCTCAATATAGTGATACTTCGGCCAGCATGTGCCTCTCCCTGCTCGTGTGACCACATTGCACTCCGCTCACTCTGTTAAGTCCAAGTGGCCGGGGTGTAAGTGACTGGGTCACAGAGCCCCCCATTGTTAGATATGCAGAGGCAGCTTTGCTAAGGCATGCCCTGCAGTGCCAGCTGACTTCTCCCTTTTCCTTGTGAGATCAGAGGCCTCTGCTGTCTTCTTCCAGAGCTAGCGCTGAACACGGCCCAGTTTGCAAAGAGTCTAGCCATGCTTGGGAGCTCTGAGGACAACACGGCATTGTCACGGGCACTCTCCCAGCTGGCTGAGGTGGAAGAAAAAATTGAGCAGCTCCACCAGGAACAGGCCAACAATGACTTCTTCCTCCTTGCTGAGCTCCTGAGTGACTACATTCGTCTCCTGGCCATTGTCCGTGTAAGCTTCTTTTTCCTTTCCTCTTTCTCTATGCTCCCATTGATTTGTCTTTCTTTTGCTTTTCCCCTTCCCAAGATATTTCCATCCATTATAGCTGAAAATAGGTGTAGCTTTATTCTCAGGAGAGAAGGTATCTTTTGAACCAAAAAATCCATTTAACTGTTAGCTAGTTATCACAGAGTCATTTTGAGGCCTACAGCCAGTTTTTAAAACACTAAAATATTTGCAGAAGAGACTACTCTTGAATTTCCAAGTAGGCCCCTCCTTATTGTTGAAGCTGGACAGTGCTCCTTTCTTCAGACGAGGCTTATTATAGACCTGCTGTCTTGGCCTCGTGGAGCAGTGACTTCCTCAGTCTTTGGTCTTTGCCTCCTTAACAGTAAGCAGCAGCTTTGCCCTGGTAAGAGCTCTTGCTGGCTTCCACTTGTCCCTCTAACGTGGGCAGTCAGGTAACTACACGGAACTGGCTTGGCATTGCATGGAGGAGTGTGGCCAGGGGGCTGAGAGAGCTTGTCACCAGAGTCCTTTGTGTGCTGTGCTGCCCACAGTGGTAACAACACTGCCGCCTGCCTCTCAGGTCGAGTACCTCACCTCTTCTCCTGGTAACCAGGGCAGTCTGGTTTCCCAAGACCTTTTAGGGTGGCCAAGGAAGCTTTACTGGGCAGTGGTATTCGCTCTCGCATGGTCCCCTGTGATAGAGGAAAGAGCCAAGAGGGATCCTGGTACCTGCCTTATAAGGCCTGGGTCTGCCCCTGAACCAGCTTGGGACCAGGAGGGACCTCGAAGTTGGAACAGGGCCACCTTCACTCCCCATCTCCAGCATTCCCCCACCAGGGAGCTCCTGTGTTGTCAAGAACCAAGCTGCTCCCAGGGCTCTCATTTCTTCCGTGGTAGAGTTGCTCAGTGTGGCCTATGAGGTTGCTCATTGTCCTCCCCCTCAGCTGTCTGGTTTGCTGCTAACTCCAGACTGATAAGAGGCTGGAAAAATAACCTGCTTTGGAATTCGTAGAACTGGTCCGACTACAAAAACTGGAGCACCACCTCAGGGATGTGCCCTCTCTGGGGAAGTCTTCAGAGGGGGGCATTGTTTGGAGTCTCAGGAGAGCACAGCTCTGGGATGTGACCATCCCCCCCACCCCGCCCCCAGGCTGGGTGAGCCTCTGTGGACAGAGATGAGAGGGGCCCAGCCTAGAGCTCTGGGCAGAGGCTGGGGCAGCATGCCTGCGTGCAGAACTGCGAGCTAGGCTTCTCTCAGAGACCCTTCACCTGCCTATGAGGGTAGGCAGTAGGATTGAGGCGATGAGCAAATATTTCTTTTCTGCTTTTCCCTGAACCTGGAGCTGCACCACTCTTAATCCAGAAGGTTAGGCTAGAGTCTCGTGGATACAAAGTTACCTTTACCTGTCCTTTGACATTGAGCTGCTAGGAAGTTTCAGGTGATCACACGTGACAGCACTGGAAAAGGTGAATGTGGTGGCAGTTTCACTCCCTAGGGTTCAAACTTTGGTGAAGGGCTGCACTAAGGAGACCTAGAAAATGTCCAGGGGACTTCTGCAGCAAAGGAGAGCAAATGGAACAGGGCTGGAAGGCTGACCCTGGGTTCAGATCTCTCATCAGGCTGCCTCTTTAAGTCTTACTGAGCCAATGGGGGTGGTGGATGGCATGGTTAGGCCACCAGCTCTCCTCTGGAAATGCAGTCGAGGGACTGGAATGAGGGCAAACCAGCAAGTGGACCTTGGGGAGCTTCTTGTGAGCCTTGGTAGCCTTCCACAGTTGAATATGTAAATGAGATGGAAGCCGTGTGTCCCATGGTAGCTACAATTATTTATTTAAAGATCTGTTAAGCTTACCGTGTATACTATTTGGTGTTAACTTAAAGACTGCTTCCTTAGATTGGCCTTGCCTGGTGTATTTTCCAGGCTAAGCTAAGTCTCCAGTTCTGTCATTTGGTTATAGGTCCCCTGCTTCTTTTCTCTGTACTCTGCATACATGTAATCATTTATTGGTAATTATTAATATAATGTTAGCCTTTTCTATTAGATTATAAGCTCCATTAAAAGCAGAACCATGTGTTTCGTTACTCTCTATCTTAGTTCCTGGCACATGGCAGGAGCTCAGGAAGGGTGTGGAGACCCATGGACTAATCTGAGGGAAGCAGTTCAGAAGCCATAGTACTGGGCATTGGCATTAGGCCACCTGCTGTGCTCCCAGCCATCCAGCCTGGGGAGTCGCATGAAGCAGCATGGCCTCCTGGAGGCTGGGAGAGGAGTCTTAGCCAAGCTTGTGCATTTTGATACTAGGCTTCCAGCTGGGCACTAACATGTGGCTGCAGAACCTGCCCTTGCTCCGTCCTTCTCTAGCACAGCTGCCCCCCGCCCCCGGCAGAGCAGGTGGCGCTCCTGCAGGGCTGGTTGTGCTCTTCCCCAACCCCCCGCCCCACAGGCTGCCTTCGACCAGCGCATGAAGACCTGGCAGCGCTGGCAGGACGCTCAAGCTACACTGCAGAAGAAACGGGAGGCTGAGGCTCGGCTGCTTTGGGCCAACAAGCCTGACAAACTGCAGCAGGCCAAGGACGAGATCTTAGAGGTGAGGCCCCCCGAGGCAGACCAGTGCGGGTATTTGACGGACTCCTGAATGGGCCCAGGTCCCATCCCACCCAGATGCTTGAACCCCCACAGCAGGCAAGGGAGCTGTTTGAGTCTAAAGGCGGTGGCTGCTGTGGAAGCCTCGGAGGAGTCCCGGCTTGCTCCTGTGCCATTCCACCCCTGCTGGTCAAGTCACAGTCCCCGAGGGAGGGGTCTTGGGTGGGTCTTCAGAAAACTCCAAGGTGATTCAGATATGCCCCTCTAGTGGTGAGAGTGAAATTCAGTTCTCTGGAACTCCCAGCTGTGCTGGTGGGTGCCTGAGCCAGAGGCTATGGAGTGTCAGAACTTCCTGAGAGATCAGGCCTGGCCTGGCGCACACAGTACCTCTTTTCCAGCCAGATGGCCTTACACACTGAGTCCCATATGGTTTCTAATCTTACCCAGAGGGATGGAAAGACATAATGACCAATTCAGGTCTCATATGTAGAATTGCTGTCCTGGGGTAAAGACTCAGTAATGGTACCATAATATTAAGTGACCCTTCCTTTCCCCTTTCTTCCCAGTGGGAGTCTCGTGTGACTCAGTATGAAAGGGACTTTGAAAGGATTTCAACTGTGGTCCGAAAAGAAGTGATACGGTTTGAGGTGAGAGAGAACATCCTGCTTCTCACACGTGTGCAGTGCCTGATTTTAGTGGTAGTGTTGGTTTTGTTCACGTCTGTCGTAGGGAGATAGGTGGAAGTGCTGGTGACTTGGTACTTGTGAACAGACGTGGCCTTTGTGTGTGTGTGTGTGTGTGTGTGTGTGTGTGTGTGTATTTACATGTGTGTTCTGAGGCAAAGTAGCTTGGCCTGTGTCGTTAGACCAGAACAGTTAGACGCAAAACAAAGCTTGCAATCGTCCTGTGTCCTTTGGTCCCCTTTCCTTGCTCCTGTCTTCTTCATCCCCCACCCCCCCACCCACCATGAAGAAAACTTTGCAAGGCCTCAGCAGAAGCTGTGTGACTGGAAATTATAGCTGTTCAGCTGCTGGCTCTAGTTTCCGGGGCTGTGTTTGGCCTTGGTCAGCATTACACACCACCATCCAATCAAGAGGGGTAGGAGTAACTGTCTAGATGATCACTCGAGAATCCTGTCTCCTGTAGAAAGAGAAATCCAAGGACTTCAAAAACCATGTGATCAAGTACCTTGAGACACTCCTGTCCTCACAGCAGCAGGTATGTACGTTATGCATGACTGTCCTCCTCTGCCTGCTCCAGAGGCCAGCTGCCTTCTGTGGGCTTTGGTCACAGGATGGGATGGGCTGGCCCTATTACTCTAACGTGGAACATCTAACAGGGTCTTTTGCTAAGCAGGATTTCCCAAATCTATAAGAAGTTAGTTTTTAAGGACAAACCCCAACTCTCCCTATAACCCCGTGGTACCACCTAACCCTCTTTTTTTTTTTTTTTTTTTTTTTTTAAGATTTATTTATTTGACAGATCACAAGCAGGCAGAGAGGCAGGCAGAGAGAGAGGAGGGGAAGCAGGCTCCCCGCTGAGGAGAGAGCACGATGTGGGGCTCAATCCCAGGACCCTGGGATCATGACCTGGGCCAAAGGCAGAGGTTTAACCCACTGAGCCACCCAGGCGCCCCTCACCTAACACTCTTAAGGCTGAGGCCCCAGTCTGTGTGGTGGACAGTGGTCCCCATTGTAAGGAGCTAACTGAGCTGGGCAAAGCCGTGGCCCCCACAGGGGTACTTCCTCCAGGGCAGAACCACGACTGTCTTTAGTGATTTCCCTTGCACTTGATGCTTTCTCTCAGTCCAGAGACAAGTAAGGGCAGTGTGGCTTGCTGGCCAGTCTGGCCCAGGGTCCACTTAGCCTAGCCATCTCCCCCGCTTGGCCTGAGCTCCAGCCTCCCTTTAGGTGGCTCAGGCGTCTGGGGGAGTGCCGAGGCACTGTGCTTGCTCCCCTCCCAGGCTCAGCCTCTGGCTCTGCCACCACCACTAGGTGGGGGCACTTGCTTACTGTCCCCACTTCTTTGCAGCTGGCAAAGTACTGGGAAGCCTTCCTTCCTGAGGCAAAGGCCATCTCCTAATGGACCAAGGACATCAGAACCCACCTGCCTGACGCTGCCTTTTTATACACTGTCCTCCACCTCTGCTGGACTCCAGTGATGCATCCTGCCTAGCCTGGACTTGACCCTTTCCTCCCTGTCCCCACGACCAACCTGTCCCCATTCTAACCGTTACTTCATTTAGCTTCCATATATATTTTCTTACCTGAGAGAATAGTTTGTTGCTTTAAGCAGAAGACCCACACTAGGTGGTGGAGTTAGGGGATGGGGTGGAGTATTGATATAAATATATAAATACAAATGTATATTTTTCAGGATGTGGTTAGGAACTGGGAATAACGTTTTCTGTTACTCCTGATGGTGCCATGAAAAGATTATGTAATAAAATATTTTAAAATCAGATTACATGACTCAGAATGGTGGTGCTTTTTGCTTTAGGCGGGGGAGCAGTTGGGAAGCAGGTCCGGAATGCTCTGAACCAAGAAGTTACCCAGGTATAGAGTAAGTTTCTCTCCATAGGAGTTTACAAGCTTTTGCTGATGCTTCCCTATGGAGCTAGGATTTCTTTTTTTTTTTTTTTTTTTTTTTTTTTTCTACCTACCTCAGGTACCTGCTCTGAGGGTCTCTTAATCTGTTTAATTCTTATTCCTACTTCTTTAGGGAAGGAGTTGTAAAGACCTTTCTTACAGTAAGAGAGGCAAAATGGGTTCTCCTACAGAGGAGGCCGATTGTCTTTTATTCCTGCTGTTTCCCTAAGCTGCCCAGGTCTTTCTGAATCTTGCACTTTGATAGCAGTCTTGTGTTCTAAACTTCTTTTTGCCACATCTTTAGTAGACAGATTCATGTGAAAAGTGTAAAGGGGTGATAAGGACTTAACACTTTATCTCCACTGATGACAGAGCCAGGCATTCTGCCTCTATAGATAAGATGATCCAAGAGTTCCTAAATTTTTTGAGATTCCAAGAAGCTTTACTGTCTGTTCCAGGAGGGAGCATGCCAACAAGAGGCCAGGTGTTGTCCACACAGGCCAAGGGCGTTCTAAGGGGTCTCTGTCCTGGCCTGGCCAGGGGGCTCGAGTCTCCACTGCACTGTTGCTGGGCTTCCCCTCAGCTGTGTCCACAGCTGCTAAAACTGGCTGCTCTGAGTAGACCCTGGAGCTGCTCTGCGGGGCAGGGTTGGCGGACTGCCTGCTGTGTAACCTCGCCACTCCCGGGCCCCAGCCCCAGCCCCAGAGATGCCTCTCTCTGAGGGCGCTCCACACCTGCTCTGTTAGTTCTCTTTGGTGGGTGTTCAAGGTTTGGGGAGGGCCAGCCTGAGGCAAGAGAATGCAGTCAATACCACTGCTTTCCAGTACAGCAGGCTGGAGAGTTGGGGATACAGGGGTGAGGGGTGGGATGCAGTGCTGGCAAGTATCTCTTTCAACTGGTTGATTTTTTTGGAAAAAGTCACTCAATCTCTTCCTACCCTCCAGTATATTTATTACTATCCTTGATTTTATCCTGCCAGTTTGTCTTGTGTGTTCGTTTTTGCCTAGTTGTAATAATATACACAAAATATTTTGTATCCCACTTTTATCACTCGGCACTGTATATTTTATAAGCATTTCTTCTATATGGTTATATATCTTCAGAAACTTTAAGTAATTTTGAGGCTTCCACAGAGCGACTGTACCATAATTCTGACTCATCCCTTGTTGTTGGATTCTTAGTTGTTTGGTAAACTTTAAATTTTAATAGAATTTCAGCCTTATAGAATAGTTACAGGCTATCACAAAGAACTCCCATATATACTTTACCCAAATTTACTGAGTCTTTACATTTTACCTTATTTGCTTTATGACTTAGATTATCTATATTTATATATTGTATTTTCTGAAGCATTTGAAAGTAAGTTGCAGACATTGTGCCCCTTTACCCCAAAATCTTTAGTATGTATTTCCTTAAGAACGAGGATGCTCTCTCAGAACTTAAAGCCATAAGTACAGTTACCCAAATCGGGAAGTTGAACGCTGAAATAATACTGTGATATAAGCCATGGTCCATATTTAAATTTCATCACTTATCCTGGTAATGTCCTTTATAGCGATGCCCTTTTTCCTGGTGCAGGATTGTGTATTACATTTACTTGTAACCCATAATTACACGTGTGTCTCTCTCAATCCAGAAGAACTTCACAGGCTTTGAGTCATTGCTTTTCCTTACCTTGGCATTTGTGAAGAAGACAGGCCAGGTATTTGTAGTATATTCCTCAGTTTGGATTGGCCTCATGGTTCCATATGACTAGATTAGGGTTTTGCAGTCAGGCAGAAACATCACAGAAGTGGTGCATCCTCAGTGAATTTTAAGTTGGCATATGATGTCCCATTGAGCTGAAGTAACTCTGATCCCTTGGTTACTATTTTCCCTTTTGTAATTAACAAGGAATTTGTGAGGAGATACTTTGAGATCCTGTAAATATTTTGTTCCTTGTCCGTTGTGCTTTTCTTTTTTTCTTTTTAATTTTTAAAAAAGATTTTATTTATTTATTTGACAGAGAGAGAGATCACAAGTAGGCAGAGAAGGGGCTGAAGCAGGCTCCCTGCTGAGCACAGAGCCTGATGCGGGGCTCCATCCAGGGACCCTGAGATCATGACCTGAGCCCAAGGCAGAGGCTTTAACCCACTGAGCGACCCAAGCACCCCCGTTGTGCTTTTCTAAATCCATAATCTGCATTTCCTGATTGGCACTCTACTAAAGAAAAGCATCCTTTCTCCTGACTTAATCATCTGTGTGTTTATCAGGATGGATGAATGGATTCCTATTTTTCTCAGAGTTGCAAGCCATTGCTTTTATTTACTTTGATTCTCAAATCATTCCTGATTTCTGGGAGGGTCCTGTGCCTTTTTAACCTGTCTCCTTCATTTCTGAACACTTTTGTTACTTTCTGGAGTCATAAAATGTTTCTGCTTTTCTTGTATCTTCCTTGCCCGAGCCCTGGAATCAGCCATTTCTCCATGGAGTCTTGGATTTCTTTTGATGGAGGCTTATATTTAGAAACCAAGGTCTAGGTGCTAAGAGTGCTCATTGCTCCTGCAGTGTCATTGCTTCTAGGCCCTTGGTGGCCAGAGCAAGAAAATAAGGAAGGATAAAGATGTATAGCAATAGTGAGAGAGAGAGAGAGATGGCATAAAGAATTAGATACTAGAAATCATGAACTCTCAGGGATACTTCCAGTCTAGCCCCATTGGATTTATCCTAGTCTCCCTTTTCTGTGTTTGTTAAGTCTCTTCTAAAGAAACTTAATTTTAAAACTTTCTCCTTGCTTTGTTATCCAGTGATCCAATGATCATCTTGATGAAGGTTATTTTTATCATTTCCTTGGGATAGATTCTCTGACTTCAGAACTTCCTCATCAGCTTCTGGCATCCAAGGCTGACAGGGCCCCTGCATTTCTGTATAGAGCTTGCAGACATGGGAATTGCAAAGGCAGGTTAGGCGTACTGAGCCCATAGGCCAGCACAACTGTACAAAAGGAGTCATTCTATCTGGGGAGTCAGGAAGAAGAAATTTGTAGAGAAGAGGATGCTTGAACTATGTCTTAAAGGTGGAGAGGTGTTCGCCCCTTCTGCTGGGACCGTTCTGCCTCCCTGTCTCCTGACAGTGGGAAGTAGGCACATCTAGGGAAATGGAAGTGGCTCAGCATGGCCAGAGTCAAGTCCATGGGCAGCCTGCAGAGAGTGATGAGCAGGAAGCAGACTGTACTACTTGGTACGACTTGCAAGTATGACTTGCCAGTACGACTTGGGAGGTGCGTGGAATGTTCCCCAGAAGTGTGGGGAGCCACAGAGGGGACTTAAGCAGGAAATAACAGACAACATGGTCACATTAGAAGGTGTGAGACTGGAAGCAAGGGGAGCAGCCAGGCTCATCGCAACCAAGCAGATTGCTGAGGAGGGCAGAAGGAATGGTCTTGGAGCTCTGGGGAGAGGCTCAGGAGGTGGATATGGACCCAGCATCTGGTCACTGATGATGAGAGGCTTGAGGGAGGGCAGCGATAGCCAGACCTGCTGGTTTCTGGCTGAGATTTGGGGGTACGGTAAAGCCCTTCATGACACAGGTAACACAGGCGGCCAAGTAGGCTTGGAACAGATGGGAGCAGAACAGGGAGGACAGTAGGTGCTGACCATGTCCTATAGTGTAAGAGGCTCCTCCGAATGGGAAGGGAGGCCCATGCTGAGAGGTGGGGGAGAGAGGGCGTGAAAGGAGCCTTAATTTAAAGGTGGGTCATTGGGGCGCCTGGGTGGCTCAGTGGGTTGGGCCGCTGCCTTCGGCTCAGGTCATGATCTCAGGGTCCTGGGATCGAGTCCCACATCGGGCTCTCTGCTCAGCGGGGAGCCTGCTTCCTCCTCTCTCTCTGCCTGCCTCTCTGCCTACTTGTGATCTCTCTCTGTCAAATAAATAAATAAAATCTTTAAAAAAAAAAAAAAAAAAAGGTGGGTCACACGTAGCGTGTTAATAAATTCAGAAGAGAGAAAGGGAATCCCCATCAAAGCCATGTCTGGGAGAAAATGCGCAGAGTAAGGAGCCTCACTGCCGTTCAAGGAGACGAGGAAGGGTGGGGAAGAAAGATACAGTAGGCCAGAGAGTAAATATCTCTGAATATTTACCTGCCTGATTATTATCTGCCTGATAATTACGGCATTCTCAAATAGGGATATTTTGTTTTCCTACTTTGAGTCAAGTGGTTTAGAGAAGTGTGGAGGTAAGTCTACATTTCCCCCATTTCTCCTTATGTTATTCCCCCTAAGAATCTCTGGGCTCCAGAGTCTCGAGGATGAGGACTTTGAGCTAGAGGGACCCCAACATTCAATATAAATAGTGACAGAATAAGTGAGAAGTAGGAATGATAGTGTCACACATAGGTATTTGTAACTTTGACCTCTTTCCAGAAGACTTGCATTCCGGAGCACCTGGCTGGCTCAGCTGGTGGAGCTTGCGATCCTTAGGGTTGTGAGTTCAAGCCCCATGTTGGACATGGAGTCTACTTAAAATTTAAAAAAGATTAAATAGACGTGCATCCTGAGTGCATCTGTAGCTGGGAACCCTAAAGAAAATAAAGAATGCCTTTGCAGCTCAAAGTTGAAAAACAGGGAGATGATGATAAAATCTGCTAAGGGTGGGACTGGGAACTGGTTGAGGAGAGAGCACGGTGATGGAATGAGTGTCCATTGCTGAACATGCTGGGAGCCCACGTGGGAGTGGAAATCATGGCTTGTGAGGGGCATCAGGCCCAAGGTGGTGGGATTTCCCCACAGCAGCCTAGGGAAACAGGAGGGAAGAGGAAAATGAAGATCCCTCCCACAGCAAAGAAGAGAAGACCTTTGCTGCATCTGGCATGCCCTTAAACCGAACGCTTTATCTTTGGAGACACTGGCTTAGATTTTCTGCTCCACGCTTGCAGAGAGTTGGGCCTGAGCTGAGCCTTAGAAACGGGTAAGAGCCACTCACCCCTGTCTTCTGGCTGGGGGTTGGGGTAGTGTGTATGTCATCTGCCAGTGTCTTACGACGCCGGATATGTGGTTGATGATGGCTTTCTCTGCCAAATAGTCAGCTCTCTGAAGTGGTAAGTCTTTATAATTCCATGGTCCCCAGCAAAGATTTGGGCTCAAAATAGGTGCCAAATAGCTAAATGTTGAATCATCTCCAACTGCGGATTCTCCCACCTGGCATTCACAGCCTTCCCTGAGAGGCCACCGCTCACCTTTCCTGTTTATCTCCTAGTGCTTCCCAACAATACCAACACCTCACAGAAACTGCCTCCAAACAAGCTCTTTCCTTTGGCACTTCCATGCAGCCCCAGCAGCCTTTTATTAATGGTGGGCTTTGTACCTGATGCCCTCTGTCTCCGCTCCCACCCCTCTCTTCAGTCTCAGAATTACACTTGTCTGAATGGGAGTTTGATTAGAGATGGAGGGCACGGGCGAATGTGTCAGAGCATTCATGGGGGATTCCCGTAGACACATCTAGAAACCAAGTCCGTGAAGATGACTGTGGGAAGGTGCCCATCTTAGCATTATTTACGGTTGTAAAAACCGAAATCAATCTAAATGTACAGCAGGAAGGGATTAACTGAATTATTGTACATCTGGATATTATATAGTCATTGGAGATGATACATAACTATATCCATTGACAAGAAAAACATTTTTAAGTGAAAAAAGTAGGTTATAGAATTACATGTATGGTATCATCTACCTTTATACAAAATGATATGTATTTGAGAAGGATGTTGATTGAGCGGTTATCTACAGTTGCCTAGCGGGATGGAATTTTGCATTATTTAAAATTTTTATACCATTTTGTGTTGCTTGGAATTTCTATGTATTACTTTTTTTTTTTTAAGATTTTTTTATTTATTTGACAGAGAACACAAGTAGACAGAGGCAGGCAGTTAGAGAGGAAGGGAAGCAGGGCCCCTGCTGAGCAGAGAGCCCGATGTGGGACTCGATCCCAGGACCCTGAGATCATGACCTGAGCCAAAGGCAGCGGCTTAACCCACTGAGCCACCCAGGCGCCCCATGTATTACTTTTATAATCATAAAAATTAAAGTGTTTTCATTATGGGAAAACAACTCCGTGCATCCTTCGAGGCCTACTTTATATGTACATTCTCCAGGAAGCTTTCCTTGACGCACTCACTGCTCTACCCCCAGACTGGAAGGGCAGCTCTACCTCCTTTGTAGCCCATTGTCATCCTCTTAAACCTCTGCTCTTTCTCACTCTTGTGTGCAGTGGATCATCTGAGATCTAATCAATCTGAGATGTTCTCATTAGCCTCTGGGGCTCGGAACTCCTTAAGATCATGGACTGTGTTGTTCCTACCCATCTCCATGTTCACCCACAAAGGCAGCCTAAGGGGGCAATGGCTGCCATTCAGCTCCTGGCAATTATTGTTTTATGAGCCTGTAGGCCCAGATCTTGGGGTTTTTGAAGAGACCCAGAAATTAACCTGATATGTTTTTGGCAGGAATGGTGCTTAAGGAGGGGGTGCCTGCAGGCTTGGGGATAATCACCACCTGCCCCCATGCTTGCCCTAGACAGGATTCCTCCCCTTTGTCCTTGTCTGTTATGGGAATGCCCCTCTGGCTGGGATGACCAGACCTCGGGAGCAGAAAACACCCCTCACCCTCAAGGCTGCCTGGAGGGAGCCAGCTGCTCAGCCTCCAACAGATGCACTTTGGGTCCAGAAAAACCACAGAAAACCACTGTCCCATCTGAGTTAGGGCACCTTTCCCTCCAGGGATGTAACCATTGTTTCCTAATGACTGCCCCCTCCTAGCTTCAGAGCTCTCAGCTTCTTCCTCTTCCATTTTGAGTGGCAGCGGTGGTGACCACAGGGACCCAACCAGCAAGTCTCCTGGCAGCCTCACCAGAAATAATGATAAGGCACCTGGGAGGCAGGAACCCGCTTGGGGGCAGGGTAATCTCTTCCCACCGTTGAGCCTGATGATAGGAGATGTCACATGTTAAAGGCCTACTCTGTGCCTTTGGGCTTTGAAACATCTTTTTTTTTTTTTCCATCATATTTTGTTTCCAGTGTTCCAGCATTCATTGTTTATGCACCACACCCAGTGCTCCATGTAATACGTGCACTCTGTAATACCCACCACTTGAAACATCTCTAATCTAGCATCAGGAACTTCCAGATGGGCATCACTCTCTGCATTAAAAGATTGAGGCTTTGAGACCTGAAGCAGCTTGCTCAGGCTCATCACCACCTCCACGTCCCCCTCCTTCTCTGTCCCGCCCCCCCCCCCCCCCACACGCTCAGAAGGAAGACCTGAACCCAATCTGCTTGACTCAGCTTGTCTGCCACACCATATTGCACATGTTCGAGGCAGGGATGGACAGGAGGAACCTAGATAATAATGAACTAAGTTGTTCTTTTAAAGACCAAAGGAAGCCACACAATAGACCTGTTAAGGACATGTTGCCCACCTGACTTCTGTAGGCATATGAACTTCTCTGACCTCTGTGAGGTAGTCTCTCCCCAGACGTGCACAGCGTGTGGCCCAGTTGGGGAGCAGGAGCAGAAACTGGAACACAGGGCAGCAACTTGGGTGAGTACCCCGGGGACCATTAGTGGCAGAGACAAAAAACTCCACTTCCTGAGAAACCACAGACAGCACCCAGAGCTAGAGTGGGAGGTGAGAGCATCTGAGTCCCAGACCTCAGGGCCTAGGGCTGCGGTCCCTCCCAGCCTTTGGTCTGGCTTTCCTCTTGGCCTCAGTGCTTGGACCCATAACTCTTCACAAGAAACCCCTGTGACCTAAGGATTCCTGAGCCCATCTTCATTCTGGAACCTGAGCACTGGGCACACCAGAGGGGCTGACTGGTTGGTCCCCTGACATAATCATTCTAAGTAAGGGGTGTTGGGAGTTGTTGTAGCACCAGAACAATCTCCCTGGGAAGCTGTGCAGCCTTCGAGGCCTCTGCCAGTGCCCCCTCGACCTGGGTGGTGTCTGATGCACCTGAGCTGTCCTTGTCATCTGGACAGGGGGAAGGGATGCCTAGTAGTGACACTGTTGGCTGGAACCCTAGGGCTAGAGCCTTTGTGTCCTCCGAGAAGCAGCTACCCTCAAACTTTGCTTTTGGGGCTGTGGCAGGACATGCTCGCTGGTGAAAGGCGCTCTCCTTACACAACCAACTCCAGGGCTGGCTTCCCCTTCCTCACACCTCCATTTCCTCACCTGTAAAATGAAGAGTTTAGACTCCTCTATAATTCAAGATGTTTTAGCAGCACTAATATTTTTTTAGACATCTACACCAAAATCCAGTATGCAAAACATAAAGGTATGGTGTTTTGTTTTATTAAAGATGTACCCATTAGGGGGTGCCTGGGTGGCTCAGTCGGTTAAGCATCTGACAGGCTCAGACCATGATCCCAGAGTCCTGGGATCCAACACCCTCCACCACCCCCACTCCCACCCCCCCACCCCCGTCCGAGCTCTATTGGGCCTCTGCTTGGGTGGGAGTCTTCTTCTCCCTCTCCCTCTGACTCCACTCATGTTCTCTCTCTTTCTCTCTCTCAAATAAATAAAATCTTAAAATAATTCTTTAAGAAAAAAAAATGTACCTGTTAGAAAGGCAATTAGTAAGAACTGGGAGGCCATAAGGATGAACGGGATCGTTGCTGATTTTTACATCAAGCTCTGCTCCCAATTTATTCTACCGTTTTTTGGTTGTACAATATCAACAAAAATCGGGATTTTTTTAAAAAAAGATTTTATTATTTATCTGACAGAGAGAGAAAGAGAGAGAGCACAAGCAGGGGGGCCAGCAGAGAGAGATGGAGAAGCCGACTCCCCACTGAGCAGGGAGCCCTGATATACAGAGCTGCATGCCAGGACGCTGGGATCTTGATCTGAGTTGAAGGCAGATGCTTAACTGACTGAGCCACCCAGGCGCCCCAAAATCAGGAAAATTCTGATCACTGAGTAGTTAAAAACTCATTTTTTAACTTAACCTTGCAATCTCGGGATACTGAAAGAGGAAGAGTAAAGCTTATTTGTGTTGTTTCAAAGTTGAATCAGCAATGTATTAGGATGAACCCTATGTAATTGCCCGTATCCTAATGTTGTAACCTACAAAAACAGCAAATTCCTATAATTCAGTAAATAATAAGAGCTAACATTAATTTACTATGTGCCAGGCCCCAGCTAAATGTTCTGGAAGCATGATGTCTTTCAGCCCACACCCAATGCTCCGCCGTGCAGATAAGGACCTTGAGGCAGGGAGCTGTCTGAGCTTGTCCAGGTGACCAGAGCACCCCGGGTGAAGCGATCTGGCGGGCACGGGTTGCGGGGGCTGGGCCCCCTCGAGCTAGTCCGCCTCCTCCGGCCGCCTGGAGGGAAGAATCCAGCCTCTGTGCCCTGCGGCGCCCACCAGCCCAGGAGCTGTTTGTTTTCTTAAAGGGCTTAGCCAGCTCCCGAGCAGCGGCAGAAGCCGGATCCGTGAAAGGGGCTTTGTGTGCCGGCTGCGGAGGGCCGCGGAGAGCCAGGGCCCAGCCGGGGCGGCAGCTGCGGTCCAGCCCACCTGCACGGTCCCCAGAAGGGGCCGGGGAGGGGACGCTTGTACCCAGGGCCCTCGCTGCCTCCTGCTTGGCGGTGACCCTCCTCCCCAGGGGCCCGGTGTGGGAGGCAAGAGACTGGTGCCTACAACGTAGCCCCCAACCCAGGAGCGGCCGCAGCGCTCCGGGCAGTTGTGGGAACCGCCCACGATCTCAGAAAACTGAACTCAGAGCCTTCTTTGCGATTCAACAGGCCTTGTAGGTGATGCTGCTGCTGCTGCCTTTGGAGGCCTGAGAACCATTGTTCTGTGATCTGATCTGGAAATACTGGGGCCAAGAAACTAGAGCTTTTCAGCCCCTTTCTCCCAGAAACTTGGAAATGAAATTCATGTGTTAGAGAGTTAGTGCAGTTAAACTCATTCTAAAAACAGCAGTCACTTTGAAGGTCCACACACCCCTCATAGAGTGTGAGGAACTTAGCTCCGTGCTCATCTACCGAGCTGGCCTGAGCTTAAAGTCTACAGAAAATAAGCTTTTCCCTTGATTGTAATATGGGCTTTGGAGTCCACAGTATGTCATGTATGCCTCTTTACAGGAAAATATTCTCCAGAACTGATCTTCCCAGAGACATCCTAAAATATCTCCAGGCCAAAGATCTTGTCTTTATTCATTTGGATCTTCACTCATGTGTGGAACATGGTGGAATTAGGAGCTGCCGGTTTACTACCAGATGTTTTACAAGTCAGTTGCCTCTAACTAATCTCCCTGTAAACTGGTGATGAAACTCCATCAATTTGAGGTTTCTCAGGAACACTTGAATATTAAGCAAATAAATAAGGTGGACAACAATCTGTGGGGAGTGAGAGGTGTCCAGCTCTGAAGGTAACCCCTCACAGGCCTTCCTCTAACTCCTCCCTCCTGCCTCTCTCCCAGGCCTTCCCTCTGCTCCCAGCCTCTTCCCAACATCCTCTTCTCCATTCATTCATGGAGGCTTTCAACCCACGAATGTTTTTTTGAGTATCTCCTACATTCTTGGCACCATGGCAGCAGACTCTGAGGAGACCAGGTCCCTGGCCCAACGGCAATGAAAGCCTGGGGCAAAGTCG
Source organism: Mustela erminea (assembly GCF_009829155.1). NCBI lineage: Eukaryota > Metazoa > Chordata > Mammalia > Carnivora > Mustelidae > Mustela > Mustela erminea. The sequence continues at coordinate 45,405,960 of NC_045618.1, forward strand.
GGAGAACCAGGGAGGCACACAATAACCAAACATTATATAATGGAAGACAGGGTGATAGGATAGTGGTGAGGTAAGAGGTCAGGAAGGCAGGTCTCTTTGAGGAGGTTTAAGGCTAAGAATTGCAGTTTTTAGGCTAAGCCCACCAGCTAGGTAAGGAGTCAGGGAAGAGTGTTCCAGGGAGAGAAAACAGCAAGCGCAAAGGCCCTGAGGCAAGAAAGAGCTTGTTGGGTTTGAAGAACTAGAAGGTCACTGTGGCTGGAGCTGGTACATGAAAAGGAAGGAAAGGAAATGAGATGAGAGATGGAGGCAGGGCTGGGTCACTCAGAGCTCTGTAGACTGTGGTAGGGAGGGTGGGTTTTGTTCTTAGTATAACGGGAAGCCTTCTGAAGGCTTGAAGCAATGCCTTGATGGTGGTTTGTTCTAATCAGAGAATGGACCTTATATGAGAAAGGGAGGCAAGGGAAAACAGGGAGATCCATTAGGAAATGTAGCTGTTTTCTGGGTGGTAGGATCAGAGACAGAGGGCGGTCATTAGGACAGGTGACCAAGAAGTTTAGAGGTCTTAGGTTCCTGGGAGAGGATTCCCCGGTAAGTAGACAAGGAGAACAGGGTCTCTGAGTGATGGCGCTCCAAAGTGCAAGGGAAGAAATGAAACCCCACCACTTCTGTTCATAATGGGTCGTTTCCCTTGCGGGAAGTTTCAGCTTCCTGATTCTGGGGCTCTTGTGCGATGGAATTTGGGGGAAGAACATGTGGTACATAGTATTGGTGAGACCTGCTTGCGTTCTTTGGGGTCATCCTCTCAGCCTCTCTCTGAGAGCAGAGCTGAGGGTGGGGGGTGGGGGGCGACTTTCTGCTCCAGCTCAGAAGCCCCTCTGCACTAGCAGGGGAGGAAGTGAGTCAGTGGTCCCCCAATCACCAGCCTCTACCCCTAAGACAGGTGCTCTTGCTTCCTCCTTCCCACCACAAGTCCTCCAGCCTGCCCAGACCTTTGTTGGGAGAAGTCAGAGGAGTCCTGAATGGGACTCTGCTGAATGGGACAGCTCCCTTAGGGCTGAAATGTAGGGTGCTCAGTGGGGGAGTAGAGGCCCTTTTTAGCCCAAGGGTGAGAGATTTCTGGATTAAATCCTGCCCCATACCCAGGAAGGCCTTGTCTGAGGGGGTGAGCAAGAACAGCCTAGTGCTCTCTCCCACAGTCCCTCTTCCCTGTCTGTTGCCCTGTACAAAGACACCACCCACCTCTGCCTCCAGGACAAGCCCACAAGCTGCCGTCTTCTCAACACCTGCTCTGCTGAGGGCTTAACAGGGATCATCTAAGTTTTTATACACTCTCCTGAGGGAGCCCTATAATCCCAATTTTGCAGATGAGAACAGGTCTACACAGTTCAGGAAAGCCAAGCTATCTGTCCCCCAAAGCAGAGCCCAGGGCTCTAAACTGCTTCTTCCCGGCAAACTGGACCTGAAGCAGATTGGGGCTGAAAGATAAATGAATGGATGAAAAAAATAAATGAATGTAAGGGCTCATGGATGCTGGGAGAGGCAGACATCAAAGCCAGATTGTCCAAGCCTTCCTAGGTGAGGTCTTGTTCCCAGGGTCTAGGTGAAAAGTGGCGGGAAGGGGATGGGGGGCAGCCTAGTCCCGGGAATGGGTGTGAGAACGCAAAAAACATCCTTGATTGGCCCCCAAGGTAGGCGCCAAGGTTTGGGCCTTGCATCCCTCCCTGTCCAGCGCCCACAGACCCTAGTCGTTACTAGGCGCTCAATAAAGAGCAGATGAAATTTTGGCTCATCAGAATTCCTGGAAGTCTGCGGCTACTCAGTAAATATTGACAACTGATAATTGTCCGACGAAGGGTCCCCACCTGCGGCCCACTAGGCTCAGGGGGCGGTGCTTGGCCCCCGCCGCCTCCGCGCGGTGCCTAATCGGCCCCTCGCACGACCCGGCAGCGCGAGGGAACGCCCGGGGCGGGGCCAATTTGGGGCGGGGCCTGACCGAGGGGGCGGGCCCGGTGCGGCCCGCCGGGGTCTGCGGCGTGAGCTGGGAGAGGTCTTGCTTGCTGCTTCCCGCTCGGAGGGGCTGGAGCCGGGGTGCGGATGCTGGAAGTTCACATCCCGTCGGTGGGACCCGAGGATCCCAGGCAGAGCCCAGAGAAAGGCCACATGGTGAGCTGGGACACTGGCTGGGAAGGGGCATGGGACCCGCCGCATTTCCCCGCGCCGAGCGTAGTGGGGATCCCGCGCCCGGGCTGGAGCATCCGAACGCGGCGGGTCAGGCGGTCCAGAGACCGCCAGCCGAGGGTCTCGGGCCGCTTGGATTTGGCAGCTCCGTGGACGACGGTCCGGGTTCACCGGGGACTGCACGTAGCAGAGGGGCGGGTGCATCCTCCCCATCTCCCCAAGTGTGAGGGCAGCGTGGGAGGGTCCCCGGAGATTGGCGGGGCTCCCGGGGCCGCTTTGTACCTTTGAGCGCGGGAGGGTGGGCGGGTTGCGGCCGTGGGTCCTGTTGAGCCCTCCCGCTGGGCCTCACGCGCACCTGGCCGCCCGCCCGCGCCCGCCAGGTGTTCCGAGTGGAAGTGCTGTGCCGCGGGCGCAGGCACATCGTGCAGAGGCGCTACAGCGAGTTCCACGCGCTGCACAAGCGGGTGAGGCTGCGCCGCCGACCGACCGACCCCGGCCCGGCTCCTGTCCAGCTCCTGGGAGATGGGCGGACGAACTGCGGCCCCAGCCTCTGTCACCCCCATTACCGCCCCGCTCCCTCCGTCCTGGGCACAGACCTCCCTTCGGGCTTCGGGGTGGACGCAGAGGGGCAGGGCCCAGCTTGTACCGTCAATGCCAGTCGCGTGGTCGGCCATCCCTCGGGCATTTGGGGGAGGATGGGGGGAGACTGGGTCCTGTCCCAACCATCACTCACTACGGTCTGCCCCGGGGTAGAGCCTGAAGTCTGGAAGTGGGGGCAGGGAGGACCGGGGGAGACTCGGGCTCAGTGAGCTTGAGGGCTCAAGCAGAATGCTGTGATGGCACCGCGGTAACCTTCTGGCAGATCAAGAAACTGTACAAAGTGCCCGACTTCCCCTCAAAACGCCTGCCTAACTGGAGGAGCAGAGGATTGGAGCAGCGGCGGCAGGGCTTGGAGGCCTATATCCAGGTGTGCAGGGGGCGCCCTCTGTTAATCCCCAGCCTGCTGGACCAAAGGTGTGGACCGGGGTGGGGGGGGGTGCAGGTACAGGGAGTGAAGGGGACCCACTCTCCAGCATGCTGTGTACGACCCCAAGCCTCAGTTTTCTGAACAGTCATGGGTCCAAACAGCTCTCTCTGTGTTGAGAGAACAGGATGAGGTAACACAGAGGCAGTGGTTTCTGCTCAATGAAAGCTAGTTCTTGCTTTCCTCCAGGGTGAGAGCCTGGGCTACCGTTAATACTGAGGATTTGGGTGGGGACCCTTCTCCCTTTTCCCCACACAGAGATGCCAGATTCCAGGCCATGTTGGCTTCCTGGGCTTACAACCCATGGAGTCACCCAAGGCCCAGTGCTCAAAAGGTACCCAAGCTTGGTTTAATGCTCTGCTCGTTCTTGAAATTCTTGGTCATCTTAGAACCCCCACCCTCTCCATTTTGCACTGGGCTCTGTATGTTACACAGCAGGGTCTGATTACAGGTTCCCTCTGATCCCTCCAGGGTGTCCTGTACCTGAACCAGGATGTGCCCAAGGAGTTACTGGAATTCCTGAATCTTCGGCACTTCCCCACAGACTCTAAGGCCAGCAGCTGGGGGTGAGTGCCTCTGGGGACCATGGCCAGTCAAGAGAGAGGGGCCCCAGTGCTGGGGGCACAGGGTCTCTTTGCAGCAAGCAGGTGAGGAAAGGTTTTACTTATTATTTTTAGATTATTTATTTGAGAGGAGTATGAGAGGGGAGGTCAGAGGGAGGAGCTGACTCCCAGTAGAGATGGGAGCTGGAAGCCCAACTCAAACGCAGGGATTATGACCCCAACCAAAGGCAGTTGCTTAACCAACTGAGCCACCCAGGTGTGCCTTATTATTTATCTTTGAGGAAAGGTTATAGAGGCCAAGTCCTTTTTCTTCTTACAGCTGTCAGGCATGGGCCTGTTTCTTCTTTGAGACGTGACCTCCCTCATTAGCTTTCTTGGCGGTGGGGATAGAGTGGCTATTTTCTGGACAGTCTTGGTTACCCCAGCCACCTCCGGAACTGAGCTTGTTACAAATAGAAGCAGTGGTCCCCTGGGAGGCGAAGTGCTGGGGTTGCGTGTCTCCACCTCTTCCTCACGCGCGCCCCTGCCCCCCCCCACCCCCCTCACCAACCGCAGCTCACAGCGCGTCTCCTCTTTTCAGCGCCCTGGGGGAGTTCCTGCCGCAGGACAGCAGGCAAGTCAAAGCCCCTGCCGCCCCCTAGTGGCCGTGCGCCAGGAGGCGGCCTGAGGCTGTGGGGCCTATCTTCCCAACTGCAGACTCCCACCCCCCACCCCCGCCCCCAACCACCACCCTGGTTTCTGTTGGTGCCTTCTGAGCCCACTTACCACCCACCTTTTCCTTTTGGGGTCCCTAGTCTCTCCCCTGCCTCTCCCTCACTGTTCTGGACTCTTCCCTCCTAGCTCCCAGCTGCACCACCGGCCTGTCATCAGCTTCTACACGGATCCCTACATTTGCAGCCCATCCTCAGGTGAGGGGTGGGGGCTCAGACCTATAATCTGCTAGTAGGGCCTAGATGTCAGGATGGGAATCCAGGTTGAACCTGCCATTTTCAGCTCAGGACTTCAAGGCAGCATCTTGGGCCTACTGCCTGCCTTTGGGGTCATACCTGTCCTGCTGCTCCTGTGGCCTGCTTTGTTTTCCTTCAGAAAGTGGACGTGGGGAGATAAACTTGGCACTCCTGGTCTCCATTCCTCACCATCCTGGCTTTACCAAGCTAATGTGAACAGAATGTAAGCAGGACATGCCAAGGCCTCATTTGGGATGGCCAGCTGTTCTAGGGCCTTGGCAGGGACCTCTGTTCCTGAGGGGGCTGAGCCTATGGGTTCAGGCGCTCACGTAACTACAGACCTGAGGCCAGGCCGGCCCTCCATCTTTTCTCCCTTTGCTTCTATTTTCTTTCTGTCCCACAGAGCCTCTGCCCAACGTGGTGGTGAATGGCGTACTCCAGGGCCTCTACGGCTTCAGCAACAGGCCAGCTGAAGCTCAGCCAGAGGCATCTTGTCATCCTGCTCCTTTGCCAACGATGCCCTGACCAGCCCAGAGGCCTATGGGCCACCTGCCAGGACAGGCACATGCCTCAGTGTATGTGCTCCCTTCTCAGAGGCGGCGGGGTCCCCCCAGCCCAGACCCAGGACTTACCCACCCTAGGTGTCAGGGCAGGGACAACAGGGGATAAGGAGTAAAGGGAGAAGTCCATTTAGAGGTAGGCAATGAAAAGGAAGAGGTGTATTTCTTCCCCTACACCAGAAGGGGGCAAGGGGCAAAAAGTGGCACCTTAGTGGCAAAGGTTAGAAGCAAGGAGCAAAAAGTTTCTGATTGCTATTTGTGAGTAGTTTTTGGGGAAGAAGGGTTCAGACCAGAGCCCCCGAACAGGGGACAGCACCCCCTGCCACAGGATCCCAGACATTCTGGGACAGGGACTTCAGCAGCTGTTGCAGGCCCAAGAATCCAGCCCACACAGTGATTATAAAAAAAACCATCTTTTTTTTTTAATTGGTCAGCATTGGTAGGACTTTGTTACAAAACCAGGCCGGTAGGTAGGCCTGCCGAATGTGCGGGGAGGGGTCCACTCTGTCAGAGGCCAGCACTGGGGCCAGAGCAGCACGGAACCCTGCGGCAGCCGGTCTCCACCCAGGGGAAGGCAACAGGGCTGCACAGATGGTGGCTCAAAGGGAAGAGGTCCCGGGGGCCCTACTCCTTGGCGATGGCGAAGGGCTTCTCCACCTCGATCTTGCCACAGTCTGCAATCGTCACATCCTTCAGGGGCTTGTCCCGACTGTCGGTCTTGGTGCTCTCCACCTTCCGTACTACCTCCTGGGAAGGTAGAGCAGAGCCGAGTCAGGAGGTCCACCCCTCAAAGAAGAAAGGCTTCAGAATCTGGCCGAGAAAATCTGCCCCCATGGGAGAAAGAGCAGGCAAACCATGGGGCCCCAAAAACCCTAATGGAATCCTAGCCGGGGAGACCCTAGCTGTAACATGAGGAGGCAGTAGTTTTGATCCTCTGCAGCAGGACTAGGCAGAGCTAAGGGAGAAGAGGAGGGGGGTGGCTGGGGAGTGGGTACCCAGTGGCCTCTCCGGGATGATAGTGTGTTCGGCTGGGTTCTGCACAACAGAGGGTAGTGCCAGCCTCTCACTGAGCAAGTGAAATAGAGGCCCCTGTCCTTGTGCAGGCCACAAAAATTGAGAACTTGGGGGCAGAGACACATAAGGTAGTTCCTGATTCCCTCCAGATTTGGACATAGGAATACTGGCAATCTATGGGTCCCTACTGGGAAAGGGATAAACTACATGGTGCCCCTGCCCATGAATGTCCATTTCCTGGGGAAGGCCACCCAGGTTTAGCCCCTGCCCCCCAAACTCACCATGCCTTCCAGAACTTTGCCGAATACCACGTGCTTGCCATCTAGCCAGGCTGTCTTCACCGTTGTGATAAAGAACTGGGAGCCATTGGTGTCTTTGCCTGCATTGGCCATGCTCACCCAGCCAGGCCCGTAGTGTTTCAGCTTGAAGTTCTCATCAGGGAAGCGTTCACCATAGATGCTCTTTCCTGGGAAGAAAGAGTATAGCAAGGAGCTGAGCTGGCCCAAATCAAGCATCCTTTGGGGTGAGGATTCCAGGGACTCAACCTGTCTTTGGTCAGGCCAGGCTCCAGTGGATTATAAGGACATAAAAGCTGTTCACTTCCTTCCCTCTGGTCTCAGAGCCAAACCATGCTGACAGACCAAGTGAGGCATGAGGCCAGACTGATTTAGTGAACAGCTTATCCCATTGGTTACTTTGAGAACATAACTGAGTGGCTTTTAAATAAGGCAAAGATCGACAGCTACTCTTGGCTATGGCCGGAGAGGTCTGCCACAGGAACTCTGAAGTACTCTGGTATAGAGAGGTGCTTTGCAGAAGCAAAGAAAAGGACAGCTGTGGCTGATCAGCTTTTCTTTCTCAGAGCACAGAAGATAACGGAGATGAGTGGGGAGGGGCTGCCACTTGGGTTCTGGATGATCAAGTGCCTCTTACCACTAACACAAAATAAAAGCTGGGTGTTGATGTGTATAGTGTGTCTACCCACAAAGGATCTGAGGCCCAGGTACATGACGAAGGGAGCTGGGCAGACCCTGACACCACTTCAGAAATCCTCATACCTGAGTTCCCAGAGCTGCTTCCGGGAGAAATCCTGCCCCCTACTTTCTCCCTGTCTCCTCTTGGGAGATTCACAGTGTGCATTAGTGACTATAGGTCCTGGAAAAACCCAGTAACAAGCTACACTATTTTACCCAACACCTTTCAAACTCACGTACAAAACCTATACCTATTTGTGGCAACTCCTGGGTCAAGTGTTGGCTCAGAGTCTCCTCTCCATGAGAGTCTTCCTTGTAAATCTCCGGCATCTGCAGGGTTTCTGCCAGAAACCCCCCACAGCTCCCTCCATGGCTCTGATCACTTTCCCAACTCCTATGGAATAACTCTTCGTTTTAAACTCAATATATTTCATCATTTTTCCCTCCAGACTTCAGTTATTCTTTTGACAACTTTTCCTTTGCCCACTGCCCATGCAGCTCCCACCTGCATTATCTACTCGTCCTTCCTCTCCACTCCTGCCACCCCCACTCCAGTAGTGACTAATGCTCAGAGTGGGAACGATGTACGCTGGAGGACAGTCACGAGCAGTTTACACACAGAAACACGGCCCCATTATCCTCCCTCAAACTCCTTTGTGCCTAGGTCTTCCTCCCGTTCAAGCTCTCCGTGGATCCTCCCTCCACAGAGGACAAGGCCAGGCTCCCGGGCCTGGCCGCAGCCCAGCATGGGCTCCCCGTGTGGTGCGTGCTCTCCCTCCATCTCGGAACCCCACCTTCAGCCAAGCTCCTGCCACAGAACAGCAGTGGGTTCACCTGAGCCCCACCTCTTTGTCCAAGTTCTCCCCGGCCAGACCCTGACCAGATCCTCCCTCACAAGCAAGAGGCCACTACTGACCAGCTTGGCCGGAGCGACCCCTCTGCTTGCCGGCACCTGGCAGTGGCCAACTTACCAGGCAGCTACCCTGCAGCACCCCAGCTCTTCCCACTCTACACAAGAGGAAGGTGAAGCTCAGAGGACTCACTTGCCTGAGGTCACTAAGCACGAGGACGGCGGACCTCACCCAAATGTGTCTGCCCCCATGCATACAGTGCTTTGTATCGCGTCTGCTCCGTCTCAGGCACTGTTGCCGATGGCCATCACTCACATTCCGTACTGTTCCATAGCTTCCATGTCCTGTTCCCCTGGCTCCTCCCACCTAGACGGTGAACAACCCAGCAAGAGCCTGACCTAGAGCCACTGACCCACGTGTTTCACTTTGCTCCCCACCCCCAGGGGGTACCTCAAGAAAAGTCACCAAGGCTGTGGGCCCTGACCGGCAGGGATGAGAGCCACACGACCCCCCGCTCTTCTCCTCCCCTTTGTCCTGGGGTCCCTGTACAAAGAAGGCCACAGCTGGTCCCCATGCGGGTGCTAGTCCTGCTTCTGCAGCTGGGAGAGGAGGCAGCTCGTCTGCCCAGCACAATCCAGCCCTCCCAGCTTAAAGGCTGTACCAAGAGAGCCTGGTGCCCAGTGGGCCCGAGGTTACCTCCAGTGCCATCTCCCCGGGTAAAGTCTCCACCCTGGATCATGAAGTCCTTGATCACACGATGAAATTTGCTGTTTTTGTAGCCAAATCCTTTCTAAATAAGGGAAGGAGAAGGTGAGAAGTGGCATGCGACATCAGGCAGATACTAGACCCTCCATGAACCCAGCCCACAGCTCCACCTCCCAGAAGAGACACCACTGACCAGATTCGTCATTCGACATGCCAAGTGAGCAGTGACCAACGGGCCAGGCACAGAGCACACAGACCCAGGAGAGGCTAAGACTGCACACTCCTCAGCCTTTATACAATTCTACTTCACATGTCGTCTCCACCTTTCCCCCTCATTTTCCTCTAATCGTAAGAACAGATGTAAGACGGGCCAAAAAACAACAGTTACCTGCTGAGTCACTGCAAGGTTGGAATACAGACATTTTTTTTCTCTGGTAATTTTTTATTCTGATTCCAGTATAGTTAAGATACACCATTATCTTAATTTCAGGTGTACAATACAGTGACTAACAATGCTATATACATCACTCAGTGCTCATCCTGGTAAATGTACTCTTTTTTTTTTTTTTTGCAGCAGTCTTTTTTCTTTTCAAATATTTTTATTTATTTATTTGACAGAGAGAGAGAGCGCGCGATCACAAGTAGGCAGAGAGGCAGGCAGAGAGAGAGGGGGAAGCAGGCTCCCCGCTGAGCAGAGAGCCTGAAGTGGGGCTCAATCCCAGGACGCTGAGATCACGACCTGAGCTAAAGGCAGAGGCTTAACCCACTGAGCCACCCAGGTGCCCCTTGGTAAGTGTATTCTTAATCCCCACCACCTGCTTTAGAGTTAAGAGGAATACAAACTTTCTTAAACAGGGCACTCCTGTTTCTTTAAAAACCTGGGAAGCTCTGGGCCCCTTACCCTTAAGAGAAAGTTCTGGTGCACAGGCCACAGACTAGTTTCCACAGATATGTTTTCCTTGATTACTGCAATGTCTTAAAATTGCTTTTTGTCAGGGAGCCTGGGTGGCTCAGTTGTTAAGCATCTGCCTTCAGCTTGGGTCATGATACCAGGGTCCTGGGATGAAGCCCCACATCAGGCTCCCTGCTCAATGGGGAGCCTGCTTCTCCCTCTCCCACTCCTCCTGCTTGTATTCTCTCTCTCATTGTATCTCTAACAAATAAATAAAGAAAATCTTAAAAAAATTTTTTTTCTCAAAAAAAAAAAAAAATCCGTATTTCTGGATTTAGTTTAAAACCTCCAGAAGATACGATAATACCAGGTTCCGAGAGCCGCAGAGCAGCGGTCAGCTGCTGGTACTCGGTGAGGGTTACCGCTGTAGATAGGCCACTCTCTGCACTTCAGTTTGCTGCCAGCTTTACGTGCCAATTTCACTTGAGTTCAACTACCTCTGTTCCAGCCACTTACCTCTCCCGTGGCTAAGGCCACAAAATTATCCACTGTTTTTGGAACTGTCTTTCCAAAGAGACCAATGACTACCCGGCCTATATCTTCATCTCCAATTCGCAGATCAAAGTACACCTGAGAAAGAAGACCATTTCAAACTCAGCCTTTTCGAAGGGGTCTTGCCAGAGAAGCCAGGGCCCAAGAAGTTACCATGAAGGTCGTACAGAAAAGAGCCCTATTTTGAGAACAGTAGTTCTGAACCGGATTACGGTGGTAACAAAAACCCTATGAGAATCTAATGAAGGCTCCAGACACTTCTCCCAGAAAATGTCTGTTTGCACTCCCTTTAGACTATAGGGTAGCAAACAACCTTTAGTCTACATAAATAATGAGCGCAGATTCTGGAAACGAACATCAAAAAATCTTAAGAGGGGAATTTAACTTAGTTAGCATCATGCAAGTCTGAACGAGACTGCTGTGCTTCGTAACTGCAAGTGGGTAACATCTGGCCTGAGTAAAGAAAAGGATTCCCAGTTTGCCAGGCGTGATCCTTGACTATTTTCCCAGCGCTGAACGGTATTCGCAAGACTGCTCTGAGGCTGACAGTATCAGCCCCGGCTGCACATGCCGGGCGCCCACTCCTGGGTCAAAGCAGGGGCTGGGGTGCCGGGGAGGGCCGGGCAGTCTCCGGTTTGAATGAGGAGAAAAGCCCGGACGCCACGAGGCCACAGCCGGGAACCTAGGCAGAGCCTGAGCCAAAGCCAAGGACGCCCAAGCCTGAGCTCCGGGAGCTTAAATGCCTCGGACACCGGTGACTTGCGGCTCCGAGGCCAGAACGCCGGCGACGGGGGGGTGGGCTTCGCCAGGCAGGTCAGGAGAGGGGAGGACGGACCTTGACGGTGACTTTGGGCCCCTTCTTCTTCTCGTCGGCCGTGGAGGGACCTGGCAACAGCAGGAAGAAGACGGACCCCACGATGAGGGCGGCGGCAAAGAGGACCTTCATGTTCCGCTCAGAGAGGCGCAGCATCCACCGGGCAAAGAGAGCGCGGCCCCGGCAGCCGAGGGCCGGAAGAGGGTGGGGACGCGTTGGCGAGAGCACCGGCGCCACCACTGAGAGCGACTGAGGGGGGAAACCGGGGCTCCTGCCAGTCTCCTGGCAGGAGGTCGTCCCTATTTTCCCCCTCTGGATTGGCGCCGGGTAGTAGGGCCTTGCAGGGGGCGTGGCCCGGCCCGCCGGCAGGGTCGGCCAAGACGCGGGCTCGTGGGTGGCTGCCACGTTTCTGTGGCCCCATTGGCTCCCCACCTCGCCAGGGCCCACCAACAGGAAGAGCATCCCGGAAGGCGGCACCGCCCCGAAGAGCACGCGGATTGGGTCTCTGAGGAGACTACAAACCCCAGCATGCAGAGCAGCCACTCCCGTGACCAGTCTTGCTTTCGCGGAGGGAAGTTGTCTGGAGGGTTAGTTATGTTAGAAGGGCCGGGGACTGGAAGGTACGACGTTCTGATGTTTTCCGAGTTGGACCAGTCAAGCATTAGCCACCACTAGCTTGGGTTTAAGTATGGTAGCTTCCCAAAATTCGGGGCATCCTTCTGCTCACCCAGATTTTTACCTTATACTGCGCCTTCTACTTGTCTTGCTTCAGAACCTTTTCTTTTTGACTTAGTCCCTGTCACTTTTGTACCTGTTTTTCTCTGGTCTTAGTGTGCCAACTGCTGTATGTATGAGTCAGTGCACACTATTTTTGTATATTCTGGTTCTTAACTTCCTTCTTCATCTATTTTCCCAAGTAAACTGTTTTTTGTTTTGTTTTGTTTTGAAGTAGGCTCCACACCCAGCATAGAGCCCAATACAGGCTTGGACTTCCGACCCTGAGATCAAGACCTGAGCTGAGATCAAGAGTAAGACACTCACCTGACTGAGCCACCCAGGCGCTGCCAACTAACCACTTTTTTTGAGCAACGAACTGTGTTGCATGTGTTGCACTTTTGTGTACATCTCCCCCAACACTCCTGCAGGGCTAAGTGTCCAACAAATATTGATTGCAATAGCATCATTAACAGGGAGGTGGAAAATCATATATATATATAAGATTATATATATAATCTTAATTATATAATCATATAATCAATATAAGATTATATATATAATCTTATGTTAAGATTATATATAATATATAATTATTATATATAATCTATGATAAATATATAATCTTATATATAATCTACATATAGATTATATATATATATATGAAATGGCCTCAGGTTCAGTTTTGACACCTCCAGGTCAGGGATAGTTGTCAGATGCTCTCTGACAACTTGTTCCTCTCTACCACATATACACTTGTTCCTCTCTCATATACACTTCATCACTGGGAGTCTCACCCAGAAAAATAAAATTACACACATCTTTCTAAAATTTAGACCTATGACATTATTAAATGTCTTTAAACCAGTTTTCAAAGATTAATATGGAAATTCTAGGTCTTCACAGCCTGAATTATAGGTAGGAATTTTTCTGTTTCAATTAGCTGAACCTGCAATTTGGTCTCTTTATGAGGTCTGGGCCAAGCTGGAGTTTATGCATGGCCGCTGGCATTAACTTGTCCTTGCTAACACCAAGTTCAATATGGCCAAGGTGCAAATCTTCCATAGGTGTCTCAGATAAACACACGACATTTGCTGTTTCTAATCTTCACACCTCAATTCAGACCACCTCAATCTGGTAAAGGTTCTTCTAGGTAGAACTTCTACTTCTAGGTAGAACTGCTGCACTGACAGGATTGATCTTCCAATACCCCCATCCCCCATCATTTTTTTGGTCAGGCCTCTTTTGCCACTGACTGGTCTGATGCTAACCATAGCTACTGGGAAAAATGTTTACCAAACTATGTTTTCAAAGTACCCTTCTCCACATGAGGAGCTAATGCTAAAACAGCATAAAAGCAGCCTCCTCTGTACCTCCCCCACTGCTATGGAAAAGAAAAAAAAAAAAAAGCCCGATGGATAAAATGTTCTAAATGTGAAGTTTTTCCTTTCATGATGAACTTAAAACACGTCTTCTGCTTACTTACCTACCATTGAAAAAACACAAAATCATTAAGTAGTAATTTAGTAACAAAAATTGTAACTAGCCAATCATGCCGATTGACAGTTGATCTGTGGCTATATATACATATCATACACACACTTGTGATTTTATAATTGCACATCATAGTTTTATCCTCTATCTGTATAGATGGTTAATTAGTAGAGCAGAATAACAAAGCTATCTTAACTTCCTGATGTTCTACTACCTAAGGTGTTCTACTACCTAAGAACCACAGGGATTCTGGAACCAGTATGTGAGTCATGAATGTCCAAGTTCTGCCAGGAATATTTCAAGTGACTGACAGGACAGAGCAATGTTCAACCCAAAGGAATGAAGCAAGAATGCCAAAGTATTTTCATTCATTCATTCATTATTTTCATTCATCAGCCCTGAGTCACGTCTAAGTTAATCTTGGCTGGATTCTTCGTTACAAACCAACCAGGGGAAATTAAAACCAGACAAACCAACCAACAAACCAAAGAAAATTAGTCAAGAAAGGTAAGACATTTTATTTTACATACAAAAAGGGTGCAAACTGAGTCCTTTCTTCCCCAAATTGGGGAAGAGGTATACTTAAAGATCACATTTGTGTTTTCCGTGGTGCCCTAGGAAATGGGCTACTCTGAGATAACATATCAAGACCCATTTTCCGTTGTTTTTTGTTTTTTTTTTTTCCCCCAAAGAAGGCTACTTCCTCTGCAGAGGAGTTTCTCCCAATGGTGTACAAATCTCTCCCTGGAGGAACCATTCAAATACACTTGAAATTGACATTCATGTTTAAAAATACTACAAGTTTCATTTTCACAGCTGAGCTATGTGACCAGTGCCAGGGTTTATGAAACATCACATATCTAAAATAAAACAAAAAGTTTAAAAAAAAAGTATTTTACAATAATCAGACACATCCACACAGCAATTAAAACTGATTTCCACAGCTGATTTATACATCTAGTCTTAAAAAAATTGCAATCAAATCCCAACATCTTTTTTAAAAGTACAATGGGCAAAGATTAAAGAAACAGACAAAATAATAATATAATAAATTAGAGCATGTAATATATCCAATGGGAATTGATGAATCAACATTACTTTCCAATGGGGGGGGGTGGTTATATTTTTGGTTTCATCTCTTATCTTTTCTGCTGTTTACTCTTCTGCTCGATAAATGGGGCTCATTCCCAGAGCCAACTTCCTGCGACACTAATTCGAGAAGCTCACTTGTTAGTTGTTTACTTCTGAGAATATGCAGTAACACATGTTCCCAGTGGCCTGGGCTGTAAGTCTTTATGGAAGTGAAATGCACAGATGAGAATGTGCACGAACACGTGTGCACACACACACACACACACAGGCATACAAGTGCAACCACGTACACCCATTTGTAAGTGTATTTCCCCCCAAAGAAATGGCTCATTTTTCCTGAGACATTCCTAACAGATTGACAAACCTCTTAAAGAAAGCTTTCGGTGCAAGGGCTGGCCTGGGATTTGGTCTGGAGCTCATGAAGAGGAACACTGAAAATGTCTCACCTGCCCTTAAAGAGGGGGTTTTCAGGGAAGGGGCAGTCAGGACAGCTGTCCTCGTGTGTTATCGGGATGAGTGCACTGCACCCCCCACTTATTACCATGGATAACCCTCTGCTCTGAGACATTGAAGGTGGTGATGGCACTGGAAATATGACTGTGAGGACAAAGAGGAGGAAAGTAACAAAAGAAATTCTGTCCACAGAACGAGGTTTCTTTATAACATCACGTTTGGTAATAAAACTAAAAACATATGGAGTACACGTTCACTTTTTCCTTTGTAAGCTGATCTACAAATACTGGGGTGGACTTCCTGGTTGCTTTTTAAGGAAATCTGTCAACTACTACTGTCTATATCCAGGGAACCTACTTACTATTTTGAATACAATTGAGAAACCTATTCTTTTGCACTCAGTCACCTGCAAAAGTAGTTATGAGAAACCTGTTTTTAAGACTGCTTAATTGATTGAAAACTTTCAAGATTCCTTATTTGTGGCTAAAAACTGCTCAAAACTCTGTAAACCCTCACAAGGGCCGTGGATTCCTTATTTTAAGATTCAGAAACGAAGCCACCCCTCCCCCCCCACCCCGGCCCCCAAACAAGACAACAAAACTATAGGGATCTCTTTTCGATTCCTGCTGACCCATCACAGGGAAGACTGGGAGTCACTGGCCATCAATCTCTAGGCAGGGCTTTCCCAGAGGTCTGGAGTTGGCAAAAGCAAGAACCCCAGAGACAAGTGCCTGTTGCTCATATGGCCAATCCAGACGGGGTGCCACGTGACAGGTGGGTTGCTGGAATTCACCCACCCACCTTGGGGCAGTGGTGGGGAGGGTGGCAGTGGACTGGCAAAGGCAATGTTGGCCAGATGGTGCTCTAAGCTCCCAATCTGAGGGACTCTAGCCCTAACGTGGCTGACACTGGAGATGATATTGTCAGGGCTACTCACTGGGGATGGAAAACTGGCTTAAATATGAAAGTGGAAGAGGTGACTGGGACACACACAAATCAGGTGGAATTGGGAGAGATGCATCAGAAGAATACGTTCCTTTGAGATGCTTTCTGGGCTGTTTTTGAGAAACGCAGGCCATGCTTGCTCACTGGGCGGGGGGACAGGGGGGATAAACTCTACCTTTTGCATACAAAAAAATTTAAGGCTATGATCCTTAGTAACCACTCCAACATACATTACTATCACTGCATATTTCTGACATTAAAGATGGTTACTCGCACTGAGAATCAACACTGAATATGCACCATCAGCATACACTTCCAGTGAACTACATTGGGATAAAGAGGCAATGGACCCTCTTCTGGCTACCAGCGGGGGCTGTTTCTTTGTACTCGGAGTTCATGGACATAAACAGGCAAATCAACATCACTACTGAAAACTCCAGGAACCTGCCATCTCCTGTTGCCCCTGTGGGTCAGAGTGAAATGGAACTTGAACTGGAGGTCAGCCAAGTCCCTTGACTTGTACCTTCTTAGACTCTGTTTACTCCTAGACAGACCCAGTACAGCAGAATGTTAAGGCAGTCCTGAGAGCATAGTGGCTGCTGGCACACTGCCTGCCCTTGCAGAGGAGTCCAGAGTGAGATCCCTGGGAAATGGCACGTGTGTGCGGCAAGGGTTCAACCCTTGCAACGCCCGACTGCGCAGACACAGGTCATCCTCTGGGCATACAGAAGGACCGTTTATGCCTGGCTGGATCGCTGCCCTGCCTGCCTCAATCTGCTCAGGATACAATGCCAGAGGGGCCGCAGAGCTCGGGAGAACTCCTGGTGGCATGTAGTAAGGGTTTTTTAATGAACAGATGCTGTTAGTACTTACTGCTAACTCAGGAACAACCGCAACAATCCCAAAGAAAAGATCCCTAGGCACCATGTTGAGAAATGGAGAAAGCTCAAAAAACTGCAGTGAGCGGACTGGGGTGGCTGGTGGGTGGAGGGGGTGCCCAGCCTCGGGGGCCTGGCTGAGGCACAGCGCTAAGCAAATATAGCAAACGGGTGGAGGCGGGAGCCCTGATGGGGCTGGTGGGGATGGTACTGATGGCCAAATTATTCCTTAGGTAGTCTTTTTATTCACTTTTTATTTTTCAGGAAGATCACAATGGAATCTCTATGGGGTCTGGGACCACCTTGGAGTGCTAATGGCCTTGGAAAAATCACTATGACCCTTTGTTATGAAAATCACATACCTAGTAAGAGATTGGGGGGGCAGAGAAAGAACAGTGCATTAGGAAGGACCCCCCATAACTGCTTAGGTTTAAACCCCTCAAGAGCAAGCCTTTAAAAACATTTAAGCCCAAAATAAAGTCACAAATCCAGCTGCAGGGGGGCCTGCCCTGAGCCAAGCTGGTCACTGCCTTTGCTTTTTTGTGGAAGCAGAGGTGGGGAGGCACTTAGTGGGTATGGAGTGCCAGGATGCTAGAGGCTTTGTCACCACTTTCCCTTGCCCTCCTTTGAGAGAGTGTCAAGGGATAAGTTAAAGATACTATACAGGAAGTTCAAGTTGCCCAAATGCCAATTGAGAAATAAGTTTCCATGATGTTGCCTTAACCACTAGGTAATATTGAAGAAGCAATAGTCAAAATCCTTGTGGAAAAGGGATGTGACACTGTGTTTCCCAGTCTGTTCTGTATACAGGAAAACTTCTTTTAAAAAAATGAAAGATCACGATCTACACATGAGCTGAGTGGGTCTGGAGCCAGTAAAGTGATACTTCCTAGCCGAGGCCCAATGGAAAGGCTAAGGCCCAGAAACTCTGATCCATGTGACTGCTATTTTTGCTCCATGTGAGATGCATCAAGGGACTTGTCAGGACATGCCAACTACCAGAAAGTATCCCCACATCCTCCAGTCCAAAAGAGGGCCCTCCACCTCAAGCCAGAGGCACTGATTTCTGTGTTCCCCAAACCACCAGACTCAGTTGCCAGCCTCTGGTCCTCCATGGTTAGCTCTCCCTACTCCCAGACACAAGGCCTTGCTCCCTGACGTGATTCTTTCTCCTCTATCACATCTGGAGTGAGATCACTGTTTGCAAAAGCTGCTGAGCTCAAATGAAAATTGAGCACAATGAGATTAACTCCACATATTGATGACTTTCCAAGCAGTGAATGAAGAACCAAGACCCTTCATGGTAGTAGGTTCGCTGACTACCCCACATGGGAAGGCAGACAGTGGACTGGGGAAAACATGCTCTTGATACATGGCCATCTTATTTGGAAGGAGTCTACATCCAGTTGAGAAGATAATTTCAGACCTTTCATTTCAGTATCCTTTCCCCTGGAATTTTCCAGCACCAACCAATCTTATCCTCCTGTTCACGACAGCCCCACATGCTCAGTCCTCAGCCTGCTGCTGTGGACCTGCTGGGAGATCTGTGGGTGCTTTCTAGTAAGGCAGGCCAGCCCAAATGCTATCACTCAGCTATTGGGGCAGACAGTACACACTGATTTTATTTCCTGGCCCTATGATACCAAATCCTGAGGTTCTTCTGGCAGTTGGAAGGCAGGCTCACGTTCCTCCTCTTCTTGTCCACTAGTGGCAATATGGCAGTGGCTCTTTCATCACTAATCTGTCCCCCAAGTTACTATGGAAGTCACATGGCTATCTAGTTGGAAGTCCCTGGCAGTGGAGGAAACTGATTATTTCCAATTTTTTTGTCAAGCATCTCCTTCTCCTGGTCACAGTCTGGCTTGGCTGGCTCATCCCATGTGCCGGAGAGCAAGGGTGTCCAAACTGTAGGCTGATGAGGTCAAGAGGCTCTGGTAGGGACATTCTTCAGCAGTTGAGAAGATGAATGAGTATTCAAGTATGTTTCCTTGCCAACCTGAGCGTTTACTCAGAATGACACAGAGTTTGGCTTCTTCTCTTCTGGGTGCTGCAGACCCAACTTTTTCCACTGAGCATGTCCTCTGGACCCATGTTCTCTCTGAATGGCTTGGCTGGCTCCATCCCCCTCAAAACAGAAAAAAGTAAAACTCCCAATATAACCAGACACAATATGCATCTGCCATGTTTTTTGTTAAAAAACAAAACAAAAACAAAAACAAAACTAAAAGTGCAATAAAGTCAGTTTTTTTTTTCCTTTGCTCAGAACAATTTGCATTGTCCTACTACCATGTGGAGAACAGAGTTCGCTTGTCAAGAGAGCGAAGAATGCCAGCACGCGGGGACAGTAGACTGCAGATTTCTCACAGCTTGTGTCCAACAGTGTAACTTCATAGGAGGGAGCAGGGGAGGGAGGAACCTGCACCCCGTGGCCAGCTGGGGCTGGAGGCTGCACAGGCACAGAGGAGGAAGAAGCCACATACTGCCAGGCACACCTGGTAGCTGGAGAAGGTTCTTCTCCTGCCCAGGCCTGCCACCTTCCCCCAGCCTCCTTGGCCACACCCCCAGCCTCTGGAGATCCTTCAGCAGACAAAGCCTGTAACTCACTAGCTTTTATGCTGGAGAGGATTGAGGGTGGGGCAAGAACCAGGAGTAAACTACCGGGGAGGGAAGAGAATAGTAGTCCTTGAGTTTTTGTGAATGACACCTTCACTGTAAACAATAGGAAGGAGAGTCAACCAGGCAGCCCCCCAAGGGCAATCAGTGGAGGAGCAGCAGCTCTGGGACCTGCTCAGAGCTTTAGGCAGGCGGGGTGGCCAATGACCTACTGGGCCCTGGCTGCCCGCACTGGCTCCTTCTGGGGGCATCTGTTTTCTTCTTTTTGGTTTGGATCTCTACCCTTCCCCACAGAGGAGTCCCTTCCAGTGAAAAGTGGCAGGAGCTGCAGGTGCAATCAAGTTAGAGTCCCCAGGGCCTGAGGACTCCTGGGAGGCACTGGTCACTTGTGGCGCTGGGCAGTCTTCTTCCTTTTCCTCTTAAAGAAACAGCAGCACCTGGAGCACAAGAACAGCGCAAGTCAGTGCGGGAGGCCTGCAGCTTCCAACAGCTTCTGCCTGCTTCTGCTTACTGCGGGGGTGGGGGATGGCTTTCCCCCCTGGCACCCACCCACAGGGCCACCCGCGTCTGCGGTGCACACACTGGAAGCAGTGGGCAGTGTCTGCCAGGAGAGCCAAAGGGAACAGCTGTTACATCTCAATCTGCAGCCACCAAACCTCATCATCCAGAGGCTACAGGCTAGGCAGGGCCAAAACAGGCATCTTTGGAAGGAGGAGGAAGGAGGCTTGTTTCCCAGTCTCCCACTCAGCCCACAGAGCTCATCTTTTCTAGAACAAGGCTGGGGGTCCTCAGGGCTGCCAAAGACAGAGAGCAAAATGATTTCATGCAGCTGCAGTAGCCAGCAGGTATGGAGCTAAACTGAGGCAGACAAATCCCCCACAAAATCTGACTGCATCTCTAGAGGGACCTCATGATGTTGCCAGTGCAGGATTCCGGATTCTCTCCATCCCACAGCCTCATCTCCACTCTCACCCAACCCGAGCAGGCAGGAGGAGCCCCGAATCTAGTGAGACCTGTGAGCCCAGATCCTCTGAATGAAATCAGCACAGCCCACTGTCTGCTTGGAGGGGACTGGTACCACAGCCCAGGCGCTGACCCTCGACAAGCGAATGGCTGCAGGGTCCTCAGCATAGCTCCTGAGCCTGCTGCTGTGGCACCAGACAGGGCTAGAGGGCTGTCCCTTGTGTAAGGTGAAGTCCGGGCCTGCTCCCTTCCCCTGCCCTCCATGTGCTGCTCCCTCGGGCAACAGCCACGGTTCCAGCACCGCCCTGAGCTCCAGCATCACCTCCTACTCCTGTCACTGGAAAGGGGAGCAGCTCTCACTGAGGCAGTGACTAAGTCCAGGAGGGGGTGATGAGGGCAGTGGCACGGCTGGTGCAAGAGACAGGTCCTTCCCAGGAAGCCGACATGTGGGAAATGAGGATGGGAGGGCCAGAAGGTGTGGATGAGTCAAAGATGCCAGACGGTAGAGGGGGGAGTCAAGTTGCAAACTTGACCCTTGAAAGGAAGGCTTTTTGGAGAAAAGTCTCTGGTTCTCCTCCTTAAATCCCTCTGGGTTTAATGCCAGGGCCATTCATATGAAAAGGAAAAACTGTTGCTTACTTCCCATGCCCCAAAATTCTCTGCTGTAGCTAAGATTCTTTCAGTTTTCAGTCTGACCCCTTGGTACTTCGACACCCAAAGGACAGGTTATTAAAAATTTGGAGGTCTCTTAGAATGCAGAAACAGACATTTTATACAGGTAATGATAACCTTTAACCATATCTAGATGTATCAAATGTGACCTTAAGGAGGTCTTAAAAAAGCTTTTCTGAGGGTATCAATGGCTTTTGTGAAATACTATTTTAAGTTAATTTATTTATGTAATCTCTACCACCAGCATGGGCTCAAACTCATGACCCCAAGAGCAAGCACCACATGCTCTTCCAACTGAGCCCACCAGAATCAGGTGCCCCATAAAATACTGTTAATGGGTGTGAATATAGTCACTAAACAAACGGTAGGTGTATTTGCAGACTGAATAAATTCTTTTAAATAAAAATGACCAATGCTTTCAATTATTTAAGATGGTTTTCTCCCTGGAGGAGGCTTTAAAAAAAATATGGTCTTTTTCTATTATATATGTTTTAGAAAATGGACATTTCCAAGTTGAAGGTCCTGAAATTAACATTAAACAAGGCAAATTAAATTTCATGAGGGCACCAGTACTTCAACAGAGCTACCTATTCCCTATTAACCATGATTTTCAGAGACATCATTAACATTTAAGTCAATCTCTATTCTTCTTTTGGGGGGGGGTGCTAAAATGAGGATTTTGTGTTTTTAATAGGAACAATCACAATGAAGTCCAAAATACTATTTTGGTCCATTTCAAATTATACTATTTCATTTTACCTCCTTCAAGGCAAATCCTAAGAATTAACGTCTGCTTACAAGCACATCATAACCTGACATGCTGTGCTGAATGTGCCTGACCAGAGGGGAATGTGAGCTGTGGTTTTCAGGCCTGGATGAATTTTGGCTAGTTACTATAGTTAATGCTTCAGCAGTAGCAGAAGCTTTTCTTAATTCTAACCCCAAGGAAATAGGCCCCACAATCTGTTCTTCGACCCTCGAGTTTCTGTGGTTACTATTGGCAACAGGGCCTGTTAAACTGGGTCAGACCCCAGACCAAGCCCACTGACTAATTCCATACAGACATCTTATTCTCTGAAGAGAAGGAAGGTGCGTGATGAATCCTTCTTATGTCGTAGGTTTTCTTCCAGTTGATTCTTTGATTGGATGACCAGAAGTTCTTAACATGCTGGAGTCAGAATCAGTCCATTCTCCTTGGTCCCAAGCCACCACGTGCTCTTTCCCCAGACCTGTGAGCCACTACCTCGCCTATACTGCACTCTTGCTACATCCTGGCCCTCTCCCCGTCTGCTACCCCTTTGCCACTCATCTCTTCTTGAGTGTTCTTTTACATACTTCCCTTGCTCTCATGCCTGGCTCAGACCCCACCATATCAGTGAAGTCTTCCTGTCCATAGTGACCGCTTGGGAGACAACAACAAGTGTCCTGGAGAACTACTTGTCCTTTCAAGTATATATGTCTTATCTCTACAGCTAGGTGGCATCTAAGCTTTTTGGAGCACCTAAGCAGATGGTACCTAAGCTCTTGGGGAACCCCCTAGACTTCCAAGCAGAGTTGGATGAGCACACAGCAGGCTCTGTATTTGCATTCAGAATTATGCGACTGACTTCTCACAGGAAAAAATAGACTATGACAATGTCAAATTTACACAGACATGTTTGTTAGATTAAACAGGCCAAATGTGCTCCTCAGTACCATAAGACTACAAAGTCTATTTCCATTAAACCCATTTGTTATCTTCCACACAGCCCTGTCCCTGGGGAACCCTGTAGGCAACTTGGCTTAGACCACCTGGGGTTCAGAAACCGGTGTCCAACCCAGTCCCCGAAGACAAATAGAAACAAGGTGATTACAGAGTCCAGCAGGCTGTTATCACCATGTAGAACACAACCCCATGCATGCAGATGATGTGGGGGGGTTCTCATTCCAGACCACAACAGACCAACTCGCTCAGGAGCATCTGGAAGGCCACAGGCAGCAGCTAAGAAGAAAGCTGGAGAGAGGGCTCTTTCCTGTAGCAAGAATGTGCCTCACTGAATGTGGACTCTTTAGGGCTTCCCCTTCCACATAGCTCCTGTTGTTCCTAAGAAGGCATTCAAGGAACCTTCTCCAGGAGTTGGAAAAGAGAGGCTTCAATATTGCATTAGCTGAGTCAGCCCTTGACCTACTGAATGTACTCTGACAGGAAAAAAAAGAAAAAGAAAAAGACAATAAACGAAAAACAAACAAACAAAAAAACCCAAAACAACAACAACAAAATGTCCATTTCTCCCCCCAAGAAGGAGCTCTTTTTGAAAGACTCATTATACAGATAAAAGAACCAGCTGAATCAAAAGGGAAAGTCACAGATTTTTTGCAAAGCAGCCAATTTCCAGGTGAGGGACCAAGCTACAGAATGTGAGATTATCTGGCAACAACTGACATTGTGAATGATAATCTAAACAACTGATATAGTAACCTTGTCCTCCTGCTCCTGTCCCTCTCTGATTATCTCTGATCTATTAATTTGGGAGACAATTCACTCAGCTAAAAATAGAAAGGTAATTCTGGATACTGTGGGATATTGTTTTGACAGGAGACGACAGCGATGAGATGGGTTTGAAAGGAAAGAAGGAACAGATTAATTCCTGGGTGTAGGCCTGCCCCATCCCCACCTTGTGGATCTAGTTCCCCAGTCTGGGTGGTTATTGCACAAGGTGGCGTATGGAAGCCATTCAGTGTTCCTAAGGCATTTTGTTTGGCTTTGCCAGTCCCAGCCCAGTCTGGTCCGCTCCCCTAGCATGTGGACTGGAGAGAGGGACTCACCACAGGTTGAGCATTTTCAGGCAGCTACAGAGTGTGTAAAGAGAAAAACACAGAAAGGAAGAGAGAAAGAGAGATATTAGTCCACAGAGGTGAGATGGAAGCGACTCCCTGTGAGCCATGCAAACATGCAGTATGTGTCTGTGTTTCGTTTCCTCCTCTGTTGAGGTACGGTGAGTACGCCCAGGCCACTTGGCCCCCATGCTAAGGAGGAGGGGGCAGGTGCCTGACAGAAGCATAGAGGAGGGAGCTGGGTATCTCAGTGAGGGGAAAGGTAAAACAGAAAGAACCTCAGAGTGGGTTTTCCTGGGCAATTTCCAGAAAGGTAGCAGGAGAAAGAGGAAACAATCCTGCTCTAAGAATTGAATCAAGCACCAAGTGAGCCATTTTGGTTCCCACACAAAGTTTTACTATACAATGTTAGGCTGACCTCCCAACTATTCTGAGGGAAAGAGAAGTCCTTAGCCTTTCCAGAATTCCAACATGCCTGACCAAAGCAGCTGGCAGTTAGCTATCCCCCTAGAGGAGGGGGGAAAGGCTTCAGCCACCCTTTATTTTAGTAGGAAATGAAGCAGCAAGAAGGGTCACTGCTCTGGACTAAGGTATAACTGCCAGGAGAAAGGCCTACATCCCATTCTTGTTAATTCCCAGGAGAAACTGCTAAGTTATATTTGGTAACTAACCAAAAACTCCTATTTTTACCCTAACAAAAAGCTGTCTTGCCTCACCACCCTTCCAATCATATTTAAACAAGGACATGTGTCCTATAACCAGAAGAAAAGGGCAGTTAGATATTCATTTCGTAAACAGAACAAAAACCAAGACCCTGTTATGTCTCTCCTCCTTTACACAAAACAAGCTGGGTGAGGAACCCAAACTCAAAAGCTTGGAAGGGAAGGTTTCACATATCTCCCCAGTCCCTGGGTGAATCTTAACAGAGGCAACAGCCCTCTTTTTCCCACAAGCAGGCTGCATGGACAAATGGCATCACAGCTGCGTGCAATGAGGGGTTGTTTGGGACATCTTGTGCTTCTCTAGCTGTGACTTCTTCCCATGAAAATGATCGAGCAGGTGGATTCACGGCTACCCCCTCCCTCCAAAACATAGAGACGGCCAAGAAGAAACACACATGGTTGTGCTGACAGTTCCCTGGGCAAGATGGATTGGTAGCTCACGAAATCACTGGGGGAATCAGCACACAAAATGCCCTAAGCTTTGAGCTTTTGGATGACATTTGGTCAAAGACAACTGCTCCCTCCTGGTTTCCACACATTTCTGAAGGCCCAAACCTGGAACTAGTGGCAAAGAGGCACAGCAGTCCTTTTAACTAAATGGGAAGACGTTAAACATTCTTCATCACATCTTAAAGTTTAGAATATTCCAGAACAGAATTCACTGCATTGCAACCTGTTTGTGTGAACAGCCCCCTCTTTTACACACAGGACACAAACACCATACTCACATACACAATCAGTGTACACATTTACCAAAACGAAATGAGAGAATGGGTTCAAAAGATAAACCTATATAGGACACACCAGAAGACGAAAGCCCATTCAATCTTGGTATTCAAAGTACACTAATAAATCCAGAACTAACTCCTGGCCTTCAAAGTAATAGCCACGACATGAACTGGGAGTGAGGTGGGGGTGGGAATGGGTATAGCCATCTTTCAAGGCCAGACAGTGTTTAAATCAGAACATGTTTAATGTCCTGATTCCTAACCTTGGCCATCCATTCAAATCATCTGAACTTTAAAATTTCCTGATGCTCAGGCCATAATCCCAGATAAAAGCAGAATCTCTGGGACCAGCGTTCAGATACACGTATTTTCTAACATGCCCCAGGTGATTCCAAAGTGCAGCCAAGGTTGAGAACCCAGAGGACAGGAAGTACTATACTGTTTATTTCGGAGAATGAAGTTTTGTCACAGAAGCTGGAAAAACTGTGAGTACTATTAAAATCTCCAAAGTCTCTGAGACCAGAGAGCATGTTTCCTTACTAAAAATGGTCTCTCCCTGGCATTAAAAACTGCCCCTGCCTTCCTTGCTCATAAGGGCCCTCTAGAAACCAGGAGAGGAGCATCTGAAGCTGTCTGCAGTCAGCAGGAACTTGACAAGAGAGAGTCCAAGTCATCCTTGAGTTGTTCTTTACCTACTGGGTAGGAATCCCCAAATCCTGGCTTTCTGAGGAAAGGACCTCTTGGAAGCAAAGTGAGCTTATCATACAGATGGGCAGGGGAGCAGAGGAGTGGGCAGGGGACAAGTATGCAAAGTGTAGCCCGAAGAGAGAATGCAGGTCTCGAATGGCCTCCCACCACTTTATACCCAGAGGTGTAAGCATGTTCTGGCAGGTACTGAGGTCACCTGGCACTCAAGAGAGCACCTGGGACACAGTGTCACTATTCGTATGTTGTCTGCTTCTGAGAACAAGATACTGGGATAGCCTGAATGTTCTCAAAGGGTTTCTAAGAAAGGTCGTCCATATCGGGCTTGGCAGCAGTTACTGATTTGTAAAGGACTTCTCTCTCCCTACCTCATGTCTTCTTGGAGTTTCAGCCTGGATTGGAATTTGGGATGGGGCAAAAAGGGAAAGAAGTGATAGAAACACTGCTTTAGCAGTAGACTTGGCAGTTATTCCCCCTTATACCCCAACTGCTAAGAGTTTAACCACACGCCATGCAGAGAGCACCAAGGGGCTGGTGGTATAGGTAGGGCAACACATTCACAGGCAAGAGAAGCAGAAAAGAGAGTGGACTCACTCCTCCCCAATAGTGTGATTTCCTCTCCTCCCAAAACTCTTCCTCACAGGTAGAGACTATCTTGCCTGACTAATCAGAGTCTCTCTGATTCCAGAATCATTTAAGTGAGAACATAATTGGTCCTAAAACTCTTGCTCCAGGACTACACATGCAGAGTTCTTAGCCAAGAACCAGGCATCAAATGCTGTTCAGTATGGTCCATGATTTCAGATAAGCAGATTTTTCTCCGTATCCCACAGGGAGCAAGAAGCTCAAGGGACCCAAGAGGCTCATGACTACTATCCGTTTTAGCTCTTATACCACGATTCTTTTAGTTCACTAGGTCTTTTGCCCCATGTGGACTAGAAAAATGTGATGATCTTCCCAGAAATCACAGCTAAAGAAGGGCAGAAGCAGCCTTAAGGTACCATGCAAAAAAATAAAACAGTCAAAGGAAGAAAGCTGAGGACACAAGCATGAGAAATCCAGTCTGAGATGAGCAGCACACAGAAAGGAAAAGATAGAAGACTTTTCAACCTAGGACACAAGAGCCCCCATGAAAGATGAACGTACTTAGCTTCCTCGACTACCTCCACCTCGGCATGAGCTGTGATTGGTGCATTGGAGTGGGCTCCCGTGGGGTCATCAACATTCAGCTCTCCGTTGGTTGAGCTAACCACCTGAAACAGAAAAATGGAGTGTGATGGACGCCATGGCAATAGGAGCCTCCTGCCAGCACCAGAGAGGATCCCTAGGGGAGATCTAGTCTCTAACTTAGGTACTAACCAAGCAGTGTCTGGAATGCTTGTCTTCCTGAGCTGAGGGGCCAAATGTCCTCATTTAGGTCAGGTTCCCAGGACCGTATCATGTGAGAACACAAAATGCAATGACGTAATCATGTAACAGTAGCTTCCACACTGAATGCGTACTCTGTGTCGGCACTCTGCTATACTGTGTGTGTAAATTTAATCTTCACAAAAAGCCTGTGAAAGAGGTCATGTTAACTTGCTTTAATTCTACTACTCTCAGTTTCTTATGCTAGAATTATAAATAGACTCAGGGATGATATTGAAAAAAATTTCTAAAAAGGAAATCAATAGTGGGCATCAGAAACTATAAGCAATCACACTTTCCTTCAGGAATTTCTTCACGGCTTTGACCACTGGTTTGAAGTTACTCAAACAACAAGAGTGCCACATCCTCTCTGCTGAGAGGGCAGACGGTAAGGAAACGCTTTCCTTTGGAAGACCAGTGTTATTTCAACAACCTTTATTTCAGGTTCACGGTCATCCCATTTCTCACTGATGGTCCCCGAATTGTAACTGAAGGCTCTCACTCCTGTCATCTGGTTAATGTGGACCCGATCAGGCTTCTCTTGCTTGTGCAGCTGCTTCTGTCACTTGGTTTCATTTCCAGCACGTGATTCCTGCTTATGTGGGTGCTGGGAAGTGGGAAAAGGGACCCCGCTGGACAAACCACTCTGCTGTTAAAGACCTTGGCTGAAACATGGGAGAGAACCACAAAATAGGATAAATGGTTCAGATATCACATACCCTTGGGTAAGTAACTTCATCTACTTGAGACGGTTTCTTATAGGCTGATGTGAGAATTACACAAGCAAATGTACCAGATGGCGTTTGGGAGGATACCTGGCACCCGACACGGTACCAGAGCACACAAAGTAACTAAGATATGGGTTCCAGGGTTAGTCAGCCCTGGGTGAGAATCCTAGCTCCACCACTTACTTGCTGTGGGTCCTTGGGCAAGATCTGCAATCTTTCTGTGCCTGAGCTTCCTAAGTTCAATGGGGAAACAATGCAGCTTACCCCTAACAGGGTTACTGTGCAGACAATGTACATCAAGTCTTCAGCCCCATGCCATGGTACATCGTAATGGCTCAGTAAGTGTTCATACTACTGTTATTCTCCCTCCATAAGTGTTTATTCTTATCTCCCTCTTGATCTGGGGTCCTTACCAGCAGCTTATTTGAAAAAAAATTCAAGAATAGTCATGAAAAGGAAGGCAGGAGGAAATGTGTTGAGAAAGGGCTCTTTGGGGTACTTACATAAAGAATAAAGGGCACACAAGGTAAACACTACTTAGCAGCAGTCTCTACTTACCATTATTTCTAAACCAGAAATATTTATTGTTCTTATAATACATGCTTAAAATAATTGAAACAATGCTATACGGTTAGTCAAAGAAAACTACAACATTCAATTTGGACTTACCTAAGGGATCTGATCAAATTTACCATCTCTCATTAATGGAACCACTCAACCTTATTTATCTCCTGACATGACATAATAAATATTATATAACATTATCTATGTAATAGTCTTCCAAAAAAAAAAAAAAAAAAAGCTTTATCTGAATCTAAGTATGATGGACCAAAAAAAAAAAAAAAAAAAAAAAACCAGACAAACCCAAAATATGGGACTTTCTATAAAACAGCAAGCCTGGACTCTTCAAAAAAGACTTCTCTGAAAATTTTAACACAGGGCTAAGTGTTACGGACTAAAAGAAATTAAGCAAATAAGAGACTGAAAGAAACTAATGGGGGCATAAGAACTAAATGCCAATGCATACCTCGATTAGGTCCTGTACCCTATAAAATTAATCTGGGGCACAACTGGAAAT
Source organism: Mustela erminea (assembly GCF_009829155.1). Lineage (NCBI taxonomy): Eukaryota > Metazoa > Chordata > Mammalia > Carnivora > Mustelidae > Mustela > Mustela erminea. The sequence continues at coordinate 45,435,040 of NC_045618.1, forward strand.
GTGATAAGGACTGAAGATTAGATATTACGGAATTATTATTCAATTTCTTAGATACAATGATGGTATTGGTTACATGAGAGAATATCTTTGTTCTTAGGACATGTGGACTAAAGTATTGTGAGATAAAATGCAATGATGTTTACAGACTACTTTCAGATACTTTAGCACACCCCCCCCCCATACACCACCACCACAGAAAGAAAGACGTGGCAAAATCTTAATAATCATTCATCTACGTTAAGGATACACATGGGTTCATCTGACCATCACTACCACCACCACCATTAACTACTACATAAATTTGAAAATTTCAAGATAAGAACATAAGGCAATAAGCAGCAAAACCGAAATATGAGTGAAGATTTACAGATTAGAGAAGCACAGCTCCTCATGTGAATGCTGTCCCGTTAACTTCCTTAGCCTACACTTATTTCCTGGGGCACATTCTGGCTGCATGCTGGAGAGCATGCTTGTAAATTCATTCTGCCAGCACAGGGGCTAGAGGAGAAAACACTGTAAGTTTCTCTGTGAACAACTCAGGAACTAGACAAGATGTTAAAGAAAATGTTTTCGCTTCTACTGAGACAAAGCAGGAGTCAGCAAGAGTCACCACTGCCAGCTGCTTGATGACTTTGGGTCACGGCTCCTGTCCACAGTGTTTCACAGGTTGAAGGCTCTCTAATTCCTCTTTGCTACGAATTGCCACTTGGCCCATAAGCAATGTCCTCGGGCAATCTAAGGAAGTGCAGGTATTTCCATTTTACAGACTGGAAAACCTGTCTGTATCAGTAAGTGTCTAGTCTCAAATCAGTCAGGCACAAATGGGAACCTGATCATCCGGTGTCTAACTTTTAACCTAACTATGCCTAAAATATCCTACTAATCTAGGTCTTTAGAGCAACCACATCAGAGGCTGGAGGGACAGCCCGGCAAACCACTGAACTGCTTGCCTAGATGGGCAGTAAATGCTCCTGTAGGTGACCAGAGAGCTGGACTCCAGGCCTCGCTCCAGCCTCCTCTGTGAGCCCTGATTTCTAGTTCTAGAAGACCAGGCTGACAGCTCTGGTCCTATCTACCTCTTAAATACTATGGCAGTTAAATACAAGGATGCTGAGGAAAATTATAAAAAACAAAACACAAAACAAAACAAAAAAGCCCACCCCCCAAAAACAATTAAAAAACCCCAAAACACCCTTCTGAATGTAATGAATTATCAGTATTTTAAAAAAATATTTTATTTATTTATTTATTTGAGATAGAGCACAAGTAGGCTGAAGGGCAGAGGGAGAAGCAAACTCTCTGCTAAGCAGGGAGCCCGATGTGGGACGAGCCAAAGGCAGCTGCCCAACTGAGCCACCCAGGTGCCCGAATTTTTAGTATTTTAAGCAGTATCATTTTTATACCCTTTTTGCTGAATTTTTAGTATAATTTCATAGAAAAATAAGCTCATTTGTATACCTGGAATGTTGAAAGTTATTTTGTTGTACTCACTATTAAAATTAATCCAACATTCCTCTGGCTATATCGCAAATATCTTAAAGGACTAAATGAATGAGATTAAGGTAAAGTGCTATTTTAAACTTTAGTCCTTAATATTAGTAACATCTCTTTTAATAAGTTAATATTTTAAGTAAAAAATTTGAGTTACTAAACCCCATTTTTCAAAACATGACCATGAAGAAAAATAAGAGTTATATACCAAAGGAAGCAATACTTTAGTGGACAGTCAACATTTCAATCCTCCTTCTCACAACTAACATATGTGGTAGTTCTGTACTTTAGCTTCCCTGTCTGTAAAATGGGCATATTACTGACCTCAACAAGAATTGTAATTAAAAATTATAAAGATTTGAGCAAAGTAAATATTAGTTAATAGTTGAATGTCATTCTTGGGGTGCCTGGGTGGCTCAGTGGGTTAAAGCCTCTGCCTTCGGCTTAGGTATGATCCTGGGATCGAGCCCTGCATTGGACTCTCTGCTCATCAGGGAGCCTGCTTCCTCCTCTCTCTCTGCCTGCTTGTGATCTCCATCTGTCAAATAAATAAATATAATCTTAAAAAAAAAATAGTTGAATGTCATTCTTAAGTCTCATGTCTTTGCCTGGTCCTGAAACTTTCTAGGTATTTCCTATATATTTTAATTTAAACAACTTCGGGGTCATCTTTTTGAAAGAGAAAAATATACTGCCTTCTTGAATTTAGATCTTCCCCATGTGGAGGACTTGTGGAAACAGTGGCAGAATGGGAACCATGGGGATGGGGCAGGGGGCCTGCCTATTAAACAGGTTAGAATGGGAGTGTCCATGTGCCTTACTAAAGCAAACTCTTCTCATCTTGGTGCTCTGTATTTCCTACCATGTGCTCCGCTGGTCATTCAGGTAGGCTAAGCACGGTCTGACCACATTATCTTTGGGAAATGAGATGACTTGAAAATATGTGGCATCTGTTGTGTTAGGAAAGTATGGCTGATTTGGTTTGCAAAAAGCATAGCCTTTATGAGTATACACAAACTGTGGCTACAATGAGAGAGGCAGATATCCTGAGGGGCACCAGAGCTTAATGTAATCTTAGGGAAACGGTACACGTGCCTATCCCCTACCCAAGTGTCAAGGAAGCTTGCAGAACTAAGTTTATAGGGAGTAGAGGGAGGCTGCATTTTCCAAAAGTGCCGCCAGAGACTCTAATCAACTCCAATTTTAAAGACAACCCCTCACAATGGACAATTAGGAAGCACTATCTAAATGAGCACCTCTGTGTTCCAGGAACACAAATCTAGTAAACTGTCCAGATGTGGTTGATTATGGAGGTATTTTCCTTGTAAAATATTTAATCTTTACATTGTTCCCTAATGAAAAAGCGTGTTTACTGTAAAAAATTAGAATATTAAAAAAGACTATATAAAAAGTGCACGTTTCCAGAGATGACATCACATGGACATGACTAGTGGGAAATTCAGTATATTTTCCTTGAGAACAAGGTTGTGCAAAGCATTTACATAACAAGACAAGTAGTAAATACTTTAGGCTTTGTGGACTATACAGTCTGTGGTAACTACTCAACTCTGGCATGAAAGCAGACATCCACGATATATAAACAAATGAGTATGCATATGTTCTAATAAAACTTCATAAAAACAGGCAGAAGGTAGGATTTGGCCCACTGGTTGTATTGGTCCTCCCATACTCTACATTGTTTCTTTTTTTTCTTCTGTATACACTAACATATGTATATGTTAACCCCCATATATATATGTATATACTTATGTATAATATATAAAATATATGTTAATAATGTACAATATAAATAATATATTGTATATTAATATATTATATATGTATTTATATATTATATACAAATACATAATATATATAAATATATTTTTATATATATTTTCATCTATGTGTGAAAAAAATAGGGCCAAATTTCATATATTGTTTTACAACTTGGTTTTTGTTTCTTTTTTAAAAAGATTTTTATTTGACAGAGGGAGTGACAGCGAGAGAGGGAACACAGGCACGGTGAGTGGGAGAGGAGAAGCAGGCTTCCTGCTTAGCAGGAAGCCTGACTCAGGGCAGGGCTTGGTCCCAGGAACCTGGGATCATGACCTGAGCAGGAGGCAGACCCTAAACGACTCAGTCACCCAGGTGCTCCTACAACTTGCTTTTTCCACGAAATATCTTAGACCTTTCCCACAGGACCTAGAGATCTCCATCCACTGTATGCAAGTATTATGTTTGTTTTGTTAATACCAAATTCTGTTTTATTTTTAGTATATGGTCGACTAATAAAAAGTTAGTTGCATCAGATTTTCTGGTAACAAGTGGCAACATACATTCTAGAACTGCAGCATGCATAACAGTAGCTACTAGCCACATGTGGTTGCTGAGTACTAAAAATGTAGCTAGTTCACACTGAGATGTTTTTTAAGAGTAAAATACACACTAGATTTCAAACACTCCATTTAAAAAAAAAAAAGCATCATAAATTTTTTCAAGATTTTATTTCTAAGTAGTCTCTACACCTAACATGGGGCTTGAACTTACAACCCCGAGATCAAGAGTTGCACACTCCATTGACTATGCCAACCCTCTCATAACTATTTTTAATACTGACCATGTGCTGAAGTATTTTAAACTGGATTAAATATATTATTAAAGTTAGTTTCACTGTTTATTTTTACCTTTATTTTTTTTTAAGATTTTATTTATTTGATAGAGAGAGATCACAAGTGGGCAGAGAGGCAAGGAGAGAGAGAGGTGGAAGCAGGCTCCCCACTGACCAGAGAGCCTGATGTAGGACTCGATCCCAGGACCCTGAGATCACGACCCGAGCTAAAGGCAGAGGCCCAACCCACTGAGCTACCCAGGTGTCCCTATTTTTACCTTTTTAACGTGATTACTAGAAAATTTAAAATCACATATGACTCATTTCCTTTGTCAGCACTGTTCTGGAATATGTGTGCATTTCTGAGCAATATTTATCTGAAACTGGATTCACTGAATCAAAAAGTGTAGATATTTAAAATTTTATTTTATTTATTTATTTTTTATTTTTTAAAAAAGATTTTATTTATTTGACAGACAAATATCACGAACAGGCAGAAAGGCAGGCAGAGAGAGAGGAGGGGAAGCAGGCTCCCCGCTGAGGAGAGAGCACGATGTGGGGCTCAATCCCAGGACCCTGGGATCATGACTTAAGCCGAAGGCAGAGGCTTTCACCCACTGAGCCACCCAGGTGCCCCGATATTTAAGATTTTAAAAGAGAGTTCCAAATAATCCTCTAAAATAGTTGTAACTCCGATTTCAACAATACTAGATAGATGAGCTATTAAACTTATAGATTTCTGCAAATGTGATAGACGAAAATTGTTATGTATGTATATGTACATAAATTATTTCTGCAAGGATTTGGGGGGAGGGGGTACCTGAGTGGTCAGTCCATTAAGCTTCTGCCTTTGAGTCAGGTCAAGATCTTGGGGTCCTGGGATCGAGCCCTGCCTCATCTCTCCCTCTACTCCTACCCACCCCACTAGTGTGCACACTCTCTCTCTCAAATAAATGAATAAAATCTTTAAAAAAATTTTTTCTACAAGGATCATTAGGAAAATAGCAGTCTTTCCCCAACCCCACTATTTCCTCTCCTTTAAAACAGATTCTTTTGTTTTTTACATGTTGATCCTTCATTTTTAGGCATTATATTCACATTTTCACCCTTCTAGTCTTCCATTATAGTTATACTGTAATTCTGACAAGATCAATTCTTAGTTTTACATTAACTATTTACAGCTGTGCCATGGAGTATATACTATGCTTCTTTCCTTCCCTGTATAATTTCTTATTTTCCTTAGAGTTAATCATTTTTTTTGTTTTCTACAATCTCATTTTTTAAATCTTATCTTTTAAAATGTTTAATTGAAGTAGAGTTGACATATATTAGTTTCAGGTATACAACATAATGATTTAACAATGATATACGTTATAAAATGCTCAGGATAATAAGTGTAGTTACCTTTTGTCACCAAAGTTATTACATTAAAAAAATTTTTTTCCAAGTAATCTCTATGTCCAACATGCAGCTCAAACTCACAACCCTGACACTGAGAGTTGCATGCTCTATCCACTGAGCTAGCCAAGTACCCCCAAAGTCATTACATCATTAACTATATTCCCTGTGCTATACTTTTTATCCCTGTGACTTGCTTCTTTCTTTTTTTGAAGAGAGAAAGTGAGCAGGGGTCTGGGTGTGGGGAGGGAGAGAGAGCATCTTAAGCAGACTCCACATCCAGCACAGAGCCCGATGTGGGGCTTGATTTCAGGACCCGAGATCATGACCGGAGCCCAAACCAAGAGTCAGACGCTTAACCAACTGAGACCTCCAGGTGCCCCAATTTATTTATTTTCCAATGGAAAGTTTGTACCTCTTAATCCTCTTCATCTCTTTTGTTTACCCTCTGACAACTACCAATTTGTTCTCATATATAAGTCAGTTTCTTGTTCATTTGTTTTTTTGAACAATGTTTATCCATAGATAACAGAATCATATGGCATTTTTTTTTCTCAGCTTGACTTACTGCACTTATCACAAAAGCCTCTAGTACACCCATGTTGTCAAAAATGGAGACACTTCATTTTTAAGGCCAAGTAATATTGCACGTGCGTGTGCACACATACAGCACGTCTTCTTATCTGTTCATCTATCAACGGACACTTAAGTTGCTTCCCTATCTTGGCTACCATAAATAATGTTTCAGTAAACAGAGGGGTGCATATATCTTTTTGAATTAGTGTTTTCATTTTCTTTGGATAAATATTCAGAAGTGGAATTACTGGGCCACATGGTAGTTCTATTGTTTATTTTTTCAAAAATGTTTTCTATCATTTTAACCTCTCTTTTCTACTTTATGGGAGACTTCCTTACAACTTTATCTTCCAAGCTCTTTTGAGTTTTAATTTTTCTTATGTTTTTAATTTCCAAGAGCACGTGCTCTTTCCTTTTTTCTTGGTTTGCTCTTAGAATGTTCCTTTTTAAAATAGCATGCTGGGGCACCTGACTCAGGTTAAGATCAAGCCCCGTGAAAGGAGCCTGCTTGAGAGTCTCTCTATCTCAGGGTGTCTGGGTGGCTCAGTTAAGCACTGAGCTCCATGCTCAGCAGGGAGTCTGCCTGAGATTCTCTCTCCCTCCTCCCCTCCCTCACCCATCCTCAGTCTCTCTATATATAAAAAAGTAAAAACAAACAAACAAACAAAATAAGTGGGAGACTGCAAGAAGTACAGGGGTGGGACTTTAAAGTATAGATCACACATTCATTTACTATCCCTTTGCTTCAATATAGCTCCCCATCCCCAAATGTGACTCACACCCTCTAATTTATAGACCCCTTATTTTGCCCTTAGCAAAGATTAAGTCTTTGCTTTTGTTGGGAAGGGGGAGAGCATCTAGGGACCTCTGGCTTCTTAGGAAACAGACTTTTAACCACTCTTCTTTATTTTAGCACATGGCCCTACACACCGACTTCTCCTTACAGAAGGCCAATTTCTGAGTCTTTAGGGGATTACCCAGTGAAAACAGGCCTTCTTGGCTCAGGATTCGGTTTTCTTGGGACTGCTAAGTCACTGAATAATTGTCCAGCATCTAACATTTTGTTGCTGTTGCTTCTTCTGTTTTCTCCAACCTTGTATAGATTCATGCCTTTCAAAAAAATCCCTTTATCATTCTTTTAGTGCTGTTTCAGGAGTAGGTGAGAGCAGATCTGTGTGTTCAATCCATCATTTTTACCTAGATGTTCCTGTGAGGGTTTTTTTTTTTTTTAACAGAACCACAGCTGTCTCCTGACTTCCTATAAATAACACAATCTTCTGTGAGTCACTCCATGTAAAAAACATATTCTAGACAATCAAGCCTATTAAGATGCATTTCTACATGCAAAAGGTTTGTCTATCCCTTTATTTGATTTGGTGGCTCTGGGTTTACTTGTGTGCCCCAACTGGTGGTGTCACTTAACAGTCTGAGAGACACATTTGGATTAAGATTATTAAAACAGTGACATGGAAGAAAAGTAAAGAGACACAGATGTTCTTAAGTACCAGACACAACAAAGGCTTCAAAACCGTCCAAATGAAATCAGAAATAATTCACTGAGACCACACTTATTCCAGAGGAATAAAGCCCAAAAAGGAAAGAGCCCAACTTCTTGGTAACCCACTCAGAAATGGGTGACTTGGACCAATTAACAATCTCACCTTAAGTGCTAATAAGGCACAAACGACCATGGAATGAGCTACATATGCAATTCTTTATCCAAAATCTACTTATTTTGCACATCTCAAGTCTTCAAAATTCACATACTTGACACTAACATACCTCTACCTTGACATTATTTTTATCGTTTATCATGAGTAGATCAAGGTAATAGGATTAGTTTACCCAGAAATCAGTATCAGAAATCATACAGATGTTTCTTAGTCAATGACAACAACCAACAATTATCTCAACAAGTGGTTCTTACATGTCCACTTAGGCAGAAATCAGCACATAGATATTCCGTTAACTATAGAAGCAGCTCAACCTTGTAGCAAGTTTCGTTTCTAAAGGAACCAAAGTTTCAGAAGCAAGTCAACATTCCACCAGCCAAGCTGAGAAGGCCAGGAAAGGGCAATAAAGGCAGTAAGTACCTGCACTGATCCCCCATGGCGGTCTGCAGCCAAGTGAGACGTCAGGTACGAGGTATTGGTCTGCCGGCTGGGCTGGATTTCCCACTCTCCTCGGCGCTCTGACGATGCAGTCTGCTCAGGCATTAGGAAGCATGAGAGCAAGATATGGAAGGAAAGGTGAAGCAACAGCAAGCAATAACAAAATCAAGTACATTAGTGTCCCTGAGGGTTTTGTTTTCGTTTTGGATTTTAAACTAACAACGGCTGCAAAGCACTTAGGAAAAAGTTAGCTTGGCTACATTCATTTCAGCCTAATGAGCCAATACATGACAGTCTACAGCACACCATCCTCACCCAGACACAGAAAAACAATAATCACCAAAAGGCAGGGCAGGGTTGGGGGGGGGTGCGGGACACCACCACCAAAAGCTGGAATCAATTTAAGCTTCCATTATTAGTAAAATTCAGTAGCCACTAAGCAGACCGAATTCAGAATGTTAATATTGTTGGACAAAGCAACAATCATACTTACAAATCATTTCACTGATTAAAGATCTACCTAAATGGACAGTAGTCAATACAGAAAATTCCTACCATTAGGAATCAAGATAACATGGCTGTTTCTTAAATAGGGAGCCCACCACTCTCAACATAAACCTCTGCAAGACTTTCGACTAAGATAAAACGAGCAGTGGCGGTGGCTGGAATATGCTTTCTTATCTAGGAGAATGAAAAAAGTGTATCTTCAAAACAGGCTCATGGGTCAAGAAATATGAAAAGTTGGGGGGTGGTGAGGCTACAATGTTTTCCTGATTCCCCTAGCTATTGGCCTCTAGTCTGGAATTAGAAATAGTTTTAGATAGGACTACTATGAATTGCTTTCTTCTAGAAAGCAAAAGGCAGATCTTTCCCCAGCAAAAGGAGAGCTTCCAATCCAAAACCTTTTTGGGTTCTGCTTTCAGTTCTGCTGTCATTCAGGCTCTCTTCATTCCTTCTTTACCTGTTTTTTAGATCTCATACTATTCTGATCTTGCTCATTTGTGATTTTTGTTCTGAAGAATCTGTTTAGGTGCCTCTTCCCCTGTACCAGATGGCTGAGGAGGTGTTAACATCATGATGCTCAGCTGTAACAGTCCTAAGGCTCTACAAAATGAAAAATGAGGAGTTGGAGAGGCAGCAGTGAGGGATTAGTAAATCAAATTTTAATTGCTGCTGATATAAACAACAGCAGGGGTTGGGATGTGATATTGCTGCTCTGCATGAAAATCAGCAAGGATGCAATAAATCTTAGAGATGTTCATAACTACCAATGTTGTATTTTATAAAAAAAGGAAAGGAAAAAAGTAGTGGTCTGAGGCTCATATTCAATCTCCCTCTTCTGCATCTTATGGATAAGAGCTGTTTAAAGCTCATCTGTAAGTCACCAAAAGGGCTTTTTCCATTAAAAAAGCAAGCAAAGCAAAACAAAACCTGAGCCTCATGTATCAGCTACAACCTCATCTTTATTAACAAAACATGAAGCCACATGGGTAACAGCAGTGTAAAGAATCCTGGCCATGTTTTCTGATATTCCTCAGGGAATGAGTATATTCTGTACAGAGGCAGCTGTAATAACTCACTTGCTATATTCTCTAACAAAAGAGGGGCTTGGTTCTCTAAGTCACATCTGAGTTCGCCAGTCACATTTGAGAATCAAAGCTACCCAAAAAAAACCCCACCCCTCTGATTATTTTGTCAACAGAAGTTCAGATGTTTCATTTTCCAACATAAGGCTATAGTTTATAACATAACCACAACTTTTATAAACTTATTGACAGTATCCATATCCTCAGAGCACCTAATCTCCTATCATTTTACTACCAGAGATTTAATAATAAATCCAGTTTATTGTTTATTTTTCTAAGCAATCTCTACACCCAACACAGGGTTCTAACTCACAACCCCAAGATGAAGAGTTGCATACTCTACCAACTAACTAACTAGCCAGGTGCCAAGAGAATAAATCTGTTCTAATATTATAAATAATACCTGTAACTATTATCCATTAGTGATAGCTTCTTCAGTTCCTCTAGGACTTTACTTTTTGTAATATTTAAGTAGGATATTTAAGCTCCTAAACAACTATGAAGAACTGTCAGTTTTCAAAACATTTAAATGTTCAAGCAATATCCAGATATTTATATGCCATTTGGGGTTGTTTTGAGTTCTAAGATACATATTCAGTGTGATTACTTCTTGCATGAATGCTCTCTGTTGTGAACTTGTTTTTAAGGCAAATAAAGCTGAAAATGGAAAGAAATGTACATAAAACACTCATATGCTTTTTAAACAACAAAATCTGGACAGCGGATCAACTATTATTTCCATTTTTACTGAAACACACATCAAAAGTCTGGTCTGATGCCACTGTCTGATTCATAGGACTGTGTACCTATTTATATTCATTCTAGTTAAAGACAAAATTAGTTGGAGGAATTAACATTTTTGTGTAGATTTTGAAAATACCAAGACATTTCCCAAAGGCCTAAAAGCCACACTCCATTTCCATTATCAAAGCAGTGTGTTATTTAAAAAGAGAAAAACAATGGCGAACGAAGAACACAGTGCACCATTCTACTGCACTTCAAAACCTTCTATATCCACTGGAAGCTACAAAACCAAGATATGGATATGAACCTGGGGTTGGTGGTTTATCACACTGGGAATTACTCTTCATCCTAATATTAAACTCTATGGCTATTCTCTTCTAGAATTTAAGGGCTAGGAATGGTGTATGGAAGCTGATCTGGTAAAAAGGGTCACTGGCCAGTTTTAGAAAGCAACTGAGTGCTCAGGAACTAGATGAAATGGAGGAATGTCGACAACTACAGTATGCTGCTAGTGTACCTGAAAGGTTTTCTAGGCAAGGCTGTGTACACAGAGTTATGACTGGGCATACTCAGCACAGGATATAGTCATACTAAGCAAACCAGCAGAGGAGATGGGCATGTAAACTCTTTACTCTTCAAAGACCACTCATGCACACAAGTCTATCTAACAGGTGATCAGGAGCTTTTCTCCTGATCAATTTCCTGATTGACTCAACAAGGTCAATCTCTCTGCATTACTTGAAAGGCAAAGGTCCACGTGGAGTGTGAAAATCCGCAAAGGCAGAAGCAGGAATCTCAAGCAGTGGGAATTCCTTGGGGGAACGCTTTAAAATCTTCTGCTGTAATTGCATTACCTATGTGGAAATGCTGGGTTTACTATCCAGTAGGTGAATGTGGAAATAAAACAGCAGCGATCCCGCATGGCATAAATCAAAGACGAAGCTAACAAAAATTACTTAAGGGGAAACTTAGAGGATCCTGGTGTAAAAAGTCAAAACTACTACCTATGCTTAGGGCAGAGGAAATGAATGCCTCCCAGCAGTCACCTGGCCAGGATTAATGGACAGACAGGGGGAAAAGGACACTAACAAGAGGGCAGGAAAATACAGTCTGGAAATACCTGAGGTACCACTCCCATCTATGGCTAGATATTATTTCCAATTTATATTGGAGATAAAGCTCCTATTCTCAAGCAAAAGGCAGGAGAACATTTCCTGTTGTAGAAAATAAATCACTGAATCCTATTCTTTATATTCTTTGAAAGGTTTACTAAATTACATTTATAAGGAAATTTCTCCATGTCACTTTATGCCTCCCAAAGTATTTTACAAGATGCCACCTATATAAAACATTTTGGCCTCCCATGTCAGTCTTCTAGGCCTCATTACATAATTATAGTCTTCAACTGTAATAAACTAGAATAGAGACCAAATAGTACCAAAAAGTTAGTAATGAATACACTAGGTTACATTGTCTTACCACACTCCCAAGATTAAAAAAAAAAAAAAAAAAAAAAAATTTAAGGTAGCAGGCGTAAGACAGAAGTAGAAAGAATGGGGCAGGAAGCATCTCAATAATTTTTTTTGGAGCATATTAGACCTTAGATATGAAATTTTTAAAAGCTGGCAAGGTGGCTGAAGTGTACTTTAACAAAATTTAAAACTTCCTTCTGTTAAGCTCATGAAATAGAATCAATTTCTATTCCAGACAGGGATTATTCTGCGCAACCTGTCATGTGGCCAAACAATGCCTTCCTGTATTCTACAAACTAGATATCAAATATCAGGGATGTTTGAGAATCACTGATAACAACGTAAGAAGGGATTATTCCCAAGCTCAGTACTATGCAGATCCAGAGCTAATAGTATCAATTTTGTGATGCTCTGGGAAAAATCAGAGGTCTGAAACTCTACTCAGACCCTGCCCTATTCTTATTCCAAAGGGTTTAAGACACCCCACGCCTCCTCTCCCAGCTAGAGAAGGATGACTTCACTAGGGAGGATTTCTCCAGAACCTCCTTCCTACAAAGGAAGTGCCTCAGAACACAGGATGTCTGCTGAAATACACAACATTGAAGACTGCACAAAGAAAACTTTTAATACAGAATAGAGAATTAGAGCAGAAGTGAGTGGCAGCAACTCGGTGACAGAATGAGAGAAGGTAAGGTAAGGTCTGTATTTCAGTCTTACACTTCCTTGTTTCCATGTCCCCCTTGGGGTAAGTGCCCCAGAAATGAGGAAGGACAGCCCCATTCTGCAGAGAGCTCTATGCTGGAGGGTGACAGGGAAAGTATGCAATCTCTACACCCAAATTCCTGCTAAATGGCAGGTAGCAAGTTAGGAAATTACACACAGGTCAGAGGGAGGCAAATTCTCTCTGAGCATACTCATCTGCCCCTTCAACTAGCAAACTGTGAACCTTGCTGAACCCGAAGCAGTACTCTGTCAAAGGAAAGCAATGGAGAATTAATCAGCTTTTGTTTTTTCTAAAGCTACTGGACTTTCAAAAGAATATATGAAGATATTCATTTTAGGAAGATCTCTGCCCATCTTGGCTAGTTAGCAATCTGGCTTAATCTGCCCTTTGGAAAAGCTATGCTTATAACAAGCTTCTTTCAGTAAGCATGTCAACACTAAGCCACACATACTTTTGTAAGGCTATACATTCCTTAAATCTAATCTCTTGGATTAGAGAACCACTCTTTTTTTTTTTTTTTTTAAAGATTTCATTTTTAAGTAATCTCCAAATCCAACACAGAGCTCGAACTCACACCCCTAAGATCAAGAATTGCATGCTCTACTGACTAAGCCAGCCAGGTGTCCCTGAACCAACTCTTTGATGGGGGGCACATCTTTAGAATTCAACATGATTTGATCCTTCTGAGTTTTACTGTTCATTTCTTCTGTGTTTAAAAGGTATTGAAGTAGTTTGAATATGGTTCTTCTAGAAGGATGAGGGGTCAACTTTTCTTTGACATTTGATTCATATTTTCTTGCCTAGTCAAACTTGAGAATTTTTTTTAAAAGATTTTATTTATTTATTTGACAGAGATCACAAGTAGGCAGAGAGGCAGGTAGAGAGAGAGAAGAGGAAGCAGACTCCCCGCTGAGTAGAGAGCCTGATGTGGGGCTTGATCCCAGGACCCTGGGATCATGACCTGAGCCGAAGGCAGAGGCTTTAACCCACTGAGCCACCCAGGCCACCCCCCAACTTTTTTCAAAGATTTTATTTATTTATTAGACAGAGATCACAAGTAGGCAGAGAGGCAGGTAGAGAGAGGAGGAAGCAGAAACTTGAGAATTTTTAAGTAAACAGTTCACCTCATAGAAAATGATAAAAATTCAGTTTTTTCCCTTAAACCTATCCTGTATATATAAAAATGAATAAGTACTATTCAATATTATCATATTAGGATGCCATATCTGGCAGAGTTTAATAGTTCTAGATGGCTAGTCTGACTCTTTCTAACCTCAAAACAGATGTGTTCTCCCTAGCCTTCTAGGTCAAGTGTCCCTTCTTCATATGCCAGCAGAAAATCTACGTAACTATCAAAATTGCTGAACCACAGTAACATGTGTATAGCATTTACCTGAGTAAGGACTGTCACAGACTTAGATTGAGAAAGAACAGAAAGCACACTGCTGCATGCACATTCTAGTCAATGCAATATTCTATATTTAGCATGTTGAGCAAACACACTGAATAAAACCTTCAACAGTGCAATATACTGCACTCTAATACTAGCTCTCCAGATAATGGCAAGACTTACTTCCTGATCCCACTTGATCAGAGAATGCAAAGGGAAGCTTTGCCAGGTAGAGAGAGGCAGAACTATTTTTTACCCCCTTCCTGATGGATGGTAATGCAGAATTCTTTAAAGAAGAACCACAGCCATGGCAAGATTTGCCATCTTTGGATCTCCGAAAGGACAAATACCAAGGGGAAAATGACAGAAGGTTCCACTGGGAACTTTCTGAATAGATATAGCTTTCTCAGTATTTATTCTATCCAAACTCATGATTTAATTATAGTTGTCTAGCTGGGTGATACTTATATTAAAAAAGATTGTTCTTAAGCATCTGATACTAACATAGTTGTAAAAGACAGATCCAATATAGATGAATTTAAATACCATTTTTTGGGAACTGTATTTGGGATCTATTACTGGGAACCAAATAGTACTCAATTTGATACACCTACAATTTAGAACAGCAAAGCAAATTTTCCTGGAAAATTCTCATTGTAACGAGAACTAATACAATTGCCTGAGCTTACTCTGCAGCAAGACCTGCTGTGTTTTTTGAACACCGTTCTCCTTCAGTAGACAATGGAGCCCTACTCTGGCTGCCAACGGAGGCAGAATGGCTTTTTGTGGAAATAGAAAACAAGTAGGAAGAAAAGCTTACAATTTATTTTTCATGGAAGGTTAAATAAAAATCTGTATTTTAAATGAACATCTGACTTCATCTATGCTCCTCATCTGACAGATTCATTCATTCAAACAACTATTTATCAAGTGTCTACTCCACACATTATTTTAGGTGTTAGGGAGACAGCAGTGAACAAAACAATAAAAATCTCTACCCTCACTTACAGGCTTACATCTGAGAAAACTAAGTGCCTCCCCCACCCCGGCCAAAGGTTAAATGTCCTATGGCAAAAGTCCTTGGGCTAAGCTAAAACCAAGTACTGAGCTCCTTTTCTTTCTCTTCCTACTCTAAGTATGGGACTAAACAGAGCCTGTTAATCCCTAGGATCACTCTTCCACAACTCAAGAACAGATTTACCCAGAATAAGGAGGTTCTGCTGGCACTAACCTCAATGTCATCTCCATGTTCTGATTTCCAAATATGTCACTATTGTTTTGTTTGTTTTTGAGAGCCCTCCTCTGCCTGCTAGCCGTCTTCAGCTAGAATATATACACTCATAGTATTTGAAACTCAAGATGCCTTGATTCAAACTCCAAGTTAAGTTTCTCTTTCAACTTTCCTATTTCTAGTAATCGTACCACCTGCCTCCAAATTATTGGGGCTTCAAAAATCTCCATAACAGTGCTGACTCATCCTTTTCCTTCAACCTTGACACACGTGTGGGCTGCCAAGTCTGGTAGCTCATAACTTTTTATCATTTCTCAGTTCTATTTCATTTTCACAACAATAGCCCATCCAGGCCCCTTTACCTCTGAAGGGGATGCCCTGTACTTTTATTGTCTCCAAGGTAGCTGCCAGGTTATAATCACCTTCTATGCACAAAAGACTGCTAAAGCGAAGTTTTGATCTTATCAGCCCTCTGTTCACTAACCTTTAGTACCTATTCCTTTCTGAAATTAAATACCAACTCTCCAGCCCAGCTTTCCAGGAACTTCATCAAATGTCTCCAAGATATTTTCCTAGCCTTGTCTCCCTTTATTCACACTATGTATTTTAGCAAAATGAACCTGACAACTTGTTGCTTATTTTTCCTTTTTGCTTGGAATGCCTCTTTCATTCCCACGTTACTCTTCCAAGAACACTTCAAATGCAGTTTCTTTCATGAAACTCTGTCATGCTCAGACTAGACGAAATGTCTCCTTATTCTGAAGTCTGATGATGGTAATTTGAAACTTGGGATACTTCTCTGTTCTGCCTTGGGTTATAGTTTTCTGGCTACTTGGCATATTTGCTTGTCAGTTTTTTGAGGGCAAGGATTCCCTACTTATTTTGGTAGCCCTAGGACATACTTTCACGGAGCAGGTTCTCAGACGTATTTAGTCAAAGTTGTTGAGAAAAAAGTTAGCTGCCCCTCAAATGAGAATAATACTTGTCAATATCTCTCAAAGAGAGACTTTACTTTCTTCTTTTGCTGATTTCAAAATTGAAAAGAATCAGCCTAAAAAAGAACACATACCGCTTTCAATTCCTAGAGTCATGTAAGGGACCTATGTGACTACAATTTTTCTTAAAAAATAAAAGAACAACACCCCCCAAATATAACAACACAACCCTAAAGATGGAAAAAAGCAATGAGACCACATAGACACAGTGTAAAGGTAGAAGAGACACCAGAAATAATATTTGCCCATGGGGCACAGAACAGAAAGAATTCTACCCAGGATTCAGAAACCTGCTGGGAGTGGAGGTATAAAAGTTGCATTAATGCGGGGACTTTCGGTCCCTTAGCAGCCATGGGATACTAAAAACCCTTTGGCAGGGGGAGAGAATTTCAAGATTCAATTCCTCAAAAAGAAGCTTATTATTACCTTGCAGATGAGATTTCCTAATTACACCCTTCACTTAAAAGTACACAGAAAATTACTGTATTTTTACTCAGCTACCACGTATGACCATATTTTTCACCTTGGCGATCTAGGTTTTCAACATCTCTTTTTCCCACACTTTTTTTTTTTTTTAAGATTTTATTTATTTATTTGACAGACAGAGATCACAAGTAGGCAGAGAGGCAGGCAGAGAGATGGGGGAAGCAGGCTCCCCGCTGAGCAGAAAGCCAGATGTGGGGCTCAATCCCAGGATCCTGAAGAAAGAGGCTTTAATCCACAGAGCCACCCAGGCACCCTCCCATACTTTTAAAATCCATTCAAAACAGCAATGTTGATTAAGAATTCACTGAAGCAGGAAAGACAAGGGAAACTAAAGGAAATACCTATTTTAGTTTGAAATATTCTGAAAACATGAGTGGGCAGATATGCTGATTATGCTGACTTCACTGACTTCTTAAATTATCTTTTTCTTTCCAAACCTTTTCTATTCAAACGCATTTTTCATTATAAGGTAATACAATTTCATCATAGAATAGTATGGAAAAATGTTAACCACAATATTATCAGTTTCAACACCACTTCTGTTAATACGTTGGCATTATCCTGTCTCACTGATTTTTTTCATTTTCCCTTTCCCTCAGGGAAATCACGATGTATTTCTAATTTGTTCTCTGATTTCTTCACTCTACAAACTATAAACACTTTCAGGTTGCTACAAGTTTTCCTAAATATTGTTTTAAGTGGCTACATAATATTCCCCTGAATAAATGCACTGCAACTCACTTTACTATAACCCAGTTTATCTGATTAAAGACCCGAACTAGATCCATAACCATTCCCTTATAATTATATAGGTGGGTCATTTCTCAAACTTTGTTTAAAATCGCACTGCAACAATTTTATGCACATAACTTAATCTGTATTTTTGGTTGTTCTGTTACGATTGATTCTCAGAAGTAAGATTTTTCTATCAGAGAGAACAGTAACGTCATCCAATTACCTTCTAGAAAATTTTAACAATTTGCAAAGTCCAGAGCAATGTAGGACAGTAGACAGTTTAACTGTGCACTTAGCTACACTTTTAACAAGGGAGGTCCAGGGAGAACAATCACAGAAGTCAACGATATTCTGTTGTCAAATCAGAAGTCAGACAAATTATAATTCTTAGCCAACTATTTTGGTTAAAGCATATAACTAGGGGGGTGCCTGGGTGGCTCAGTGGGTTGGGCCTCTGCCTTCGGCTCGGGTCGTGATCTCAAGGTCCTGGGATTGAGCCCCGCGTCAGGCTCTCTGCTGGGCGAGGAGCCTGCTTCCCATTCTCTCTCTGCCTGCCTCTCTGCCTGCTTGTGATCTCTGTCAGATAAATAAATGAAATCTTTAAAAAAAAAAAAAAATAAAGCATATAACTATGGACCCACTAGTGTACACAATTTGCTAAACCCCATCTTTTTGCCTGTCTTCTCTGAGTTTTAGTTACTAAGACACAGATTTCCTTCCTTTATACTTTTTTTTCTTACCAAGCCACACATTTTGCTAAGAGTATGTACTTACAGTGAGTCTATCCATTATTTGTATGTGTATGTCACTGTACACATATGTGTTTGTACTTCTATATGCTATTTTTAATCTATGTGGTTCCATATGTACATCTGAGAGAAGTGTTTTTGCATTTTATTATAAAAAGATGTGTGAATATTAAAAAGTGAGGTCAATGGGGCGCCTGGGTGGTTCACTGGGTTAAAGCTTCTGCTTTCGGCTCAGGTCATGGTCTCAGGGTCCTGTGATCGAGCCCCGCATTGGGCTCTCTGCTCGGCGGGGAGCCTGCTTCCTCCCTCTCTCTCTGCCTGCCTCTCTGCCTACTTCTGATCTCTGTCTGTCAAATAAATAAATAAAATCTTAAAAAAAAAAAAGTGAGGTCAAGGGTGAGGAGAACAAGCTAATTTGATAGGCGATAATGTCTCAGTGTGTGTTTGTGTGCATATCTGCTTAATATCCTTTGCTTGTTTATCTACTGGGGTCCTGAAGTTTTCTCTTAGCAATATACAGGTGACCCTTAAACAACAATGGGGTTAGGGACACGGGGCAACATGAAGTTGAAAATCCCCATATAACTTTGACTCCCACGTAACTGCTGATAGGCTCCTGTTGACCAGAAGCCTTACCAATAACACAGTCAACAAACACGTTTTGTGTGTTATATGTACTATATACTGTACTTACAATAAAACTAGAGAAAAAAATGTTACTAGGAAAATTGTAAGAGAAAATACATTTACAGTACTGTACTATATTTACTGAAAAAAAAAAATCCGCATATAAGTAGACCACACAATTCAAACATGCGTTACTCAAAAGTCAACTGAATATGATATAAAGATGAAAGTCATAATTTTTACTGCCCAATAAGTGACCCCTTTCTTTCAATGTTGTCAAATCTGTTGATTTTTATGTGTCTGCCTCTTGCTGAGAGAAGCCTCTCATATAGAGCACTAGTTTCTCAAACAATATTAACACTGAAGGATGGATGACATGGCTTTCTGTGGAGTGGCCTAAAGCGAAGCTGAGTCTTCACTTAGGTCTATCTCAGATCTTGGCCAGCTCTAGAATTAACTTAGGGGCAGGGGCAGAGGGGGAAGAGAGGTGCCACTTTATGCCTAGGTCAGCTAGAAGTCCAGATTACCCACTCTTCTTAATCAGCAAAAAAAAACCCCTCAGCATTGGCAAGAGTGCCACATTGGACTACATGCAGCTGAGACCCAAAACGGGCTACCCTGTTCACCCTGTATGTTCAGCTTTTTCAGGCCTGTGGCAGACTCCCCTTTCAGCCAACAGACTTGGACAAGCCCAAATTCTTTAGACTGGATACTTATGTAAATTGCCTGGCCACATCTCTGCACCATTGCCTAGCCCCGAGGAATGCTGGAACGCCGCACACCACTGAGAAACGGCAAGTTCTTTGTCTTTAATTTCAGTATATACACCGAAGCAGAGAAGCTGAAGAATTTGTTTTAGTGTTAGCCAAGAAGAGGGAGAATGTCTGAAACAAGAAAGGCCCAGCACGTACCTGATTTCGCAGAGGCGGCTGTGATGGCCGGTCCCTGTGCGTGTGGCTTTCTCGAGTTATTGCAGATGCGCCAGAATCTACGTGAACTGACCCTACTGGAGTAGGCTGGAAAGACAGAACAGAAAGTCAAATGGAAAACAGGTCCAAGCTAATGCCTCCGCAAAGGTGAGCATCATTCTAATTCTAATAAAAGAGTAGTGATTATTATTTTTAGCCACCAAGGGCAGTTTCCAGTCTTCTTTTGTTTATTTATTTGCAAAAGGGAGGCCGCTTGGTCCTCAAGAGTTCACTGGAGAGTAGCTTACCTTGGAAAATAAGGAAAACATCCTATAGTGATGTGTTAGCATGCTCTCAGGCACTGTGGACCCCTGGCCAAGAGAGCCAATTCAAGAGTTTCCTAAAGTTCTGGGTTCCACTCCTCCAGAAGACCTTCACAGTTTACATAGCACCAGCGTCTGGATCACTCAACTGAAAGTTCTTCTTCAGAACTGGCTTTAGTTCTGATACCTTAGGACATACAGGGCATAATCTTAAAAACATAGGAAGGAGTTGCTCTTCCTTCCCAACTGCTATCTATGGCATCACCCTGAAAAGGCTGGCAAATGTGAAGTCTACAGTCAAAGGAATGTTTTTCTCATGGACTTAACCAGAAAGTCTGACATGTCAAGTGGTGAGGCAGCGCTGGTCTGAGGTGAGGACGTAAAAGTGGATACTTACAATAGGCCTCCCGACCCAATCATAGGCATAGTCGAAGGTGTAGCCTTTCCTTTCAAAGAGGTCTGTGAAGAGTGTCCGTAAATATTCATAGTCAGGTTTTTCAAAGAAGTCTAATCGCCTGACATATCGCAGGTAGGTTGCCATCTCTTCTGTAGAAAAGAGGTGAAAGGCCATGTTCACGAGCTGAATGCTTCCCATGGCGAGAAGCTCTGGACCAAGCCAAGAATATCTGGTGTTTTCTTTATGACCCAAATGAAAGTGATAAAACCTGTCTTGGTCTAAATGACAATAAAAGGAAATGTGAGCGAGCACCCTCATCTAGAGATACCAAGTCACGGTCTCCACCTACTTCAAAGCTTCAGGCACAGTGGCTGAAGCATCCTTTTAGCATCCTACCTGGAAAGTTTTCACAGAGAGCTTCAATGGGAGTATTCCTTTTGGTGTCACCAATTTTTTGATATCTCTCTTTTAATGTATCAGCCTGTAGAGAAGAGAAAGAAAGTTATTTGGGAAGAGGTCCCAAGTATGGGTGGTGCAATATGTTTGGGGAGGCAATGGTTGTTTCAATCAAACGGGCAGGATGTGCTAGGCTCAGTCTTCTTTCTAATAAATAAGAAAGGTAGTAGAGATGATGTATTTAATATCTGCTCTGTTCTGGAAGGTTTTCCTTGTAAGTATATTTAGTAGTCTCAGATAAACACCATCCAATGTAATGAAATGAGTTAACTAGAAGAAAGTAAAAGTATTACATAGTGGTATTTTCAAAATTACAGAAGCTTAGTAATCTCCCATGGCCACAGGTTCAAAAGTGATTCAGCCTTCTCCTTCTTAGATCAGTTCTATGATAAGATAAAAAAAAACTGCTAATCTAAGCGGGGGCAGACAGATAGCTGACTCCACAGAATATTTACTGGGAAGCTGAAGAGAAAAAAATAACAAGTAGTAGAAAAATATGCCTTTCTACAATGTGCTTCCAGAGGGAAAAGTGTTATCTATGACAGAGGCATGGCTAACAGACAGGTTTGATACAGGTCAGTGGCTCAAAGAAGCCAAATCTGGTTTGCTCCGAATTATAGACAGGCTCCTGGAGCTTGGATCAACAACGCGGTCTCAAGGGGGTCTCATGAGGCTCTCCCTAGCCTGCTGCACCCAGCTTTAAGCAACAGTGTTCTAAGGTAAGTTGGAGAAATTTTAGATCTACGACTGCCACTAAAATGATTCATGGATCGTGAGAACATTTCAAACAGTAACACACAAATGCATTGCTTGGCTATGTGATGAGCAAACAGAATGTGACACTCTGATAGCTACCAGTACCAATGACAAGATACATATGACCAGGAGAAGACTAGGAGGTGTTAAAAGGGGAATTTAAGGGCAAAGTTTTACGTTTCAGGACAATAGTCTAGAAAGCATAGTGAGTGGATCCCTCTGCCCTTCTGGAGGGAGGCTCAGGGCATAGAGGCACCCAAAGCTACTGATTTTCTGTCCACACTAACATGTTGAAATAAATTACAACTCAAAAATATGTCTCACATTTAACTATCTAATGAGACTTAAAATGGGTTATCTGCTCCAACCAGCCAAAGGTACAAAGTAATTACAATGGTTATGATTATTATCAATAATTAACTTGAACACAAATGTACTCTACCAATACCTACCTAAGGAAGGCTATTTAAACTATATGCTTCATAAGGAACGACTATCATCTGCATAGGGATTTACTGAATAAAACACATGAACAGCAACATTAAACCTGGATTTTTATTTTAATTCAGGTGGGTCCTTAGCTTATAGAGTTTGAACAAGTATTTTCCAGCTCTCCTTAGGGGTACACCCAGCCCTGCTGTCCTTGTTGGTAAAATGTGTAGCAGCTGCTGTCATCAATTTGTTCCAGAAATTCCCCAGCACACTGGGAACACTCTTCCTGCTACATAATGGTAGTGGAGGAGGAAAGTGACACAGAGAAAAGCAGCACTGCCAAGGCTGGGAGGGAACAAGGGAAGAGATTATGGGAAACCCCAAAACAAGGAAGAAGGATTCATAAGGGGAAAAGACAAATGTAGGCAAAACAGAGCTCCCAAAGCCCAGGGGAGCATTTATGATATGTAGACTGATATTGCCAGTCCCTGCTTCTTATCTCTGTTGCCAGCCCATCTTCTTACAGACATCGAGTCAGCAACCCCTCCATTAACAACTGAGTATTGAAACAAAGCCCTCCACTGAGCACTTTCAAGGATACCTTGAGTCCTTGCCAGGGTAGGCTGCCTCGAAGGAAATACATGAACATATGGCCGAGGGCTTCCAAATCATCCCGCCGGCTTTGCTCTAAAAGGGAAGACAGATCACACATTATGTTTGCTGTTATTAAAGCAGAAAGGGGTTCAAAACCAAGTAATCCCTTCAGAAGCCCTTCTGTCTCTGGAAAGGCTCTGCTTACTCATTCTTTGTATATCTAAACCAGGAATAGTATTTTAGATCAAAACCAAAAAACACTGTGTACTTCCTTTGCTGTCACGGGCAAGTAAATAGCAAGGGAAAGGAGCAAATCCTAAACTAAAACCAAATCCGAATCACTAACTGGTGGGTAACCACCCTCAGTCACCAGGAAGGTGCTGTCACCTTCCTGAAAGTAAGATAATTAAAATGAAATGTTATTTTCAGTATATGGGCTACAGTTACCCTTTGGGTGACCATCATGGAAAATGAGAAGTAGATTAAGCAGCTGAAACTTTTAAATAGTCCATTCTGGCTAGGCCTGCAAAGACACAAGCTGCAGAATGCCTGGCATACCTGTCAAGTGCTTTTATTTCATCATAAAAATTAACACTTAAAATTTAGTTTGACATAAACAAACATGGATGTATGATCTCTCACTCCAATCCATTTGTACCATGTTCCATAGACACCTTAAGAAAACTTTAAAATGTATTACTTAAGGTGCCTATTATGGGCACATAAAACAGGATCCCCATATTCTGGGCACTTACCATATAAAACAAGTTGCTAGGTTTTTCCTTTCTTTTTCATTGGAAAGACTAAGATGTAAAGAACCAAAGAATGCTTACCAAAAAACTGTTATTTCATCTCACAAAACATCCTTATGTATTCTTGGGTTGTCAGACTGAATAGAAGTAGTACATGTCTCTACTCCTTATTTGTCAATTATGACTCATCTCAGACATCTAATGTATTTACTTCTCAGAATCAAGTTTAGGGCTTTATCATAAGAAATTAGAGAGAAAAGACTAAGTGGGTATTCTAGGCTCCATTATGCTTTCTTTGTACAGAAGAGAAAATCTAAGAGGCAGGGAAAGCTACTCAGCTCAAAATACAAAAGTACAACATGTTTAAGAGCTGCCTCCAATTATGGGAAATGTGGATGAAAAGAAGTGAATAGAACTCTACAGGGCATATGGGGAAAAAAAAGGCAACTTTCTAAATCATAGTTTGAAAACGTTTTTTGGCAAGGTGGTCGCTAATGGGAAAGGGAGGCACCCTGACAAGAGAGATATATAACATAAACTTGAGTGGATGCACATCAATTGAAATAATCTTTAAAAGAATTAAATAAAACAGCAAGGCCAAGAGAAGCTTTTGTCTACATGCTTGCCTGAGGTTTACAACAAATTTTATATATAACAGAAAACAAAAAGCTGTTAGACGAAAAGTTTGTTAACCGAACCTAAAGACACACAACAAAAAAGAAAGTACAAGCAGGGTGAGTTGAGGCCTCCCACAAAGCCCGGCAGATAGAGGAACCACACCCTGCAGTTTCTCATACTGTATCACACCTACTCATTGCCTTTCCATTTTTACATCTGCTTCCTCTATCAAGAGGCCCCTCTGTGATAAAAATTCACTGGACAAAGGGTTGCACTTTTGCTAGTTGAACACTAGAGGGCAAAACTCACCACATTTTCAATACTGATCAGAACTTCAGGGAAAAAGCCCAACTTCTCTCCACAGCAAAGCCCATTATAAAATGGTTTTGGTTTTTTAAACATCAAAACAAACAAACAGAAAACACACGTAAACCCACTAGCATATCTAATAAAGTGGTTTTCCAAATACTGAGCACCATGAACAGCAGCTGTGAAATATGGAATAATAGGAAGAGCAATGGCACCTGAGTCTGGGTTATCTAGCTCCTGGCCCACTCTTTCCATTAATTTGATCCATGTGAAATTAAGCATGGCTAAGTCACCTACTTTGGGCCTCAGTCCTCATCTGAAAATACACTGGTTGATTTAGATAATCTGAAAAGTCATTTTCCAGTTCTAAAATTCTAAAGTCATTAATCTGTGGCAATTTGAGACATTAATAATTAATCTACGATAATTTAGGCCTTTCCAAAAAAAAAAAAAAAAAAAGTGAAAACCAGAGTCATGCTTTGTTTCCATACTTCTTTGAAAACTCCACATTCATTGAATCCAGCATTTCCACATGCCCTCATCTTTTTTCATGAAGGATAATTCTCCCTTTCAAAGAAGAAAGGTTTTAAGTGTCCTGGGGCTGTCTTAGGGCCAGAAGGACACAATTCTTCCACACCATAAAAGCCTGCTCTCAACAATTCAGAAAGACATTTGGTTTTACATGGGTGACATCCCTGATTTTAGGTCAAATATTCTTTGCTGGAGGAAAGGGGCTAGGTGACCCAGTGTTCTGACCCTAATTTCAATCATTAAAAGAATACAAGATCAAGGGACGCCTGGGTGGCTCAGTTGGTTAAGCAGCTGCCTTCGGCTCAGGTCATGATCCCAGCGTCCTGGGATCGAGTCCCGCATCGGGCTCCTTGCTCCGCAGGGAGCCTGCTTCTCCCTCTGACTCTGCCTTCCACTCTCTCTGCCTGTGCTCGCTCTCGCTCGCTCTCTTTCTGACAAATAAATAAATAAAATCTTTAAAAAAAAAAAAAAAAAGAATACAAGATCAAAATTGGCTACCTTAATCAACAGGAGGTGGCTAATCTGACAAGGTAATGTCAGGTTTAGGAGGATTCTTCCCTTGTTCTCCCTCACAAAATTAATAGGCAATTCTCTCCAAGTCATTTGAAGACACCCTTCTCTTTTTCTGTATTATGTTTTTTTTAAAGATTTTATTTATTTATTTGACAGACAGAGATCACAAGTAGGCAGAGAGTCAGGCAGAGAGAGAGAGAGGGAAGCAAGCTCCCTGCTGAGCAGAGAGCCCGATGCGGGACTCGATCCCAGGACCCTGAGATCATGACCCGAGCCGAAGGCAGCGGCCCAAACCACTGAGCCACCCAGGCGCCCCTCTTTTTCTGTATTATTAAAAATAAGGATTCAAGTTCCTATGGAAACCTTTCTGCTTTGAGACCCTGACCAGAGTTTAAAGGGCATGTGACAGCCATCTATATGTATTCTCTGTAATATGGAGAGGACGAAATACAGTGACAGGTTCAATGTGACCTGGAAAACTCTGGAACTCAGGAAATTCAAGTTTGGAGAAAAACTCAAAGTTCCAGCAGGAATGGCCACACCAAGAGAAAGAACCCAGTCTAATGGCCATACATGCTTAAAACTTAGTCAAATAACTATCATTTAGAGACTTTGCTACCATGAGGCACTATGCTAAACACTTTATATATGTTATCTCTCAGAATCCTACAGTATAAGGCACTACTATCATACCCATTTCATAGATGAGATAAGTGAGGCCGAAGGAAGAAGGTTACAGGACCAAAATCACATAGCTTTAAGTGCAGGAGCCAGGATTCGCATCCCTTCTTTTTTTTTTAATTAAAAAAAAAAAAAAGATTATTTATTTATTTAACAGAGAGATACACATCAAGAGAAAGAACTCAAGCAGCAGGAGTGGGAGAGGGAGAAGCAGGCTTCCTTCTGAGCAGGGAGCCCGATGCAGGGCTTGATCCCAGGACCCTGGGATCACGACCCAAGTCGAAGGCAGACGCTTAACTGACTGAGCCCCCCAGGCGCCCCTGTATCCCTTCCTCTTTTTTTTTTTTAAACTCTCTAATTTTTATTTATTTATTTGACACAGAGAGAGATCACAAGCAGGCAGAGAGAGAGGAAGGGAAGCAGGCTCCCCGACGAGCAGAGAGCCCCATGTGGGGCTCGATCCCAGGACCCTGGGATCATGACCTGAGCCGAAACCAGAGGCTTTAACCCACTGAGGCACCCAGGCGCCCCGTATCCCTTCTTTTTAACCATTACCCTGCGCCTCATACAAACATAACACAGATACCCATCTCTTGTCTCTTCTTGCCTTTCCTGACAAGAATAATAAAATCAGAACACAAATTGCTGTGCCTAGTAAGCAAGCATTGAAACAACTTCTAGAGTCTGTCAGTTAAACCAAATAATCATGACTTCACTATTTACAACAGTCTGTCTCTTAGTAAAAAGGAAGGAAGAGGGAATACTGAACACTATGCAAGAGAGCCGTGTTACGTATATTACTCATTCAACCCACAAACACACCCTTGTGAAATATTACTCTCATTTTACAGATAAGTTTCAGGAAGATTAAGTAACTTCTCCAAAATGACACAGATAATAAGTGGCAGGGGACCTTCTGCTCTAATTTTAAAATATTACATTTAGGAGCGCCTGGGTGGCTCAGTCGTTAAGTGTCTGCCTTCAGTTCAGGTCATGATCCCAGGGTTCTGGGATCGAGTCCCACATCAGGCTCCCTGCTCAGTGGGAAACCTGCTTGTCCCTCTCCTTCTCTCCTGGCATGGGTTTCCTCTCTTGCTGTCTCTCTCTGTGTCAAATAAATAAATAAAATATTAAGAAAAAAAACTATACTTAGTTAATTGAAGATTTCCATATGGTTACTAAAAAAATCCTGAAAGCATGCATGATTTCAATTAAAGTTGTATCACTTTGTAATATGATTTTTACTCCTAACATCAGAATCCTCATCTGAATACCGCAGTTTACTCAACAAGACAACTTTGTAGCCATTTAGTCTTTAAAACACTTCTTAGTGTACAAAAATTCATTAATATTTTGGGGCGCCTGGGTGGCTCAGTGGGTTAAGCCGCTGCCTTCGGCTCAGGTCATGATCTCGGGGTCCCGGGATCGAGTCCCGCATCGGGCTCTCTGCTCAGCAGGGAGCCTGCTTCCTCCTCTCTCTCTCTGCCTGCCTCTCTGCCTACTTGTAATCTCTCTCTGTTAAATAAATAAATAAAATCTTTAAAAAAAAAAAAAATTCATTAATATTTAAACACCCACTATAATTAGCTATGTCTAGGAGTATGGAATCTGATAATATTGTTTACATGTCTACTCTCAAGAGTAGTGATTTTCAAACATATTTTTCAATCACTTTGGAACTTTTTCTTCAAACAGAATCTTCCATGGAAGCCCATATATAAAATAGATAAAAAGGGAAGCTTTTCTGGAGAAGCTAGTGAGGGGTCCAGGGCCTTGTCTATTTGGCCTTCCCACTGTTCCTTAGACTTCTCTTTAAATACTCTTCCCTGGTTTAGTTCCTCTTTCAAGTAAGGCCTTCTGCCTTCATTAGCGGGTTTAGCAACA
This sequence comes from Mustela erminea, assembly GCF_009829155.1. Taxonomy (NCBI): domain Eukaryota; kingdom Metazoa; phylum Chordata; class Mammalia; order Carnivora; family Mustelidae; genus Mustela; species Mustela erminea. Next base: position 45,463,120 of record NC_045618.1, read on the forward strand.
TTTGTGCCCATTGTCTATCCTGAATACAATGCAAGATTCATACAGGTCCTTTCAGGACTGTCGTATAGGCAGTCATATATAAACACCAAATTAATCATCAGACTTAACTGAAATGTTACCATCTTAACACAAAAGTTCAAGGACCCACACTGCTGAGAAACTAAGTATCTGGAAACAGTATAAAGAATTAAAAATGTTTAAGTTGTCAACAGGATACTTAGGAAAGTCACTAACTTACCACCTTAGTTTTTCAAGTAAAAAAATCACTTGCCTTGTGAAGCAATAAGAATCACAACTTGTAACGCACAATGGGGACAAAAGTATTATTGGAATAAAAAGTTATTTTAAGGGGCGCCTGGGAGGCTCAATGGGTTGAGCCTGCCTTTGGCTTGGGTCATGATCTCAGGGTCCTGGGATCAAGCCCCACATAGGGCTATCTGCTTAGCAGGGAGCCTGCTTTCCCCTCTCTCTGCCTGCCTGCACTCTGTCTATTTGTGATCTCTGTCAAATAAATAAATAAAATCCTTAAAAATTAAAAAAAAAAGTTCTTTTAAGGGGGCGCCTGGGTGGCTTAGTTGTTAAGGGTCTGCCTTCAGCTCAGGTCATGATCCCAGGGTCCTGGGATCGAGCCCTGTGTCAGGCTCCCTGCTCAGAGGGGAGCCTGCTTCTCCCTCTCCAGCTCTCTGCTGCTTGTGTTTCCTCTCTTGCTCTCTCAATCGCTGTCAAATAAATAAAATCTTAAAAAAAAAAAATGTTATTTTAAAGACCTGCCCATTTCATGGAGCAGAAAATAAACACACCTTTGCCAAGATGCGTGTTGATAGACATATATCTTGCAGTTCCAGTTAAACTTTTGTGCTCCCTGTAAGGTATGTGTTTTTTGGTTTCAGGGTCAATGTACTCCTTGGCTAGTCCAAAGTCTATAATGTGTATAACATGCTCTTTCTTATTGCCTTGTCGGCCAATCAGGAAGTTCTCTGGCTTCACATCTCGGTAAATGAGATTCTTTGAGTGCACATACTCCATTCGAGAAAGCTAAAAGAGAAAACACATCAATGAAAACATTCTAAAGAAGTTTATTGGGGAAAAAAAACATCAAAACATTTTCATTTATCAGTCCAACGTTTTAACTATTGAAATGAAAATAAAACTTATTTCTTTTTCACTTCACTCTTATAAACCAGAAAATATATACAAATATATACATAACAAATATCGGGGCATCTGGGTGGGTCAGCTGGTTGAGTGACTGCCTTTGGCTCAGGTTATGATCCTGGAGTCTCAGGATTGAGTCCCATACCAGGCTCCCTGCTCAGCAGGGAGTCTGCTTCTCCTGCAGACCTCTCTCCCTCTCAAATAAATAAATAAAAATCTTGAAAAAAAATTGAGATAAATGAAAGTGGGATAGCACTATTCAGCTAAAATGATAATATACAGTTTTACCTCATAATGTTATAATTTATAAATGATAAATGGAATTAGGTGTTTTTAGGCTACTTCAGAAAGCACACATTTGAAGCAGAGGGGGTATAGCTCAGGGGTAGAGCATTTGACTGCAGAAAGCACACATTTGAGAGGCGAGAAGTATCCCCAGCCAGGATATCAGAATAGGTCGGTGCTCTGTGAAGATAGGTGCCACTGCCACATTCACCTTCTGCCCACACCTTCCTATCCTCAATCAGACACGACTCCCCAACCTAATTCTTTCTGTTGCAAAAATATGGGAAGTAAGGTCCAGAGAAGTTAGTATTGGACTGATTTCCTAGAGCTAATGGGCAGCAGAGATAGAAGTGCAGTTTTTATGTGAAAGTAAATAAAGCCCAAAATAATAATCATAAAATTACTTCAGAGGCACCTGGGTGGCTCAGTTGGTTAAGTAGCCAACTCTTGATTTCCACTTAGGTCATGATCTCAGGGTCCTGGGACCAAGCCCCACATTGTGCTCAGAGGGGAGACTGCTTGAGGAGTATCTCTCTCCCTCTGCCCTTCCGTCCCCTCCAACCCTGTGCATGTGCACTCACTCTCTCTGTCTCTAAAATAAATAATCTTTAAAAAAATAACTTCAAATTGCATTAAGTTTTATTTCTATCTATGACACTTCTCTACTTAACATAGAAAGGGAAGCTCAGGCATTTGAATTTTGGACTCAAAAGTCAAGGTCAAGGTCAAATTTTTTTTTTTTAAACATTTCAAAGCTTTTACTGTAAAGTGGGTGAGACCATCACCATTTCAGACCATTAAAAATGCATTTGCATCCTTCCTCTGAGAGGGTGAGAAACTCCTCAAAGTTGAGAACTGCCTTAACTCTTGAACTGGCACTGGTATGCAATTTGGCTGGAATTGAGAGAGCTGTCTCTTCAGCTCTGCCAGTCTCTGTGAGAACTAGAGGCCAGGGAACTAAGACAGGTTCTTGGTCACAGCACTCTAGAATCTGATTGTTAGGGCAGTGGGTTACATCACCAATCCTTTCTTGGATGCAAGGTTGAGGGGAGAGGACAGAACCTTACAGCCATATGTTTAGAACCTAAAAATAAAACATCAAGGAAATTACTTGCATTTGTACAATTTCACCTAATCATCCTCTTTCTCCTCAATCTAAATTATAATGCTTCCACTTCAGTTAAGGGCAGGGTATTGCTCCAAGGTGCAAATTCTTAAAATAGAGTGCACAGAAGATGCAGTGTGACTTCTCTGGGTTAACCCTTTTTGCCCGGCCTGCTTCCTAGAATGCCATCAAGCCTCTGAGTGTGCGTTCACTAGGTGTTACTGTAGCCAGGAAAGCACTAAAAGGGTCACAAGGGTGTAGCTGGGGGACCTATATATCTTTCCGCAGAATAGCAATGCCAACTTACCAACTGGATGGCTATCATTAACACCGTCTTCAAAGTAAAAGTTCGGTCACAGAGGTCAAACAAATCCTCCAAGCTAGGGCCAAGGAGCTCCAGCACCATGGCATTATATTTCCCACATGGTCCAAAGTAATACACCTGTGGAAGACCTTCACCTGCAAGCAGAGGGGAAAAGGGGTACAGAGTGGGGGACACAAAACCCAAAATGTGAGATAGCTCCATCAGCACTGAGTAGAAATACAGAAAGCACAATTCACGAGATTTCCATTTTCTTTCATAGTCCCTCCTGGAGAACCTAAACTGAGTAGAGCAGCTTCAAAGGGAACTAATAATGGGCAGGAAAGGCGAGCCACTGCACAATGGCCTCAAATAAGCAGCTATTTTATACCAGAGTGACAAAGGTATTTTCACTGCTGTATAAGACAGAGAATGGTCCCTGATCCATTAACTGGATCAGAGCATAAACTATTCTCCCCCAAGGAGGCCCGAAAGTGCACTGTCATAAAAGGTTCAAAAGACAGCTCACTGCGCTCAAAGCCAGCCCACCTGGCCCTGGCGCATTAGCCGGTTTCATCTGCGCTCCCTATGCTCACTGCCAATGCCATATGGGCTGTCTGCAGCTGCTGCCCCAAGGAGAACTCAGACTGAAGGGTTGAGGTCACAGAGGGTGCAGCCTGACCCTCTTCTCACAGGGAGTCTCTGTACTTTCCTGTTTTCTATCAGCTGGGGCAAAGCCAACACACAGGGTCTGGTTACTGTAAGTAATTTTGAAAGGAAAAGGAAGGGGAAAAAAAAAAAAAGGCTGGGCTTTCCCTAGATTTGAAATTCATAGCTCTAAGATGCCAAAATTTAGACTTTCTCACCTAAGTGGCAACTTGTGAATGAATTTCCTCTCTAAAGTGTATTGTAAATATGAGGCATTCAGTAAATAAATGTTAAATGGCACCATGTGAATGGTGGATACGAACGAAGACTACAGAACATTTTAAAAATCTGGTCTCATAGAGCAGAAGCACTTCCATCTTACATGTTTATATATACCATGGTCTGCAGTTGCTTCTGCCTACAAGTTTTTTAGACAACAAAGTTCTCTCCATCTCCCCATTCTCTTTCTATGTACAGGCGTGATACAAGCAGAGGGAATTCTCTCTGCCATAATCTGAATGCTTATGTCCTCCCCACCCCCATCCTCAAATTCCTATGTTGGAAACCTAATGCCCAATGTGATGGTTTTAAGCGGGGGGTGGGGTGGGGGGGGGCTTTGGGAAGTGATTAGATCATGAGGGCAGAAACCTTGTGACTAAGAGTAGTGCCTTATACAAGAGAACCTACAGTGCTCCTTAACGCCTTCCACTGTGTAAGGACACAGCAAAAGGTCAGAAGATGGTCTCTGTCAGAACCTGACCATGATGGCACCCTGATCTTGGACTTCTGGTCATTGGAACTGTGAAAAAGACGTTTCTGACTTCATAAGCCACCCAATCTGTGGTACTTTGTTACAGCAGCCCAAATGGACTTAGACAATACCTACTACTTAATCTCTAGCCCAGTATGCTCATCCTTGTCCCCAGCATAAATCTTGTCTATCTGGAGTGGGTACGCTTCGTTGCTCTGACATCTATTTCATGCCTCTTGCATGTACTGCTGCTACAATGTCTTTTGATCTATCTAGGTACAAAGCAACTCAAGTGTTCTAATATGTTCATCCCTAGCTCATATCATCGAATGTAGTATACTCTGCTCCTGCCAGCTCCATAAATATGCACTCAGTTGTCCTTGTGGTTGTTTTGATTCTCCCTCTCTAAAAGGAAACAAGATTTAATTTGAAGTGTCTTTTTTCCCCGTTGTTCTGAACTCATTTTTCAGTTTTATTTAAAATACACAAAACCTCATAGCTGTTCCCGATAAGTCCTGCTGAAAAATCCAAAGCAGACCACCACCATAGACAGTCATTGCTTTTATTAATCAGACATATGGCAGACTGTAGTAGTTTGGGGATTTTTCAAATTTACATCCTATATAATAGTTTTTGATGTCACTAAAATTTGATTTTCCCAATATAAATATTATATTCTTCAAAACATTTTGTGACAGATCTGTTAGTGGCCTGTCCAGTATCCACAATCTCTTTATTATTTTTTTTAAAGATTTTATTTATTTATCGGGGGGGGGGAAAGAGCGAGCACAGGCAGACAGAATGGCAGGCAGAGGCAGAGGGAGAAGCAGGCTCCCTGCTGAGCAAGGAGCCCGATGTGGGACTCGATCCCAGAACGCTGGAATCATGACCTGAGCCGAAGGCAGCTGCTTAACCAACTGAGCCACCCAGGCGTCCCCACAATCTCCTTCTTACTTAATAACAAAATTTCTAATTATTGCGAAAAGCAATCTGCCCAGTTCTAGCTTTTCAACCTCCCTTGATAACAGGAATGACTAGTGAAACAGAAGCAGATGGTTCTAGAAAAGCTCTTTCATGGTAGCCAACTCAAATTGGAAATAGTCCCCCGCCCTTGACAATGGCTCAAGCTCCAGAAGCCATCTAGAACCACTAGATACCTTGAGGATATCATAATGCCAAGAATGAACGGAACAAAAAGGAAAACATGAGTCCCTGATGGCTGTGAAGTAACCAATGCTTGACTTCCCTTCCCTCTGGACTCTAATTCAAAAGAAAAATCAATCTCTACCTCGACTGAACTGTTATTTAGATTTTCTCTCATAGCCAAATCTAATCCTAATTAATAAAATATTATTCTTTTAGTTGGTTAAACTGCAAATATGGGCACAATATCCTCCTTCTGAAGTACAAGCTAAAAGTCAGGCCTGCTTAGAAATATAATACTGACATAATTTCCTATACTTGCTGCCAATACTTAAGGATCAGTTTAAATGAGACAAATAATCATCTTGTTCTTGACAATCTTTAGTAACACATCTAGGCATCTCTTGTCAGACATTTCCATGTTTACAAAGAAGTTATAAAAGCACTATGGATGATGTCTATAATTCTACGTATGAGTTCTATCACTCCTAATTCCACCTAGTACCTTCAAAGATGTGAGGAGTTCCTGCTGGCTGCATTATTGCTCCTTGTATTAAATACCGAGACCTAACAATACTTTGGCAGGCTTCAGATACTCAGGACAACTCCTAGATTACTGAGTAGCTTGAAGCTTTTCTCAAAGATGGATTAAGTCCAAGATGCTACTGTAGAAAAGGCTCAAGTCAGTCTTTGATCTATTCTGCTACCAACCCTGAAAATTCCTTCATGTCTGTTTTGTCGTCTATAAAGAAGGAAGCATTTAGACTGGTTTCCTTTTAAAACCAAAATTATGACAATAGCTAGGAATTCCTTCTAGCTACCTTCTAGGCTCCTCTTTCTAAAGCCATAGAACCCCACATCGGGCTCCCTGCTCATCAGGGAGTCTGCTTCTTCCTCTCCCTCTGCCCATCCCCCTGCTTGTGTATATGCATGTTCTCAGTGTCAAATAAATAAATAAAATCTTAAAAAAAACAAACAAACCATAAAAGACTTGTCTGTTTAGCTTCTTAGGTATTACAGAATATGTGCCAAATATGAAAGTCTCTTTGGGAGATGTAGCCATAATTTATTAGAACTATCTGTACAGAAAGATACCCACGCAAGTTCCATTCTGTGCCTAGTGTTCCACATGACTGCCCATAAAGTGACCAATGTTGGTGCTGAAAAACATAGATATAAGCCCACTAAGAAAATCTCTCTCTCTCTCTCTCTTTTTAAAGTCTATCTCTTTGATCAGAGATTAGCACACAGTAACGACTTATCCTGGGCTGAATTTCAATGAGAAATACTGTATATTCTATTTCACTGTTCTTCAACAGAGCCATGTTGAATTCATAGCTTAAGAAATTTTTAATCCATAAACATGATGCTGTGAACTCTTTAAGAAGACAAGGGATGAGGTCAGAGCCTTTAATGCAATAAGGTACTTCCTAGAAGTAAGTGTGAGGTAATGGGAACAAAGTGGGAGAGGTGGGCAAGGCAGATATGCACTGAATTCTTTGATCCATGGTATTTCAGAAGCTAAGTAGTTTCATAGTCTCTCATCTGCTCTGGAAATCAAGCATTAATTAAGATCTCCCTCTTTGGGACGCCTGGGTGGCTCAGTGGGTTAAGCCGCTGCCTTCGGCTCAGGTCATGATCTCAGGGTCCTGGGATCGAGTCCCACATCGGGCTCTCTGCTCAGCGGGGAGCCTGCTTCCCTTCCTCTCTCTCTGCCTGCCTCTCTGCCTACTTGTGATTTCTCTCTTTCAAATAAATAAATAAAATCTTAAAAAAAAAAAAAAAAGATCTCCCTCTTAAACTGGTCAACTGCATAAAAGCCTGGAAATTAAAGAAGTAAATTCTGAGTTTTCATCTCCTGAAAAATTTCTAATGGATTTCATCATATGCTATTGAGCCACAGGTTAAATCTCTTATAAACCAAAACTGCAAGGTTATATGTACCCTGTACATATTATCTTGTACATTTTTGCAGGGTACTTTAAGACAGCTTTCCCATCCATCAATAACACATTCTTATAAATCCTGCTGGACAGGGGCACCTGAGTGGTTCAGTGGGTTGAGCCTCTGCCTTCCGCTCAGGTCATGATCTCAAGGTCCTGGGATCAAGCCCCACATCAGGCTCTCTGCTCAGCAGGGAGCCTGCTTCCCCCTCTCTCTCTGCCTGCTGCTCTACCTGCTTGTGATCACTCTCTTGTCAAATAAGTAAATAAAATCTTAAAAAAAAAAAATCCTGCTGGACACGCAGCTCACACACATATCAAGTTGCACAGAACAGGAAGTGAGGTTTACCACATGACAGCTAATTTTCAGTCTGTCATAAATTTAACTTGGGTTAAACACACTAAATCAAAGATAATGGCTTCTTTATCATCCAAGCTGTTAGCTAAAAAGATTCCATAATGCATTATGAACAGTAACTACTCTAAGTAGAGATATTTTTAAAAAGCACATCAGGCTTAGAACTGAAATAGAACCACCTCAAAGCTTTTGGCAATTTGATCACATTATTGCCTAATAATTAGCCTTTCATTCTTTTTGAAAAACTAAATTATCTAGCTGTGAAGCAAGTTCAAGTAAGTCCCATACCTACATTAATATCTGGATATAAAAAAACACATATATTAATATTTCCGTAGAAAATAAGTGTATGTTGGTAATGACTGTCATCTAAAGTCAGGACCAGAGAAAACCTTTAAGGACATAATAACCTTGGCAATTTCCTTTTCTTTTTGTTTATACAGCTGGATTTTTTAATTCTTACAGAAAACAGGACAGTTTTTCTCCAACACTTAGTTGTCCCACAGTAGTACCTTCTAGCACAACTACTAAATGTTCTTTAGTATTTGTGAGAGATTACGGAATTACTGTTTACATGTGAAATTATCATCAGGATTGATCATCAGGATATTAAGGATATTAAGCAAGTCCACTTAACAAGAAAGCAGAAAGAATAGGGAAATAAACAGGATTATATTCCATAGGAAGAAGTAAAGGGGGAAAATAAAAGCATAGCCTTTTTTTTTTTTTTTAAGATTTTATTTATTTATTTGATAGATATCGGTAGGCAGAGAGATAGGCAGAGAGAGATGGAGAAGCAGGCTCCCTGCTTGCAGAGCAGAGAGCCCGATACGGGGCTTGATCCCAGGACCCTGAGATCATGACCTGAGCCAAAGGCAGAGGCTTAACCCACTGAGCCACCCAGGCACCCCAAAAGCATAGCCTTTAAAACTCAAAAAATAACTCTAAGAAAACAATGCATCACAAAGATGAAACAATACATGTGTTTCCCTTTTCTCATTTCTCTGACTCTGAAAAATGCCTGCTTACAGTATGAACAAGTTCACATACGAATCTACTCAAAATGCCAGCTTAACAACAACAACAACAACAACAACAAAACAAAACAGCTAGACCCAGAATTAAGCAACAGGATTACTTTGTCTTGTAATGAAAAATGTTTTATAATCATCTTGTTCACAGGCCGCTTGGGAATTTGAGTATTGCTAGACATATGCTGCTAACATGAGCTCAAATCTGTATGGTGGGAGAAGAGAAGGTGAGGAAAGGCAAGAGAAGACAAATAAGCTCATATTTCTGAGCCACAAAAATTGAGCTTTTACGGTTTCTCTATTTTACACATACACACACACACACACACACACACACACACACACAAACACACACACCCCTACCAAGGCCTTAAGCCTCAAAGCATGGTCAAAGTTTTATTTATCCAAAGGAGCCAGGAAAGAAAGCCAAAGTTGGGAGAAGAGATTTCTTCTGTAATAGATAGCATCTAAGATAAAAACCATTTAAAAGTGTGCTGTATATTGGGGTTGGGTGGGGGTGGGGGATCTTCTGTCTTTCCAAAAAGACTAATTCAGTTCAGAACTGGTAAAAGCTTACAGGATAAAAACCCAGTCTCTGAAAAATTTCTACTTTCTTTAGTATTGCATTCACAGTTTCTGTGATTAAGTTATAGATGCAGAACATCTATTGAGTTTCAAAAGCTAAAAAGAGAAATCAAATTCTTAATACACACCTGAGCAATAATAACTACAAAATTAAGAACGTTCTAGCAAGCACTTAAAAGGAATGAAAGAAAAAAAATGAGGTCACTCAAGAACAGTGAACTCCTTCTAGACAATCCTGCCCCACTCCCCTTACACATTTTGTCCATGTGTCTGTCTTCCTTACTAACAGAAGACTGTCTGAATGCAGTGACTACTACCATGTGTTAATTATGTTTGCATGTCAGAGCCTAGCATTGGCCCAAACATATGGCAGATAAGGGCAGGATAAATATTAAGTAAATAAATAAAAACAATTCAATAAAATGCCATGTGAGTTTTCTATTTGGAATGCATAATACCTATACCTCAAAATGCTAAAATGTATATATACAGAACAAAACAACTTCATCAGATTTTAAACATGTGGGACATGCTAACACAGTTGATACTTCTGAGTAGTTCTTGTTTGTTTTTCATAGGAATGACATTTTTTAAAAGAATGCTTTGTTGGGCAAGCTACCACTATGAAGATTCCAGTAATGCAGAGTTATAGTATCTCTACATTGGCTCTCTTTTCTGTATATTTTTCCATGATGGTTGTACATGTATCTGCAGTTTTACAGTTTTACCTTGCTGTTCCCACATATGGGACCCTATAACTATTCATTTTAGTTAACAGCCCCAAAAGCTACACATAAACAATGGTCCATGTCTTCCCCGCTCTCAAAAAAGCACCTGCCCATCCAAACAGGTTAAATGACCAATATAATGAGTCATCTGAGTTGTCTAATGTGCAAAGGCAGTCTGATGACATCTTCCTATCCCTTATTTTCCCACTCTATTCATTTATAGACAAGTTCTTTACTTTGATCCAGGCTAACTTGGAATTACATGGTCTTTTCTTTACTTAACTAGCCCTCTTCCATTTCACTTGAACCTCACAGTCATTCTGTGAAGAAAACAGGAAAATACTAATAAATTCCACTTTGCATATGGGATGGAGACCCTAAGAGATGTTGTGTGACCTTTCCTAGGTAAAAGAGTGCCCAAGTAACACAGATCTCTCGACTCCAGATTAGCCGCTCTCCAGATTTATGTGGCTGTTGAAGTTACTTTCTATTGTCCCCTACCTCTTCCAAACCAATGCCCTTTTGATTAACATTTACCCTCTGTAGCAACTCTCTGTCACTATTCTAGGATATAAATCCCCTGCTGTATTACATAAGCAGCTTAATCTGTCCTATCCATTCCCTGGGTTCCCATTACTTTTATATCGGCTCCATAAATACCACCCTTTCAGGTTTCCTATCATATATCTATCTCTCTATAGTTCTAGAGCTTTGTCAATTCCAGCCCCTGCTCCAGAACAGGGGTCACTTGGGCATTATTTTTTAAATTATAAAAGTTATGTGTTTCTGTAATATATATTACATATGTGTGTAATGTATATTACACACATATGTAATATATAAATATATTTATATATTTAATAATATATAATATATTATATAAAATTATAATATAATTATATACAATATATTAAATATATCATATAAATATTATATATTAAATATATTATATAATATATTAAATATATATTAAATATATTACACATGTGTGTAATATATATTACACATGTGTGTAATATATATTACAGAAACATAACTTTTATATATACATAATAGGTATATTATGTATGTACATGTATATATTATGTATATATACACACACATGCACACATTCAATCAAATATAACAGCAAACCAAAAGCAGTACAGAAATATATGAAGAAAAAATGTTCACATCCATAACAGATTAGACAAATTCACATAACTAAGAATACTTTTCTGCAACTTCATTTTTAATTATATAGAAGACATATTTTCTTGTCATCTCATGGGTATATCTCATTCATTTTAACATAGTATCCCATCCATATTTAAATTTTTCTTAGTACTGATGGACATTTAGGTTGTTATCTGTATTATCTGTTGTTAGAAATAGAGTGAACAGATCCTGCTTTTGCCTGGCCTGCACCCTTTTCTTCCTTCCTGTGATAACAACACTTAACTCTTCCAGTGTGGAAGCACCATTTCCTAGATACGACTTCATGTGGTTAAAGTGGGGTCAACTCATTTCCCACTGCCTCCCCAAGGATATGACTCAAGCCAGGTAAATCAGAGTAATCTATCTCCCTGCCCTGGGGAACTGGGTCAAGGATGGGTGCTTGACTCATGTTTGTACCGCGAGAGTCAACTCGAGGACACTGTGGACCTACAGAGAAGGAGGAACAATTCCTTCCCACCCCACCCCCACTGCTAAACTGGAAGGGGCTTAGCCTGGAGCTTCTAGACACTACCACATGAAAATAGGCATATATATATAGACTACCTACCTGGGAATGAAACACAGAGAAAGCAGAGCTGAGAGAAACAGAGACAGACAAATATGTCACATAACCTGAGGATCAAGGACAGTGTTGGTCCTGGATCCAGACTGCCTGAGGTATGAATATTGCTGGACTTACCAGTTCTGTGAGCCAAAAAATTCATCTCGTCTCCTTGCTACCCTCACTCCCCAAGTAAGCTAGAACTCTATCATCTGAAAATTAAAGAGTCCAGACAAATATGCATGTAAGATGGCAAAAATCCTTGTGCCCACATTTTTGGGCATGAGTGCAAATATATATCTTGGGGGTAAATTCCTTTAAGAGAAAATGTGAGTCAAAAAGCATGAGTATTTAACATTTCACTTTATATCACCAAATTGCCAAGAGGTCTAAATCCTGTGGGTTCCTGGTGTGTCTCCAGTCCTGGGCCTACTTTAAACACAAGTCATATTACTTAAGTATGGAGGCCCATGGACTATTTAAAACTGCTTTCAGAACATGCCTTGATCTATTATTCCCAAAGTTCCAGCTCCAGGTTACCTCCTCTCTTATTCTTAGCCACAGCATATCTGAAGGCATCTCTAGTTTTTTATCCAAGTTACCACTGATATTTCAAAGTCAAGACACCCCATTATTTGTTCAATGCTACCATGGAAAATTTCCCTCAAAGCATACCTCTATTATAAAAGTCTACTGGCCCTAAACTTATGCAGGTTCTCCCATTTAATCCTAGCAAGTACACAGAGGTATTACTATTCTCATTTTATAGGTAAGATAACTGATCTGAAGTGACTTGCTCAGATCATATAATGAGTGGTACAACCAAGACCCCAACTTCTGCCTCCAAGTCTTACGCTCTCTCACTAAATCACAGGTACCCATGTGCTCTAAGTTCACAGACATCGAGACTGGCAGTAAGTTCTACTGGGATGCATTGCCTTGATAGGAGATTAAATGATCTTATAAAGATTCAGTAAAATATGGCTTGTATATGATTCTAATGGACAATCATAAGATATTGATGATGTTGATACATTATGAACTCAAATAATAAAGAAAGTAATACTTCCCTTATGAAAGCACAGGTAAGATTACATCAAGAGTGCAAAAGTGGTATTTTCCTAATACAACTATGAAGGAGTCAATCTTTAAATGAAGTCTATTAATAAATTGAACACATCACTTAGGAATTCAGAAGGCAACTTGGCAAACACTTAGAATAACACACAAAGTATAAAAAACAGATAAGCATTTGTTTTCATTAACTTTGGGCCCATTTAACAAATTGTTCCCAGCAGTTCTCTGATTAAAAAAACAAAACAAAACCTACTAAGGCACACAGTCTAATCATAGTACAGAAGCAGAGTGCCCCCTATTACTGAGCTCTGTTAATATTGTAACACCCTTCCTTAAGCATCCAAATAGCCCTGGGAGAGTAAAGGAACAAGTGTTACCCTCATTTTCTGAATGGAAACACAGAGGTTAAGTGGCTTGCCACAGAACAACCAGTCAATGGAACAGATACCACAGCCTGCCATTCTTTTCTCATTTGAGCCTTTACCCATATATCTCTCCAGTCAGAACACATGTGACCTGATGGAACATTCAAGATGGCCTTATAATTCTGGTCACTGAGGAAGCATGAAGACTTGCAAGGAAGCAAAGTGAACTCATTTATTTTACTGATTTTCAACAAATCTGAGGAATAAGTACTACAGTGTTCCTGTGTCCAGTTTCAAATTCAATTAAGTTCAAAGAGTCTGGTGGTCAGTTTGTCCATTCATCAAACATCACAAGTGAGAACAGAGTGCTATGGGTACAGTGAACAAGGGGATGGAAAAGGCTTCACAGAGCAGGGGCCAAAGGCCAATTCTTGAAGGGTGGTTTAGGGTTGATTAGGCCAGAGTAGAAAGAATGAATCCTGCTGGCTGAGGGAGCAACAATTATAGAGGTAGCTAAAAGCATAGACACCAAGCTCTCTGAAATGAGGAAAACTAGAGTATTTGCTCTCTCTCCTAGAGTTTATTCTAATTCTGAACCACCAGCTGGTTTAACAAATGTCTCTAAAAATTATGGCAGAGGTTATTAATAAATTTGAAAAGGCAGAGATATTGGAGTAAATGAAAAAAATCCAAGGAATAAAAGTCTTAAAAAAAAAAAAAAAGGCACCTGGGTGGCTCAGTCAGTTCGTCTGTCTTCAACTCAGGTCATGATTCCAGAGTCCTAGGATCCAGTCCTGCATTCTCAGTGGGGAGTCTGTTTCTCCCTCTGAAGTCCCCCCTCCCCCAAATGCTTTCTCTGTCACGCTCTTTCTCAAATAAATAATCTTAAAAAAATTTTTTTTAAAAATCACAGGAATAAAGAAGAAAAATAAGGATTTTATCTGAGTATTATATACCCATACTGCCTTAGTATATTTTTAAAAATAGTTTCACTGGAAGTATTTAAAGAACACACTAGGAACACACCATTACATTATAGTAGCACAAACAGAAATATATGCAAGCCAAGAATGAGAATCATAAATTTATTTTTAAATTTTCTAGAAGCCATACTTTAAAATTAAAGGAAATAGGTGGAATTAAGTTTAATAATATATTTTATTTAATATACATCCAAAACATCAACTCTCCAGCACATAATGAATTTAAAAATTACGAAAATATTTTACATCTTTTGGGAGGAGGAGGAGGGCTAAATCTTGGAAATTCAATTTATTTTTTACACTTCCAACATATTCGGATTAGCTATAGTACTGATTCAGATGCTTCAAAGGCACATGTGTCTAGTGGCTCAGCTCTGTAAGGAGTTTTGAAAGATATAAATGAGGCTTATGTACAGAAATGGGGCAGAAAATTGGTTCTATACTCAGCAATCTGCATGACCCTGACCAAGGAGCCTTCGCTTCTCTAGCCCACAATTCGCTCCTTCCTCTCAACTCTCTAGAACTGCTGTTTCTGCTCACTGGGTTGTCTCCCTTTTAGGAGATAGTTGTTTTTTGTTTTGTTTTTGTTTTTGTTTTTGTTTTTTAATTTATTCATTTGATAGAGAGAGATCACAAGTAGGCAGAGAGGCAGGCAGAGAGAGAGGAAGAAGCCGGCTCCCTGCTGAGCAGAGAGCCCGATGCGGGACTCGATCCCAGGATCCCGAGATCACGACCTGAGCCAAAGGCAGCGGCTTAATCCACTAAGCCACCCAGGCGCCCCTCCCTTTTAGGAGATAGTTAAGAGCAGGGCCTACTCTTGTTCACCACTGTATCCCCAGGGCTTAACTTCCAACAGTACTTGACCCAAGTGGGATGCTCAATGAATACTTCTTTAATAAACACATGAACAGACATGGAGCTGCCTCAAGGCCTTAGCTTATTTTGCACTTGGAAGGCTTTCCTTACTCTGGAAGGCTTCCCTTATTCTTCTATTAGAACATGTCCAAGTAAATCATACCTCTTTTTTTTTTTTTTTTTTTTTAAAGTTCAGCCCCTAGCTATCATCCTCTCTATAAAGCTTTCCCTATCTTCCATAATTAGTAGCCATTTCTCCCTTCAGAATTTCCATCTTATCTTATATGTACCTTAAAAAAAAAACACTAACATTCCACTCTTTGTTTGCATTATAGTTCTTCACACACCTTAGGGAGCTCCCTGAGAGTGTAGCATAATATCTCATAAAAAAGTACCAGAAGCTCAGCAAACATTACATTTTCTTTTCCTCTAGTCTCCTGAAGGGCAGAGACCATGTGTTTCATAACCCTGTGGCCCTCAATTATTCAGCACAGAGCTATGGACACAGCTGATGCTTAGCTTTTATCTCCTTGCATCATGACTAAAGTAATTATTAGCACAAGACCACTACAGGCTGGTTAGGAATGATGAAATTAAAGCAATATGAAGTATAAAGAAAGAGGAAAATGTGGGGAGCCTGAGTGTGGCAGACAGTTGGGTGTCTGACTCTTGGTTTCCCCTGGGGTTGTGATCTTGGAGTGTGGGATTAAGCCCCACTTCCAGCTCTGAGCTCAGTGGAGAATCTGTTTCCCCTGCCCCTTCCTCACCATGCCCACCCCCCATTCTGTCTCTGTTGCTGTCTCTCTAAAATAAATTTTAAAATCTTTAAAAAAAAAATAAGGAGGAAAATGTAGGGAAAAATAAAACTGTGTCAGACTGTTGAAAGCACAAGAATGCAGAGGTGTATATAGAGCTGACAAATTTCTTCTTTTAAGTGGGAGGAATATAAAATACTTGCTTACAAGTTGTTCAAAGAAGATGACAATATAATTGGTCACAAATGTTAAAAATTGGGGTTTTTTGATGGCTTTCATCTTAAGCATACTTACAGGTAAGTATTATTCTACAGGGGCTTAATTAGTAACTGGATTACTATTTTGAAAGGAGGTGCAAGGATTTCCCTATCTTTATGTGGTCTGCTATTGGAACTTAAAGAAAATATTCTCTCTCACCAATGACACTGACAGACACTGGAAAGGAATTTGTTTGGTTTTAATATAAAACACTGGATACATGCTTCCACCTTGAAAGGAGTAAATCACTTCAGTGACTCATCTCTTTGATTCCATAGTACTCCACAGCTTTGAGGATGCTGTGAAATGTTACTTACCTTCCTTCTTAATAGTTAACCTTGACAAACTGAGTTAGGAGGGGAGAGCGTCTGAGGGCTGTGGCCAGTCTCACTGATGGTCACTGAGCTTATTCTAGCCCTTAGTTTGAGCTGAAACTTCTCCTGCCTTTGCCCTCCTTAAAAAAGCACTCTCTATGGGCAATTACTAAGTCATTCTTAATGACTGAAAAATGGCCATGAGGACACCAAAGGAAGAATAACAGGCAGGTACATAGTTAGAGAGGTGTGAATAGACAGACACATGAAGTATGAGCTATAATGAAAGGAGAAAACGGGATCTGAAACTTTAGGTTCTGGGTCAGTTTACAAGCCACTCCCACTGACAGGCTTTGGTGATCGACTTTCCCCCAACTTTTTTTTTTTTTTTTTAAAGATTTTATTTATTTATTTGACAGAGAGAGATCACAAGTAGGCAGAGAGGCAGGCAGAGAGAGAGGAGGAAGCAGGCTCCCCGCTGAGCAGAGAGCCCGATGCGGGACTCCATCCCAGGACCCTGAGATCATGACCTGAGCTAAAGGCAGAGGGTTAACCCACTGAGCCACCCAGGTGCCCCTTTTCTTTTTTTTTTTTCTTACTTTCCCCCAACCTTAACCTGTATAAACACAATACCAGTTTTCTGCAACTAATCACAATTCTCCAGTCCATCCACTTACATATAAGTTACTTCGGTCTATTTTTGGAACACTGCCTTCTAGTTTGCATCAAGTTTCTTAAAAGAAGACAAAAGCCAAGTAACAAATTCAGTTCAGACTGAGCAAGTAGCTCTAGCAGTTTTGCACTTTGCAAAACAATGCACCGAAAGGTGTTAGTACTCTGTGTTACTGTGAGGTGGTACACAGGCCAATTTCTATAATAAACTCACAACACTCTGCTTGCAATTAAAGAGATTATTTGCACAAGTCTTCACCAGTAAAATGTTTAAAATAGAAGTCCCCTGCCCCAGGAGGGAGAGGGACAAATTTTATGTATGTAATTAAAGGTAATTACTCAATATGCTTCATGTGACTTAGAGCTATTTTAGAGTTTTAAGAAGCAAAGTAGGGCCACATGGGGTTTGACTCTAACAGATAAGCAAGTCTCTTGCAGCATTACATATGAACTTTTCTGCTTAATTTTCACTATACCACAGAGTACACTAATGTCCATTATCATATGGTTTCACTTATTTGTGAAACATAAGGAATAGCATGGAGGACATTAGGAGAAGGAAGGGAAAAATGAAGGGGGGGTGGAATCAAAGGGGGAAACAAACTGTGAGAGACTATGGACTCCGGGGAAACAATCTGAGGGTTTTGGGGGTGGGGGTGTAGGGGGCATAGCCCGGTGATGGGTATTAAGTATTGCATGGAACACTGGCTGTTATACATGTAGAATCATGAAGCGCTACATCAAAAACTAATGATGTATTGTATGGTGACTAACATAACATAATAAAAAAATAAAAAAATAAAAAGAAATGTCCTAATGCTCTAAACTATGAAAAACACACACAAAGGACACAAAACAATACAATTTATCCTAGTCAAGAAGTGTATCCTACCTAGTCAGAAATATCAGTTCCCCTTGTTCCCTCTGTTTGAGTGAGGCTAGTTAATAAAAGTTTAGGTCATGATCCTTGGAAGAATGAAATTCATTGAACTAGCAGCAGTAAATCTGCTCCATTAAAGACTAGCAATTATTAGTCCTAAGTATGTGAATTACACCATTCCAAGCCCAGTACACAAAAACAACCCTTTCTATATTTTCCTTCCTAAAATTAAGCACGAGTAACAGATTGGACTTATGCTGTACCATCAAGGAAGGCATTTAAATGTCCTTTTAGAATGTTTTCTAGACAACGAAGGTAGATTTGGAAGCATACATCCATGTACACACACTTTAAAAGGAAAAGATGATGACCACACCACATATTTCCTTGTCTAAGGTTCATTTCATATGCTGTGACATAGAGATGTTTTTCATATACCAATCTCAGGTTCTTGTTGCTGAGTCACCAACTCAAGGACACTTTTATATTTAGGTTCTTCTCCCTCAGAGGAACAACAGTGACACCAGGGTTGCTCCTTCTGCAAAGTACATTCAGGGGCTCAGATATTTTCACACACACCCCCTCATCTCTTTACCCAATGGACAGGATTTTTCCGTTCGTTTTTAATATGAGGCTCTGCTACTGTCCTAATGTTAACTTATTTCACACAAACAAAACATGCATGCTGAAAGGAGCCACTGATGTTGAAAGGAGCAGGTCCTTAAGCTGGGCAGATGCAGCTTTAAATTTCAATGCATCATTCCAGACCACTGCAAAGTATAAGAAAGTCTGCCTCTCTTAACAAAGGCCTAAAGCAGGTTTCCCTCTGAGGGCTACTCTTTTCCAATAAGAGTATGATAAGTACAATAAACACAGACACAATTGTGAAATAGGCAGTTCTCTTTCTGGGAATACCAACTGCCCTATGCCAGGACAACACACGGTTGTTGTCTTCAGACTCCCTTCTTAGATAATCTCAAGATGTTGAAATGTCTTAGGGCAAAACATTTAGTTTCTTTAGCAAGTGTTAAATGAACAGAAAGAAAAGCATGGTCTGTAAACTCACCCTTCTCTTATCACACTATCAACCGTTCTGAAGCCACACTCTTAAGAGAACCTTTTCTCTGTGGAATGGTGGTCTGCATGATTCTGTACCCCCGAATAAGGTATGTAGGCCAGGACTGGAAAGTTGTTATAGGTTAAGTCAGCCGCTCCTTACCCAGGAACTTGTAATCAGGACACAGGGCTGCAGTTAATAGCTGCTGGGACTTAAATCAACAGGGACTGAGTGAAAGGCCTTCTACCAAATGTAAGGAGGGACAGAGAAAGACTGTAACATGGAGAAAATGAAGAGGGCTAGCATACACTGAGGCAAGAGACTTTATGGCCCTGAGAAGGAGAGTCAAAGTGTCAGAGTCCATGAGAATAGGACAGAAAGCTAGAGACAGAGTAATTGTCCAGGTTTCTAGAGGCTTTCAAGTACTTTGTACCAATCCCTAGTGAGACCTGTATTAAATTTCCTTCCTTGGTTCCAAGACACATCTCTGTCATCTTCCAGTAAATTTCATTCTGGGTCTAAGCTAACCAGAATAGACTCTTAATGATAATCAAACTAGTGTTGACCAACACACACACATAACTGCGCATTTTCTTCCTCTTTAACCATCATTTCCTAAACACCACTATGTGCAAAACACTACACTAGACGCATTAGGGAGTGAAAAAACAAAAAGACACAGACTCCGCCCTTAGGGAACTTAGAGGTAGAAAACAGAGAAGCGGACAGCTAGCATAGTTGCTAGGTCAAGCCTTTCATAAAAATAAAATGAAGAAAGAGTGGAATGTGGAATGGCATAAGAACCAAATTTAATTTACTCAAATTTAATGATACATATTTGCCAAAGTTTAAAAGTATTTTTGTTTTTGTTTCTTAAGATTTTATTTATTTATTTGAGAGAGAGACATAGACTGTGAGAGAAAGCACGAGTGGGGAGGAGAGGGAGAATCAGGATCCCCACCGAGCAGGGAGCCTGACTCGGGGCTCAATCCCAGGACCCCAAGACCACAACCAGAGCTGAAGGCAGACACTGAACAGACTGAGCCATCTAGTGGAATGTGGAATGACATAAGAACCAAATTTATTCACTCAAATTTAATGATACATATTTGGCCAAAGTTTAAATTAAAAACTACCATTAAATATCTTGCAGATGAAGCACTGTATATACTATATACCCATACTCTGCAATACATACTTACTGATCATGATCATATATACACAAATCCAGTTGGAACAGACACTCTACAGGCAATTTAGGGATTTTTTTCAAGGCTAACTTGGATGGTATGTGATTCTCACCTGTGTGCTAACTTTAGCTCCTAACCTCACATGTGACTCCTGTTTTTAACAGTTGGTTTCCTTAGAAAAACTGTCACCCTTGAAATCCTAGCATTTTATTTGTCTATTTAAGATTTATTTTTCTTTCTTTTTTTTTTTAAAGATTTTATTTATTTATTTGACAGACAGAGATCACAAGTAGGCAGAGAGGCAGGCGGGGGGTGGGGTAGGGTGGGGGTGGATTAGGCTCCCCGCTGAGCATGGAGCCTGATGCAGGGCCTGATCCAAGGACTCTGAGATCATGACCTGAGCCAAAGGCAGAGGCTTAACCCACTGAGCCACCCAGGTGCCCCAAGATTTTATTTATTTGACAGACAGAACTCAAGTAGGGACTCCATCCCACGACCCTGGCATCATGACCTGAGCCAAAGGGAGACATTTAATTGACTCAGCCACCCAGGTGGTCCTGAAATCCTAGTATTTAAAATAAAATACCTAGAAACTAGTTAGATGTAAGCTGTGGCAGCTGATGGTCATCTAGTTATTGGACTGATTATTAGACTATCCTAGCAGTCAAGTGAACTGAAATATGGTGTTCTAAGAGGTAATTTATGATTCTGAACAGTCTACAGCCTCAAATTCCGTACTAAGTCCCCAAAGTGACAGTGTCTCCATACAGGAAATAAGCAAACTAGCACACAGATGAGCCCCTGCCAACTTATTCTTTAACATGTTTTATTATTCCCTAGAACTGTTTTCAATATTTTTAGTATTACAATTATTATTTTTTTAAATTTTATTTATTTTTTTAAATAATCTCTACACCCAGCATGGAGCTCAATCTCACAGCCCCGAGAATAAGAGTTTCATGTTCTACTGACTGAGCCTGCCAGGTCCCCAGAATTATTTTTCTGTCATACTATTCAACCTGACACTTAATTCATTTCACCCTTTTAGTATCTTATCTCTTAAATCTATATTAAACAATAAACCTAGTAAGTGAAATAAGTCAGAGAAAGACAAATACCACATGACTGCACTCATATGTGTAATTTAAGGAATAAAACAAAAGAACAAGGAGAAAATAGAGACAAACCAAGAAACAGACTCTTAACTCTAAAGAACAAATAGAAAGTTACCAGAGGAAAGGTGGGTGGGGGGATGGGTGAAATAGTTGATGGGGATTAAGATGATGAGCACTGAATAATATAAAGAATTGCTGAGTCACCATACTGTACAACTAAAACTAATATAACACTGTTAACTATGCTAGAATTGAAATGTAAAAAATAAGGCTAAAAGAAACTCAGTGCTATTTGAAATTTATTCCTTCCCACTTGATAAATACTTATCTTTACATCAGAGAAATCTTTTTTTTTTTTTTAAAGATTTTATTTATTTATTTGTCAGAGAGAGAGAGAGAGAGAGAGAGAGAACAAGCACAGGCAGACAGAGTGGCAGGCAGAGGCAGAGGGAGAAGCAGGCTCCCTGCTGAGGAAGGAGCCCGATATGGGACTAGATCCCAGGACGCTGGGATCATGACCCGAGCTGAAGGCAGCTGCTTAACCAACTGAGCCACCCAGGCATCCCAACATCAGAGAAATCTTAATAAAAAAAATATAAATAAAAAAGACTAAGGAAATATATATAGTAATAGTAGCTGTGAATAGAGAGACTCAGCATGGCAGTGACCAAAACTTTTATCTTTTCTTTATATATTTTTTATTTAAAAAAAATTTTTTTAAGATTTTATTTATTTATTTATTTATTTATTTATTTATTTATTTATTTGAGAGAGCTCACACACACATGCAGAAGGAACAGATGGGGAGACAGAAGAAGGAGGGTAAAGAATCTCAAGCAGACTCTGTGTTGAGTGCAGAGCCTGACTCAGGATTTGATCTCATAACCCTGAGATCATGACCTGCCTGAGCCAAGACCAAGAGTTGGATGCTTAATCAACTGAGCCACCCAGGCCCACCTCTTTTAAATATTTTTCTAAATATTTAAAATGATAGGAGTTTTCTCCAGAACTTACAAAATAATTTTTTAAGTGAAAAACTTTATTTTCCTTTGGGCAAGCTGTGCATAGATAATTGCAAATTCATCCTCTAAAGTTACTTTCTTTTTTAGGCGGCAGAGTTAAGAGATCTAGGCTGTCTTTTCTGAACTGTACCTGTTGAAAGTGGAGCCAAGCAAAAAGTTGACAAGATATGACCACTGGTTCAATGTGATTATGTCTAAATAATTCTCCAGCTGCTGATGGGCCAAATTATGCCTGCAGACTTGCAATGTTATAGCCACTATACTGATGAGATCTATACATAATTCCTACCTCCCATGGGCTTCAATTCCAAAACTCTTACCATGGAATTCTTAGATACTCTGTTTGTAGGCAGTAATGAATATAAATGTCTCTAACTACATACCAAATATTTGCAGAAATAATTTGGGGGACTTCATTCTAATATCTTTAATTACTCATTCATATCTCTATTCTGCTTCCTTAACACAGTTAACAATTATTGGTACAAGCAAATAAAGAAGAGGCTGAGTTTGGAGAGGACAGTACACACGAAGGTAAGAAGCTCCAACTTAAGTGGGTGATTGTACTGCCAGCCACAAACTATCCAGAGAGCTTATATACTGAGATTTCATCAATTTAACAGACATTTGCTGAACCTCTCCTTTAGATCAAGTGACATGCAAGTGATAGTATAATGAACCAAAAAGTGTTTCTTGCTCTTAAAAAACTCACAACCCAGCAGCATATTACACTGTGAAAAATCCACAGAGTGGGAGAGATGCTTCTAAGTCCCCTCATTACAGTGCCTCAAGGTGGCCTAGAATTCTTTGAGGTTATTACTATATCCTGCAAACTGAATGGAATGATAAAAAGGTGTAAGAAGTTTTGGTCACTGCTGTGCCAGAACACGGATCAGCAAACTATGCCCGTAAGTTACATATAACCTGGCCTGGATACTTTTGTATGATTAGAGAATGAAGTAAGGTTTCTACATTTGAAAATATATTTGAAACAATTTAAAGACTGATATTTTGTGATACACAAAAACTACATAAAATTCTTTTTTTAAATTTTTTTTTAAGATTTTATTTATTTATTTATTTATTTATTTATTTATTTAAAGATTTTATTTATTTATTTGACAGAGAGAAATCACAAGTAGATGGAGAGGCAGGCAGAAAGAGAGAGAGGGAAGCAGGCTCTCTGCCGAGCAGAAAGCCCGATGCGGGACCCGATCCCAGGACCCTGAGATCATGACCTGAGCCGAAGGCAGCGGCTTAAACCACTGAGCCACCCAGGCGCCCCTCTTTTTTTAAATTTTTAAAAAATTTTTATAAACATATAATATATTTTAAAAACTACATAAAATTCTAATTTCAGGGGCACCTGGGTGGTTCAGTCAGTTAAGCATCTGCCTTTGGCTCAGGTCATGATCTCAGGGTCCTGGGATCAAGCTCCGCAACAGCCTCCCTGCTAAGAGGAGAGTTTGTTTTCCTCTCCCCCTCCTCCTGCTTATGCTTTCTCTCTCAAATTTTTCTAATTTCAGTGTCCACGAATAGAGCTTTACTGGAATACAGTACATTTGTTTGCTTATCATTTATGGCTGCTTCTGTGCTACGGGAAAAGAGATGAATAGTTAACAGGAGAGAGTGACAGCCCACGAAGCCTCAAGTATTTACCATCTGTTCCATTTTACTACCTGGCTTCATAAGAAATCTCATTTTCCAAACTGGGGGCAGGATGGAGCCTTCCTTTTCTACGGGGATTCATAGTCACTAACAGTCCGACAGATCCTTAATAAACCTGCCTTGTGATGTTTCCCTAGTTCAGCACTAGTAATACCACTTCCTTGGCAAATTCATAAATGCACCCAGTTATGATAAGGACCAAACATTAACTGAACCAGTTGGCCTGGTTCTTGCGTAATAGCTTCAGTTTGGTTTTACAGAACAAAAACAGTTATGGTAATGTGATCTTTTTTTTCCTGGGGTTCTTTTCATAGGTATTTCGAGACCGCTGTGGCCAAGTGTCCCCTACAAACTGGCATGAAAGGCTGCAGAGTTGTGCAAGTAGAAGTGTTTGTTCTCACGAAGGAGGCTTAAGTGAGGGTAACTATATTTCAATATGACTATAGTCAGCTCCTCTGAGAGAAACAAACACTACCCTCAAGATCACAGATGTGATGGGTTCACTGTAGCTGGAATTCTCCTCTACTGAATCAGAAGAGCGGAGAAATATGAAGTTGCAACTTCTGGAGAATCCAGCAAAAAATTCTCTGAAGATGAAACTGTTATCTCTCTCTTCACTCTGAGATTTTTAACGCTATGAGAAATGTTAATAGGATATTTCCATTTCTACAGGCAAGTCAGATCTTCAGCTTCGAAGTAAAACAATAACAACCGTGTATTTATATAGTACCCTTCCCCCTAAGAATACAAGGTCTTTATAGACATCACCTCATTCAACCCCAGCAGATCTTCAAACTGTGAGAAACAGGGTTTCCTGTTGTATGCATAAGGAAACTGAGGCACAGGAGGGGTACATGGTTAGCATGGAGTGAAAAAAGCAGTGGGAAGGGGCACAGTCAGTTGTGCGTCTGACTCAGGTTGTAAGCTCATGGGTTGTGGGATGGAGCCCACTGACAGGCTCTGCACTCAATGAGGAGTCTGCTCAAGTTTCTCTCTCCCTGTCCCTCTGCCCCTCTCTGTCCTTCCCTACTCAAACCATGCAAATGCTCTCTCACTCTCTCAAGTAAATAAATCTTTTTTTAAAAACACACACACAAAACAAAAACAAAAAAGATGGAGGGAAAAACTAGGCTAAGCTTTACTCCTCGTTGTAATTCTTAGCTGTTTCCACTTACTCGCATCGCCTACTCAAAGTGTAATTTCAGAGCTGTCCATTTATACTCATTAAGATCAGTTTTCCCTGTATTTAGTGGTATGTGTCTCCCCCCTCCACAATACCCCGGAAGAGAGACTTCTGAAAAACATACATGACAAGAAAGGTCCAGATTTCACTTCTTTTTATCAAGTTCACTATTTTGTCCTTTCTTCTCTTATGAAAACTTTCTACCCAACGGGAAATTGAAAAGTTTCTTTTAAATTCCTTAAGTGCTGGGGCGCCTGGGTGGCTCAGTGGGTTGAGCCGCTGCCTTCGGCTCAGGTCATGATCTCAGGGTCCTGGGATCCAGTCCCGCATCGGGCTCTCTGCTCAGCAGGGAGCCTGCTTCCTCCTTCTCTCTGCCTGCCTCTCTGCCTACTTGTGGTCTCTCTCTGTCAAATAAATAAATAAATCTTTAAAAAATAAATAAATAAATTCCTTAAGTGCTGTATTGAGGTAAGTTACTTGTTCACAGCTACTCTTGTTACATGATTCACTTCTATTTTAAGTAAAATTCCCATCTTTGCAGTATCTCCTCAGCTGTTCTTACTTTAAATTTTCCTGTGTTTGCTCAGCGGGTTTATAATATACTCCTAAGGAAGTTCACAACATTATAGGAAGGTTTTGTTAATCTCACACTTTCCGATGATTTTCTTCAGATCTATGCTTTATTCCTCTGTTGAAGGAGAACCACATTCCTATTAATTTTATAGCTGCCTAGATTCAAAGCTCTTGCTGGTACCAACTGGCACCTCCTATCTTGTTTGATGACATATGAAGGCATTCCCTCCTAGAAATTTCAAAATTGCAAAGTCTGATCAGCTCTGTGAACACTGTCTTTATTCACAGCATAAAGACTTCAGTGAGTGAGGGGTGCCTGGGTGGCTCAGTGGGTTAAGCCACTGCCTTCAGCTCAGGTCATGATCCCAGGGTCCTGGGATCCAGTCCTGCGTCGGGCTCTCTGCTCAGCAGGGAGCCTGCTTCCCTCTCTCTCTCTCTGCCTGCCTCTCTGTCTACTTGTGATCTCTGTCTGTCAAATAAACAAATAAAATCTTTAAGAAAAAAAAAAAAAGATTTCAGTGAGTGAAATAGATTGCACAGGACTAGCTCTGGGCTTCTCAGCTGCATACAAGGCATATGCATTCAACATAAATGATTACCTTAGAAAGAAATATCTCAAAACCTAGCTGCCCAACAAATATCTCAAAATCTAGTTGCCGAAGGCCATAAAGGTTGTTTTGGAGGTAACAAAGGCAGCCTTCTTTTTTTCTTTTTTAAAGATTTTATTTATTTATTTGACAGACAGAGATCACAAGTAGGCAGAGAGTGAGAGAGAGGAGGAAGCAGGCTCCCCGTGGAGCAGAGAGCCCGACGCCGGGCTAGATCCCAGGACCCTGGGATCATGACCTGAGCCGAAGGCAGAGGCTTTAACCCACTGAGCCACCCAGGCGCCCCCAAAGGCAGCCTTCTAAGGCATAAAGTTTGAGGCTATCATGTGAAACAGGAAAAACTACTTTTTCACTGGGGGGATGTTCTGGGCCTTTGTATTTTTTTTTTTTTTAAGATTTTATTTATTTATTTGACAGAGATCACAAGCAGGCAGAGAGGCAGGCAAGGGGTGGGCGAAGCAGGTTCCCCACTGAGCAGAGAGCCCAATGCGGGGCTCGGTCCCAGGACCCCTGAGATCATGACCTGAGCCGAAGGCAGAGGCTTTAACCCACTGAGCCACCCAGGCACCCCTGGGCCTTTGCTTTAATTAAACACTTCTAGGACTATCATCTACCACTCTATTAAAATTAGGTAAGGGATAATGGGTGGAAGGCCCCAGGCATCTGCTGGGGAAATGTGTATGTATACACACAAGAAAATTATCTATATTAAAAACATTCCTGGGGGGGGTGCCTGGGTGGCTCAATAGGTTAAACGGCTGCCTTGGGCTCAGGTCATGATCCCAGGGTCCTGGAATCGAGCCCCAAGTCAGGCTCCCTGCTCAGCAGAGAGCCTGATTCTTCCTCTCCCTTTGCCTGCTGCTCTGCCTCCTTGTGCTCTCTCTCTCTCTCAAATAAACAAATGAAATCTTTAAAAAACAAAATTAAAATTAAAAAACATTCCTAGCTCAGGTTTGCCTATTGTGTGACCCTAGGTAAGTAAGTTAATAAACTCCCCTGTGCTCAAAAATAAGAAAAATGAAATAAGCATACAAAGTATATGAGGTATACTTAAGTTTACTTACTTTCTCTGCCCAATAAGACATTGCTGTGTTTTATTACATTGTGAAATTTCAGTATCTTGTTGTCTTTTTATTTTTTAAAAGACTTTTTATTTATTTATTTGACAGAGATCACAAGTAGGCAGAGGCAGGCAGAGAGGGAGGAAGGAAAGCAGGCTCCCTGCTGAGTAGAGAGCCCCATGTGGGCTCAATCCCAGGACCCTGGGATCATGACCTGAGCTGAAGGCAGAAGTTTTAACCCACTGAGCCACCAAGGTGCCCCTCTTGTAGTTTTTTTAAATATGAGGATTAGCATCGCCTTTACAAGACATCCAAAATAGAATGGTCATTAGCAGATTAGAATAGCTGCTGAATAGTTGAGCCATGGCAGGTGAGGCTTAGATCCACTATGACATGACATTTATTCCCAGAGTCCCTGAGAATTTTACCCAGGCAAGTTGCTGGTTAGAAGTGGAATTAAGGGGGTGCCTCGGTGGCTCAGAGGGTTAAGCATCTGCCTTCTGCTCAGGTCACGATCCCAGGGTCCTGGGATCGAGCCCCGCATCAGGCTCTCTGCTCAGCGCGGAGCCTGCTTCCTCTTCTCTCTCTGCCTGCCTCTCTGCCTGCTAGTGATCTCTGTCAAATAAATAAATAAATAATCTTTAAAAAAAAAAAAAAGAAGTGGAATTAAGTGTTTAACCAGAGCAAGAGGAATTCCTCCACCACCTTTAGGATCTCTCAATACAATTAAGAAGGCTCCAGAAGCAAAAAATCATTGTAGTGTTGGTCTATATTACAGTGAGGCCTTTCCAAATGCCAAGTGAACCGGCAAGAATTTACCATAACTTACTCTAGTACTTTTACTAAAAAGGCCAAAGATATTATTCAAAACCACTGTTCCCAAGAAACTGTTAACTCTGAGAACAGTTAGGAAAAGGCAACTTTATGCTTCCTTCTGGCTACATCAGAGGCCTCCACCGTATTTTATCTATTTATATTCTCATTTCTTTATCTAAGTCCCATTTTCTTGCCCTTTGCCTATTCCTCCCCCCCCCCCATCCTCTTTCATTTATTTCTGCCCTTGCTTATGCATATTTCCTCTCCCTCCCTTCCTCTCCTGTCACTTCAGCTGCCATGCTTGGTTCTGGTTTACTCATCTTTTATTTATTTACCGAACATATACTAGGCCTTTTTACCATGTCGCCAGTCCATACGGAGCTAGGAACCTTCAGGCTCATACTGTCCCCTCTCTCACGTTTAGGCCTTCTAATTAGGCCTCTGGTTTTGGCCATCTCTGCCTCAAACCTGTCATCCACCAAGTCCTATTCCTTTGTGTTAGGATACCAGCAAAAGTGGGAGGTGTAATGGATAAAGGATTAGTGGACTGGGGAATTTTAAAATTGATGATATATATATACTCTCCTAAGTAAAATGACCCTGAGAGCGCAGGGAACAATCCCTCAAACAGGAAAATGAGTTTGGGACTTACCCATAGTGACTGTAGCACAATTAACACAACACTGATGAATAACAAAAAAAATGGAAAGAAAGTAAGAAAGATGGTTACATTCACTTGCTGACTGCAAAGCTTACAGCTTTTAATTACCATGATTAAATCCTGCTCTTCTCTCTTTGATGCTGGCCCATTGTACCAAACAAATGCTAAAGCAACTAGGAGGGCAAGCAAGTTCCAGGGAATCCAGAGTAGTTCTTTAAACCCTCACTCCTACTCTTACATGTTCCAAACAATCCATAGAAACTACATATGAAAAGAAAAGCACAATTGTGCTCAATGCCAAACCCCTTTGTGCTTTGAAAAATCAGAACACAGTGATTTAAGAAGGAATGAAACAAAAATTAGACAAAACTGAAGAAAGCATTTTCCAACAGTGAGGAAAAGAGTACTTTTTCATAGTCCTTACATATAGTTGCAGCTTCACATTTTAAAAATACTGTTTTTCTTTCTAAAAACTTTGGAAATTCTCCAGCAACCTCAGATGCAATGAGTTCAACAACAATGCGCAAAGAAAAATCTTCCCCACCCACAGTGATCCAATTACGTGAAAACACTAGACTAAATTCCCATTTTGATTCACTTGGTCATTGGGAATCCACTTTGCCAGGGTTAATTTACAATGTAATTAACTTAAACAAATAATTTTATGTCTTCTGAAGCTGATGAAGATACCGAGTATAAAATATCTGTACCAGGATGTTTCTCGTAGAGTAACATGTGGTTTTTTAAAAATTTTGTATTCAATCTTAGAGTTCAAATAGTTCTTTAAAAAGTCATGTATTCTAACTTTCTACACCATGCACAAATCTCCCTCACAACCTCCAGAATGCAGAACCCTTCAACTGCTGCCTGAATACTGTCCTTCCCCTAAAAGACAGGAAATCCTACTGTGTAAGACAGCTTATTCCAGTTCATAATTTGTTTTTCTTCCTACAAGAAGGTGTTTGGAAAGAAAGGAAACAAGATATTGTAGCACTTTATCACTAGTTGAACTTATGCCTGAAACTGTGAACACATGGCTCAGGATAAATGGGGACATAAACAGGTTGCTTGACAATATAAGAGGAAGAAGGGAGACCATAAATCCACTGCTGTAGTCTTTTAAGAAACTAGTTGTTATAATAGTAATAATAATAATAATAGTAATAATAATGTACATGATTAGGGCAAAAGAAAAATACAAAAATACTAAAGGATTAATCTAAAAGCTTAAAAGTGGCACCACTTCCCATTTCTAAGCATACTCTTCAAAGGTAATCATTATTTTTGTATATCCAATCAGATATTTTCTACGCTCCTGTGGACATACCTGTATTATATATGTATTTCTTACACTATATAAATATGACAATATACTGTTTTGCAAACCTTTTCACTTAAAAAACATATTGGGGGGGCGCCTGGGTGGCTCAGTGGGTTAAGCCGCTGCCTTCGGCTCAGGTCATGATCTCGGGGTCCTGGGATCGAGTCCCGCATCGGGCTCTCTGCTCAGCAGGGAGCCTGCTTCCTCCTCTCTCTCTCTGCCTGCCTCTCTGCCTACTTGTGATCTCTCTCTGTCAAATAAATAAATAAAAATCTTTAAAAAAAAAAAAATATTGGGGCATCTTTCCATATCAATACATAGGATCCTACCCTCTTTTTATTATTTATTATTTTATTTATTTGAGATTTTATTTATTTATTTGACAGAGAGAGCACAAGCACGCAGAGCGACAGACAGAGGGAGAGAAAGAAGCAGGCTCCCCACTGAGGAAGGAGTCTGATGTGGGACTCGATCCCAGAACCCTGGGATCATGACCTGAGTCGAAGGCAGACACTGAACTGTCTGACCCTCCCAGGCGTCCCTATTTATTTATTTTTATTTTTATTTTTTTAAAGATTTTATTTATTTGTCAGAGAGAGAGCGAGCACAGGCAGACTGGCAGGCAGAGTCAGAGGAAGAAGCAGGCTCCCTGCCGAGCAAGGAGCCCAATGTGGGACTCGATCCCACGACGCTGCGATCATGACCTGAACCAAAGGCAGGTGCTTAACCAACTGAGCCATCCAGGCGTCCCTTATTTATTTATTTATTTATTTATTTATTTATTTAAAAGATTTTATTTATTTATTTGACAGAGACAAGTAGACAGAGAGGCAGGCAGAGAGAGAGAGAGGGAAGCAGGCTCCCCGCCGAGCAGAGCCTGATGCAGGACTTGATCACAGGACCCTGAGATCATGACCTGAGCCGAAGGCAGCAGCTTAACCTACTGAGCCACCCAGGCGCCCCTTATTTATTTGTTTTTATTTTATTATTTTTTTAAATATTTTACTTATTTATTTGACAGAGACCACAAGTAGGCAGAGAGAGAGAGAGAGAGAGAGAGAAGCAGGTTCCCTGCTGAGCAGAGAGCCCGATGCGGGACTCGATCCCAGGACCTTGAGATCATGACCGAGCCGAAGGCAGTGGCTTAACCCACTGAGCCACCCAGGCGCCCTATTTATTTGTTTTTAAAAGATTTTATTTATTGGGTGCCTGGGTGGCTCAGTGGGTTAAGCTGCTGCCTTCAGCTCAGGTCATGATTGCAGGGTCCTGGGATGGAGTCCTGCATCGGGCTCTCTGCTCAGCAGGGAACCTGCCTCTCTCTCTCTCTCTCTGCCTGTCTCTCCATCTACTTGTGATCTCTCTCTGTCAAATAAGTAAATAAAATCTTTAAAAAAACCCAAGATTTTATTTATTTACTTGAGAGAGAGAGAGAGTACAAGCTGGGAGAGAGGCAGAAGGAGACGGAGAAGCAGACTCCCTGCTAAGCAGGGATCCTGATGTGGGGCGCCATCCCAGGAGCCTGGCATCATGACCCGAGCCAAAGGCAGACAGATGCTCAAATGACTGAGCCACCCAGTTGCCCCTCTACATTATTTTTAATAGCTAATTCCCCAGTATAAATATATCATCATTTATTTATCCAGATCTATACTGATGACATTTAAATTATTTTCATTCTGTTCTAATTGTTATACAAAGCCAGAATATATCCTTATAGTTTTTTTCAGTAATTTTTGTTTTAAGTCATTTGGAAACCTAACTTACCACATACTAGCTCTTTAAACCCTTGAAAATCATGATCATATGGGGGTAAATGGAAGAACAAAAACGAGTTTTGAGTTACAATACTGGGATATCAGAAATCAATAGGGGAAATGATTTCCTCAAATAAAAACAATCTAAATATCTGACAGACCATTAAAATTGGTGCCTACATTATAGCCTGTGAGGTTGATGGGCTATTATGCAACGATCAGAAACATGAAGACTACAGCATCATGACAAATGCTATAATGCTAAGTGAGAGACGATGTAGTTACATGGAACTAAGATTAACTATGAAATATGTCTGCATATGAAAAGAAGAGATACTCAAATGAAATGTAGCTCAGTTAGGGTGATAAGAGCATGGTTCTTTCACCACTTCCTTTCAAAATATCCTTTAATATTTTATAATTTAGTTTCTGTGGTGAATGAAAAAAGAAAAATTGAGAGCTATAACAAAGATCAGAATCATCATTCTCAGTTTCAGGGCCCTCTATGCCCTCTTTACTTTCTTCCCTGATTATTTTGGAGATATCAACTGTCATAGTAACAATCAGGCCTTGAAATTTCTTGATGGCAAAGCTACAATCAGCAAACAAAGCGTGAAGTATGACTGTCCACAAGAGACAGAATGGAATGGAATGGAAGGTGTCAGAGATTAGACAAGGAAAAGAATGGACAATCAGGAAGAGTTCCAACTTAAACCATGTTCACAATCATCTAGTGCTACCATTCTATCTTCCCATAGATAGGGAACTGATATGAATTTCCACATCATACGGTCAGGGCAATATGGGGGTCAAAAACCTAAGGTAATAATTAAGACCTGCATACTTAAGGAAGAAATGGTCATACTCTCAAGCCAACACAAAAGTTCCTATTTTAGGAATTTAAAGTCTCACACCCTGGTCAGAATTCTTTAAATTCATAAGCACTCATTCCTCTCAAAAAACTTCATCCTTTTTTTTTTATTATTTTTTTTATTTTTTAAAGATTTTATTTATTTATTTGACAGAGAGAGAGATCACAAATAGGCAGAGAGACAGAGAGAGAGATGAGGAGAAGCAGGCTCCCTGCTGAGCAGAGAGCCCCATGCGGGACTCGATCCCAGGTCCCTGGGATCATGACCTGAGCCGAAGGCAGAGGCTTAACCCACTGAGCCACCCAGGCGCCCCAGTTCATCCTTTTTTTTAAAGATTTATTTATTTGAGAGACAGAGTGAGTGAGCGCTGGTAGGGTGGGGTGAGAAGCAGAGGGAGGAGGAGAGAGAAACCCAAGCAGTCCCCGTGCTGAGCACAGAGCCAAACACGGGGCTTGATCCCAGGACCTCAAGGATCATGACCTGAGCTGAAACCAAGAGTGGGACACTTAACCAACTGCGCCACCCAGGTACCCTGCATCCATTTTATAAGCACTTATTAATTCCTTGAATAAATCTAAGTCATCCTGGGCTTTTAAAAGTATTCTTTGTCGTGATACCCAAATATTTTACAAATCACTGGCCTGTGATGAATAATGACAGACAAAAGCTAGTGAGTAAAAACGATTACATTATTTTGGTCACTGTCTGCAACATGAAAGGTTGTTTATTTACAATGCCACATCACCTTGGTTCTGAAGAGAGTGGCATATAAGCTCTGGCTGTTTAAATATTAACTACTGATGAGTCACATTTGCAGCTGGAACTCACTCTAGAAAAATAGGGAGAGAAATGTTCGCTTGTAAGGACTGCATATTCATGCTCACATTTATAATAAGACATGGTGAAAACTTGTCTACTTTCTTGTCAAATGATTTACTTTCAAAATAAATTTCCTTTTTCGGCCATCCCCAGAAATATTTTTATTAATAACTTGGCAAAAATCTAAAAAGCCATGCTTATCAAATCTTCCTAACTTTTTTTCTTTCACCAAAATACTTCCTAGCTGCCTATCATGTGAATGAACTATGTTGGGCCTTGAGATAAACTTGATACACAAGGAAGCAGAGGATACAAGCCTTGTTCTCCAGATTTATGGTTTCACTGCAGGGCTGGGTGGTGGAATATGTAATCACAGTTAAAGAACGTTCAATACAGGATCACCAGGAACAGAATCAGGATTGAAAAAATCCTAGTATGGCCTTTAAGATGTTTAGGTGCTCAAAATCAATTACATAACCACAAAATGCAGAAAGTCTGGGTTGATGGCAACTTACATGAAAAAGATGTAAAGGTTTCAGCAGAGTAAAACACCGTAAAAAGCATAAAAGTCAACCAGTGAAATGGTTGTTAAGATAGCTAATCTAAATTAAGAGCAATATTGTGTCCAGACCAAGGAAGATAATAATGCCACTATCTCCATACTCAAGAGTTAGTGGTGCTATTTTATGAGGGTCATTCATAACAAAACTAGGAGAGGGAAGGAGGGAGAGAGGGAAGGAAAGAAAGTGAGTGAGAGAGTATATATTCATGCTAGACAGTGGTGATAGTGAAGCATCTATAAAACATATATACAGAAAGACTGAAGGAACTAAAGACATTTGGCTTGAAAGAGGACTTGGGGTGAGTAGTGAAGGGGGCAGCATATACCAGCTATAATGCCTCTAAGCTGATACAAGAAAGCTGAACTGTGCTGCATGGAAATAAAGGCAAATTTTGGCCTCATATGAAGCACTTCTAATGGCCTGGGCTTTCCAATACTGAACTATCTAGAAGAGGGGTAAACTCTACAGTTAGTAGTAATCAAGCAGAGATGGATGCTCATTTGTTAAGAAAACCCTAGGAGAATTTCTTACACTTGGTAGAAATTGTAACAGATTCTGAAGCTCTTCCTATCTTAGAAAAGCTTCTGGCTACCTTGTTAGCTGCAGGCAAGAATATTAAAAAGATGATATCCACCACAGCTACTTTTAAGAGCAGTTAATCTCAAAAAGCAGAAAGGAGTCAGGAATCAGGACTGAACTTCACGTAAGACCTAGAAGGCTTTGTGACTTTGAGAAGATTGCCAGAAGTATTGGGAGGGAGACCAATGATGGCCAATAATTGGCCTGACCACTCAAACAGCGCTCTTGCTAACCCCTCTAGTCTCAGAGGTTGCTTGCTGACTTAAGTGAAAGGCAATTTTTTTGAAGTCCCCTTTCCTCCAATCCTCTCTCTATTTAATCCTTTCCAGTGCATGAACAATGTCAAAACTTAAGAATCTGCAATATTCTCCTGTATTCAGGAAGAGCACAGATGCTATTCCTACATAACAGGTTCATGAAATTTTTCACTACATATTGAAAAGGGAAGATTGGCCTATTGGATGGGTATACTGGGAAGGGCTTACAGAGGAAATCCTGCAGACTGGCCTGGTCACCTTCCACAGGCCCCCTCAAACTTCTAAGGTGGGCTGGATCTAGAATGTTTTTACTTGAGCCTTAGATTTGTGAAACATGTATAAACATATTTAATTAAAAATGAGCTATGATAATTGTCACCCTGAAATTTACAAAAACAGGAACAACATAACAGTGAACTTTAAAAGTTTAGTTCTGGCAAGACAAGACTCAAGTTACACAAATGCTCTGTGAACTCAGGTTCAATCTTCAATCTTATCTTAAATCCTATGCCTGGAATATTCCATATTTAAGGATATAATCAATAAACAAATATATGCTGAGAGGCTATTGTAATCAAGAGCCCATTCAGGTTCAATGAAAGACAGATGTCTATCTTGGCCCTACTAGGTCATGATTATGGCTGATTACTGCCATAGCCAGGATATAAGACCACTTGGTTCTTAAATAATTCTACATAATCTAGGAAGAGAAATTCAAATTCCTTCAGCAGTAGTTCCAATAGTGGTACTTGAAATAAAAACATGTTTCAATCATATAAAACTGTCAGACTGAAGTAGGCATACAGTAAAGGAATGTTGACACTGTCAAACAATGAAACTAGTGCTGAACAATTTTGTCTTTTGCAAGAGGTATCCTATAGATATAACCTCTTTAGGGTTGGTAACATTTACATAGTCAAGATATTTTTCTGGAAGCCAGTAAGATATTTCAGAAATTAGAGCTTTTAGATAAAAAACAGGTATATTTTTAAAAATTACAAATCTAATTAGAAAATCTTCAAAGGTCCCAGATTAATACAATAGCATAAGATAGATCTTCCAAATTAAGAGAACAATGGATAAAATGACAGTGTTATGGTATTTCGAACGTGTATTTTAGTAGTTATTTAGTAGTTATCTTTAAAACAGATATATAGTCTCAGTACGATAAAATACTGCTTGCAAGTTACCAAACCCTCTTCCTTTCTTTTAGTATAAAGAAATGAAAAGAGAAGGAAACTACCAAAAATCAATACCTCATACAATGTGTATTTCAGGTGGGTGAAAGCATTCAAAGGCTGATTTGTGGGCATGCTCATGGCACAGATCCCCAATCACCTGTCCCTTCAAGGAGCCAGAGAATAAGTAGCTTGAGTTAACTATGTTTATTTACCTACTCAGCAAACAGGGGAGATATACAGTCTGGTAAAAAAAAGCCAACTGGACAAGAAAATCTGCAAACTTCTGGGCTTTCAGCTAAGCTATATGCTAACTAAGCACATGGAGAAAACAGACTTGACTTACCTGCACTGCCGAGCTGTTTATAAAACCTGTACTCTAAATGAAGCTGTGGAGCACGTGATTTTATTGGTTCCTGAAACCCAAGAAGAGAAATTGTGATCAGATGTAGACAAATAAAATTTTTCCATTCCTAGGTTTCCAAAGTAAACCAGGGCTAAGACCACTTAATATTTTAGAGATGATATTCATATATGATAGCATTTTCTTACCACAATTTCTCTTTGAAAGCACAGCTAGGGGAAGATGAAGCTGAAGTACATACAATTCCTTCACGGATATTTAAGTACAAATATTCTGTGTGAGACAT
Organism: Mustela erminea; assembly: GCF_009829155.1. NCBI lineage: Eukaryota > Metazoa > Chordata > Mammalia > Carnivora > Mustelidae > Mustela > Mustela erminea. The sequence goes on from NC_045618.1 coordinate 45,500,018, forward strand.
CATTCAAGGATAGCTCCCTCACCATGAAATATTCTCCTGAAATGTATTCTTTTTTTTTTTTTAAAGATTTTATTTATTTATTTGACAGAGAGAGAGAGATATCACAAGTAGGCAGAGAGGCAGGCAGAGAGAGGGGGAAGCAGGCTCACCGCCGAGCAGAGAGCCCGATGCGGGGCTCGATCCCAGCACCCTGAGACCATGACCCGAGCCGAAGGCAGAGGCTTAACCCACTGAGCCACCCAGGCGCCCCCTGAAATGTATTCTCCTAGGAAACCAGATGCCAAACCTTTTAATTAAAGATGAGCATGTATTCCCTGCCTGTTTTATTATGAATTTTGGGTGATAAACAGTATTTTTTTTTTTAGAAAAATAATACATGCTCAGAAAAAAATTTCAAATACACAAAAATTAGGAAGAGACTAAAAGTAATCTGGGATCCTATCATTTTAAAGAAAAGCACTATTAACATTTGGTGAATGTCCTTCTAAATATTTACACGTATATTTAGATATAATACAGACTTGGAAATATATTTAAAATGAATGAGATACTATATTTTTCTTCTATGTCTTTAAATTCAACAACATAATGATGACATTTTCCTATGGCAGTAAATAGCTTCATATATATATATATATATATTTTTTTTTTTTTTTTAAATAGGCTCCATGCCCAAGGTAGGGCCTGAACTCATGACCTTGAGACCAAGAGTCATATGCCCTACCAACTGAGTAAAGCTTTATATAAATTTTAATGGCTGTAGTATTTCCCTGTATGTGTGTGTTGTGTGTGTACACATATATGAAAACTTTTGGATGTTTTGACTGTTTTCAGTTTTCATTATTATGAATAATCCTGGAGGAACATTATATGCACATGTATTTTTACACTCAAGAAAATTAAAGATTGTAAATGTGATTAAAATATGTACCTTAAAAAAAGTAAAATAAAATATGTACCCTTAATCAATATGATGTTCAAGTCTGCAAAAATAGTGTTTTTAAGACCCTGGGGATAAAACAGCCAAACTACCATTTTGCTCTACATTGAACTTTAAGAACTAGCTGGTTAACTGTTCTGAACTGACAGTACACTGGGCAACTAGTTAACAAGAAAATCAAACATTACCCTAGAAAGTAGATCTACATACCCAATAGGATAGCTATCATCAAAACCATAGAAAATAAGTGTTCATGAGGATGTAGAGAAACTGGACCCCTGTACATTGCTGGTGGGGATGTGAAATGGTACAGCTATTATGGAAAACAATATGGAAGTTCCTCCAAAAATTAAACAAAGAATTACCATATGATCCAGCAATTCTACTTTTGCATACATACCTGAAAAAACTGAAAGCAGGGACTCAAACTGATATTTATATGCCCATGTTCATAGCAACATTATTTACAATAATCAAAAGGTGGAAGTGACCCAAGTATCCAGCAACACTCGAAGAAACAAACTGTGATTACATTTTGTTACACGCAAGCACATGTACGTGTACCCACACAATATTATTCAGCCATGAAAATGAAAGACATCTGGATACATACTACAACATGGATGAACCCTGAAGACATTATGCTAAGCAAACAAAGCCAGACACAAAAGGTCAAATACTACATGATTCACTAATAAGAGGTACCTAGAGTAGTCAAATTTATAGAGACAGAAAGTTAAATGGTGGTTGCCAGGGGCTATGAGGGAGGAGATGGACAGTCAGTGTTTAATACAGAATTTCAGCTGAGGAAGATGAAAAAGTTCTAGGGAAGGATGGTGGCAATGGTTGCACACCAGTGTGAATGTACTTAATGCCACAGAGCAACACACTTAAAAATGGGTTAAAATGGAAAATTCTAGATAAAATTCTAATAGATACATGATTTTTAAATTTTCTCTCCTATTCCATGGGTTGCCTTCTCACTGTATTCAGAGTCCTTTAATACAAAAAAGTTAATTTTTACAAAGTCCAATCAATCTCCTTCCTTCCTTGTGCTTTTTGTGTCATCTAAAAAATCACCACCAAATCCAATGTCATGAAGCTTTTCCCTAAATTTTCTTCTAAGAGATTTATAGTTTTGGCTCTTATATTTAGATCTTTGATCCATTCTGAGTTACTTTTTTATGTCTGATGTAAGGTAAGGGTTCAGCTTCAATGCATGTGGATATTGGGTTTTCCTAACAATATTTGTGCAAAAAACTGTCCTTTCTCCAGTGAATGGTTACTTGTCCTTTTTTTAAGACCGGCTCAAAAGAAGGAGATCCCATAGTTTCCCTTGATAATTCATCCTGATGTTAAAAACATTTCATGATTTCAAAGGTCTTTATATGTAGCTTAAATCTCCACAACTGAAACTTCTTTTCTGTCCCCGACAAAAATGAAATAGCTCCTCAATAACCAGTGAATACTATAACTACTATCTTCAAATAACAAAACTACTCAATCATTTCTTAGACTTTCTTTATTCGGGCAAAGTGATTTCAATCCCTTTCCTCACTGGTCCTATTTTTCAGTTCTTTGATCATCTTTGAAGGCTCTTCCTGAACCCACTTGTTTTCTACATTTTTCTTAAGATATAGAATCCATAAATCACAGAATTCAGAAATTTCCTTGAAGTTATCTAGTCTATCCCTTTGCTTCTGGGAAGGCTGAAATAGTTCATATCCCTAGTGAGCTCCATGAAAGAACTCATATCCTTCTTTGATTATAAAATCAGCAAATCATCAGAGTTGAACTTTAAGCTTCTCAAGATTCTTGTAGTCAAAAGAAAAAGTACATAAGACTAATTACACTGTAAAGTCACTTCTTTATTCATTTATGTCGTCAAACAGAGAAGGATCACTGTTGAGAGTCTCCATTTGGCTTTAGATCTTCTACTGTAGCACCAGTAAAGCAGCCAGTTGTGAAATTTGTCCTTCAGAAAAATCCCTAATAATTCACAAGGATCCAAACAGAAACGGGACAACAAATTAATATGGAACCAGAGATTGATCTTTCTGGAGGTTTGTTCCTGGAGAAAGTCTTTGGGATTCTGACAAACCACAAGGAGCAATGAATGAAAAAGCCTTCTTCAAACACAATACTCTAAAACTTCACTGTGGATATCTTGATCGGAAATACTCGATCTAATGGGGGGTAACTAAGCTAACAGATTAAAAAACACAAAAGTTCTTTAGAGTCGCAAGGCTGAAAGTGGACATAGATGTCACATATATTCAGACATGAGGAGCTCTTTATCACAGATGAAAGGACTTATACCCTTTGGCCAACCCCTTTAGCATACAGCTGAAGCCTGCTCAGACAATTAGAGCTTCAAGGTGCTCTTCTGGAAGCACTATAAAGAAAGTACATTATAAACACTCAATCTACGTCTTGTGGAAGGTGGCAAGATTAGGAGCATGGAGAGAAATTTTTTTCTTTTTTAACAGCTGTTAGAAAACTTCTGTTAAAAAGAACCCGAGAAATCTCAGTGATGGGGTAAAGGAAGGGCTCATTATACTATTTTATGTTGTATATGATTTTTTTAAAAGGTTCCTAGAAATCTTAGAAACAAAAGCCCACAGTGAAGATCCAAACAAAGTAGAAAGAAAACAGTACCAGCAGGGCTTCCTTATATTTCTGTGCCAGATGCTGATTACATTTCCACAGAGGGCTGGCTATTTGCCAGAATCACGGTTATTCTGGAACACACATGTCTGCCTGAAATCCTAAACCAACAGCAGACGGCTACCTTGTAGGACTATAATGCTTAAGGCAAATTTTGCTGTTACAATGAGAAGAGCTCAATTACTGCCCTCATATCGCCCATGGAGAACACAGCCCAACAGCAAGAGAGAAGGCCCATAGGCAAGATTGTTATCCTATAAAAAGCCTTTATTTAAGATTTATTTGAAAGAGAAATGAGCACCACACTAGATGATATGAAGTCTATTTTTAGCTTTCACTCTTGCCCATACAAAGTAGAATAAAGTTTAATAAACTACAAGTGAAATGCAGTAATCCATCATGAGAACAATATGTAATAAACTTATCTAATGAGATTAACTAGTATGAACTTGGAAGAAGAAATCTAAATAGAAAAGACTGTCCCTAACAAAAAGCCTCTAGAGAAGTCTTGATAAATAAAGGGAAAATAAGAAAGATATATAGCATTGAGACAGTATTTTAAAGTGTTTCAGGAGCTGCTTCCTCCTGTTACTAGTCCAACTTACTGAAGCAGTAAAACAGACAAATTAAAAACAAAAGCAAAAGAACGGATGAACTAGGGAACACTTTTACAGAACCAAATTCCTATAAATAAAAAATACGGTTACTCCTTTGATATTCAATCTGAGAAAATATTTGGCCTGCCTTGTTACATGTATTACCTGTCTTCCTGCTCCCCTTTCTCCAACAAGAGTTCCAAGTCAACAAACATAAGAAAACACTTGGTTCCCTAGCAGCTACCTGCTCTAAGCCCTGCTTCCTGTCCATGTCTTTGTAGAGAAACCGATCTGGTAACTGCCTGATAATTGTCTTCAAAAGACAACTCTGATTTTTCTATAAACTGAGAAGCTCAATCAACACACAGAGCAGGTGTGGATGTGGTTAAGTGCAATTTGTGAGAAAAGAACAGCATTATCACAATTATCACACCATACTTCCTTCAATCATTAACTCCTCTGTCTTCCAACTAATAAAGCCTCAAACTGCCTGTAAATCCTGGGAAACTTACTAGGAAGACAAACATTTACACAGTATCATAGAAACTAGTCATATGACATCGCATATGACTAGAAATGATTTTGTTTGACCTTAAATATAAGATAAAGAATTTTCTTCTAAAATTACCCTTCCTCAAAAATAACATATTTTTTAAAACAGGATGTTATCTTTAATGACTTTACTTATTTACAAGATTAGTATTGACAAAACCAAGTCAACTTTTTGTTTCAAATATGAATACAAGATTTTCACATTTGACAGTTTTTAAGGCTATGATTTGATGATCAGATTTGGTTCTCTACTACTAAGTATATTAATAAGTACCTTACATTTTAAAAATGAATTAGTCACAATCATGCAAAAGGAAGTGAAAATTTCCAGTGATTTTATCTTTTAAAATAGCACTGTGGAAGTTACAAAATTCACAGAAATTACAAATCTTCCAGTGTCTTTCTTCCAGCTATTTTTTAATAACTATTTTTTGATTCATTGCTGCTGAAACTATAGTTAGCAACATCTAACTACACAGCATTACATGGTATATAGTGATTCATCACTGTAATACTATATATGGTTGAAGGAAAGTGACTATGTGGGAACATATGCAAAGGAGAAAAAATTAATATTTTTGTGAATACTTACAACTATTCCCTGTAAAAAAATATGTGAGGGTGAGAGCACCAAAACATAATTACCACAAATACAAATTTTACTCACCAGTTTGATAGCTACATATTCATTGGTGTAGAGATTTTTACCTAGGGGAAAACAGAATGTATATGTTTTAGTGACATTTATTTTGGGAAATGCAAAGCAAAATCTTAGCTTACAGGGTCATGAGAAAGGTCACATTCCCAATGCTACTCACATATATGAAACATGATTTATAAGCAAAAAGCTAAACAGAGATAATGAGACCCAGTAAGACAAGACTAGAAACCACTTGAGGATTTGGAAATTTAAGTTAGGCATGAGAACTTAAAAAGAAGAAAACAAATTTCTTTTCTCTCTCATGTACACATTTTGTTATTTATTATTTCCCAACTAGTAAACTATGAAGCAAACCAAGAAACGCCAGACTGTCAAAAACACACATTTTTAACTTTTGGCACAATAAACACAAACCCCTCAATTTTTAAAACTCACTAACAAATGGGGATTATATATTATTTGTCACGGTATTTAGTGTCACGTTGGCAAAAAGGACAGCGTGAAATAAAACCAATTACTGCCCATCCTCCTTTTGGAAGACTCATCTCAGTAGATGATTTTCAAAGCTGCTGTGATTCTTCACCAGAACTCTAGCTCTTTATGAGCAGAAAACAACTCTCCACCTGGACAACACTTAGACGTCTCAAAGTTCTTCTTGCAATATCAACAACTTTTCCTCTCAACTTCTCCACCTGTATAAATGGAACCAATATTCTCCTAGACGTCTAAAGTGCCTGGAGGGAGGATGAGGATGAAAGCAGCAATTAATCACTTGGTAAGCCTGTGTTCCACACTGGGTACTTAGCCACCCTCACCTACCCATCTCTACTGATTCTTGAAGGCTAATTTTAATTCCTCCTGAGTGTTTAGTTATGGCATTGGACTTCACATTTCTTCTTATAGATTTGTCCTATCTTAATCAGCTAGGTTATAAATATCTTGAGGGTAGGAATTTTATCTGATGATTCTCTCAATGTCCTATGGTGCTTAAGACCATGTTCTGCACATCTCAAAGACACCCAAAACCTTGACTAATGAAAAGTTACTGGCATATATAGTGTAACTATTATTTAAATAATACAGGGAAGTAAATGTTATGTTTATACATATACCCGGACATATATGTACACAGTTGAATATATATGCACGGAAAAGGATATAGAAAGATGTACATTAAGGTATTAAAATGACTGTTTCTTAGTATTTTGATTTTTTTGTTTTTATAATGAACAAAAAGCTGCTTGCAATATAAGTTCCTATTTTAACCAGGATTTAGACAACAGATGGCCCTTTGCAAATCATACCATTATATTTTTAATACTGCTGTCAGGTTGCCAAGCACCTTAATGTGTCAAAGAGCACATTAATTTAGGAGTAACTTTTGTCTGCAAATAACATAATAAAGAGGACTCAGAGATTGCCAGAGAAATACCTAAGAAACCATTTTAAGATGAACAACTTCTTTTTTTAGAAGTGAAAGTAGAAAACAGGTATTTTTCCTCTATATATTAATTGCATTAAGCTTCTAAAAGTTAATTTGTGTTTCTGATTAATCCTCTCACCAAAAACATTTTTAAAAATGTATTTGATGCAACTGTGAAAAGGATACTAATAACTGGGTGCAGAGAGTTGAAGTAGAAGCAGCCAATAGAGGTAGATTAGAACTCCAACTTGGGCAGGCATCTCATATCTGTGTGGGTTCTCTACATGTACATAATTAAATTTTATTTTCTCCAAAACCAGGGGTAGCACCTCAGTGGCTCAGTGGGTTAAGCCTCTGCCTTCGGCTCAGGTCATGATCCCAGTGGGACTGAGCCCGTGTTGGGCTCTCTGCTCAGCAGGGAGTCTGCTTCTTCCTCTCTCCCTACTCCTCCCCCTGCTCATGCCTGCACTTGGTCTCTTTCTCTCAAAACATATAAATAATCTTTAAAAAACAAAACAAAAAAACTCCAACTTGGCCACAGACTTCTCCCACACCAGATACAATACTGCATAAAGATTTTTCAGGACAGCTCTTCCTGACACAGTATAAGCACTGCTATTATGACCCAAAACCAACTTTGGCACAAGTCTGACCCTAAAAATTTAGTATCACTTAGAAGAAAATGGTCAAGTTTAAACTTGTAAACATGGGGGGCGCCTGGGTGGCTCAGTGGGTTAAAGCCTCTGCCTTCGGCTCAGGTCGTGATCCCAGGGTCATGGGATTGAGTTCCACATCGGACTCTCTGCTTAGCAGGGAGCCTGTTTTCTCCTCTCTCTCTCTCTGCCTGTTTTTCTGCCTACTTGTGATCTATGTCTGTCAAATAAATGAATAAAATCTTTAAAAAATTTGTAAACATGTTTAGGAGTCTTTATGATTTGGACACCACACTTTCCACCCCCTGCCCAGCCAGTTTTTTTTTTTTTCCCCAGCCAGTTTTTTTAACAGTAAGAATTCCAATGGGGAGTAGAGGCACCAAAATTCACACCTTACACATTTAAAGTACAACATGCCCTTACTGTCAAAGAATTAACCTTTGAAGTACAAGCTTAACCTAACAGGTCTTCTATTCCACAGATACGACACTTAAGTGAAGTAAGGTGATGGTGTACATGTAAGAGTAATAAACATAGATTCTGATCTGTGAGCAAGAAAAGAGAGAAGGCAGTTTAGGATTTCTTGGGGAAGATATTATTTTCTTTCTTGTCCCCATCTACATCCCCCATCCGCACCGCCTGGCTAAAGTCTTAAAAAATGAGTTGGATTTTAATAGCTGAAAAAGGGGGAAAGGCAACCCAAGGCAAAAAAACACTACGAAAAAACAAAAAAGCGATGAAGTAGAGGTAGTCTAACAATGAAAGGTGGTCTGGGAGTCGATGAACTATAAGTTGCATCATGAGCATCAGGATGGAGCAGGAATAGGGAAAAGAGTGCTTAGGGTAACAAAGGAGACTAGAAAAGTAAGGCTCAGGCCACACAGGAAAAATCCTCAATGCCATCTTAAAGTTTAAAACAAAAAATTTTTGTAGGGTAGTGACATGACCAGATCTGTGATTATGAATAACCATTTGTGAGGAAGCATAAACGATGAACTAGAAAATAAGAGACCACAGGTGCATGGGCAATGCAGCTGGTTAAGCCTCCAACTCTTGGTTTCAGCTCAGGTGGCAGTATCAGTGTTGTGAGATCAAGCCCTGCATCGGGCTCCATGCTCAGTGCGGAGTCTGCTTAAGATTCTCTCTCCTGCTCCTTCTGCCCCTCTCCCTCATTGCTTGCTCACTCGATCTAAAATACATCTTTTTTTTTTAAAGATTTTATTTCTTTATTTGACTGAGTGAGAGAGCAAGAGAGGGAACACAAGCAGGGGGAGTGGAAGAGGGAGAAGCAGGCTCCCCTTGGAGCAAAGAGCCTGATGCAAGACTCGATCCCAGACCCTGGGATCATAACCTGAGCCAAAGGCAGACACATAATGACTGAGCAACCCAGACACCCAAATAAACAAATTTTTTTTAAAAAGAAGGAAAGATAAATAAAATCTTAAAAAAAAAAAAAAAAGAAGGAAAGAAAAATAAGAGACCAAAGGTAGGGGAAAGCATTTGTACATTTAATACTCAGCCTATGCAGATATCAGACATCTAACACTCAGTTCTCACCCTGCAGAGACTGTATTCTAGGTCCTCATACAGGGCCTTACACAGGTGGCTCTATTATTAAATTAATCACATAATGTGACGAGTTATAAGAAAAATATGAACAAGTCAATATAGGAGATTGGATGAGGGAGGGTAAAGCATTCCACCACAAGAGGCATTTGAGGGAAGGCTCACAGAGGAGACAATAAAGGGTATATAATAAAATACTAATTTTATTAGTATTAGTAATAATACTACTAGTGAGGTGAATAGTGAATAGTGAGGTGGAAACATGATAGAAATTGTGCAGAATCCAATATACTCTGGGTAAGCCAATATGAATTAAGCACAAGTATATGGACAGAAATGGTGAGAAGTAAAGCCAGAAAGATCCAATAGGGACAGGTGAATAACCCTGAATGCCAGCTTCTTACTCTAAGGTATATACAACCATGTGTATATGGAGAGGTGTCAGGCCATAAGATATACAAATAAAACAAAAATTTCCTAGATCTTCACTTTTCTTTGAAGATTTGGGGAAAATCTTTTGTATAGTTAAAAAGTTATTAGAGAAAGTGCACAGATTTCATTTGAAGAAAAAAAACACAAGAGTTTAAGGAAATCCCAAGCATTTATGGATGTACTTCTTCCAGAGGCCACAGGGGTCTCACCAATCAGTGGGGAAACTGTTTCTCATTTTCCCTATGTTCATCTGGGTGGCCCAGCTTTCACAATGTATATCACTTACATCTCTTATGAGCCACGTGTTGCCAGGGAAAGAGGTGATTTAGCCATCCAACCTCTATAGACTTGCCACTAAGTTCTTTTTTTACTCTAGCATCCTTGCTAGAGTTCCTAGTGTCTCCAATTCTTGAGCTTAACTGGTGTATTTTATATTACAAACTGGCCGAACCTTTCAATCATTGGCTTTCTCTGGACTGCTCAGTCAGTTACCACTTGACTACCTGCTTTCCAGCTTCCAAAATTTTGTTAACATTTCTTTTTTTTTTTTTTTTAAAAGATTTATTTATTTATTTATTTGACAGATAGAGATCACAAGTAGGCAGAGAGGCAGGCGGAAAGAGAGGAGGAAGCAGGCTCCCTGCTGAGCAGAGAGCCCGATGCGGGGCTCGATCCCAGGACCCTGGGATCATGACCTGAGCCAAAGGCAGAGGCTTTAACCCACTGAGCCACCCAGGCACCCCTTGTTAACCTTTCTCACCTGTTTTCCTCTTCTCTCCCACATTTTTTTTTTTTTGTTCTTTGTGGTTTTATGACTCAAAAGGTCAAAAAGAATGTTCAACTCAACTTCTTATTCCTAGTAACAAACACAGTATTTGATATATAATAGGTAACAGATGCTAGCTGCAGTGAACCAAATTAACACACAGAGAAGGTTCTTCTGAGAAAGTTCTAGGATAATAAAAAAAAGAAGTCTAGTTTACAATCAGATATGGATAATCCTAAATGCAAATACAGGAGTTTTGACTTCCTTATTCAGCTTGCTGTGAAACCAACAAAGGTCTTGTGCTAAGAGAAAAAGCATAATGGTGAAATACTAATTATTAATCTGGCCCCAAAGTATAAAGTAAAAGAGAGAAGAATACTTAGAGAGATAATGAAGGGGAAGCTTTGATAACAGAACACTTAAAAAATAACATCTACCATGCCTAGCATGATTATGAGCATTACATGAGTTAGAATATGTGAAACTTCTTTACAAGCTGCTAGGTGCTAGATAAACCTAATTTTTATTTTATTGCAGGGTATGGACCAATATTTCCTGGCAGAAAACGACTTAAAAATACGATTTATAGGGCGCCTGGGTGGCTCAGTGGGTTAGGCCGCTGCCTTTGGCTCAGGTCATGATCTCGGGGTCCTGGGATCGAGTCCCGCATCGGGCTCTCTGCTCAGCAGGAGCCTGCTTCCTCCTCTCTCTCTCTCTGCCTGCCTCTCTGCCTACTCGTGATCTCTCTCTGTCAAATAAATAAATAAAATCTTTAAAAAAAATACGATTTATAATTAAGGCATTTCAAAGAAAAAAACTAATAATCTTTGGATTGTATGTAAAAGTGGGGGATAAGGAAAAGAGAAGGGTCAAAAATGATATCTCCATTAGTGGAGAACAGAAAGAGAACCAAGAGAGGAAGCAACCTTCCACTCTTCCATGATGATGCCTCCTTCCAAGTTCCCACTAAATCTAAAAGTAACAAGACAATTATGAAACATCTTTCAGTTTCAACTTTCATACCTATATAAAAAATATAATCACAGAAACATAATGAATGAGACAGCCTATGTTAACACGAAATGTGATGGCTGATACATTACAAAATATTGCTTGTGTTTGCTAACCTTCTCTGGGGGCACCAAAAGAACTGAACACATGTCACCCTCTTACAAAGCAATTATCCTTATTCCTAAGAGGTAATGGAGGTGACTGGATAATTCTCTTGAGCTATGCATCAGTCAAATGAATTCCTCTGCCAGAGGGCATCATTAAGACTGAACAGGCCAACACAAAATGCAGCCATGTGGAAAGCTTGACAATCACTCAGCCACTATCCTCCTCAGTGATGTACATACTCAAAAATGTTTCTCTGAAGACTTACAAAAATAGAGGATTAAAATCCTGCCCATTTAAATGAATGGCTGCTGCGGCTGAAATGTATTTATTAAGTATATATATTTAAAACATTATCAATAACTGTGAGAAAGGCAGGCAGTTTAATGGACAGCAAAGTACCATCGATGAGATGGCACAATCCCAAGCACTCAAAGCTTTTAGAATCTGTTGCACAAAATCCACAATGCTTCCCACGCTCACTTCCTGGCTCTGAGTTCTTTTATTGTTAATGGAAATGAAACTGCATTACATAGCAGCTTCTGGAGCTTTATATCTAAACTCAGCCCTTTTGAAGCAGCAGTCCTCGATGTGATGCTGCCCATAAAACCCACTGCATGAAGACTTCCTATTGCAGTAAGTCACCTACAGAGACAACATTTACCGTAAGCTTCATCAGACACAGCATTATTTCAAAGAACCAGCAGGTCTCAGTTCTCAGAGTCACACTGATAAAGGAACATACAGCCTCAGGTTCCCAGTTTAGTTAGATCTCCAGCTGTCACATTTTCTTGCCCTAAAGTGAAAGTAGTACATTTATAAATTACTACCTAGAACTTGTAAAAAAAAAAAAAAATCCAGCCAAATGAACTTGGGGTACTTTTGTGTTAAAACAAGAAACCACTTTTATGTAACTCAGATTGGTTACCGTGTCTATTTAGGGTAAAGAGGACAGACTGGCCTAATACCTTCAGCACCCAGAGAATATTTTTTTAAGCAGGCAGTATGATTAGGGGTAAGAAGATAACAAAACGGCACTACAACTTTAAAGAAAAAAACCACATGTCATTTTCATTTTTATTAACTTAATTCTACTAGTATATTAGTATAATGTGCAGAATTATTTCCCAAATGGTTAGCAGTTAACAGCAAAAATAAAATTTCTCTTTGTGCTAAATTTTCTGAAGGACTTACTTGTCAGTATCAGTAGTATATTATTAAAAAACTTACTACATCTTGCTTGACACTTTTGACAGCATAGAGCATGTTTACTAGTAATATGCAAAAACATGTCTATTTTATTTTAAAGATGTCTATTTTAAACAATATTAAAATGTCTTCTTAACTGCAGGACATGATCCATTAGTGGAGTGTGACATAAATAAATACACGGGATCCTGACCAACATGTTCTTTGAAGAAAACCAGTGTAAAATAAAAAAATACAGTATACCACACTTAGTAAGGATATGATTTCATGAAATGTTTGTTGCAGATATACATACATATGAAACTGCGTATGCACTGGATCGCAATATAATTTATTTAGTGTGGGTCATAGTAAAAAAAATAAAAGCCATCAATAAAAGCCTTCCAGCGATACCTGGCTCACTCAAGTGGCAGAGTGTGCAAGTCTTGATCTCAAGGTCATGAATTCAACCAAAACAACAAGATACTTAGGAATATAAACCTAACCAAAGATGTAAAAGACCTGAACTCTGAAAAATATAAGACACGGATGAAAGAAACTGAAGACAACACAAAGAAATGGAAAAACATTCCATGCTCATGGATTGGAAGAACAAATATTGTCAAAATGTCTATACTACGCAAAGCAATCTGCACCTTTAATGCAATCCTTATCAAAATACCATCAGCATTTTTCACAGAGCTAGAACAAATAACCCTAAAATTTATATGGAACCACGAAAGACCCCGAATAGCCAAAACAAAAAAAGAAAAAGAAAAGTAAAGCTGGAGGCATCACAACTCTAGACTTCAAATTAAATTACAAAGCTGTAGTAATCAAAACAGTATGGTACCGGCACAAAAACAGACACACAGATCAAAGAAACAGAATAGAGAACCCAGAAATGAAACCACAACTATGTCATCAATTAACCTTTGACAAAGCTGGAAAGAATATCTAATGGGAAAAACACAGTCTCTTCAACAAATGGTGTAGGAAAATTCAGTAGCAACATGCAAAAGAATGAAACTGGACCACTTTCTTACACCATACACAAAAATCAATTTAAAATGGATTAAAGACCTAAATGTGAGACTTGAAACCATAAAAATCTCAGAAAAGAATACAGGCAGTAACCTCTGCGACATGAGCCATAGTAACTTCTTTCTAGGTAAGTCTCTAGAGGCAAGACAAACAAATGCAACTATAAAATTAGGGCTTCACCAAAGTAAAATGCTTCTGCACAGTGAAGGAAACAACAAAACCAAAATGCAGCCTACAGAATGGGAGAAGATATTTGCAAATGACGTCTCTGATAAAGGGGTAGTATCCAAAATCTATAAAGAACTTAACAATCTCAACACCCCCAAAAATGAATAATACAATTAAAAAATGGGCAGAAGAAATGAACAGACATTTCTCCAAAGAAGACATCCAAATGGCCAACAGACACATGAAAAGATGCTCCACATCACTCATAATCAGAGAAACACAAATCAAAACTACAATGAGATACCACCTCACCCCTGTCAGAATGGCTAAAATCAACAGCACAGGAAACAAAAGATGTTGATGAGGATGTGAAGGAGAACCCTCTTATACTGTTGATGGGAATGCAAGCTGCTACAGCTCTCCTGGAAAACATCAGGAGGTACCTCAAAAAGTTAAAAGTAAAACCACCCTATGATCCAGCAAACACACCACTAGCTACTTATCCAAAGAATACAAAAATACTAATTCAAAAAGATACATGTACCCCGAAGTTTATACAGCATTATCTACAATAGTCAAATTATGTAAACAGCCCAAATGTCCATTGATGAATGGATAAAGATGTGGTATGGGGGGCCTAGTGGCTCAGTCAGTTAAGTGTCTGCCTTTGGCTTGGGTGATGACCCCAGGGTCCTAGGACTGAGCCTTGCAAAGGGGTCCCTGCTCAGCAGAGAGCCTGCTTCTCTCTCTCCCTCTGATGCTCCCCCTGCTTGTATTCTCACACTCTATCAAATAAAGAAAATAAATTTTTTTTTAAAATGTGGTATATTGGGACGCCTGGGTGGCTCAGTTGGTTAAGCGGCTGCCTTCGGCTCAGGTCATGATCCCAGCGTCCTGGGATCGAGTCCCACATCGGGCTCCTTGCTCAGCAGGGAGCCTGCTTCTCCCTCTGCCTCTGCCGGCCACTCTGTCTGCCTGTGCTCGCTCTCTCTCTCTCCCTCTCTCTGATGAATAAATAAAATCTTTAAAAAAAAATGTGGTATATACATACACATATAATGGAATATTACTCGGCCATAAAAATGAATGAACTCTTGCCATTTGCAATAACATGGATGAACAACGGTATTCCTATGCTAAGCGACATGTCAGTCAGAGAAAGACAAATACTATATGGTCTCACTCATATGTAGAACTTAAGAAACAAAACAAACAAGCAAAAGAAAAGGTTGGGGGGACCAAGAAACAGACTCTTAACTATAGAGAACTGATGGTTATCAGTGGAGGTGGGTGGTGGGATGGGTGAAATATGTGATGGGGATTAAGGAGTTCGGTTGCTGTGATGAGCAGCAGGTCGTGTATGGAAGTGTTAATCACTGTATTGTACACTTATAACTAATATCACACTGTTATGTTAACTGGAATTTAACTAGAATACATATATAAATGAAAATTTTTCAATTATAAAAGCCTTCTGAAAAGTAGTTTCAATGATCTCAAGTTGAGTCAGTGATAGGCTCTGCTTCACTGACTTTCCTAAACTATTAAACACAATTTTATGATCAATCTGTTAGTCAGAAAAATGAGGGCTTTCTAGCAGCTCAAAATCGGAATGAGGCTCAGTAGAGTTAAGATAAAAGAGGGTGGGGCAGTACCTTTTATAAATGGGGTCAAAGAAAGACCCATATACCCCATTTCAAGAAGGTAAGCCTGTGACTACTTACAGAGGCCTAGGCTTTATTAATTAAGCAAATGTGTAAAACTGTCCATATCACCGTGGTAAGAAAAAAAAAAAACTGGAATGAATCACTCTAAAAGGCATGATACGGGATGCCTGGGTGGCTCAGTTGGTTGGACGACTACCTTCGGCTCAGGTCATGATCCCGGAGTCCAGGGATCGAGTCCCGCATCGGGCTCCCAGCTCCATGGGGAGTCTGCTTCGCTCTCTGACCTTCTCCTCGCTCATGCTCTCTCTCAAATAAATAAATAAAATCTTTTTTAAAAAAAAAAATAAATAAAAGGCATGATACTCTGCAGTAAAAATACTAAAGTACTTTTATTTATTTTATTATGTAAAATTTTAAAGTTATATAATGATTATCCCATGTAACCTTACTCAATTTCAGTAAGTAAATTATTTTGAAGCAAATCCCTGGTACTCTATTTTATTAATAAATATTTCATTATGAATCCCTAATAGGTTTGAAGTAGTCCTTCAAAACAGGCAGATTACTTGCTATTGGAAAACCTCTACAATACAACCGTGGAAAATTAAAAGACCAAATGGAGACCCAGGGACAAGGAGATTATAGCAATAGTCAGACATTTCAGGCATTCAGGAAGAAAAAAAAGTCTAGGTGGTCCTTTGAAAAGCGAAATGATTGAGTGAAAAAAATACAACTACAAACAGAGTTCAAGGTAAAGCAACTGACTCTAGAAAACCCAAAACCATGAACTGTCAATGAATCATCTGGTAAAAACAGTCTATTATCTAAGAATTGATTTATCTAAGAATATATTATCTTATCTAAGAATCCACCATCTAATCTGAGGGCATAAAGATTTTGCCTTATATTTCTAAGGGTTTTATATAGTTTGGATTCTTACATTTAGCTGACCCATTTTGGGTTAATATTTGTATATGGTATGAGGTACAGGTTCAACTATCCAGCTGTCTTAACTCTATCTGTTGAAAAAATTATACTTTGTCCACTGGTCAAAAAGCAATGGACCACAGACTCATATCTGATTCTAAATTCTGTTCCCATTGCTCTACTATGTCTGTTCCAAATCAAGTACCACTGCTATTAGATCACTGTTGCTTTGTAGGAAGTTTCAAAATAAAAAAGTGTGAGTCATTCAACTCTGTTCTTGCTTTTTTTTTTTTTTTTTTTAAGATTTTATTTATTTATTTGACAGAGAGAAATCACAAGTAGATGGAGAGGCAGGAAGAGAGAGAGAGAGAGGAAAGCAGGCTCCCTGCCGAGCAGAGAGCCCGATGCGGGACTCGATCCCAGGACCCTGAGATCATGACCTGAGCCGAAGGCAGCGGCTTAACCCACTGAGCCACCCAGGCGCCCTGTTCTTGCTTTTCAAAACTGATTTGGCTCTTAGGCATACCTTGCAACTCCTTATCAATTTCACGATCAGCCTGTCAATTTCTACAAAGAAGCCAGCTAGAAATCAGACAGGGATTGAGTTGAACTGGAGATCAATTCGGGGAGTACTACTATCTTAACAATATTAAGTTTGCTCCCTGAATATGAATGTCTTTCCATGTATTTAGGTCTTCTTTAATTTTTTTCGACATTTTATAGCTCTCAAGAGTGTAAGTTCTATACCCATTTTGTTAAATTTATTCTTTTTTGATTATATTGTAAACAACTATTTTCTTAACTTCATTTTCAGATTAAACACAGATACTTTTGTTTAATAATAATTTGGACCTCTTCTCCCATGATCCATTCCAAGAAGCATATTATTTCTTTTCATTAGAGAAGTATTAGGGAGAGCCTGGGTGGCTCAGTCGGTTAAGGATCTTGACTTTTTATTTCAGCTCAGGTCATGACCTCAGGGTCGTAAGATCCTGCTCCACATCAGGCTCCACACTCAGTGCAGAGTCCACTTGAGATTTTCTGCCTCTCTGTCCCCTTCTGGCCTTTCCCCTGATTATATACACTCTCTCTCTAATAAACAAGATCTTTAAAAAAGAAAAAAAAAGTATTAATACCTCTTAAACTCTAACTAGGGAACTCTTTCATGTAAATGAATTTTCCAGATTAGTGACACTCCTTCAGTAAAAGTTAAAAACTAAAATCACTTAAAATGAAAATGTTTCTGAGGTTTCAGGCTTCATAAAGAATATCTGGTGCTCATTTTGGCAGCACATGTACCACAGCTGGATTGATACATAGATTAGCAAAAACCCTGTGCAAGGATGACATATAAATCTGTAAAGTGTTCCACATTTTTACATATCTCCAATTATAAAATATGTAAGTAATGGGGATGTAATGTATAGATAGCATGATGACTACAGCTGCTTATTTATAATTTGTTCAGAAAGTAAATCTTACAAGTTCTCATCATAGGAAAAAAAAATTTGTTAACTATAAAGGATGACAGATGTTAAGTGAACTTACTTTGATGATCATTCTGCAGTATATACAAAAATATCAAATCACTATGTTGTATACCTCAAACTAATGTTATATGGCAATTATACCTCAATTAAAATAATTTTTTAAGATTTATTTATCTTAGAGAGAGCATACAAGTGGGGAGAGGGGCAAATGCAGAAGGAAAGAAAGAATCTCAAGCAGACTCACCAACGAGCACAAAGCCTGAAATGGGTTTTCGATCTCACAACCCATGAGATTATGACCTGAGCTGAAACTGAGTCAGATGCTTAACCAACTGAGCCACCTGGGCACCCCTAAAATTTTTTTTAAAAGACAGAATATCTTTTTTTTTAAATGAATCTGATCAAGATAAGTAATAGTTATATTGTCACATGAATGATACCCTGGAAGGTTAATGAAGTATATAAGGCTTCCTAGACTACTATTTTGTGTACTCTGTCCCCTCCCTTGCTATCAGTCTGCTAGTGATTACTTCTTGATATATACAATACCCTTCTCCTGTGTATCTACTCTATGGGAGACTAAGAAAATAAAGCTTGTTAGAAATGCATATAAGGGGCGCCTGGGTGGCTCAGTGGGTTGGGCCGCTGCCTTCGGCTCAGGTCATGATCTCGGGCTCCTGGGATCGAGTCCCGCATCGGGCTCTCTGCTCAGCAGGGAGCCTGCTTCCTCCTCTCTCTCTCTGCCTGCCTCTCTGCCTACTTGTGATCTCTGTCTGTCAAATAAATAAATAAAATCTTAAAAAAAAAATTAAAAAAAAAAAGAAATGCATATAAAATATGAAGACAGAAGCTTTAAGGAAAAGACTATCATTCTAAAATATAGAAACTTTTGGGTACATAGATCCTAAGACACCTATTTTAGCTGCTAAGACATTTTAAAATTTTTATTGTTGTTTTGGTTTGTTTGCTAGTCTTCAGCTTTGTTCCAGAGAACTAGAACTTGTAAAGAAAAATGATACCATATGCAGTTTTAGTATAACACAGCTAAAAATTTTGGCAAATATAATTTATAATTCTAATTTACCTTAACATACTCTTTGTAAATTTTTGTGAAAAAATAATCAAGTATCCTGAAAACAGAGATATTTTAGAGTATCTGTAGAAAACTGCACTTGTATCATTGATGTATAAATTTCCTGCGCTATATATATAAAACTAATTTTACCCAGTAAGCTATAGAGGATGATGTTATATTTCTGATGTTAATCTATCTTTATGAAAATGCTTACTTGTTTTCTTTAAAAAAGATTATTTATTTGACAGAGATCACAAGTAGCAGAGAGGCAGGCAAGAGAGAAAGTGGGGTAAGCAGGCTCCCTGCTAAGCAGAGATTCCAATGCGTGGCTCGATCCCAGGACCTGAGACCATGACCTGAGCCGAAGGCAGAGGCTAAACCCACTGAGCCACCCAGGCGCCCCGCTTATTTACTTATAATAATAATAAAATCTACAAGTAAATCTACAAATCTACAATCTACAATCTACAATCTAAATCTAAAATCTACAAATAAAATCTACAACCAGAAGCCCAATTATACAGTAACAGTTGTGGTAATGCACTTCATGAAAAAAATATAGCCATTAAACTTGTAATCATGAAAATCACTTTAGCAATTTAGTAAATAAAAAAGCAGAATCCCGGGGCACCTGGGTGGCTCAGTGGGTTAAGCCTCTGCCTTCGGCTCGGGTCATGGACTCAGGGTCCTGGGATCGAGCCCCACATCGGGCTCTCTGCTCAGCCAGGAGCCTGCTTCTCTTCCCACCTCTCTCTGCCTGCCTCTCTGCCTACTTGTGATCTCTGTCTGTCAAATAAATAAATAAAATCTTTAAAAAAAAAAAAAAAGCAGAATCCCAAAGCATCTCCAAATTTGTTTAGCCAAGGTGCATACATATGTATATGCTCCATATATGTACATACATATACATATGACAGAACAAAGACTTTGCTCTATTTTTCTGTGATGTTACAATTCTGTCTACCGAAACAAAAACAATACAAAACTACCTTCATGATTTGGAATTTCTGGATGTTCAAATCCAAACCATCTAATTATTATTTAGATTTTTAAAAATTATTTAGATTAATTAATCCCTGAAGTAGTTTATAAGATAAAAATAGAAAAAGTAGCATTACCACCTCAAAAAGACATCTGAACTTCTAGTTTCATGGCAGAAACATTATTCTAAAAGATCCCTTTAATCATAGAACACAGAATTACTTAAAATCACAAAGCACTTACTGTTGAACAAAACCATCCAAACTTGAGAAAACTCTTTAATTATTCTTTATGTACCAGTATTACTGGATTTAAAAAAAAAGACTGTTCTGTGTTTTTTAACAATACAAAAAAATTAGGGATGCTTGGATGGCTCAGCTGGTTAGGCATCCAAATTTTGATTTCACTTAGGCCATGATCTCAGTGTTATGGATCAAGCCCCACATTGGGCTACGTGCTTAGGACAGAATGTGCTTGTCCCTCCCCTTCCCCTCACTTGTGTGTGTACTCTCTCAAATCAATAAATCAATAAATCGGGGCACCTGGGTGGCTCAGTGGGTTAAGCCTCTGCCTTTGGCCTAGGTCATGATCTCAGAGTCTTGGGATGGAGCCCTACATGGGGCTCTCTGCTCAGCAGGGTGCCTACTTCTTCCTCTCTCTCTCTGCCTGCCTCTCTGCCTACTTGTGATCTGTCAAATAAATAAATAAAATCTTTTTAAAAAAAATCAATCAATCAATCAACAAATCAATAAAATCTTTAAAAATATAAAAATTAAATGCTTTTCAATTTTTTAAGAAAAATCATTTTTTGTGGTGGGATGGAAAAATGAGATCAGAAGTTCTTTTTTTTTTTTTTTTTTTTTTAAAGATTTTATTTATTTATTTGACAGAGAGAGAGGCAGGCAGAGAGAGAGAGAGAGAGAGAGAGGGAAGCAGGCTCCCTGCTGAGCAGAGAGCCCGATATGGGACTCGATCCCAGGACCCTGAGATCATGACCTGAGCCGAAGGCAGCGGCTCAACCCGCTGAGCCACCCAGGCGCCCCGAGATCAGAAGTTCTTATTAATTTATGGTCTCCAGCAAGGGGGAAGGATGACATATAATGCCTTTCCAGGTTTTTTTCCTACCTACGGAATAAAAGTGCAAAATCTACATCATGGCCCACACTTAGTCAAGAATGGACTGCGGACATCTCTAGCCTCACTTCCCCCTGAACCTTATTCAAATAAAAAGCTCAGGGTAGAATAATGTACAATGTTTACAATGTCCTCCTCCACTTTGATTTTACTCTAAATTCTAAAATACACACTTTGCAAAAAAATTAAAAATTAAAAATAAAAATAAAAATAATTAATTAATTCGCCAATGTTTTCCTTCCTCACCTCCCAGAAAAATCCTTAAAGATTAAAGTTTGGAATGGTCCACCAGGGAAACTAAATAATTTTACTTAAAGAGAAGATTTTTGGCTACCATTTTATACTTTGTATTTTTTTTCCTAGTAACAGGTAATTGTACTAAATGCCAATGACTATCATCTTTGGAATGAGATATTTATTCTAATGCCCTTTTAATTTTTTTTATCTCATGTGGTATTTTAACCACCCACGTAAGTAAGTGACAGGTGGTGAGATTACATAGTACAGAATGGAAACAAACTGTTTGGGATGTCCCAGATCTGGGCTCTGGTTGCAACTGTGTGGCAAACTAGTTTATTTTACTTTGACCAAGTCATTTAGTCTCTAGTCTCTCTCATCTTTAAAAAGATGAAGGTTGGACTAGGCAATGCCAAGGTTCCTCACAAGCCAAAAACTTAAGAAACTCTTACTTTTGTCAGTCTGGAGTTTATATAGCATTAATGATGACAACAATCCACTAACAAATGCTCTCTGTTGATTGTTAAAACAACTACAAATCTACTTAACTATCTTAGCAGCTAGCTCACATTTTTATATGTCACTAGGATATCTCAAAGTCTGTCAAATAAATGCCTTGCTGAATAAAAAATGTATGACACATAGAAAGAGTTGACTTAACATGGTAGCTTAAAAAAGAGGCATTTAGTTCTAGTCCTCTCTAAAACCCCACTGAAACGACCAAAAAAACCAGACAGGTGTAAGTAGGTGAGAAAACAGCAGACTGAAGACATCAACCTTCAGAAGTACTAAACAGACAAGACCTGAGAAAGCAGACATATACGACAAAGGAGGAATCTTAATGCTAAGACTGCCTAATGATATTGATAGAAAGTTTACAATTCCGTTGGAAACTTGAGAAGGATTAATGAAAGATATGTGGATAACTAAGAAAATTCTTTAAAAATCAAGTATCAGTAATTTTTAATTCTGAGGGAAGGGGGATGAAGATGTACGTGAAAGAAAATATAATAACAGTGCTCTCATAGTTCAGTTGTGAACAGTATTTTCACAACCATAACACTATAAATGTAGAAAAATAGTTTAAACAAAAAAGTATAACGTTAGTATGTTGGGAGAAGGTGGGGAGTGACTGGGATGATGTACACCAGAAAAATAAAAAACAATCTTTAATAACACTTAGAAGAAAGAAGGTATCTAGAGGACATTGTTAAAAGAGGTGAAATGCTTGCCTGTAGAGATCAGGATTTCACAACCTATGCCATATAATTGTTTTCATTAAAATCAGATTATAAAAGGGGCACCTGACTGGCTCAATTGGTAGAGTATGTGACTCTGGATCTCAGGGTTGTGAGTTTGAGCCCCACACTGGGTGTAGAGATTACTTAAAAAATAACACTTAAGGGACTCCTGGGTGGCTCAGTTGGTTGGACGACTGCCTTCAGCTCAGGTCATGATCCCGGAGTCCCAGGATCGAGTCCTGCACTGGGCTCCCAGCTCCATGGGGAGTCTGCTTCTCCCTCTGACCTTCTCCTTGCTCATGCTCTTAAAAATTTAGATCATAAAAATATATGTCTATAGCAATCTCTTGCCCTAATAACCCCAACTCAGGAAAAAACTGTATTAATCTAACATGATCTACTCATTGAAGAGTCCACTATGACTGGCAGTAAACTCCACTTCCTTTGATAAAAGCTTTGCCTTTTTGGAAAAGTCTAAGTTCAGACAGTTTTCTCCTTAGGATGCATGATGGCATCAAGTAAATATTGATTCTGAACTCTCCTCATAATCAAATCCAAAATCATCTTCATTTCATAATCCCGCTCATACAGTTCAGAGTGGTTTCAGCAATCCTCAAAACTGCACCATTTAATTTTCTTGATAAACCAGCCAAGATGAATAATCCTGTAAGAATCCTATCCGCGACACTTCTAAAATTGTTGTATTAATGTGATGCAGACTGTGTGTCAGCGAATATGGTTGAAATGCTTGACTCCTACCATTTTTGATGGATTATGCCGACCAAAAAAAAAAGTTCTTCCTCAAGATCTGTTAAAGCTGTTTAATTCTACAACCTCTGCTTGAGTTAGAACCAACAGGGTGTAATTTCAAAAGAAAGTAAAACTATCATATTACTAAGAACAAGAATTTTATATTTATTTGTAGTTTTTTCAAGAAAATAAAAATGCCTTATTTCTGGAATCATAATTTTAAATTAAAGCCCTCCACAACATACCGTTGAAGCAAAACAAAGGATATAATCTGTTACACACCTGTGAAGTGGGGCCATAAACATCCCTGAGAGGGGAAGGTATTTTGTCAGGTCTACAACTTACTTTGAATGGTGCAAGCACAGACACACATTCATACACTCACACACACACACAAATGTACACACATATCCCCAAAGATATAAATCATATGGGACAAAATATTAACAACTGGTAAATCTAGGTAATAGTATATTATGGATAATCACCATCCTATCCTTTTTACTTTTTAGTAAAAATTTGAAAATCTTCATATAAGGTTGGGAAAAATTAAAACAAAAGTTTAAACAATATTTGTATTATATATATAAATGCTCACTATGTATCAGCCACTGTATTATGTGATTATATATACTACGGGAATTATAGCTCCTAACTAATCTGTAAAGATATTATTACTCTCATCTTAAAAAAGGGGGAAAAAACTTCAAAAGGCAATATGACTCCAGGACTCTAACCACTTGGGAAAGAGAGTAATGACATGACTTCTAACCTTGTTTTAGTTTGTTCCATCCAAACATGCTACGAGTTTGCAAATGTATAGGAAAACCTTAACAATGCTGTAAAAGCACAACACAGCTGTTTCTGTTTCATTGGTGGCATAGCTTTGGGCTGATCCAGACTTAGTTCTATTTGCTCAAAATAGATTAATTAATAGATTTATTAAGAAACTATGAATAAAAAAGTAATATTTCATTTTATAATGCCTTCACTTTCAACTAAACACTTTTAAATTTTATCTTAAGCCTACATTCTTTCAGATAAATGATTTTCAAAAAAAATTTTAATACAGCAAAGGGGCGTGGGCGGTGCAGTCGGTTAAGTGTCCAGCTCTTTTTTTCGGCCCAGGTCATGACCTGGGTGTTGTGGGACTGAGCCCCATGTAGGACTCTGCACTCAGTGCAGAGGCTGATTAAGACCCTTTCTTCCTCTCCCTCTGCCCCCTCCCTCTTGCTCATAAGTGCTCTCTCTCAAATAAATAAATAAATAGAATCTGAAAAAAAAATTTTTTTAAAGATTTATTTGAGAGAGAGAGTGTGAGAGAATGAGCATGAGAAGTGGTAGGAGGGTCAGAGGGAGAAGCAGACTCCCTGCTCAGCAGGGAGTCTGATATGGGACTTGATCCTGGCAGGACCTGAGCCCAAGAGAGTCGCTTAACCAACACAGGCGTCCCCAATCTTAAAAATTTTAACTCAGCAGATTGGTATCTTTTAAACATAATCTTATTGAAAACTCAGTATATAGGCGAGAATCCTATCTTCTCATTCTTCATTTCCCATTCTCTCACAGTGGGAAATAAGGGCTCTAAGGCCTTGTGGGACACAATATGAAATGAAGGGTTTTAGAAAATATGCATCTGTAAACTGTTAATGATCATAACTGCCCAAAGTAAAAGATGGTAAAAGATGAAGTTAAAATTCCAATTAACTTCATTAATGACAGATAAGTAATTCAGGTAAGGAAAGAAAAATATGCAAAGATGTTGTCATGTACACCCTATTTTAGTCACAGAAATAATAAGTATCTTATTTTAGAAGGGAGGGTGACAAAGGACAAGTTGCTACCCTTGGCCAATTTACTTTTGTCAAAAACATTCTTCTGTGTTAATGATGTACTTTTGTGTATTTCATCAGGTACCAAAGATGAAAAACAGCAAAAACAAACAAACAAATGAATGAATGAATTAATTAATTAATTAAAAAGAATTCCTTGCACCTCCATTTTCTTATTTGCAAGTAAAAAGATTCTCTAACAATGTCCTATTTCACAAGGATAATATGAAGATTATTAAAATTATATGCAACACTGTCTAGTCTAAAGGGTCTCCCATTAACATGGGCACATATTAGGAAGGGTAAGAAGTATCATCTACTTATTCTTACAACTAAAAAGAAAAACAAGCCATTAGCCATTTACTTGTAGACTATATTAAATGTAGAAAAGGTTTTCTTAATTCTAGAGGAAGAGAATCAGTCACAACTTAATGTTTACATGATTTCCAGGCCTGATTCAGAATACTCAAAAAATTTTTTTTAAAAAGGCCTCAAAATAGACCCATATTTCTCAATTAATAAAAAACAGCTTGCACATGTATTTCCACTCCACTGTATCCTCCAACCTTTTATTCACAATCATCCTTCATCAATCTTCCTTTCTCGAATCTTCAAAATTCCCTTATCTATTGAGGCAATATACACAGGTAAGACGCCACAGAAACAATCTTTCCAATAAGAAAGAGGCAAAGGCCACAAAGAAGCAACTCTTAAAAGAAAAAATATAAATCAATGTATAAAGACATTTAACTTTACCCATGAATCTATACATATTTAATAAGACACCATTTACCCTATCAGATTAGCATACATCAAAAGATTCTCAGTAATGTTCAAGGCTTTTGAAGGGGCAGGGAAAGAATCACCCATGCACATGCATGCACACACAGGCAGAAAGTAAAAAGAAGCCATCTTTCTATGGAGCCAATTTCCAATATGTAACAAAATCACAAATATGTATATCCTTTGACTCAGAGTGTACAGTTCCCAGATTTACCCTAAGAAAATAATTAGCCAAGTCTATACAATAAGGATGTACTACCATAGGCACCTATTAGGATGCTCAGTACAGTATCATTTATAATATGAAAAGACAGAAACAATTAATATGTAAATATAAATGGGCTAAATTACAGAATAACTACAGACATTAAAAATGAATGCTCTAGGGATGCCTGGATGGCTCAGTTGGTTAAGCATCTGACACTTGGTTTCGGCTCAGGTGGTGATCTCAGGGTCTTGGGATGGAGCTGGAACAGGGCTTTGCGCTGGGCATGGAGCTCGCTCTCTCTGCTCCCCTGCCATTTCACATGTGTGCTCTCTCTCTCAAAAAAAGAAAAATCTGTATTTTTTATTTTTTAAAAAGATTCTTATTTATTTATTTCACAGAGAGAGAGGCACAGAGCACAAGCAGGGGGAGCAGCAGAGGGAGAGGGGGAAGCAGGCTCTCTGCTGAGCAGAGAGCCAGATGTAGGGCTCAAGCTCAGGATGCTGGGATAATGACCTGAGCAGAAGGTAGACGCTTAACCAACTGAGGCACCAGGCACCCCAAGAATGATCTGTATTTAAACTGAAAAAAGAAATCCGTGTTATATTAAGTGATAAAGATGCGTTTATACTATAGTTTGATTATATTTCTAAAATATGTCCTGATATACATTCTAGAAAATTAAATTAAATAAAATTAGTGGTTATCTTTGGATAAACATTTTTTTTAAAGATATTATTTTTAAGTAATTTCTATATCCACCATGGGGCTTGAACTCACAACCCTTAGATCAAGAGTTGCATGCTCCACCAACTGAGCCACCCAGATACCCCTGGAGAAATTTCTGAAGTAAAATTTGAAAAAACTTCTGACTTTTCAACCTCACTACTCTTCAAGCCCTTCCTCTTCCAGCATCCCTTAAATGCACCTTTCTTCCACTCATACAAACTCCATAAAGTATCATCTCATCATCTGTGACTGTGTGTCCATTAACACAGACATAGTGATGACCTCCTTATCCCTACCTCAAGCCTAAAATTTTCTTAGTCTCAGATTCACATTTTTGCTTATGTGCTGCACACTCCTCAAAGTCAGTGTATTAACTACCTGTCTTAACTACCTGTCTTCCCTTCCACCAACTCTAATCCTGTATTTCCTTTTGACATTAAAAGTTTCTTCATTCATTTGGTCTCTCCAAGCTGGCAAAATTCAGTTGTCTTTGAAAGCTTTCCCTCAAATATCGGGGGTCAAATCCTGCCTACAATCTACTTTTGAAATTTCTCCCTAATTCATCCCTTTCTCTCCATCTCACTGCCATTTTCAGAGCTAAAAGCTAAGGCAGGTCTGGCCATTTCTGACTTCGACTGTAAAGCCAAATAAACATTTCTTAAGTACCCATTAACATTTCTTAAATATATATTATATGCCATACACAGTAAAAAGGAGCTGAGAATATAAAGATTAATGAAGCAAAGTACTACCATCAAGCTAATCTTGAGGCAGAGACATGGGGGAAGATAATACAATGTGACAAGTTTTACAATTAGAGCAAAATTCACAAGATGTCAATCTCTTTCTTATCTGATCTAATCTTACAACCACCTGAATTATCTTTCCATCTAGAATACAAACCAGATCATGCCACTCTTGGGTTGTAAAACCCGTGATGATTCTACTCCGCTACCTACAGGATAAAGTCCAAATGCTTTAGTACCATCTAAACACTTCACAATCTGGCCCCAACCTCCATGATGGAGTCATCTATTACTTCTTTTACTTCACATCCATTACCCCAGTCATGTTGCTGGGTTAACCAGTTGCTACTCTGATGTTTCATGTTCCTACTGCTGGAGAGCCCTTCTTCCTCGTGGAAGTCTAGTCCTATTCTCAAATAATGCTTCCTTTCTGAAATCTTCATTAACCTCTGCTAAAGCAGTTTTTAATATAATAGTTATCACTTCATGTTATAATTTTTTTCTTTCTACCAGTAGACTGTGAGACAGATTCTTGAGGACAGAAACTACACTTTGTTATTCTTTCTATCTTTCCCAAAGTCTAGTAGTTAGTAATTATTCAAAAAATGTTTGTTAAGGTGCACCTGGGTGGCTTAGTCCGTTAACTGTCTTCCTTCGGCTCAGGGTATGATCTTGGGCTCCTGGGATCAAGTCCTATGTCAGGCCCCCTGCTTAGCAGAGATCTTGCTTCTCCCTTTCCCTCTGCTCAAGCTCTCTCTCTCACCCTCTCTCAAATAAATAATAAAATCTTAAAAGAAAAATTTTTGTTAAATGAATTATGGGGTAGAAACAGTTTTGCAGAGAACCAAAATGTACTAACACTGCATTATTTTCTTTATTTCTCTACCTGGAATCCAGAGGTCTCCTAAATCAGTGGTACTAAGGCCACTTCCTACCATCACCCCCACCCCCACATACCAGGAGCCTGAAGGAGGCTATGTTTGTTTGTGTTTTTTTTTTTTCTCTCTCTTCCTGTTCATCTGGCTATCTATCTATCCAATCCACAGATTAACAACAGTAAATAACACAGATAGAATCTCCACCCTCCAAGGAGGTTATATTCAAGTAAGGAGAGACAATTTGCAGGTAAATAAACACAAATAAATCATTTCAGGTAGTTTATCAATGTGATGACTAAAATAAAGTGTTTGGGGGCGCCTGGATGGCTCAGTGGGTTAAGCTTCTGCCTTCGGCTCAGGTCATGATCCCAGGGTCCTGGGATTGAGCCCCACGTCGGGTTCTCTGCTCAGCAGGGAACCTACTTACCCACCTCTCTCTGCCTGCCTCTCTGCCTACTTGTGCTCTCTGTCAAGTGAATAAATAAAATCTTTTAAAAAACTAAATTAAATAAAATAAAGTGTTTGGCTTCATAGCTAGGAGAGAAATGTGCCATTTTAAATGGAGGTGGGGAAGAAATCACTGAAGGTTTCTCTGAGAAGGAAAGAAAAGGTAAAGCCTGAAGGATGAGAAGCAACCACCTAAGCAAAATTTGGGGGAAGAATTCTGTAGTAGAAGGAACCTTAAGTACAAAAGGTCTGAAAGCATAAATGCATTTGGCTATGTGAGGGCCAGAGAGACAGTGTGGCTAGATAAAGAAATGAATATGGAGAAGAAAGCATGGCCTTGTAAGTGGCAGCCTTGGTGAAGGCCCATCTGTACGTGTCTTGAGTATGCAATTTCTAGTTTATATCATCTGTTGTCTGCACAATCTCCTACTTACGAAAATCATACCCAAAGAACAGTGGAATGGAGTATATAGCATACCCTGTTGCTAAGAGGATGTCAAATGATTCTGGAAGTTTGTTTTCTGGTTTCTGTTGATAAAAAAGTATTCCTACATACAATGTCATGACAATATCGTCCCAGGGCTAATGAAAACCTGATAAGCACAAAAGAGTAAAACCACTTCAAAAGAAAGAGAAGTCTTGGGACGCCTGGGTGGCTCAGTTGGTTAGGCAGCTGCCTTCGGCTCAGGTCATGATCCCAGCGTCCTGGGATCGAGTCCCACATCGGGCTCCTTGCTCAGCAGGGAGCCTGCTTCTCCCTCTGCCTCTTCCTGCCATTCTGTCTGCCTGTGCTCGCTCTCTCCCCCTCTCTCTCTCTGATAAATAAATAAAATCTTTAAAAAAAAAAACAAAAACAAAAAACAAAAAACAAAAAACAAAAGAAAGAGAAGTCTTTCTACAGATTACAAAGCCAAAATGAGAACTACCAAAATTATCCTAAATTCACGTAAGGACTCTGAAATACATATGGGTACAAATTTATCCTTTTAACTCACTAAGTTTTTCTATTTCCATGTAAACTTAAAGATCATCTAATACAAATAATTAAATAAGACAGATTTCCAGTTTTTACTGACTGAAGTTTTCCTTTACCTATAGAGAAATCAAACAATTTTATGATGTTCTGAGAAAGCAAGAATTCATATGCATCAAACTGCTTCGCAGTAGTAATTCTGTGGATGTTTATGTCATAATCTATTTAATTCAAGTTACTACTGTGATGTTAGAGCAAAGTCAATCCACTACATAAATGAATATTCACAAAACTAGCTGCTAAAACAACTCAGTAGTTGCTAGGAACTCAAGCAGTGTGAAATTACACATCTTACTCCTATTCTCAGTAGCATCTGCTAGATTTGCTAACTCGAACATCGCTAAATATAAAGAGCCTTCCATTACACTAGTCAGGTTTTAAAATTCCAGGCTGCTGGCCTTCTACCAGTAAAAATAAATTCATACTCAGCATCCTTAAGCTGAACTGTGCACCCAGTGATCTCTCACTAGTGCAGTGATGCTTCCCTGATTCTCTCTATGGGGGACCAGAGACAACATTTTTCCCTTCTTCCGCAGAAGAGAAGAAGAAAAGGTGACAAACAATAATCATGTTACCCTTCCACACTCCTGTTCTCCTGTTCCCTCAAGGGGCTTACAATGGGTCTTTATAATCATCTTTACCGATAACAGCTATGGAGAAAAAGCAAACACTTTAGCCTAAAAGGCAACCTCTTTACATTCTCCAAGCTGATGTCCAACTTCATACAAGATCTTTCATTTTCTCTTCCCAATTCATCCAGGGAGGGCCACTGAAAATTTTATAAATACCTACTGTATCTTCTTCCCAATTTCACATCTTCAAACTGGTTGGTTTTGTCATTTTTCATAATCATACTCACAAATTCATACTTGAAATTAAAAAATCCATTTCCCTGGTTGGGAAATAAAATCGCGTAATTTCTCCCTGGAGTTTTAGCTCAATCCTGACGTTGATATTTCCAGGAAGAATGCAAACACAGTATCAGCTGGAAAGCCTCTCTGAACAGGAAGTATATCCTTATAGACTAAGTCTGGGTATTATTCATTAAGGATTTATTCCTTATCAGGGGTAGAGTCAGAATTAAAGCAAGACCTTACTCCCTTCTTAGAGTGTGGTTCAAGGACCAACAACATCTAGGTCACCTGAAGTTTGTTAAAAAGAACTTTGGTCTACCTCTCAGACCCACTAAATCAGAATTTTCATTTTATTGATATCTGTATATAGTGCTCCCTACATCATAAAATCTCAGAATTGGTGGTAAATTTAAAAGTCTATCATACAGAGATGAACCTTGGATACAAATTATAACTGATAATGACTATAGTCCCCTTCACAAATTCTTTAGTTCTTATAATAACAAGTCCTCCTTAAGATAATTTCTCAGGAAATTATAACTGCTTATCTTAAACACACCAAAGCTGTCATTGTTGGAAGTCACTGATAAAACCAAGTCCTTACCTAATCTGAGCTCTCCAAAGTTCCCACACCCTATCTTCTTGCCAACTCTGAAGTTGGGTCCCACCATAAGAACCCCAGAGGACGCTGAAGTGCCAGACGGTCGGGGACAGTGTGTACTCCTTTGTGCCATGGGTTTAGTTGTCCGTTGTCTTTCATCCTTCTCCCTACTAGGATGGTCCATGATTTTACACGACAGTCTCTCTGCACGAGTAGCCTCAGTCCGTATAATTCTCTTCAATACAAAAGTACGTCCAAATAAACCGTAGTCAGAGAAAAGTAAGGAGATCTTTTGACACCATATTTATGTTTCTAATGTATCTCCAGGAGATGAAAAATCATTGATTTGTTCTTGTAGGACATGTAGTCTGTGGATCTCAAACAAAGGAGGATATTTGGTAACCTAGGTAAAAATAAAAAAACATAGAGTTAAAAATTAAATTTTAAAACAAATTCAGAAAGTTACCACTAATTAGAATGGATCTTATCCAAAAATGAACAAAGTGGATAGCTTCCTGATATGGGTTTTGGTTTTATACTTTCCAACAGTTTAGCCATCTGGACTAGTTCTTCATCTGGTAGCATAAGCTCGGTAAGCAACAGCCCACGGCAGCTAAGGGAATATGCAAGCCTTTAATATAAAATTCTATCTCTGGAGTGCCTAGGTGCCACAGTAGGTTAAGAATCCAATTCTTGATTTCAGGATCATGAGTCCAAGCCCTCTGTTGGCCTCCATACTGGGAGTGTAACCTACTCACACACATAATATACGTATGTATTTAAGTACATATATATATACATACATAAATGCTATCTTCTAGTACTGTACATATGACCCACAAGAAAGCTATTTGCTCCCTTTTTCATCACTGGCCAACAGAAAGAAAAAGTGGGGTTAAGTCTAGTTAAATAAACTGTGGACAATTAAAAGCTCTTCCTTCAATTTTGTACAGAACCTATCACAAATGAATTTCCTTTCCATCCCACCTCCTCCATCCCCACCATTACCAAGCACTGACAGCAACAACACAATCCAATCCAAGTTACTGATGACACAAACTAGTTCTATAAAAAACTTCCCAAAACCCTAGTGATACTAAGCAGTCCTACACTGAAGCTTTGCAATTGTATTTAATATCCTCCAGTTATCTTTGTTGTTTACTAAAAGCCCTTCAAACAGTATTAGTAAGAGAAGGGAAATAAAACTTAAAATGTTTTAGATAGTTCTGTCTTAACTGGTGCAAGTATGTGTCTTTGTATGAGAAACTGTCAGGCTAGATTTTCTTCCCTTATAAATTTCTCTGAAGACAGGAAAAAGATGGATCTTAGCCTATCCAGACAATTTTGAGCTATTTCAACTAACTACCAAATTTTCATAAATTATCACTAGTGTAATAGTTTCATTTATAAGATTTGGAAAAGTGTACTTCCTTATCTATTGCTCTTCATACTTTTCATATGTGTTCACTCTAACAGATGGAGGTTATTTTTATACTTGTCACTAACTTTCTCCATTGCGCTTAAACTCATGAAACATTATGTGGAGTAATCACATACATCATTTCCATGTATACTTGCATGTATGTATAGAAAAACATATAGTACTTGCCACGTTAGAACCCTGCAAAAATCATGTTCAGCTGAGAAAAGGATGTTTTTAACACCTGCTTGTAGCCCAGAAGAATCACTTTAACTCCCACAAACATGGAAAAAACTTACATTTAAGAAACCAGTTTTCTTTTTTTTTTTTTTTTTTTTTTAAGATTTTTTAATTTATTTATTTGATAGACAGAGATCACAAGCAGGCAGAGAGGCAGGCAGAGAGAGAGGAGGAAGCAGGCTCCCCGCTGAGCAGAGAGCCCGATGCGGGGCTCGATCCCAGGACTCTGAGATCATGACCTGAGCCGAAGGCAGCGGCTTAACCCACTGAGCCACCCAGGCGCCCCAAGAAACCAGTTTTCTAATATATGCATGCGACATGAGCATGGTCTAACCTGTAATTATGAAAGATGAATAATATTTAATACTACTTTTATATGGCACTTCTCATTTAAGAAATCAAACTGATTGAACAATTTTTCAAAATCCTATTTCTTTATCACCACCCACTGCTCACACCTATTTTCTACCTCCCTATTGCAAACTCTTTAGCTTGTCATTTGAATTCCTTTACTATTAAACTCCCTATTTTAATTCTTGTATAAAAAGTTACACTATATATATATATATATATATATATTTATTTATATTATGCATGTACACACACACACAGGAATATTATGCAGCCATCAAAAAATACTGACATTTGCAATGATGGGGATGGAACTAGATGGTATTAGGCTAAGTGAAATAAGTCAATCAGAGAAAGACAATTATCATACGTTCTCACTGATACGTGGAATTTGAGAAACAAAGCAGAGGATCACAGGGGAAGAAAGGGAAAAATGAAACAAGATGAACCAGAGAGGGAGGCAAACCATAAGAGACTCTTAACCTCTATAAACAACTGCAGGTTGCTGGAGTGGAGCGGAGTTGGGGGAAGGGGGTTGCTGGGTGATGGACATTGGGGAGGGTATGTGTTGTGGTGGGCGCTGTGTTTTATGTAAGACTGATGAGTCACAGACCTGTTGCCCTGAAACAAATAATACATTATATGTTAATTAAAAATTAATTTTTTTTTTAAAGTTACCACATAAACACAAGGAGCATCCATTGTTGGCCCTTATACCTAGAATGGCCTCTTCCGTCTTAAAGGCCTGACTCACATCCTATGGCCCTTATGAAACCTTTTATAACCAATTCATAATCAACACTTGGAGCACCACTGTGTATACTATGTGTACATCTGCAATTTACCATGTACCAGATTATATTGATATGTATTCCATATTCCATTTGGTTATAAGCCTCTTAAGTTAGGGATCTTATCATATCTCCTTTTGTTTCTTACATATATATATATATTTATTTATTTATATTATTTATTTATTTATATTATGCATATTATGGTAATTAACAAATACTGAATAACAATTATGATGGTCTTGCTTAATAGAAAACAGATTTTCAATGACACAACCAAATATTTACACAAAATGGTACAAGAGAATCCTGATTAACCCTAAAAACTCTTAGAATTCATCTAGAAAGAAACTGCTAAGGTTTCATTTCAAGTCATTAGTGTTAAGACATGATAGGCTTTCTATTTCACAAGGATATTAAATGATTTATTTTCAATTAGTAGCAGATAACGTATGAGAAAGTTAGCTCAAGAATCAAGCAAGTCAGGGGTGCCTGGGTGGCTCAGTGGGTTAAAGCCTCTGCCTTCGGCTTAGGTCATGATCTCAGGGTCCTGGGATCGAGCCCAGAATTGGACACTCTCTGTTCACCGGGGAGCCTGCTTCCTCCTTTCACTCTGCTTACCTCTCTGCCTACTTGTGATCTCTCTCTCTCTTTCTCTCTCTGTCAAATAAATAAATAAATATCCTAAAAAAAAAAAAAAAGAATCAGGTCAAATAGGGGGCACCTGGTGGCTCAGTTGGTTAAGTGTCTACCTTCAGCTCAGGTCATGATCCTGGGGTTCATAATAAATAAATTAATTAAATAAATAAATCTTTAAAGAAAAAAAAGAAAAAAGAACCAGGTCAAATTTAACATCCAAGGTAAACATGTAAACATCAAGTTATACTTTAACTTTATGTTAAAAAAATGACTTCCAGGGCGCCTGGGTGGCTCAGCTGGTTAAGCAACTGCCTTCAGCTCAGCTCATGATCCTGGAGTCCCAGGATCAAGTCCTGCATCAGGCTCCCAGCTCCAAGGGGAGTCTGCTGCTCCCTCTGACCTTCTCCCCTCTCATGCTCTCACTTTCTCTCTCTCAAATAAATAAATAAAGTCTTTAAAAAAAATGACTTCCAAAGATAGCAGTAAAAGACAAAATATATGATTTGTCCTTTTTCTTTTTTACAGTAAAAAAGGGGGAAATTCCACTTTTTTTCACCATACACAAAAATAAACTCAAAATAGATTAAATTTCTAAATGTAAGACTTGAAACCAGAGAACTCCTAAAAGCAAACAAAACACACACATACACACAGGGAGGCAGTAAACTTTTGGGTATCAGCCTTCAGCAGTATTTTTCTGGATCTGTCCCCTTAGATGAAGGAAACAAAAGCAAAAATAAACTATTGGAACTAAACTGAAAAGCTTTTCCACAGCAAAGGAAACCATTAACAAAACAAAAAGGTAATCTACTGAATGACAGAAGATATTTACAAATGATATAACCAATAAGGGTTAATAACCAAAATATATGAAGAACTCATATAAATCAATGCCTAAAAACAAAATACCCTGATTAAATAATGGGCAGTGGGGCGCCTGGGTGGCTCAGCGGGTTAAAGCCTCTGCCTTCGGCCCAGGTCATGATCCCAGGACCCTGGGATCGAGCCCCGCATCGGGCTCTCTGCTCAGTGCAGAGCCTGCTTCTCTCTCTCTCTCTCTCTCTCTACCTGCCTCTCTGCTACTTGTGTTCTCTGTCAAATAAATAAATAAAATCTTTAAAAAAAAAAAAAATAATGGGCAGAAAACCTGAACAGACATTTTTCCAAAGAAGACAAGCAGACATATGAAAAGAGGCTCAATATCACTAATCAGGGAAATGCAAATCAAAACCACAATGAGATATCCCCTCACAGTAGTCAGAATACCCAGTACCAAAAAGACAAGAATGGGGAACTTGGTTGGCTCAATCAGTAGAGCATGCAACTCCTGATCTCAGGGTTGTGAGTTCAAGACTCACGTTCAGTGTAGAGATTACCTAAAAATAAAATCTTGGAGCACTTGGGTGGCTCAGTTGGTTAAGCGTCTGCCGTTGGCTCAGGTCATGAGTCTGGGGTCCCAGGATCAAGCCCAGGTCAGGCTCCCTGATCAGCCGGGAGTCTGCTTCTTCCTTTCCCTCTCTCCCTTCCGCCTGCTTGTGAGCTCTCTCTTTTCTTATCTCAAATAAATAAAATCCTTAAAAATAAAATAAAATCTTAAAAAAAAGATATGCCAACAAAAATTGGCAAGAATGTGGAGAAAAAGAAACCCCTGTATACTGTTTGTGGGAATGTAAATGGGTATAGCAACTCTGGAAAACAGTATGGAGATTCCTTTAAAAATTAAAAGCAGAAATACCATATGACCCAGTAATCTACTTCTGGGTATTTACCTGAAGAAAACAAAAACACTAATTCAGAAAGATACATATACCCCATGTCTACTGTAGCATTTTTTACAATTAGCCAAGATGTGGAAGCAACCTAAGTTTCCATTGATAGGTGAATGGATAAAGAAGATGGGTGGGGGTGTGTGTGTGTAATGAAATATAAGGTATTTAAAAGAATGGAATCTTGGGGCGCCTGGGTGGCTCAGTGGGTTAAAGCCTCTGCCTTCAGCTCAGGTCATGATCCCAGCGTCCTGGGATGGAGCCTGGCATTGGGCTCCCTGCTCAGTAGGGAGCCTGCTTCCTCCTCTCTCTGCCTGCCTCTCTGCCTCTTATGATCTCTGTCTGTCAAATAAATAAATAAAATCTTAAAAAAAAAAAAAAAAAAGAACGGAATCTTGCCAGTTTGTGACAACATGTATGGACCTAGAAGCTATTATATTAAGTGAAATAAGGCAGAGAAAGACAAATACCATATTACTTCACTTATATGTGGAATCTAAAAAACAAAACAAATGAACAAATAAACAAACAGATTCATAAATACAGAGAATAAACTGGTGGTTGCCATAGGGGAGGGAGATTCAAGGGATGAGCAAAATAGGTGAAGGAAATTAAGAGGTACAAACTTCCAGTTATAAAATAAGTAGGTCAACAAGGATAAAAAGTACAGCATAAGGAATGCAGTCAATAATATTGTAGTAACTTCATATGGTGACAGATGGTAACAGTGTAGTGAGCATTTCATAATGCAAGTAATTGCTGAATCACTATGTTGTACACCTGGAACAAATACTGCATGTCAACCATATGTTAAAAAATGACAGAGGGAGAGATATATAAATGCAATAAAATGTTTCTTTTTCTAGTAAATAAGCCATTTTGCAACTACTTTTAACTTATTAAACATGTAAATGCTATGATAAATTTTTAGAATCATGCCAGCAAGTTCTTAACTTGCTAAATTCTACAGGAACCTAGGTGGCTCAGTCAGCTAAGCATCTGCCTTTGGCTCAGGTCATGGTCCCAGGGTCCTGGGGTTGAGCCCCACATTGGGCTCTCTGTTCAGCATGGAGCCTGTTTCTCTCTCTCCCTCTGCCTGACACTCTCCTTGGTTGTGTTCTCTATCTGTCAAGTAAATAAAATCTTGGGGAAAAAAAGAAGCTTAATTCTAATAGTTTTTATGAATTTAAGCATGCCTGAATTAAGAGGAAATATATTTTTTCAAGTATAACACTGCAAACATTCTTTATAATCAAAAGTTATAATTCATTTCAGGAACTGGTTTACCACTTCCCAGAAGGCATCACTTCGTCAATAAAGCCACACTTACTGAATAAAAAGAGATTTACATGCATGACTTTCTTGACTGGGAAATTATAAGAGTTCTCCAGTAGGTTAAAGAATTATTGCTAATAGTAAAATGAAAAAATCCAATTCATCAAACTGTGGGTAGGGAACTGATGCCAAATCTGCTGTTTTATGACACAGTTGAAGAATATGGCTATTTTCAACAGTGGTCAGTGAAAAGTTTTCCTAGAAGATATCTAGAAGACATCTTAGAGCATTCTATCACATTGAAATGGGAGAAACTTTTCTGGTACCTATCACCCTGAAGCAACATCCAAAAGAAATAGGCTAAAACCGGGCGCCTGGGTGGCTCAGTGGGTTAAGTCGCTGCCTTCAGCTCGGGTCATGATCTTGGGGTCCTGGGATCGAGTCCCGCATCGGGCTCTCTGCTCAGAGGGGAGCCTGCTTCCTCCTCTCTCTCTCTGCCTGCCTCTCTGCCTACTTGTGATCTCCCTCTGTCAAATAAATAAAATCTTTAAAAAAAAAAAAAAAAAGAAATAGGCTAAAACCAAGGGGTCATCTGGCTCGAAGTCACTCTTTTATAAAGGCAACAACGAATGCTTTGTGGAAGAGACAGGCATGGTCCTCTATCATGAATGAAA
This sequence comes from Mustela erminea, assembly GCF_009829155.1. Classification (NCBI taxonomy): domain Eukaryota; kingdom Metazoa; phylum Chordata; class Mammalia; order Carnivora; family Mustelidae; genus Mustela; species Mustela erminea. The sequence continues at coordinate 45,538,556 of NC_045618.1, forward strand.
TGACTAAAGTTATTTTATTGCTTTACGTAAGAGTATTTTGAGAAGCTGTATGAAGTCTAAAAAAAAGTAAGTCATATTATAAAACCACCAAAAAAAAAAAGTTTAAAGAATTACAGCTGTGAGTCTGTTAAGAGAAAATAAATCACTGAATTACAGTTTGTTATTTCAGATTCTCATATACTGGCAACACCAAAATAAGGCATGTAAATATTTAAATTTTAAAGTCAAAACATACACAGTCTTTGTTGATAGTCAAGACAAGAGATACTCAAGCCTAAGTCTCTCTCTTCTGATATAAATTACGATGAAATTGCTTAGAGGTGTAGGATTGCTAGATCATATGGTAAGTGAATGTTTAAAGAGTCTCTGAAGTGACCACACTTTTCCTCTGTTCCTCCATCTACCGGCTTTGGTGCAAAGGCGTACAGCCTCTCAGTCACAAGTTTCAGCTTCAGACATCATTTCTCACTCCAGTATCCAAAACAAAAATCAAAGGGCAGGGGCACCTGGGTGGTTCAGTCATTAAAGCATCTGCTTTAGGCTCAGGTCATGGGCCTCACATGGGGCTCCCTGCTCCGTGGGAAGCCTGCTTCTCCCTCTCCCACTCCCCCTGCTTGTGTTCCCTCTCTTGTCAAATAACTACATAAAATCTTTAAAAAAAAAAAAAAAAAAAAAAGGAAAGGGAAAGAGCAAAAAGACTTTCTCATCATGTATCTGTTTCTTGGTAAGGATGAAAATTCTTCCCAGAGCCCAAAGCAAAGTTCCCCTCCTGCTAAGTGGCCAACAGGGAATACCACAATCCCTGAAATTCCAACTGTAAGCTCCTCAAAGAATGACATCAAGCCTAACCTGATGTTTAGAACACGGGATAATTTGGGCACCTGGGTGGCTCAGTCAGTTAAGCATCTGCCCTGAGGTCGTGATCTCAGTCCTGGGACTGAGCCCCAGGTTGGGCTCCCTGCTCAGTCAGCCTCCCTGCTCACTGGGGAGTTTGCTTCTCCCTCTGCCCAAGCTCTTTCAAATAAACAAATAAAATCTTAAAAAAAAAAAAAAGAAAAATAGGGACACCTAGGTGGCTCAGTTGGTTGGACGACTGCCTTCGGCTCAGGTTATGATCCCGGAGTCCTGGGATCGAGTCCCACATCGGGCTCCCAGCTCCATGGAGAGTCTGCTTCTCCCTCTGACCTTCTCCTCGTTCATGCTCTCTCTGTCTCTCTCTCAAATAAATAAATAAAAATCTTTAAAATAAAAAAAAAATAGAACACAGGATAAGTTTCAAGAGTGGTATCATACTAAAAGAAGGTACTGAGTAAATATTCAGTAAAAATGGTATCTGCATGTGTGCATATACTTGTGTGTGTGTGTGCGCACTAAAAGACCATCAAGAATTACAGAATAAAAAAATTAAAAGACAAATTAAGGACAAATAAAAGTCTTATAACTCATTTTAGCTTAAAAGAAAAAAGGACACTAAGAATATCACTTTAATTAATCTAACAAATGACCAAAATTGATTTATTTTAGTCGCAATACATTTCAGGAGTGTTATTATTAAAGGGAAGAACAATGTTTAGTATCAGGTCCTGATACTATTACTGTTTCTCTTTTCCACCAATTCCAATTATTAATGTCTCCCAAATGTTTCCTATTCTTACCACCCTACCCTCACTGTTCAGTCTATTCTCATCTAATGATTACTTTTCAGTTTTATTTACAATCATACCCTCAACAATTTCAAATATAAAATACAGTATTAACTATAGTCACCATGCAGTATATTACATCCCCAGAACTTAATTATCTTCTAACTCCAAGTTTGTACAGAAGTCTCCTCGTGTCTCCCTTAACCAGTTTCAGTTACCTATGGTAAACTTCCATCTGGGAGCAGGTAATCTTTCTTCTGCTGTATCATCAGAAAGTCAATAGAAGCCTATGGCTACGTCACAATGCCTGTGTCACTCCACTTCATCTCATCATGTAAGGCACTTGACCATCTCATAATGTCACAAGAATAAGAAGGGGAGGGGTGCCTGGGTGGGTTTGGCTTGAGTCATGATCCGGGTGGCCAGGATGGAGCCCCACATCAGGCTCCCTGCTCAGTGGGGAACCTGCTTCTCCCTCTCCCTCTACCACTCCCTCTGCTTGTGCACTCTCTCTCAAATAAATAAAATTTTAAAAGATAATAATAATAAAAAGGGGGATATAGGAGAGTAAGATCATCTACTATAGTATATTATTATAACTGTTCTACTTGTCAGTTGTTGTTAACTAACTGATAAAAGTTATCACAGGTATGTAATATAGGAAAAAACAGTATATAAAGGGTACAGTACTATCCATAATTTCAGGCATCCACTGGGGGTCTTGGAACTTATCTATCACAGGTAAGGTGGGGGACTACTGTACCTTTCAACTACCTTCACAACCCCCCTATACCTACTATTACCCCTGCCTCCTGCCTCAGGCAACTCCAATCTGTTGCTCTGAGTTCAGGTTTTTTAGATTCCATGTATGTGGGTCATACAGTATTTTGTCTTTCTCTGTCTTACTTCACTTAGCATAATGCCCTCAAGGGCCATGTTGTCACAAATGGCAGGATTTCATTTATTTTTATAGCTGAATAATATCTTTGTGGGGGTGTGTGTGAGTATGCGTGTATATGTCTATCTTTTGATGGGCATTTAGGCTATTTCCATGTCTTGGCTATTGCACATAATGCTGCTATGAACATGGGGATACATATAACTCTTATTTTTAATTTCTTGAGGAACATCCCTACTGTCTTCCCCAGTGTCTGTACCAATTTACATTTCTACCAACAGTGTACAAGGGTTCCCTTTTCTCCACATCCTCACCAACACTTGGTATTTCTTATCATTTTGATAGCAGTCATTTTAACAGGTGTGAAGTGTTACTTCATTGTGGTTTTGATTTGCATTTCCCTGATGATTAATAATGTTGATCATCTTTCCATATCCATGTTGGCCACCTGTATGTCTTCTTTGAAAAATGTCTTTTCAGTTCCTCTGCCCATTTTTTTTTTAAGATTTTATTTATTTATTTGACAGAGAGAGATCACAAGTAGGCAGAGAGGCAGGCAGAGAGAGAGAGGAGGAAGCAGACTCCCTGCTGAGCAGAGAGCCCGATGCGGGACTCGATCCCAGGACCCTGAGATCATGACCTGAGCCGAAGGCAGCGGCTTAACCCACTGAGCCACCCAGGCGCCCTCCTCTGCCCATTTTTAATTAGAGGTTTTTCCTATTGACTTGAATTGTTTATATATTTTAGGTATTAACCACTTATCAGCTACAGGATTTGCAACTATTTTATCCCATTCAGAGCTTGTCTATTCATTTTATCCATGACTCCCTTTGATATGCAGAAGCTCTTGATTCTCGCACAGGTCATGGTCTTAGTGTTGTGAGATCAAGCCCTGCATCCGGCTCCGCATGGAATCTGCTTGGGATTCTCTCTCTTTCTCTCCCTCTCCCTTCCTCCCTCTCCCCTTCCACCACCCCCACCCCAACTCCTATACACACTCTCTCTCACTAAATAAATAAAGGGGGAAAAAAGGTTTTTAGTTTGATGTAATTCCACTTGTTTTGCTTTTGTCGTCTTTGTTTCTGCTGTTAAAATTTAAAAAAATCATTGTCAAGACTAGTACCAAGTTGCTTATGCTCTGTGTTTTCTTCTAGAAGTTTGGTGGTTTCAGGTCTTACATTAAAGTCTATAATCAATTTTGAGTTCATTCTGGTGATAGAAGACAGGGGTCCAGTTTTCCCATTATGACTTTTTCTTTTTTTAAGATTTTATTTATTTATTCAACAGAGAGAGATCAAAAGTAGTCAGAGAGGCAGGCACGGGGGTGGGGGTTGGGGAGGGGAAGCAGGCTCCCTGGGGCTTGATTCCAGGACCCTGAGATCTGACCTGAGCCGAAGGCAGAGGCTTATTAACCCACTGAGCCACCCAGGTGCTCTCCATCACCACTTACTGAAAACACTATCCCTTTTCTATTGTATATTCTTGGCTCCTTTGTTGTAAATTAATTGACCATTTATTCTGTTCCATTGATCAAAGTGTCTGTTTTTATCCCAATGCCATACTGCTTTGACTACTGTAATTTTGTCTTACGGTCCACAATCCATAAGTGTGATATTTCCAGTTTTGTTCTTTGTCAGGATTGCTTAGACTAGGGTACCTAGGTGGCTCAGCTGGTTAAGTGTCTGCCTTCAGCTAAGGTCATGATCCCAGGGTCCTGGGATCGAGTCCCACATAGGGCTCCCTGCTCAGTAGGAAGACTGCTTTTCCATCTGCTCCTCCCCCCACTTGTGTGTGCACACACTTTCTCTCACTCTTGCGAAAATAAATAAAATCTTAAAAAAAAAAAAAAAGATGGCTTAGACTATGGGGTTATTTTGCAGTTCCATACTAATTTTAGGATTTTTTTTCTACTCATACTTTTTCAAACTTATTTTTCTGTGAAAAATGTCACTGGAATTTTGATACAGACTGCACTGAACTGAAAAATCGTAGATCACTTTGGGCAGTATGCACATTTTAACAATATTAATGCTTCCAAACCATGAGAACAGATTACCTTTCCATTTATTTGTATTTTCTTCAATTTCTTTCATCAATGTCTCAGTTTTCAGTTTTACCTCCCTGATTAAATTTATTACCAGGTATTTTGTTCTTTTTGATACAATTACAAATGGGATTTTTAAAATTCCCATTTTCTGACAGTTCATTAGTGCATACAAATGCAGATTTTTGTACATCTATTTGTATCCTGCAACTTTACTGAATTTGTTCATTAGTTCTAATAGTTTTTTTTTAAAGATTCTTTTTTATTAATTATTTATTTGACAGACAGAGGTCACAAGTAGGCAGAGAGAGAGAGAGATAAGAGAAGCAGACTCCCTGCTGAGCAGAGAGCCCTATGTGGGGCTCTATCCCAGGACCCTGGGATCATGACCTGAGCTGAAGACAGAGGCTTTAACCCACTGAGCCACCCAGGCGTCCCAGTTCTATTAGTTTTTTGATAGAGACTTTAGGGTTTCTATATAATATCACATCATCCACAAACAGTGATAACTTTAGTTCTTCATTTCCAATTTTGATGCCTTTTGGTTTCTTTCTTTCTTTAAGTAGGCTCCATGCCTAGCATGGGGCCCAATGGAGGGGTTGAATTCACAACTTTCGATAAAGCCCTGAGCTGAGATCAAGAGTAAGACACTTAGGGGTGCCTGATAAATAAATACATAAATCAAATCAAATCAAATCTTTAAAAAAATCAACTTAATCAACTGAGCCATCCAGGCACCCCTTGATTTCTTTTTCTTGACTAATTGCTCTGGCAAGGACTTCAAATACTATGCTGATTTCTTCTTTGACCCATTGGTTGTTCAGTAGAATGCTGTTTAATCTCCATATACTTCTGAATTTTCCATTTTTCCTTGTAATCGATTTTTACTTTCATGCCATTGTGGTCAGAAAAGATGCTTGAGTGGCTCACAGGGGTTCTGGATCCAGCCCCATTTTGGGCTCCCTGCTCAATGAGGAGTCTGCTTCTCCCTCTCTCTGCCTCTCCCATGGCTCATGCTCTCTCCCGCTTTCTCTGTCAAATAAATAAATAAAATCTAAAAAAGAAAAGAGAAGATGCTTGATATGCTTTGAGTCTTCTTAAGTTTATTAAGTCTTGTTTTGTGACCTAACATATTATCTATCCTGGAGATATTCTGTGTATGTTAAAAAGAATGGGTATTCTGCTGTCAAATGGAACACTGTGTAAATGTCTGTTAAGTCTGTCTAGTCTAGCGTATACTTTAAGTCCAATGTTTACTTACTGAGTATCTGTCTGAATGATCCATCCACTATTGAAAGTGGGGTACTGAAGTCTCCTATCATTATTGTGTTGCCATCTATTTCTCCCTATTATTGTTTACTTTATATATATTTAAGAGCTCCTATGTTGGGTGCATAAATATTTGCAAAAGTTGTATCATCTTGTTGGACTGTCAACATGTTGGACTGACAACATTACCATTATAATGACCTTGTTCTCATTAGAGAATCTGTCTTAAAACCCATTTTATCTGATGTAAGTATAGCTACCACTGCTTTCTTTTGGTTTCAATTTGTATGGAGTATCTTTTAACATCTCTTAACTTTCAGTCTGTGTGTGTTCTTAAAGCAGATATCTCCTGTAGGCAGCATATAGTTGGGTCTTATCTTTTCATCCATTAACCAACTTTGTCTTTTGATTGGAGAAATTTAGTACATTTATATTTAAAGTCATTATTGATATATATGGACTTACTATTACCATTTTGTTAACTATTTTTCTAGCTGCTTTATAGTTCCTTTCTTCTTTTCTTGTTCCCTTTGTCTCTTCCTTTATGACTTGATGATTTTATTTAGTGTGTGCTTAGATTCCTTTCACTTTCTCTTTTGTGTATCTTATAAGTTTCAGTTTTGTAGTTGCAATGAGGCTTATATAAAATACATTTACAACAGTCTATTTTAAGCTGATAACAACTTAAACTGTACACTAAAGCTCTATATTTTTACACACCCCCTCATTTTATGTTTTCTATGGCAAAATTTACATCCTTTTACCTTGTATACCCGTTAAGAAATTATTGTAGCTTGTTATTTTTTACTTATCTCTTTTAACCTTCATACTAGATTTATAAGTGATTTACCCATCACCATTACAATATTAGAAAATACTGAATTTAACTATATATTTAACTTTACCAGTGAGATTTACACACTCACGTTTTCCTGTTAGTAATTACCATGCTTTAGTTTCAGCTTGAAAAAATCCCTTTAACATTTCTTTTAAGGCTGGTCTAGTGGTAATGAACTCCTTCAATTTTTGCTTGTCTGGAAAATTCTTTATCACTCCTTTAATTCTAAAGGATTTCTGACCTCAGTGACTGACATTATGACCATTATTTTTAAGACTTTATCAAGTAAATCACTTATCTCTGTTTCTCAAGTTTTACCTTGTTCTTTTGTTCAGAAAATATTCCTCTGTTTCTTCATTCTCCTTGACTCTGTTGATTTCTGTGTACTGGATAAAACATCCACCTCTCCCAGTCTAGACAGAGTAGTCTCCTATAGATAAACCTTACTGCTCAGCCAGGTCCTAGGTCCTGGCTGTTTCTCAAATCTTTGTGATTGGGCAAAGCCACCTTCTTTGTTCTTAATGGTGCCCAGTAACTAAGGATGTGCCAACACACGTCAATGACCCAAAGGGGAGGACCTGAGATGCCTGGGTGGTTCAGTCAGTTAAGTGGCTGCCTTCAGGTCAGGTCATGAGACTGGGGTCCTGGGATAGAGTCAGGGATTGGGCTCCATGCTCAGCGGGGAGCCTGCTTCTCCCTCTGCCTCTGCCTGCCACTCTGCCTGCTTGTGCTCGCTCTCTCTCTCTCTCTGACAAATAAATAAATAAATAAATAAAATCTTTTAAAATAACAACAACAACAAAACCAAAAGGGAAGACTTAAGTCAGCATTTAGATGAAGGCTAATAAGAAGCTGGACCTTCAGGCAGCAGCTTTTAAAGAATGAGAGTAGATCTTTCAGGGAGACTGAGAGCAGAGCTTTTTAATCTGCTCCCTCTGCATTGAGCCCTCAGGGCTATAGTCAGTTAAAAACTGTTTGTTATAGTCCTGTGGGACTCATAAACACAAGCCCTGCAGCCACCAGAGCCAGGCAACCATGCGGGTGCAATCCCAGGCAACAGCCACAAAAGCCCGGGTACCAGATGAGACTGTACAGATTTATTCTAAGGAGACACACTGGTGACATGCAGTAGGCCAGAAGGAGAGTCCCGCATCAGGCTCCTTGCTCAGTGGGGAGACCACTTCTCCTTTGCCCCACTCCCCCACTCATCTCCCTTTCTCTCTGTCTCTCAAAAATAAATAAATAAAATCTTAGAAAGAAAGAAAGAAAAGGCAAAAGAACCAGAATAGCCAACACATATTTCAAAGAGAAGAACAAAGTCGGAGGACTACACTACTCAACTTTAAGACTCACTATAAAGCTACCGTAATCAAGACAGTGTGATACAGGTGAAAGAATACACAAATAGATCAATGGAACAAACAGAAGGCCCAAAAATAGGCCCACACAAATATAATCAAACTGATCTTTGGCAAAGGAGCAAAGGCAATACAGTGGAGGATTATCTCTTCTAAAAATGGTGCTGGAAAAAATGGATACTACACGCAAAAAAGTGAATCTAAACACAGACCTCACACCTATCACAAAAATTAACTCAAAATGAAGGATAGCTCTAAATGGGAAACACAAAACTATAAAACTACTAGAAGGTATAATAGAGAAAAACTAAGTGACCTTGGGTTTGGCAATAATTTCTCAGATCCACCACCTAAAGTGCAACCCATGAAAGAAAAATTGGTAAGCTGGATTTAATTAAAATTAAAAACTTCAAAAATTAAAAAATAAAAAATAATTTAAAAAATTAAATTAAAAACTTCTGCACTGCAAAAGTCATTGTTAAAAGAATGAAAAGACAAGCTACAGACTTGGGGAAATATTCACAAAACAAATACCTGAAAAAGGACTCTTAACCCAAAATTTAAAGAAAAAATAAATAAATATATAAATAAAAATAAATAAAAATGAGCAAACGGGGGCACCTGGCTGGCTGGCTCAGTTGGTAGAGCATGTGACTCTTGATCTCAGGGTTCTGGGTTCAAGCCCCACATTTGGTGTAGAACTTAATTTAAAAAAAGAAAAAGAGGGGCACCTGGGTGGCTCAGTGGGTTAAGGCCTCTGCCTTCAGCTCAGGTCATGATCCCAGAGTCCTGGGATAGAGCCCCACATCGGGCTCTCTGCTCAGCAGGGAGCCTGCTTCCTCCTCTCTCTGCCTGCCTCTGCCTGCTTGTGATTTCTGTCAAATAAATAAATAAAATCTTTAAAAAAAAAAAAAAAAAAAGAAAGAAAGAAAGAAAGAAAATGGGCAAAGAATCTGAACAAACACCTCACAAAGACATACAGATCACAAAAATGAAAAGATGCTCAACATCATACGCCATTATGACATTGCAAATTCAAATAAGGTACCAACCACTACACTATTAGAACGGAAAGTACAAAATACTGTCAACACCAAATGCTGGTGAGGATATGGAGCAACAAGAACTCTCATTCATTGTTGGTTGGAATGCAAAATGGTACAGCTACAGTGGGAGGCAGTTTGGCAGCTTCTTACAAAGCTAAACATATTTTTACCATATGATCCAGCAGTCCTTGGTACTTATTCAAAAGAACTGACAACTTAAAGGCCATACAAAAACCTTCACATAATGTTTATAGCAGCTAAACATAGTAAATGTTTTTATCTGAAATCGCCAAAAAGTAGAACCATTCAAGATATCTTTCAATAAATGAATGGATAAACTATGATACAGCCATGCAAAGGAATATTATTCAGCAATAAAAATAAATGAAGTATTAAGCCATGAAAAGAAATAGAGGAGCCTTCAAAGAACACTCACTAAGTGAAGGAAGCCAATCTGAAAATATTATATACTATATGATTCCAAGTATGACATTCTGGAAAAGGAAAAAATACGGAGGTAGTAAAAAGAACAGTAATTGCTACATATTCAGGGAGACAAAGGGAGAAAGGGATGAAAAGACAGAGTGGATTTTTGGAGCAATGAAACTAATCTATAAAATACTGTAATGGTAGATACATATAATTATGTGCTTGTCAAAACCCATAAAACAGGGGCACCTGGGTGGCTCAGTGGGTTAAGCCGCTGCCTTCAGCTCAGGTCATGATCTCAGGGTCCTGGGATCGAGCCCCGCATCGGGCTCTCTGCTCAGCGGGGAGCCTGCTTCCTCCTCTCTCTCTGCCTGCCTCTCTGCTTGCTTGTCTCTCTCTCTGTCAAATAAATAAATAAAATCTTTAAAAAAAAAAAACCATAAAACATATAAGACAAGGATTGGATTCTAATGTAAACTATGGGCTTTAGTTAATAATAATACGGTCAACCCCTGAATAGCACAGGTCTACTTATAAAGGATTGTTTTTTATAAATACAGTATAATGTTATAAACATATTATCTCTTCCTTATAATTTTAATATTTTCTTTTCTCTAGCTTACTTTAAGAATACAGTATATAATACATACAACACACAAATCTGTGTTGACTATGTTATTAGTGAGGCTCCTTGTCAACAACAGACTAGCAGTAGTTTTTGAGAAGTCAAGAGTTATAAGTAGATTCTCAGCTGTACTGGAGAGCTGGCATCCCTAACCCCCACACTAATCAAAGGTCAACTATAATTTTAAATAAGCATGCATTATTTTAGTTATTTTTTAAAAATCATTAGATAAAAATTCTCTCAATTTTCTAACACAAACCAGCAGAAACATGTCTGCAAAGTTATCTATCTTTACATTACCTTCTTCCTATCTCATACAGAATAGGCGGTCTTCTCACCCAAGGCAAGTAACTTATAAACTTTACTATATCATCTCTCTCACCTGTACCTTTATTCTCTTCCTCTCTCCTGATCCCCTACAATGAGCACCAAACATGTTCAAAACAGTCCCATTAAAAATACAAGACACAACACCCATACCTTGATCATTATCTCTGGTCCAGCTACCATCCTCTCTCCCATGGGCCCTTCACAACCAAACTGAAGAGTTGTCCTCACTCATAGTTTCTATTTCCTTATTACTGAACACTGTGTAATAGGGTTTTTAATCCCATCCCCCCAAACCATGTTTCCCCAGGTAAACCGCACCCTTGAGGTTAAATCTGAGGAACACCGTTCAGTCCTTATCTTTTTCATCCCCTCACACTGGTGGGTGGCCTTTTGCTCTTATTTTAAACAATTTTTTCCCCTTTGAGTTCATGCTGTCACTCTCTTCTGTCTTTCTGTATCTCTGACTGATCCTTTTTTTTTTTTTTAAAGGTAGGCTCCTGGGCTTGGGGCTGAGAACACAAGACTTGAACTCACTACCCTGAGATCAAGACCTGAACTGAGATGAAGACCTGAGCTGAGATCAAGAGTCAGACCCTCAACCCCATGAACCACCCAGGTGCCCTAACTGCTCCTTTACTCAGCCTGTCCTTAAATGGTTTCATTTCCTCTGAATACTGGGTCAAACCTCTCTTCTCACTCAATACAACTTCATGGATTCCAGTCACGCATGCATTCAACATAAATGTATTAAGCATTTATTACGTAAAAGATACTGTTCCCAGGCACTGATCCATTATTCTAAGCATCCGTATCATATGTTCATTAACATGCTGATACATCCTAATTTACATTTCCAGCCCTTCTCCAGAGGTTGAGATCTATATGGTCATAAGTATACTTAATTTTTCTACCTAAACATAAAAAATGCCGATACTTCAAACTGAACAGTTTAAAATGAACTCATCTCTTGGCTCCCATTTCTCCCACCACCCTCTCCTCCCCAAGAAAATTTGAAACCTTCTTTCTTCTCTTCGATCTCATCTCAAAGCACAATACTACTAACCATCGACCTCATGACCTAAACAAGAGACAAAAGAACTGTCAGTTTTAACTCTTAACACTCAAATCTAGAAGTTTTCTCCATGTTGATTTAGTACCACTGTGGCAAAGAAACAATCCTCCCAGAGGGATGGAACACAATCTCACAACTGATCTCCTTGCTCCCAGTTTCCCCTCTCAACTAGTGAGTCTCCACAGCAATTTGCACACCACTGCAGCCTAAGGGAACTTTCTTAAAAGGCTGGCCTGATATGTTATCTTCCAACTCAAACTTTCAATGGCTTCTCAATAGCCTTAGAGAAAAGGTAAAATCTCTTAAGTGGCTTAAAGTCCTTCCTGATCTGGCACTTCCTAACCTCTCCAGCTTCATTTCACTTCAATACTTCCCTTGCAGTGAATGTTAATGAACACCAAACTTAGCTCATTTCTTCTCAAAGACCCTCAGCCTGGACTCCTTAAGTTAACTTATGCTCCTTTGTAGCCTTTACCCTAAATGTCCCTTTCTCTGGAAAACCTTTCCTGACTCAATTCTGTGTTACGTGTCCCTCGCATGTACTCTTTCAGTAGGGCATTTGTTAAGACGGTGAAACTACTCTGTATGATACTATAATGGTGGATATATGTCATTATACATTTTTCTGAAACCACAGAACGTACAACACCTCGAGTGAACCCTAATGTAAACCAGAAGCTTTGGGTGATTATGATTTGTCAATGTAGGCTCATCAATTATAACAAATGTATCGATAGGTGGGAGGTATTGATAATGGGGGAGCTATGCATGTTTGGGGGATATATGAATGGTAAATCTCTATATCTTTTTCTTTAATTTTACTGTGAACCTAAAACTGCTCTAAAAAATGAAGTCTTAAAAAAAGCAGACATAGACACGTTTGTTTATACACATCTTAAAATATTATTTCTACATAAAAGAACTTTAAGGGATTAATAGCCATTACTGAAGGAGTCCGCATAATTTCTAGGTGTTGAAAAGGAAAAGCACTTATATCTATTCGAAGTGGAATTCTTGGGAGGCGCCTGGGTGGCTCAGTGGGTTAAAGCCTCTGCCTGCCGTTCGGATCATGATCCCAGGGTTCTGGGATCGAGCCGAGCCCCGTATTGGGCTCTCTGCTCGGTTGGGAGCCTGCTTCCCTTCCTCTCTCTGCTTGCCTCTCTGCCTACTTGTGATCTCTGTCAAATAAATAAATAAACTGTTTAAAAACAAACAAACAAGCAAACAAAGTGGAATTTTGGGGAAGCCTGGGTGGCTCAGTCCGTTAAGCCTCTGTCTTCATCTCAGGTCATGATCCCATATGGGGCTCCTTGCTCAGGAGGGAGCCTGCTCCTCCCTGTCCCTGCCACTACCCCTGCTAGTGCTCTTTCTCTCCCTGTCAAATAAATAAAATCTTAAAAAACAAAGAACAACAACAACAACAAAAAACCACCAAAAAAACAAAGTGGAGTTCTTAATTCAACCAACAAACATGTAATGAGTGCGTAAAACTAAGATAGTCACCAGGGATATAATGGTGACATGAACATATATGTAGTTCCTGTGCTCATAGAACTTACAGTTCTAAGAGGTGGCATCACAATCAATCACAGGAATAAAAGAAATACAAAGAAAACAAAGATCTGCTGAAATAAAGATTATGAGGAAGTCAAAAGAGAGAGTTTTAGATAGAGGGAGATTAAAGCCATTATTAGAAGCCACACTTAAACAGTGTCCTCAAGGATGAGAAGGAGACAACCTTATCAAGAGCTCGAACAGGGACGCCTGGGTGGCTCAGTTGGTTGGACGACTGCCTTTGGCTCAGGACATGATCCCGGAGTACCGGGATTGAGTCCCACATCGGGCTCCCAGCTCCATGGGGAGTCGCTTCTCCCTCTGACCTTCTCCTCACTCATGCTCTCTCTGTCTCTCTCTCAAATAAATAAATAAAATCTTAAAAAAAAAAAAAAAAAAGAGCTAGGAACAGAGTCTCCAGAGAAAGGAACAGCCCATAAAAAAAGACTTGGTGGAAGAAGACCAACAAGTTCTCAAGGTGAAGGCACAGCAGGAATCCATCATTCAGGACTTTTATAGATCACTGATACAGCAAGAAGAAGCCATTTAAACATTTAAAGCAGTGGAAGGACATTTATATATGAAGGGATTTAGGGCTTACAAAAGACATTTACATTTATTTTTATTTTATATTTAAACTTAAATCAGTTAACATGTGCTGCATTATTAGTTTCAGGGGTGGAATTTAGTGATTCATCAGTTGCATAGAATACCCAGTGCTCATTCCATCAAGTGCCCTCCTTAATGCCCATCACCCAATTACCCACCTCCCCTCCAGCAACTCTCAGATTCCTATAGTTAACAGTCTCTTATGGTTTGTCTCCCTTTGTTTTCATCTTATTTTATATTTCCTTCCCTTCCCCTATATTCATGTTTTGGTTCTTAAATTCTACCTACGAGTGAAATTATACAGTATTTGTCTTTCTCTGACTAACCTATTTCACTTAGCATAATACCATCTAGTTCCACCCACGTCATTGCAAATGACAAGATTTTTGATGGCTGAATAATATTCCCCTGTGTGTGTGTGTGTGTGTGTGTGTAGAAGAATATGTATATACACACACATCTTCTTTATCCATTCATCTGTTGATGGACATCTGAGCTCTACATATTTTGGCGACTGTGGACATTGCTGCTTATAAACAGTGGCGTGTATGTGCCCTTTCAAATCACTGTTTGCATCCTTTGGATAAATAGCTAGCAGTACAACTGCTAGGTGGTAGGGTAATTCTATTTTTTTTTTTTTTAAGATTTTATTTATTTATCAGAGAGAGGTGGGGGAGAGAGCGAGCACAGGCAGACAGAATGGCAGGCAGAGGCAGAGGGAGAAGCAGGCTCCCTGCTGAGCAAGGAGCCCGATGTGGGACTAGATCCCAGGACGCTGGGATCATGACCTGAGCCGAAGGCAGCTGCTTAACCAACTGAGCCACCCGGGCGTCCCAGGGTAATTCTATTTTTAACTTTTTGAGGAATTTCATACTCTTTTCCAGAACAGCTGCACCAGTCTGCACTCCCACCTACAGTGTAAGAGGGTTCCCCTTTCTCCACATCCTCACCAACATCTGTTGTTTTGTGACTTGTTAACTTTAGCCATTCTCACCGATGGTGGTTTTGATTTGTATCTGCCAAGTGATATTTACATTTAACTTTGGGTGCTATGTGATCTCTTCAGTGAAAGGAACTTAGACTTACCTGCCCTGATAAAAGCCAATTATTCCTTGTCATAGATGAGGAAACTGAAGCTCAGAGGGTTATATTCACTAACTAAGTCACAGTCAAACCGGCTGGGTTTGACTCTGCTCTCTTTGACCCTGCACTCACTTACTCACCCATTCAGCCCCACTGAATCGAAAGTGCACTGGCTTCACAACTGTCCTCCTGAAACAATAAAAAAATAAAAGTGTGTGGTGTTTTTTATATGTGTCCACAATTTTTTTTTTTTAAACTAGGAAGCCAGCCTAATTCTTCCTCCCTTGAACAACTTAAAATTCCTTCTATTTCCCACACCGATGCTCTTCATCACTTGAACACTATATTTATGGCCCCTTTTTGTGGCAGAATTTCTCCCTGGGATCTCATTTGCATTTTTTAATTGAAGCTTTATTGAGATATAATTTATATACCATATAACTCATCTAAAGCACATTTCTGTTTTAAAAATAATTTGGGGGGGGTGTGCCTGGGTGTCTCAGTGAGTGAAGCCTCTGCTTTCAGCTCAGGTCATGGTCTCAGGGTCCTGGGATGGAGCCCCGCATCAGGCTCTCTGCTCAGCAGGGAGCCTACTTCCTCCTCTCTCTCTGACTGCCTCTGTGCCTACTTGTGAACTCTCTTGTGTCAAATTTTTTTTAATAAATAAATAAATAAACAAATAAAATAAAATTGGGGGGCGCCTGGCTGGCTCAGTTGGTGGAATATGCAACTCTTGATCTCAGGTTTGTGAGTTCAAGCCCCATGTTGGGTGTAGGGACTACTAAAAATAAAATCTTTAAAACTAATAATTAATAAATAAAACAAAATAAATTTTGAACTTGGGAGATATCAAATTTAGCCCACAATCAGTACAACTGACTTTTCTTGAGCTCAGTCACCTGGGAAATACTTAGAGCTTCCTTAGTTGGCTCATTGCTTTCACCAACCTACTAGGAATGGTAAGGGACCTAGGCCTAAAGGAACTATCCTGTCATATACTGAGAAAAGGAGACTGTACCTCCTGCTTTTGGCTTCATCTCTAAATCTTGTTCATAATAAATTTGGTAAGGACTGTGAAAAGTAAAAGCAGTTACATCTATTTAAAGCGGAATTCTTGGGATGCCTAGGTGTCTCAGTCAGTTAAGCGTCCGCCTTCAGCTCAGGTCATAATCCCAGAGTGCTGGGATCAAGCTCCACATTGGGCTCCCTGCTCAGCAGGGAGCCTGCTTCTCCCTCTGCCCCTCCTCGTGCTCTCTTGCTCTCTCTCAAATAAATAAATAATATCTTTTTTTTTCTTTCTTTTTTTTTTAAAAGATTTTATTTATTTATTTGACAGAGAACACAAGTAGGCAGAGAGGCAGGCAGAGAGAGAGGAGGAAGCAGGCTCCCCGCTGAGCAGAGAGCCCGATGCGGGACTCGATCCCAGGACCCTGAGATCATGACCTGAGCCGAAGGCAGCGGCTTAACCCACTGAGCCACCCAGGCGCCCAATAAATAATATCTTAAAAACGAAATTTGGTAATGACTTCTTCATATAGAAGCCAACTGTGATATTGAAAGGTTTAACCAGAGAGGAGCAAAAATACGCATTTATATAAATATTTTAATAAATATTATAAATAAATTATATATAGTTTATCACTTCGCTGTTGTGGCCTCAAAATACATGTACCTAACCTTCTCTTTCCTATGACATATTAGTATGGCTTTTCAAACTTTATATGGTTCTGACAATAATGCATGGTCCTTCTGGAAAGAATAGTTACAACTGAATTTCTTTCAATCTGGTTCAAAGTATATTATTCCTGAAAGGCATTCCTTGAAACCTGCAGCATAAATTGGGCATTATCTCTGTTTTCATCACCCTGATAAAAATTTTCTTCACTACTTTTGTCTTTACTGTTGTTATTGTTGTTAATTCATTATACTCTATTCTTTCAGTAAGGAGAGTTAAAGCTGAAGGTTTAATGGGTATAAACCTATAGTTATAACATCTTCTTTCCTGGAGAATTATTTACTTTGAACGAATCTTCAAATTTACTGTGAAGCTGGATAAAATCTGGATTTATCCAGATTGTCATCCATTAGGACTCTGAGCTGCCTGACTTCTTGTTACTTCATAAACTTTATCACATTATATATTATATATATACTTCTCAAATTATATATACTTTTCTCGAATTTTATATATATATACTACTTCTCAAAACTACATATACTTTTCTTTTTTAAGATTTTATTTATTTATTTGACAGAGAGAGATCACAAGTAGGCAGAGCAGCAGGCAGAGAGAGAGGGGGAAGCAGGCTCCCTGGGATCATGACCTGAGCTGAAGGCAGAGGCTTTAACCCACTAGCCACCCAGGCTCCCCTCAAATTATATATACTTTTCAAGTATTACTAGAATGTATCTAATCTCTATGGATAAAAATGTGACATCTGATAATATTCAAAAGAAATATACCACCTTTTTTTCCCCAAATACGTTTTGAGTAAGCACTTTTAGAAAAAACTGGCGTGATTACTTGAAGAAAGCAGGACTTATTTGGATGTTAAATTATTGGAAGTTTTTCTCAAAGTTATCTTAATTTCTCATGCTAATCTTCTTTTATTTAAGTTACAGACATAAAATGTAACACCCTTCCCTAGAATGAATTAAAATCATAAAAGGATAATACTCCTAGTCTAAAAGGTTTAAAACAGAACAAAACTGAATGATGGCCTAAACACACCAAGGCTTTTTATCATTTTCAAGATGATTCCATTAAAAAGGCATGCATCAAGAAACAAACTCACTGATGCAAAGGCTGCAATGCTCAGAAGAACCAGATATCAAACATAAGGACTCATGACCATTTCAAAGGCATATGGTGGTAAAGTGAAGAGCGGGCATCCCATCTAAAGCACAGCTATGTCTCAGTCCCTGTTGACGTCTACCATGTAAGAATACAGACCCAATGCTGCCAGCACTGATTTTTCAGGAGTTGTTATTAGTCACTGAAATGTCAATAAAATCTCCCCAATTTCAGAGGCGTGTGGGGGAGCTCAGTTGATAAAGCATCTGACTTCAGTTCAGGTCATGATTTCAGGGTCCTGGGATCAAGCTCCCAACCCCCCACCCCCATGGAGCTCCTGCATCCAGTCCCGTGCTTACCCCTCAGGCTCCCTGTTTAGCAGGGAGTCTGCTTGTTCCTTTCCTTCTGCCCCTCCCACCACCCCTGCTCTCTTTCAAATATATAAATAAAATCTTTAATATCTCCCTATTTTTATATGTTGGCAATTAATTTTTAAAAATTTTAGATATCCATCCCGGCCACGGTACGGGGGCTAGGCGGCGGGACAGCGGGGCCGGGCCGACCATGCCGGTCACCGGCAAGAGTTTCCGCCGGCGTCGGGCAGACTCAGAGTCGGAGGAAGATGAGCAGGACTCAGAGGAGGTTGGATTAAAACTAGAAGAGACCCGCGAGGTGCAGAACTTGAGGAAGAGGCCCAACGGGGTGAGTGCTGTGGCCCTGCTGGTGGGAGAAAAGGTACAAGAAGAGACCACCCTAGTGGATGATCCCTTCCAGATGAAGACAGGCGGTATGGTGGACATGAAGAAACTGAAGGAAAGAGGCAAAGATAAGATCAGTGAGGAGGAAGATCTCCACCTGGGAACATCCTTTTCTGCAGAAACCAACCGAAGGGACGAGGACGCTGACATGATGAAGTACACTGAGACAGAGCTGAAAAAGAGGAAGGGGATTGTGGAACACAAGGAACAGAAAGTCAAGCCGAAGAATGCAGAGGACTGTCTTTACGAACTTCCAGAAAACATCCGCGTTTCCTCAGCAAAGAAGACCGAAGAGATGCTTTCCAACCAGATGCTCAGTGGCATCCCCGAGGTGGACCTTGGCATCGATGCTAAAATAAAAAACATCATTTCCACGGAGGATGCCAAGGCCCGTCTGCTGGCAGAGCAGCAGAACAAGAAGAAAGACAGCGAGACATCTTTTGTGCCCACGAACATGGCTGTGAATTACGTGCAGCACAACCGATTTTATCACGAGGAGCTCAATGCCCCCAGACGGAGAAACAAAGAAGAGCCCAAAGCCCGGCCCTTGAGAGTGGGGGACACGGAGAAGCCAGAGCCCGAGCGATCCCCTCCTAACCGCAAACGGCCCGCTAATGAGAAGGCCACTGACGACTATCACTATGAGAAGTTCAAGAAGATGAACAGACGGTACTAAGGGTGTTGAAAGGGAAATGTGCGGACTGGGATGTAAATAGCGCCGTGCCTTCCATTCCCCAACGCCCCCACCACGCCACACCCCCGGCAGCAAAAAGGCTTCCTGGACAGCAGTTTGCTCATTTGCTAGCAGACTGGTCCCCAAACAGACCCTCTTAGCCCTGCTGCTTACCTGCTGGATTTTTCAGGCACCGCATTTATAACCTTTTGAAACAAAACAATGTGTAGTTTCCCTATTTGTGGGCAAACTCTATTCTTGTGAGCGTTGTTAAGTCTCGTTTGTAAATATGTTGACTTTCTCTTAATATTGGCTCTGGGTCAGGAGGAAACAGCTGTGTTCAGAGTGAGATAAAACCCTTTAGATTGTGCTGTTCATTATTATATATGCAATCGTGTCTTCTACTTTCCAATATCTGGAGTTCAGAAATGCATCCTTCACTGTTTATGCTGGATCTAGCTGACAGCAGAAAATCCTAGGATGGGGTCAAAGGGACACTGGCATTTTCTGACTTTTACAAAGTTACCTATTCCTTTTCAATAAGAAAGAAAAAATTTATATCATTTTCAGCACTTGAGTATTAAATATGAAACAAATAAAAAAAAAAAAATTTTAGATATCCGAAACACCCATTTGCAACCTCTCATCTAAAGCTGTTCAAGTGAAATACAGCTTTGAAAGTCTTTAGCATAAATAATCTATGTTGCCAAAAAAAAGGATGGGTACTCAAAGAACAAAAGTATCCTGTTTAAACTAAAAAGTACCTATTCACTCTAGAAAAAAAAAAAAAAAATCTTATGAAAAGTGGAAGTCTGACATAATGATAACACTTTCTACCAAATAGTTCAGAATATCATGGCTAGTGCTATTAACTAGATCGATTTAATTCATTTGTTTCTTATTCAAGGGAATATTTACATTTCTTTTTTTTTTTTTTTAAAGATTTTATTTATTTATTTGACAGAGAGAGATCACAGTAGACAGAGAGGCAGGCAGAGAGAGAGAGAGAGAGAGGGAAGCAGGCTCCAGGCGAGCAGAGAGCCCGATATGGGACTCGATCCCAGGACCCTGAGATCATGACCTGAGCCGAAGGCAGCGGCTTAACCCACTGAGCCACCCAGGCGCCCCGAATATTTACATTTCTTAATTTCACATCCAAATGAGAACAATTTCGGTATTATTCTCAGAAAATAAGCAGTTTTCAAAACAAAAGTTTATTCCACATTAGATAATGGTATGACATTTATACCATTTATATGATAAACAGATATATTTATATGCATTTATATGACAAACATTTATATGACAAACAGATGGCTTTATAAAGGGAAAAGGCTATCATATATAAAATTACAAGTCCAGGGGCACCTGGGTGGTTAGATGGGTTAAAGCTTCAGTCTTCTGCTCAGGTCATGATCCCAAGGTCCTGGGATCGGGCCCCATATCAAGCTCTCTGCTCAGCAGGGAGCCTGCTTCCCTTCCTCTCTCTCCACCTGCCTCTTTGCATGCTTGTGATCTCTGTCTGTCAAATAAATAAATAAAATCTTAAAAAAAAAAAATTACAAGTCCATGGGCTGATGATGAATGTAGCTGTTTCTGATACTGAGATGGGTTATAGCCATAGACATTGCAAATTTCATTTAAAATCATCTAGTCAAAGACAACATTAATATTGGTAAAGTTTTCTTATTAGGAAAAGATCATATCATTAAACTTTCCTTGAGCAAGCAAGGCAGCCAAAAGAGGGGAAGGAGGGGACTGGAGTGGTTTTTTTTGTTGTTGTTGTTTTTTAAGATTTTATTTATTTATTTGACAGAGAGAGAGAGAGATCACAATTAGACAGAGAGGCAGGGGGTCGGGGGGTGGCAGGAAGCAGGCCCTCGCTGAGCAAAGAGTCAGATGCGGGGCTCAATCCCAGGACCCTGAGCCGAAGGCAGAGGCTTAACCCACTGAGCCACCCATGTACTCCATGGGAGACTGGAGTTTTAACAGCTATATACAGAAAGCCTGAATTCGCTTCCTGTATTTCCCATTAACTTATTGATAAGCCACACAAGGCAGTAATAAATCTCACCTCTAATTAGATCTTATGTAACATTTCATTGTATTTGTATACTTAATTACCCTAAATAGTAACTATCTTCTACCTTCTGAAATCCTTATTCTAGAACATATTTTACTTCTCTCATGGAGCATAAAGGATTATAACAGGGGTGTTCCCATATTCAGCTTTCTCTTTCTCAGTTTCATGTATGAACTAGGTACAATGGAATCTGATTCTTTCTCCTAAAGGCGCTGAGCTACTTTTCATCTTAGGTACTTCCATACTCTTACTTGGTACCTGGAAACACAGGTTTAAAACTCAGTTAACTCTAAAGTTTAAGTTAGGGCTGCACTTTAATCATAGCAGTATGAAAGGCATTACACTACTATCTTCTGCTTGCTTTTATCATGAATAAGTCTTCATTTTGCACTGTATTTACTGGGAACTGCAAGGGCTGCTGTTGAAAATCTGACAGCATTATAAATACAAATACTACTCTATTTTTATCTAACTCTTGTCCAGTTACAAACACTATTTCTTAATCAATGGCTAAACACATAGGCAACTTCACCCATCTAATTAGAATGTTTAAAGTTATATTTATCCCCCTCTTCAAAGGGCCATTATCTGTTTATTCTCTCATTTTATAGCTTACATGATAGTGCAAAAGGAATAGTTTCTTTCTATACTTTTTTTTTTTAAAGGACTGTATTTATTTATTTGACAGAGAGAGGGAGGGTTGGAGAGAGCGAGAGAGCGTGAGTGGGGGGGGTGCAGAGGGAGAAGCAGACTCCCCACTGAGCAGGGAGCCCCAATATGGGGCTCAATCTCAGGACCCCAGGATCACGACCTGATGCTTAACTGACTTGAGCCACCCAGGTGCCACTTTCTATATTCTTAATACAAAGCCACTCTATCTCAGATTTTATTAATCTCTGCATATACTTTACAGGACATAATGAAAAACCTGGGGATAGTTCACATCTGTCACACTGCAGAACAGGGACAA
This sequence comes from Mustela erminea, assembly GCF_009829155.1. Classification (NCBI taxonomy): domain Eukaryota; kingdom Metazoa; phylum Chordata; class Mammalia; order Carnivora; family Mustelidae; genus Mustela; species Mustela erminea. The sequence continues at coordinate 45,560,632 of NC_045618.1, forward strand.
CTATACTATCCAAAATTTATTGGGCTTTTATGTGCCAGACACTTTTTAAGTGATTTAAATATATTAATTCATTAAATTTTTCTACAATCCTATGAAACAGTAATATTTTTACCACCATCCTCATTTCACAGATGAGGAAACCAAGTAAAGTACCTAAGATTCATAAACCTAGTAAGAAATGGAGCCAGCACACTTGGCAGCCTGACTCAAGAATTCTTTATAAACACTATACTGATTACCAAAACTTACATGAAGTATATGATTGCCCAAAGACGGCATACTCTTGTAACCTGAGACTAAAAGGAACCCCACCCAACTTCTTCAGTGATTAAGATTCATCACTAACTGGGGACACCTACGTAGCTCAGTTGGTTAAGGGTCTGCCTTTGGCTCAGGTCATGGTCCCAGGGTCCTGTGATCAAGCCCCACGATGAGCTCTCTGCTCAGCGGGGAGCCTACTTCTCCCTCTCCCTCTGCTGCTCCCCCTGCTTGTGTTCTCTCACTGTCAAAGAGATAAATAAAATCTTTAAAAAAAAAAAAAAAGGGGGGCGCCTGGGTGGCTCAGTTGGTTGGACGACTGCCTTCAGCTCAGGTCATGATCCTGGAGTCCCAGGATCGAGTCCCGCAACAGCCTCCCAGCTCCATGGGTAGTCTGCTTCTCCCTCTGACCTTCTCCTCGCTCATGCTCTCTCTCACTGTCTTTCTCTCAAATAAATAAATAAATAAAATCTTTAAAAAAAAAAAAAGGTTCATCACTGACTGGCACGACAGATACAAAAGATTATCACAAGAAAATGTATTCTTTTAGGAAATATGACTACATCTTCACGTATATTCAAGTTTTCTCAAGAAGATGCTACTGGCCTAATATGTCAGGTACAATTTATTATTATACAGTCCAATGCTCTATAACATGTTAGGTAGGGCACATTTTGAATTTATAAAAGTATCTTAACCATAAGAACTTGGTTAATACAAAATTTAGTACAGAATACTTTTTGTCCTTTCTTTTTTCTTTTTTTTTTTTTAAAGATTTTTTCTTTATTTATCTGACAGAGATCACAAGTAGGCAGAGAGGCAGGCAGAGAGAGAGGAGGAAGCAGGCTACCTGCAGAGCAGAAAGCCCGATGTGGGGCTCGATCCCAGGACCCTGGGATCATGACCTGAGCCGAAGGCAGAGGCTTAACCCACTGAGCCACCCAGGTGCCCCACTTTTTGTCCTTTCAATTTTTGTGATATCTGGAACGATTGATACTTTTTCCTATGATCTTTCTCTCTAACTAAGCTACAGTAAAAGAAAAGTATTTATTTTAAGGAGAATGGAAAAACATGGTTCAAGTGGTCTTTCAATGATATTTTACCTTCACTGGGATATGGCTATAGTTACATTATATAACTCAGATGCAGCATAGCAAGCTTCTATTTGAATTCTACAAATATACATGACCAGCAATAAACTTCCCCTTTCATTATTTTCAGTAAAGCTAACTGAATTTCATTGATTAGCAGAGGTCAGTGTGAGGAGTTAAGACTAAGAGACAATTCACAATCTTGACAACTATTAGTACTAAATAATTCTCATATTATAATGGATTATCTCAGAGCAAGAAAAACTATAGTACTAGAATCATAAAAGACTTTATCTAACCATTTCTATGAAAAATTAATTAAAGTTGGAAGAATTAGGGACACCTAGATGGCTCAGTCGGTTAAGGGTTAAGTGTCAGCCTTTTGCTCAGGTTGCTCTTTCTCTCTCTCTCCCTCCCTCCTGCATGCACTCTTTCTCTCAAATAAAATTTTAAAAAATAAATAAAATTAGGAAAAATTAGATTCATGACTACCCTAAGATTTGAAAGAGAGTGTGCATGTGCATGAATACACACACACACACACACACACACATTGGGGAGGGACAGAGGAGAGAGGGAGAGAGAAATCCTAAAAGCAGACTCCCCGCTGAGCACAGAGCCCAACTTGGGGCTGGATTCCAGGACCCCGAGGTCATGACCTAGGCTGAAATCAAGAGTCAGAAGCTCAACCAATTAAGCCATCCAGGCAGGCACCCCTTGAATACTTTTTTTTTCTTTTTAAAGATTTTATCCATTTATTTGACACAAAGAGAGATCACAAGTAGGCAGAGAGAGAGGGGGAAGCAGGCTCCCCGCCGAGCAGAGAGCCCAATGTGGGGCTAGATCCCTGGACCCTGAGATCATGACCTGAGCCGAAGGCAGAGGCTTAACCCACTGAGCCATCCAGGCGCCCCCTTTGAATTCTTTAAATAAAGCTTTCTGAAACCTCAAAATTTCAACTACCTTTCACTACCACAAACTTTAGGGTTTATTTCACAGTTCTGAATTTTTCTAGTATTAAGAATATCTGGGGGCACCTGGCTGGCTCAGTGGGTTAAGCCGTTGCCATCGGCTCGGGTCGTGATCTCAGGGTCCTGGGATCGAGCCCCACATCGGGCTGTCTGCTCAGCAGGGAGCCTGCTCCCCCCCCCCTGCCTACCTATCTGTCTACTTGTGATCTCTCTCTCTGTCAAATAAATAAATAAGATCTTTAAAAAAAAAAAAAAAGAATATCTGTTGAGTGCCTGTTGCAGACTAGGTACCATATGAGACACTTCATATGGGTTATCTGACCCACGGGAGAAGTAAAGTTTAAAGACATTAAGTAATTTGCCAAATATTACCACAGCTAAGAAATGGCAGAAAGATAACTCAAATTCAGACATGCCTAATTCCAAAACTGTTTCCCATCATGTTATGTGCCATCCTATCACATCACACTTTACCTCATTCAACATGAATAAAAACATCTGTACCTTAGTTTTCAGTTAGTTTTACTGTTCCTTTCTAAAGATTTATTCATTTTAGGGGGCGGGGGGAGGCAGAGGGAGACGGAGTCCCAGGCAGACTCTGCACTGAGCATGGAGTCTGATGGGGGCTCAATCCCAAGACCTTGAGATCAGATCTGAGCCAAAAGCCAATGGTAGGATGCTCAGCTGAGTGCACCACCCAGGTGCCCCAGTTTTCCTGGGTTTTAAGCTACAGTTTTTTTTTTTTTTTGAAGATTTTATTTATTTATTTGACAGAGAGAGACCACAAGTAGGCAGAGAGGCAGGCAGAGAGAGAGAGGAGGAAGCAGGCTCCCTGCTGAGCAGAGAGCCCGATGCGGGACTCGATCCCAGGACCCTGAGATCATGACCTGAGCCGAAGGCAGCGGCGTAACCCACTGAGCCACCCAGGCGCCCCTTAAGCTACAGTTTACAAAAATATTACATAAATACTTAATGTCATAAGAAAATTTTACTTTTTAAAGCTATGTAAAAATTGGGATGCCTGGGTGGCTCACTCAGTTGAGCCACCAGCTCTTGGTTCTGACTCAGGTCATGAGATCCAGCCCTCTGTAGGAATCTGAGCTCAGCAGAGAGTCTGCTTTGGGATTCTCTCCCTCTGACCCTTCTCCCTGACTCTCTCTCTAAAATAAATAAATCTTTTAAAAAACAAAGTTATGTAAACATTATCAACCAATGACTATTGACTTACAGCAAAAGCAGTTCTTCTGATAAACATAATTTATACTGATAATATAAACATAATTTAAACATAATATAAACATAATTTATACTGATTTATCAACCTTTCAGATTTCCTATTACAGGACTGGGAAATTCATCCTTATCTTCAGAGATTATACACTCTCTGTATATTTATTTACACTCTCTGTATATTATACACTCTCTGTATATTATTACACTCTGTATATTATACACTCTCTGTATATGTATTTAAACATGAGCTAAACTACCTGGGAATAAAGAAATTCTAGCGTGTACATCTCAGGAGTAAAACACAGGAGTACTATTTTCTAAGACCATCCCATTCAACGACCTAGAAAGAGGCAGTTTTAATTTAAAACTAAGGCAATGATACCAACAAAGCATGAACTACAGAAATCTTTTATCTATGTTAACAGATAATAGTATTAAAATTATCCTTACCAAAAAGTTCACTCCTAGAATTACCTGTTTTTCTCTAATTTAGGGTAAGATCACACTATTATTTTCATCACCGGTTTCCCTTATGATATTTCCAGAAGACTTAATATAAAGATTCAGATTATTGGCTTATTTTTATTCTACAATAATTACTTTATTAAAACAATCTACAAAGAAAATGAATATTTGTTTCAATACTCAGAACACATCCTGTGTGAGAACAGTAAACCAACACAGACTAATAGAAAAAAAATATATATATCTTTCAGTAATGTGGTGAAAACGTTTTCTTTTCTACCACACTATAAAATCTTTTTTAAGCTAAGTTATGCTAAAAAAACCCAAAAACACAGTAACTGTCATTGAGCAGATGGTTTTTCTTCTCTCCTGAAGGAAAAATAAATAATAAATCTGTCACGATGAAGCCAGTATTGAAAAGCCGCAAACACCTCCCACTGGCATACAGAGTGACAAAGATCCTGAATCATCATTTTTCTTACAATTTAAAAAAAAAAAATTTAAATAAGGCTTTGATAACGGCAATGTGGTAATACAGGAACAGTCAGCATAACACGTTACAGGACACCAACAAGCAGCCTTGATGACAACCCAAATAGTTATTGGATTGATTTTTCCATTGATTGCCTCATCCCTATCTAACTACCAAAGAACTACTGTGTTTCTTCCATTAATATTTCCTTTTGATTGAGGATTTGGATTTTTAAGCTTTAATGTAACTTTTCACCTAATTACTACTTTTTAAAAAACACCCTATCACAAGCTTAATAGTAGAGTCCCTGCAATATTGACAGGAAAAATCAGAATTTCAAATTTTTTTGTTGATCAAGGAAATACTAGATTGTTATACAAACATCTGATTTGAGTTCCCCCAGTAGAGAGTCAACTTACTCCTGCTGTTTCCTGTCTTGTTTTAGTTACTTCATTCAAAAGCTTAAGGATAAGAACAAAATAAAGCCTACTTAAAACCTGCCTGTAAGCTTCTTCAATGTAGAAGCAAATCTTTGTTTTCACTGTACTTCCAGTGCCAACACTAGGCTTAAGACAAAATAGTTGCTCAATAAATTTATGAGGCCCAAATGAGTGATATTATCCTTAATTATACATCTATTTATCACTATGATATAGACTGTGGCTATTGTTACCTGTCTGCTTACTAAACTGTGGAGCTCTATGGAACCAGGCACTGCTGTCTTAGCTGCCTACAATGTCAAGCAGCTTCTGCTGTACAAAACACAGCAGAGTAAATATATGTTTAACTAAGTGACTGTTTTTAATGAATTGAAATTTACTTGACAGGTACCCTCAATTTACTAAATCCTAGCCCTGCATTTCACTTATTCTAATTACAAAAAAATTAAGAAACAGCAAAACCACAATATACACAAAATCTATAATCCATCCTCTACACACTTTTTTTCTTTCTTGTTTTAAAGCCAGAAGGTCTACTATAATTAGTACAAATTCGACATGCACTCAATACTTACATGTCACTAAATATGCTCAGAATTCCTACAGAGTAAAAGATTTATAATATTCACCATTTCCATCATCAGAGGAAGATCCCATTCTATTCCCTATAATATCAGGGATATCAGCAGTATATTTTTAAATGATTAAAAAAAAAATCATCAGGGGTTCCTGGGTGGCTCAGTCGGTTAAGCGACTGCTTTCGGCTCAGGTAATGATCTCACAGTCCTGGAATCAGGCTCCCTGCTCAGTGGGGAGCATGCTTCCCCCTCTTCCTCTGCCCCCCTCCCTGCTTGTGCTCTCTCTCTTAAATGAATAAATAAAAATCTTAAAAAGAAAAGCAAATTAGTTCTTCCAAATTACTATAAGCCTCTTACAGGCAAAAACCCTTTTCTTCTTTATGATGTCCCACAATAACTTACGCATAGTAATTGTTCAAAATAAAGCAAGTTTTAGAAAATTTTGAAGTTCTTTGTAATCTTCAATTAAACTGAATTTAATCATGTTGCCTAAATCCAGGCATCCTAGGATGTTTATTTTAATGAATTGAATTTTTAAAAGTCTGTGCTGTAAGAGCTTTAAAAGAAATAAAAGAAATTATAAGAACACTAAGAGCTTCAGAATTTACACAATGTGGATATTCAAATAGCTAAAAAAAAAATCAATAATTGGGTTAATTCCCTCCTTTTAGTCCCTTCTCCCATCACAAAGCAGGTCATCCCCATAACACAGAAAAGAAAAACAACAATTAGTTTGATAATTAATTTCCCAAGGGAAAACGGCTAGTGAAAAGTAAAATTCCGGGGCGCCTGGGTGGCTCAGTGGGTTAAAGCCTCTGCCTTCGGCTCAGGTCATGATTCCAGGGTCCTGGGATCGAGTCCCACATCAGGCTGTCTGCTACGCGGGGAACCTGCTTCCTCTTCTCTGTCTCTCTGCCTGCCTCTCTGCCTACTGGTGATCTCTGTCTGTCAAATAAATAAATAAAATCTTTTAAAAAAGAAAAAAAGAAAGGTAAAATTCCAGAGCTGGTTTGAATTTGTGATCTATGCCACTCTCAGTTTGAACACCTTTTTTCTGACTATTGGATAATTAATTAAAATAACTATGTCCCTCACTCAGTTACTAGTAAATTAAATCAAGAAGAGTGCTTATAGGGGCTCCAGGGTGGCTCAGTCGGTTAAGCGACTGCCTTCGGCTCAGGTCATGATCCTGGAGTTCCAGGATCGAGTGAGTCCTGCATCAGGCTCTGTGGGAGTCTGCTTCTTCCTCTGACCCTCTCCCTTCTCATGCTCTCTCTCTCTCACTCAAATAAATAAATAAAATCTTAAAAAAAAAAAAAAGAATAGCACTTAAAATGTACATAGAGGGAATACAGTCAATAATATTGCAATAACTTTGCATGGTACAGATGGTAACTAGACTTACTGTGGGGATCACTTCATAATGTATAAAAATATCAAATCACTATGATGTATATCTGAAACTAATAAGATATTGTATATCAATCATATTTCAATTAAAAAATAAGAATGTTTAGGGGCACTGGGATGGCATAGTCAGTTAAGTGTCAGACTCAGAGTTGTGAGATCCAACCCTATGTCAGGGTTTGTGCTCAGTGGGGAGTCTGCTTGAGAGTCTCTCTCCCTTTCCCTCTGCCCTTCCCACTCATTCTGTCTAACAATCTTCAAGAAAATAAAACAATGCTTACAAGTCACAATTGTAACTTAAAACTTCTTGTTACATTCATGGTTTAAAATAGGCAAAATTATTAATAAGTTTTATTGACATAAATACTGCTTTGACTTCTATGCTTTTGAGGGCAAGAGCTAATGCTCTTCAGTTCTTCCTTTACAAAAATTTTCACAAGGAATTATACTGCGTAGTTTTTTCTGGGTTTTAGGAAAAGATTGCTCAAATCCTCCTTACGGCCAGTGTCAAAGTGAATGAAGAAGCTGGTTAGGATATGTGTTGCAGTCTGTACTTAGAACAAAAAGAATTAGATGCAGATGGTACTTGAAAAGGAAGGCTGGTTCAATGGTGATACAAGCCACCATGTTTTCCTCCTTAGTTCTGTACCTTTAACTAGACAGCCATAAATATCTTTAGAAGATAACAGACAAAAGAGATTAAAATTTTCTCTTCAGTTTTAGTTGAAAGACTTTCAGAATGGTTAGTAAATAGGAAAAATACTGCAGAAGCAGAACGACCACAACTATCCTCTTCTTTTCTGAGTATGAAAAAAGTGTTTAAAGAAGGTTAAAGCTACACAATCTTGGACTTAAAAAGATATTTCTATATAAAACTCTACCGAGTTTTATACTGACCATTACATACTGCCTATAGTGCATATACTTTGATACATTTAAAAAATTTCAAGATAAAAATAATAAAGATGCATCAAACTAGAAACCATCTACCCAAATGAAAATATAACTTTTATTTATTTATTATTATTTTTTAAAGATTTTATTTATTTGACAGACAGAGATCACAAGTAGGCAGAGAGGCAGGCAGAGAGAGACGAAGAGACGCATGCTCCCTGCTGATTGGAGAGCCTGATGCAGGGCTCGATTCCAGGACTCTGGGATAATGATCTGAGCCGAAGGCAGAGGCTTTAACCCACTGAGCCACACAGGCGCCCCTTGAATTTTTTTTAGTAATAGTCAGACTAGGGGCTCCTGGGTGGCTCAGTCAGTTGGGTGTCTGCCATCGGCTCAGGACATGATCCCAGGGTCCTGGGATCGAGTCCCACATCAGGCTCCCTGCTCAGTGGGGAGCCTGCTTCTCCTTCTGCCCCTTACCCTGCTCATGCTCTCTCTCTCTCCTGCTTCCAAATTTAAAAAAAAAAAAAAAATCTTAAAAAAAAAAGTCATTCGGGGTGCCTGGGTGGCTCAGTAGGTTAAGCCACTGCCTTTGGCTCAGGTCATGATCCCAGGGTCCTGGGATCGAGTCACACATCGGGCTCTCTGTTCAGCGGGGAGCCTGCTTCCCTCTCTCCCTCTCTCTGCCTGCCTCTCTGTCTACTTGTGATCTCTCTCTGTAAAATAAATAAATAAAATCTTTAAAAAAAAAAAGTCATTCTAATGAGTATGAAGTGATATCTCTTTCTAGTTCTGATTTGTATTTCCCTAAAGACTAACAATTTTGAGTATCTTTTCAAGTGTTTACAAGTGTTTATTTGTATATCTTCACTGGAGAAATATCTACTTAAGTTCTATACCCATTTTTTTTTTAAGATTTTTTTTTTTTGACAGTGAGAGAGAGAGAGATTGCAAATGGGGAGTATTAGAGGGAGAGAGAATCAGGCTCCCCATGGAGCAGGGAGCCTGATGTGGGGCTTGATCCCAGGATCCTAGGATCATTACCTGAGCTGAAGGCAGATGCTTAACTGACTGAGCCACCCAGGTGGCTTGAACTGTGAACCCAGGTGCCATTCTTGAACTGTTTCTTGTTGTCGTTGAGTTTTAGGCATCATGCAAACATTCTGTTATTAATCCCTTAGCAGAAAATACTTGCAAGTATTTTTTTCCATTTTGTAGTTCATTTTTTCACTTTCTTGATAGTATCCATGACACACAAAGCCCTAAATCTGTAAGTTGCTTTGAAGGCTAACTAACCTTTATCTCCACTTTGCACTTGCACTGCTATTAAAATCAGACCTGTTGGGGCACCTGGGTGGCTTAGTGTGTTAAGACTCTGCCTTCAGCTCAAGTCATGATCCCAGGGTCCTCGGATCGAGTCCCGCATCGGGTTCTCTGCTCGGCAGGGAGCCTGCTTTCTCCTCTCTCTCTACCTGCCTCTCTGCCTACTTGTGATCTCTATGTGTCAAATAAATAAATAAATTCTTTTAAAAAAATTTTTTTAAATTAAAAAAAAATCAGACCTGATAATTCAGATTAAGCCTTCAAGTATCTAAAACATAAAGCTGAATGAAGACTAAAAGGCTGAAATATCAATAGCAGATGATCATTTTCTGTCAGAAAAATTCTGATATCGTTTCTTAGTTTTAAAAGAACAGGATGAAGGGGGGCACCTGGGTGGCTCAGTGGGTTAAAGCCTCTGCCTTCAGCTCAGGTCATGATTCCAGGGTCTTGGGATCAAGCCCCAAATCGGGCTCTCTGCTCAGCAGGGAGCCTGCTTCCCTTCCTCTCTCCTCTGCCTGTCTCTTTGCCTACTTGTGATCCCTGTCAAATAAATAAGTAAAACCTTAAAAATAAAAAACAACAACAGGATGAGGGGTGCCCTCAGTGGTTAAACTAATCTCTTATTTCAGCTCAGGTCATGACCTCAGAGTTGTGAGATTGAGCCCTGCACTGGGCTCTGCACTCAGCAGGATGTCTGCTTGAGAGTCTCTATCTCCCTCTCCCTCTGCTCCTCCCCGCACTCACACCTGTGCTCTCTCTCTCTCAAATAAGTAAATCTTTAAAAAAAAAAAGAGAGAGAGAGAGAAAAGAACTGGATGAATTGGGGAGCCTGGTTGGCTCAGTCTATTGGGCCTCTCTGCCTCTTGATTTTAGCTCAGGTCTTGATCTCAGGCTGGTGAGTTCAGGCCCAACATTGAGCTCGATGCTGGGTATGGAGCCTACTTAAAACAAAAAACAGGGGCACCTGGGTGGCTCAGTGGATTAAGCCGCTGCCTTTGGCTCGGGTCATGATCTCAGTGCCCTGGGATCAAGCCCCGCATGGGGCTCTTTGCGCAGCAGGGAGCCTGCTTCTCTCTCTCTCTCTGCCTGACTCTCTGCCTACTTGTGATCTCTCTGTCAAATAAATAAATAAAATCTTTTTAAAGAAACAAACAAAAACAAAAACAAAACAACAAAAAAATACAAGTAAGAGGACAGGATGAAATAAGACAGTTTCATTAAGTAAGACAGCTGGCTCTAATCACCTTTTGCTAATTCACAGATATCCTCCAGACACCACTCTCCATGAGCTGTGCTACAGCTCATATAATCTCGTTTACATTTAGAGTCAAAACATGTTACTACACAGAAGGATACTTTGATCAAATACAATTTCACTATTCATAATTCATATTTATAATTCATCAGATAGCACTATGCAAAATAAATATGGATCAATCTCAAACACACTTACTAGGTCCCTACTTTTTATTTTGAGTATTTTCTTTGAATCCCTTATTGCCATAAAACAGCAGTTCTCAGTTGTGGCTGCATAGCAGTCACTAATGAAACAAGGAACCACACCCCCCTTAATATCCTGATTTAATAAGATAAAGATGGGTAGGACACTATAACTTTTTAAATATGCAGCTAGATTGAGATCCATTATGCTACCATAATATTTGTTATCAACATTTCTCTAACATTGATAACAAATAGCAGTTAAAAATTTCATGCATTTGCTGTTCTTTATAAAATCAAAAATGTGGGGGCACGCCTGGCTAGCTCAGTCCATGGAGCATGCAACTCTTGATCTCAGGATTGTGAATTTGAGCCGCACATTGGGTGCAGAAATTACTGAAAAACAAGAAAATCTTTAAAGAAAAAAAAAAGCAAAAAAAAAAAAAAAATAAAAAAGCAAACAAATATTTCTAGCCCTAAGAAAATATATATTATCTTTCTTGAAAGATTTTATTCATTTATTAATGACAGGGTGGGAGAGCAAGAGAAAGCACAAGCAGGGGGAGCAGCAGAGGAAGAGAGAGAAGCAGGCTCCCTACTGAGCAGGGAGTATGATGCGGGGCTCGATCCTGGGACCCCAGGATCACAACCTAAGCTGAAGGCAGACACCCAACTGGCTGAGCTACCCAGGGCCCCAGTAAATAAAAATCTTTAAAAAATATATACATATAGGGACGCCTGGGTGGTTCAGTCAGTTAAGCCTCTGTCTTCAGCTCTGGTTGGTGTGTTATTGGGCTCCTTGCTCAGCAGGGAGCCTGCTTCCTTCTCCCTCTGCCTGCCACTCCCCGTGTTTGTGTACTCATTTCTCTCTCTGACAAATAAATAAATAAAATCTTAAAAAAAAATACACACACACATATAATCTCCTAGTGACCCTGCTTTCGGATTGAACTGATACAATGAATCAAGGAAGACCCACTGGCCTCGTTCTTATTTTATCCTTCCTTATTAAATCCATTCCAAGTAGTTCCTCATTTCACCATCTTTATTCCTGTACCCTTTTGTTCCAGTCAAGACATGAAATAGCAGGAAGACAAAAGAAAACTTTCCAAATTCAGGTGACCTTCCAAAGTGTATTTTACCAATATATTTCTAAACATACAACACAGAATTTTAACACTGTGCTACATACAGTATTGGATAAATCTCCATAATCATTATATATATATATATGTATGTATACATATATATAAAACCTATAATATATACGTTATATATTAACCTATATTCAATCAAAATATGAATGGAAAAAGCTCATTTATTTATTAATAAGTATTAACTTACTGCTTTCTATTACCAGGTATGCGGATATACACTGGATATAAACACAAAATACAGATTTTAAATGCTTTAAGAAATATGACAAGGGCTCTTACAGATATGTGAGAGGTATTCGGCAGTATAAGGAAGCATAGACAAGGAACATCTAATAATTTAGTGGTTAAAAATACTTCAAAGAGTAAGATTTAACTGTGGAGGCAGGGAAGCAGGGGTGCGGGGAGACTAAGAGTTCCTGAAAAAGTATACCAAGGGAGAGAAAGGCATTGCAGAGGGGAAAAAATGTACACACACACACACGAATGGAGCCAAAAGAATGCAGCCTCTAACGCAGCTGTTCTCAAAGCATGGTCCCTCGGTCAGGAGCATCAACATCACCTGGGAATTTGTTATAAATAGAAATTTGGGGGCCCCAGCCCAGATCCATTAAATCAGAAACTCTGGAGGTAGGGGCCAGCAATCTACGCTTTAACAAATCCTCCAGATGACTCTGATACACACTAAAGTTTCAAAACCACTGATCTAATCTGATCAGGGAACTGTAATTATGTTATTAAAATTAAAACAGAGAAAGCTCACAACTGTTGGAGGTCAAATTGCACAAGGCACTGTACACTAACATTAAGACCTGAGAAGCCACTGACAGTTCCCAATCTGTGAGGTTCTTTTCCTCTCTTATTATCATTGCCTGCATATGCACTGTCTTCATGCTCTAATGGGATATTTAAGAAACCTGACTATGTGCTATGGTCAAGAGCCACCAAGAGTTAACCACAAATTTTGATACTGCATTTTCATTATTACCGAGTTTTAAGTATTCTTTTTATTTTATTTTATTTATTTGACAGAGAGAGAGAGAGAGACATCACAAGCAGGCAGAGAGAGAGAAGGGGAAGCAGGCTCCCCGCCAAGCAGAGAGCCTGATGCGGGACTCGATCCCAGGACTCTGAGATCATGACCTGAGCCGAAGGCAGCGGCTTAACCCACTGAGCCACCCAGGCGCCCCAAGTTTTAAGTATTCTTAAACCTCCAACATAACTTCTTCTGGAACCTCAGTTATTTACAAGTGTATTTACAAATTTTCAAATATTTTTAAAGTTACCTTTCTAGGTGTGCCTGGATGGCTCAGTCAGTTAAGCATCTGCCTTCAGTTCAGGTCATGCTCCCAGGGTCCTGGGATGGAGCCTTGCTTCTCCCTCTCCCTCTGCCTGCTGCTCCCCCTGCTTGTGCTCTCCCTCTGTCTCTGTCTATGTCAAATAAATAAATAAATAAAATCTTAAAAAAAAAAGTTACCTTTCTAAAAACTAAGTCCTAATTTAGCTTGCAGTGAGTGTCATGAGAAAAAATGGTCTGAATGACACACAATCTTTGAAATCTGTTGAGATTTCCAGGGGCATTTTTTTTTTTTTAAGATTTTATTTATTTATTTGTTTGACAGAGAGAGATCACAAGTAGGCAGAGAGAGAGTGGAGGAAGCAGGCTCCCTGCCAAGCAGAGAGTCCTGATGCAGGACTCAATCCCAGGACCCTAAGATCATGACCTGAGCCAAAGGCAGAGGCCTAACCTACTGTGCCACCCAGGTGCCCGGGCACTTTTTAAGGTTAATTATCTGTTGCATTATCTGAAATTCTGGGTTCCACAAAGTACTATATATGCACATAGTAGCAATGCTATGGTACTGATTCTTTAAAATTTGAATACAATGTTCTATACTCACCCAGTAATTCAAGCTTATTCATGGGGTTGTTCAAGTCTTCTATCTCCCTACTAATATTTTTGTTTGGAGTTAAAAACTATTATGATGGTAAATTTGTCCATTTATCCTTGTAATTGTCATTTTTGGTTTATGTATGTTGAACTTTTGTTATATAGTAAAAATAAAGTAACTTCTGGTAAACACAGTCTTTATATAATGTGGCAGAGACTGCTGGTGACTGTACCAAAACTGAATCTTTCCTCTTTCCTCAGTAAGTAAAGTCCAAGTTTACTCTAGGCACCAATATGCTCACCTAAAACACATTTCATAACAGTCTTGCAGTGAAGAGCTAAGTAGGCTTCCATGAACGACATTAAGAGATGGCCTAATAGCTTTCATGGGCTCCATACCCAACCCCCATCCTTCCTTCTACATGGAATCTGTGAGAATTGGTGCCGGAAGCAGCCATCTTGGACCACAAAGTTAACCACAGGCTAAGAGACGGCAGTACAAAAAAACAAAGTATTCTGAGACCTTGATGATAAAATGAAACCTCCATGATCAGCCCTAGAAATGTCAACTTCTAGGCTCTTTCATGTGGGGGAAAAATAAATACCTGCTTTCTTTAAGCCATTGTTAGTTTCTGTGCCTACCTAGCAGCAAAAACGAATTCTCATTTGAAACACTAAAGTAGTACTCCTTTGCCTGAAGTAATTTTATTTTATTAACATAACCACCAATTTCTTTTGGTTACTACTTTGCCAGGTATAACATTTGCATTCCTTTTACCTTCCAACTGCCTCTATCCCAGTATTTTAATCTCTTAGAAACTGTATGTTGGGGGCGCCTGCGTGGCTCAGTTGGTTAAGCCATTGTCTTCAGCTCAGGTCATGATCCTGGAGTCCTGGGATCCAATCCTGCATCAGGCTCCCTGCTCAGTGGGGAGTATACTTCTCTCTCTGACCTCCCCCATCTCATGCTCTCTCTTTCAAATAAAAAAAATACAATCTTCAAAAAAAAAAAACCACCACCAAAAACCCACATGTTGGTTTTGGCTTATACATATAATCTGACAAACTTTGTCTTTTATGTACAGCATTTGATCCTTTTTTAAAGATTTTATTTATTTATTTCATGGAGAGAGACACAGCAAGAGAGGGAACACGAGCAGGGAGAGTAGAAGAGGGAGAAGCAGGTCTCCCACCAAGCAGGGAGCCCGATGCAGGGCTCGATCCCAGACACCAGGATTATGACCTGAGCTTAAGGCAGAGGCTTAACAACTGACCCACCCAGGCACCCCGCATTTGATCTATTTATATTCATTATGATTAGTGGCTTATTTAGCCTTATTCGTACCATATTAGTTCTACCAGACCTTTGTCCTACCCTTTTGTTCCTTTCTCCTTTTTTTCTACATTATTTGAGGTTCCCCTCTACCATTCCATTTGCCTTGTAGTTCTATTTTTATTCTTTCAGGCGCTGCTCTGGAAACTTTTAAATGTACATATAATTTAAAGTTTAAAGTTATAGGTCTCTTATCTTTCTCTCATCTGTCTACATGTAGAATTTTGATTAGATGTTTATTTTTTTTATTGCTCCTATAACAAATTACAACAAACTCAGTGGCCTAGAACAACAGTTTTGGAGGTAAGAAGTACAAATTGGGTCTCACCAGGCTAAACTCAAGGTGTTGACAGGGCTATGTTCCTGGTAGAGGTTCTAAGGAAGAATCTGTTGTCTTTTTCAACCCCTAGAGACCACCTATATTCCTTGGCTCATAGCTCCTTCTTCTACTTTTCAGAGCAAAGGATGTAGTATCTTCAAATCTCTCTCTGGCTCTCCTGCCTACTGTTTTTCCTTATAAGGACTGCTGTGATTACAATGGGCTCACTGGATAATCCAGGATAATCTCCCCATCTAAAAATCCTTAATTTAATCATATTTGCCAGTCCCTTCTGCCATTGAAGATAACATATGCATAGGTTCTAGGGGTTAGGATATGAATATCTTTGAGGGCCTGTTATTCTGTTTACCATAAATGTACATCAGACTTTTTCAATTCTTCTTCCATGTCTTCACCTTATTGATATTTTCTCTCTTTTATCTCCCTGTATAACATTCCTAATTAATTCTTCAAATCTCTCTTCTACCTTACTAATTATCTTTTCAATCTAATATGCTGTTAAACCCGCCCTTGAATTTTTCATTTTAATTATTATATATATTTTTGTTTCTGGATTCTAATTATTTTGGACAATCCTTTGTTCCTGAGTCTTAATTTCAATTCTTCCATTTGTTTCTTCAGATACATTAAGCACATTTATTTTTATAAATGCCTAGTAATGACACTATTTGAAGTTTCTGTGGGTCTGATTTAGATGTTTTGTTTTGCTCTTGGTGAATTATCTCCTCATGTGCTTTGTGTAAGGGAGTTCACACTCTCTGGAATGTTATATTTGGTGATTCTTGGAAACCTTTGAGAAGATACTCCTCCAGAAAGAATTTTGATTCATTTCTATCTTTGCCTGGGCATAACACCAAGCTGTAATCACTCAAAATGAGTCTCAGTTCAGAGATTTTTTTTTTTTTTTTGAAGTTACACAGGTAGTGGGGTTCCAAACCTCTATGAGGGCATGTGTCTAATTATAAACTTTCAGGGAAAACTTTTTTCTCCCTCTATTTATAGCCATAGCTAAGAAGAATAAGTTTCCTCTCTTTGCTAGGGTGATTTTTTTCCTGCTTCTCCCTTTTAAAGTGGGTATATAGCTTTTTGTGGATTCTCATTTTAGGAAGGTAGATCTCTGGCCTGACTTCCTATAAGGCATGGCTTCTATTCTTTGTCTCCTGAGTCCCATGCATATCTTTTTTTTTTTTTTTTTTTAAAGATTTTATTTATTTATTTGACAGACAGAGATCACAAGTAGGCAGAGAGCCAGGCAGAGGAGTGGGGCAGAAGCAGGCCACTCGCTGAGCAGAGAGCCCGATACAGGGCTCGATTCCAGGACCCTGGGATCATGACCTGAGCCGAAGGCAGAGGCTTTAACCCACTGAGCCACCCAGGTGCCCTCCGCCATTCGTACCTCTTAAAAACTGAAAGTGTAAGTCACGTGGAACAAGTAGATGACTTCAGGGCAGCAGTCATCAAATGCTTCTATACTTCTTTGAATTGGGACTCTCTTGTGTTTTGATTTGTTTCATTTTTTAATCTTTTAAAAACCTTGAGGTTTTTGTTTGTTCATTTGTTTGGTTTAAAAAAAATAAATAAATCCGGGACACTTGGGCAGCTCAGTTGGTTAAGCATTTGCCTTCGGCTGGGGTCATGATCCCAAGGTCTTGGGATTGAGTCCCACAACAAGCTCATTGTTCAGTGGGGAGATTGCTTATCCCTCTACCTGCCCCCACCCCCACTGAAAAACAAATAAAATCTTTAAAAAAATAAAATAGGGGCACCTGGGTGGCTCAGTCAGCTAAGCATCTGCCATTGGCTCGGGTCATGATCACAGGGTCCTGGGATCAAGCCCTGCATTGGACTCCCTGCTCAGCGGGAAGCCTCCTTCTCCTGCTCCCACTCCCCCTATTTGTGTTCCCTTTCTCACTATGTCTCTTTCTGTCAAATAAATAAATAAAATCTTAAAAAATAAAATAAACAACAAAAAAATCCATCATTTTTAGGTGTTTAATGGTAGAAAGATTTTATTTTCTTTTAAAGATAGTGTATCTTGGGGAAAAATATAGTCTTCCTTATCACTGGAAATAAAGTAAATGCAGTATCTATTCTAAGCTGATAGTAAATATAAGATTATGTTACACCAGTGGTTCTGAAATTCTGAAACACCTTCCTTGTATATTTAATATCCTTATCTTTCTTCACTCCTTTAAAGTTCCTTTTTAAGGGGTGCCCTTTATCAAGTAACTATAGGAAAGTATTACCTTCCAGACTTCTTTAAAAAAGACTTTATTTGAGAGACAGAGACAGCACAAGTTGGTGGGGGGGGGGGGGGTGGTGCCAGAGAAGGAGAAGCAGATTCCCCACTGAGCAGGGAGCCTGACACAGGGTTCAATACCTGGACCCTGAGATCATGACCTGAGAGGAAGGCAGCCACTTAACCAACTGAGCCACCTAGGTGACCCTACCTCCCAGTCTTTAATATCTCTTCTTTCTTTCTTTCTTTCTTTCTCTCTCTCTTTCTTTCTCTCTTTCCTTCTTCCTTTCTTCCTTCCTTTCTTTCTTTCTTCTTTTCTTTTCTAAGATTTTACTTATTTGACACAGAGAGAAAATGCACAAAAGCAGGGGGCAGGGCAGGCAGAGGGAGAGGGAACAGCAAGCTCCCCTCTGAGCAAGGAGCCAGATGTGGGGCTGGATCCCAGGACCCTGGGATCACAACCCAAGTAGGAGAGAGATGCTTAAATGACTGAGCCACCCAGGCATCGCATCTTTCTTTCTTTTCTTTCCTTTTAATTTATTTGAAAGAGGAAAAAAGAGAGAGGGCACATGCACTAACTAATAGGGGAGAAGGCCAGAGGGAGAGAATATGGAAGCAGACTCCTCCTGAGCTTGGAGCAATAGGTGGGGCTCAATCTAATGAGTCATGAGATCTGGACCTGAGACAATCCAAGAGTCAGATGCTTAACTGCCTGAGCCACCCAAGCTCTCCTACCATCCATTTCTAAGACCTCTAAAACTTCCCCCTATCTCTAATTTTTTGAATCATGGCTTTATAGGGTAACCTGGCTGGCTCATTCGGAGAAGCATATAATTCTTCATCTTGGAGTTGTGAGTTTGAGCCCCATGTTGGGCACCAAAATTCAATAAATAAAACTTAAAAAAAAATTTTAAACATGGCCTTGTAGATTATACATATGTGTTTATGATATTACCAAATAACAAAAATTAAACATAGTATACTTACAAATACAAGTGCAAAAAATAGAAAATAAAAATGACTTATTCTGTGTTAGAATTCTGTGTTAGAATTAACGTTTTCACTTTCTTTTCATTTTTAATTATCTTCCATTATATTAATTATACAATAAAATGAATATCACCATCACTTTAAACTAATTAGCTCTCCTTTTCTACATTTGGTTGAAAAATTATTCATACACATATGCTACTTAGTGCTATCAGCCATTCTCTCACGTAATTGTTTCAGGATGTTGGTAAATTTCTATAGGCAACCAAACTTAAGCAACAGTTAGCAAAAAATCCGTCAAGCTGCATTTTTTAATTTCAAAGCTATAGAAAGACACCTCACTCTTTGTGGCTGTCAGATCAGCCAGAAATGAATTTTATGGTCAAAGCAGCCCCAATATTACAATCTGCCAATGAAAAAAAGCCCAAATCACAAACTGGTAAATGACTATTTCAAAGCATCTCCTCTATAAAGAAAGAAGTTAGGATGGCTTCACAACTCAAAGGTGGGGAAAACACACAGATTCACAAAAGGGTTCAATGATAAACAATGGACAGAGAATATAGGGAAACAGTAACCTTTGACAATGCCTCAGTTTCTTTGCTGCTAAAATAAGAATGACTACCACAGAAAAAAACAACAAAACTGATCAGAGATGAGGGCACCTGACTGGTTCATGGTAGAGCATGAGATCTTGATTCGGGGTCTTGGGTTCAAGTCCCATGTTGGACATAGAGCTTAGTTAAAAAAAGCAAAAATTAAAATTAAAATTAAAAAAATTGATCAGAGATATAAGGCAAGCCACAAGGAGAGCTCTTTCCCCCTCATCCCTATTCTTCCTGTAAACACCTTCAAAGCAAAGGTAAGTGGTTAAGGTAAGGAAAATGAGTAGACAAAAGACAACCATAACCTCTCATATCCACATAAAGAGCCAAGAAGTTTCTCCTGTTCTTCTTGAGCCTCCATACCAAGCAACAAAACCCTGAAAAGAACTTGAATTTGTCCTGGCTTGTTTGATAGTTTATATTTATTTTATTCCTACTGCAGAGAGACCCAGAATTTCTCTTTTCCTTCCTCTGACACCATACTGAATTCATAATAATCCATTAAGTCTTCTGAGAGGATCTACCTGTAGTAGTAGTAACCTCTGATTGGGAAATAAACCCTCAAACAAAAACCCAGTGAAAATACTCAAAAGATAATGTTTGAGAGAAGCAGAGGAGGAAATGCCTGCCAGTCACCTCAAAGGAGAGAAAGTGCTGCTCTGTATTCAGTACCATTAAAGTAAGAGACATAAAAAAATAATAAGAAGAAAAAATAGGGCTCCTGGGTGGCTCAGTCAGTTAAGTGGCTGCCTTCAGCTCAGGTCATAATCCCAGGGTCCTGGGATTGAGTCCCACGTCGGGAAGTTTGCTTCTTCCTCTGCCTCTATTGCTCCCCCTGCTTGTATTCTATCTCTCTCTCTGTCAAATAAATAAAATCTTTTTAAAAGAAAATAATAATAATAATAATAACAATAATAATAAATAAAGTAAGATAAGTACATATTGGTTTCAATTTGAAATTTTAAAAGCCATGAGCAAGAAGGGTGTTTCTTTAAAGCCAAGAAAGGCAAAATGGGAAAAGAAATAATAGGTAGGCTCACTACAAAGAAGCAAACAACAAACACCTAAAAAATCCATATTTTGGCACTGCTTTATGAAGCTTTAATTAAAACCAACCCTTCTCGGGCGCCTGGGTGGCTCAGTTGGTTGAGCAACTGCTTTCGGCTCAGGTCATGATCCCGGAGTCCCGGGATCGAGTCCCGCATCGGGCTCCCAGCTCCACGGGAGTCTGCTTCTCTCTCTGACCTTCTCCTTGCTCATACTCTCTCTCACTGTCTCTCTCTCAAATAAATAAATAAAATATTAAAAAAAAAAAAAACAACCCTTCTCTAGTAGCTTGCACAGAAGTCAAACATACACACGCCTACAGGATTCCCATGAGTCTGGGCCAAATTCAATTATCAAGACAGTGTAGTAAAACACATAATTTTGTACATTTGGCTGCATAAAAGTCCATGTCTAAAACAATGTTTTATAATCCTGGAACAGAAAAAATGCTCTTACTCCAAGGATAACTGAGTTTTACTTGCCCCTTTTCCTTTTTTTACCTATTAATATTAAATAATTTTAATCAGTTACATAAAATCTTCAGTCTTACACACTACAGGATGATATCTGATTATTTATAAAGTTCCTAGGGTCAATGTGACATTAAAACAAAAAAATGAAAATTTTCCTTTTAATGAATATTCCAAGATTAAATTATTAACACATTGATCTTCAAATTGTTTTCTCTTCCCCAACTATCTTTCATACCTACCTTAAACTTTCTAATCTTTTCTATAATTAGCAGATCTTGTCCTACCTCTTTATCTATGCCCCTACCAACCACAATTCCTTCTAACCAGATCTTGTCCTACCTCTTTAACTATGCCCCTACCAACCACAATTCCTTCTAACCAAGTACTTCTAAAATATATATAATGGGATGCCTGGGTGGCTCAGTTGGTTAAGCCGCTGCCTTCGGCTCAGGTCATGATGCCAAGGTCCTGGGATCGAGTCCCACATCGGGCTCCTTGATCGGGGGGAGGCTGTTTCTCTCTCTACCTCTGCCTGCCACTCTGCTTGTGCGCTCGCTCCCTCTCTCTCTCTGACAAATAAATAAATAAACAAAATCTTTTAAAATATATATAAATACATGCAGGTATATATGCCAAACTGTGTGCATAGAGGTAAATATCTTTAAGTAGAATAATATCTCACTAGGCTAGTCATTAAGAAATTGTATCTTCAATGCATGAATTTACTAGAAAATTGGAAGCTTATCCTTTTAAATTCTAAAGCTCAGTTTAGACATATATACTTTACAATTAAATAGAAGCCACTGCAAAAATAACTTAAACAATGGCCCTAGCCAAGTCAAAAAGAAGATAGATATAAATATTGGAAAGGAAAAGAAAAAAAGGCAATTTATAATTATTTCAGAGCATGAAATGGACTCACACATGAACTCTTGAGGCAGCCAAACACATGACATTATGTGAATTTAACCTTTGTGATGACTGAGAACAACCAAAGTATTCTTCTTTTGAAAAATTATGTCAGTCAGCACTAATGAAGTATATAAGGTCAAATGCTGTTACTATACTAAACGGCCCCAGGCTACTAAGTTTTAAAACTATATATTTTTCTCTTTTTTTGTATCAAAAGTCAGATCTTCCAGGGTGTGTTCAGTTCTAGCAACACCTTTAATTTGCTATGCATTATAACCAAACTCAATAGTAAAGTTAGGTGACTTAGTAAAGTCAAGCGAGTATGCTCTTAGAAGCTTCAAAAGTATACTCTGAAGAAAAACACATGAGTTTTAGGACTCAGGCTTTTATAATACAGACTTCCTAGCCTACTCTCAAGTTCTCAGTTCTGCATATATGATATTCCTAGGAAAATAAAATTACAAGAGTTTCTGTGGGTTGGACAGGGGCAACTGCCTGGCTCAATAGGCAGAGCATCCAATTCTTAATCTCAGGGTCATGAGTTTGAGTCTCACATTAATTGTAGAGATTACTTAAAAAAAAATTTTAAACAAAAAAACTGTGATTGGATTAAACAAGGGCCATTTCATTTCATAATTAAGTCAAATAGAGCAAATTCAGGAGCAGTGGGTAAAGACATGATTTGTGTACTGAACATCATCATTGTTCTTTAATTCATTAGAAATTCCCTTATGTTTAAGGTAAGTGTTTTCACACATGTTCTCACACACAGACTAATCTGAACATCAATGCAACTAATGTCTTTAAGTTATGAATTGTAATATTTTAAAAACATTAAAGCAAAGGGAAAAAGAAATACTGTTTTATGTGCATAAATACAAACAACAAAGTTAATAAAAAATAATTTCTTTTTTTAAAGATTTACTTTTTTATTTGAGACAGAGTGAGCATGCAGTGGGGGAAGAAGCAGAGGGAGACAATCTTCAAGCTGATTCTCCACTGAGCTCAGAGCTCAACAGGGAGCTCAATCTCAGGATCTGTAAGATCACACCTGAACCAAAACCAAGAGTTGGGCACTTAACCAGCTGAGCCACCCAGGTGCCCTAATAAAAAACAATTTTTAAAAAGATTTTGTTTATTTACTTTAGAGAAAGAGAGAGAGCATGAGCAGGGGAAGGAGCAGAAAGGCAGGGAAAAGCAGACTCTGCACTGAGCACCAGCCTGACATGGGGCTTGAGCTCATGACCTTGAGATCATAAGCTGAGGCAAAAATCGAGTCCAAAGCTTAACTGACTGAGCCACCCAGGCACCCCCCCCCCAAAATTTCTAATCAAGAGTCCTTTGGGTACATTCCTAATGCAAATAAATAGGAAGAATCTACAATCAAAATGTCAAATAAAATGCCTCTAAAGCAATTTGCTCTTTGTTAGATTAGCCATTGATCATGATTCTAATCCACCAATAATTTTAACAAACTACCTTCCAAAGACCATTTCTAGCTATGGGTGGAGATGATTCTTAGTAGCTATCAGCCAACAACTCTCACATAACAACTGCACCACATCAAAACTCAAGGTGAGGGGCGCCTGGGTAGCTCAGTAGGTTAAAGCCTCTGCCTTCAGCTCAGGTCATGATCCCAGGGGTCCTGGGATGGAGCCCCGCATTGGGCTCTCTGCTCAGCAGGGAGCCTGCTTCCTCTTCTCTGCCTGCCTCTCTGCCTACTTGTGATCTCTGTCTGTCAAATAAATAAATAAAATCTTTTTTTTTTTTTAAAGATTTTATTTATTTATTTGACAGAGAGAGATCACAAGTAGATGGAGAGAGAGGCAGGCAGAGAGAGAGAGAGAGAGGGAAGCAGGCTCCCTGCTGAGCAGAGAGCCCGATGCGGGACTCGATCCCAGGACCCTGAGATCATGACCTGAGCCGAAGGCAGTGGCTTAACCCACTGAGCCACCCAGGCACCCTAAATAAATAAAATCTTAAAAAAAAAAAAAAAAAAAAACCTCAAGGTGGATTCACCAGCACTCTACCAAGTCTTATATACATGACAATATAAATTAGAAAAAACAGGTCCTTTGCAATTTTCATTGTCCTCTAACATTTCAGAAATACAATACTGATGTGACTCAAACTGTACCAATTTATTTTTACATAAATTTTATTTTACTTTTTACTTTACAGTTAGTTGCTAAATATATATAATATCCAAAGGTCACAAAGCACTGTTATATTACACATATGAAGTACACATTCAAGACATTATACAAAAATATTTTTCACATATAAAAATGGTAAAGATAAAAAAAAAAGTCTTGTTACCCAACGTTATCCAAATCCAGATAAATAGACTCTCATGCCTTGTTAAAAGGACTGTATCACCTCTGGTAAAATGTTCACTTATTGAATAGCAAGGAATAAATAATAATGTTCATCTATTAAGCCCTAAAGAAATAAGTGTCCTAGAGAAATAATAAAAATGTTTATTTCAGGATACATAGAAGCAAGTATCTGAAACAACTTTAGAAACAATAAAGGTGTAAATAACTTCTGTGTTCTATAGCCATTACCTAACTATCTGATGATATGGAATAATTTTTTCAATGTTAAGTGAAAAAAGAACACTAACCTATATAATCCAAATTTTTTTCAAACTTTATTTAAAACATACATTTTATATATACTCATAAAATCAGAACAAATTAGAAAGATGATTTGACTGCTAATAATGATTACTAACTAGAAGGTATTACATGTGGTTTTATTTTATTCTTTATACTGTTCAAATTTTTTTACAATGCTCCCATATGAAATAACCACATAAATTATTTTATTTTATTTTAAGATTTAATTTATTTTAGAGAGAGAGAGAGCACAAGCAGGAGGGAACAGAGGGAGAAGAACAGACTCTATGCTGACCACAAAGCTCAATTCAGGGCTCAATCCTGAGATCATGACCTGAGCCAAAATCAAAAGTCAAATGCTTAACTGACTGAGCCACCCACGTACCTCTCACATAAATTATTTTAAAACATGAATCAAGGGGCGCCTGGGTGGCTCAGTGGGTTAAGCCGCTGCCTTCGGCTCAGGTCATGATCTCAGGGTCCTGGGATCGAGTCCCGCATCGGGCTCTCTGCTCAGCGGGGAGTCTGCTTCCTCCTCTCTCTCTCTGCCTGCCTCTCTGCCTACTTGTAATCTCTCTCTGTCAAATAAATAAATAAAATCTTAAAAAAAAAAAAAAAGAACAAAATACTAACATTTAAAAAAAAAAAAAAAACCATGAATCAAACCAAATACCTAGTCCATATTCTCAAAATAGTGACAAGATATTGAGATAATGCTAAGAAAAAAAATTTAAGTAGGAAAACAATAAATAGTACACCATAGTTTTTTGTTTTTTTGTTTTTTTGTTTATTTATTTATTTGACAGACAGAGATCACAAGTAGGTAGAGAGGCAGGCAGAGAGAGAGAGAGGAGGAAGCAGGCTCCCGGCTGAGCAGAGAGCCCGATGTGGGACTCGATCCCAGGACCCTGAGATCATGACCTGAGCTGAAGGCAGAGGCTTAACCCACTGAGCCACCCAGGCGCCCAGTACAGCATATTGTTAACAAGAGAACTGAAGGGGTACCTGGGTGGCTCAGTCGGTTAAGCATCTGCCTTCCAGTCAGGTCATGATACCAGAGTGACAGAGCCCCACCTTAGGATCCCTGCTTCTCCCTCCTCCTCTGCCTCTTCCCCTGCTTGTGCTCATTCTCTGTCTCTCAAATAAATAAAAATCTTTAAACAAACAAGGGAACTGAATATATATATACACATGCTAGCATATATAAAGAAAAAGAATTTATAGGAATACACACCAAACTGCCCAATTTCTATCCAGATTAAAATCACCCTTAGAAAGCACATATACTGTGTTAAAAGAATACCTCTGTAAACAACTTACAGTAACAGAAAGTCTTATTAATATTGTTTAAATTAAAAACATTTGCAAAAAACATACACACACACACATTAACCCAAGAGATTAATGACACTGTCACCACAAAACCAAGTAGTTACTAATTAGAGGTACACATTATGTCAAAGTTAACAATATTTTATCTGTTATACTTTATTATGATACTACAATTCAATTACATTGGATGCAGAATATTCTAAAACTAGCAATCATATGTATGCTAATGTTATATATATTGTAGTCCTCCAAAAATTACTTTAAGTTGCAGAGTGACCTGCTTCCAGTAGAGGTCTTTGATCATTTAAAGACTAAAACTTTCTGGGCACCTGGGTGGCTCAGTGGGTTAAGCTGCTGTCTTCGGCTCGGGTCATGATCCCAGGCTCTTGGGATCGGGCCCTGCATCAGGCTCCCTGCTCAGTGGAGAGCCTGCTTCTCCCTCTGCCTGCTGCTCCCTGCTTGAGCTTTCTCTGCCTCTCTCTTTCAAATGAATAAATAAAATCTTTAAAACAAACAAACAAACAAACAAACTAAAACTTTCATGCACAGCATACATTTACTTCCTCTTGGGCACACAAGAGACTATTCTCCAGTCACAGATTTGAACTATCTGGTCACTCTACTCAAAGACAAAATTAAATCCTCTCAACCCTGTAACTGGAAGTCCTGGACACAGGATTGTATAACAATGTAGAGAATAAATACTATTTTTAATATAAAGGATCAACTGGACTCAATGTTCAGCTCCCCCCAAATATAAAAATACTTGATGGTTCTGAATAACCAACTCAATACCTTAAAATATTTTAGTACCAAAAACAAATTAATGCAAGTAAACCAAAGGCACACATAACGTGGAAGAACATGTCATATATAGAAACTGAAGATAAGAATTGAACCAAAGGCTAAAAATTCTGAATTCTAATCATGTATAAGTCAGTGACCCAAGTTAATACTTCTAAACCTTCTCAACCATAAATTGAGATTTATTCAAAAGTAAATTATAAAATGTTGGGAAAAAAAGAATTAAAACTTAAATTTTTTAACCAAAGAAAAAGAATTCATTGTCCTAACCTGCTCCACATTAAGACAAATCCCAACGGCCCTGATCAGTACTGGTACGACTGGCAACTTAGAAAAATTAAAAATATGATTAGTAACTGGACTGTGGTATTTTAATACTAAGGATGTAAACCTTAGTTTAATCATGGCTGAGTGCATAAAGAGGTTTATGCTGTCAGTACTGTCCTAACAAGGATACAGCACAGCCTTACCTACAAAATGCTTGAAAATGTGCAATTTTAGAAAAAGATTAATGCTTAAGTATTTATATAATAGAAATGTTATTTAGCATTTATCATACATTAATTAAAATATGTTAAGTCATAACATTTAATTTATATTAAATAAATACAGCAGAAATGTAGATATACTTCATGAAATACAATTTATGTTGAATCATTCTCAAATATTTCTACAGTAAATACTGAGCTCTTATTTTAACCATATTATTCCTTACTTCATTCAAGATGATTATCTTGGTGGGATGCCTGAGTGGCTCCATTGGTAAAGCAACTGCCTTTGGGTCTAGTCGTGATCCAAGGGTCCTAGGATCAAGTCCCATATTTCTCCCTCTCCCGCCCCTCCCCATTTGTGGTCAAGCTCTCCCTGACAAATAAATAAAATGATAACAAAACAAAACAAAAAAACCAGGGGTGCTTGGGTGGCTCAGGCATTAAGCGTCTGCCTGCCTTCAGGTGAGGTCCTCATCCCAGGGTCCTGGGATTGCCCCACATTGGGCTCTCTGCTCCACGGGAACCCTGCTTTTCCCCCTCCCTCTCCCAATCCTCCTGCTTGTGTTCCCTCTCTCACTGCTGCTCTTGCTGTCAAATAAATAAATAAAATCTTTTAAAAATATATAAAAATAATCATCTTGGTTACATGCTCATTTTTCAGATCTTAGTATTTTCATCTTTTATTATCTGAAAAAGCAGTATTATGACAGTCTTCATTTTGTAAGTTATATTGAAAACGCTTAATAGGGGCACCTGGGTGGCTCAGTGGTTTAAAACCTCTGCCTTTGGCTTGGGTCATGATTCCGGGGTCCTGGGATCAAGTCCTGCATCGGGCTCTCTGCTCAGCGGGGAGCCTGCTTCCCTTCCTCTCTTTCTGCCTGCCTCTCTGTCTACTTGTGATCTCTGTCTGTCAAATAAACAAATAAAATCTTTAAAAAAAAATGCTTAATTAAAAGCAACAATTCAGGGCACCTGGGTGGCTCAGTAGGTTAAAGCCTCTGCCTTCAGCTAGGGTCATGATCTCAGGGTCCTGTGATAAAGCCCCGCATGGGGCCCTCTGCTCAGCGAGGAGCCTGCTTCCCCACCCCACCCCCCGCCTGCCTCTCTGCCTACTTGTTGATCTCTCTCTCTGTCAAATAAATAAAATCTTAAAAAAAAAAAAAAAAAAAGGCAGGGCGCCTGGGTGGCTCAATGCGTTAAAGCCTCTGCCTTCGGCTCAGGTCATGGTCTCAGGGTCCTGGGATCCAGCCCCGCATCAGGCTTCTCTGCTCAGCTGGGAGCCTGCTTCTTCCTCTCTCTCTGCCTGCCTCTCTGCTTACCTGTAATCTCTGTCTGTCAAATAAATAAATAAAATCTTTTTTAAAAAAGCAAAAATTCAGGTATCTATTCACTTGAAAAGTTTTATTTGGTTCTTATATCCATTCTCTCCTCGGTATTTTCACATCTACCTTTAAAACCATCAACTTTTTTTTTTTTTTAAGATTTTATTTATTTATTTGACAGAGAGAGATCACAAGTAGGCAAAGAGGCAGGGCAGGTGGAGGAAGCAGGCTCCTTGCTGAGCAGAGAGCCTGATGCAGGGCTCGATCCCAGGACCCTGGGATCATGACCTGAGCCGAAGGCAGAGGCTCTAACCCACTGAGCCACCCAGGTGCCTCAAATCCTTCAACTTTTTACTAAATGTTTTTAAAGATCTTCTGCACTAATTCTATCATCTCATCATTTCTAGGTCTATTTCTATTGACTGGTTTTTCTTCTGGTTATACTTTCCTACCTATTTGCATAAGTAAATAACACAAAATTCAGAATAGTGTTTCCTAGAAGGTCAGAAAAAGAAAGGGGCACGTAAGAGTCTTCTTAGGTACTGGTAATGTCCTATTTCTTTATTTGAGTGATGCGTATGCAGTGTTCACTTCTAGTCTTTAAACTATACATGACCCTTTATGCAGTAAACCCTTTATGTACTCCTTGAAAAAATGTTATAAAAATTAAGTAGGATGCTCTGCAGAGATTCAGTAGGAAAACTAAAAACCGAAGGGAGCGGAGGGAGAACATCATCAAAAATAGCAGAGTAGGGAACTCTCTGGGACCCATCCCTCCACAAAAACAAGCAACAAATAACCTGGTAAAAACTGTCAGAATCAACTTTTGCAGAACCTTGAATGTAACCCCCAAACTCACAACAACCAAAAGAAGATTAGCAAAGAAAGAACCCATGACATTGCAATAAAAGAGTGTTATAGGGGATGCTCTGAGTGGCCAGGTCGGATAGGTGTCTGCCTTCAGCTAAGGTTATGATCAGCATCCTTGGATCGAGTCCTGCATCAAGACCTGCATCGGGAGTGGGGGCGGGGGTTGGGGAGGGCAGTTCCTGCTCAGGAGGAGTCTGCTTCTCCTTCTCTCTCAGTCCTTCCCCCACCTGCTCACACGCAACACTCTCTCTCTCTCAAAAAATAAATAAAATATATATTTTTAAAAAGTGTTACAATTAAAAAGATTATCCACCATGACCAGGTGGGATTCATCCCTGGGTTACAAGGATGGTTCAACATTTGTAAATCAGTCAATGTAATAGAATAAATCAATAAGAGAATAGAGAAGAACCACATGGTCCTCTCAATTGATGCAGAAAAAGCATTTGACAAAATCCAGCATCTGTTCCTGATTAAAATGCTTCAAAGTAGGGCACCTGGGTGGCTCAGTGGGTTAAGCCGCTGCCTTCGGCTCAGGTCATGATCTCAGGGTCCTGGGATCGAGTCCCGCATCGGGCTCTCTGCCCAGCAGGGAGCCTGTTTCCTCCTCTCTCTCTCTGCCTGCCTCTCTGCCTACTTGTGATCTCTCTCTGTCAAATAAATAAATAAAATCTTTAAAAAAAAAAAATGCTTCAAAGTATAAGGGTAGAGGGAACATTCCTGAACTTCATAAAATCTATCTATGAAAGACACACAGCAAATATCATCCTCAATGGGAAAAAGAGCACAGCCTTCCCGTTGAGATCAGGAACACGACAAGGATGCCCACTCTCACCACTCTTATTCAACATAGTATTAGAAGTCCCAGCAACAGCAATCAGACAACAAAGAGAAATAAAAGGTATCCAAATTGGCAATGAAGAAGTCAAACTCTCTCTCTTCGCAGATGACATGATTCTTTATATGGAAAACCTAAAAGATTCCACCCCCAAACTACTAGAATTCATACAGCAATTCAGTAACGTGGCAGGATACAAAGTCAATGTACAGACATCAATGGCTTTCTTTCTTTCTTTCTTTCTTTCTTTTTTTTAATTTATTTGACAGACAGAGATCACAAGTAGGCAGAGAGGAAGGCAGAGAGAGAGAGGAGGAAGCAGGCTCCCTGCCGAGCAGAGAGCTCAATGTGGGGCTCGATCCCAGGACCCCAGGATCATGACCTGAGCTGAAGGCAGAGGCTTTAATCCACTGAGCCACCCAGGCGCCCCCATCAGTGGCTTTCTTATACACTAACAATGAAAATACAGAAAGGGAAATTAGAGAATCGATTCCATTTACTATAGCACCAAGAACCGTAAGATACGTGGAATAAACCTAACCAAAGAGGTAAAGGATCTGTACTCGAGGAACTACAGAACACTCATGAAAGAAACTGAAGAAGACACAAAAAGATGGAAGACCATTCCATGCTTTTGGATCAGAAGAATAAACATTGTTAAAATGTCTATACTGCCTAGAGCAATCTATACTTTTAATGCCATTCCGATCAAAATTCCACCAGTATTTTTCAAAGAGCTGGAGCAAATAATCCTAAAATTTGTATGGAATCAGAAGAGACCCTGAATTGCTAAGGAAATGTTGAAAAACAAAAATAAAACTGGCAGCATCATGTTATCTGATTTCAAGCTTTACTACAAAGCTGTGATCACCAAGACAGCATGGTACTGGCATTAAAAAAAAAAAAAAAAAAAAAAAAAAAAAACAACAAACCACATAGTGGAACAGAGTAGAGAGCCCAGATATGGACTCTCAACTCTATGGTCAAATAATCTTCAACAAAGCAGGAAAAAATATACAGTGGAAAAAAGACCATCTCTTCAATAAATGGTGCTGGGAAAATTGGACAGCTATATGTAGAAGAATGAAACTTGACCATTCTCTTACACCGTACACAAAGATAAACTCGAAATGGATAAAAGACCTCAATGTGAGACACGAATCCATCAGAATCCTACAGGAGAACATAGGCAGTAACCTCTCGATTATCAGCCACAGCAACTTCTTTCAAGATATGTCTCCAAAAGCAAAGGAAACAAAAGCAAAAATGAACTTTTGGGACTTCATCAAGATCAAAAGCTTCTGCACAGCAAAGGAAACAGTCAACAAAACAAAGAGGCAACCCACGGAATGGGAGAAGATATTTGCAAATGACAGTACAGACAAAAGGTTGATATCCAGGATCTATAAAGAACTTCTCAAACTCAACACGCACAAAACAGATAATCATATCAAAAAATGGGCAGAAGATATGAACAGACACTTCTCCAATGAAGACATACAAATGGCTATCAGACACATGAAAAAATGTTCATCATCACTAGCCATCAGGGAGATTCAAATTAAAACCACATTGAGAGGGGTGTCTGGGTGGTTCAGTGGGGTAAAGCCTCTGCCTTCAGCTCAGGTCATGGTCTCAGGGTCCTGGGATCCAGCCCCGCATGGGGCTCTCTGCTCAGCAGGGAGCCTGCTTCCTCCTCTCTCTGCCTGCCTCTCTGCCTACTTGTGATCTCTGTCAAATAAATAAATAAAATCTTAAAAAAAAAAACAAAACCACATTGAGATACCACCTTACACCAGTTAGAATGGCTAAAATTAGCAAGACAGGAAACAACATGTGTTGGAGAGGATGTCGAGAAAGGGGAACCCTCTTACACTGTTGGTGGGAATGGAAGTTGGTGCAGCCACTTTGGAGAAGAGTGTGGAGCTTTCTCAAGAAATTAAAAATAGGGACGCCTGGGTGGCTCAGTTGGTTAAGCAGCTGCCTTCGGCTCAGGTCATGATTCCAGCGTCCTGGGATCGAGTCCCACATCGGGCTCCTTGCTCTGCAGGGAGCCTGCTTCTCTCTCTGACTCTGCCTTCCACTCTGTCTGCCTGTGCTTGCTCTCACTCGCTCTCTCTCTGACAAATAAATAAATAAAATCTTAAAAAAAAAAAAGAAAAAAAAGAAATTAAAAATAGAGATTCCCTATGACCCTGCAATTGCACTACTAGGTATTTACCCCAAAGATACAGATGTAGTGAAAAGAAGGGCCATCTTGGGGTGCCTTAGTGGGTTAAAGCCTCTGCCTTTGGCTCAGGTCATGATCCCAGGGTCCTGGGATCGAGCCCTGCATTGGGCTCTCTGCTTAGCAGGGAGCCTGCTTACTCCTCTCTCTCTCTGCCTGCCTCTCTGCCTACTTGTGATCTGTCTGCCAAATAAGTAAATAAAATCTTAAAAAAAAAAAAAAGGGCTATCTGTGGTCCATGTACACTATGGAGTATTATGCCTCCATCAGAAAGGATGAATACCCAACTTCTGCAGCAACATGGACGGGACTGGAAGAGATTATGCTGAGTGAAATAAGTCAAGCAGAGAGAGTCAAGTATTATATGGTTTCACTTATTTGTGGAGCATAACAAATAACATGGAGGATATAGGGAGAAGGAGAGAAGGGAGCTGAGGGAAATTGGAAGGGGAAGTGAACCATGAGAGACTATGGACTCTGAAAAACAATCTGAGGGTTTTGAAGGGGGCGGGAGGTGGAGGCAGCCAGGTGGTGGGTATTAAGGAGGGCAAGTATTGCATGGAACACTGGGTGTGGTGCAAAAACAATGAATTCTGTTATGCGGAAAAGAAATAAAATAAATAAATAAATAAATAAATAAATAAATAAAAATGTTACAGGATTTTATGTCACCTGCCTATCATCCCCTACTCTCTAGTTCAGCAGGGGCAGTGAGCATGGCAGCTGCACTTCTGGTACAGGCTGATAGTACCAAGGGAGCAATACAAACCTTAGTCTCCAAGAACTGTGACTGAATGTTAGGACCTGACTGGCAGCTTCCTGGAGGACTGGCACAAGGACTTTGCCTTTGTTCTGCCTGACTTGGAGCACTTCCAGGGCAAGCAGCCTGGGTAAAAGAAAACAGGGAAGGGAGAGACTGAAAAAGGAGGTAGGTAGGGAGAAATGAGCTTTGTAAGCTCTCAGACATAAAAAGGATTCAAAAAGGATACATATATGCCCAAGTCTGGATATATGCATAGAAAGAAGACCCTAAGTTGGAGTGCCTAGATGGCTCAGTCATTAAGCGTCTGCCTTCAGCTCAGGTCATGATCCCAGGGTCCTGGGATCGAGCCCTATGTCAGCTTCCTGGTCACCAGGAGGCCTGCTTCTTCCTCTCCCACTCCCCCTGCTTATATTCCCTCTCTCTCTGTCAAATTAATAAATAAAATCTTTAAAAAAAAAAAAAAAGACCCTAAATTTTCACCCCTACCTCACTGCCAGGCTCCACACAAATGGGTAGTGAAGGATAAGGCAGGGTTTTAAGTGGCCTGGCTTAGTGTTGAAGGAATATTCAAACACAGAACTATTTAGTCAAAACTGAAAGAGTATTATTTCCTGTTTTGGGCTACAGGTATTCAAGGAAATATAGTCAAAATGCTAGTTGAATACTAAGATAATGAAACATAGATTCCAAGGATCACAGATGACTAAGAATATATACTTTACAAAAATAGTTTAGAAAAGACCCAAAACAAAAAACAAACAGTAACAACCCACAATGAGCAGTGACAAGGAAGATATCTGATGTCTAGAGGTACTCCACAATAATATTCAAAATGTACAGTTCTCAACAAAAAAATTATGAGGCATGCAAAGAAAAACCAGTCTGGCTCATTCACAGGAATAAAGAAATTAATACAGGGGTGCCTGGGTGGCTCAGTGGGTTAAGCCGCTGCCTTCGGCTCAGGTCATGAT
The DNA here is from genome assembly GCF_009829155.1 of Mustela erminea. Lineage (NCBI taxonomy): Eukaryota > Metazoa > Chordata > Mammalia > Carnivora > Mustelidae > Mustela > Mustela erminea. Next base: position 45,594,427 of record NC_045618.1, read on the forward strand.
CTCAGGGTCCTGGGATCGAGTCCCGCATCGGGCTCTCTGCTCAGCAGGGAGCCTGCTTTCTCCTCTCTCTCTCTGCCTGCCTCTCTGCCTACTTGTGATCTCTCTCTGTCAAATAAATAAATAAAATCTTTAAAAAAAAAAAAAAAAAAAAAAAAAAAAAAAAAAAAAGAAATTAATACAGAAAATGTCCCTGATGGGGCGCCTAGGAGGTTCAGTGGGTTAAGCCTCTGCCTTACGCTCAGGTCATGATCTCAGGGTCATGGGATCAAGTCCCACATCGGGCTCTCTGCTCAGCAGGGAGCCTGCTTCCCCCACTTCTCTCCCTGCCTCTCTGCCTACTTGTGGTCTCTCTCTCTGTCAAATAAATAAATAAAATGTTTTTTAAAAGAAAGAAAGAAAGAAAGAAAATGTCCCCGAGGAAACCCAGGCAAAGGAAACCAGAAAGAACGAAAGGAAAACAAGAAAAAAGTATCTCACCAAGAAGAAACATCAGGAAAGAAATATAAATTATTTTAAAAAAAAATCAAATTGAGGGGGAGGGTAAAAAGAAAATCAAATTGAAATTCAGGACCTCAAAGTATAGTAACTGAGGTACACCTGGGTGGCTCAGTCAGTTAGGTGTCTGCCTTTGGCTCAAGTCATAATCCCCGGGTTCTGGGGATCAAGCCCCGCATGGCATCCCTTCTTGTCAGGAAGTCTACTTCTCCCTCTCCCTCTGTCTGCTACTCTGCCTACTTGTGCTCTCTATCTCTCTGTCAAATAAATAAATAAAATCTTATATAAAAAAAGAAATCATGGAGGCCATAAAGCAGTGGGATAACTTATTTTCAAGTGTTGAAAGTAACAGTTAACCAAAAAATCTATATCCAGCAAAACTTTTCTTCAAAAATGAAAAAAAATTAAAGATGCTCCCAGAAAAACAAAAGGTAAAGCTTTCATCACAAGAACTGCTCTAGGGGTGCCTGGGTGGCTCAGTCATTAAACATCTGCCTCCAACTCAGGTCATGATCCCAGGGTCCTGGGATCAGCCTGCATTGGGCTCCCTGCTCAGCCGGAGGCCTGCTTTTTCCTCTCCCACTCCCCCTGCTTGTGTTCCCTCTCTTGCTGTCTGTCTCTCTGTCAAATAAATAAATAAAATCTTGAAAGTAACAACAACAAAAAAACCCCCAACAACAAAAAAGAAGAGCCACTTTACAAGAAATTTAATAGATGGTTCTTTGGGCCAAAATGAAAGGATACTCGATAGTACCTTTAAAATCATATAAAGAAATAAAGAATAAGAGAAAGCTATATAAATATATATACAAACCAGTATTATTGCATCAAAGGTTTTTTAAAGATTTTATGTATTTGACAGAGACAGAGAGAGAGAGACAGCGCATGCACACAAACAGGCAGAGCAGCAGGCAGAGGGAGAAGGAGAAGCAGACTCCTCACTGAGCAGGAAGCCCAATGTGGGACTTGATCCCAGGACCCTAGGATCACGACCTGAGCTGAAGGCAGCCGCTTAATCTACTGAGCCACCCAGGTGCCCAGCATCAGTGGTTTTTAACTCTGTTTTGGCTTCAATGATTTGAAAGAAAAATGCCTAAACTAATAATATGCATTTATAACTAAACACCTCTTTAACAGGAACACATGTATAAAGACAACACAATGTATAAGGTGTAATTCTAACAATAACAAAAGGGGGAGGGAGCAGAGCTATACAGGAGCAATGTGTCTGTATACCTGCTGCAACTAAGTTGATATTCAAGTTCAAACTTGACTGTCCCAAGATTGAGATGTTAACTGTAATCCCCAGAGTAATATTAAGGAAAACCTTTACAAAAAAGAGGAGAACAAAGCAGTACAAAACTAACTGGAAATGAAGGCAATGATAAAGGACCTGAGAAACAATAAATATATATATAAAACAGAAAACAAATAGCTAAATAGCAGAAACGAGTCCTAAATACCAGAAACAACTCCTTCCTTTTCAGTTACTTTAAATGTAAATAGGTTAAATTCTCCCATTAAAAGGTAGAGACTGGGGTGCCTGGGTGGCTCAGTGGGTTAAAGCCTCTGCCTTGGGCTCGGGTCATGATCCCAGGGTCCTGGGTTCGAGCCCCGAGTAGGACTCTCTGCTCAGCAGGGAGCCTGCTCCCTCCTCTCTCTCTCTACCTGCCTCTCAGCCTACTTGTGATCTCTGTCTGTCAAATAAATAAATAAAATCTTTAAAAAATAATAATAATTAAAATAAAAAAATAAAAGGTAGAGACTGGCATAATGGAGAACAATCCCAACTAAATGTTATTTACACAACCCTCAATTTATATCAAAAGACACAATGGTTAAAAGTAAAAGGATGAAAACAGACCTCACAATTACAAACATGTCTAATAAGAGTCACAAAATATGGGACGCCTGGGTGGCTCAGTTGGTTGGACGACTGCCTTCGGCTCAGGTCATGATCCTGGAGTCCTGGGATCGAGTCCCGCATCAGGCTCCCAGCTCCATGGGGAGTCTGCTTCTCTCTCTGACTTTCTCCTCGTGAATGCTCTCTCTCACTGTCTCTCTCTCAAGTAAATAAATAAAATCTTTAAAAAATAAAAAAAAATTAAAAAAAAAAGTCACAAAATATAGGAAGCAAAAACTGACAGAACTGAAGGGAGATACTGACAATTCTACCATAACAATTAGAGACTTTCACACTCCATTTTCAACAATGGATAGAACAATCAGAGAGAAGATAAATAAGGATATAGAGTATTTGCACAATACTATGAACTATAACCCTCATAGACATATACAGACACTCCACTCAACAAAGCAGAATACATATTTTTCTCCAGTGTACATGGAACATTCTCCAGGAGAGATAATACATTAGAACACAAAACAATTCTCAATAAATTTTAAAAGACTGAAAGCATACAAAGTATCATTTATGATAACAGAATGACACTGGTATCAATTAACAGAAGAAAAATTGGAAAATCCATAAACAGTAAAAACTTAACAACATAATCTTAAACAACAAATGGTTCAGAGATTACCCAAAAAAAGGGGGAAAAAAAGAAAATTACAAGAAAAATTAGAAAATAACCCGAGACAAATTAAAACAAAAACACAACATACTGAAACTTATGACATATAGTGAAAGCAGTGTGAAGAGGTCAATTTATACATAAAAATGCTACATTAAACAAGATCCCGAATTGATACTCTGAAGTTTACACCTAAAAGAACTAGAAAAAGTTAAATCCAAAGCTAACAAAAGAAAAGACATAATAAAGATTCAAGTGGAGGTAAAAAAGAAAATAAACAACAGAATCAAACAAAACCAAAAGCTATTTCTTTGAAAAGATCAACAAAACTGGCAAACTTTTAATCAGACTGACTATCAAAAAAAAGAAGACCCAGGGCGCCTGGGTGGCTCAGTGGGTTAAGCCGCTGCCTTCGGCTCAGGTCATGATCTCAGGGTCCTGGGATCGAGTCCCGCATCGGGTTCTCTGCTCCGCGGGGAGCCTGCTTCCTCCTCTCTCTCTCTCTGCCTGCCTCTCTGCCTACTTGTGATCTCTCTGTGTCAAATGAATAAATAAAATATTTAAAAAAAAAAAAAAAAAAAAAAAAAGAAGACCCAAAGTACTAACTTCATAGATGAAAGTAGTGACAAGGCTACAGACCTTAACAACAGAGGGGTTACAAAAGGAAACTACCAGAATTGCACACCAACAAATCAGATAATGTAGATGAAATGGACATGGTCCTATAAACACACAAAGGAACAAAACTCATTCCAGAAGAAATAGAAATCTGAACAGACCTGCAACAAATAAAGACTAAATCACCAGTCAAACTTCCCACCCAGAAAAGTCCAGGACTACATGACTTCACTGATAAATTCTACCAAATTTCAAAAAAATAATTAACAATCTTTCTCAAACTCTCCCAAAATCCAGAACAGAATACTTCCTAACTCATTCTGTGAAGCCAGGATTTCCTTGATAACCAAAGCCAGATAAAAACATCCCAAGAAAATTACAGACCAATATAGTTGTAAAAATCCTCAATAAAATACTAGTGAAGGTAATCCAACAACGTATTAAGAGGATTACACATTATGACAAACAGCTTTATTCCAGGTGGGTCAACTATAAAAATCAATGAATATAATACACCCATTAACAGAATGAAGGAGAAAAACCATATGATCATCAGTATTGATGCCAAAAAAAAAAAAAAAAGCAGGGTGCCTGGGTGGCTTAGTCTCTTAAGAGTCCAACCTTTGATTTTGGCTCAGGTCATGGTATCATGGTTGTCAGATTGAGCCCCACATCCAACTCTGTGCTCAGCAGGGAATCTGCTCGAGATTCTCTCTCCCTCTACCCCTCCCTCTGGTTGTGCTCATACTCTCCTCACTCAAATAAATAAATCTTTAAGAAAAATCGATTAGATAAAATTCTATCATGATAAAAACACTCAAACTAGAAATAGAAAAGAACTTCATCGGCTCAGTGGGTTAAAGCCTCTGCCTTTTTTTTTTTTTTTTAAAGATTTTATTTATTTATTTGACAGACAGAGATCACAAGTAGGCAGAGAGGCAGGCAGAGAGAGAGAGAGGGAAGCAGGCTTCCTGCGGAGCAGAGAGCCGGATGCAGGGCTCGATCCCAGGACCCTGAGATCATGACCCGAGCCGAAGGCAGCAGCCCAAACCACTGAGCCACCCAGGCGCCCCAAGCCTCTGCCTTAAAGCCTCTGCCTTCAGCTCAGGTCCTGTTCCCAGGGTCCTGGGATCAAGCCCTGCATCAGGCTCTCTGCTCAGCAGGGAGCCTGCTTCTCCTTCTCTCTGCCTGCCTCTCTGCCTACTTGTAATCTCTGTCAAATAAATAAATGGAATCTTTTTTTTTTAAAGATTTTATTTATTTATTTGACAGAGCGAGATCATAAGTAGGCAGAGAGGCAGGCAGAGAGAGGAGGAAGCAGGCTCCCTGCCAAGCAGAGAGCCCGATGTGGGACTCGATCCCAGGACCCTGAGATCATGACCTGAGCCAAACGCAGAGGCTTAACCCACTGAGCCACTCAGGCGCCCAATAAATGAAATCTTAAAAAAAAAGAAAAGAACTTCAACATAATAAAATGTTTCTATGAAAATCCCCCAGTTGGTATACTGAACAGCAAAAGATGAAAAGCTTTCCCCGATGGGCGCCTGGGTGGCTCATGGGTTAAGCCGCTGCCTTCGGCTCAGGTCATGATCTCAGGGTCCTGGGATCGAGTCCCGCATCGGGCTCTCTGCTCAGCAGGGAGCCTGCTTCCTCCTCTCTCTCTGCCTGCCTCTCTGTCTACTTGTGTTCTCTGTCAAATAAATAAATAAAACCTTTAAAAAAAAAAAAAAGAAAAAAAAGAAAAGCTTTCCCCGAGATAAGGAAGACCAGAATGCTCTCATTTGCCACCCCTATTACACAATGTACTAGAAGTTCTAGCCAGGACAATTAGGCAAATAAATAAATAAATAAATAAATAAATTTTTAAGGGAAAGAAAAAGCCATCCAAGTTGGCCAGAAGAATAAAATTATCTCTATCCACAGAGGACAGGATCCTATATAAGAAAACCTAAAGAGGGACGCCTGGGTGGCTCAGTTGGTTGGACGACTGCCTTCGGCTCAGGTCATGATCCTGGAGTCCCGGGATCGAGTCCCGCATCGGACTCCCAGCTCCATGGGGAGTCTGCTTCTCTCTCTGACCTTCTCCTCGCTCATGCTCTCTCTCACTGTCTCTCTCTCAAGTAAATAAATAAAATCTTTAAAAAAAAAAAAAAAAAAAGAAAACCTAAAGAAGGGGCACCTGGGTGGCTCAGCGGGTTAAAGCCTCTGCCTTTGGCTCAGGTCATGATCCCAGGGTCCTGGGATTGAGCCCCACATCGGGCTCTCTGCTCAGCAGGGAGCCTGCTTCCCCTTCTTTCTCTGCCTGCCTCTCTTGTCTACTTGCGATCTCTCTCTGTCAAGTAAATAAAATTAAAAAAAAAAAAAAAAAGAAAACCTAAAGAATATATACACAAAAATTGTTAGCAGTAATAAATTCAGCACAAAAATCAGTTGTATTATTATATACCAAAAATGAATAATTTGAAAATGAAATAAAGAAAACAATTCCAGTTATTATAGAATCAAGAAAATAATATAGTTAGGAATAAATTTATCTAAAAAGGTGTAAGCATTGTACACTGAAAACTAGAGGAAAAACGCTGAAAGAAAATAATACCAAAATAAATGGAAAGATATCCTGTTGTCCATAGTTTGGAAAACTTAATATTATTATGATAGTACAGCTCAAAGCAATCTACAGATTCAAAGCAATCCCTGTCAAAATCCCAATGGTTTTTACAGAAATGGAAAATCTGTTCCTAAAATTCATGTACAGATTGCCAGTTTCTACTCTGACATGCAGAGATCATGCAATCATGGTTCCTGTTCCTTATAAGAGGAAAAGTGAAGGGGCGCTTGGGTGGCTCAGTAGGTTAAAGCCTCTGCCTTCGGCTCTGGTCATGATCCCAAGGTCCTGGGATCAAGGCCCGCATCGGGCTCTCTGCTCAGCAGGGAGCCTGCTTCCTCCCCTCTCTCTGCCTGCCTCTCTGCCTACTTGTAATTTCTGCCTGTCAAATAAACAAACAAACAAACAAACAAAATCTTTAAAAAAAAAAAAAAAAGTGAAAAACAAAACCTTTTCTTAGATTCACCAGAGAACTGAGGTCACTGGGTAAACCATTGTCCTGAGAATTAGAGAGGAAAAGAGGATAGGGAGAATCAAAGTTTATTAAAAGCAAAAGCCTGGGGCGTCTCGGTGGCTCAGGGGGTTAAAGCCTCTTTCTTGGGCTCAGGTCATGATCCCAGGGTCCTGGGATCGAGCCTCGCATCAGGCTCACTGCTCAGCGGGGAACCTGTTTCTTCCTCTCTCTCTCTCTACCTGCTCTCTGCCTACTTGTGATCTGCCTGTCAAATAAATAAATTAATTAAAAAAAAAAAAAAAAAAAAAGCAAAAGCCTAGGACCATAAGCCCATCGCTGGAGACATTATTTCTTCTCACCAACCATACACACAAGGAGAGAATAGGATGAAATATTTAAAGTGGTGAAAGCACAATAGCCAAAATATGGAAAGAGCCCAGATATACACTGACAGATGAATGGGTAAAGAAGTGGTATATATATATACGATGGAATATTATGTGGCCATCAAAAAAATGAAATCTTACCATTTGCAACAATGTGGATGGAACTAGAGGGTACTATGCTAAGCGAAATAAGTCAGTCAGAGAAATACAATTATCGCATGATCTCACTGATATGTGGAATTTGAAATATAAGGCAGAGGATCATAGGGAAAGAGAGGAAAAAATGAAATAAGAAGAAACCAGAGAGGGAGACAAACTGTAAGAGACTCTTAATCTCAGGAAACAAACTGAAGGTTACTGGAGTGGGAGGCGGGGTGGGAGGGATGGGGTGGCTGGGTAATGGGCACTGGGGAGGGTATGTGCTGTGGTGAGCACTATGAATTGTTAAGACTGATGAATCACAGAGCTGTACCCCAGAAAAAAATAATACATTATACATTAATAATTAAAAATGTGAAATTAGGGGCACCTGAGTGGCTCAGTGGGTTAAAGCCTCTGCCTTCGGCTCAGGTCATGATCCCAGGGTCCTGGGATGGAGCCCCACATCAGGCTCTCTGCTCAGCGGGGAACCTGCTTCCTCCTCTCTCTCTGCCTGCCTCTCTGCCTACTTGTGATCTCTGTCTGTCAAATAAATAAATTTTTTAAAAAAACTTTAAGGGGTGCCTGGGTGGCTCAGAGGGTTAAAGCCTCTGCCTTCGGCTCAGATCATGATCCCGGAGTCCTGGGATCGAGCCCCGCATCGGGCTCCCTGCTCATCGGGGAGCCTGCTTCCCCTCCTTTCTCTCTGCCTGCCTCTCTTCCTGCTTGTGATCTCTGTCAAGTAAATAAATAAAATCTTTAAAAAAAAAAAAACTTTAAAAAAGTGAAATTAATTAAATACATAAATAAAAAATAAAAGTAAAAAAATCAAGTGATGAAAGCAAAAAACCAACCTAGAATTCTCTGTCAGTGTAATTATCCTTCAACAGTGGAGGAGAAATAAAAGCTTTCCCAAACAACAATAGAGGGATTTGTCATCAGTAGACCTGCCTTGCAAGAAATATAAAAAAAAGTTCTTCAGAAGGAAGATGACATAGATCAAAACCTTGGATCAACAGAAAGAAGACCATTTGAGAAGGAATAAGTGATGGCAAAATGAAATTTTTTTTCTTTTTCTTAACAGATCTAATACGTAAGTATTGGTCCAAAATAACAATAGCAACAATTTATTTGGTAACTATAGTTTGGATAATTAAGTCACAAAAATGTTATGAGGAAAAAAAAATGTTATGAGAAACAGGAACGAGGAAATGGGAATCCTGTTTTTAGATACCTGCATGAATCATGAAGCAATCTAGTATTACTTGGATGTGGACTTAGTTATAAATGTATAATGTAAACCATAGGGCAACCACTAAAAACATTTTTTTTTAAAGATTTTATTTATTTATTTGACAGAGAGAGATCACAAGTAGGCAGAGAGGCAGGCAGAGAGAGAGAGAGGAGGAAGCAGGCTCCCTGCCGAGCAGAGAGCCCGATGCGGGACTCGATCCCAGGACCCTGAGATCATGACCTGAGCCGAAGGCAGCAGCTCAACCCACTGAGCCACCCAGGCGCCCTAAAAACATTTTAAAATTCATACACAGTTGTAAGGGACAACAAACAGCCAGAATACAACCTTGGAAAATCTTGAAAAATAAAATTGGAGAGCTTATACTTTATGATTTTAAAACTACCACAAAGCTTAATAATCAGAACAATGTGGTACTGGCATTAAGATAGATATACAGAGGGACACTTGGGTGGCTCAGTTGGTTAAGCAGCTGCCTTCGGCTCAGGTCATGATCCCAGCGTCCTGGGATCGAGTCCCACATCAGGCTCCTTGCTCGGCAGGGAGCCTGCTTCTCCCTCTGCTTCTGTCTGCCATTCTGTCTGCCTGTGCTCACTCTCTCTCTCTCTGACAAATAAGTAAAATCTTAAAAAAAAAAAAAAAAGATAGATATACAGATCAAGAGAATAAAAGAGTCCAGAAATAAGCCCATACATCTATAAGGAACTGATTTTCAACAAGAACGCCAAGAGCATTCACTGGGGAAAGAAAGGACAAATAATACTGGGACAACTGGATACCCACCTGCAAAAGAATGGAGCTGGCCCTTAACCTCACAATGTACAACTCAAAGTAGATCAAAGACCAAACATATAAGAGCTAAAAGTATCACACTCTTAGAAGATACACAGATGACCAAAAAGCACACAAAGTGATGCTCAGCATCACTAATCACTAAGGAAATGCAAACCAAAACCACAAGACACCACTACATACCTAATAGCAAGGCTATACTAAAAAAATAAAAGGGGAAAAAAAAAAAAAAGAAAGAAAGAAAATAACTGTTGGCCAGGATGTGGAGAAATTAGAATCCTGTGTACTGTTGCTGGGAATGTGAAATGATACATCAGCTATAAAAACCATGTTTGCTTCCTCAAAAGAGTTAAACACAGAATCACCACATAACCCAGCAGCTCTACTTCTGAGTTTATGTCCAAAGAAGTGAAAGCAGGAATTCAGATATTTGTACAGAGATAAATGTTCAATAGCATTTAGTTGGGGAAAATGAAATAGTCTGGTGATAGCGGTGATGTGTCACACAACCATGTGAATGTACTTGAAGGCACAGAATTGTACATTTTAAGATGGTTAAAATGGAATATTCTCTATGTACATATGCCACAAATTTTTAATTAAAAAAAAAAAATTTAAGGGACGCCTGGGTGGCTCAGTTGGTTAAGCAGCTGCCTTCGGCTCAGGTCATGATCCCAGGGTCCTGGGATCGAGTCCCACATCGGGCTCCTTGCTCGGCAGGGAGCCTGCTTCTCCCTCTGCCTCTGCCTGCCTCTCTGTCTGCCTGTGCTCGCTCGCGCTCTCTCCCTCTGTCTCTGAAAAATAAATAAAAAATCTTTAAAAAAAAAAAAAAAAAAAAAAAAAAAAATTTAAAGAATCATTTATTTGAGAGAGAGTAAATGAGCAAGCAGGGAGGGAGAAAGGGAAATGGAAAGAGAAACCCAAGCAGACTCCAGCCTGAGGATGGAGGCCAATGTGGGGCTTGATCACACAACCCTGAGATCGTGACCTGAGCCTAAACCAAGAGTCAGACATTTAACCAACTGTGCCACCTACGTGCCCCAAGATTTTATTTTTAAGTAACCTCCAGCTAACATGGGGCTTGAACTTACAACCCCAAGAGAAGAGTTACATGTTCCACTGACTGAACCAGCTAGGTACCCTGTCAAAACTTTTTTTTTTTTAAAAAGCAAATAAAGGTTTCCAAAAAAGACATCCAGATGGCCAACAGACACATGTAAAGATGCTCAACATCATTCATCATCAGGGAAATACAAATCAAAACTATGGTGAGATACCTACCACCTCACACCTGACAGAATGGCTAAAATTAACAACACAGAAAACAATAGGTGTTTGTGAAGATGCAGAAAAAGAATTCTCTTGCACTGTTGGTAGAAATGCAAACTGATGCAGTCACTGTGGACAACAGTACGGACGTTCCTCAAAAAGCTAAAGACAGAACAACCCTATGAGCCAGCAAATGTAATACTAGGTTTTTATCCAAAGGATATAAAAATGTTGATTTGAAGGGACACATGTACCTCAGTGTTCATAGCAGCCATCAACAATAGTCGAATTATGGAAAAAGTCCAAATGTCCATCAACTGATGAAAAGATAAAGAAGACATGATGTATGTGTGTATACACACACACACACACACACACACTCCTGGATTTGCATTTCCCTAATAACTAGTGACGTTGAGCATCTTTTGTGCTTTATTGGCCATTTGAATATCTTTTTTTGGTGAAATATCTATTCAAGTACTTTGCCCATTTTTCCTTTTGATAGAATGTTTTTATAATTGGTCAGGTTTCACATTTTAAGTGTATATATATATATGTGTGTATGTGTGCGCGCACGGAATATTACTCAGCCATCAAAAAGAATGAACTCTTGCCATTTGCCCATTTGCAACAACATGGATAGAACTAGAATGTATGATGCTGAGTCAAAAAAGTTACTCAAAGACACATACCATATGATTTCACTCTATGTGAATGGGATGAGCACTGGGTATTATACGTAAATTCTAAATTCTACTCCTAAAACCAATACTATACTATGTTAACTAACTTGAATTTAAATTAAAAAAAAAAAAAAGTATGGAAGAAAAGGAACCATGTTAATCTGTGGAATCATGTTAATCACTTGGAAATATGGCACCTTGAGGTGAGCTACATTTAATGGACATATACTTAAAATGTGAAATCTGACCAATTATAAACAAATACAGTGAAAACTTTCTATCAAATTTAAAGAAAAATGGGCAAAGAACTTGAACAGACACTTCACCAAAAAAGTATATGCAAATGGCCAATAAAGCACAAGAAAAGATGCTCAACATCACTAGCTATTAGGGAAATGCAAATCAAAATCTCAGGAGTTACTCCTTATACCCTCTAGGGTGGCTGTAATTAAAAAACAAGACAAAACAGGTACAAAATAACAGCTGTTGGTGAGAATGTAGAAAAAATTAAAACCTTTGAACACTGCTGGTAAGAATCTAAAATGGTGCAGCCTAGATGCCTGGGTGGCTCAGTCAGCTGGGTGTTCAACTCTTGATTTCAGCTTGGGTCATAGTCTCAGGGTCATGGAATCAAGACCCGCCTTGGGTTTCATGATCAGCGGTGAGTCTGATTCAGATTCTCTCTCTCCATCTCCCTCTGCCCCTCATGTACTCATGCACACGAGCTCTCTCTAAATAAATAAAATAAAATCTTAATAAATAAATAAATAAATAAAACGGTGCATTTTACTTAAAAAGTAAAATACAGGGGGCCTGGTTGCCTCAGTCTGTAGAGCATGCAACTCTTGATCTCAGGGTCATGAGTTCAAGTCTCATGCTTGGCATAGAGACTACAAAAATAAATTAGAAATAAACTTAACAAAGAAAAAAAAAGTAAAATATAAAATTACCACATGGCCCAGCAATTCCATTACTAGCTACATACCCAAAAGAACTGAAAACCTGTATCTGAACAAAAACTTATATATGGGGGCGCCTGGGTGGCTCAGTGGGTTAAGCCGCTGCCTTCGGCTCAGGTCATGATCTCGGGGTCCTGGGATCGAGTCCCGTATCGGGCTCTCTGCTCAGCAGGGAGCCTGCTTCCTCCTCTCTCTCTCTCTCTCTCTGCCTCTCTGCCTACTTGTGATCTCTCTCTGTCAAATAAATAAAATCTTTAAAAAAAAAAAAAAAACTTATATATGAAGGTTCATAGAAGCACTATTTATAATAATCAAAAGATGAAAACAACCAAAAACACTATGAACTGATAAACACACAAATGTGGTATATCGGGGCGCCTGGGTGGCTCAGTGGGTTAAAGCCTCTGCCTTCGGCTCAGGTCGTGATCCCAGGGTCCTGGGATCGAGCCCCACATGGGGCTCTCTGCTCTGCAGGGAGCCTGCTTCCTCCTCTCTCTCTGCCTGCCTCTCTGCTTACTTGTGATCTCTGTCTGTCAAATAAAAAATAAAATCTTTAAAAAAAAAAAAATGTGGTATATCCATACTGTAGAATATTTTTCAGCCTTAAAAATAAAAATGAGGAGGGGCGCCTGGGTGGCTCAGTGGGTTAAAGCCTCTGCCTTCAGCTCGGGTCATGATCCCAGGGTCTTGGGATCGAGCCCTGCATCGGGCTTTCTGCTCAGCAGGGAGCCTGCTTCCTCCTCTCTCTCTGTCTGCCTCTCTGCCTACTTGTGATCTCTGTCAAATAAATAATAAAATATTTTAAAAAATTTTTAAAAAAATAAAATAAAATAAAAATAAAAATAAAAATGAGGGGCACCTCGGTGGCTCAGTGGGTTAAAGCATCTGCCTTAGGCTCAGGTCATGATCCCGGGGTCCTGGGATGGAGCCCCACATCGGGCTCTCTGCTCAGCAGGGAGCCTGCCTTCCCCTCTCTCTTTGCCTGCTTCTCTGCCTACTTGTGATCTCTGTCAAATAAATAAAATCTTAAAAAAAAGAGACTTTGTTTTAAAAATAATAATAATAAATAAAAATGAAGTACTGGTACATACTACAACATGAATGGACCTAGAAAACATCCTAAGTGAAAGTAACAGACACAAAACATCACATGTTATATAAAATATCACATGTTACATAATTTCACTTATATGATATGATATACCCAGAAAAGATAAATCCAGAGAGACAGAACGACAGATTAGTGTTCTCCAGGGGCTATGGAGAAAGAGGAACAAGGAGGAACTGCTTAATAGATTTGGGGTTTTTCCTTTGGGGATGATAAAATGTTTTGGAACTAGATAAAGGTTATACTTGCAACATATCATGAACATACCAAATGCCACAAATTATACACTTCAAAATACTTAATTTTGTGCCATGTGAATTTTACCTCAGTATGTAAAATAAGAGGGTGCTGGAACTGATAATGTCTTATGAAAACAATTATCCAAACAGGTAATGCTACTCTACTACTTACTACTTCCAAACCAAAACAAAATAACACTGAAATATTTTTCTAAGTTTATTTTTTTTTAGTAATCTCTACACGCAATGTGGGGCTCAAATTCATGACCTCAAGATCAAGAGTCGCATGCTCTTCTGACTGAGCCAGCCAAGAGTTCCAACATTGAAGTTTTTCTTAAACCTTTTTAAGATTAAATGCTGATTCGAAGGGGTATATGCACCCTAATGTTTATAGCAGCACTATCAACAACAGCCAAATTATGGAGAGAACTCAAATGTCCTTCAACAGATGAATGGATGAAATGGATAAAGAAGATGTGGAGAGAGAGAGAGAGAGAGAGAGAGAGAGCGCGCGCGTGTGTGTGTGTGTAAATGAAAAATTACTCAGTCAACAAAAAGAATGAAATCTTGCAACTACAACAACATGGATGGAACCACAGTGTATGATGCTAAGCGAAATATATCAGAGAAAGACAAACACCATGATTTCACCCATATGTGGAATTTAAGAAACAAAACAGATGAACACAGGGGAGGGAAGGAAAAAGACGATACAAACAAAAAGGAGGCAAACCATTAGAGACTAGAGTTCAGAAGACAAACTGAGGGTTGCTGGAGGGGAGGTGGATGGGGGGTAGGGATTAATAAGGGCACTTGTTGGGATGAGCACTGAGTGTTTCACATAGGTGATGAATCACTAAACTCGACTCCTGAACCGAATACTACACTCTATGTTAACCAACTTGAATTTAAAAAACAACAAAAACAAAACAAAACAAAACCCCCACACCATTTTAAGATTAAGATGCTCCTAACAGGAGTGTCTGGGTGGCTCAGTGGGTTAAGCAGCTGCCTTTGACTCAGGTCAGATCTCAGAGTCCTGGGATCAAGCCCTGCATCAGGCTCCCTACTCAGCGGGGAATCTGCTTCTCCTTCTCCCTCTGCCTCTCCCTCTGCCTGTGTGCTCATTCTTTCTCTCTCTCTCTCTCTCAAATAAATAATAAATAAAATCTTTAAAAAAGAAAATATGCTCTTGACATTTTTCTAAATCACAGTATTTCTTTAGAGAGAGAAAAGCAGTATTATACAAAGCTTCCCAAGCATAATTTATTCATGGACTTATATACTCTGAAATCTAATAAAAGATATTTTTAAAAGCTAGATGAGGTGGCTCTTCTAATTTAGTCACCATGAACAAAAAGGTCAAACAAAACCTGAAAACTCAGCTACTACAAGTTACTTCAAATTTTGTATCTAAAAATCACAATACAAAAATTTCCATTAGTTATCTTTCACAATCACTTTTAAAAAATAGATTCAAGTGGTCTTGTACCCAACACTGGGGACCCAACAGTCTGACTTGCCCTGTTACCTACTGTGAGCACTATTTCCCTTCTGACAGTGACTTCCCCTTGCTATATGTCACCTAGGATTAAAAATTTTTTGAGTTTTATTTATTTCTTGGTCTCCAGATATTACTAGCTGTTTGTTTAAAAAGAGGCTTTGGGGCACCTGGGTGGCTCAGTGGGTTAAGCCTCTGCATTTGGCTCAGGTCATGATCCCAGGGTTCTGGGATGGAGCCCTATATCAGGCTCTCTGCTCAGCGGGGAGCCTGCTTCTTCCTCTCCCTCTGCCTGCTGCTCTGCCTACTTGTGATTTCTCTCTCTGTCAAATAAATAAATAAAACTTCTTAAAAAAAATAAAAAATAAGAGGCTTTAGAGGTAGAGATACTTGAACTTGACATCCTGTGTGTATGCCTTATCAGCAACATGAACTTCAGAAGTAGTTTCCATTCTTGGCCTCATTGCTCAATCTGTAGAAGTGTAGTAATGGCCACACTTCAGGAGCTTATTATGAGAAAAAAAGTGAGATAATATGGCCAAAGCATTTAGCATACTGACCATTTCATAAATATTCAAACTACCATCACTATTATTACTATTCTGTGTTTTCACTAATAATTCCCTAGAAGAAACCCTCATGGCTGCTTGATTACATCCATTAGATTATGTCTGTGCCTCAACTGGCTTTCTTCATTCCTATCTTTTAGGAGTCCAAAGGACTCTGCACATCACCATCAGATTTACCTTCATCTGCATTTACCAGACATACAAATGCATGCTGTTAACTCCCCAGCTTAAAAAACTTTTATGAGTCTCTACTTAATGTCAACATCAAATCTAACTTCCTCCACCTGACATTCATTATCCTCTATTAACAGCTGTTTCTCAAACTTCAGTGTACATCAGAATCATCTGAAGTGTTTGTTCAAACAGATTGGTGGACCCCACCCTTAGTTTCCAATTCAGCAGATCTACAGCAGGCCTCAAAATCTGCATTTATAATAAATGTCCAGGTGATGCTAACACTGCTTGAGGAACCACACTCTGAGAAGTAGTACTCTTGTATGGCCCCATTCTGCCTCCTTAAGTTTATTTTTGTCTACTCTCTAAGTGGCACACACAGCTTTGATTGGATTAGTCTTTTCACGGGCTATGCCCAGGTCTCCCTCACTGCTTACCTTAGCTGCCTGCAAACACTTCCTTGCTTACTCAAATCCTACCTCTCTTGAGCTTGTGGTTCCCAGCACTCCCTGCACACTACAATGGAAAAGCTTTTTCACAAACTATGGAGGCACCTTCCCAAGATTCTGATTCAAATGATCCTGGGAAAAGTTTCCCCCAAAGGATTCTAAAGAGCTGCCAGAGCTGAGATCCACTACTTTACCTTCAATCTCCTGCCCATCAGGACTATGAACTGAATGTTCTCCCCTCAAAATTCCTACAGTATTCCCAGATTATATTAACAAGTTTGCACTCATTTACTTATTGGATTGTACTACTCTCACCCTACCATTTTAAGTCTTGTTTCTCCAACTTGATAAATAATCTTATCTTCAATTTCTGTATTTCTACAGCCCTAGCATGATGAATACACTGTTAGGAACTCTGTGGTTATTTCTTCATTGATAATGGATTTAAGTTAGAAGTCAGAATATTAAAGTATTTCTAATTTATCCAATCCAGGAAACTATGGTTCTTCTTCTTCTTTTTTTTTTTTTTAAATACAGTTCTACAACAAGCTTATTTTGTTATGGTGATTATTTAACTCCTTCCATCCCCAATAACTAAATTTAAAAGAAAAATACTAATTATCAAAATGCTGTGGGGAATAGTAAAATGATTAAAAGCATCATAAATCACTTCACAGTTGCTTCCTTAGAGCAAATAGCCTTGTCGAAATCCATTAAAGACTGTTTCAAAACAGTTAAAGAGAATCAAAGCACACATATTTAAAGATGCTGAAGCTCTGAATAGTTCTATGATTTGTTTTCTCAACAGATGTGCATCCTTCAAGCCCTGAATTCACCAGATGCATATTAAATTAATCCGTACTTTTAGTTTTACGTAACACTCCATTCCAGTTTTATAAATACACCACCACATAAAGCAGAATTCTACTGTTGCTTTCCGACATTAAATATTAACAGATTATTTCCACTGTGCAAAAAAAAATGTTAAGATTCATTTTAATGCAGTGGAATGTGTGCTTACAAAATATAGGCTATAATATCTTCATTATTTTTTAATTAGCCAGTTTCTATCCGGAATGTGAAAAATGACAAATTTGCTTGTAACTAAAGACCAAGTGACACCTGGCACTTTAAGAAATACACACTAACTCCCTCGACATTTCAGAAATTAGGAATTCAACCAAAAATTTGGTTTACTGCTGTAACTGTAGTTTTTTTTTAATTTTTACTTATTTTATTTTGACAGAGAGAGATCACGAGTAGGTAGACAGAGAGAGAGGAGGAAGAGGCTCAGCAGAGAGCCCGATGTGGGGCTTGATCCCAGGACCCTGAGATCATGACCTGAGCTGAAGGCAGAGGCTTAACCCACTGAGCCACCCAGGCATCCCATGTAACTGTAGTTTAATAGTCCACTTAAATTTTCTGGAAAATGTACCTCTTATAAAATTATAATTTCTCCATAAGCTAAAATGAATGAGTTCTTATAAGAGAAGTAGGACTGGACTGGGAGTCAGGAGATCTGGGTTCCAGTCTCACTCATTTGCTATTCCATCTTGAGCTCATCACTTAGCCTCTCTACACTTCAGTAATCTCAGTTGTAAAACCAAAGGGTCTACATAGACTATCTCTATGTTTTCTTTTAGCTTTATGATTCCATAATCTATGGAACTCAAGAAACACAAGCATTAACCAGATGAATCCCATTAAAGAGAAAGTAAGCTTACACACTGATAGATTTGGAAAGCATCTATCTCTGGAAAACCTAAATGCTTTCACACAAACAGATCATTCCTTGTGTCTATTGTTAATTAACTAGGTGAAAAAGCAAATAAAACCCATCAAACATGAGGTTACTAAACAGTTTTTGCATCATACCTTAGATGGCCAGAATATTTAGAGGTCAAAATAACAATTAAGGTTAAGATGTTCTAGAAAAATGGAAGGTGCCCTAGAAGTGCAGGAAAGGATAGTTAATAAAACCAAATAAAAGTAGATTCTAGCTAACAATTACTACTTAGGCTATATAAGAAAGAGTGTCTCAGGAAAGCATTTTATTAGATTTAGAACAGCTATTCCCTCTGAATGCAAACTAGAAATAATCAGGCAACCACGATCTTTGCCTGCTCAAGCATCTGGATAGTCTTCAACCAGTGTAACAGAAAGAAGCAAAAACCAGAAAGGGCATCAAGAAATCTACATAATACCCTGTACAACAATAAAAGGCAAGTGGCAAAGGACTTTAACTTTAGTAATAGTTCAAAAATTCTGAATTTAGATCTCCCTCAAGCCCTGTTATCACATACAACTGTCATATGGCCAGGATCACACTTCTTAATACCCAATTACATATCTCAAAGAATTAAGCACCTGTCGATTAATGCCTAATATCTAACATAATCTTTTTGAAAGGGAAATTCAGACTCTGAACAATGCTTCTAATTACATCTGACAATGTAAGGAAAATCTCTTTTCAAAACCACTCCCACATTATTTTATTCATTTTTATTTCTTTTTTTTTTTTTTTTTTTTTTTAAAGATTTTATTTGTTTATTTGACAGACAGAGATCACAAGTAGGCAGAGAGGCAGGCAGAGAGTGAGAGAGGGAAGCAGGCTCCCTGCTGAGCAGAGAGCCCGATGCGGGACTCGATCCCAGGACCCCGAGATCATGACCTGAGCCGAAGGCAGCGGCTTAACCCACTGAGCCACCCAGGCGCCCTCATTTTTATTTCTTAAAAAAAAAATGCACCCAGGGGCTGGAGGCAAAAGGGAAGCTTGAACTGGCAGAGCACAGAAGATTTCTAGGAAAATGAAAGCACTCTGTATATTAAATGATGGATAGTATACACTTTTACAAACCCATAGATTGTATAAAACAAAGAATGAATCCTAGGCTACTATGGACTTCCGGAGATTATGATGTGTCAATAGAGTTCATTAAATGTGTCAATTTATTCATCAACTGTAACAAATGTACCACTCTGGTGGAGAGGATGGGGGAAGCCATACATGTATAGTGCAGAAAGTTTACGGGAAATCTGTTTTGTTCCTTTCAATTTTGTTGTGAACCTAAAACTGGCCTTAAACAATAGTCTTTGGGGGCACCTAGGTGGCTCAGTCGGTTAAGCGTCAGACTCTTGGTTTCGGCTCAGGTCATGATCTCGGGGTCATGGGATGGAGCCCCAAGTAGGTCTCTGTGTTCAGCGGGGAGTCTGCTTAAGGATGCTCTCTCTCTCTCCCTCCCTCTGCCCCTAGCCTTGCTCACACATGTACGTGCTCTCTCTCTTAAATAAATAAGTAAATCCTTAAAAAATAAAACAAAATCTTTTTAGGGGGCACCTGGCTGTCTCTGTCAATAGAGCATGCAACTCTTGATCTCGAGGTTGTAAGCTGGAGACCCACACTGGGTACAGAGATTACTTAAAAATAAAATCTTTAGAAAAAGTCTTTCTTAAAAATACCACATTAACATTTTTTGAGTAGAAACATTTTATAAAACAAATGAACACTATTTTTTTTAAAGATTTTATTTATTTATTTGACAGAGAGAAATCACAAGTAGATGGAGAGGCAGGCAGAGAGAGAGGGAAGCAGGCTTCCTGCTGAGCAGAGAGCCTGATGCGGGACTCGATCCCAGGACCCTGAGATCATGACCTGAGCCGAAGGCAGCGGCTAAACCCACTGAGCCACCCAGGCGCCCACAAATGAACACTCTTGAGCAAAAATATCAATAGACACACGGTCCTTAAACCTTTTACAAAAATTAGCTCAAAGTGGATCTTTTTGTTTTTTTCTTTAAGATTTTATTTATTTATTTGATGGAGACAGAGAACAGGAGAGTACAAGCAAGGGGAGCAACAGAGACAGAGGGAGAAGCAGGGAGCGTGACGTGGGACTCAATTCCAGGACCCTAGGATCACGACCTAAGCCAAAGGCAGTAACTTAACCAACTGAGCCACCCAGGTGCCCTTAAAATGGATCTTTTTAAAAAAAATGGACCTGGGAACTTAGTGTAAAATGTAAAATTATAAAAACTCTTGAAGATCACACAGAACACATGTATATAACCTTGAGTCTGGCAATGAGTTTTTAGATGCGATACCAAAAGCATACTCAATGAAAGAAAAACTTGATAAGGTGGACTTCATTAGCATTTAAAACTTTTATACTACGAAAGACAAGAGAATAAACAGGCAAACCACAGATTGGGAAAAATATTTGCAAAAAACCATATCTGATAAAAATATGTATCCAAATTAAACAAGGAACACTTAAAACTCAACAATAAGAAAACAACCCAATTTAACAGACAGAAGAGTGAACAGACACCTCACCAAAGAAGATATGTAGATGGCCAATAGGCATGGTGCTCAACATTTTATGTCATTAGGAAACTGCAAATTAAAACACATATTAGAAAGGGCACCTGGGTGGCTCAGTGGGTTAAGCCTCGCCTTCAGCTCAGGTCATGATCCCAGAGTCTAGGATTGAGCCAAACATCAGGCTCTCTGCTCAGCAGGGAGCCTGCTTCTCCCTCTCTCTCTGCCTGCCTCTCTGCCTACTTTTGCCTACTTGTGATTTCTCTGCCAAATAAATAAATAATCTTTAAAAAAAAAAACCACATATTAGAATGGCTAAAGTACAAAAAACTGATCATACCAATTCTGGCAAGGATGTAGAGCAATAGGAATACTCATTCATTGCTGATGGGAAGGCAAAATGATAAAACCACTTTGGAAGACAGTTTGGCAGTTTCCTATAAAATTAAATATATGTTTACCATACAATCCACCAATCAAGCTCCTAGGCATTTACCTATAGGAGCTATCAAGCCACAAAAAGACATGGATAAACCTTAAATACATACAACACAAAGAGTAAACCTTAATAAGAAATAGTGTGTTACAGTTAATAATAATGTATCAATATTATACATTAATTGTAATGAATGTATCACACTAACACAAGATGTTAATAATTGGGGAAATGGATGGAATGTAGTTTTGTGGATATGGAAATATGGAATTCTACCTGCTCAACTATTCTGTAAATTTAAAAATGTTAAAAAAAAAAAAAAGTCTTAATTAAAAAAAAAAACAAAAAACGGGGGGGGGGGCGGTGGCTCAGTGGGTGGCTCAGTGGGTTAAAGCCTCTGCCTTCGGCTCAGGTCATGATCCCAGAATCCTGGGATCGAGCCCCACATCAGGCTCTCTGCTCGGCAGGGAGCCTGCTTCCTCCTCTCTCTCTCTGCCTGCCTCTCTGCCTACTTGTGATCTCTATCTGTCAAATAAAGTAAATAAAAAAATCTTTCAAAAAAAACAAAACAAGTATCTTTGGATAGGATATATTATTACTTTAGGCTACAGAAATTTGAGAACAGTGAAAGAAATTAACTTTAAATAAAATCAAATTTAAATCTATTTAAATTTTTTTAAAAATTAACTTTAAACCCCTTGCCTTTTTCCTAGCATTAGTCATACCCCTGCTCACTACCACCTACATGAGAGAGTAACATCTAAGAAATGGAGGAAAAAATTCCAGCTAAGAACTGCTTGACCACAGCTATGGTTAGCAATTTAGCCTGAAGAACTAAAATGAAATCTGATGATTACCATGGACATTACACATACATACAGACACACACACACACACACACACACACACACAAAACTTAAAAAACATTTTCACACCACTCAGCAGACAATATGTATCAGTACATATATATATGTATGTGTGTATGTTTATATATATATATATGTATGTGTGTGTGTGTATATATATATGTATAAAACACAAGGAAAACGTCATGTACAGTACTTTCATTTAGAGGCCCATAAGTCCTCAACACCCCTTTTTCTACGTTAGAAAATGTAAACTACAGAAATCAGTGTGCATCCAATGCTATATTATTCCTTGGAAATTTTATATGTCATTTTAATGAAGAAACTATAGCATTTTGACAGGCTTACCCAGCACCCAGAGGTGTTGCACCAAGTTGTCTTTGGTGGCAAAGGCAAAGGCTACCTTTTCACTCAGCTTCTCTGGCCAAGGCAAAATCCAAGAGAATATCCCTTTCCCCAGTATGTCTATGCCTCCATTGTGATGGGTGAGCAATTATTGAAGAACAATTCCCATCCCTGACACCCTAGCCCTTGCCACAACTACACTGCCCACTTGGAGTTTCTGGTGAGGAAGAGACTACAGGAGTATCGGGGCAGGCCATTAGTCTTCCTATAATATCAGAACATTTCTGCTGCAGACAAAGCATGGCACTCTTCTATCCAGATTGCTCTCTCTCCAGTCCATTTCTAAGAGACCATGCTAGTAGTATTTTATAGTTTCTCAAAGATGCCTGGGTGTTTCTAGTCTATGCCAGGTGCCAACTACTGTAACCTGAATAAATAATGGTCTTTTCCAGCTCAGTAAACCCAAAAGCCTATCCTCAGGATTTATGAAGATCCGGACTGAAAAATCCAAGTATGTGGCCTATGAACTATATGGTGCCATTTAGATGAAAATAATAGCAAATGGCATATGGTAAGGCAAAACTCCCTACTGAAAGATTAAATTTAAGTGGACTTACCACTAAATACAAAAAATCCTCAGCAAAAGCTTCTCTTCTAGATATAACATGAGAGAATAAAAGATTTATTCTGTATCTCCATAATCCATTTTTTAAGCAACTTCCAGCAACAAGTGTTGACAAAAATGGTTTAAGTGAATGATGACAAAGATGACTACCTAATGTTCATATAATTTGAAATGACTTACTTTTAGCCGTTGTCTGTGATCTTTTTGTGTAACAATATAAAAATCCAAGTTCTTTTAGTTACATGTTCACTGATACAGCTGAAATTACATAATCTAAATCTACTGAGGATCTTTATTTTTAAAAAATAATCTGATGAATTCAAAGCCATAAAACATGAAGGGGTGAGGGAATAAGGAATCTGAAACAGATGGCATCTGATTTTTTTCCTGAGTCCATCTTGAACATAATCCCAATAATGTCAAGATCCAATTTAGCTCTCCAAATAAGTAATCCACAAAATTTAAAATGGTATTTCTGAAGTAATTTCATTTTTTTTACCCTCCCAGCTTCTCAAAGTTTCTAATTAGGCAGAAATGAGTACAGATAACTTAGATGTTAAAAAGAGAAAAACTGGGCGCCTGGGTGGCTCAGTGGGTTAAGCCACTGCCTTCGGCTCAGGTCATGATCTCAGGGTCCTGGGATCGAGCCCCGCATCGGGCTCTCTGCTCAGCAGGGAGCCTGCTTCCTCCTCTCTCTCTCTGCCTGCCTCTCTGCCTACTTGTGATCTCTCTCTGTCAAATAAATAAATAAAATCTTTAAAAAAAAAAAAAAAAAAAGAGAAAAACTATCATGCCACAAATTCTGAAGTTCTTTCATGAAAATCCACTTCTTTATCTAAAGCCACTGAAAAGCAATTTCTACCAAGACTGATGATATTAAAATCTGTCTGTGATATCAACCTTTTTTTTCTTTATACAGTTACAGTGATTATTTATCCTTAATAGAGACCAAATCGTATCTTCAGAAAGCAATATACTTTTAAAAAAGCAACAAGCTCTGGAAGACTATTCATTTGGTTTGAATAAAGCACTACTTGGCATTTTTTAAACATTTCCACAGTAACTCTTTACTACCAAATTGGCAACACCAGTAAAATTAACTGTACTTTGTTCCTTATATGTTTCCAGCATATGCTTATATAAATCTTCCCAATCTTTCCTAAATTTTTTTGATATCATTCAAGAGATGCAACAGTAAAGAAACATTTAGTCATTTTTAGATTTCCTGACAAGCAAATTCCAAAACTGACAACTGCAAAGATCCCCGTAAGGGCCACATACTTTGAGTGGAAAAGGTCATTGAGAAAAGTGCCCCAGTGGTCTCTAATATTGCCTACTATTTAGGCAGATATTTTTCCTCTAACAGCTAGTATCCTACCTCATATCCCAAAGTAAATTTAATTTAGTAATAAAGTTCTATCAGAATATAGGGGGGAAATGGGAGCTTCTGATAGCTTTACCAAAGCAAAATAATACAGCCTCAATTTTAAGGTCTAAAAGATGATTAAAAATGATGATCCAGGGAAACACGGCTAAAAGGTTATGTATACACTAAAGAGTTTATACCAAAAAAAAAAAAAAAAAGACTTTATACTCTCAGAAAAGCCATTTAGAAACCTGAATAATCTTACCAAAAAAAATCTGTTTAAGTGTAGCAAAAATATAATTTCAACTCTTTAAAAATAATATTCTTTGGGGCACCTGGGTGGTTCAGTTGCCTTCAACTCAGGTCATGATCTTGGGGTCCCGGGATCGAGCCCCGCATCGGGCTCTCTGCGTGGTGGGGCACCTACTTCCTCCTCTCTCTCTGCCTGCCTCTCTGCCTACTTGTGATATCTGTGTGTCAAATAAATAAATAAAATCTTTTAAAAAAATAATAATATTCTTTAATAATTCAAAATATAGGGGCGCCTGGGTGGCTCAATAGGTTAAAGCCTCTGCCTTCGGCTCGGGTCACGATTCCAGGGTCCTGGGATCGAGCCCCGCATCGGGCTCTCTGCTTGGTGGGGAGCCTGCTTCCTCCTCTCTCTCTCTCTGCCTGCCTCTCTGCCTGCTTGTGATCTCTGTCAAATAAATAAATAAATAATCTAAAAAAAAAAAGGCAAACACTATTAGTTGATAATCTGACAGAATAGGTTACATATAACTGTATCATTTTACATTTATAAAATGAGGGGTGCCTGGGTGACTCAGTGGGTTAAGCCTCTGCCTTAGGCTTAGGTTATGGTCTCAGGGTCCTGGGATCGAGCCCCGCATTGGGCTCTCTGCTTGGTGGTAAGCCTGCTTCTCCCCTCTCTGCCTCCTCTCTGCCTACTTGTGATCTCTCTCTCTCTCTCTGTGTTAAATAAATAAATCAATAAAAATAAAATCTTTTTAAAAAATAAAAAAATAATATATAAAATGAATATAAAAACTTATTATTCTTAGACTTAGTTCTATATTATCATCATGAATGATTTAAAAGCAGAAATTCATTCCATTTTCATTTGTTTTACAGAATTTTATACAAAAGAATTCTGCAAGTAGGGACACCTCGGTGACTCAGTTGGTTAAGCATCTGCTTTTGGCTCAGGTCATGATCCCAGAAGCCTCAATCCAGTTCCCTGCTTAGGAGGGAGTCTGCTTATCCCACTCCCTCTGTATCTCTCCCCAGCTTGTACTCTCTCAAATAAATAAATTAAATGTCTAAAAAAAAAATTCTGTAAGTATTGCTAATAGTTTAAGTCTAATAAAGATGAGTCATGCTACTGATGTTGATGTTAATTTTAAAATTACAACTACTTTCTATTTTATGCCCCAATTTTAATTCTCTTCAGACATATGAAGTTAATTAAACTTTATATAAGTTATATGTATGGAAGTCATGAATTACTATATTGCACACCTGAAACTAATATAACACTGTTATGTTAACTGGAATTAAAAACTTAAAAGAAAATATATATACATTACTATTTTAATTTTTTCAATCAATCTACACTATACACACTACAATTCTGAGCAAAACTTTTCAAACAATGGTCACTTCAATAAATGCACATATTGTTTTCTCTTTTGTAGAGTTTAAAGCACTTACTAATAACTGAATTTCATGCCGCTTATGGTAAATTTCTAGAAGCCACTGAAAGTCCTATTGTATACATATGTTTTTGCAATATTATCCAGTTCCCTTCTCATCCTGGGCTATGTTGACTGGAGAGATTAATAATAATTGATCTTTCAATTAGAAGGTGTTTACGGCGGTGCCTGGGTGGCTCAGATGGTTAGACGTCTGCCTTTGGCTCAAGTCATGATCTCCAGGTTCTGGGATCAGGGCCACATCAGGCTTCCTGTTCAGTGGAGAGCCTGCTTTTCTCTCTCCCACTGCCTCAACCCTACTTGTGTGCTCTCTGTGTCTCTCAAATGAAAAAATAAAATCTTAAAAAAAAAAAAAAAAAAAGAAGGTGCTTACATTTAGGGACACCTGGTGGCTTGGTCATTAAGTAGCTCCCTTCAGCTCAGGTCATGATCCCAGGGTTTGGAAGGAGTCCCGCACGGGGCTCCTTCCTCAGCAGAAGTCTGCTTCTCCCTCTGCCTGCTGTTCCCCTTGCTTATGCACGCTCTCTCTCCCTCTGACAAATAGATAAAATCTTTAAAAAATAAAACAAAACACTGTGGAAAGGGACTGCAGACTGAGAAATGAAGGCGCTTCCATTTAAAGTGCACTGTTATTTAATTTTTTCTTTTAAGAAGACTCCATGTGAGTTGAGTCCAACTCCGGGCTTGATCTCCATCCTGAGATCAAGACCTGAGCTGAGATCAAGAGTCTGAGGCTTAACCCACTGAGCCACCAAGGTGCCCCTAGAGTGGACTGTTATTTAAATACAACACACACACACACTTAAAATATTGGTAAAAATTTTAACTCATTTACTTAGGAAGAAACTAAATCTCCGGTAGATCCCATGACTTGCCCATGGTCAACAACTAGCCAGTGGCACAGTCTGGGTTCAATCCCAGATTTACCTATCTCAAAGCCAATACTTCCACTTGACCACAATTATCTCCTTAAAAGATTAAGAGACAGGCTCAAAAGCTGAGGATCTTGTCTCTATGAACGTTCACGTATCTATTCTGAGCCATCTATCACCACACGGTACCTACAATTCAGTCGCTAATTAAAATATAAATGAAGAGGATCTTTCTGCTTCATTTAAACTAGGACAGGCATTCTGACAGGTAAGAGATTGGAAAAGGAGGCTTGCCTCAACATGTCTCTCCTAGACCTCTACATCTATATGGTCCCCCCAGCCTATTTTGTATAAACATGCATATCTACCAAACAAAGCTATGCCCAACTAGCCTGTAGTTTGGTGCTTTTCCGTGTTGCACTTTTCTAAGACAATTTATATGAGATTTAACATCGAACTGGGAGACCTGGCTGAATATGCCATTCTGGCACTTTCCAAATATCTGAAGTATCATTTAAGGGCAAAGAACCTCACCCTCTTTTTTACGCTATGATGCTTGCCCACTTGGGAGGTACAGCTCCGGTAGGGCTCTGGGGCGAGAGAGCAGTAAAGGAAGAAGTGAGGGAAGCACACGGAAGTTGGGTGGAGGGAGGTCTCCTTACCCACTCTTCTGCCCTAGCTCCGCCAAGGGCGGCTCCCCGTGGTGCCCAGTCGACTCACAACCCCCACAACCCTGGAAGCCGTTGCTCTGTCTCAAAAGGGTAGGCAGGGGAAGCAAGGGACTGCCCCAACCACTCGAACAAGGTCCATTCTCCCCTTCTGGCCCGGGAGGATGCTCCCCCCCTTCAGAGCGAATCCTCCAGGTGGCAAACTCCGGTCCACTTCAGCCGAAGTCTTCTGCATCCGAAGGGGCGCCTCCCCCGCAACCTGGAGCTGGCCACCCGAAACTCCCCCAAGCGGTCTCCCCCAAAGCCTCCATTCCACCCCCACAACCCGCCACAGAAACACACGCCGGCCTGCGCCCCACCCAGGATTTCCACGGCCCCCTCCCCAACACGGAGAAGGGCCCCCCGACCAGTCCCTACAGACACACACACTCTCAGGTTCCAGCCTCCCGGACTCCGTCGAATCCGGAGTGAGTACCTGGTCCGGCAGTGCTCCGAGGCTCAGATTGGGCGGGCGCGGTACCCTACCGGAGCCGCCGAGTGCTTCTCCAGCCACCCGCAGTGGTGGCTTCTCTCTTTCCCAGGAGCGGGAGGGAGGAGAGGTGAGGGAGGGGAGGGGGAAAGCGAGGAGCCGAGGGGCTGTAAGAGCCGAGCCGGAACCACTAGCGCTGGCCCCACCCTCGGCCCGGCGCAGAGCACCCCGGCGCTCCTGATAGGACAAACTTAAAGCAGGCAAAGAGAAAGGGACACCACCACTTCCGGGTCATCCCCACTACTGCCCCTCCCTAGCAACCGCGTGGGGTTGCTAAGCGGAAGTGCCTTCAAAGACAACCAACCCCATTTCTTCTGAGACTACCAGGAGGCAGCTCTGAGGGGCTACCTTTTTGGAAACACCCTCTTACCTTTCCCCCGTGGTCTTAGAAGGGACACACTCTTCGCCGTCAGAGACGCGGAGCCCAGCTTGCTTTTCCCTTCAACTGTAGTCCCCCCTCAACCCCCAGGCACTATGTACACCTGCTCCCTCCCAACCTGAGTCCAGGCCAACCCATTGACTCCTCCTAAGGCTCTCTCTGGTCCCTCGTGGGAGTTTTCTTCTGGCGACTTAGCAAGCATCTCCCTCTTGTGGATTTTCAGTTATGTTTCAGCTGGGTTTAAAAATTCTTCAATGTTACAAAAGCTTTTTCATGGACTTCATTCACCTGTGACAGCCTCTGAAACCGAACGGTGAGAAAAGTTTTGTCTTCACCTATCTTATCTTTTGTGAGGATTACACATTTAGGTACAATCTAGAAATAGCCTAGCTTAAATGGAAGGGAAAAACAGGATTGGCTGTAAGTCGAGTAGAGCTATTTTGATCCAAAAGAAGTCGGTAATCAAGCTAGGGAAAGACAACATTTAATCCTCCACTCAGAATAAACTTTCATACCAACACTGTGGACAAGAAAAATGTTGTGAGACCTCATTTACTCTTCTGTCGGGGTGATCTGAATTTTGAAGTTATTGGGGAAACTACTGGCTATGATAAAACCCAATATAATTAATCCTCTCTTTAGAAAAATGACCCATACATTAGGGCAGTTAAACATTCAGAAAAATGTAACTGGGAAATCAGAAAAAAATTAGTAAAAATATTGGCTGGACTTTCTTATCTTGAATATGTTTAAAAGCAGTAAAACGAGTAGCTGCTGAATCTGTTCTCTATTCGATATCAGTAAATGTACATGCAATTGCTGGCTCTGATTTTACTGGTCATGATAGCTTCTTAGTCATCAATATTGGACTGTTGTCCACCTCATCTGGGGCAGAGGAAATGAGCTTTGGTAACTTAAAAGAAAGAGCAGGACAATTGGTTTCCTGTACACATGGAACAGCATTAAATTGATTCATCCTAGACAGTTTAGCAAAACCTGTAGGAAATCACTTGAAATTCAAATGTCAGTAGTAATTTAATTAGTCTAAAACATTTCAACTCTTGCCATGGACATGCATACGTGTGAGAGTATGCACATAAAAACTTTCAAATGGAATTTGAATATATCCACTAACTAATAGTTCTTTTAAAGGGGTGCCTGGCTGGCTCAGTCAGTAGAGCATGCAAGTTCCAGCCCCAAGTTGGGTGTAGGGATTACTTAAACAAACAAACAAACAAAAAAACCCACCTGGCAATAGGTCACAAGTAATAAACCTGTTACCATGACAAAACAGAGGATATTATTTCAATTGTCAACAGAATCAAAAATTTTTAAATTAGAAAAATGAAACTATGAGTTCAATGAATAATGACTTATCTAAACTACAGTGGACTTAGATGTCGCTAAAAATCTTAAAAAGTGATACGGTAAATGTGTTATATATAAATAAATATTTAATTGGGTAAAATTAATTGTTAAGATTTTTTTAAAGATTTTATTTGTCAGAGAGAGCAAGCATGAGCAGGGGGAAGGGGCAGAGGCAGAGGGAGAAACAGGCTCCCCCACTAAGCAAGGAGCCAGATGTGGGACTCAATCCCAGGACCCCAGAATCATGACCTGAGCTGAAGGCAGACCCTTAACCAACTGAGACACCCAGGGGTCCCACAATTAATTGTTACGATTAAACGTGGTAGTAGCCAATATAGAAATGCAGGTTCCTGTGCATCATTCATTTTTCCAATTGCCTGAGGTAATAGGAGTTATAAAAGCATCCATTTAAATCTTCTCTTACTATAGTTTTGTGGTTTTGTGTTTTTTTGTTTTTGTTTTTAGTTACTCAATTGCTTTTTTACAGTTGTATGACTGGCCCAACTACTAAATGGTCATATGATATACAGTTCAATCATTTTCTTTTTTTTTTTTTTTAAAGATTTTATTTATTTTTTT
The DNA here is from genome assembly GCF_009829155.1 of Mustela erminea. Taxonomy (NCBI): domain Eukaryota; kingdom Metazoa; phylum Chordata; class Mammalia; order Carnivora; family Mustelidae; genus Mustela; species Mustela erminea. Next base: position 45,624,714 of record NC_045618.1, read on the forward strand.
GACAGTAGAGATCACAAGTAGGCAAGAGGCAGGCAGAGAGAGAGGAAGGGAAGCTGACTCCCTGCTGAGCAGAGAGCCCAATGCGGACTCGATCCCAGGACCCTGAGATCATGACCTGAGCCAAAGGTAGCGGCTTAACCCACTGAGCCACCTAGGTGCCTTATCATTTTCTTTTTTATTTTTTTTTTTAAAGATTTATTTATTTATTTGACAGACAGAGATCACAAGCAGGCAGAGAGGCAGACAGAGAGAGAGGAGGAAGCAGGCTCTCCGAGGAGCAGTGAGCCCGATGCGGGGCTCGATCCCAGGACCCTGGGATCATGACCTGAGCCGAAAGCAGAGGCTTTAACCCACTGAGCCACCCAGGCGCCCCTATCATTTTCTTTTTTAAAAGAAAGATTTATTGGGACACCTGGGTGGCTCAGTGGGTTAAGCCGCTGCCTTCGGCTCAGGTCATGATCTCAGGGTCCTGGGATCGAGCCCCACATCGGGCTCTCTGCTCAGCGGGGAGCCTGCTTCCCTTCCTCTCTCTCTGCCTGCCTCTCTGCCTACTTGTGATTTCTCTCTTTCAAATAAATAAATAAAAAGCTTTAAAAAATAAAAAAAATTAAAAAAATAAATAAAAGAAAGATTTATTTATTTATGAGGGGCACCTAGGTGACTTGGTTGATTAAGTGTCTGCCTTATGCTCAGGTCATGGTTCCAGGGTCCTGGGATCAAGCTCGGTATCAGGCACCCTGCTCACCAGTGAGTCTGTTTCTCCCTCTTCCTCTGGCCCTCTTCCTGCTTGTGCTTGCTTTCTCTCCAATAAATAAATAAAAATCTTAAAAAAAAAAAAAAAGATTTATGAGAGAGAGAGAGCACATGTGAGTTGGGGGGAGGAGCAGTGAGAGAGGAAAAAAAAAATCTTTAAGCAGTAGGGGGTCTGACAGGGGGCTGAATCCCACAACCCATGAGATCATGACCAAGCTGAAACCAAGAGATGCCTAACTGATTGAGCCACCCGGGTGCCCTATTACTCTATCATTTTCAGTATACTCATTGCTTGGAGATCTCTAAAGTTGTACAGCAAAATCCACATCTGAAACTAGCTATGTGGGTTTAACTACATTTTTAGGATTTTGTGAGCAGTACTAGAGGAATCCATATTCTTATTATGAACCATAATTAAGACAGTGCTTTCAGAACCTGGCTAGATCTTAAATGGCCTTCAAGGTCAGTAAGCACCCTTCATCCTGTAAATGAATACTGGACCTCCAGCCTTTTTGCCAATCTCTTCAAATTTTTTTTTCACTTTTTTTTAATCGTCTCTTTTAATCATTTAAGAAAATCAGGGTATCTAATATTTATTTTTTAAAAACCTAGGGCACCTGGCTGGCTCAGTCAGAACATGTGACTCTTGATCTCGGGGTCATGAGTTAGAGCCCCACATTAATGTAGAGATCACTTTAAAAACAGGTAAATAGGGTGCCTGGGTGGCTTAGCGGGTAAAGCCCCTGCCTTCGACTCGGGTCATGATCTCAGGGTCCTGGGATCAAGCCCTGCATCGGGTTCTTTGCATGGCAGGGAGCCTGCTTCCTCTGCTCTCTCTCTCTCTGCCCATCTCTGCTTATTTGTGAACTCTGTCTACCAAATACATAAATAAAATCTTTTTTAAAAAAATTAAGTAAATAGGGCAACTGGGTGGCTCAGTGGGTTAAGCCTCTGCCTTCGGCTCAGGTCATGATCCCAGGGTCCTGGGATCAAGCCCTGCATCGGGCTCTCTGCTCAGCAGGGAGCCTGCTTCCTCCTCTGTCTCTGCCTGCCTTTCTGCCTACTTGTGATCTCTCTCCGTCAAATAAATAAATAAAATTTAAAAATATAATAAATAAAAATAAAATAAAAATAAGTAAATAACTTTTAAAAACAATAAAACCCAATACTGTTTCTCAATAATATTTAAATATTCCTGAAGTAATTAATATTCAGATATACTTAGAGTTCCACTGGCATCTCCAAATATAAAAGATAACAAAACTGGGGCACCTGCATGGCTCAGTGGGTTAAGCCTCTACCTTTGGCCCAGGCCATGGTCTCAGGGTCCTGGGATCGAACCCCACATTGGGCTCTCTGTTCAGCAGGGAGCCTGCTTCCCCCTCTCTCTCTGCCTACTTATGATCTCTCTCTGTGTCGTATAAATAAATAAAATCTATTAAAAAAACAATAACAAAACTTGAGCCTATCAGTTAGTGACTACTTGGGATCAGCTGGGGAAGACATGTAGCCAAATTTGCCACTTAAATGCCTAAGCAATATACAACACAAAACCCACAGTTCCTAACACAAAGGACTTAGAGAAACTCACTTAGGATACATGTGAAATAAACTATAGAATGTTTAGCCCTAGGACGAGAAGCCTTAGGATGTAACAGCTATCTTGAAATACATGAAGGTTGTAATGTGGAAGGAATAACTTGTTAAGAGTTATTTCAAAGACAAAACCAAGAATAGAAGGAGGGCAGTTAGAGAAATTCAAAATTTTAATTCCGAACATTTTTCAGTTAGAGTTGCCAATTAATAAAATAGTTCACCTAATGAACAGCTGTAATTGGCTTGAGTTGGGCAAGAAGACTTCTTGTTCAGTGAGGTTTTGATTCAGTGAAAATCTTTCCCACCCCCATATGCCATCCTCAAAGGTAAAAAGAACCATTATAACAATGTTGGTTGGATCAAGGTCCAGCTGAACCTCCAGTTTTTCCAAAAGCGAATTACCACGACACGTTGTAAGTACAGTGAAAACTGTAAGCAGCGTATATATACATATGGAAAGGTGCAGTTAATTTAGGTTTCATTTTCTGCTTTAAAAATAAATGATAAGCATTCCTTGAGCAAGCACACTGTACAACTTCCATGATAGTATTGCTCTTCCAGGGTGCCTGGGTGGCTCAGTGAGTTAAGCTTCTGCCTTCAGCTCAGGTCATGATCCTCGAGTCCTCGGATTGAGGCCCACATGGGGATCCCTGCTCAGTGGAGTCTGTTTCTCCTTCCCCTCCCACGCTCGTTCTCTCTCTCGCTCTCTCTCAAATAAACAAATATTTTAAAAAGTAAAATAAAAATATAGTATATTTGTTCCTTTGTGAAGCTAGGTAAACATAAAATACATATGATCCCCATAATGTTCAAAAATTCCAGAAAAGTTTTATTCATTGGCCAGGAATTTAATATTTATTTTAATATTGTTTTTATTTTGTTTAAAATTTTAAAAATATTTAATATTGTTAATCTTGTTATTTTTAAATTTAATACTAGTATTAATTTGAATAATCCATTCAAAGAGGAAAACCAGATTATTATTTTTTTTTAAACCAGATTAATTTTGTGAAGGGTACAAAATTAGAAACAAGTTTAATTATCTTCTTAATATATAAATTTTACTTTTGATCCAGTGTTCAGGAGAAACAGGGAGTCATCATATGTTGTATATTTGGAAAGACTGTAGGTTCTTAAAGTCAACATTTTTAGAAACAATTACATATCAGACTCAGACTTCACTGGACACGTCACCATAAAGTTTCTCTTTCCATCTATGAAAAATAGCAAATCAGGTTTCAGATCCACCAAAACTTTACTTTAAGGATTCCTGGGTGGCTCAGTTGGTTAAGTGAATGCCTTCAGCTCGGGTTGTGATCCCAGCATCCTGGGATTGAGCCCTGCATTGGGCTCCCTGCTCAGCTGGGAGTCTGCTTCTCCCTCTCCCACTCCCCCTGCTTGTATTCCCTCTCTCGCTGTCTCTGTCAAATAAATAAAGTCTTTAAAAAAAAAACAACAACACTTTAATAGAGTTCGTTGAGCTAATCCTTAATACAAAGCCTAATTAGTAAGGAAGTACTTAGGATAAAAACTCGGCTCTCAATTCAGTAACATTCTGTTTAATACCCAAGGGGCACCTGGGTGGCTCAGTAGTAGTTCTGCCTTCCGCTCAGATCATGACCCCAGGGTTCTGGGAATGAGCCCTGTGTTGGGGCTCATTCTGCATCTGCAGGGGGCCTGCTTCTCTCTCTCCAACTCCCCTTGCTTGTGTTCCCTCCGTTGCTGGCTGTCTCTCTCTGTCAAATGAAAAGATTGAATCTTAAAAAAAAAAAAAAATCCATCTCTAAAAGACAAAGCAAAAAATATAATCTACAATCATCAGAACTTAGTTTAAAAAATGATAAAATCAGGGGCACCTGGGTGGCTTAGTGGGTTAAAGCCTCTGCCTTCGGCTCAGGTCATGATCCCAGGGTCCAGGGATCGAGCCCCACATTGGCCTCTCTGCTTGGCAGAGAGCCTGTTTCCCTTCCTCTCTCTCTGCCTGCCTCTCTGCCTACTTGTGATCTCTGTCTGTCAAATAAATAAATAAATATATTTTTTTAAACTGATAAAATCAGATTAATGCACTGATTGGTATTTTTTTTCACTGATTTGTAAGAAAAAAATAAAAATAGTAGGACATAATCTCAGGAAGCACACAAATAGACAGTCTATTGTGAAAATAAGTATTCATTTATTAAAAACAAAGTTCAGCAAAACATACTTGTTAAAACATGGTTAATTTTGACAACAGGAGGTCAGGGAGCAAAAAATGTGATGAGAAAGTAAGAATATCAGTTACTAAGTTATATTATATCCTCCCCTTCAATTATACCCCTGGTTATCTTAAAATGTATAATGGTAGCTCTAAGGACTCTAGATAGATATCTGGATTTATGGTATGTTGCCTTTCATGTTTTACTGATTTCCAACTTTAAAATTACAGGCCCAAAGGGTAATATTTTATGATACTGAATCAAATGCATATTCTTGGAAAATTTCTTTTAGTGTAGTCTATGAAATATTCCTGTGTAATTCTATGCTCGTATTTTAGCTGTTTTGTTGTTGTTAGAAGCTTTATCAACTGTTTAAACCCTCAGGCCAAATTGCCCTGACGGAGAAGATACATAGCTGTCCAAATTTTTTCAACATTGCATCTTTGGCCCTCTTTCTTGAAAAGGGTATAGGTTCAGTTTAATTAATACTGAATTTTTTTAATGTGCAAAAACCTAACTCTGCTTGTTAAGGCAAATAAAGGAAACAAAAATATGGCACCATTCCAATTATCAAATGCCAATAAAAATGGCAGCAGTACAAAGATTACAATCTCAAACACAGATTCGTAATTAGAACACCACACAATGATTAATTAATTTTTAGCAAGAACAAGAAGCTTAATAACAACAGGTAAAAGAAATGAAATATTGCAGTTTACTGAATACTAAGCTAAGTAATCGTAATTAATCTTACAAATTCTCCAATATCATAATCACTTGCTTTGGAGTAACTGTATATAAGCCTCATTTTTTAAATTAAATGCCTATTCAACAAAGCTAATTGGAACAAATACATTTATGCATTTACATCCTAGAATAATAAACAGGAGACATTAGTCAAGGATGAATTAAGAAAGTTCTATTCTTTTTCGTCATCTGAGTGATCAGGTGGCAAAGGACATGCTCTGTGGAAAGAATAGAGAACTTCAATAGTCATTGGAGTATCGACTAAAAAAAGTGTTATCAACCTATATAAATCATGACCATGAATAGTGCAATGTGTCTGGTCAAGTGAACAGAAATGAGAGAAAATTAAACTCCATTAGTTAACAAACACCTACAAATCCCAAGTACTAGAACAACAAAATCTTTTAACTATTTTGCCTGTTAATTTGTCGTATCAGTGTTTCTCCTTTAGGATATGTTGCCATTCTTATTAAAAAGGGAATCTCTATTTCTATATCATCTTCTTTCAATTAAGTGAATTGATAGAGTATAATCCTTCAGCAAGAACATCATGATAATAGGGATGCCTGGGTGGCTCAGTCATTTAAGCTTCTGCCTTCAGCCCAGTTCATGATCATGATCCCAGGGTCTAGGATCAAGTCCCACATCCGGCTCCTTACTCAGCAGGAAGTCTGCTCCCTCAGCCTGCTTTTCCCTCAGCCTGCCACTCCCCAACTCCTGCTTTCCCCACGCCTCTCCTTACAAATAAATAAATAAAATCTTAAGGGAAAAAAAAAAATAACTTTGTGATAATAAAAAACAAAACAATCAACCAATCCATGTGAACAGAGAAAACAAAGCAAGTTGCCATATTTGACTGTATGTCTTTTTGAACCATATAAACATATTACCTAATTGGAAAAAAATCTCAAAATTGGTTAAATTGGTAAAAGGTAGTTGTAGCTTTTGAAAAATAATTTACATTAGCCCAGAGCCATTTTGTATTCATTACACTTTTTATAGAGAAAAGTCTATGAAAAACTTAACCATAAATCAGAATATTTTTTAGAGCTGCTGAAGATCTGTGAAATGTATTCTAAAATAAGCAGTTGTATTCTAAAATAAGCAGTTTTCAGGGCACCTGGGTGGCTCAGTCAGTGAAGCATCTGCTCAGGTCATGATCCCAAGGTCCTGGGATGAAACCCCATGTTGAGCTCTCTGCTCAACATAGAGTCTGCTTCTTTCTCCCCCTGCTCTTGCTCTCTCTCTCTCTCACTATCATGTGTGCATGCTCTCTCTAATAAATAAATAAAATCTTTTTAAAAAACTGTTTAAATAAATAAATAATAAAATATTTTTTTAAATTTTCAAATATTTAAATTTTTAAAATATTTTTAGGGGCACCTGGGTGGCTCAGTTGGTTAAAATATTTTTAAAATTTAAAAAATTTTAAAATATTTTTAAAATTCATTGACTTACCTACTATTAGATTACCAAGAGGACTTCATTGTATTTTCCTGGAAGTTAAATCAAATTAACAAATGAACACTATCATGAGCCAAGCTTCCTTTTTGCAAGGACCTGCTGTAATTTATGTATCACAGCTCTATTCAAGGTTTTACACAGATTGTCTTTCTTGATTCTGACTCCACCCCCCCCCCAATGCAACTAAAGGAAGTTTACCCTGCCTTTGTGAGAAAAATAAAGCTTTAGGAGTAGCCGTGTTTCAGGTTATAAATTAGAGAGTTTATAGCAGAAGTCCTTCTGATAATCTGTTAATTAACTCTATCAAAAATAAGGCTATTGATTTACTATCAATAAAGAGGTAATTACAACTCTCCTAAACAAAGACAAATCTAAAAAAAGGGGTCTAAAGGAATAGTATAAACCGTTATTACCTAGTTTTATGTCACAAATTTTAGTATACTGTGGATCAAAGTCCTTTATGAATATATACATGTAATCTTTCTCCATATAATTGAAAGCCTGTAATATATATTTTATTGTTACGATGATCAATAATGGTCAATGGTATAGCCATATTTGGCAATATTGCCAAATATTTTGTTTCCTTAGTGGAAGTCACAAATAATTCAAGAGGGCTGTAGTATATTCTAGAGCTAATATTGACTATTAGCCTATCATATTAGAATGAGAAAGAACAAGGAAGAATGATGCCAGACAGTGACCTGGAACTAGAAGAAACTTACAGAATCATGAAAGCAAATCTATTAAAAGGCTTTATCTAAAAATGTATCCCATTCATTGTTGATTTTTATTGGAAGCAGAAATCGTAATAGTGACATAGCAACAAAGTCTAAAATTTAGTTACTGCTCTAGAGTTTGACATTTCTTTTAGATATCTCATAACAGGGATGCCTAGCTGGCTCATCAGAAGAGCATGTGACTTCATCTTGGGGTTGTGAGTTCAAACCCCACATTGGGTGGAAAGATTTCTAAAAACAAACAAACAAACAAAAAACTTAAATATCTTGTAACATGGATGATAGGCACTCAACAAACATTTATTAAATGATCTTAGAACAGTATTGAATTCTTAAAATTTTATATACGTAAGAATCCTTTTCTATATCCAAATACTTTGTTTTAATTGCTCTTTCAGCCATTTATTTTTATTTAGTTTGTGTTCAACGGGAATCAATTCCAAACACACTGTACAACCTCAAACAGATGTACAGTGTTCAGATATGAAACAAAGGGAATGTTCATTCCCAGAGATCCCTCATAGCTTGAGATCTGTTGGGTCTGATTGCTCCCCTATTGGTTTCTAAAGATGGCAAATAGTGGTTTAAGAATTATTAAGTCTACTGTGGCCATATTGGATACTGTAACACGTAAGCATCAGTGTGTGAACATGTGAACCAAAAATTTCATAAAGTGTCTATTTCTAGACATAGTTTTCTGTACATCAAGGCAGTTGTAAAAGTTTTACTTTCCAGAATCAAGTACACCTAGATTTAGGACAAGGTTCTAACTATCTAAAAATACTGATATAGAAAGTGTTCCAAATGTAGCTATTCTGACTCATAAAGGTTTGTTTTTTTAATGTATTCACAGAGAGAGCACAAAAGAGTTGTGAATTTAATATAGGCAAGTCTCCAGGAACCTGGGTGTTCAGTCAGGTAAGCATCCAACTTTTGATTTCAGCTCAGGTCATGATCTCAGGGTCTTGAGATCAAACCCCACGTTGGGCTCTGCACTCAGCACAGAGTCGGTTTGTCCCTCTCTCTCTGCTCCTCCCCACGCTCATGCTCTCTCTCTCTCAAATAAATAAAATCTTTCATATATATATATATATATATATATATATATATACACATACAAATGTCTATATAAAATTACAAATATATATATATACAGGCAAGTCTCCTGTCTTCACTTCCCCAAATACATAATATACATTATTTTTGCCTCCTTCATATTTTTGCATCTTAATTTCAGTATTTGTCAAATACGCCTTCAAAACACAGCAATTTTTAAGTTGTAAAAATTATTTAACATGGTGCGCCTGGGTGGCTCAGTGGGTTAAAGCCTATGCCTTCGGCTCAGGTCGTGATCCCAGGGTCCTGGGATCGAGCCCCGCATCAGGCTCTCTGCTCTGCAGGGAGCCTGCTTCCACCTCTCTCTCTCTGCCTGCCTCTTTGCTTACTTGTGATCTCGGTCTGTCAAATAAATAAATAAAATCTTTAAAAAAAAATTATTTAACAAATGGCAGAAATAAATGCAGTATTTTAAGACGGTTGAAGTCAAAGCACTTCTTATCTCTGGAATGAAGTTAAGTGATCCAAGTTAACTAAGTGAATCTGCCATTCTTACTGGATGGGAATGTGTGATAGGAAATACCTGTCATTTGACTTTTAAGTGTATATGGAAAAATTACTCATGCTGAGGCGCCTGGGTGGCTCAGTGTGTTAAAGTCTCTGCCTTCAGCTCAGGTCACGATCCCAGGGTCCTGGGATCAAGCCCCGCATCGGGCTCTCTGCTCAGCAGGGAGCCTGCTTCTCCCTCTCCCCTCTCTTTGCCAGCCTCTCTGCCTACTTGTGATCTCTGTATGTCAAATAAATAAATAAAATCTTTAAAAAAAAATTACTCATGCTTAGATTTGTAGTAGATGCCAATAAAACATCACCACCCTGGAACATGTCAGTTACTACATAAAGTCACGTGCAATGTCAACCCCAAAGCTCCAGAGGAAAGAGTTTCCAAGAGAACAATGAAAACTTAACAATGTAAAATTTTATGTGGAGTATATCAGCATTAAAATAGTACTGCTGGGGCGCCTGGGTGGCTCAGTGGGTTAAAGCCTCTGCCTTCGGCTCAGGTCATGATCCCGGGGTCCGGGGATCGAGCCCCGCATCGAGCTCTCTGCTCAGCAGGGAGCCTGCTTCCTTTCCTCTCTCTCTGCCTCTCTGCCTCCCTGTGATTTCTGTCAAAATAAATAAAATCTTTAAAAAAAAAAAAATAGTACTGCTGAAATAAACAGAGGATTTACAATAACACCTGGTGGCTCCTTCCAATGTACATATAAATAGAATCCTGGAAACTTTTTTTTTTTTTTTTTTTTTAAGATTTTATTTATTTATTTGTCACAGAGAGAGAGAGAGAGAGAGAGAGCAAGCGAGCACAGGCAGACAGAGTGGCAGAGGGAGAAGCAGGCTCCCTACAGAACAAGGAGCCCGATGTGGGACTTGATCCCAGGATGCTGGGATCATGACCTGAGCCGAAGGCAGACGCTTAACGAACTGAGCCACCCAGGCGCCCTCCTGGAAACTTTTTGTATTACCTAATCATTTTATGGCCTTCTAAATTTAATGAATCAAAGTAAAAACCCAATTTCCATTCCACAGCTTATCCCTTTTCTCTAGATCAAGGTGAAATTATTCTTATTATCAAGGTAGAGTTTTAAGTGTCCATATTTATTAAACTACATTTAATCATATCATTAATTTTCAATGTCTCTCTTCAGTCTTATATGTGAAACTCCAGCAGATTTAATATTGGCATTTGTTCCCTAGTCAAATCCTTCAGATGCTCTCTAAGTCAGTCCAACTGGGGACTCTCACAGTTTCTGTGTTAGTAAAATAAAGAATGGAATTATTAGATCTGATGAAGACTGTGTTTTCTTTCTCACATTGGACTTCTAGTTACCATATGGATTGAACTTTAGAATATGCATTAGTGAACAGATGTTATTTTGGCCTGGATCTATTTAACAGTAGAAATACAGAAGGGCAAGTAAGACCACAAGGAGAATGACCACTGACTACAGGGCACAGTAGACACTGTGGGTTCAAACAGAGGACCCAGTGTGCTGGTAAAGGACTGTGTGAATAAATCTGTGTGGATGAGAGCAGTGCCAGAAGTAGCAGTCACAGACTGAGCCTGGCCACCATCCCCTTGCCTATGTTGGTCACTGTGGCGTGGGTCAGACTTGCTGTTTGGTGTGCTGTTGGATCATAGGCTCCTGGCTCATGCAAAAGAAGTAGCAGGGTCTTCAACCAGGGGGCATCATAATGACAGTGACATGGCACCATCTGTCCACCCATGCTCACTATTCCCCCATACCTCCAGTCATATAATTTGTTTTTGAAACACAATTCTTCAAAATTGTTTATAGAGAGCCTGGATCCTATTACTTATACGTCTATTTTCTTTCCCTTTTTTTCCCAAGTGGCATTATTTTTTTCCTGATTCTTAGAAGTATGTTTGTTGTTGAAAGTTGGGAGCACAAAATGAATATGAAGAGAGGTTTTTACCCAGAGATAATCACTATTGATATTTGGTCTGTTTATATACATGTTTTTACATTATAAAAACTATAGTTCTATATGCAGAATTTTTCTTAATATTTATCATCAGCATATTTCTGACATTAAAAGTTTTTAAAAAGCGGGGGCGCCTGGGTGGCTCAGTGGGTTAAAGCCTCTGCCTTCGGCTCAGGTTATGATCCCAGAGTTCTGGGATCGAGTCCCGCGTTGGGCTCTCGGCTCATTGGGGAGCCTGCTTCCCCCTCTCTCTCTGCCTGCCTCTCTGCCTACTTGTGATCTCTGTCTGTCAAATAAAGATAATCTTAAAAAAAAAAAAAAAGCACATTAAAAAAAAAGTTTTTAAAAAGCAAGATTTAATTATCTTTTTTTTTTCTTTAAAGATTTTATTTATTGGGGTGCCTTGGTGGCTCAGCCGTTAAACGGCTGCCTTTGGCCCAAGTCATGATCCCGGGTCCAGGGATCGAGCCCTGTGTCGGGATCCCTGCTCAGCAGGGAAGGCTGCTTCTCCTTCTCCCACTCCCCCTGTTTGTGTTCCCTTTCTCACTATCTCTGTCAAATAAATAAATAAAATCTTAAAAAAAAAAAAGATTTTATTTATTTGACAGAACGAGTGAGGGAGCACAAGCAGGAGGAACAACATAGGGAGAAGGAGAAGCAGGCTCCCCACTGAGGAGGGAGCCTGACACAGGACTTATTCTCAGGACCTCGGGATAATGAACTGAGTGGAAGGCTGAAGCTTAACTCACTGAGCCACCCCATTTTCTAACTTTTCTACATTGGTTATTCATTACTTATGGAGGTTGAACTAGTATTTTTTGAGGAGCTGATTTAGTAGAATTGATGCTGGATAAACCAACATAGAAATTGCTTTTTTGAGGGGCGTCTGGGTGGCTCAGTGAGTTAAAGCCTCTGCCTTCGGCTCAGGTAATGATCCCAGGGTCCTGGGATTGAGCCCCACATTGGGTTCTCTGCTCAGCGGAGAGCCTGCTTCCCTTCTTCTCTCTCTACCTGCCTCTCTCCCTAGTTGTGATCTCTGTCAAATAAATAAATAAAATATTTTTAAAATAATTGCTTTTTTGAAAGAAATAGACAGTAAAAATGAGAGAATGAAGACAGGAAGTTCGTGGTTAATAACATAGCCCTTAGTACGTAGCATCTGATTGGGAACTGATCCTCTTTGAGTGACTGAAATGAGTAAAAATAATACTTTTCACTGATGTTTGAAATTTGGGAGTAACTTATAAAAAGAGTAGTACAAGTTTTTTTTTTTTAAAATATTTAATTTATTTATTTGACAAGAGAGATCATGAGTAGGCAGAGAGGAAGGCAGAGAGAGAGGAGGAAGCAGGCTCCCGCTCAGGGGAGAGCCCAATGTGGGACTTGATCCCAGGACCCTGAGATCATGACCTGAGCTGAAGGCAGAGGCTTAACCCACTGAGCCACCCAGGTGCCCCAAGAGTAGTACAAGTTTAAAAAAAACCCTGGTTTGTGTTTTCTTTTTTTTTTTTTTTCTTTTTTTTTTTATCAGAGAGAGAGAGGGCGAGAGCAAGCACAGGCAGACAGAATGGCAGGCAGAGGCAGAGGGAGAAGCAGGCTCCCTGCCGAGCAAGGAGCCCGATGTGGGACTCGATCCCAGGACGCTGGGATCATGACCTGAGCCGAAGGCAGCTGCTTAACCAACTGAGCCACCCAGGCGTCCCTGGTTTGTGTTTTCTTATCTGTTCAAGGAGAAACTTTAAAGTTACTCAATATCCCCTTGTGTTTTATTTTCAAGAATATAAATATTTTCTTTATACTCCAGAATATAAAAACTTACTTTCTTTTTGCTTTTCCTAAGCCACTGCTTCCTGCCTCTTCAGGAATCCGATTCTCTTTTTCAGAATCTTTAGGAGACAGGCTGAAGAATTCTCCGATTCCTTTTTGCCACTTGGGAGTTGGGCGCACACAAACTGGATTCCCTCCTGCATACTTATTTTCAACTATAAAATATAAACAGGTGGAACTAAATAAGAACTAAGGATACAACTGTCATTTCTTAAAAGGAAGCAATTCTTTAACATTAAATCTACAGGGTATTAAGTGGTATTACATCCATCTTAAAATAATTAGAAAATGTGAGATGATAAAGCTGTACTCAGTATTATATTATACATTATTATTAATATAATTAATATTAATACAATATATAATAATATTTTGTTAAAATTATCCTTTGTCCTAGGAAAATAAAATTAACAGAATTTTTACAACTGGAAAATATTTTTCGTAATTTATCCACAAGCAGAGCTATTCAAATAGTCTTATGTATTGTCATACTAAACTTTGACATTTTTTCCTAATATGAGATGTAGTATAAACGGCCAAAATTTTACTTAACAAGGTTATTAATTAAAACACCTGTGAAAGGCAAAACAAATATACAGCAATGTGAAAGTTTCCACAAAAATAGGTTACACTTTTCAAAGCCCTTGGCTCCTTTTCAGTTCATACAGTTCATAAGGTAAATCCAATTCTTGATTTTTTAAAAAAGATTATTTATTTACTTATTTATTTGACAGGCAGAAATCACAAGTAGGCAGAGAGGCAGGCAGAGAGAGAGGGGAAGGGAAGCAGACTCCTCCACTGAGCAGAGAGACTGATGCGGGGCTTGATACCAAGACCCTGGGATCATGACCCGAGCCAAAAGCAGAGGCTTTAACCCACTGAGCCACCCAGGCACCCCTTGATTTATTTTTTAAGTAAGTTCTACACCCAACGTGGGGCTTAAACTTATGGCCCTGAGATCAAGAGTTGCATGTTTTACCAACTGAGCCAAACAGGTGCCCCAATTTCTGATTTTTTTTTTCATTTTAAAACAGTAATATAAAGGAAAAATTTCTGCCTCTTTATGAAGTAATGATTAGTATACGAAGATGAGCAAATTACTGAGCTACTACATATATCTTTCCTTTTAAATACATTTGTCACAAACTCTGTTATAAAGTTGCTTCCATATATATATATATATATATACTCTCTGAAGTTTTTATTTTTTATTTATTTTTTCAAGATTTTATTTCTGAGAGAGAGAGACAACAAGCCCGAGTAGGGAGGGGGCAGAGGGAGAAGCAGGCTCCTCCACTGAGCAGGGAGCCTGATGCGGGGCTCCATCCCAGAACCCTGGGATCATGACCTGAGCCAAAGGCAGAGGCGTAACCAACAGAGATACCCAGGTGCCCACTTCTTAAGTTTTTAAATCTTTTTTAAAAGTACAAGTGACTTTTTAAAAATAGTGATCTGCAGCCCCTGGGTGGAGCAGTCTGGTTAAAGATCTGATTCTTAGTTTTGGCTCAGGTTGTGGTCTCAGATTTGTGAGATTTGAGCCAGGTCTGGTTGCACTCAGCAGTGGAGTCCACTTTGAAATTTCTCTCTGCCTCTGACCCTCCCACCTCAATGTCTCTAAAATAAATAAATATTCAAAAAACAAATAAATAATAGTGATACTTTGGTTCATAATTTTCCAAAAGGACATAGACAGGAGCTCTTTGACTACTTGGAAAGTAAATGGCAGCAACCTATATAGCTCAGCATAGAATTCAAACCCAGCTCAGAGTGCCTGGGTTGCAGTTGGTTAAGGGTCTGACTTTGGCTCAGGTCATGATCTCAGGGTCCTTGTTTGGCAGGGAGTCTGCTCTCCCTCTCCCTTTGCCCTGCCTCCTGATGGTGCTCTGTCTCTTGCTCAAATAAATAAATAGAAATCTTTTAAAAAAAAATTCAAACACGGCTCTTCTGATTTAATTGTGTGACTTTTAGCAAAGTATGTAACCTGAGCTTAAATGTCCTCATCATTTAGAATGAAGTTATTACTAACTTCATACAGTTGATTAAAAAGAGATCTGTGGGCGCCTGCCTGGCTCAGTTGATGAAGCGTGCTTTTGATCTCAGGATTGTGATTTTGAGCCCCATGTTGGGTGCATAGATTACTTAAAAATAAAATCTTGAAAACAAAACAAAACCAAAACAACAACAGCAACAACAACAAAACCCCAAAAGAGTTTTCCAAGGGCACCTGGCTGACTCAGGGTGTAGAGAATGAGACTCTTGATCTTAGGGTCCTTGGTTCAAGCCCCTCTTGGGCGTAGAGCTTACTTACAAAAAGATAGAGATCTGTAAAGTGCCTTAAGAGGTTCATTTGGCCAACATATGTTCGTTGAAGGCCTATTCAGTTGGCTTTGGTGATTCAACAGTGCACCAGACAATGAGATGTGGCCCTGATCATAATTTAGTGGTATAGAGTATAGAATATTCTCAATAAATTCATCATCTTTCAAAATTTTGACCTACAGCTCCTTTTTATCTAAAGAGAATTAGTTAATATTTTCTAATGAAATATTTAGAACAGGGGGAAGTTTAAGTTAACTTAAGAACCCATGAAGTTCTTCACAGTGCTCCCCTGTATGTTCTTAATTAGGCCTTGTGGAATTAGTCTTCCTAACTTCCTAGGAGAGAAATGAGGCACCAGATGGCACGGTATTTCCTCAATCTCTCCTTGCACAGAAGGAGCAGTGTGAAGCTCTTTCATGGGCCAAGTTTTCCCTTCTAATGTTCCAAAAGCAATATCAGGAGCTGCAGTAGTTGGGATAACACACACACACAGACACCATGCCAAAAAATAAACAACAGCAACAAAACAAAAAATGCAGAAATAAAAACAAAAACTTTATACTAAGACAACCCCATCAGGACTGTCAACTGTAGTCCTAATTCTTAATCCAGTGAAGGGGAGCTTAAATAGCCTCTTGCAGGAAAAAGCCATCAGCCAATATTAAAAATAAAAATGCCAAACTAGAAAGGAAAAATAGGTTTGAAGATAAACCGTGTCTGTCCCTAACCCCGAGGTTGGAGATTCTTTTCCTTGCGACCCCCACCTTTACCCCAACCGAACGAGAGGCCTAGGTCCCCTCATTACATCAGAAGGCAGGGAAGAAATTTGAGTGTGAGGCTCTTAGGAAAATAAATTCCACGGTGGGTCAGGAGGCTTGCAGGTCCGGAGAACTGTGGTGCAAGGCCTGATCCCCTTTGACAAAGTTCCCCCAGGAGTTGCAGGGGCGCTTTTTACCTTTCCTTGACGAAGGCGATGTGGAATTAGTGGCAGAAGTGGAGGAACCAAGCACTTTCCTGGGGGCTCGCGAGGCGACCACTGCGGAGAGGCAAAGGAGAGCATTCAAAACAGGGCAGTTAAGTTTCCGACACGAGTCCCAGAGCCGCGTTTTCACCACAGTCCCAGACCCCGCCGCTTGGAGAGAAGAGCCCCGAGATCCAGAAAAGCAGGACAACCGTCTCCTGTCCGCGCCGCTCCTTCCTCCTGGTAAAGGGGCCAGGCCGCAGCTTCCAGAATGGCTGGACTAGCCTGGCGCAGAGGGCGGTGGAGAGCCCTGGCCCCCTGCCCTCCACTGCCGTGCTCAACTACCTCACCTTTTCTGTAGGTGCCTGGGGCACTGTCCGCTTTCGTCCGCACCATGGTCAAACTCGAGGAGACGAGAGCAATCAACTGACTTCCCAACCGCGGGTGTTTAACTGCACAAGGACCTGAAAAACGAATCTCCCGCCACAGTTTATATTGGTCTCTTTCCCGCGCGCTCCACGGACTCTCCCGGGGAGCCGCTCCCATTGGTTCCGCGCCGTCCCCCCACAACCAATCGTCAGTGTCCAGCTATGACAGTGGCGAGCCTTGACTCAGTACCGTCCCGTCCATCAACTTTGCAGTAGCCTGTGATTCGTAGCCGCCCCAAGTGGGCGGTGTTAAAGCTTTTCCTGGGGTGCCCCAAGAGTGAGTGCTAAGATTGTGAGTTAGGGTAATGGTCCTGCTTAGAAAAGAAAACCGGTAAGACAGCGAATTATAATATTTCTCCAAAAGTTACCACAGGGATAAATCTAACGATCAACTCCAGGAAAAGAAACTTGAAATGAAGCAGTTTTTTTTTTTTAAATGCAAATCAGAATAAATAACTTCTTTTTTAAAGCCGTAAACTTGGGGCGCCTGGGTGGCGCAGTTGGTTGAGCAACTGCCTTCAGCTCAGTCATGATCCCGGACTTCTAGGATCGAGTCCCGTATCTGGCTCCCAACTCCTTGGGGAGTCTGCTTCTCCCTCTGACCTTCTCCACTCTCATGCTCTCTCTCACTCATTCTCCCTCAAATAAATAAATAAAACCTTTAAAAAAAATAATAAAGCCGCAAACTGTCTTTACAAGGTCCATAACAAACCAGTTCTATGGAGTGTTAGAAAAGCAAGGTAAAAACTGAGTGGATTGTATGTACATACACACTTAAAAAGGAACAATTAATGAAAGGTCTTCCTGACATCTATATGGTCTCAGAGCTCCTTAAAAATATGCCAGATGTCAGGGTGCCTGACTGGCTCAGAGGAGCATGCAACTCTTGATCTTAGGGTTGTGGATTTGAGCCCCACCTTCTGTGCAGAGATTACTTAACAATAGAATCTTAAAAAAAAAAAAAAAAAAAGCCAAATGTGCCAAGGGTACATCCCAGACACATAGTGATTATAACGCTAGAATAGTAGCTCACAACTATTTTCTATCCCTATGTCTGTCTTTTTTTTTTTTTTTAAGATTTTTATTTATTTATTTGACAGAGAGAGATCACAAGTAGGCAGAGAGGCAGGCAGAGAGAGAGAGAGAGAGAGAGAGGGAAGCAGGCTCCCCAATGAGCAGAGAGCCCGATGCGGGACTCGATCCCAGGACCCCGAGATCATGACCTGAGCCGAAGGCTGTGGCCGAACCCACTGAGCCACCCAGGCGCCCCCCTATGTCTGTCTTCTAATTACTCAAAATACCCCTGGGGAGTGATTTTCACTCTCTGAAAACCATGCATAAAACGTGATCAGATGAGCTTGCCTTGGGATATGTTTTGTTAAATGCTCACTTGAAAGACAATCCTGAAAGTGTAAGCACTGCGTTGATTCTCTCCAATAAATTATGCTTGAACTTTCACAAAATAGGCTACTCAATATGTCAACAGAATCAACAACTACTTTTTGTTTTAGAATTAAAGATCTTGAAAATAAAAAGATTAATGAATCTAGCCAACAGGTGAAAAAATATATTTTTAAAATTAATTGTATTATAATTCTATTAGTGATATAATAATAGCAGGAAATGTATTGAAAATTACCTGTAGCTTTGTCTAACACTTGGAGACTGCAGTAGAATACCTATCAGAAAAATCAACAAGCCCCAGGGTATTCCTTTCTTCTTTGTTATCATTCCCTTCTCAATACACAATCGTTCTTCAATACACATTAATTCCTTTTCAGTTAAAGTGGCTTCAACAAAGGCCTGTATTACTTAATTCAAACTCATATTGCAGATTCCTGTGGAGATTAGAACAGCATAGAGAATCTGATGGTCTTTTATCTTAGTTCACATGCTAAGTAAATGGCTAGAAAGAATTGCAAATATACCTTTGCACACAAGAGCAGTCTATTACTACAGCTGTGTTTGTATGTTGCTTTTTTATTTTTATTTATTTTTTTTTAAAGATTTTTTTTTTTTAAATTTATTTGTCAGAGAGAGAGCGAGCGAGAGTGAGCACAGGCAGACAGAGTGGAAGGCAGAGTCAGAGGGAGAAGCAGGCTCCCCGCGGAGCAAGGAGCCCGATGCGGGACTCGATCCCAGGACGCTGGGATCGTGACCTGAGCCGAAGGCAGCTGCTTAACCAACTGAGCCACCCAGGCGTCCCTGTATGTTGCTTTTTTAATAGGGAAGAATGTATGTTAAGGTAAAAAAAAAAAAAATAGGAAACAAGCAATGATGTCTAGCACAAATTCTTAATTTAAATATATGCTTTAAGGAAGCTCCTCTTTAAATAAAACAGGGAATTGTGTGGTGTGAACTTGAAAATTTCAAAGGCCTAGGGCATTATGAAAAGTTGTAGTACAGATGTATGAAGTATCTGCCTAAATGTATACCAAAGAGTATCTTTGAGTCATGTTAAATAGGTGTGCTTGCTTTGCTCAGGCGGAAGTGCATTTTAATAAATGATAATCTGTAAACGGCATTGTTTTACATTACATACATTACAAACTAGAGAGTGTAATCATTAACATATGCTTTATGTAAAAAGAATATTTTTTTAAAGAATATTCTTTTTTTTAAAAAAGATTTTCTTTATTTGACAGAGATCACAAGTAGACAGAGAGGCAGGCAGAGAGAGGGAAGCAAGCTCGCTGCTGAGCAGAGAGCCCAACGCAGGGCGGATCCCAGGACCCTGAGACCATGACCTAAGCCAAAGGCAGAGGCTTAAACACACTGAGCCACCCAGGCACCACAAGAATATTCTTGAGGACCTAATAATTTCATCATAATTTATATGATGTGCTAAGTCCTGTTGTAAAAACAATCTTGTCAGAGTCTCGGTCTTCAAAAAGTTAACATTTATTTTTATTTATATCTTTTTAAAAGATTTTATTTATTTATTTATTTATTTATTTGACAGAGAGAGAGAGAGAGAGAGAGACACACACACACACACACACACACACACACACACACACACACAGCCAGAGAGGGAACACAAGCAGGGGAAGTGGGAGAGGGAGAAGCAGGCTTCCCGCTGAGCAGAGAACCCCATGAGGGGCTTGATCCCAAGACTCTGGGATCATGACTTGAGCGGAAGGCAGATGTTTGACGGCTGAGCAACTCAGGTGCCCCTTATTATTTATTTATTTTTTATTTTAAAAAATATTTTATTTGTTTATTTGACATAGAGATGACAAGTAGGCAGAGGGGGCGGGAGAAGCAGACTCCCTGCTAAGCAGAGAGCCCCATGGGGATCACGACCTGAGCTGAAGGCGGAGTCTTAGCCCACTGAGCCACCCAGGCGCTCCTTTTTAAAATTTTTTAAAAAAGATTTTATCTACTTATTCGTCAGAGAGAGAGAGAGAGAGAGAGAGACAGAGAGAGAGCGCGGGATCACAGGCAGGGAGAGCAGCAGGCAGAGGGAGAAGCAGGCTCCCTGCTGAGCAAGGAGCCCTAGTTTGGGACTTGATTCCAGACTTTGGGATCACCACCGCAGATGAAGGCAGTCGCTTAACTGACAGAGCCACCCAGGCATCCCCAGAAATTAACATTTAAATAGTTGGAACTAAACAGATACAAACCGGTAAATAATTAGCATATGTTATATTAACATGAAAAGCAGCAGATTTTTATGAAGAAACAAAATTTGTACTATTCATGAACATTCGGAGTATTTGAGGTTTTTTTAAAGATAGAAAATAATATATTTTCCAAATTAATAACAAAAACAATCTACACCTAGTGTAAATCAACACACTCATATGATTTTTATTATTTGTCGATAAAAGCGTTAGCATAAAAAGGTGAATCAGGATCCAATTAATGTAATTGCTTAGTCTACATAGCCTAATGGGGATGAAGAACCTGTAAAAACAAGTGCTATTTTAAATGCTTTTACACAAAACAAGAATAATTTAGAGGCTGGCCTCTCATTTTAACAGTTGTATCTTTTCCTCGACTGTAGTTGTTATAGGTATTTATACTATCTTCTCAGCGAATTCTCGATTCTCAAGCCCTGCATCTAGGGATGCAGAAAAATCACGCGCAGAGGAGCTCTGGTACCAGTATAAACAATGTCCGGAAGCGGGAAAGAGAAGGCAGTAGGGGTGGGAGGGATCTGTGCTGGGGGTGGAGCCACTGGGAGGGGCCAAGCAGGCTGGCGGAACTCGCGCGACCGAAGTCGGTGTTGCGAAGGGGACTAGTCCGGCGCAGGACGTGGGGCTGTTGGAACCCAGCTGGTTCCGGCTGGGAAAAATGGCGGTAGCTGGGGCGGCGTCCCGGGAGCAGCTAGTGGGCTGGTGCACCCAGCAGTTGCGGAAAACTTTCGCCCTGGATGTCAGCGAGGAGATCATGCAGTGAGACCGGTTCGGGTCCCAGGCGGGAAGCATCTCTGGGATGTGCACTGAGCGAAAGGGTGAAGCGGGGAGGACTAAAAAGTTGATGAGAATGAAGAAATAGGATAAAAGGGCTATTTTCGGTCTCTAGGAGTCGACTTTTGACCTCCGACTTTACAGTTTAACTTATGGATTACTGTGTCAGGCTACCCAATCGGCCAGTGGGGCCTTTTTTTCTTAGGAAAAGGCCAAATCCCTGATAATTAAGTCTTTAAGACTGTCCCCGGAGCCAGTTTCCTTATAAATTCTGGAGATAATGGGCAAGCCAAATTGTTTTCCCAGAAATCCTTGCTCTGAGCATTTTAGTTTGCCCGATATGGGTGTGTCAAATAGGACCTGGACTTTAAATTGAAGCTTCGGTGGTTAAGGTGTAAATAACTTTTGACTGAGGAGTCCCAAGTTCTGTTTTCTGTTGTCATTTACCCGTTTTGGAACCTTGGACATTTTAATTTCCCTCTCTATACCTTTTTTTCCGCGTCTATTAAAATGAATAATTAGCAGAGCTTATATTTCATATTTTATAATTCTTGTGAAGTGGAGATGGTGACATAATTTACTATTTGCTTTCGATTGATTTGTCATTTTTGTTGCGCTACATAACTGGTGCTGGGGCAACAAAGACGACTGAGACCTTTGGGTTCTGTTTGGTTGATGAGCAGGGGAAACATAAGGTGTTGTGGGAGCACGGAGTAAAGGACTCCCGTTAAGATTTTAGAAACTTGAAAGGTTTTACTTCAAGGCATGACTTTAGCCTGAGAGCTAAAGGGTGGGTAGGTGGAAGTGCAGTGTTCCGGCGAGGTAAAGACTTCTACAAAAACTGGACTCGATCCAAGAACCTGAAAGTGTTTCTTGATTTGATTCCTTGTTCATAGATGATGAAACCTTTATTGCGATTTCTGGGGCTTTTATAGGAAATGAGTTTCTGATTTGGGAGAAAACAGTTGGCAGGGAGAGAATTAAGAAGGGCTGCTTTAAAGGTTTTTGTTTTAAAAACTGGAACGAACAACTAGGGGGAAAAAAAACCCTGCCAAATGGAATGGCTTATCTTTATCCTTGTTTGAAGGCAAGATCAGATTAAGTAGTTTTCAAACATTTTTTTAAAGCAGTGGATGCTGTCAAATGAGGTAATGAGACTTTGCAAATACACCAAATGGAAAAAAAAGTCACTTGGTGAACACAAAACAAAACACAAAGATTGAGGCTATTTTTGATGGGTCAACAGGCAATATGGTTAGATGCAGTCTTCTCAGTCTCAGTGTTCATTTGTATCTTGTCTGCTTACATAGTATGAAGAAAATTCTAATTTTCATAGATTGTGGTTTAACAGCTCATTTTGAAGCCTTAGCTTTTTTTTCAATTAAACTTAATCTACACCCTTTAAAGAACAATGATCAGAAGTTTAAATTTTATAGTTGGAAGCACTAAGTATGGGTAAATACCTGCTTGCTTTTTTTTAAACTCATAAATAAGTTCTACAAGAATTGTTCAAAACAAAACAAAAAAAGCACTGAAACTACCTATAGCATAATTCTATTTGTTTTTTTTTTTTAATTTTTTTTTTTAAGATTTTATTTATTTATTTGACAGAGAGAAATCACAAGTAGATGGAGAGGCAGGCAGAGAGAGAGGAAGGGAAGCAGGCTCCCTGCTGAGCAGAGAGCCCGATGCGGGACTCGATCCCAGGACCCTGAGATCATGACCTGAGCCGAAGGCAGCGGCTTAACCCACTGAGCCACCCAGGCGCCCAGCATAATTCTATTTGAACTCATTTGACTTATTAGGTTTTTACTAGTTATTGCTCAACAGGCTATGATGCCATGATCAAAGCATTTTTGTGTTGGGGGTATAGCTCAGGGGTAGAGCATTTGACTGCAAAGCATTTTTGTGTAAATTTGCTGTGCTTTGCGTAGTATTTAATTGAAAATTAGTACTATGATAGTGTGCTAACTTGAAAAACTTGGCATGAGTGACCTTTTTACAAAGAACACAGAAGTACTATCTTCTTAATCAGTGATACATTTATGGAACATTAAGATTTGTACACAGGATTAGCAGAATAAACTTCGCTCTACGATCTGCCTTAGCTCATGTTTTGGATGACCCTATTTTGATAAGATTTTGTATATAACACTGTATGCTGTTCCTTTTTATACTTTGTTAAATAATTAAAATATCATTTATTCAAATGTTTCTGGAACTCTTTAAATACTTCCCTAGTGATTTGAATACTCCACAGTTAAATGATCCCCTGAGGTTCCTTGCAGTTCCTTCTATGAGAGCTTGGTAGCAATTAATATTTTGATGGGGGCTGCTAAGTTTGGGGGTCAAGTTAATTAAACTGTAAAAGTCCTGAAAAACAGTTGTGTCTTTTTAATATACGATGGACTAGAAGATGCTCTTAATGGGGCCCAAAGGCACAGGTTTATTTACCTATCGATCATAACTCTGCAAATGTACCATCACATTAGGAAAAAAACCAAGTACATGTGTACTAGTGATGGTACAATCACGTGATTTTATTTTAATTTAAAGGAATATAGCATTATTATAATTTTTCTTGTATCCAATACAAGTGTATCTGAATTAATGTTCATTCAGATCTTATAATGCTTTCATGGTCTGATATGTTAATTTACAAATTATTTTTTCAATTCTTTCTTACCTTGGTATAACATAATTACTGTAGAAACCTAAAAAAGAAAATCAGAGATAGAGGAGGAAACTAAAATTACCGTAATACCACAACCCAGAGGTAATCATTGTTTCTCTCTTAGTGTTTTTCTTATGCGTATTGTAATCTATTTTCAAACATATTCATCTTAGAGGAAAAAATAAACTCTCTTTAATCATATCACTCAGTGCTAATTATTTTAGTGTATAATCATGACCTGAGCCAAAGGCTGACACTTACTGATTGAGCCACCCAGCCGCCCCAGTTTTTGAGAATATTAATTCAATAACTGGTTAGATTGTCATATATACTAATTTTTAGCAAAAAAGAAATTTTAGGCTTTGTAGTGTAAAGATTAAGTCTTTTGGATTCCAAGGAATATGAAATGACTGCAGATGTATACTTAGAGAAAGTATTCCTATATAAAGACAGCTCCACAGCCTATCTTCAAAACATTAATTCTAATCTTCTAACAAGATTATATGAAGTTTAGATTATGAGCTACTTGATTTCAGGGTTTTTGTCCTGATCAAACTTAAATCCCTAGCATTTAGCATAGAATTTGGCACAATCCACTCTAATGGATTAATGAATGGTTTGTAACTACCTTGATTTCTGTTGTGATTATTGGAAGATACAGCATAAGCAGGTCTTGTTTCAACAACTTATATTTTTCTTCCTGAGGTATGTTTTGTCAATTGAGAGTGCTGAAGAGATACGAGAGTATGTTACTGACCTCCTTCAGGGAAATGAGGACAAAAAAGGTCAATTCATAGAGGAGCTTATAACCAAATGGCAAAAGAATGATCTGGAATTGAGTTCTGATGCTTTGCAACAGTCCTTCAAAAAAGATGGTAAGTTGGGGCGCCTGGGTGCCTCAGTGGGTTAAGCCTCTGCCTTCGGCTCAAGTCATAATCTCAGGGTCCTGGGATCGAGCCCCGCATCAGGCTTTCTGCTCAGCAGGGAGCTTGCTTCCCCCTCTTTCTCTGCCTGCCTCTCTGCCTACGTGTGATCTCCACCTGTCAAATAAATAAGTAAAATCTTAAAAAAAAAAAAAAAATGCTAAGTTAATATAATTGAGGGTTGAAATACTGGTAAATGGGCTGGTTTATAGGACCTGATATTTTCTGTCACCACTATTTCCTCACAGCTAACTTAAGCAGAATCATATGTATATATATTTTTAGTTCAATTCTACTCAAGTAATGAATATTGTTTTAGTTCAGACTTTTTGAACTTTGAAAATACCACAGAAATGCCTGTTTGCAGATAAAAATGTGGTTTCAGAATAGTTTGAAAGATTTATCCATGGATTAAAAAAACACTTTCCAGTTATGTGTATATCTGGATGAAAGTAAATGTTGAGCAATTATAGTATGAATAGGATTTAGAAGTAACTATTTAGTTAAAAGATACAAAAGATAAACACCAAACTAAATAATCTAAGTCATTATTATTATTCAATCTGAAATATTAGATTTTAATTTACCATTTTAATACTAGCCAGTAGTCTTTATCATCTACTATCTTGGAAATTGTGTTTTAAATTTGCGAGGAAAAACTAACGTAAGAAGCTACCTGATTTCATATCTTCACTTTATTTTTTTTGTAAAGATTTTATGTATTTGTTTGACAGAGAGATAGAGAGCACAGGTAGGCAGAGCAGCAAGCAGAGAGAGTGGGACAAGCAGACTCTCTGTCAAGTGTGGAGCCCAATGCGGGGCTCATTCCCAGGACCCTGGAATCATGACTTGAGCCAAAGGCAGCCACTTTAATGGACTGAGTCACCAAGTCACCCCCATATCTTCACTTTAAATATTAAGTGTCATCTTCTCTTTAGTAGATACTAGTTTACCAATGAATCCTGTTATCAACCTATGTGCATGTATGTGTGTGTGTGTTTTATATATATATATATATATATATTTATATTTATATTTATATTTATATGTTTGTTTGTTTTTCTCCTTTAAAGAAATGTCAGATGGTCAGAAATCAGGAGACCAGCTAAAGAGGAGCAGGCGGAAAGGAAGAAATAGACAGGAAGTTCCTGCATTTGCTGAACCTGACACAACCAGGGAGGTCAAAACACCTTTTGATTTGGCCAAGGTGAGTGCTTGAATGAATCTTTTTCTAGTTCTATGATAAAGGAGAGGTGACTGATACATTTCAGAGAGCAAAGTGTACAAACTGATCTAGAGTGGCAGTTCTTCAACAAATGCATGGATTTTATGGAGAGAAAGTGATGATGATATATTACTTTCTATATGGTAGCTATTTTGGCAGCCTGATTAAATAGTTATTATAAGGACACCTTGGTTAGAAATGATACTAAGAAAGATACATATAAATGGAAAATATTTATTTATTAATTTTAAAAAATATTTTATTTATTTATTTGAGAGAGAGAGAGTGCGCACAAGAAAAGGAAAGGGGGCAGAGAGAGAGAGGGATAAGCAGACTCCCTGAAGAGCAAGGAGCCTTGTGTGGGTGGGGCTCCATCCCGGGACCTGGAGACCATGACCTGAGCTGGAGGCAGATGCTTACCTGACTGAGCCACCCAGGTGCCCCTAAATGGAAAATATTTAATGAAGGTCACCAGGGCTTCAACTTCAACATTGTGTGTGTGTGTGTGTGTGTGTGTGTGTGTTTACTAAAAGAACGAACAGTTCTGTTATTTAAGAGTGTTCCTACTTTGTACCATCTATTACTGCCACGACCATTATCATTTAGTTTTTAAAGTTTTTATGTATTTTATCATGACTCTCAAAATAGCCCTATGAGGTAAGCAGAAATATTTATAATCAAGGAAATTTGACAAACTAAATATCCCAATAAAAGGGAATAGTTAATTATGCTAAGATGGAAGAGAGCTGACTAAAAAACTTTGAGTGTGATGACAATGCAAAAAAAAATGTGGAAAAGTATTTGCAAAGTAATAAGTTAAAGGAAAAGAATAGAAGTTTAAGCCTTTCATCAAGCAGAATAAAATAAGTAGACGCTTAATGACTGAGCCACCCAGATGCTCCGTAGATTGGTTTTAGCTTTCTGGGGGACAGTTTGGCACCATACATCAAGAACCATAGAAATGTTCATATCCTTTTGACTTACTAGTTTGATTCAAAAATCTAACATAAGAAAGTAATCAGAAATGCATGCAAAGGGATGCCAGGGTAACTTAGTTGGCTGAGTGACCAATTCATGGCTTCCACTCAGGTTGTGATCCCAGGATCATGAGATTGAACCCCACGTCAGCCTCCACGGTTAGCAGGGACTTGACTTGGGACTCTCTTTTTCTCCCTCTCTTCTGTCCCTCCCCATGGCACACTGTCCCTCTCTAAAATAAATAAATATATCTTAAAAAAAAAAAAAAAAAGAAATGCTTGAAAATTTGAACGGACCTATTTACCAGTAAGAGAAAGATTAAATTAATTATGTTTCCCTCATTAGATAGAACATCATGCAACTAATAAAACTGTTCTCTAAAATATGTAATTTGGGAAAATACTCATAAAATATTGAGTGAAAAATGCATGAATAAAATATATATATTTGATTTTTTGTGTTTGAAAATTACTTATTCTATATACACACAAATATACTTTCACACACACACACACAAACCTCGGAAGGCTAAAAGGCAAATTTTAAAACTGGTGTTTCTTCAAGTAATGTGACAGTAAGTGTTTTAATTTTTCCTCTCTATACTCTTGTATTTTCTATTTTTTATTTTTACAATGAACAAGAATAGTTTTTCTAAAAAATTAGCTTTATTGAGGTGTAATTGTCATACATATGTAATTGCACATACTTAAGATGTACAATTGGTAAGTTTTTTTTACCATCTTAACCAGTTTTTAAATGTATAGGTTAATAGTATTAAAAGTATTTGCATATTGTTGTACAATAGATCTCCAGAACATTTTCACCTTGCAAAGCTGAAACTCTGTACCCATTAAATAGCTCCCCATTTTCTCCTTCTTCCAGTCCCTGTCAACCACCATTCTATTTTCTGTTTCTATGAATTTGACTGCTTTACAACTAAGTAGAATAAAACAGTGTTTTTCTTTTTGTGCCTGGCTTATTTCACATAGCATAGTGTTCTTAAGCCTCATTTATGTTGTAGCATATGTCAAAATTTCCTTCTCTTTTAAGGCTAAATAGTATTCTGTTTTATGTGTATACCACATTTTGTTTATCCATTCATCTCTCAATGTACATTTGAATTGCTTTCTCTTTTTGGCTGTTGTGAATAGTGCTGCTCTGAACATCAGTGTGCAATTATCTCTTCAGGACCCTACTTTTAATCCTTTTGGATGTATACTCAGAAGTGGGGTTGCTGGATCATATGGTAGTTCATAAATAGGCTTTTTTAGGTAGAAAAATCCCAGAAAGAATAATGACTAATATAATGAAGACCCGTGTGCTTACCACCCGGGTACCCCTGCATTGGACATTCTTATACATATTTCCTTCAGGTACACTTGAGAGTTTCTTTAGGATGTATTTACCTGTTATTTGAATTGCTGGGTTATAGGCTTTCTTAGTTTTTCTTTTACTGAAACTAACAAATTAATTTCTAAAGTAATTGTACCAATTTTTACCTCCTTCCATCAAGGTAAGTGATTTCTCTTTTCTTCTTCTTTGCCAATACATAATGTGAAGCCTTTAAAGTTTTGCCCTTTAAAAAAATTCTTATTTTGTTTTTATTTTTTATTTATTTTATTTAACTTAAAAAAAAAATGATCTCTACACCAATGGGGGTTTTGAATTTATAATCCTAAAATCAAGAGTCGCATGCTCTACAGACTGAGACAGCCAGACGTCCCAAGTTTTGCCTATTTTAAGTGTAAGAAATGGTATTTCATTTTACTTTGCATACACATGAATTCTAAATTGAGAGTGTGTCATTTTGGAGAGTTTGTTGACTTGTTTTTGGTTTCCATTTTTTTAGCCTTTTGGATTATTATGACCTACTTCTTCATATTTTTTTTTTAAGATTATTTATTTATTTATTTGACAGGGAGAGAGACAGCAAGAAAGGGAATACAAGCAGGGGGAGTGGGAGAGGGAGAAGCAGGCTTCCCGTTGAGCAAGGAGCCTGATGTGGGGCACAATCCCAGGACCCTGAGATTGTGACCTCAGCCAAAGGTAGACACTTAATGACTAAGCCACCCAGGTGCCCCTACTTCTTCATATTCTTGATCTGCTTTTCTGCTGAGTTGAAAGTCTTTTTCATGGGACGCCTGGCTGGCTCAGTTGGTTGGACGACTGCCTTCGGCTCAGGTCATGATCCCGGAATCCTGGGATCGAGTCCCGCATCAGGCGCCCAGCTCCATGGGGAGTCTGCTTCTCCCTCTGACTTTCTCCTCACTCATGCTCTTTCTCACTGTCTCTCTCTCAAATAAATAAATTTAAAAAAAAAGATTTTATTTATTTATTTGAGAGAGAGAGCATGAGAGACCAAGAGCACGAGAGTGGGGAGGGTAGGAGGGAGAAGCAGACTCCCCACTGAGCAGGGTACCCAATGCAGGGCTCCATCCTGGGACTCCAGGATCATGACCTAAGCTGAAAGCAGTTGCTTAACCAGCTGAGCCACCCATGTGCCCAGGAATTTTCAATTTTAATGTAGTTATATGTATTGATCTTTTTCTTTGTTTTATGCTTTTTATAGCTTACTTAAGCCTTATGGCATTTTTCCCATCCCAAAGTAAAAAAATATATTTTTCTAAATTTTCCTCTAATAGTTTAAATGTTACAGTTTTCACATTTAGGTTTATAATTCATCTGAACATTATTTTGAGTGATTTTTCTGTTACTCTTATCAGTGAAATTACTTGGTTTTAAAGTAGAAGATGTATTACATAGATATGTGTGAATGTATATTTTACAAGTGGTGACTGCAAGTACATAGAATCTTAAGGGGGTAAAAGTATAATGGGAACGTAAAGAGAATATTTTCTGGCCAGAGTGATCAAATCACAGATAACATTTTTTATTCTTTTACGTGAGCTCCATATCCAACCTGGGGCTTGAACTCTTTACCCGAAGACCAAGAGTCACATGCTCCATTGAGCCAGCCAGCTGCCTCAAATAATGGAAAAAAATTTTAAACCCTTATTTCATTTTTTTTTTTAAAGATTTTATTTATTTATTTGACAGAGAGAAATTACAAGTACACTGAGAGGCAGGCAGAGAGAGAGAGAGAAGGAAGCAGGCTCTCTGCTGAGCAGAGAGCCCGATGCGGGACTCGATCCCAGGACCCTGAGATCATGACCTGAGCCGAAGGCAGCGGCTTAACCCACTGAGCCACCCAGGCGCCCCCTTATTTCATTTTTTAAAGAATAATTGTGGGGGCATCTGGGTGGCTCACTTGGTGGAGCCTCTGACTCTTGGTTTTGTCTCAGGTTATGATCTCTGTGTGTGAGATTAAACCTCGAGTTGGGCTTTGTGCTCAGCACTGAATCTGCTTCAGTTTCTCTCCCTCTGCCCCTCTCCCAGCTCCTGTGCATGTGTGCTCTTGCACGTGCACTCTCTTTAAAATAAATCTTTAAAGATAAGTAAAATAATCATTAAATAATAACATAAAATACAACAATGGAATTTTTTAAAGGTTTATTTATTTATTTTAGAGAGGAGAGTGGGGGTTAGGGGGAGTGGCAGAGGGAGAGAGAATCTCAAGCAGACTCCCCACTGAGTATGAGGCTGATGCAGGACTCAGTCTCACAACCCTGAGATCATGATCTGAGCAGAAATCAAGGGTTGGTTGCTTAATTGACTGAGCCACCCAGATAACCCCAATAATAACTTTAATAAATTTTAGCATCCAGTAGAGAAAGTTGTTGAAAACAACATGAGAACTATTATCTATGTTTTCTCCTTTGAGTCAATTTCCTAAGGATAATTTTTCAGAACTTCCAGTTTAGTTTTTAAATATTTTGAAGCTATTGATAAATATTTTAAAATTTAATATTCCAATTCTTTTTGATATTTCTTTTTTGTAATAATTTAAAGCTCTTTTTTAAAACTTTTTTTTTTTTTAAGATTTCATTTATTTATTTGACAGAGAGAGAGATCACAAGTAGGCAGAGAGGCAGGCAGAGAGAGAGGGGGAAGCAGCCTCCCCACCGAGCAGAAAGCTGGATGCAGGGCTCCATCCCAGGGTCCTGAGACCATGACCTGAGCTGAAGGCAGAGAGGCCCAACCCCTGAGCTACCCCTTTTTTGTAATAATTTAGTCTTTCATCCATCCAGTCCTATGCTGCTCTAATCTGTTTGGTCAACTCACTCATTTACCAATCCACATTAAAGCCACCATTAACTATGTAATATGGTGCTACAACCTAGTTTTTTAGTGCAGTAGATGCCAGTCTTAGCTTAACAGAGTATTTCACTGTTTTTAGTAATGGATCTTAATGAATAAAGTGCCTTGATGCTTGCTTGTTAAGTATGTTTCATGAGGGAAAATAAAAGCATGGTTCACTCTTAAGTTCCCAGGCTTGGGTAGGGAACTAATTAATACTGACTTAACATTTAATTTTATATCTCTTAATGCTTTAAGAGCAGCTTATCTTTCAACAACCTGTTTCCAAGTCTATATTTTGTTCTTAAGTATTTTCTACTCATTAAGCAAACTTGGAAAATGATTTTGAAAAAAATGGTTTGTTCCCTACGTAGTAATTTCTTATTAACACTGTAGTGTACACTGAATTAGTGAATACTGAACCATTACTTTTTTTTTTTTTTTAAGATTTTGTTTAGTTGAGAGAGAGAGAGAGGGTAAGCATAGTAGGGGAGAGGCAGAGGGAGAGGGAGAAGCAAACTCCCCGATGAGCAGGGAGTGTGATTTGGCACTCGATCCCAGGATCCCAGGATCATGATATGAGCCAAAGGCTTGTATGCTTAACTGAGTGACCCACCCAGGTCCCCTGAACCATTACTCTTAGGGGAAATACAGGGTTAGGTTTCTGTGAGCATCTGGTCACAACATTTCTATAAAACATTCAGTACTTAACCTTATTTTATATGTACTTCTGTTTATTTTTTTTTAAAGATTTTATATATTTATTTGACAGACAGAGATTACAAGTAGGCAGAGAGGCAGGCAGAGAGAGGGAAGCAGGCTCTCCACTGAGCAGAGAGCCCGATGCGGGGCTTGATCCCAGGACCCTGAGATCATGACCTGAGCCGAAGGCGGGAGCTTTAATCCACTGAGCCACCCAGGCGCCCCAGTACTTCTGTTTAAAGGCACTTTATTTTTTAAAGATTTTATTTATTTATTTGACAGAAACACAGCGAGAGGGGAATGGGAAAAGGAGAAGCAGGCTTCCTGCTGAGCAGGGAGCCCGATGTAGGACTCTATCCCAGGACCCTGGGATCATGTCCTGAGCTAAAGGCAGATGCTTAATGACTGAGCCCCCTAGGCACCCTAAAGACACTTTATTTAATATGCATTACTGATTTATTAACATTGAACTCACAGCCAACAGCACTATAACTTATGCCTGAAAAAATTTATCTAACACCTGTTTCCTATGTAAGGTACAACCTTCTTCTTCTTCTTCTTTTTTTTTTTTTTTAAAGATTTTATTTATTTATTTGATAGAGAGAGAGAGAGATCAGTAGTGGCCAGGGAGGCAGGCAGAGAGAGGGGGGGAAGCAGGCTCCCTGCTGAGCAAGGAACCCAGTGTGAGGCTTGATCCCAGGACCCTGGGATCATGACCTGAGCTGAAGGCAGAGGCTTAACCCACTGAGCTAACCAGGCACCCCATAGGTATAGCCTTCTTGAGCTTAGGAATACTAGGTGACACTTAAGCACTATGCATAGGGCCATTTTAAATACCGAGTTCATGAACAAAAAGTGGCACTAAGTAGACTAAAAATAAGACTTTTGTTTACAGTATGAGAGCTGAAACGAGAAGGCAGATTACTGCCTTGGTTAGCCTTTTAGTGGGAGATCTATGCATTTGGAAGATCAGATTGTTTGCCACGCTGTGCATGTCCACAAATGATTGTGAAGTACCTGGTGTATTGATTTGGGGGTTACAATTTATTTTTAGATATACTTTTATTTTTAAATATATTTACAATATTTTTAAATATATTTACAAAATTTAAATAAATTTTTAATAAAAAATAAAAAATTTTAAATAAAATTTTAAATATATTTACAAAATTTTAAAATATATTTACAATACATTTTAGTAAATGAGCAAATTCATAGACCTGGAATCATAAAAAATGATCTTGTTGTGTACTTATAGTTCCACTTATGGACCTGTAGGTAAATGTGTCTTTAACTTCTATAGACAGTTCATTTGGTTATTTAGAAAATTGTATTGTGTCTACTATATGTCAAGAATAATAGCAGTAAACAAACCATATTAGGTTCCCATGCTCTCCTAGATTACATCTTAGTGGTTCAAAGGAAAGATAGAAAAGACAGTCAAGGGGCACCTGGGTGGTTCAGTTTGTTGAGTGTCTGCCTTCTCCTCAGGTCGTGATCATGGGATCCTGGGGTTGAGCCTTGCGTTGGGTTCCCTGCTCAGCGGGGATCCTGCTTCTCCCTCTGCTTGTGCTAGCTCTCTCCCTCTATGTAAAATGAATAAAATATTTATTTGTTTTTTAATAAAATCTTTTTTAAAAAGCCAATTTTTAAAAGTAATTATAGACTGTGAAAACTGCCATGAAAAAAGTACAAAGGGCAGTGTGATAGACAGTACTTGGTAGGAAGGGAGCTACTTTATATAGGACATTCAGGGAAAGCCTCTCTGAGAGAGTAAAACTATAGCTAAGAACTGAACACTGAAAAGTATATGAAGAGATGGGCTAGGAACAGTTCAGATGGAGGGAATGACAAGTGCAAAGGGGAAGTGGAGACAGGTGTTCTGGGAACTAACAGCAGCCTGTGTGGCTGGCACATAGTGAACAGAGCAAGAGTGATATATACATGAGGTTGGAGAGCACCTGGAGACCGTATCTAAAACTTTATAGGGCATTATAAGTAGCTTGGATTTCTATTCTCAGCACAGTGGGAAGCCAGTAAATGGTTTTAAGCAGTGCGGTAATATGGTATGAATTTTCTTGCTTGTCTTATTCTTTCCTTCTCTACTGTATTTCTCAATGTATACTCATTTCCTGTATGTATATGAGAACTCATCAAAGCACGGCCTTCAAATACCATATTTTAATGTTACTGGATAATTTAATGAGAGTCAAGTACAAGTTTCTGTTTAGAGATTTTAGTCTCCTCACCACCATCACTGACAGCCAAAGACATAATTGACTAGTTTAAAAAATGGCAGTGTGCTAGATTGGGTAAAATCTTTAGCACTTTCTTAGATTTTAATTTTTACCTAGATTGACTTAAATTATCCCTATATCTCAACTCTTGGCTTTGGGCGTTAGGGCATGTCACCTTCCT